>NW_028301597.1:49187142-50458928 GCF_987345545.1 Pholcus phalangioides
TAAAATATTACAATTTCATCGAATTAAAATTTCACAGAATTTTCGTCATTTATTCCAGGAAACGTTTCCCTTTCGCTCTCGTGGAAAAGAATCTGATGAGGGGCGGTATAAAATATTACAATTTCATCGAATTAAAATTTCACAGAATTTTCGTCATTTTTTCCCTGAAACGTTTCCCTTTCGCTCTCGTGGAAAAGGATCTGATGAGGGGCGGTATAAAATATTACAATTTCATCGAATTAAAATTTTACAGAATTTTCGTCATTTATTCCCGGAAACGTTTCCCTTTCGCTCTCGTGGAAAAGGATCTGATAAGGGGTGGTATAAAATATTACAATTTCATCGAATTAAAATTTCACAGAATTTTCGTCATTTTTTTCCGGATGTTTGCCTTTCGCTCTCGTGAAAAAGGATCTGTTGAGGGACGGTATAAAATATTATAATTTTATCGAATTAAAATTTCACAGAATTTTCGCCATTTTTTCCCGGAAACGTTTCCCCTTTCGCTCTCATGAAAAAGGATCTGTTGAGGTTCGTAATTTTTTCCGAAAACATGCATTGGCCAGCGACGGCTTCCATTCTTATTGGTATATAATCGCATCATTTGATCCACGATGTCGACTCCTTATTTAATTTCGTTATTGTAGGCAACTATTTCTGGGGTCTTTTTCACGTTTTCGTTGATAGTTACATCCAGGGGCGGTCTTAGGGCAGTGCGACCGGTGCAACTGCACCGGGCGCCAAATGAGAAGGGGCGCCGAAACGCGTTAAATATACATTACTAGAAAAATATCTTTAAGATACGTATTTATAAAAAAACTGTAAAATATATATGAAAAAAATGACCGAGATGAATTTTAAAAAAAACAAAGATTTGAGTGTGTATAATATTAGTTATTTTTCGAAACGGAAATAATCGATGGGCAGTTGTGCAGTGCATAATATGGCCCCTTCCCCAGGGCTGTAGCGTGCTTTCTCGGGGGCAGTCTTTTCTTGGAGTCTCCTTGAAATGGTTATGCTCAGAAAAAGGAAGAGTTACAAGCACCCCCCCCCCCTCCATTCGGCTCGTTGCACCGCCCAAATTGCCTCAGAATAGTTACGGGCCTGCCCAAGTTGCAGGGCCCGGTGTTTTAGCTGGCTGGTGTTAGCCTGTCCCTTCCGTTTCTTGGTACTGGTTCTGAAAGGGGTAATTTCAAATGAAGTTCATGAGTTTTATAAATATGAAAAGAAATCATACGGAAATATCACTAATTTAACCACTTTTATTATCATCTTAGCGCGTACGTGATGCGTGCACTACACGAATTTTACCATAAAACTCAATTAACATAAGTATGAAGAAGATTGATCCTCCGTGATGAGTATCCTGCACAAATGTGTGACGTTTTGCTTCTTTAATGTTTTTAAATCTCTTAATTAAATCAAACAAGTTGGGTTTTTATGCTTGTTTACAAGTTAAATAGCGGTGTGCCGGGGATGGGGGGGGGGTGTCACCACACAAAGAGTGTCTGATAATATGGTAGAATGAATCTGTCCCGTATGACTAGCAAAAATTGCCTCCTCTGGCACATCACTCTGGATTTACGCCTGGGGGGGGGGGGGCGCTGACTACTTTTTTTTGCACCGGGCGCCACTGGGCCTAAGACCGGCCCTGGTTACATCAGTATGAAGTGAACTCAGAACTAGAACATTTTTAATATTTTTTCTCTGATAAGATGTCAGTGTAATAATATCAGTTCCTGTTTTTGCAGTTGGAGGTTACCTCACGACGGTCTTTTTGAAGGGTCCCAACCAAGCTTGTCCTTTTAAAAAATTCACATAATCTCAGTGATGTAAAATAATCATCTGTTGTTTTGTTTCGAATTACATGTTCATAGACAAGTTGATTTGCTGGTCTGGTGTTATCTGTCCCAGTGTAATCGAAACTGATTTTCTGTCCATTCAGAATATATTTGGAATCAACGCAGGCAAGAAGCCAGAATTTTATCCCAAATTTATCTGGCTTACTTGGGATATACTGTGTAAATGGACATCTTGCTTTTGAGGGTAGAAGTTGTTCGTCCACAGTTAGATTGGACCCTGGTTTGTAGCAAGTCGCACTGTATTCTATGAATGAAATCCATAGTGAACATGCAAGAGAAAATTGGTCAGTTTTTAATATTTCAGACCTTTCAGATTTCAGATCGAATCGCATGAATTTCAAAATTTCTTTGAAACGATGTCTTGTCATTGTTTGGGGAAAAAATAGGGGACCCCAAATCTCGACGACCACAATGAATTCAGTAGGAAGTTTTTTGCACCTCTTGCATACATAATGGATATCGTTGCATCCAGTTCAAGCAAAGAAACTGACCAAGAAGTTTCATTCAGACGACGATGGGCTTCAGCTTCTGTATATGTCGAATCATTTTGTCGCAGAAAATAAGGCGTCACGAACCCAGAACACTTTCATTTATGTTTTTTGAACGCATAAAATGTGGGGCCTTGATTTTCTCTCAGTATATTTTGCGATCCTCGACATCCTAAAGTTGATGAAGGTTCTATGATTTTCCATATGCTCCCATCTGCTGCATTTTCTTAGATCATTTCTGTGGCTTCAACGAGTTATAATGAGTCACACCACGGTCATTTTCTGCACACGAGATCTAATTAGACCGGGACCCACAATTTATTGCCGATTCCGAACGGCAAGCTTGTTTCTATGCTCATCATCGAGAAGTTGGTGCACTAACTCCTCAATGGGGAACTTCCTGCGGTAGCAATTTTTTCTGCGGTCAAATCGCCGTGTCTGTTGTACCCCTGTGTCAGGAAAGTTTTCTGACAAAGACGAACCGGGTATCGAACTCGCGACACCTCTAAACATCCTTTGGTACTTTAGGCAAGTATCTTATCGACCTGGGCTACCGCGCCCGAGAAATAATTTTATATTGATTTAAATCTTCGTCATCAGAACCGCTACTTTCTTCACTACAGTTCGACATAGGGTAGATCTATGCTCTTCTGCACTTTCATCATAACTGCTTCCAGAGTTTCTCTCATCTAATCTTTACATCTCCTGGAGTATTTCTTCAGTAAATATACGTTTTCTCGTCATTTTAAACCAATGTTTCCCAAAGTGGGCAATATCGCCTCCTGGTGGGCGATAGAAAGGGCCAAGGGGGCGATAGAAGCCACGGGTATAACAGAGGATCCTATGGGTTCGCTTGAGTTGGGGGGGGGGATGAGGGAAAAATTTATCTGAAAAAGGGGGCGGTGGAACAAAAAGTTTGGGAAACTATGTTCTAAACTAACTGTTTGAAAAGATCACATGCACTCAAATTTTCTACGTCCAAGAATAAACAATTTAACGGATAATATGGCAAGAATGCTTGACAAAAACCAAAAATGACACACCTGCTGACGACACTTGCAGATAAGAATGAGAGGAAAAGAAAGGTCACGCACAAGGTCAAATGCAAAAAAGACTTTCAGAAGGATTATAACCTACTTAGAAATCAATTGTGACGACGATAGTAGTATTTACCGCATAATGTGCTAGAATATAAGAAAGGATCACTATGACCCCCCTCGGTCTTTCTAGGTATATCAGCTCGTAGCTTCGTTGTTAAAAAAGATAACGAAAGGAAGCTTTGGTATACAATAAGAACATGCTAATTCAGGAAAAGTCCAGAAATTCCAGGTGGTTCGGTTTATTCTTAGCAGAGATATGTAAGCTTAAACAGCGTGCAAGGTCAAAAAGACCCCCGTTTCGTCTTCCTACTGTTAATATTTCATCATTGATAAATGGAACTTGCAAATGCGGATTATGCGATATCATTTTGTCTTGAAGTAACAGAAATTTTCATCTACGGATTTATGAACAAAAAATATAATGTATAAAGCGCCCGTTAACTCATCTATTCGAGGGAAAGTGACCGTGGTATGTCGGTCACGGAAAACAAATTGGTATACGTAGGTTTACCGTATTTTATCGGTGGAAATACGGGAGATAGAGATCCTAAGTAAAGAATTGCTTATTGTTAGGCCGACCATATTTGCTCGAGAAAAATACGTGAAATTGGGATTCGAAATACGGGAAAATGCGGGACAATGTCAATTATCGCTAAATGATGCCAAAAGTAAGCGAAGTCGTTAACTCGTGCTAAACTCACAGAAAATTCGCCAATCGCGAGAAATAAAGTGCCACTTCAAATTACAGTGAATTAAAAAAAAACATGACAAATGTGTGAGATGAATATTCTTGTTTTTAGTCTCTTAATGAGGCTTTTTGAATCACGTGATATTTCCCTTTTTCTGGAGGGACATACATGGTAACCAATATGGCGACTGCCTGCGCAACTCATGAAAGACATAAATCAAAATTAAAGAAACGTAGAAATGAATTGTTTTTTTTTCTTTTTGATGGGTGCTAGATATTTCGAAAATTTTCTTGAAGCTCAAGTTATGGATTTGCCTGCTTTTGCTTCAAAAAATGCTTGATTAAAGCTGCGGAATTTCTTCAGTGTAATTTATGGGCCCATACATATTAATTCTCATTTTTGTGCTTGAGAAGATATAAATCAATGTTATTGCATGAATATCTAACTCAAAAGTAGGTCCGGCTAATTATTTTATATTTAATTTCCTGTGCTTCATATTTCTAAGCGAACTCAATTTTTCGAAAATCGAGAATTCAGTTCAATTTTTAAAATTATTGATGACACGGAAAACCCTACTAAATTTCCACATTTCTACGGTAAATTCGGCAATTTTAACATTGATGCAATTTTAACACAGAAACAAACTTTACGTCAGGTTGCACTACACGTACACGCACATTCCCGCATGTACCGGTTCGTTGGGGGGTTCCGCGGGGGGGGGGGGGGTGCATGTGTGATGTAGCAGTAGTAGGTAGGGCCTCCAAAAAATGGCTCGGGGATCCATGATGTTCTTAAGTCAGCCACCTCGTTGGGCAATTTGCCTGTTGTGGCGTTGTATTTGTATTTGTATTTCCATGGGAAAAACATGCTGTGCTTGTCCCTCCAAGTGATACTGATACTGATGATCATAGGCGTACTCAGAATTTTCTCGAGGGGGGATTTGAAATTTGTTTACCCTCTGAGGGAGTTTTACCTTTTTTCCTGTAAAATAACACTATAATCTTGACTCGGGGAGGGGAGGGGGTGGTTAGAACCCCCCCCCCTTTGAGTACGCCAATGCTGATGATGATTATGATATCTATTCCAAAAGCCTCATTATCGTGATGTAATTTCTAAGCTGGAAAGATAATTTTAATCGTTGATTTGAAGAATAAAAAGTCAAGTTGACTTCGTTGAAAATATTTGAAAACTCGGGACATTTCTGCGAAAAAGTCGGGACAGCAAAAAAACAGAAAAAAACCGGGACTGTCCCGAGAAATACGGGATGTATGGTCACCCGGCTTATTGCTATTCTATCTCTCAAAAAATTGTCAAATGTTGAAAAATTGCAAATTATGGTTAAAATTGATGGGAAAGAAATGCTGATGGGTATGTACGAAGAAGGACTACAATAAATTGCAGTAAATAAAAATGTATTTCACGAAATAAATGTTATGTTAATGATATTTTTTTTTAAATGTCTTGTTTTTGTTATGTAAAAAAGAAACACGTCACAAATATACGACATGAACGTTTATGTTTACAATCATAATTAATCGTACCGTGATTTGTAAGAAATTAAAACTATCTTCCTCAACGTTTTCAGTCAAGTTTCAGTGAGTCAAGTGAGTTTATTTGAAAATACGGGACATTTTGAAAAACAAATTCGGGACAGTGAAAATAAAAGATAAATAGCAAAATATAGGCCTTTTTAGCAAACGTTTTGTGGTGACCTTATGCATATGACACATATGTCACGCATTTCTCGGGACATTCCAGGGACATTTTCACTTTATTTTGGCTGTCCCGACTTTTTTGCAAGAATGCCGTGGTTTGTCGCGAATGTTCTACATTGAAGAATCTACAAAGCGTACTTTTAGATGGTTATAGTTTTATACTTTATTAAAATCAACTATTGAAATTATATTTCGACGCATAAATTATATCACTATAATTACAACTATGAATAAGAATATTCACCTCACATACGTCATGGCTTTTTTACTTTCTTGATAAAGTGATCCTCAAATATGTTCAAGAGATTCTGTATGATCTGTCCAGGGAATTTGTTAATGCTAATAAACATCCATGCCCGAGAGAATCAGGGTTCGAACCAACACTTCCACAGTGAAACGCTAGCTCCCAAACTACTCCACTGCAAGACGGCAAATACTAAACGTTGATTTAATTGTTTGCCCCTTCAAACGTTTTATTTCGTTATTTTACAATGTACTTCGTGGAATCCAGTTTTGTTCACTGCAATTCTCTCAGAGTAATGCTTTGTTTCCTGCCATTGGTGTTTTTTAGTGATCTCTGCAAAAGTTGGCAACTTTGTTTACATTCGGCGGCAGTTATGGCGATGATTGGCGATGTTCCGTATTTTACCCGTATTTGAAATCCTGAGTTCCGGTATTTTTCTCGAAGAAATTTGGTCAGCCTAAATGTGCAATAAAACTTAGTGACACGGTTTTTACAATCTACCAAAATTACGTGAATTCTTTGGATACCAATGAAATCATTTACCTCAGCTTTGGGAGCTTACGTCAGTGGTGAAATAATTGACGTTATGTGTCTCATCAGGCCCCTAGCCAGAAATTTCATTCCAAGGCCAAGGGAGGATCACTTTCATTTCGTGGGGAGGGACCAAAGTCATAGAAAACTGGTTCCAAAATTTTTTACGTCGTGGGGTACTTTTCAGAATTGTTATCATTGAGCACTAATTTTGACAGCATTTACAGGTTTGTGCCATGTATAAAATACAGTAATTATGATAAATCTGGTGATTATGCATAATCGCCGGTTATTATGCACAATAATTTCATCCGTTTTGATCAGTGATTATCCATAGTAATCGATATAAATCCGGCGATTATGCGTAATTACAGATTTATGCCATTTTGTTTACAGTAACATATTCCACGAAAAACGTCCGAAAGCGATAAAATGTAGTTGTCCGTATCAGATTTGAAATTCCAAAAAGAAATTACCCGGTTAAATTCAGTTGTGATTTATTTTGACGAATGAATTTTAATTTGACGAAAATGTGACATTTTATATCGTCCATCCACAGATCCCTTGTCAAGAAAGCCAAAGGAAAAGTTTACAGAAAAAAAATTAAGAAAAATTATATTAAATTGTAATCATATAAATTGAATATTTTATACCACCCCTATAAACAGATCCCTTTTCCAGAGAGCCAGACGTTTCCCGGAAAAATCGAAGAAAACTGTTTGAAAATTTAATTTGACGACACCGTCCCTCAAGGGATTCCATCTCAAGAGAGCTAAAGGAAAATGTTTGAAATTGAAAACTGTGCGAAAGTTTAATTTGACGACACCGCCCTTCAAGGGATCCCTTCTCAAGAGAGCGAAACAGAAATGTTTCCGGGAAAAAATGACGAAAATTCTGTGAAATTTTAATTCGATGAAATTGTAATATTTTATACCGCCCCTTCCTTTTTCACGAGAGAGAAAGGGGAAACGTTTCCGGGAAAAAATGACGAAAATTCTGTGAAATTTTAATTCCACGTAATTGTAATATTTTATACCGCCCCTCAACAGATCCTTTTTCACGAGAGTGAAAGGGAAACGTTTCCGGGGGAAAATGACGAAAATTCTGCGAAATTTTAATTCCACGAAATTGTAACATTTTATACCGCCCCTGAACAGATCCTTTTTCACGAGAGCGAAAGGGAAACGTTTCCGGGAAAAAATGGCGAAAATTCTGTGAAATTTTAATGCGACGAAATTGTAATATTTTATACCTCCCCTCAACAGATCCTTTTTCACGAGAGCGAAAGGGGAAACGTTTCCGGGAAAAAATGACGAAAATTCTGTGAAATTTTAATTCCACGAAATTGTAATATTTTATACCGCCCCTCAACAGATCCTTTTTCACGAGAGCGAAACGGAAACGTTTCCGGGGGAAAATGACGAAAATTCTGTGAAACTTTAATGCGACGAAATTGTAATATTTTATACCTCCCCTCAACAGATCCTTTTTCACGAGAGCGAAAGGGGAAACGTTTCCGGGAAAAAATGACGAAAATTCTGTGAAATTTTAATTCCACGAAATTGTAATATTTTATACCGCCCCTCAACAGATCCTTTTTCACGAGAGCGAAACGGAAACGTTTCCGGGGGAAAATGACGAAAATTCTGTGAAATTTTAATGCGACGAAATTGTAATATTTTATACCTCCCCTCAACAGATCCTTTTTCACGAGAGTGAAAGGGAAACGTTTCCGGGGGAAAATGACGAAAATTCTGTGAAACTTTAATGCGATGAAATTGTAACATTCTATACCGCCCCTGAACAGATCCTTTTTCACGAGAGCGAAAGGGAAACGTTTCCGGGAAAAACTGGCGAAAATTCTGTGAAATTTTAATGCGACGAAATTGTAATATTTTATACCTCCCCTCAACAGATCCTTTTTCACGAGAGTGAAAGGGAAACGTTTCCGGGGGAAAATGACGAAAATTCTGTGAAACTTTAATGCGATGAAATTGTAACATTCTATACCGCCCCTGAACAGATCCTTTTTCACGAGAGCGAAAGGGGAAATGTTTCCGGGAAAAAATGGCGAAAATTCTGTGAAATTTTAATGCGACGAAATTGTAATATTTTATACCTCCCCTCAACAGATCCTTTTTCACGAGAGCGAAAGGGGAAACGTTTCCGGGAAAAAATGACGAAAATTCTGTGAAATTTTAATTCCACGAAATTGTAATATTTTATACCGCCCCTCAACAGATCCTTTTTCACGAGAGCGAAACGGAAACGTTTCCGGGGGAAAATGACGAAAATTCTGTGAAACTTTAATGCGATGAAATTGTAACATTCTATACCGCCCCTGAACAGATCCTTTTTCACGAGAGCGAAAGGGGAAACGTTTCCGGGAAAAAATGGCGAAAATTCTGTGAAATTTTAATGCGACGAAATTGTAATATTTTATAACTCCCCTCAACAGATCCTTTTTCACGAGAGTGAAAGGGAAACGTTTCCGGGGGAAAATGACGAAAATTCTGTGAAACTTTAATGCGATGAAATTGTAACATTCTATACCGCCCCTGAACAGATCCTTTTTCACGAGAGCGAAAGGGGAAACGTTTCCGGGAAAAAATGGCGAAAATTCTGTGAAATTTTAATGCGACGAAATTGTAATATTTTATAACTCCCCTCAACAGATCCTTTTTCACGAGAGTGAAAGGGAAACGTTTCCGGGGGAAAATGACGAAAATTCTGTGAAACTTTAATGCGATGAAATTGTAACATTCTATACCGCCCCTGAACAGATCCTTTTTCACGAGAGCGAAAGGGGAAACGTTTCCGGGAAAAAATGGCGAAAATTCTGTGAAATTTTAATGCGACGAAATTGTAATATTTTATACCTCCCCTGAACAGATCCTTTTTCACGAGAGCGAAAGGGGAAACGTTTCCGGGAAAAAATGACGAAAATTCTGTGAAATTTTAATTCCACGAAATTGTAATATTTTATACCGCCCCTCAACAGATCCTTTTTCACGAGAGCGAAACGGAAACGTTTCCGGGGGAAAATGACGAAAATTCTGTGAAACTTTAATGCGATGAAATTGTAACATTCTATACCGCCCCTGAACAGATCCTTTTTCACGAGAGCGAAAGGGGAAACGTTTCCGGGAAAAAATGGCGAAAATTCTGTGAAATTTTAATGCGACGAAATTGTAATATTTTATAACTCCCCTCAACAGATCCTTTTTCACGAGAGTGAAAGGGAAACGTTTCCGGGGGAAAATGACGAAAATTCTGTGAAACTTTAATGCGATGAAATTGTAACATTCTATACCGCCCCTGAACAGATCCTTTTTCACGAGAGCGAAAGGGGAAACGTTTCCGGGAAAAAATGGCGAAAATTCTGTGAAATTTTAATGCGACGAAATTGTAATATTTTATAACTCCCCTCAACAGATCCTTTTTCACGAGAGTGAAAGGGAAACGTTTCCGGGGGAAAATGACGAAAATTCTGTGAAACTTTAATGCGATGAAATTGTAACATTCTATACCGCCCCTGAACAGATCCTTTTTCACGAGAGCGAAAGGGGAAACGTTTCCGGGAAAAAATGGCGAAAATTCTGTGAAATTTTAATGCGACGAAATTGTAATATTTTATACCTCCCCTCAACAGATCCTTTTTCACGAGAGCGAAAGGGGAAACGTTTCCGGGAAAAAATGACGAAAATTCTGTGAAATTTTAATTCCACGAAATTGTAATATTTTATACCGCCCCTCAACAGATCCTTTTTCACGAGAGCGAAACGGAAACGTTTCAGGGAAAAAATGACGAAAATTCTGTGAAATTTTAATTCGACGAAATTGTAATATTTTATACCTCCCCTCAACAGATCCTTTTTCACGAGAGCGAAACGGAAACGTTTCCGGGAAAAAATGACGAAAATTCTGCGAAATTTTAATTTTATGTAATATTTTATACCGCCCCTAAAGAGATTTGTTGGAAGAAGATATTTCATACTTTGCCTGGATTATGTTTAGGCATTCTATAGAATGACTAGTCATTCTATAGAATGCCTAGGCAAAGTATAGAATAAAACCGGTATTTCATACTTTGCCTGAAACGACCAGGCATTGTATAGAATGCCTAGGCATTCTATAGAATGCCTGGATTTCATACTTTGCCGGTAACATATACATTAGATCAGTCAACTTGACCTTTGACGCTGGGGGGGGGGGGGGGGGCACACACCCCCACCGGACCCTTCCATCTCCTACTTAGGGAAACACTAGTATAGATAGATCGATATATATTCTAGAAACTTTGGATCGATAGCTCTCTTGATAAGCTTCCAATACTGTTATCATTAGACTGCATAAACTGCCATCTATCTTGTAGTTTTGTAACTATCTTTTTGAAAGAGGAATTGTTTTTCGAATAGCAATGGGAAAATTCCTGTGTTGATCTAATTGTTGATGACGGCGGTGGAATGGCTTCAAAGAAGTTTTGTTTCTTTAGTCTTATCTATTATAAATGACTACCTCCTATTCTACATGTAGTTCGGTACAATCTTGCAACATTCATACTATTGAACGTCGCTAAGGCTTGGTCAGCCGTGCCGAAATAGCTCAGTTGGGAGAGCGTTAGACTGAAGATCTAAAGGTCCCTGGTTCGATCCCGGGTTTCGGCATTGGTCTGTTCCTCGGTAGTATAGTGGTGAGTATCCCCGCCTGTCACGCGGGAGACCGGGGTTCGATTCCCCGCCGGGGAGACCTTTTTATTTTATTCAAGTGATCATTAAATTAACAAAATTAATTATTCCAACAACAAAAAAAGAAATGTTAAGAATTAATTTTTTTACGAAAATGAAAAAGTAATTATGGAATTACAAATAAATGGGGGAAAAAAAAGTAAATATAAAATCAGAAGTGAGAAATTACGAATGAAAAATCAATTATTAAATCGTAAAAATGAAATTAAGAATGAAAAGGTAATTGAAAATTAAAGGTAATGAAAATGGTGGAAACTAACTGAAAATGAAAAAAAGTGATTAAATAACGAGAACGTAATTAAAAATAATAAAAAATTAATTATTCAATGAAAAAAAATTAAATAAACTACTTCATGAAAAAAGTAATTATGAAATTCAAAATAAGTAATTATTATTAGATTAGAAAAAGTAAATATCGAACGAAAAAAACCAATTATCGAATGAAAAAAAGTTAATTTTTACCAAATTAAAGAAATCGTCAAATTAAAAAAAAACTTACCAAATTTCGAAAAAATAATTAATAAATTTAAAAAAATTTTGAAAACGGAAAATAAATTGAAGTATAAGGAAGACGGAGAAAGGTGAAATATAGAAAAAAAATTCTACATCATATGCTTAAAAGAGCGAAAATCAATAATTTCAATCATCGATATCACGGTGAATTCTTCTCTGGATGTTCCTGTGTAAAGTTACGTTTATTTTTTTCCTTGATGGGGGAGGCATAAGAAAATTTTATTTCTCATAATTTCCGCAGCTATTAATTATTTCACGAGGTAAAAAAATACACGCACAAAGACGAATTTTTTCTTTCTTTTTTATGTTTAACTAATAATTTTCTCGTTATGTTACTCCAACTCTGGAATGGACAGTAAAATTTTCACGCTAGTTTCCGACACTTTTTTTTGGCACACACAGTACATTTGTAGTTATAGAAGTCTAGTCAGCTCTGAATTTTTTTTTTCCTGTTTTTATTCTTTCAGTTCTATTCTCGTAATCAGTGGAACTAATTTGAACGAATTTTCTCTGTTTCAGATGCTGTGTTTTCGATTAGTTATTAGCTTAGAAGCGAAAGGTGAGTAAATCCATGATAGAAAAATATTTTTCTTTGATTGAGGGGAATTATACTTTTCACATGGTGAAGCGCACACACACACACACACACTGTTCTAATAAAAATATCAATAAAAGTAGTAAGTAGTATTTAACCAAACCAAGTTTTGTAGGAGGTATTTTATTAAACTCTTATAGTGCAATACTGGCTTAAGACCAGGATTACACTATAAAAGTTTCGTGGAAGGTCTTTCACAAAATTTGGAAAAAGCAACTAATAAGCCTATTGGTTAAATTCCCTCGAATGTAACCGATACGCTTCTTGGTTGAATTTGTCAGGTTTTGTAAGAGATCTTTTATGAAACTTTTATAGTGCAATCCCGGCCCAATACTGAAGTTTTTGTAAATTAAGGAAACAGATATTTTTTGGCTATTGTGCTGAGGTGAACTCATTACGAAAAGTCATCTTGTCTCCGCCGGGACTCGAACCCAGGCTCAATTGCATACCAGGAAACCATGCTACCATCTACACCACTGGCGACACGACCCTGACTTCTTCATTTCACGCACTGCGGCGCGAGGCGCTGAAATAGATGCATTTTAGTAGCCCCTCTAAACTTCGGGGAATGGCGGGGAATGGTCCCCAGGTGGGGCGGTAGAGTAAGGAAGGCAGGGTCATGTCTCCAGTGATGTAGATGGTCGCATGCTTGCCCGGTATGCAAGAGGGCCTGGGCTTGAGTTCCGGCGGAGACAAGATGACTTTTCTTTCCGAGTTCAGCTCAGCATAATAGCCAGAAAATATGTTTCCTTGATATCTTAGGCTGGGAAAAGTTGTCCATCTCTAACAGTTTACGCGCATAATAAATACCATCATATCAATGTAATTGAATAAAAGTTGATTCAAAATAAATGAAATTTTTCATTTCATGAAGTGAAGCGACAGTTTGAGATTCATTGACTCAATCTTATTTAAAATTCAATTTCAAAATTAAATTTGAAATTTCAAATTTTTTTAAACTAACATATCTTTTTAGGAAAACGTCATTAAGACGGAAACAAAAGCGACAAAACATTTGTTATATGCGAGGTTGTTGCTTTCATCGACGTTATAAGCAAGCTTCACTAACATTATTCTCTAGGGCAGTGTTTCTCAACTTTCTGGAAACAAGGACCAGTAAAATGTCTGAAACAATTTTACGGCTCACTTGTGTTCCGTATTACGGGACGTACCTGGAATTTTTGTTGTTCCAAGTTTTGATTTCTTTTATACATTTGTACCGTTTTTTCAACAATACTTATTTGAATTTGCAATAATTACCGAAGTCGTGAATGCACACACAGCGTTTCCATAATATAAGGTTATTTATGGTAATTTATGGCAAAAAGTGTAAATATTTATCTCACATATTTCACAGGTTTGACGTTTTCTTCTAAATTTTTTTGGAAATTCAATGACGGTCGGTGATTATGCCTACTTCTGGCAATGGTTTTGGTAACAATTTGGCTATCTCCCGTACATTTTATGGATTATTATTTAAGATCCCAATTTTTTTACCGAATTTTATCTTTCTCAATGAAATATGGTCATCAGATCATTTGAATATTTTTTTTCTCGTAAAATACATTTTTTTCTTAAAAATTTCTAGTTGCCCTTTATTTCCACACCCTTCATAAATTTTAGCAGTAATTAGCAAATTGCATATAAGGCAAAAAATTTAAATTTTTGGCGAAATTCCCGCGTGTAGGGTCGCAATTTTCCGCATTTCCCCTTGATGACGTAAGGTGAACCTAAGTATGAAGGCTTTTATTTGAACCCATATGGATATTATTAATATCAATTACAACGGATGAATGATTTAATCAAGTTTGAATGTGGACCACCTATGCCATTGTCGCGGACCATAGGTTGAGGAAACACTGCTCTACGGGAATCAGTCCGGGCCACCAATTATATTGACGTGGTGTCGTTACAACCGAGGTCGTTATTATCGAGTTTGACTCTATTTACGAGGCATGCCGCGGGTTAGCTATCTCTAATGTAGATCAGGGTTGGCTAAGTTCTTTCTGTTCGCGGGCCAACATAATGGTCATCTATAGCGTCGCGGGCCGCATCAGTGGTTCAACTTCGGTGTATAAGCCGCTCCAATATTGAATTAATTAGTTAGTTATTAAATTAATTTCGTCACAAGAAATAGGAAGTTTGTTAATCAGTAAATCTGGTGTTGCAACCGATAGTTCAAATAATGATCACAAATTTAATTTTTTCACGGTACTTTTATTTTGTCGCCAGCTGCACAAAATCACTTCACGAGCCAGCTGTTGGCCACCCCTGATGTAGATCATTATTGTTTGACTGAAAATCGATGTGACGTAATTTCTAGCATTTTTTTTTGTGACTCAAGGTCACTTAGAAATCGTTGAATTATAGTTATATCTATAGCGTGGTGGTCGCCTTAAAAAACCTTCTTGTTTCCTATAAATACCAGAAAACATACGAAAAAATTTGTAATTTTGAATTTTTGTATGATATGTTTACCAAATGAAAAGAAAAAGCATTTTGTTTTGATTTTATAGTTATTGTAGATTGTGATTTTGTTTTGATGTGACTTGAATTCAAATTGGTACTCAATGAAATTTGATGATGACTTTTCTTTCTAAGTTCACCTCGGCATAATATCCAGACAATATCTGTTTCCTTGACTCAGTGAAAATGTTTTTTTTTTTCTCCCTCTCTTTTACAGTTATTGTAGATTGCATGAGTGACGCGATGAGCGTGGAATTCAGATCAGAAGGATTCAGAGGATCGCTCCGAGTCCCGGGTTATGACCTCGACTCGACCAAATGCGACGACATCGTCGTGGTGGAGAAAAGCATAATTCGAGTGCCCTTCGATGCGTGCGGTACTCATCAAGTAAGAAGACTTTTATCACAAACACTCACCCGTCCATGAATAAAAATTCAAGGTCTTGATTCTTATCATGGAACAAATCCGAATAAAAAAGACCATGATCTTCACGTTCCCCACATTCTGGAGCCAGATCCCAAGAGGCGGATAAGGTTTCTTGCGCCCCTCCCCCCCCCCAAACTAGGATTTTTCAAGAACCCCTGCCTCTCTATAGCGTATTATATACAGTAAAATCCCTCTTTTGCGGACACTTGCGGGACAAAGGAATCCGACCGTAAAAGAGGGGTGACAGCATTAAAGAGGCTCGCGTTGAAAATGTAAAATGCAATATTAACAATATTTGAAATGGTTTTTTTTTGCAAATGAATGAAACTCTGATGATATAAGATGCGTTTAAAGTCATGAAAGCACATAATTATTGCATAGATACAAAATTAAAATCACAAAAGAAATACTACACAAGGTTTATATATTGAATTTTTACATCTTTTGGAAAAACTGACGAATATCGATGTTTGGTTGATTTTGCTGAGTATACCAACCCTTGCTTATATTTACTGCATGCGGTCCGCGGGCCAGCTTTTGGCCACTCCTGGTACATACCATTGGCTGAATATCCCTCGCTAATTTTTGGCTGTTTGTTACTCCATTATTCACACACTTCATCACTGACATCAGCAGATGCACCGCAAAATTTCTTAAATACAATTTCGTAACGCACACAAAAACGATTCAACCAACCATTTGAAGCCTTGAAGTTGATGAGTCCGAGTTCTTCTGCAGCTTCTTGAGCTTCTTCTCGTAGAATCGGGTAAGAAACAGGTAAATTCTTGGTTTTTGTTCAAACAAACCAATCATACACAACCGGGTCTATGGCAAGTTCTGCGTTGGAAAATTTTTATTTTGCTTTTCGTTTTTTTCAGCCATTTTTCTTCCTAATATTTCTTTCGCTTCAAAATGGATCGTATCTGTGTCCTGCCGACATTGTGTTAATTTGCGAGAACATGAGCTCCCATTTGCGTTTTCCACTGAATTCGATTACCTCATTTTTTCTCTCCGGAATATTTTCATTTAGTGATAGAAAGAGAGGATTTACTAGTAAAAGCCATATTAAACGGAGTGAAATCATGTAAAATTTATAAAATTTACGAGCACAACCAGCAAACTGACATCAGAGTTGCCAAACATTAACAAGAACTTCAAGCAAAAGTGTGTGCGTATGCTTTACTGAAAAGTAGCCAAAAAAATGGATGAAATATTAAAATTTTTGCTGCATAATTTGAACCGAAATTGTAACGATTGGTGCCCGTGAAGGGTTTTAGTCCAATGGAACGAATGACGAAAATGGTGTCCGTGACCGTATCTGAGGGTGACCGTTAAGCAGGGGTGCGAAATACATTATTTAAATAGGCTTTTGCCGGGATATTTTTATTTGGCCGTAAAATAGGGGTGACCGCATCTGAGGGGGTGTCCGTTAAGACGGGTTTTACTTAAAAAGTAGTGTTCCAACTGGTGCTCCACGGAAACTTAGGGTGATGTGAGTGCTTCTTTTTTCGGGTACCACGATATCAAAAACTCCATTGGTGTTGCACATTAGACAAATATTAGAGTTCAGTGGAACCGCCTAATGATCACCGGGAGTTGGAAACGTTTGATATTGAGAACTGGGAGAAAAATTCCAAAGTTTCAATATGTATACAAAACATTTTCATTTAAATTATTCTCACCACAAAAAATTATATTTCTGGCTACTTATAATATTTTTGACTAAATTTTTCTTTTCATATTTCATTGAAAAACAAAAAAGGTCGTTCCTGGTCACTTTGTGAATCACCTGTTGGTGCAGTTCGATCAGAAAAATACGAGCGTCAATGGTGATGAAGTTTACGAAATCGGATGCCGGACGACGTCACCTAACGGAACTTTATCAGGCTATTCGCGACGGATATCGGACAATGATGTCGATATTACGAAGTGAGTTTCCTTCCGTACAGGCTATTTGAGTCGACCATTTGCAAAACTCGTTAAGCGCCAACCAGATTTTTTTTCACAGGAAACTGAAAAAGAAACTTTTGTAGCGTTTAAGTTTCGAGCTGACACTTGTTAAAATGTTAATCTTATGCCGTTAAAATTTTAAATTTCAAGCAATCAGCTCAAAAGTATCTTTTTGACTTTCTGTAAAAAAAAAATCTGGTTGGCGCTTAACACGAGTTTTGCAACTGGACGACTTATTTATAGTTTATTCCAGTGGGTTTTCAACCTAGGGTCATGTGGCTCCCCCTCCCGTCGTGGTCCTGGGATATTCTGGGGGCCATGGGTGAAAATCAGATGGGGGGGGGACAAGTTGGGGGGCACAAAGAGCCATGAATAAATACAGCCTTTAAGTGAAATTACGCTGGGAGAAATTGTGACTAGTTTCAGAATCTCTAGCAGAGCTGTCCATAAAACTAGGGCTATCTTAACCCATGGGCCTATGTATTCATGACCCGGAGCCTCATATCGGGGCCTACACTATGAGACATGGTGCTATGATTTTCGAATGTAGGTATAAATACGTAAGTTGTTACTTCTAGCCCCCTCAGAACATCCCTTTGCTCGGGGACTCGTGATGTTGAGATGACCACGCATTAAGATTGCAGAAAAATCGTCATTGGGGCTGAATAGAAGGATACTGCAGGTCGCAATGGGTAAAAAATGCACCCAGAAAAAGTCCATGTTTAACAAAATGATGGAATCAAAATTATCATGATATGATTTATACATAAGTCGTGAATTTAATTTTTATTCCCTGATTTCAAAAATTCAAGTGAGCCTCGTTGAAAGTAAAGGACGGGGAATTTTATAAAAAAAAAATACTTGGGACAGCCCAACAAATACAGGAATGTCCCGTAAAAATGGGAGGGGGGGGGGTTGTCATGTGATCACCCCGAAAATCACAAATTTCTGGTCCGCGAACGGCAGAAATACTGCATACCTGGCCGCGGACTGAAAAGTTTGTGCAATCCTGGTGCAAGGTTTTGTGTATCGTTTATGTGGAAATAAAAATGTAAGAATATAGGTTAGTTTTAAATATTTATATATATATATAGTTAAAATATAATAATACGTATACTCACCCTGCACATATTTGGAACGAATATGCATCCAAATATGCAGGGTGAGCGAAATGTACGTGACACATTTTGAAAACTACATAATAAATCAACCCATTTGTCTTGAAGAAGTGTAGTTTGAAAGATTCATCATGGCATAGAATTTTTTTTGATTTAAAATAAACAGTTCGAAATTTCTGTCACAGATGGTACTGCGTCACGAAAATTCGACATAACGCTCGAAATGTGATACAAACAGTGCGTAATTAATCTCTATTACGCTTTGCTTTGCATGAAAATACCACATTTCAATATGAGCAATCCTTTGTAGCTCGTCTGCAGGCGCTATTTTCAGATTGCGTTCAAATGTGCTTTGCACAACTCTAGCTACTTAACCGTACATGCAACTCGAGCACATTCCTCTGCGGAATTTCTAACGAATTGGTACATGCCGGGACGTGTGTTTTGAGTGTATGTGCTGCCGCTAACGCATTTATGTAGGCGGAATTGTGTTTGTTTCGTGTTCTTGCAGGCACTGCCATCATTTTCGCGTTGGAAGTCTACCTGCTCTATGCGCAGACTTTTTTTTTCAAATTTGCAGCTAGCTGTAAACAGGCATGCCAAAATGCAAAATAACTCATTTCTGCATGTCGGAAAAACAATATTTGCAAATCTCGTTGATCTATTGCGCAACTTACACAATTTATGTGGTTTCTTATTATCATACAGTGCCATCTGGAAATGAAATTTTGAGCTTTTTTTCAAATTTACGAAGGAAAAAAAACTACACCACGAGATAAATATTTCCGTACAAATCACACATTTTTAAAAAATAAATTCATTGATTTTTTAAAAATAAATTTCAGATATGTGTCATGGACTTTTCCCCTCACCCTGTATATGTAAATGCATGAGAGAGAGAGAGAGAGAAATTCAAACGTCACGTAAACGATGCAATATTAGAGCATGCGAGCGTCTTGATCTCTCTCTCTCTCTCTGACACATGATGTAATATACTGTTGTTTCTGTGGACAGATATTTGAAGTCAACGGGCAAATGGCCGGAGGCATCACGACATTTGGGAAATGCGGAAGGTGCATTTATGAGGGTCTACGACCTTGAAAACGAAGTGTACGTCTCCGACACTGTCAAACCTCGACAACTCGTCCAGTTGCAAGTCACGCTCCAGGATGATGATCACGACGTCAAGAAACGTAAGCGTGAGAAACGATTGTTTTTATACCGGCATCCCAACGGATTAACACATATGGTTCACATCTTTTGAGGGCGCATGTCCGTTAAACACGTGATGAAGTGACATGTAATGTAACTGCTCTGAGACATTTGAGGAGGAGGAGGGAAGAACACCAAAAAGAAACAGCCAAAAAAAAGAACCGAAATTTCTTTCAAGTTGCGCTTTGAAAATATACGGCAAATTATTGCAATTTTTTTTTGAATTCGTCTAGAATTGATTTTATGGATGCAAGAAATTTTCTGAATACGGGTTGGAACTTGAAACATTTACATCTAAATATGCATAATCCCAATATTGCATCGCTGGTCAAATCGCAAGAAGAATCTAGGCGCCAGAAAGAAAAGTTTTAGGTGCAAAAAATGTCTTTTTACTCGTAGAAAAATGTTCAAAATAATGCTTTTTTCGGTATTTTCAGGGCATAGCGACCCTCTTTCATCATCGTGACAGATATGCTGCTATAAATTCTAAGCATTTTGTGCTGCTCTCTTAGCCTGAAATTTCGTAAACCAACAAAGAAAAGTTTAGGCGCCAATACCAATTTTTTAGTCACCATGGTGACCTGGCGCCTGGGATTTGTCCAGTGCTGCAGTATTATTCAGTGGAACTTCGGTTAACGAGCTTAATTCGTTCCGCCTACGTGCTGGTTATCCGAATATCTCGTTATTTGAATCAAACTTCCTCCATAGGAAATAATGGAAACTCGGATAATTCGTTCCACACACAATTATACATTCACATGAAAATGATTAATAAAAAAACGGTATTCAATCAACAATTAAACAATGCGAGTGTCTATATGCGAGCAATAATAATACATAGTAGAATAAATACTATGATAATAAGTAATTTTAGTAATTTAATAAGCAAGAAAGTAATTTGAAGTTAATTATAAGTAATTTTAATAAGTAAGAAAGTCTTTCTGGTGGTCTCTGCCGGGGACAGTGGTTATCGGCTGAAGTTGGTTTTCTGCGGTTTTCCAGCTTTGAGGTGCGAATGCGCGTGAGCCGCTCTCCCATTTGAAAAAGTCTCTCCGCAAAGAGCAAGCAGACCTACAACACGATACTGACGTAACGGAAAAATTCAAGCATTTCCATCTTTACTTCATAAAATGGAATTATATGGTATAAATCTATCTATATATATAAAATTGATTTTCTGTGTGTGTGTATGTTCTCTATACAAATCTACAATTTTAGATCGATCGTCGCCAAATTTTGCATATTTACCAAATGTGACCGACTTGAACGATAGGCTACTTTAAAATTTCGTCAGACCAGGGCAAATGCCCCAAATGGGCAAAAAAACTGTCCGGCAACAATGGTTTTTGGGCCTCAACAATCACTTTCCGAACGTTTACTTTGGTTACCGTGGTTCCCTAGCGATGAGTTTCAGACGTGTTTATGTCTTTACAATGGTTTGTCACTTCTTTAATGCTGTCAGTTATGTATAATAGTTTATGCCTTTATAATGGTTTGCCACATTTTCAATACTCTCAGTAATGAGGCTTTTTGAATAGACGTCATAATCATCACCATCATCGCTTTGAGGGTCAGGAAAAGGGTGATCCTCATAAAAATCACTATTAAAATTGCCGATTTAACTGCATAAATACGGAAATTTAGTGGGGGGGGGGGTTTCCTGCCACATCAATAATTTTAAAAATTAAATTGAATTCTCGCTTTTTGAAATATGGAATTCACTTGGAGATACGAAGCCCAGAAAATTATACAAATACAAATACAAATACAAATACAACACCACAACAGGCAAAATGCCCAACGAGGTGGCTGATAAAAAGATGCCCATAAAAATATGGTTGTCATATGTTTCAAAAATACAGCAACCCAATTAAAAATCCAATTAACACAAATTACAAACAATATATACACATGATAAAATATTATACAATGCCCATAAAGAATACTTATGGTTGTCTTATTCTAAGTATGAATAGCTTCAAGATTTACCCCAACATGTTTATCGTATTTCTTTTTAAACGTGTCAATTGTGTTACAATTTACTACCTCCGGGGGTAAGCTATTCTATTTATTAACAACCCTATTGGAGAAAAATTCCCTGCGACACCATAACCTTGCATTGTCCCTCACCAATCGATACTGGTGTCCCCTTGTAAAAGCAGTCGATTGGCGGTGTACTAAAAGTTCATGGTCCATCCTATCCATCCCATTGAAAATTTTGAACACTTCGATCATATCTCCTCGACACCTGCGTTCATCCAATGTAAACATATTCAAAAAATGAAGTCTTTCTTCATAACTCAAGCCCTGTGTGCCAATAAGGACACGCGTAGCTCTTCTCTGCACCCCTTCAACCAAGTCTATGTCCCTCTGTAGGTATGGTCTCCAAAATGTAGGTATGGTCTCCAAAATATATCCAAAATATGAATAATATGAATAATATGAAAAATATGAATAATTTGCCGGATCTACTTTTGAGTTTGATTGATATCCATGTAATAACATTGATTTCAACTTTTTATTTACATCTTCTCAAGCATGAAAATTAATGTCTCCGTATTGTCTTTTGATATTTATTTGCATAAATTCATATAGTTTAGGATGTTTTTAAAATTAGTTTTGGGCCCCGTAAAGTGCATCGAAAAAATTCCACAGCTTTAATTAAGCATTTTTGGAAGCTGAAACAGGCAGAAATTGATAACTTGAAGTTCAGGGGGAGGGAATCGAAATACCTAACACCCATTAAAAAAAAAGGGGGGGGGACTATTCATTTCTACGTTTCTTTAAATTTAGATTTGTTTCTTTCATGAGTCGCGCAGAACGTCGCCATATTGGTTACCTTT
Organism: Pholcus phalangioides; assembly: GCF_987345545.1. Classification (NCBI taxonomy): domain Eukaryota; kingdom Metazoa; phylum Arthropoda; class Arachnida; order Araneae; family Pholcidae; genus Pholcus; species Pholcus phalangioides. Next base: position 49,209,643 of record NW_028301597.1, read on the forward strand.
AGACACGGTTTGCATGTCCCTCAAAGAAAGAGGGAGATATCACGTGATCCAAAAAAGCCTCATTGAAGAAAACCCGGGCAGCGCCGGGTATTATAGCTAGTGAATAATAATAATACATAGTGGAATAAAATATACATAATATAAAATTGATGATGTTTACAAATTAACTTATTCTAAACCATAGTCTCCCAAACTTTTTGTTCCATCGCCCCCTTCATCAGAAATTTTTTCCTCTCATTGCCCCCCAACTCAAGTAAACCCATAGGATCCTATGTTAAATCAGTAGGTTCTATCGCCCCCTTGGACCATTCCATCGCCCACTTCGGAAACGACGAGAGAGAGAGAGAGAGGACTATCGTTTAGGACGATTTACAGACTCTCTCTCTGTTGTTTGCAAACTCATTCTTTTTGCGTCGCTTTCAAAAAGAATTTTATCCAATGACACTTGCTTTTGCCTCTTTTTTAGGATTTCTGGGAAATGGTAAATTGCAGTGTTCATTGGAGAGATTGCACACGGCTGCAGCTTTATTTGGGTGGTTCTTTTCTACAGTTTTGCATAGATTCCAACATTCTAAATATCTCTCCAATCTCATTTTATGTGAGGGACTCCTCTTTTCCTCCGATGAGATACCGTCCATAAACTCTTGCTGGTGCGTGCAAAAGAGATCCATCACTTTCATCTAGCGTCAACTTCTAGACATTTTTCACCACTAGTTTTTGAATGCCATCTTCATGCACCTCCCGTCCAAGGTTCTTCACCCAAGCACGAAATCTCATCGACAAGTAGTGGCTCCTTTCCCCCTCACAAAATCATATTCAAAATAATGCAATCAATCCGCAGTTTCTTTTTTTCCAAGCAGGATTTTAAGAAAACTTGAACTGCACATACGCATCGCTGCTACGCTACATCTAGTTCCGTATGGTAAATATTCACACTCGCAACGTGTGTTAAATTTCCGACTGAGGAACGCTTACCGGAAACCGTAGGGGAAAATATTACCCAAAATTCCATAACGTGTGCGGGTGAAAGCAAAAAAACCAAAAGCTCAGTTGTGATAACGTGAAAATAAAAAACGCAAAAATTTTTGCACTTAATACGAATCATTTCTCATTAACCGAAGTTCCACTGTATAGGGGGTATCACTTGAATTCGTTAACATGAAGTAAACGGACTTTTCTTTGGATGTTATACCGAGGTGTGAACTCAGAAAGGAAAGTCTTTCTGGTGGTCTCTGCCGGGGAGAGTGGTTGTGGGTTGAAGTTGGTTTTCTGCGGTTTTCCAGCTTCGAGGTGCGAATGCGAACCGGTCTCCCATTTGAAAAAAGTCTCTCCGCAGAGAGCAAGCAGACCTACAACACGATGCTGACATAACATGAAAATTCAAGTACTATTTCCATCTTCACTTCAGAAAATGGAAGACAGGTTAGACGCACGAACACGAAACAAGCGCAACTCGACAACATAAATGCGTTAGGGCCACGCGTACACTCAGAACACACATTCCGGCATGTGCCGGTCCGTTAGAACTTCCGTAGAGGAATGTGTACGAGGCTCATGTTCGGTTAGGTGGTAGCGGCAGGCGCAACTGGGACTCGAACCTCTTGCAATCTGGGCAAGTGCACTACCATATACATCACAGAAAAATAATCTCCCTCTCTACTGTCCCACCGGGGGGGGGGGGGGCATTCATTGTACAGTGCAAGAAGGAACGCAAGGGTGAGGTTCGAGTTCACCTCGAAATTAAATGCGGGGGAAGGTCCGTTTCTTCAATATATTGATGTGAAAAATTCATTTTACTCTTAATTTATAAATTGTTCAAAACTTCATAAATATTTGAATATTGGGATTTGTATAAAGGAATTGGTATAATGCGGTTTTCGGAAAAAGTTATTCTCACGGGGTTTTTTATTAAAGGGGAAAAATTCAATTTTTTATCGATAGATGGCGCAGTACGGAAACAAATTACTGGAAATACGCAAATTTGAGTCCTATAAAATGTAGAGCGTACGGTCAACACCATCTATAACAGAAGGCCTCCGCGCGAAACTCGTGACGTCACAGAAGGTGGTCATCTCACCGACAGCCATTGGATATACTACGAAAAAGAGTAAAGATAGCGCATGCGTCAGCTTGCTATATTCAATGGCTATGCGTGAGATGACCCTCTTCAGTGACGTACCGATCTTCGCGTGGAGGCCTTCTGCTATAGATGGTGTTGGTACGGTTAACATGAAGGCTGATTTCTGAATTTTCTTGTTACTCGCGCTTACAAAAGGTTTTCGTTGTATTCATGACATTGGTGGATAAAGTACTATTGCTGTTGTTTTTTCCTCAGCCTCAAGTCACCAGATAAAACTTAACGAACGTTTCAGACAAAGAACGGATTAAAAAAGGTTCGGGTCCGATCACTACTGTTGGACTTGTTTTCATACACTCTGTCGACAAAAATTTGAACTAGTTTTTTTTTAAACCGAAAAAAAATATCCGTTTATAAGAATAACTTTTTTCCGCAAAAACCGCATTCAAATATACAAATTCCTTCAGTTTATATGAGTTCTTAAACTACATATTTACGTATTTACGGGACACCCTGTATAACATGTCTACACTGATTACGCGTTTCTTTCTGACTTCAACTCCTCAACAAAAAGCCTTTGCTAGAAATTCCACTGATTTATAGACATGCTAAACTTAAAGTAGTTTCTTACGTCTTATAAACGGCACATTTAGGCTGGGTACATATAGGCCAGGGTTGTTGATGGACCCCGAAGTCAAGGCTTTTAACGAGCCATATCATTGATTTTTCACTGAATGCGTACAGTGAAGTCTTCTTTTTCCTCAAAAATCGCGCTGATCCTTGGGCCTCTAGGCCATAGTTTCTCAAACTTTCTGTTCCATCCTCTTCCCTTCTTCAGAAATTTTTTTTCTTCGCCCCCCCCTCCCCCCAACTCAACTGAACCCATACGATCCTATGTTGTACTCAAACAGATTCTATCGCCCCCCGGACCATTCCGTCGCCCACCGGGTACGATATTGCCCACTTTGGGAAACACTGCTCTAGCCTGGGGGGGGGGGGGGGGTCAGTGTTTTGCTGACAAGGGGAGGAGGGGTCAAAAATGGCTGAAAATCTGCTTACGTAATACTTGAATGGCCCCAAAGAGAAATCTACTTCGGATAACTACACTCGCTTATCTCTATCTCTTATATGCAGTTAGGGGCCGTTCAAGTATTACGTCAGCAAATTTTCAGTCATTTTTGACCCCCTCCCCCTTGTCAACAAAAGTCAGCAAAACTCTGACCTCCGCTGTCAGCAAAATTTCGTCAGCACATCCTAACGCATATTGGTAGGATCAGAGACGTACGCGGGAAGGGGGCATAGGGGCGCTCGTGCGCCCCCTCCCCCCCCCCTCCAGACGAAAATTTATTCTTTTAATGTAAAAAGTATTTTTTTTTCTTTAAATTAAAATTTCGAAACAAAATACTTTTATATGTATAATCATAATCTTATAATCAATTTCTGTTAATTTCAATGTTATTTGAAGGCTAAGAACTCAAAATTTTGTTTTTAAGAAATTCATTGTGACCCACCCTTTCTTGTGACACACACTTTCTTCACACCTTATTGTGTTCATACCCTTACTAGGCCCGCGGACCAAATGTGGCTGAAGGTTATCTGATGTGGCCTGCTCCCTCAAACCTAATTTTGTTAAAATGAACTAAGCGGCACATTTACAGATCGCTTAAATGACCCGTGGCACAATTCCTGAACATTTAAGCTGGCCGTGGCGCATTTTCGGATCACTGAAGTAGGCCCGTGGCACATTCACAAATCACTTAAGTAACCAGCGATACAGTTCCAGAATACTTAAGCGATCCGTGGCACACTTAGAGATCCCTTGAGTGACATGCGGCGTAGTTTTAGAGCACTTAAGTTGCCCCAGAGTGTAGTTCTACATCACTGAATTCACCCCCACGGCACATTCACTAATTACTTAAGTAATCCGTGGCATAATCACGGATCATTTGAGTGATGCGTGGGACAGTTCCAGAGCACTCAAGTGGCCCGGGAAAATTTCCAAAGCACTTGGAGGATCCGCCAAATACTGAGAGATCACTGAAGTGGCTCTGTAAGGGATTTATCATTAGGGAGAATGATAGTTGATGTGCCCGAAAACTAGCGATAGGGTTTTCTCGTTTTTGGCGCACCGAGTATAAGATGCCATTAAGAATATTTCATATCTTAATAAAGGTTGGTTGATGACGTAAGCATCATCCAACCTCCCACCCCTTGTCATCAAAATTCAGCAAATCGGAAACCCCCTTCCATCGATGCTAACGTAATACTTGAATGACCCCTTATGTATTATACTGTTTCCCTTTCATTTTGTGTCCCCCCCCCCCACCACCAATTTCTTTATCTTTCCTTTCCCTAACGTGCGGTTAGGTTAGAACGAGGTTACCATATTTTTCGCCCATTTGTCAAATAGAGATCATCCGAATTTCTCACCGAAACCTTGTAAGCGAAGCGGTTAATGTTTTTAGTATTTTGTTAATTGAATTTTTATAATTTTCGATGATAAAATAATGAAAACACAAAATAACATGGAATGAATGTATAAAAAAAAAAAACCCGCCATGTCATAGAGTTTAAAAGCTTTTTCTGAAAGTACTGATTTTATTTATGTTTTGAAGTCGAAAATAATACTTTGTAGCATGATCATGAGGTTTTACGCCTTGTAAACATAGTAATAAATACATTTGATCTTTTTCCAGTGAAATACAAAGGAAAACTCGAAGCTTGCAACGCCACTAGTGACAACGGGTTCGTGCTGCCTATCGTACGAAACTTGTAAGTTGTTTATTGGTTTTGTAATTTTAGTTCATGGAATTTGGATGACGAATCTAGAAATTTCGAGATCAGGACCAAAACCAACGTCAAGTTTGGCACCTCGTGGACAAGAAAAGCGCCAAATTTCCCTCCTTCCTCGTGTTCAACCATTAAGCCGAAACCACATTCGTTTTCAGCCTGGCCTGATGTGTTCCAGGGTTGGTAATGTGCGAGTAGTGTGGCCGCTGCACCATTGGCAATGACCGTCAAATGGTAAATGGTGGAGGCTGGAAGATATTGGGAAGTTGGACGAGTACCTTTCATCTTCCCAACCCAAGTCAAAGGAGCCGCCTTCCCCCCCCCACCCCCTTCCTGACTTTCCAATCCGTTTGGCCAAGTATTGGTCGAAGAACGCCAACAGTCACAACACGGAATATCCTGGAAGAGAGAGAATGATTTAGAATTAAATATTCACCAAGGAGAGCATTGGGTAGCTAGCCTATGCCGCTGGTGCAGTATGGGAAGGTGAATATTGGACGCAAATATTTACGAATGACTGTTGGACATAGACTAAAGATATTATTCTTACTCTGTACTGTTGGACCAGGTTGGACATGGGTGTGGCTTCCAGCTTTACTGAATTGTATTCAACCTTTAGGAGAGTGCGAGGGACTTCATTGATTTGAAAGCGTATCGCGGGCCACTTAATTGAGTGATTTGGAGCAACGCCGCATTTTACTTAAGTCATCTGTAAATGTGCCGTGGGTGACTTGAGTGATCTTGAACTGTGCTGCGGATCACCAAAGTGATCTGAGACTGTACCGACGGTCACTTAAGTGATGTATAATGACACCGCGAGGCACTTAAGGGATGTGGGAATGTGCCGAGGGGCACTCAAATGATATGTGAATATGGCATATTTCCAGAGCATTGAAGTGAGTTCACTGAAATGATCTGGGAATGAGTCACGAGTCGCTCAAATGAACCATAAACATACCGCTGGTCACCTAAGTGATCTGGACGCCACGGGTCACTCAAATGATGTGAAACTACACCCTAGGTTACATCAAAATGATCTCGAAATACCCCGCTATAAACTCAATTTCATAAAATTAGGTTTGAGGTCGTGAGCCACATCAGCTGTTGTTGTTCCAGATTTGACCCGGGCTCTGTTCCATTTGGGATATAACCACCTTACCCCTAGGAGCCACATCAGCTGACCCCGAGGGCCACATTTGGCCCCGCGAGCCATGGATTAAACATGCGCATGCTCTAACTTCAACACATCAACCGGAATGCATAGCTGAATAAAAAAAAGAGTAAATTTTCGTGCTCGAATTTTCTTTCTCTCTTGAATGGATGAAGAAGACAATGTACTCTTGATCCGAGCGCTTACCGCGAAGCTGTTGAACCCATTGCGTAATTCGAACTGTAAATTTCGTATTGGCTTTTCTGTGCTTGGCCGGTCCTTTTAAATGATTGTCTCGCTTCGACAGCCATGAGATAGGAAAAAACAAATTCCGCGTGTCTTTCTTCCGTTTTATTTACACCAGAATTATTCGATGGCGAAGCGTTAAAACGATAATATGGAGTCGTTTTCGTGCGTCTTCGAGAAGCAAGAAAAAAACCAAACAATATCAAAACAATGGCCGTTTTCAGTGACTGCCGATGTCTCTAAGAACGTCTCGGGAGAAGATCGTTCATAAATTTCTAGGATGTCTTCTTGTCGAGAGAGAGAGAGAGACACTTTATTGCAAAGGTCGAAGAGTCGTTTTGGACTTTGGCATTGTCATCGTCGAACACAAACACACAAAAAAACACAAACCTGTTCTTTCTTTCTAGGATTTTTTACGAGCATTTTTTATGTTCGGAAATTCGTTCGAAGAGAGAATTCCTCGTGGCGTTTCCACCAATATTAATGGGGGGAGAGGAGGATATAATATACTAAACAATAGAGAAGAGAGAGAGAGAGAGAGAAGCATTGTTTTCTAATGCCGCGTGTAATAAATAATCAAACGCATATACTTGTATAGTGGGTGTAAATGACGGGCGATGCTTTCGGGAGCGATATTCGTGTACTGTGTCGGATCGTAGATTTTGTGCTTCCTGGTTGATCAGTCAAGGCCGTCTGCTTCAATTGGGAAATATAAGATGCGCGCTGTATAATCTGGAAATACGATTATTCGAAGTTATCGGAACTAATTAATTTACCCTACCTACGAGATAGGATTCAGAAGTTTATTTAGAAGTTTTCCGACTTCCTTTGACTTATTCTCTAATCCAAGGGCACTAAATCTTTTAGAGTGCGAGCCACTTAAGTGATTAGAAAAGTGCCGCAGGCTGCTTAAGTGATGTGGAAGTGTACCGCGAGCTATTTAAGTGATCTGGAAATGTGCTATGGCTCTGCCTAAATCAATGGCTCTCCAACTTTTGGAAGCCCGAGGACCGGTTGATTTTTTTCTTTTGCGAATAGATGGTCCGGTCGCGTATACAAAACTAATGGGAAATAAATGGGCATAAATGAAACGGTGAAATACTCACGGCTCAGTTCAACTGATGTCAGGGTCCGGGACCCGGCCACGGCTAATCGGTTGAGAAACATTGACTTAGTTGATCTGGAAACGAGCTGCGGGCTGCTTAAATGAATTTGTAAATGTGCTGCAGTGGCGCGAGCTATTTAAGATCCACGAGCCATTTAAGTGGCTGCGGGCAACTTATGTGATCCGCAACAGCACCCAAGATCACTTAAGTGATTTTTAAATGTGTCGAGGAACATTCAAGTGATCTGGACCAGCGCGCATCAGGCCACTTGAGTTTTCTTTAAATGTATCGTGAGTCACTTGAGTGATTTGGGAATGTGCCGCTTACTTCATTCTTACAAAATTAGATGTGATTTCACGGGCCACATCAAAGAATTCCGAGGGGGTCGTATTTGGCTCGTGGGCATTGGGTTGAGCATGCACGCCGTAATCTGTGGGTATAAAGCAGCATTTTCAAGATAAGATACTGTGACACGGGGGCTACTTTGCACAGTTTTTGAGAGTTTATTAAGAAAAACTCATAGCAAATATGTAAAATGATCTTTGAAAATGATGTTGATATATTCTAAGACAATGTGAGAAAGAACACACAGGTCTATTTCCATAAAAATTCATCATCATAATATATATTTTTTTTAATTTTTGTCAAAATTGTTAAAATTGGCGCAAATTCACCCATATTAGAGAGCGGGTTACTTTGCACCACCTTATATAGTGATTATTTCTTAGCAAGACAATGTTTTGGAGCATTGTGGACGCACTTGAAATTTATTGCGTTACCACATAGTACTACGGGAAACTGACAGGAAATGGATTTTTTTTGCTTTTGAATGGAGAAAATTGATCAAAATTTACAAAAGTGTAACTCATGTCATCTAACATGCGAAAGAAAGCAAGCGATATTAACGAAAAATTTTGTATTACTTTATCAACAAACAAAACATGAAAATTCGGTTAGTAATATCAATTGCACGAGCTGAAGTAAGCCTAAAACGAAGTAAAAACACTACTTTTGGGGCTGCATGACTTTTTGGGTGGTGCAAAATAGCCCCCAGTTCTGTTCAGTACATAATCGTCAAGTGACTATTGATCATATAATTATAAATAATCAGTTAATTACAACTTTATAGGCACGATATCAAAGACAGTTACTTTCTACATATAAACATTCTGTATTAATTTTCTAATCAAGTCATTTATTAACAGAAAAATACAACTTTTTCTTGACAATAAACTTCAGGTGAAATTAAGCAGCACAGATATGCTAAGCAAATCATATCTAAAATAACGGATGCATCATTAACTCAAATACATGAGTTGACCGATAATGTCTTCTGTCGAGAAAAACCAAAACTGTTTGGAAATTTTCATTATAAGACATCTGCCAGGCAACGATGAATCTTTTTTCAGGATTGGTGCTATAGAATATAACACGAGGTTATGTAAAATTGTAGTTCCCCTTGGGAATAAATAACGACTTCAGGTTGGGAGGACGACGAGTCTAGGTCATGGATTTCCAACTGGCGTTCCGCGGAACTCTGGGCGTTTCGTGACAGCTTTTTTGGGGTTCCGCATGATCGAATTGCCACGGAACCCTAAAAAATCCCGAAACCCGGATAGCTTCCAAAGAAGAAAAGTTTCTTGTTACTAATACTAGCAAAGCAGTTTTCTTTATTTTGAGTTTTAACGAGATAGTGTCTCTTCAAAGCTCTTAAAAAATCAGTAGAGTGAAGGGACAGCATAAATCTCAGGGAAAGAAGCCATGTCTGTTAGTTTATGCTGTTTTTTCGCCCAACTTTTCCTAGATTTTTGAATTCAAATATCTCTGAGAATAGTACTTACAAACTTGCACGTACTTAAGAACTTGCATTCGGAAACGTGGATTTTTTTGGCTTTAAGAGAGATAGGGCAACGAGTCTCTAATTGGGGTTTTCAGGACAGGGTGCTCGTATAAAAGTTTATTTTGATAACTATGCAACCCCTAGCAACATGAATGGCGCATCCGAGCCCCTGGAGAGTGCATAAGGAACCCCAAGGGCTCCGCGGAGCACCGGTTGAGAACAGCTGCTCTATAACGATTTAATAGTGTTATTTATACCCTTGGTGGGGGGTCATGATACTCACATTATACCATTGACGATATATGCTTCATTTCACACTCAGAAGATATTCACGGACAACTCGGATGAACACCCTATGATCCACAATGATTAGCATCATGATTATGCCCCTAGGTCAGACTATTAACGGGCCCATCTATTATGCATTTTTAGTGGTTAAAAAAAAAATGATGAGAAAGAATCATCTCGGATCTCCGGACTGGAGCCCTGCCCATCTCCTTCCTCCTTGTGAGGGCCATGCGGGGAACCTCATTGTTATAGAGCATAGGCGGACATAGACTTGGAAGTCTGGGGGGGTGGGGCACGATGATGATGATTTCAATTCATATATACATATATACATTAGATCAGTCGACTCCACCTTTGACGCTGGGCCCCCCCCCCCCCGTATCTCCGCCCATGTTATAGAGACTTCCACGATAAGATCTGGTAGAATATTTACAACAATGAATATGCTTTATTAGAGGTGGTGCCTAAACCCTTTTTTTATATTTTCCCCTTTTGAGACGGCAGTGTAGGGACATTATTATTATTTTTTGGATAAAAATTCAAACATTTGTTTGAATTACGTAGAACAGTCATATAACTATTAAGGGTCAAGGGTTCCGCGCTAAACTTTATGTTGGAAACCCCTGGTCTAAGTAGGGGAAATTGTAATAGACAACAACATTTCTTCGGCGCAAGTTTCGCTTTGACCCCACTTATTTTGATGTAAAATCACGAGTAGTGATTTCGCTAAGCCCCTCGTGCTGGCCGGATTCCTCTCGTACGTCGGATCACATCAGGCTCAACTGTATACCCATAAGGGCGGGTCAAGTTTATACGATGCATTATCTGTTTATTCAATCAAAAAATGTTTTGTAGCTAAGCTTGCTTGTAACCGGCGCCCCCCTTCCCAAATAACAACAAAAAAAGCAATCACACCATATACAGTAAACGTCTGTTATAAGAAAAACTCACAATCACGGGAAAATTTTTCGTTATAATTCTTATTATAAGTAAATTTCAATTTTTTTGCACTGTGAGATCTGTAACATTAGCTCTTGAAAATTACTAGTGAAAACGAGATTCTCGTCAAACGCCGTACTCGTTAAATCAGACTTTCACTGTATCTATATGCAATTATGAATAATATAGATTGAAATTACACGATAAAAAACGCCACTTTTTTCACCTGATGGTCAAAAATTGAACTATTTTTTTTATTGAATCTTTCCTTCCCTCCACGGTCCGTATATCCTGTACACCATGTTTCATTAAAATACCCTTAAGTAGAAAATCCCTTATTAAAGTGATACTGCCAAAGAAGTCACACCGTTGATCTTTTTATTTTACTGTAAATTAAATACTAAATTCCACAAGGACGCAATTTTGTAAATTACCTAAAACATTGCTGAAAGTTTAACCTTTTCAGCGGCGCAGTAGAAATCCCTAAACCAACTGTAAAAATTCATTTCTTTTCTTTTAAAAATTAAGTTGATTTTTTTCTCCCGATTGCCAGCAGGTGCAAAGTAAGGAGTGTGACAAAAGTGTTCTATTGAGAAATCAACTCTACAAACAAAACATCCCGATTTGACATTGCTAAAATAAGAGGCTTTTAATGAGGCGAGATATCTGGTCGATGCTGAAAAAATAAAGTATACTTCTAGGACGTTTTCTCTTTGACTGGATACTTACGAGAAAAAGGAGGGTAAAAAATAATGCGCTGAAATTTTCTACATAGACCGTACTTATTATCTCTTCGAAGACAATGGCTTTCAAGGTTCGGCGAAAGGATAAAATAATTTTTTTTGCATAAATTCGAGTTCGCGTGGTTCCTTTATATTCGGCAAGTGTATAGTTAGAAGAACTTCTGCAGCTGGAACAACGTCAAATCAAACGGGATATAAACGAACATTCATTTGAATTAATTTGACCTTACAGTCGAGGAACTTGACAAACCGATGCGCACATTCAAATCAGCTGCCGTGTCTTTTTCTTTTTCACATCCTTTCGTGTGTGTTTGTGTCGACCAGAAACATCCATTAAAACATTAATCACAAAAATAATAATGATAACACTTCATCTCTTTCTCATCCTCTCGTCAACGAATTCATTTCAATTTTGATATATGCATGCACACATATCTGAACGAACATTTGTGAGAATGGTTTCATTCAGAATGTTCCTTGATATATAAACTGTAGAAAGTGGTTGATTCGAGTTTTGGGTAACTCGAACTTTTACGAATTCCCCCTTGGGTTTTCTATCTAATTTAATGCTAAAATTTCTTGTTTAATTTAAAAAATTTCCGAGTGTTTCGGATATTGCGATGTTGAGTGAAAATTTAGTTTGGAGAAGTTCTACGAATCAGACTTTGTTTTATTTCACCAAGTTGTTAAACAACAAATTTCCCAAAACAAATAAAAGAAAACCGAAATTTGAAAATGCTGTCTTCCTTCTTTGATAAGTTAATGACCATTTTGACATTGTTCAGCTGGAGTGCATCGAGACTGTGTACCACTTAATACCGATTATACTCTTCAACATATAGGGTCAAGGTGTAACATTCAAAATCTGAATCTTTTTTTGTCATCACTAAGAGTACGGAAAGTTCAGATTTTTTAATACGTTAATGAAAGGGTATTTCATTGATAGCATAAAAATAAGCAAAATTTGGGAAATGGTTTCATAAAACGGATGATCACATGAACTGTTTCCGTAAATCAGGCGTTGAACATGGTCAAGAAATTCTGCAGTGATGCTGATCAACAACAGTGCAATACTATAGCAGCTAAGACCAATTATAATTATAAATTACTAAAATTTGGAAAACTGTTTCATAACTGACGATTAAATTTTAATGATTGATAATTATTGTCTTATGCGAATGTTGATGATTAAGTTGTAATTTGTAGTCATTTTGTGGATCGAGGATAGATTGATTGGATAATTCGAGCTTTTTTTCCAGTGACTTTGAACTTTGAATTAACCAAGTTCAACTGTATGTATTTTTCATTCCTGGTAATCTTCAGGGAATAGAATTAAACCGATATAGTGCAGTTCTTTTAAGAAAAATTACGGATACTTCGTGTTTTCGTGGGGTGCAAACCACAATTGTTTTATCTGACCATGTTTATTTTGCATTCGGTTCTGAACTCTATTCGAATGTCTTAATGTCGTTTAACGCAATTTTTCCCACTATTGAATCCGTCTTTAAACCTAACTTTAATGGGGCTCCTCGAGAGCTTTTCTGTTGTTCCACGACATCAAAAGCGGTGAAATTTTTCACGCCATTTGCACGCCAAATGTCGACTATTCTATGCCGCAAGGTGTACTGTCCTGCGGTCATCTCAAATACATTTGCTCAGTTTAAGACGTATTCATGTCAAAAAGGAAGTTGCAATTAAAACACATCAGAAGATCGCGATCAGATCTCTGTGAGCCCAGCCCTTTATTCATAGTCAGCAACGAGATCATCTTCAAAGGACAGCTAAATGCTCAACGGGGAGTTGTTGTTGCTATGGCTTAAGAACTAAATTAGCTAGAGTTAATTTGATCGTCCCTGGGACCCTGATGTCAGTGTTTCTAGAAAACGTTATGACGAATGAATCGGATTCGGTTACTTACATGATCAGTACCAGGATCGGAACAAGTCATTAAGCACGAATTTTTCTACAGCATCAGCTACAGACTTTTCTCTCTTTTTCTATTTTCCATGTCAAGAAAAATGTGTCTTAGAATATAAGTTTAATGAACATCGGTTATAAGATATTCTTCTATTTATAACGCGTTGTGTTTCTATGAAGCTTTTTGCGCTTGCGAGGGCGAGACTAGAAATGTTTTTGGCCAACCGACCGCATTCCTCGGTGTTGAAGTCCTTGAAAAAGTCACTGACGTTGATTGGCATCAGGTCAGTTGGTGGATGTGATGAGTTCATCAACTGAAACCGAAGTGTTCGAGAAGCAAACAGCATTGACATTTAACACGGAACGGATCTTTTCCTTTTCTTTTTTCTTCTCCGTCGAAGAGAAAGATCTCGTTATAATTACCCGGACGGAAATGATGATATCAGTGACCGCTAATCACTTTCGGCTTATCGGGATGGGCTTGTTCTTAAAATAGAAAAATTGCTCACACTTTGGTGGTTTTTAAGAGAACCAAAAATCATTTCGATTCTGCCTTGAATTGGAAATTTATTTCGAATAAATTTCATATTAATGAAATATGAAAAAACAGTCCCACTAGAATTGCGTTTTCTAATACTGATCCAAGCACCACAGTTCGTTTGTCACCTGGGGCACCGGAGATCCCTTGCTTCTACGCCATAGTCCAGCCATCTACTTCTATGCTTCTATCCATTATCCACCAACCTCAACATCACAATGAAAACCTTACGTCAGCACCAGTAACAGGAAAATTCGGAAATGAGTTGCTAATCGTATGTACACCCTGCATTTCATAGGACTCCGATTAGCAGTGATTTGCTTTTGTGCAGTGCCCTCTGTTATTATTATCGCCGCTGTGAGGTCGTGTGGGGGGGGGGGGGCATCGTCCTGAGGATCAACCGCTGTTTTACGGAAACAGCGGTTGACAACCTTTTTGAGGAGCCCTTTTTAGTAGAAAAAAAATTCTGTGGTTGAGTCCTGTAGGCCAATTTTGTAATTATTCATCAAAGCTACTGATTTATTTTTACTATTTAAAAATATTTGTAATTATTATTTTTTTGATTTCACTGTTTTTTTTAAATTTTCCTCGAGCTGCCACGGAGCCCCTGGAGAGCGCACAAGGAGACCCAGGGGCTCCGCGAAGCAGCGGTTGAGAACCGCTGCCGTGGAGGAATGTGTACGATATGTATATATATATATACGGTTTAGTAGTAGTAGTAGCGTTCTCTATTGAAGGAAATTCGAACTAATATTTTTTCCCGTACCAACAAATTCGTCTTTGTGAGATAAACTTTTTTTTTGCAAACCACATTAAAAGAACAAAAAAAAGAAAAATTCTTTCAATTTTATAAATTTGCAAACTGTTTACGAATTTATGGGATACCCTGTATGCTAGTTGTAACGTAATTTTAAAGAAAAGTCACCCTAATTATTTCGTAATTTCAAATTTTAATTCTTCTCGTCTACTACTGCATCTCACAACAGTTTCTGCGGGTACGTAACTCGCAAAAATAAAATAAATTTGAAAAGAAAACGAAATATTAGAACAAAGGAATCAAAGATGGCGGATCAAAGTACGTAGTGATTGAGTTGGAAAATTCTGAATAACCAAATAGCATTTCTTTTCAGAAAAAAAATTGATTCTATTATGAAATTATGTCGAGTAAAATGAATATAAATAAATTAATGAATATGAAATACCTATAATAATAATGATACGGTATTATTATTATTATTAGGTATTGTAAATCCTTGAAATTGGAAATCCTTGGTAAAATTAGGGTATTATTAATATCCTAATTTTACCAAGGATTTTCAACGTCACCGATGTCTAGAACATTGGTTTTCAACTGATGTGTTTCGCAGAATGAACACACTTAGTCAAACTCGGTTATATAACGATTCCTGAACTATAACGTCAATAATAATTCGCGGTTGTGGCTGATTCCTATACAAAATAATGTTGATGAACCTTGCTTATAACGTCGATGAAAACCAACGACCTTTATATGTATATAACTACACATTTTTTCCGTCGCTTTCTATGGCATTTTCTTGATTCCGGGAATCAGATCTTTATCATATTCAGGGAATGTTTGTTTTTATAATACGTAACGGTGAAAAAAGGCTTCGTACATGTTCGATGGTCTGACTTGCTCATTGATATGACTCGTAAACCAGGGCCGGAACTAGGGGGGGGGGGGGAAGCAACTGCCCCGGTTGGCAGTTTTAGGTGGGAATAAAGGAAACCGTGTTATCGAGTTTTAAGGTTGAGGAGGCGACAAAATATTGTTTGCCCCGGGCGGCTGAATCATGTTTGCTCCTGGCGGTAAAAATCCTAGTTACGGCACTGCGTAAATGGAACGTTCCCGTATTTTCACGTAATTTTGGTCGTTCCGATTTTTTTAAAAATTCTCCGTTTTTTTTTCAATGAAACTTTGTAAAAAAATAAATTAAACGAAATTTATAAAATTTATAAATTTTCTGACCAAGATAATTTACATAATTAAAAAATTGTATAATAATGCATTTGAGTATGTACAGATACAAATATTCATCAAACAAATGTGCCACGTTAAATCTTTTTCATTCGTGAATGCATTTTTCAAAAAATGCAGACTTGATTGATGTCAAGATTGTTTTTAAACATTAATTAGCAATTTAACTGACATTATTACGTGAGAATTGACCACTTCCTTTTGTCCGTAATCCCAATATCCCGCATTTTTCTCGGTAAATTATGGTCACCCTGATCGTTATGATATTTCAACTGTATACATTGCATCTGATTATATTTTATTATATTTGAGAGGTCCTGAAAAACATTAATCTCGGTTGTAACGACATCTCGGTTTAACGACAAAGTTTCACAGAATCTTTGATGTCGCAATAATCGAGTTTGAATGCATATAACTTTTTCATTGGTTGTGGTAATAAAAATATGCATATCGGTAGAAACATGTATGGATGCGCGAAGTTTTCGGCCAGTATTCCGTTTTTTGCCGGGAAAAAGTTCCTGTGTGGGCCAAATAAGAGATAAATAACTTCTTTAGGCCGAGATTACGCTATAAAAGTTTGATGAAAAATCTTTTACAAAACTTGGAAACCAATAGGTTCATTGGTGAATGTAACGTATAGGCTTATTGTGGTTGTTTTTTTGAAGTTTTGTGTAAGATAATTTGTCAAACTTTTTAAATTTTTATTAGAAATAGTGTCGAAATTCTTTTGTTACTGAGCAGCTGAGTAGAAATCAAAAATGTCTAAATAAAAAATATGTAGAAATTATTTGCATATATATGCAGTACAGAGTATACGTAAGGATATTTTTTTGAATATGCACTAATAGAGAGAGAAGATATGCATTTTTTAAGAACATATTTGCTTTTTTTGCATAGGGATTTTTTTATTGCATATTTTCTCATTTTTGGTACATATTTCGGAATTTTCAACTTTTCAGAATTTTTTAGCACATATTTGAGATACTTTATGCATATTTTGGATTTTTTAAGGCATATTTTTGGTTTTTAATGCTTATT
Organism: Pholcus phalangioides; assembly: GCF_987345545.1. Lineage (NCBI taxonomy): Eukaryota > Metazoa > Arthropoda > Arachnida > Araneae > Pholcidae > Pholcus > Pholcus phalangioides. The sequence continues at coordinate 49,226,314 of NW_028301597.1, forward strand.
TTTGGGTTTTTAATGCTTATTTTTGGTTTTTTAATGCATATTTAGGCATTTTTAAGTGTATATTTCCATATTTTTGAAGCACATTTCGTGACTCTTTAGTGCATATAATCCTGGCCGTAATGATCAATAGGTCGTGAAATTTGGTCATGAATTCAATGACCAAATAGGGCAAAATATCTTTTACATGTTTCATTCAAGAACAGCAAGCAGCTGTGGTCACTAGGCTGTGGTCATATTCCGCCGGTGGTTATTGCAAGCTCTTGAGAATTATTCGAACCCGATTCTTGTCCCAAGGACACGATACTGTCGATTGCACCTGCGCGAATCCCACGCGATCACGTTCAAGACATGCATATATTCATACGTACGTACAAAACGAGGATCGGGTATCCTCCTCGTGTAAGAATCTTTCCCACGGGCCGGTCAGTGTCTCATTTCGTATGGCGTGGGCAGTATGATATGCATAATGCACCACGGGGAATAGCAATTACAAGACTATGGGGGCAGAAAAAGCGAAAGATATATGTAATATATAGAGTAAAAAGAAATCTTGATGAATACAAGGAATTTTCAAACTTTACCAGTATTAGCCAGGCCCCCGGATCTGATCATTTGTGACCTTGTAAGAGATCAATTTGTTTCCCTCTAGGCAATAGTAATATAAATGCCCCCTTCTCCTCACAAAGGATGTCACAGAGCTCTAGCTCATAGGCCTGGAGAGAATCGACATTTTTCTTGACCTATATATTACGGCAAATTTAATAAACTGGTTATTATGCATATTCACCGGTTATTATGCATAGAAGCCAATCGTCTAGGTAAGTTTGATAAATTTATCGCTTTTACTGGTGATTATGCAAAATATCCAAGCGTAAATGGTAAATTTGATAAATACTAAAACAATTATCACTCTCATCCGTGATTACACATAATACTCAAGCGTACTTGGCGAATTTGACAAATAAGTGAAATTTATCGCTTTTTACCGGTGGTCATGCGCATAATAACCCCTAGTGCAGGGGGTTCTCAAACATTTTCCTGCCACTCCACGGCACCTCTGACAAAGGTTGGCTTCGCACAGTTTGAGAACCCCTGACCCAGTGTATACAATTGGTGAACTTGATATACAGGGTAGGTAAAAAGTCCGTAGAAACCGAAATAAAAAGCGGTTTAAAGGGTTAGCATCGCTAGGTCACGGGAATTCTTTTAAGACAGGAAAGAAAATTCAAAAAACAGCCGATAGGTAGCACTGAAGTACACAAGTCAAAGAAAAGTGTACCGATCCGGTCCATCCAATCTGTCGGAACTGAAAGATGAGATCCGCCAAGAGGTGTCATGTATATGTTACCGCTGAAATACAGAAATTAGTTATTCTACGGATTATCTTATTATTATTTGTATAGCATTATTGAAATTGACTGGGGACAAATAAATTATGTTATGTTATGTTATGTTATCTAGGTATCAAATCAGTTAATCTGCAGATTAGCTAGGTAATGTGCACGTTAATGACTTTCGAGCTTTAGCGGTAACATATACATCCGGATCTGCTGCACTCTGCCGTTGCTGGATTTGTGACTCGTCAGCAATGTGTTATCCCCTGTGGTGGTGGTCATGTGGAACACATACTGCTGTAATAAACGATTTGGAGGCATTGTGTTCGTTATTTGCGTAACTTTTCTTTGACTTGTGTACATCAGCGCCACCTATCGGGTGTTTTTGTTATTTTTCTTCCTGTCTTTAAAAAAATTCCCGTGACCTAGCGATGCTAACCCTGCAAACCATTTTTTATTTCAGTTATTTTTCCGGTTTTTATTCATTTTTAAAGTTTCTACGGACTTTTTGCCCACCCTGTACATGAAAAGAATTCACAAAAAAAGTCTAATATGTTTGATAAATATAGTCGGACCCGATATAATGAATTCGATATAAATAACTCGCATTTTTATCTTTCCTCCGGTTTTTTGAGTTTGAATATCTGTCCGAATATTGCGCTTCGGAACGTGGAATGTTTTTTTTGTTAGCATCAGGAAAGACAGGGCAACAACCTTTTCATTGGGTGCACAGCGTGTCCGTATAAAAAGTTAAAATTTTTATTTAAATACCTATGAAAAACCCCCTTTCAACGTAAATGACGTATCTAAGTACTACAAGCTATTTGGATACTTTTTCTAAATGGAAATATGGGGCTCTAGGATCAACGGTTCACCAGTAAAATACCATACGCACCCTGTATATCCATACATTAACAATGTTTCCAAAAATAGGGTATGATTATACTTGGATTTTCTTTGGGCCCTACATTATTAGAAAAGTATCGAAGTAACAGAAGCGTACAGCTTAAGGCGATTGTTTTATTTAATGAGTATAATCTTCAGCGGGAAGAGTGAATTGGAATAAAGGAGAATTTTGTGTAATACGTACGAGAATAATCCGTGAAGCATTTTTACGGCCGTCTTAATACCTCGGCAAAACGGCATTGAATGCAATACATACAAACTTTTATGTAGCTCTTTACCTGATAGCCCCGAATATTAAGGACCCCCCCCCAATGCTATAGATTAGTAAATAATTCATACATGAATATATTTTGGGACGAGAAACTGTGATTTCAAGCATTTTTTATATCCGCGTGACTTTCCGTGAGGCTGCAATGAGTAGTATTCGGTCCTCATTTGCGCGGAATGCGGCCACTGATGTCAAACGAAGCCACTTTAATGAGGAGGTACATATCATTACCACCACGCACCTTATTCGGGGCCCTCGAATTACAATGGGAATAGAAAACCAGAACTGTGTTAGAAAGGAACGGAAAAGAAAAGACACACGGCAGGCAGTATCGCTATTATTTATTGTTCCGTCTAAAAAGAAAAAAAAACCCTCGAGGCCATGATTTTGAGGTTTCATTACTTCGTAGTGATTGTTTCAAGTTTGTTTGAGAGGTTGTGATGAAAATGGCTTTCACTTCGATTGTTGCGAATTTTATAATGGCTGTGAGACAATTAGCTACGGTGGACTTAAATTGATTGGAAACGCCACAAAAGAAATGCATAGTGTGACCAGTTTTTACATGGTGTCCGGCCGGACTGAAATTAAAAGTAACGGTTTATAGTGAGAGATCCACACGTGTGATTATAATCATGAATTTTTCATTTCCTCTTTTATTTCACCTGTACATTGGAGTGCGGTAGCCCGGTCGATAAGATACTCACCCAAAGTACCAAAGGATGTTTAGAGGTGTCGCGAGTTCGATACCCGGTTCGTCCTTGTCAGAAAACTTTCCTGACACAGGGGTGCAACAAAAAAAGGCGACTTGACCGCTGCAAAAAATTGCTACCGCAGGGAGTTCCCCCATCGAGGGGTTAGGGCACCAACCTCTCGATGAGTATAAAAAAAACAAACCTGCCGTTCGGAATCGGCAACAAATTGTAGGTCTCGGTCTAATTAGCCCTCGTGTGCAGAAAATGACCGTGGTGCGACAAAAATGATCAATGATATAATCATGAATTGCAGTTGGATGTAGAGAATGAAACTCATTAACTTAATTTGCAGGTTAATAAAGTTGAATATGAGCACCTTTAGTGGGTCCTCAGGGTCGGAACAGGGTATTCGATCTCTTGCCAAACAGCCTCAGTAGTATTTGAGGGGTTATTAAATCAACTGCTGCATAAATACGCTATTGATACGAATGTGAGAGGCTCCACATTCCATTCAGTTAGTACACACAGTTTAAAACGTACTATTGATCGAAATGAAGCTAGTTTAACCCTTAGCACCCCTGACCGTGACGTAATCGAAGAAAAATGTATTTCCATTTTCGGTAAATTTTTCTGAAATAAATTACACTGTAAAAGGGTTGAGCGCGCACTGAAAATTATGTTGCGGCGTCCACATGCCAGCATGTGGACCACACAATGGACCTCATAAATACTCCTCTTAGGAACCTCTAACAAATTGCTGCATGCCGGAATGTGCCGTGTATGCGTTATGTACTATCGTCAAGTTGGTTTTTGAGGAATGCCGATCATTTGCTCCAGAAGTGCTACCATCTACCTTGGGAACTCGGAAGCAAATATCTCAGCGGTTCGTTTCACCTGTATATGTTTTTTTGGAGTATTTTACTAAATGAGAGATTGGGGGGGGGGGCATTACACCTTTTAGCCCAGCATTATTTACACCTTGAAGTAGGAAAACCCACAGGAAACAAACTTCCGTTGATCACGTCGTTCCCATGCTAGCAGTCAGCGCAACTGCTGCGAAAAGCGTCTCAAAGCAGCTGTAGATAGTGCGCATGCGTGACTTCGGTTGAAAACTTTGATAAAAAACGTGGAGGAATCCCCTATCGATGACTCAGCGCGTTCATAACTGATCATGTATGGGTTCTCTAATATAAGCTAATAAATGATTAGGCAGCCGGACTGCTGGGTGCCAAATGTTTGTTCATTCAAAATCACAGAGAAATGGAGCATAAGGGGAATAGGGCACAAAAATGCCTTGAATACAGTCATACAGTCATCCGAGTTGTTTCTAGTGTGGAGGAAAAAAGAACCAAAACCCCGAATCAAACGGGGGGGGGGGTACAAAAATTATTAAAAAGGCTCTCACCAATTAAATTATGTCTTTCATAAATTTTGAATTTACCGTCACTTCTAGAATAATTTCTTTCTATTATTTTTCCAATTTATAATCAATCAGTTCTAAATTTCCACCAGTTCTTAGATACTTTCTTTCTAATTTTCATTAGTTTTGGAATTACTGTATTTCTTTTCATCAATTTGCAATTTTCTTCAGTTCTGAATTTTCATCAATTTTTGTGGGTTTTTTTTTTCAATTTCAATTTAATTGCGTGTTTATATTTTTTTGTGTGGATATTTTTCAGCATTACTGTATATTCTGTAACAATGCAGGAATGAATCTATTCCCCTCCTCACGAAATATACAAAATCGGGTGATAAGCAGCCAAAAAATCATTAAAACGGCTCCGTTCTCACTATTATTTCCACATTGGGCCCCGCGTATGGTAAGGCGGTCCCTGTGCTTACCCGAGGATCTCAAACATTAAGCATTCGATAAAATTGAATTCTAATTTCAAATTTGTCCGGAAACACATCCGCACACCTTTCACTCTCCTCGACCGGGGCCCCGATCTACCGCGAGCTTTGTGTAATTCAATTGCTCACCACCTATGTTGTTTTGAAGTCGGATCATTGCCCCGCGTTTAGCGAACGAACGTCACGAAATACGCAGATATAAAAGATAGACTTTCATCGAGGACGTTGTCCGACGTCCGATCATCATAATAATCGTTTTTGATAGTCTTATTTTGTTGTGTATTAAAATAATTCTCCAATAATTTCGGAAGCAGGTGAAACGCTCGAATGCACGTCATCTGGAAAATTACTCACGAATCTCATCAAATATGTTTTTTTTTCCTTTCATTGTGGATTGGGGATTCTCATACTTACCTTACCCTGCGTATGCGGGCGTACGCTGTTGAACGCTTTTATAGGCATGACGTTTATAAGAGGGGAATTGGAGAGAGGACTGAACCCTGTATAACGCCTCTCTCTCCCTTTTCTTTCTCTCAGTTGCCCATCTGCGGTTATTATTATTGTTATTTGTATGTGTTACGCTGGAGTGAGCGTCTTTTATGCAACGAATCAAGTAGGAGGGTTGCACAGAGGAAGTTGCGCGGTGGAGGCGAATCCTTCACTTTCTTTTCCACCGGTTTTTTATTTTTATGTGTGTGTAGGATTCTCCCTTCATTCCACTCTCCGCGTCTCTGAATCCATTCACTCACTCTCCGTACGCATAGGACGACAGAAGGTGTGTGTGCGTATACGCTCGAATGCCGAGAGGATGCGTTGTGGACAATCAGATCCGTTATTGTCGGTGCCAGTCTCCGTTTAGGTCCCAGTGGTGACGCCAGGATTTCAGTTGCGAGTGAAGACAGACACATACATACATAGACAAGGCTGTCTGACGGTGGTGATACTTTTATTCTTTGTTCTGTTTTTGCACCGTCCAGTTATGACTCGCAGCCGTCGACGGTCACTTTGTTTTGACTGCGATTATAAACGCCTGTTCGTGTCGTTTCGAGTTTCTAGTGTCTACCGTAACCGACCAATCGAGAGAGATTAATTTTTACCCCCGTAAGTTCGTTCTGCGATAGTTTCATCAGTTCACTTGGAATAATTGTGCTCACCGTTCATCATGTTCGACGTCTTCGGTTCCCTGAAGAGTATCATCAAGATCGACAAAGCTTGTATCGACAATAATGTCTTCCGACTACACTATAAATTCACGACTCTGGTCCTGGTAGCGTTCAGCATCCTGACGACTCTCCGACAGTACTTCGGCGATCCCATCGACTGTATACAGAACGATGACATCCCCGAGAAGGTCTTGGAGACTTATTGCTGGATTCACACCACTTTCACTCTGCCAGATGCCTGGGATAAGAAAGTGGGTGTCGAAGTCCCACATCCAGGGATCGACAAGTATACTCCTGGTGAACAGCGGAGATATCACTCGTACTACCAATGGGTGTGCTTCGTGCTCTTCCTCCAGGCCATCTTCTTCTATGTACCGAGGTACATGTGGAAGAGTTGGGAGATGAAGAGGATAGAGAACTTGACGTTGGGACTGAATTCACCGGTGATGGATCCCGAGGAACGGGAGACGAACAAATCCCTACTTACGAATTACCTGAAGACGACCATGAACACGCACAAGAGTTACGTCACCTGTTTCATCGTCTGTGAGCTCCTGAATTTCGTCAACGTCGTCGGACAGATTTACCTGATAGACACTCTACTGGGAGGTGAGTTCACCCGGTACGGCCTCGAGGTTATTCAGTTCACGGGGATGGATCAAGAGAACAGAACCGATCCGATGATCAAGGTGTTCCCGAGGATGACCAAGTGTACTTTCCACAGGTTCGGTTCGTCCGGCGACGTGCAGAAACACGACGCCCTGTGCATCTTGCCCCTGAACATCATCAACGAGAAGATCTACATCTTCCTTTGGTTCTGGTTCATACTGCTGGCGTTCCTGTCTGCGGTCATCCTCGTGTACAGGTGCCTTATCATCTTCTGGCCGGCGACGAGGTACCTCGCGCTCCGTTCCAGGTCCGGTATATCCAACAAGAAGGACATACACGTCATATTGACCCATGCCGAACTCGGGGACTGGTTCGTTCTGTACTTGCTGTGTAAGAATATGGACCCTTTGAATTTCCGGGACGTGCTTCGGATGCTCGCCGAGGAACTCAAGGATGGCGAGAAGCTTCTGGAGAAGCATCGCAAATCCGCGCCTCGTTTCGACGACTTCAAGTCCTTCTAAGAATTTTTCCCAAGTGCCTAATTTAGGTGTGCAACAGCGAAAAAATCGGCGCTTTTTTTTAGACGACTTCAAGTCCTTCTACGAATTTTTCCCAAGTGGTCTAATTAAGGTGGCGAACTGCGAAAATCGGCGCCTCCATTCGACGATTTCAGGTGCTTATAAGAATTTTTACCCAAGTGCTTGATTTAGATGGCCAACACCGAAAATCAACGACTTGAAGTGCTTTTCAGAATTTTCTTAAGTGCCTAATTTAGGGGGGGGGGGATGGGTAACAATTGAATGGAGAGTCATTGTTGTGTTTTTTCAAGAAAGAGCTCTCGTACTTGTGATAGAACTCGGAACAGTTCCTAGACAGTATTATTGATACGAACCAATACTTACGCCATTTTTTTGTTTTTCTCCTCTATTTTTTTTTTTCGTTTTGTAGGACGTCGAAGTAAGAAATATTTACTTGCTTTTTTATGTTATTGGCAATTTTCTGTATGTTTCCTCGCAATTTTAAGTCATGGACATCTCTCTGTGTCTATCTATATATTTTAGATTTGACCAAAAAAAGCACCAATTAATTAAACTCATTGGTAATAAATTAATCTGATCTTCCAGAACTCATAAATGAAATTCTTTTTAGTATTTAGTGTGTTTTAAATGACTACAGTCCAAATAGATGCTTGATCTGTATGTAGGCCGGGCTTGGATATTTGGCGGCCCAGTTTAAATAATTGTTAAAAACAATTTTACTGTTCTTCAAAATATCTATATGCATACCTTATACGGGAAGGAAACTGAAAAATCTCCAGCTTAGAGGCCCAAGAATAGAAATATTTTCAATTTATTTTGCACTATGAAATTACTAGAAAATAAGTGTAAGATGTAAATTAAATAGGGGGGGGGGATATTGGTGCAAGATCTTGGCTTCCCATGCTTTCCTATGGGAAAAAATCAATCTCTTTCCTTCAAGGCTGGGATTACGCTATAAAAGTTTTATAAAAGTATTTTTATCAAACTTTTATAGTGTCACGGCCTAAGTGACATTTGAAATTTTTCTATTCCCTTTAGGGCGGTATTCACCGACATGGTTTAAACCTGTAGTTACAATTTTTGGATAAGAGATCAACATAGATTGGTTTAAACCCTGAATTTAACCAATCCGTGTCGATCTCTTATCAAAAAATTGTGATTATAGCTTAAACCATGTCGGTGAATACCGCCCTTAGGCACTCAATTTTTTCTCTCTCAAATACTATGGATGTTTTTATACAATTTATCATGAGCATTTAGGATTTTAATTATTGGTTACTTTTTTTCTCGAATTTTAACTTCAACAACATGCAGGTTTTTCAATATATTTTGTCATATTTCATCATATTTTGTGTCACAAAAACCTTTTAAATAACTTAATAAAAAATCCCCGCGTTAAAAAATGTAACACTTTACATAGTGTTGAGAGCCCTACAAAGTTTCAAGACATTTGAACGAATAGTATTCGATTAAAAAATGTTCCTTATCAAACAAAACACTTAGTTTTGAGAAAAGAGCATTTTAGTGGAAAACACATTAGCATATAATATATATAAATATATATAACGCCTGCCAGCAATTTATATTGAAATATTTTGAAAATACTTCTTGTGCAGATAGAACAAAAACACATGAACAAAGTTAGACGCACAAAATTCCATAGCATTTGAAAATTGAAAAATTCGAAAATGTGTCTTTTTTTGGGAAATTTGCGTGCACCAACCTCCTTAAAATGCTTTAGCCCAGAGGCCGAAGAATCTAAATAATTTTTCAAAATTTTTTTATTCTGGAAAATAAATTTAAGATGCCTAAGAATCGCAAAAGAAAAGTTGTTTTTTGTGCTATGAAATTTAATGCAAGAGGACAGCTGAAATTATCCAGCCTAGAAGAGACCAAAAATCTAAATAGTTTTTAAATTTTTTTCTTTTCGTACTATATATGAAATTTAGTGTAAGACGCCCGTTAAAAAACCCTAGTTCTGTGATTCTCAAATTTTTGAGGCCTGCTGAAATTCTTCAGCCCAGAGGCCCAAGATTGAAATATTGAAGGAAATTTTTTTTTTGCTGTATGAAACTCAATGTAAGAGGCAAAATGAAATTCTCTAGCCTAGAAATTCTTTCGAGGCCTAAGAATCGAAATACAAGTGGCAGCTGAAATCCTTTAGCCTAAAAATTTCCAGCCAATAAATTCTATAGAGGCCCGACAATCGAAATAGTGTATTTAATTTTTTTTTTTTTTTTTTTTTGCACTATGAAATTCAATGAGAGCGACCAAAGGAAGCTGAAATTCTCTGAACCTAGAGGCTCAAGAATTAAAATATATAAAAAAAATTATATATATTTTTTTGACTGTAATTCAATGTAAGGGGTCGTTGAAATTTTCTAGCCCAGAGGCCCAAGAATCGAATTACAGTATGTTTTAATTTTTTCTCTATGAAATCAATGTGAAAGACTCCGCAGAAATTCTCTAGTCTGGAGGCAAAAGAAATGTGCACCATGAAATTTGATGTAAGAAGCCTGCGCTGTGAAATTCTTTGGACTAGAGTCCCAAGAATCGAAATAGTTGATAAATTTTTTTTTTGCAGTATGAAATTCAACGTGAATGGCCTCTCTAAAATTCTTGACCGGACGGTCAAAAGCCTATCGTACGGAGGGCCTATCTGTATATGTACGTATAATACAGGGTATCCTGTAAGTGCTAATGCGGCCTTTATCTCATCAACCGTCTATCGTAGAGGTATGATTTCAGTTTAAAAAAGGCTCAAAAGGCGTTGAAAAATTGCCCTTCACCAGTTTTGAGAGTGAACACATTCATTATGTCGCAAAATAGAAAATACTATAATAAGTTTTTTATACGGTCCCCTCTTGTCCCCTTCCAATTAGAAAGTTGTTACCATATCTCTCCTGAGGTCAACAAAAAAAAAAGTGCAGTATTCGCTGAAATATTCGAATTCGAAATTTTGAGATTGGGAAACGACAGCTTAAATGAGGGAAAAGGAGAGCTGTCCGTCAGTTTTTGCCGTTCTTTCCCAACTTTCTCCGATTTTTGAATTAAAATATCTCAGTGAATATTACAGTTAAAAACATGGAGTTTTTTTTGTTTGGCTCAGAAAAGACAGGGTAACATCTTTCTAATTGGAAGTTAGAGCACCAGGGACACGTATAAAAGTTTTGATTTTTTTTTATTGTGTGACACACTGTATTCTCACTCTTAAAAGGGGGTACAGCAGGGCCGTCATTTCAACTTTTTCCGGGGGGTGGGGGGGGGCAAAGAACATGTACTCAAGGTATGCATATATATATACTATTTGTAGTGTATTTTAAAAAGCAGGGGGGGGGGCAACGGCCCCCCGACCCCCCCAAATGACGGGCCTGGGGTACAGGGTAATTTTGATCATTTTTTAAATTGGAACCATACCTCTACGATGACGGCTGATGAGGTAAAGGCTGCATTAGCACTTGCAGGACACCCTGTATAGCTTGAGAACAGTGGCAGGATCTGGGCATGTGAGTATGGTCACCCTCCCGAAATTATCGAAGATTTTTATCCTGGGGCCCGACTGATTTGAGGGGGCTTTGAGCAAAGCAGGCATTAGAAGACTTCCACAACTAGGGTGGAAGACGTTTGGTCACTCAGCAAATAGAATTGGTTTAATTTTAGGGCCCTCCAATTATTGGGCACTGAGAAAATGCCACAGCTGCCCATGCTGAAATCGGACCAGTTTTTATCGATTCTCAAGGAAATTTCCAATTTTTTTAATGCGTGTATTGCATTTATTATTGATAATTCAACTAATGTTAAACCTCTAAACCTCTATAAACGATTTCTTTTTTACAGAAATATCAAAGGGCCCCCAAAAAATGTTCGGGCACCTTAACTAAAATTTATAAAATTTAAAGCTGAGTTTAAAGTTAAAACACACACAGTTTTAATAACCTTAATTTTTTAAGTGGTCCAGTGCTCACCTGCCCAATTCTGGCCCTGATTCGATATGCAGTATGTGTTTTATCAAGTGAGGACTTATGACGACGAAACATTTTGAATTTCTCAATGAAAGAGAGTGCTCTGTAACATCCTGAATTAAAAACAGGCCATCTTCAAACTGTTGCTTTCGAGCACCGCTGTGCTTAACGAAGCCTCGAGAGGTGCTCGATGTTTGCGCGCGATTTTGTACTCGATAACCGTAATTTGAAATTTCAAGAATTACGTAGTATTGATTTGATTTTGAGCGCATGTCAGATCATCAGGATGGGTGCTCTTGCGCTGTTAATGGGCATGGAACAGTGCTCGCGACTCGACAAACATAGAAGACTCTCCCCGCGTATTTTTTAATTCATTCTTTTCTTATCCAGACTGAAGTAAATGGTTATGTCATCGGGTCAAAGGAAGGAGGTCAATTGCTCTTATAATTATCTGGAGAGGGGAATGATAACAGTTATTTTTTCTTATAATTTCGTCTTCCGTCCCATCCGTGGAAGGAAGTCATCATCCGGGGTCTTTAAATGACTATATTCCAAGTAGTTTCTGTCGATGGTCATGGTGGTTATTACGACAAAGAAATATCTAATGTGATCCTCCTCACCCCAAGTAGGAAATACTGGTGGGTCTCTGTCCTCCGGGAAGAGATGAATCACATTAAATTTCATTTCTTTATACCGGGGTTGGCAATGGGGGGGGGGGGGAGCAAGCAGGACCGCCCTTACCAGACGCGGGGCCCGGTCCGAGAATGGTAGTGGGACCAGTGGGGTCTTTATAATTTCGGGGGCCCCTCTGACCCCGATTTTATATGTTCTGTGGGGAAAGGGGGAATCAGAACATTCAAAAAAAAAAAAAAAAATCCTTCATTATAACAAATAATGAAAAATTTCCATGCAAAAAAATCATAGATACAATTAAATTTTAATTAGCCAAACAATTTAATGAAAATTTCTTACAGAAATTTTTTTTTAATTGATGAAAGAAATAATTTCAAAACCAATGGAAATCGGGACTTAATGAAAGAAATTGTCTGAGAACTAATGGGGGGAAATTCAGAATAAATGAAGGAAATAATTCCAAACCTAATGAAAATTTATAATCAACGAAAGAAATATAATTCCTGATTTTCAGAATTGAAGAAAATCCAGAATAAACAGAATTAATGAAAGAAATAATTCCAGAAATTTCCATCATTTTGATTTGATTGATTTTAAATGATTTTCATCATTTTGATCCTGAATATCTTTCATTTATTACTCTAATACTCCCACAATTGATGAAATTTCAGTATTCCATAATTCACTGGTTCTCAACTGGAGTTCTCAAAGCGGAGCCCTGAGGGCTACGTGTGCACTTCCCAAGGGCTCCGCGACCCTACTCGAGGAACATAAAATAAATCATTAACTTTGATAAATAAATAAATGGAAGAGGTGTACGGGGCTCCACCATAGAAATTTCCAACAGGAGTGATTGGACCTGAACCTCCCTTCAATCTCTTCTGTCTCTGTAACGTTCGTCAAGCTCCAGCCGCCGATTCGTGGCTGAGGAAAAACAATTCAAATATACAGCATTTAAATATACAAATTATTTTAAATTTTATGAACTGTTAAACTATTTACGAATTTATGGGATCCCCCCCCCCCCCTGTATATCAGTGCTTCCTTAGCGTCGCCAACCTTTGTCAGGGACGTCACGGCAAGATGCCGATATTGCTTGAGTGCCTATTTATGCTATGAAGTGGCTTTTATATATGGGCAAAAATATCTACTAAACTATTCCAGAGAGCCGCAGATGAATCACGAATTACACAAGGGAGCCGCAGGTGACAAAATTTTGAGATCCACTGCTGTATATTATGTACTTAATTTTGAATAGTATAGCACCAGATTTCAACATGCAGGCCTCTCCTATGGACATGAGTGGGCCATGTCTGGATGGGTCCCAGTGCCATGATATAGCCCTAGTTATATGTGGAAATCCCGTTCAAGCTCATGATCTGGACACTCGCTGCAGGGCGGAGGAGGTTAGACCAGCAAACCACCCACACCAACCAGCAGCAGGACCCCTCACACAACTTCATCCCCCCCCCCACACACACACACACTTCCCCACTTGTTGTACATGAAATGATATATCAATAGAAAGATATGTGGGAACATGGGCAGGTGCAGAGACGCACATCGCCTGCAGGCCGCGAGTGGGGCCCACGAAAACTAGTTATACAGTCGAATCCCGTTATAACGAACTCCAAGAGACCGGAGAAATCACTTCGTTATAACGAAATTTCGTTATAAAGGGATTCCAAGTTTTTGCATTGTTCCTATGTAAACTTATCTGGGGGATTTAGAAATGTGTTCGTTAAAACGAGATTTTCGCTATAACGGTATTCGTTAAAACGGGATTCGACTGTATAAGTTATATATATCACTTCGAACTGATTCGGCAATTCATTACCGAATCAGTTGGAAGGGCCGGAGGTGTGCATATATGTGTGTTGTGCGTGCATGTATGTGTGTTGTGTGTGTCTTTGTACCTAACAGAGAGTATGTAGTGTTGCTACAGTGTGTTTTTAGTGCTGCCGTGTTTTTCAAACTATGAATGAGGAGTTTAAAGGATTGAATTCCCTGAATTCATAATTTTTTGGATTGAGCAGTGGTTCTCAAAGGATTCTATTCCGGGGAAGAACATGGATATCAGGTTCTTTTCCTACTGAGCCTGAGGTGACCACTGACAGATGGAGCCTAAAATTCCGACACAACTTGATCGGTAGCAAATGGCTGTAAGTCGATATGACCGGAGTTGGTGTGCGGTAAATCAGTCGTGGTTCTCAAAGTGTGCGTTGGGGCGTCACGAACCATTTTCAGGGGCGTCGCGAGGAGTTGGCACATTGATGTGGACCAGTTCAATGCGTTGAAGTGGTTATTTTCTAGAGCAGTGGTTCCCAATCTTTTTCAGTCCGCGTACCCCCAGCTGGCTCGGTTCCTTTCCGCGTACCCCCAACCCCGAATCCTCCGGACTCCCCCCCCCCCAATCTGTTTCACCCATTACAGTTTTCGGAAAACTTAAAAAAAAAACTACATGTTGAATTAAATTAAATGGTCTATTCTTTTTTTTCATTATATAGTTTTTATTTTTCAAGTAAGCAAACAAATTAACACAAAGATTGGAAAAAAAATTAATATAATATTTGGGACTGTATTGAATTATAAAGTTTTGAAAAATTAGGCTCAAAAGAGGATCAATACAAACACAAATCCGGAGCTCTGTCCAATTTGCTTCTATATTTATTTTTTATATAAGTATACGAAGAAAACGCCCGTTCAATAAGCTCCATGATAACAAACGGCAATAAAAACATTATGGCTTTTCTAGAAAGTTCAACGTATTCGTCACCGCTGCAAGCTCGGAAACTGACTAGGTTCACCATTTCTTCATTGAAGAGGATCTTCAGAGTAGTATCTGATGTGAGCTCTAGCAATATCTCCTTTTCTGGCATCAACAATGAAGCCAGTTCAAAATAGTCTTCTTTGAAAGGATTAGATTTCCACCGATCACCCATTTCCGACTCTGAAAAATAATTTTCAGACGATGACATTAATCCTTCCAAGTGACCGACTGCTAAATTTAGCTCGGCTTGTGACAAGAAATCGTGAAGTGTTTCAAACACTTACCAAAAAAAGGGCTACCTCGTGCCGAAGTTCGAACAGCAACGTCAGGACTTAACCCCGGGACAACCACCTAACTTCGGTGTACAAAAGCTAAGCGTTGTGAAGGATGTCCATGTCTTCCCACAACCAGGGCCGTCTTAAGAGCATCATGGGCCTCCGGGCCAAGGGGGTTTCCTGAGGCCCTACGAGGCACATTCTGGAAAATTTCAACCAGATCTGATTTTTGTGAGGCCCCGGGCCGTGCCCGGGTGGGCCATGCGTTAAGACGGGGCTGCCCACAACAATTTAAACAACCTGTAGTTGATAGGATTCACCTTGACAAAGTTGAAAACCTTGATCGCTTCATCAAGAACGTTTCGCAAATTTGGAGGCAACGGTTTCGATGCAAGGATCTGTCTGTGTATATAGCAGTGAGTCAATTTCATTTCGAGAGCGACTTCTGCCACGCGTGCACGACGGCCTGAGTAGCAGCAACCTTCCGTGGATTTTCCTCCATCTGTTGTGAGCCCAATGCATTTTGACCATTGAATTCTTTTTCAACGAAATAATGATCAATTGCTTCAACTAAGTCTTTAACAGTCGTACGACCCCTTCAATGAGTGACAAATAAAAAGATTTACTTCGAATTCTCTTTCAAGTGCTTAGCAAGTAGCACAGAATATTGCGCAAAACGCCGATACTTTCGTTTACTTGGATATAAAAAAAATTTACAACCTTTGACGTGACTTATGACTGATCTCAACATCGTCTGACATGTCCTGCATTCTTCGAGACACCGTATTATTTGACAGAGGTATTAAACTCATTATAAGAGAGCACTTTCCTTTGCAAACATGCATCTGACAGCATATTTTCACCAATAGTGTGATTTTCTCCTCGTCTCTCAATACGATAGCTAATGTAATAGGAGGTCTCGGTAGCTCTGGTCGAATCACTTCTGGAAGATTCAAAATATGTTTTCACGTTTACAGGTGCACGGTATTTCATTTTGGTGTTTCAGTCCGCTTCCGCACAGATCTAGTTTTTAACCACTGATCCATAGCGCAAATCGCATGAGTAGTAGGTGCTTGGTAGAAAAGTTGACTCAGAAAATTGCGGGAATAGCACGCACCTGCCTTAATACAAACGTCCACACCAAAAGTTAAACACCACACGAATTAATTCTTCACTTTTATGCACAGCCCGGCATGCGTCAACAATCAAATCTAAAACACCGAAGAAAAGTGAGCCGAGAGGAAGGAGTTCCCGAATCCCGATCATAGGTTGGGCGCGGGCGGGAAGACCGAACCTTCCAGCGGACGCAACCCCTCTGTTACAGAAGATTTTATTGATAGGGAAAAAGGTCAATATATTACAACTGACAATATTAGTAAAAACCTCAACCTACTTTGAAAAATGCTTTTTAATGTTTTTTAATTTGTTATTTTTTTAGATTGATGGCCGCCATTACCATTTTCTTTGCGCGTACCCCCTAACGGCCTGGTACCCCCCAGTTGGGAACCGCTGTTGTAGAGCATAGTTTCTCAAACTTCTTGTTCCATCGCCCCCTTTTCAGAAAAACTTTTCTCTCACCGCCCCCCCCCAACACAAGTGAACCCATAGGATCCTATATTATACCCATAGCTTCTATCGACCCTAAGACCTTTCCATCACCCACCAGGGGGGTGATATTTGCCCACTTTGGGAAACACTGTTCTAGAGCAGTGTTTCCTAACCATTTTTTGCCCGTGGCTCCCTTTGAACCATATTTTTTTCTCGTGGCTCCCCTGTCTTACCCAGAGTTTTCAACTCTCATCTAGAAGCAAGACACTTTATACGTATTGAAATGATTTTTTTCAGTGAATTCATACTGAACGAAAATTTTGCAAAGAAAATTGGCCTCCAGACCACTAGCATAGAATTTATTGATCTCCCGGCTAGTCTGAGTTCTATCAGGACCGTCTGAATATCATGGGGCCTCCACCTGAGGCAAAGTGATGCTATGATAGTCTCACTGTAAGTGTTAGTCACTAATATAAAATCTTTATTTCTTCACACCTTAATTTTTCTTCTCAGTTCTCCAAACCACCTGTCATGGCCCCTTTTTCGATTTTCTTCCGTGGTCCCCTTGAAGTATCCCAGTACCACAAGGGGGGCCATATGGCCCCCGGTTGAGAACCACTGTTCTATCGTTGAGCAGCGAATAAACGATGACAAGGCAAAGGTAGGGAGCCAGGGCGGCAAAAGTTAAAAAAAAAACCGGACATAAAAGAATCACGCGCCCTCTGTGTGGATAGATAAAATAAGCTGCCTTACAATAAATGGCCAAAAAGCATTTAAAATGTTTTTTCTTTCTGTTGCGCAGTAGCGTCCATTGTTTTTGCCGGAAAGCGTACCTTAAACGTTTTTTTCCTCCGTTCTCAATGGCATGAGAGGGAGCAAAGAAAAGAGACACGAATGTCCGCATGTTTGGCTGTCATTATCATCTGACCGTGTAAACGGTCGGGGTCAATTCCGTGACGGCACGCGAAGCACAAGGCAAAGCTCGTGGAAATTCAATTCAGACCAACTAAGTGCTCAAAAATATTCTAAAAATATTCTTGAATTAGATATGCACTGCTTCATACGGGAGATGAAATTCGGCTTAAGACATCCGAAGTTGTCTTTAGCCATCATTACGCATTCACATGAAGTTGTATCACTGCTTCACTGACCTGTTTCAACTACCGTTCCGAAGCCAAATTCTCAAGATCAAAAGATATAAATGATACATAAAGGATCGGACTAAAATATGGGTTATCGTCAAATGTTGCCAAATAAGAGTAAAATTGTCAAATTATAGCTAAGACAGTTGTCACAAAATATTGCCAATGTGATTGCTACTGGCAGTAAATTATAATTTTGTTTCACGAAAAAAACTTTAAACATGATAAATATGTGAGATGAATATTTATATTTTTACTGCGAATACCATAATGTGATTTACGTCATGAAAATTATCAACATTCGTGATTTCACAGTGAAGATTATGTTCCAGTAAATGCTTCGTTGAAGAAATGAGAAAAACTTTTTTAAACATTTCTGTAAAAAAAGTCAGGATGGTCAAAATTAGAAAAAATATGGGCTTTATGGTCACCGTATTTACGTTTCATTATGATAACATCACGCCAGCCATCGCCAATCTTCGCTCAAAAGCAGTTTGTCATTACTTCACTCAAACAAATACCACGTCAAGAAAAAAGAAATCGTGATTTGAACTAAAAATGGAAACCCCCATTCAAAAAAGAACGCGCAATGACCAAATGCGTAAGTCATCTTTTCTTGTATTAACCCCTTAACGATCACGGACGAGATATCTCGTCCAAACTCAAAGGGAAGAAATTTATTCCAGCTCTCCCTTGGTTATTTTAACCTCTTTTCTCATCATTCTGAAGTTTTATTGTAATCTTATGACAATAGATGTTTTTCCCCCTTCCCCGCTCTTTTCTATACTCCTGTGTTTAGTGTTCCCCCCCCCACTAATAATGTATCTTCTTTCTATGTATATGAGAGAGAAAGAGAACAACGCGTGTGGAGGGTGAGAAAGATAGGATGGGGTGAAGGTGAAAAACACAGGGTGATTATAATTAAAGTTGAAATACTCTCAAAAACTACTCATCCGAACGCAGCCAAATTTTTAGGATATCTTAATGCCTGAATGAGACCATGGGAGAGAGATTTCTGCAGTAAACGCCCGTTCTGGTGGTGGACGTATATCTGATACTTGGTATGTACGCTATAGGGACCACGGAAAAAAGGAAAATGCAATAAAAAAGCGCAACTTTCTCACCTGGTGATCAAAAATTGAACTATTTTTTATTGCATAAATCTCTTCCCCCATGGTCTCATTAAGATATCCTAAACATTTGGTTGTGTTCGGATGAGTAGTTTTGAGAAAAACCACACACACACACACACGTTTTTTTAGAATTATCGGCGGTACATCTAATAGAGATCGTTCAAATTTGATGTCAAAAGTCTGTACGTTATTGGGAGTTAAAGCCACTATTTAGGGAATTTAATACGTTCCTTACCCATATGAAATATTTTATCGTGATTTGGTGATGGCAATCCACAGCGCGAATGTCCCGTCGGCTGTTTAAAAAAATTGGCAATTTCTTCATTCAAATTGGTGCGTATGTTGTTCATTGTTTATCACTGATAAATGAAGTATAATAAAACAATTTATTTATGTATTTATTTTATTTTATTTATTTATTTATTATTATTATTATTATTTTATATTTTAAATCCCTTAACGATCAGGGATGAGATATCTCGGCCCAGTGCAAATGGAAAAAAATCATTTCATTCTCCTTGCTTTTTGTAACCCCGTGAAAGGAAGTTCCCTTCCCCGTTTTTTCCATACTATTGTTTAGTGATTCCCCCCCCCCATATTTCTACTACATACTTTATATACATATGAGAGAGAGAAAGAACACACAAGGGAGGGTGAAGGATGTAGTTGACAACGAAAGAGAAATTCACTTTATTACCAGACACGCCCCGCTACCGACACAAACATCAGAGCAATCTACTTGCACTCGTCTTTTTTTTTCCACTTCTATTTCTACCATGCGAATGAGTAAACGAGTTTTTCAGATTTATCGCCGATACTTCAAATACAGATGATTCAACTTTATTGCCTAAAGCCTGTATGTGAAGGGGGTTGACGAATATTCTTCTGTTTCTTCGGTGACTGTCGGATATTAAACATATTTTGTTTATGTACGGCAAAAAAACGTTGGTTTTGGGTCCACTGACGGCGTTATACGAGGCCTCTTAGGTGAGCTAGAGTGATATCACAGGTGTAGTAGTATTCGCTAGAGACGCGCATTTGTACAGTGAATGGAGTGGGGGCTGCATTGACCACTACATCACCAACTCTGGCCATATCACTATAGTGCAATTTACTGCCATTGATGAGATAAGTTGGAAGCGAAGGCGCTGTCTATTGGTGGTCGCCTCAAGTTCGTTATGGAAAATATCCTCCCTCGGGTTGGAACCCGGGACCATGACAGCAACCTTCACGGTGGTAGACGAGCATCTTACCACCGCGCCGTATTGATCCCTAGTCACTTGAATATGAATGATTCGTTCGATTCTCGACCCCGTTCCAGTATTGTTTTTAACATTTATGAATGTAATGTTTTCGATTAACGTTGGTTCTTTCCGCAGAAAACAAGGTAATTATTTGACTTTTTTTTGATCAACTGCGACTGAATGGTTCCGTGACTGACTGACAGAGGGCTCATTGCGTGTGCGTGTGTTATCCATCGCATGTGACTCTTGAATACGGCCAACGTTTCGGTTCTTTTTGTACGTTCATTCGCAATGCGACTTTTTATTGTAACGCTTCTTCCCCGAGAACCCGCCTCTAAAATGCATGCAGGACTTTCCCGGATTTCTGGAGGGGGGAAAAGAAGATCGGACCAGAAAAGGAACGAGATGATTATTAGATGGTTCAACACTCCGGTTCCATCCTGGTGCACGAAACCCTTTTGGGAGGGGAGAAGGGGTTTTGGAGAAGTTTCAAGAGGGGTCCGTAAGCTTGAATGAGATTACTAACCCTTTATACCCTGACGGTACTTTAAAGTACCAGGTTAGATAATTTCTTTTCAACTAACTGAATGTTTCAAAAACACTTTTTGTTCTTGTTTTTTTTTGTCTTTAATTAGAACTAAAATGACCTACCAAATAATTTTCATGATAGCTGCTTATCATTATCATTACACATTTATATACTTTTACTTTAATTTATTATAATTTTCTTCTTATTCTACTTTTCATAATGTCGGATATAAATGGTTAATTCATACCGTTGCATTTAATATTATTCTATGCGGACTTCATCTTATCTGCAAAGGGGGGTCCACGGACTCGATGTTATTGGCTGAGGGGTCCGTGAAACAAAAACGTTAAGAACCCCCCCCCCCCCCTGCGTAAATCTCGGTCCGTGTGTGTGAAGTGTTTTCAGAGCAATACCAAAAAAACCCAGATCATTCAATGTGATCCACGCCCAGGGTAACTTACCCGGTTTCCAATCCTTTTTGAGGCTTTCCCCTTGAATTTCATTCCTAAATTAATTATCTTTTATATGAAACTAGCTGATACCCGGCGACGTTGCCCGCCCCGTAAAAAATTTATGTATGTATAACTTATTAATTATTTCTTAATCAAAAAAATTTCTGCATCAAGTAAGAAAAAATTACTTTTATTTTTAAATATTATAATTAAAAACTTCAGGCAATCACTTGTGGATAATACACGATATGTTTTGTTTTTCCATCTGGTGTGTAGATGTACAAATTTTTGGGATTTCCAACACGCGAACAGGCGACGAAAAGCTGTCCGTGCGAAATTCAGGGCTCAAGTAGGTTGATACCTGCCATTGCTAACGACTGGCCTCGCGCTTTGTTGATTGCCATGGCAAAAGTTAAACCAATCGGGAACTGTAATCGCTTGAAAGTGAATGGCATTTCTTCAGTGATAACTGGGATACGTTGAATGAAGACGTCTTCTCCTTTGGCACATCCAGTTAGAATCGTTGCTTCGATGATGTAAGTGTGGAATTTCTTCACGCAGAGTCTGTTGCCATTGCAGAGTATCGGTGTCTCCAAATTTCTTAAAAGCATTATAGGTGCTCCGACTTTGAGGGTCAAATTGTGTGGTGGTACACCCGGAATATCCAAAGAGTTCAGAAATTCGGCAGGATACAGAGCTGCCTGCGCTGAGTCTGTGACAGTGTCAACCGATTTGTAAGATGTAGAGTCCCGGAATAATTTTTAGGAGTTTTTCGTTGATCTTGTTCACACTGCCATTTTTCGATGCCGGAACGCCACTCACAAAGCCAGTCATGGTTTCGGTGATTTTGTTGAATGTTTGGGAAGACTGTCTGCAAGTTCTTGAACTGAATTTAACAACTGGCAAAATCCATTTGGGAAAGTAATCAGTCAAGTGCTTGGGTCTAAGGGAATTATTCCATTGCAAAGTTTGATCAACTGATGTAAAAATGATAGCAGTGCTGAGTAATTTTGCAGTTGAACTCGCATATTTTTGGATTATAATAATTTTTTAACTTCGTGCCAGAGTGTTGATGATTTGAGGCAAGCATTGAGTTGATCAACTGGTGTTGAACATTTTTATTCCCAGTTTTGTCGTCGTAGTGGTTGTTCTCTGTTGTTAGCGACGTCCAAATATTATTCAAACGTCTTTAAAGCATTTTTTAAATTGAAACTATAACTTTACGATGGGCGGTTGATGAGATAAAGGCCTTATTAGCGCTTACAGGACACCCTGTATATAGGCTAGCAGAAATACCCGGTGCTTCCCGGGTTTTCTTCAATTACTGGGAGGATTGGAAAAGTGACGAACCGTTATAAAGGAATAAACTGTTATAATAACAGCATTAAAGGTGTGACAAACCATTGTAAAGGCATATATACACGTCTGAAACGCATTGTTGGAAACCACGGTAACCAAAGTAAACGTTCCGAAAGTGATTGTTGAGGCCCCAAAACCATTGTTGCCACACAATTTTTCGCCCATTTCGGGCATTTGCCCAGCTCTGACGAAGTTTTAAAGTAGCCTACGGTTCAATCCCGGACCTGTTTGGTATATATGCAAAATCTGGCGACGATCGGTCTAAAACTGTAGATTTGTATAAAGAGCATACATACATACATACATACATACATACATACTTTCACATTTATATATAAGATAAAATGAGTTTGAGGGTTGAGCGGCCTCAACCGTTTGGCCCACCCATTTGAAGACGCCACACCTTTATTACGAATTTATTCTTCTCAGTTCAAAATTATAGATATGGTTGTATCGAAGAAATACACATAAAATGGGAATTTCACTTAAAAGTGCTTTCAAGGAATGTAATAATTTTAATTTCGAATTTAAATATAAATAAATGATTAGAGACTCCCCCGCAATATTATCACGTGACCATTCGAAATTCCGAGACATCACTCCTCTTCTTTGAACATCGTAATATTTTACGCCAACACAACTTCCTTCTATCTTACCTGAACTTTGGAAATCGTACCTGTAGAAACTCTCGAGTGCTGTGTGTATCGCTATCTCACGACGGCGACGTTGAATTCAGCTCAAGAAAATAGGCCCGATAAGGCCCGTTATCAGCTTCCTCCTTGAACAGGTAAAAAAAAAAAGTTAAGTAAACCAATTGCTATTCTTCTTCGACACTTGTAGTCATTTATCGGCTAGTTCCTCACCCTCTTAAGACATTTGAATTTTGAGCTTCTTAAAAAGTTGAAAGAAAAATTTCTCATGTGAGAAAAAATTACGTGATATGGGTAGTTAACATGCTCAGTTTGCAGAAGTGACCACAGTTAGTTAACCCTCATTGTCACCAGATTAATCCTTCTCGCTTCAACCAGAGGACCAAATATAAGCCATGGATAAACTCTTCGGGAACCTGAGGGAGTTCTTCAAACCCAGGAAACAGATCATCGACAGCTTCATATACAGGTTGCACTACAAGTTCACGCTCGCGGTGCTCGTCGCTTTCAGCATCGTGGTGACTGGCAAGCAGTACATCGGCGACCCGATAGACTGCATCTCCAAGGACGACATCCCGAACGACCTCCTGGACACCTACTGCTGGATCCACACTACCTTCAGCGTGGTCAGCGCCTGGGAGAAAGAGGTCGGAGTTCACGTTCCCTACCCGGGAGTCAACCACTACAAGGTCGGAGAGCCCAGGGTCTACCACTCGTACTACCAGTGGGTGTGTTTCGTGCTGTTCCTCCAGGGGCTGATGTTCTACCTGCCGAGGTATATATGGAGGAATATAGAGTGCCATCGGATCAAGAACCTGGTGATGGACTTCAACAGTCCGATCGTCGAGGAGAAGAAAGAGGAGAAGACGGAGCTGCTGGTGGATTACCTGGATGAGAACGCGCACAACCACCAGGTGTACGCGACGAGCTACATGGTCACTGAGGTATTGAATTTCATCAACGTAGTCGGTCAGATATACCTCACCGACGTGTTTCTCGGAGGCGAGTTCACGACCTACGGAATCGACGTCGTCAAATTCACCGAATGGGATTGGACCATCCGGTACGACCCGATGAAAAAGGTATTCCCGAGGATGACGAAATGTACTTTCCACAGGTTCGGTTCGTCTGGAGACGTACAGAAGCACGACGCCATGTGCCTCATCCCGATAAACATAGTCAACGAGAAGATATACATATTCCTCTGGTTCTGGTTCGTCATACTCGCGATCCTTTCCGGTCTGGAACTGGTGTATCGCATCTTGGTGTTCTTCTCCGGTAAACTGCGCCTGTACATCTTGCACAGCCGCTGTCCCGGCATCCCTAAGAGAGACATGGAGATTGTCCTCGACCACCTCGACAGAGACGATTGGCTGCTGCTTTCTTTCCTTTGCCACAACATGGACAGCCACAATTTCCAGTCGGTCATCGAAATGTTAGCTGCGAGACTTTGGGCTAGGAAGCCATCGAACGACGTCGTTAAAGCGTCGCCCGTGACCATGGGGACTGAGGTGTAGTCCGGGACATTCGAGCACAAATTTAGTAAGTGTCTAACGAAATAAATTTATCCAATGCGGATAAAAAGTGCTTCGTGGAACATTTTGGTCTATGTGAGAGAGATTTCCGACATCTAAAAGTCTCTCAGGAAGCCAATAAGTGACTCATGCTATCATATATTTCATAACAAACGCTATTAAGTCCCGATTTGGGTGTCTTGTTGTATTCAAATAGTAGCCAAAACTTCAAGAGGGATGATTGTCTATTGTTCTACATATTGTTAAGTCGTAGACAATGAGATGTTTATGACTACGAGACACATTGGCTATCTGCGAAGATGCGTATGCCTTCCCCAATGTGAACCAAAACCGATTATGTAAGAGACCTTTTTATTCGAGTTAGTATATGTTATGTCTAAAGTTATCTGTAGCCATGATGTAGTTTTCATAAAAGATATTTGATACTAGTTTCTTTTTATATATATATCAATGGCTATATTTTCCAGATGAAACTCTTGACTGTAATCGATAACTCTATGTGGTTTTTCGCTATTATTTTCATTCGAGGAGAAGCCTTCGGGAGGTTGATATTTACACAGTGAGTAAATAACGCGAATAATTGTAATTGAACTACGGTTCTAATTATAATGAAGCCTTTTCCCGGTTCTACTGTGATTACGTAATGTGCGTACTGTGCCCTCAAGTGCCCAATGAAGCCGATCTTGGGGGGGGGGGGGCTTAATAGATCAAAAACCTTGTATGTGTAAAATTTCTTCAATAGACATCAAGCGTGTGTGGAATCTTGGTTTTTTTTGTATTAAATATTTACTATATAGGGTGTCCTGTAAGTCCTAAATTCGGCATTTATCTCATCAACCGTTCGTCGTAGAGCTATGGTTCCATTTTAAAAAATGCTCAAAATGTGTTCAGAAATAACTCTTTATTAGATTTAAGAGTGAAAATACAGTGTCCCATAAAATAAAAATAAAAAATCGAAATTTTTATACAGTCCCCTGTCCTCTAACTTCCAATTAGAAAGTTGTTGCCCCTGTCTCTCCCGAGAAAAACAAAAACATTCCTTGTATCTAAGTGTACTACTATTAGCTGAGATATTCAAAAATCGGAGAAAAGTTGGGGAAGAGCCTCAGTCGTCATTTATCAGCATAAATGAGGGCTGAGGAGGTACGATATACAGCAGAACCTCGTTTATACGACTTCCACATTTATACGACGTTTGGGCTCGATCGCGATTTGTTCCTTTTTCATTTTAATGTTAAAATGTATATTATGTTACTGAAAAAGTTATACATCCACCCGGTGGTTATGCACAATCACCAATCGACTCGATAGAGAAAGTTTGATTAAATTTCATCACATTTTATCACTTCTACCGGCGATTATGCATAATTCCCAAATGAAATTGGAAAGTCTGATTAAATATATTAAAATTTAATACCTTCCTTTTCTTCAAAAAAATCAATTATTTTTACCCCGTACATCATATATGCGCTGCACATATTTTTCAATAAAAATTAAACTAAAGATATCTAAAACATAATATTATCAGTCTTGTAATGTTGGCTTTCTTCACGCGTATCGACAAACAAAACCAACATTACCATTCAAATTCACAAAAACAAGTACAAATGCAAATACAATGGCCACAACAGACAAATTTCCCAACAAGGTGGAAGAAAAAATTATGCCCATAAAAAATATGGATGAAAACCTTATGAATGCACTATCCTGGACTATATTCATAATCAGTTAATTAGGTAGTTAATTGACGATTTACGTATCATATTTATTAAAATGTGCTTGGGATAAAACATAATCTTAGTTGAATGTGATAAATTCTAGGTTTATGACTAAAAATGAATAAATTAGAGTTTGGGAAAAAATTAGTTAACCTGATTTTACTGTCCGCTATCGAGAGTGTCCGCTGACGGATAGTGCTCTATTAAAGCTCTATTTCGCAGGACCGGGGATCAGAAAAGTGTCCGTTAGGGGAGGTTCCACTGTATTGTAATAAGTAGAACCCGGATTATATCCACTTAAGAAGTAGCAAAATATGCACTAAAACCTGCCGAGATATAACATGGAATCAAAAATATGCGCGAAAAATGAAAACAAATCCATCTAATATCATATGCCCGAATTATGGCACTAATAATGAAAAGTATACACAAAAATGGGAGAAAAAAAACCATTTGAAAATGCCAAAAAATGGAAATGAAAATCATGAAAATTATGAAAATATGCATTTGAAAATACAGAAATATGCACAAAATAGAAAAATATGACTTGAAACTCTTCAATGTGTCCTAGAGCAGTGGTTCTCAACCGGGGGCCACTGTGGGATACTTCAAGGGGGCCACAGAAGAAAATGGAGAAAGGGGCCATGACAGGTGGTTTGGAGAGCTGAGAACAAAAATTAAGGTGTGAAGAAATAAAGATTTTATATTAGTAGACTAACACTTACAGTGAGAAAGAGAATCTAACAAAACCACCCATAAAACCAGGGCCTTCTTTAGGGCATGGACCCACCCAGGCGTCACCGCCTACATTTTGCAACAAGTTCCCCAAGATGGGGTTTTTCTCACGTCCCCGGCTAAATTTTTCAGACCCCCTTCCCCATATGAAATTTGTTGCCGAAGGTCACTTAAGTGATCTAGAATAGCGTCACTTAAGTGACGCTAGGGGGTCTGGTTACGTACTTCTTATTTCATTTTTACAAAATTAAGTTTGTAAAAATGAGGTCAAATGAGTGACCATGGGTCACTTTTTGGCTGTGAGTCATGGGTTGAGCATGTGTGATTTGTGACTGTATTGGTGATTTCCGTATTCTTTTCACAGCAATATGGTCAGCATTGAGAAAAGCAGTGATGGTATCTCGTCAAGCAAAATTTCTCTTTTCCATCCCCCTAAACAGCATAATGTAGAACATTAGTTCTCAACCGGGGGCCATATGGCCCCCTTGTGGTACTGGGAGACTTCAAGGGGAGCCACGGAAAAAAATAGAGAAAGGGGCCATGACAGGTGGTTTGGAGAGCTGAGAAGAAAAATTAAGGTGTGAAGAAATAAAGATTTTATATGTGACCAATACTTATAGTGAGAGAGAGAATCCAACAAAACCACCCATAAAACCAGGGCCTTCTTTAGGACATGGACCCACCCACGCCTCACCGCCTACATTTTGCAACAAGTTCCCTAGGATGGGGTTTTTCTCAAGTCCCCGGTTAAATTTTTCAGACCTCCTTCCCGATATGAAATTTATTGTATGAAAAAAAAAAAAATGATGAAACCATATTAGACCCCGGTCTGTAGCTCTGTCAGTCCCACTCTTGTGGGGGGCCTCATGCCCATAAGTGACCCCACCTTATGATATTTTGTGTAGTACAATTAATTTTGAAAATAAATAGGAAATATGTAGGCTGTTTATTTCCAGCTAAAGTATGGGACTACCATAGCATCACTTTGCCTGGGGGTGGGGGGGGGGCATGATATTGAGACGGTCCTGATAGAACTCGGACTAGCGGGGAGATCAATAAATTCTAGGCTAGTCTGGAGGCCAATGTTCTTTGCAAAATTTTCGCTCAGTGTAAATTCACTGAAACAAAACATTGCAATACGTATAAAGTGTCTTGCTTCTAAATGAGAGTTGAAAACTCTGGGTAAGACAGGGGAGCCACGAGAAAAAAATATGGTTCAAAGGGGGCCACGGGTAAAAAAAGGTTAAGAAACACTGATGTAGAATATATGCAGTCATCTGTTGGTGAAAATAAGAAAATGAAACATCCTCAACACATCAAAAGAAGTGTGCGTGCACCCTTGGTGACGTCACTTATCCCAATTTCCCCAATAGATGGCACCACTATTCTGACCCAAGAATTTTTCCCAACCCTAAAACAACCGCTAAAAAAGGCAGAAACAAATAAAATTCTAATAAAATTTCACCGGAAAAAAAGGAAATACTTCCAGGAACCTGAAAAGGAGGACAAAAGGGTGAATTTTTCGAAACGTAAGAGGCCGAAATGACATCAAAAAGGAGGACATGTCCTAAAGGAGAACTGTTGATGACCCTAAAAAGAGGCGTTGGACTGCATTTATTATTATTTTCAATAGAAATTATTATTGGAAAATTTTTCAACTCTTCTTTTCCTCAATGAATTCTGAGAGGTTCATAGTTCTTCCCTAAATACTTTTCAACGTGAACCGATTTTGGCCAGATGGAAAGTTTAGAAAATTAGTGAAAAAAAAAATGATCTGGTGTCGCCATCTGTTTCCTAAAGAAGAATATTAAAATCAGAATATTTTTACATCACAAATCCAACTCATTATATCTTTCGGAAGATGCTGTTATATCCCTGAGGGACAGGACGGCGTAGAATTCTCACATTTTCTTATTCCAGAGCGGTGATGAGCAACCTTTTCAACCCGCGAGCCAGATATGCGGCATTTCTTTATCTCGCGGGCCAGAAACTTGTATTTATAGTACAGTCGGCCCCCGTATTCGCAGGAGTTACGTTCCGGAGGTGACCGCGAATAACCGAAACCATCGTTTTTTTTGTTTATCTCTTTTTATTGAGCATCATGAGAAGAGCAGGGTGACGCAGCGATAGAAGGGGAATGTAAAGGAGTGTGCAGCGATTGTTGTCGATGAACATTGTGATTTCGGTTTTGTGTTTTTTCTTCATATCATCAAGTATGTTGCAATTTGTTGACAAGGCTTCCTCTACTAATTTTCCTACATGTGAAAAACGTACGTATGCCATGAAAATAATCTATTGCTGATTTGAATTTGCGAAACCCTTTCACATTGTGAACTTGTCTTCTACTTAAGAGCTGCCACGGCTCTAGTTATGACTGTAATGACATTAGAGATAGTGTAATTCTTCCATACCTTCAAGACATTTTATGCATTGGCATCTTCTATTGCGTGCACAATCATCTCCATTGAGTGGCGTGTATAGTGAGCCTTTAATGTTCGCTTTACCCCCTGATCAAGGGGCTGAATGATAGATGTTGATTAGGAGGCATATAAAGGACTGTACAGGAGCATTATCCAGCATCAAAAGAACTTTGAATAGCATGTCTTCACTCTCAAGGTACCTCCTGACTTCCAAAACGAAACACCGTTTAAACCAATCCAGGAAAAGTGTTTTCATAGTCCAAGCCCTTTTATTGTTCATCCAAAATAATGGGAGTTTTGACATCCTTTCTCTTCAATGTTCGTGGATTCACAGATTTGAAAATTACGTTGGGCTTTATCGTGTACCCATACGCCATAGCTGCCAAGTCTCCCGAATTTTTCGGGAATCTCCCGAATTTTAGCTTCATCGCTCGATCTCCCGAAAAGTTCTTAAATCTCCCGAATTTGTACGAAAATCACAAAAATCCCTAATTGTCCCTAAAAATTCCCTACTTCATTAAAAAAAATCCCCGCTTATGAAAACAATTCCTAAGGAATTTCTTGTGGGGCATGAAGCCTCTTTTTTTCCCTTTCGAAATGACGTCACACGTCATAAATGGGGAAATTCCCTTTTTAAGGAAGTTTTACAAACCCTCTGATGGTAACAAGAAAGTTGTTTGTCTTATCGTGCAGGGAAATGGCTTAGCAGCCAACAGTCCTGGATAATAATTGAAGATTATAGTGACGCGCATATGTCAAAATTTCTTTTGTTGAAGTTACGTACGTGCGATATAACAAAGCATGAATAATGATAAGCAAAAACATATTTAATCAATTTTAAAGATACTTATTCCGATGAATTTCCTTTCATCAAACGTTCCAGAAGAGGGCCGACTTTTCCTTTTTGTACAAGTTGTGTAACGGACATAAACATCGGTCATGGAAAGACTGCCATCATCAGTCGTGAAGTGAAAAAAAAAAACATCAAGTCACAAAAAGTCAGTGTTCTTCAAAAATTGACGGTGTTTTCCCTTCATCTTCCGATGATTTTGGGGTCATTCGCTCAGAATGTTTGTTCACAGCGTTTCTGATTGAACACAATATTTATTTTTACATTATTGAAGTTTTGGCCTCCGATTTCACTTGTTTTTTGCGTAGGAATTTTATTCCCAAGGGTTTAACTTCCATGTGTGTAAAATCCCTATTTTAATTGGACTTCAGTTTTTGAGTAGGGATTTTATTCCCTACGCTTTAACTTTTATGTTTGGAAAATCCCTATTTTATTTGGAAAAATCCCTATTGCATTTATTAGGGAGTGGTTTTAGCATAAAATACGGGTTTGCGCGAAAATCTCCCGAATTTTCATTTTCAAAAGTTGGCAGCTATGGCATACGCAGTTTTGCACAAAACGAGATAGTAAGTCTATCTTAAAGTCAGGCTCTCGCTTTTCTTCTTGATTGATAAATGTTCTTTGCGTCATTTTCTTCCAAAATAGTGCAGTTTCGTCAGCGTTAAAAACCTGCTGAGGTGCATAACACTTCACTTGAATAATTTTCTGCAAAGTCTTTGGAAATTTTCTAGCTTTCTCCTGGTCGGCAGAGGCTTGTTCTCTAGTGATTTTTACATTGCGTAATCCGAATCATTTCTTAAACCTATGAAACCAACCTTTACTTGCATAAAATTCTGATGAAATAAACGTTTCATCAGCTCTTCCCATTAAGGAAGCGTAAAATTTTTTATCACCTTTTCCATTATAATATTACAATCAATTGTAATAACTTTTTTGTAGTAGTCTTGTACCCACAAAAAACAGCATTTCCAGCGCGAGACACACATGGATCCCGTAGGCGATGCAAAGTTTTCGCTGCCAAAGGTGCAGCTACAACCACGGCTGAACGAATTTCAGATTCCTTTTTCTTGATATATTTCACCGTAGATTCGTTGATTCCGTAATGGCGTGCCACAGCAGCAATTGACTTACTTTCGCCAAGCATAGTCAATATATCCAATTTTTCTGTGAACCTTTCACTTTTTATTTTGTCGTTCCGAAGCATTATCAGTAGCACTAGAAAAATGAGCCATCGTAAACACGCACAACTCAAATTTTGTAAACAAAACACGTGAATGACGATTGCTGAGTGTTTCCAAAAAAATTTCCAATAATGGAAAAAAACCGCAAATACGAAAACCGCGAATATGGGGGGCCGACTGTATTACCGTATGACCTGTATTTTACGGCACATTTCCGTAATTTTGGACGTCCCAACTTTTTCAAAGAATTTCTGGTTTTCTCTCTTATTTTCAATGAGGCTTACTTGAACTTTTGAAATGAATATAATTGAGATTTTTTTTCACGACTTACCCCCGAGTAGCAGAGCGATATCGTACCGATACCGGTCCGACGTCGGAACATCGTGTGAATGTCGAACATCGGAAAGAGGTCGAAAATGTTTACGTGTCCGATATCGGACGATATAGTAAAAATGTATTCACTCAATAAACACCAAAATATCTTTTTTTCCTCTAAAACAGTTACATTTTTACAGCATTTCGTTTCGATGGAGAATATATTGTACGATTGCAAGTCTCTTTTGAAGTAATTGAAATTTCTCTATGTCGAAAAATGTATACCATTTCTAGGCCGAACTGTATCGAAATCTCTACGTCGTTCTATATCGGTGTGCTACTGGGGTTAATCATAATTA
Organism: Pholcus phalangioides; assembly: GCF_987345545.1. NCBI lineage: Eukaryota > Metazoa > Arthropoda > Arachnida > Araneae > Pholcidae > Pholcus > Pholcus phalangioides. The sequence continues at coordinate 49,258,486 of NW_028301597.1, forward strand.
TCACAAAATAATTTATATCGGAATTAATTTTTGCCGTATAAACGTATTCATGTCACATATTTGTCAAACATATACGTTTCCTTCGGTGAATTTCACAAATTTCCACCCATTGCGTCTTGTGGAAGCTCTTCACTTCCCGCTATTGGCGATTTTTCAGCAATTTCAGTGACAGCTGGCAACTTGTCTTAGACAAGTTTTTGGCTGCAATTAGCAACTTTGCTTGCCTTTCTCGATATCCGGTTCTATTTTGTGATATCCCGTATTTTCATGAAGGAAATATGGTAAGCTTAGGTATTTATTGTATTGTATGTATTCATACTTTTTTACCTGAACACCACGGCCTTAACAAAGCTGGAGCTAGCACGACTATAGCCCTTGGGCCCGGGATAATTATCACCATTTTTTTTTAAATTTATAAATTTACTATTAAAAGACTCGTGAAAAATCTGACTTGGGAGCACGCCAAAGGTCCCAGCCTATGGGCCCTGCTCCGGGATGTGGGGGGCGATACCCTTGGTGGGGCCATAGTTTTCTCATCAATATTTTAGAGCATTATTTTGCGTATTTCAGCAGAACAATGAAGATGGATTTTTTCCTTAAGCTCACTTTTCAGTAGCTTCATTTCACAAGTGGATATTTTTCGACGATATTAGCAATAATTAACATTTTCACTTACCTTTGGCATCATTTTTGGCAATGGATTGGCAATATTATCAAAAATTGGTAATTTTATTTGTGTTTTTGGCATCATTTTTGACGATGATAGGCGATTGCCAGGAATTTCCTTGAGAAAATATGGTCAGCCTATTTATAAAAGCATATTTTTTTTTACCCATAGCTCAAGAATTTCTGGTTAGTAGAATTGCACGACCCATTTATAAAACCTATGCGAATCAAGTTTTGGTCGTGACATATAGTTCAAGAATCCTTGGCTGTAAGTGGATTTGTCGAACCATCTCGGAAGTCCCAGTGCCCAAGTTTGGGTCACGATCCAGAGGTTAAGAACCCCTGGTTTAAGCGGGTTATCGGTTTAACCGTTATCAGATAAAGCGGGACCAACTGTACTTTTTTTTTTCAATTTCAAGAAAATTTTTCGATTAAAAAAAAGATGATTAAAATAGTTTTCAATTTCATCTCGAAACATTGCAATTCCCTTCGGCCGACCTCTTTAAAGTAAACGACAAAATCACGTCCTTTTATACCCAAAATAAAATTCGCTGTTCTTCAAGAACATGCCCCAAGCAGTATCTTGAACACATTAATATTCTACCCCATTTCTCGAGAAATTAATCTACACATTTTTTTAAACGAGGTTCTTACCCTTATAATAGTCTTCTACTAGATAATATCTATAGCTCTTACCTAGATAGTCTTTTGGCTCGTCTCATCTTTACTAATTGAGCTTCGCAGAAAAAAAACCTCGTCGAATTAGTCGAGAAGCTCCTAGAAATTATGCTCAGCTTTAACCCTTCCGCACCCAAGCATTCATTTTTTTGGAATTTTCAACATTTTTTTGTCTCTTTTTTTTTACATTTTTGATACTCAAAAAAAACATGTCGACAAATATTATTTTTTTCCCTTCAAATTTTCAATTTTTTAAATTAGTTTTCCTTCTGAAGAAATAATTCACCTCGTTTAAATTGTTTCAGTCAAGATGATGCAGGGTATATTCATCTTCACATATGATTTTTCCCCAGAATTTTAATGCTGAATTTTATGCAATGAATCACACTTTTTCCGGAGGCAATTTCTCCTGGAAGCCACCTTAAAAACCTCCTGAAAGTTCAACTTTAAGGGCTGCCCTCTAATGCAATCCCCTAAACTTCATATTCACTATTCTTCTAACTCAAAACTTAAACAATCTTTTAAGTCAGGGCTGAGCTCTCTGAGGTGAAAAAAAAAATTCTATCGTGACAAAAAGGCAACCACCACATTTGTGTGCATACAGGGTCTGAAAGGGATTCGGATAAGCAAACATACAGTGACGTCGGAGCTGAGGTTGCTCGAGCACCCGCGGTAATTAGTGGTGTAGGTCCGATCACATCCGAGAATTGATTCAGGAATCAGAATTTCTAAAATCAAGCTCAATACGAACACCCACAGGCAGTGCCGTAACTAGAAATTGCTGTGCCCCATGCAAGAATTTGCATTTAGGCCCCTTCTGGGCCCCTTCCAAATGGGCCCTGTGCGGGTGTACCTGTTGGCACAGAAACTGTCTACAGGTTCATCATCTCTGGGGGAAAAAATTGAAAAATTCTGACGCTAAAACTTTTTTTTAATCGTCATTTTTCTTGTAGTCTTATAGTTTTTGTTCCGTCACTCTATACTAATTAAAACACGAAAAAAGCGCGCGCGGACATTCTCTTTAACATAAAGTCTTCAAGAAGGTTTTCCCAACTAATGGTGTCTATAATTAACGTTCGGGTGTTCTGAGCTTTCTAACAGCCGTACTTCTTCAGGAGATGTTAAGATACCGTGGCATTGAGTTTCAGCAGTTTGGACACGTGTTCGCAAGACATTAGCGTGTACAGTGCAATTTGCACAGAGACCACCCTCTTGCTGGCATTGCATAGGAAATTATTGTGATTACTTTTGTGTCTTAATTTCTTCCCATCCTTTTATTAAAACGTCCCAAACGTATCACAGCTTTCTGTTGGGTAGTTAAGGCTGTAGGCAGCACAGAATACGCCACCTTTAATTATAGACAAACGTGGGAGATCATATTCCACGGGAGAAAAAAAAGAAAAGCCTGTATTTTGAAACGTGACCTGTATTCGAATTTCAACAAGAGATACGCACTGACGTAGTCTATAAAAAGGGCGATTAAATCCACAGTTTCAGTTATCATAATTACAATAACAACTAACAACATACAAAAGGGACCACAAAGGTGATGATATTGTTCCGGATAACTTCTCTCACAAGTCCTTCGAATGAGCAGAGGATAAAACAAAATGCAGGACGTGACAGATTTATTCACACAGAACAGCTATTTACTCGTATTTACAAGCAGAGTGGTTGACGGAACGCGATTTGCGAGGCCTCGTCTTCAGGCGAAAGTCCAACAATCTGACGACATAACTTTTGTCGTGGCACCACTTTATATAGGCTAAAGAATGGTTCTGGAAATTCCTGGCATATTTTCGCGATCTCCGCTCTTTTCTGTTGGCAACATGACATCGCCGAATCGAAGTTGTCACCAAACGTGCCAAGTTTGTTGTCAATTCGAGGAGATTTACAGAGAAATTCGCCACCGATTATTTACAGGTGAAAGATGACATAATAAATAATGATAAATAATGAGCATTTTACATAATTTTTGTAACAATATTTACTTCTAGTCCAAAAAATATCGGTAACTTTGGAACGTCCTCTTTTAGCGAAAAAAAAAAAAAACGCCAACTTGGACCGTCAACATCTGGTCCAAAAAAATAACGTTACCTTTGGGTTGTCCTCTTCTGTGAAGAAAAAGTGTCTTGTCTGGTTCCCAACTTCGAGGCGCGAATGCGAGCTTGCCCGATAGAAAGCCTCGCCACAGACAGCAACAGACCTAACCCGGTATAAATACTCAATCATTACACTTCACTCATAATTTGAATTCCGATGGCAGTACTGAAAAATCAGACACAACACTAGATACGCACTCAGACTGTTAGGTATACACACACTTCCTGCGCAACTCACTCGGTAGTAAATTGCCCATGACGATTGACCGGACATGTGCTCGGTATGAAAGAGAGGAGTCTTAAGAGAGGATGGCCTCTTCAAACCACAAACAAATATCGTTAACTCACGGCCGTTCCCCCTATGCCCAGAAAAGATATCGTTACCTTTGAGCTGTCCTCTTCTGTCAAAAAACACATATCGTTACGGTTGCGCTATCTTCTGGTTCAAAAATATATCGTTAACATCGTGGGACACCTTTTGCTGTCCACAAAAAATATCTTTCGGACGTCCAAAGGGGAAATGCCCTCTTCACTCCATAAAAAAGATCGTCAACTTTGAACTGTCCCCTTATGTCCAGAAAAATATCGACAACTTTGGGACATCCTCTTCTAGCTCAAAAAATATCGTGACCTTTGGACCGTCCTCTTCTGTCCAAAAAATATTATTAACTTTAGGACGTCCTCTTTTGTCAAGAAAAAAATAGAATTATCTCAGGACATCCTAAGAGACGTCCTCTTCTGTCCAGAAAAAAATCTCTTTCAGACGCTTTAAGAGGGCATTCCCTCTTCACTGCACAAAATATATCGTTATCTTGGCGGTGTTTCAATAGGCGATGCCTTCTTCACTCTAGAAAAAATATCGTTATCATTGGGATGTCCTATTCTGCCAATAAAAAAAAGTTACCTTTTTGGGACATCCTAAGAAGGGATGTCCTCTTCTCTCCAGAAAAAAAATAACATTACCTTTGGGAAGTAAGAGGGTAAAACTCTCTTCACACATACTCCAGAAAAAAAGAAGAATATTATATCTCTGGGACGTCGTAAGAGGGAACTCCTCTTCTATGTAGAAATGCCCTCTCCACTTGTTAGTACAAGATTCCTCGAAAGACTGGTTAAATATATTTTTGAAGATGACGATTACAAGGAAGAAATTCATCTCTGCCCCCACGGGAGACTCGAACTCGGTCTCAACATATAACATGTTATATACGCTCCAAGGGAGCAACATTCTATCCGTTTCCATAGCTTACTTGGTAGAGCACTTGTCCGGCAATCGAAAGACCGGCTTTCGATTTCCCGAGAGGGCCAATAGTATCATCATGAAATCATCATTTCCAAAAATATATAACCAGTCCTTTAGAATAATCTTGAACTCCTCTTCCGTCCGGAAAAAAATATCGTTATCTTTGGGGTGTCACTGAAAGTTAGTTATTCGGAATTAGATGGTCTGTTTTTTGTCAATATCTTTTGAGGGTTGACATAATATTGAATTATACAACATATATCTCAATGTAACATATATCTCTGCATATATCTCAGAAGTATGAGTGTCACTCATACTTTGAGCTACAAAAAATGAGTTATTTCTTCGTTTTTCTATATTATTTATGATACATACAAGTTCTCTACAAAAGTATCGCGAATGAAGAGACTTCCGGTAATAATGCTTAATGGGGATTGTATTTCAGGATCTATTTGTCTATGATGGTACGAATTACTTTGTGAACGAGATTAAAATATAATTTTCCTTACCTTCTAAAACAGTGGTTCTCAACCAAGAGTCCAAGGAGACTCCTTGGGGGATCCTTGGAGAGTTTTCAGCGGGGCTTCAATGACAAAACGATTAATTCATTGTTATCACATGCGCTGAATATTCTTCGGTAGTTTAAGTGGTCTTCATCTTATTTGCAAAGGAAGGGAGTATCTTCCTTCGTTTTATAACACCTCATTGGCGGGGGGGGGGGGGCATATGTTCTACATCTATTATTATTACATCTTATTGGTAAAGGTTGGGAGAGGCTGACCTTTGTTAAGAATCCTAAAAAAAGGATCCTTGTCCTTCGTCTTATTACATTTTGTGATAGTTTTATTACATCTTATTGACGAAGGGGATTCCTGGCAAAAAAGTCAGTGGCCATTTTATTGGCAAGAGTATCATCTTATTACATCTTATTGACAAAGGGCCAATTATTGGCCTTAATTTTATACACGGCTCAAACGCTGCGTGGAACGCGAAAGGTTAAGAGCCCCTGTTCTAAAAGATTCGGGGCTTTTTAATTAGAAAAGGTCGGGGGGGGGGGGGGGCTAGCTATTTCGAGTGCCGATCTTCACTCTTTACCTTTCTTTTACAAAGCATTATTCATTATGAAACGTGATGCTAAAATGCATGTTTAACCAGGCCAATTCAAGGACGTTTTTGCATCTAGTTGCAGCCCTGCAAGACCTGAATATCAAACAGGATTCTTTGAATTATTGATTAAGTTGATTACAAATAACAAAATTTGCGCAATGAATACAGATAATTCGAATTACGGAATTGTTTCAACGACAAAAAAAAGAGAAGGCATGAATGTCACCTGTTTTCACATACAAATCCATCTTTACTCACACATAAAAAAAAAGTAGAGACATTATTTACCCACAAGCAGCTGCAGCTGAGGAAAGTAGAACGCACATAATGACATGCACACACACACACATGGGAAAACACATTACGGGATATTGATATAAAAAAATAAGATATTTAGGCACTCATATATCGAGAGATTCGGAACCATGGATTGTGCGGAATGATCCAATTTTTCAGAGATAAATCCTACTTGCGTAAGTGCTATTCTGGATCGGTCAGTGTTTAAACATTTAGATATCTCTCGTTGGCACTTTTCGTTTCAGAGACAAACATCTACACAAGATCGGACGCGCTTCAAATTTCGTTGGAGTTCTTCTCCGACGTGAATCGCAACGACAGGTCCTCGATGAAGTCGCGGAAATTCAACGAGTCCATGTTCTTGGCCAGCAGATGGAGCACGAACCAATCTCCGACGTTACACTTATCCAGGATCCTCTCAAGCTTATCCTTCCTGTTGAGGTTGACGTGCGACAGCAGGGTCCGGGCCCTGGCGCCAGGAGAGAAATGCAACACGATCCTGTAGGCGATCGCGACGCAGGACAGGATGGCGAGTATCACGAACCAGAACCACAGGAACACGTATATCTTCTCGTTGATTATGTTGATGGGCAGGATGCACATCGCGTCGTGCTTCTGCACGTCCCCGGACGAACCGTAACGGTGGAAGGTACACTTGGTGAGCCTCGGGAAGACGTGGATCATCGGGTCGTATCGCACCGACCAATCCCAGTTGGTGAACGTGATGACCCTCGCCCCGTACGACGAGAACATGCCGCCTAGGAAAGCGTCCATGAGGTACATTTGGCCGATGACGTTCACGGCGTTCATGATCTCGCTAAACGAGTAGTAACTGCTGTAGCTTTTGTGGTGTCCGAAGTTGGCGGTGAAGTACTCGACCAGTAGCCTCCTGCTGCTCTCGCGGTTGCCGATATCCACGGGACTGTGCAGGTCAGATATCAGCGCTTTCATGCGCCCACCCTCCATGCATTTCCAGAAGTACCTGGGCACGTAGAACAGCATCGCCTGGAGGAACAGCACGAAGCACACCCACTGGTAGTAGGCGTGGTACACCCTCTTCTCTCCGGGCGTGTACTTGTCGACACCGGGATACGGTATCTCGACACCGACCTTCTTGAACCAGGCATCCTCGACGCTGAACGTCGTGTGTATCCAACAGTACGTGTCGAGAACCTTCTCCGGGATGTCGTCCTTGGAGATACAATCGATGGGGTCGCCTATGTATTGGCGACTCGTCACCAGCAGACTGAACACCAACAGTATCGGGACCGTGACCCTGTAGTGCAGACGGAAGATGTTGTTGTCGATGACCACTTGTTGGATCTTGACGAAGTTCTTGAGGGATCCGAAAAGCGAATTCATGATTAAAGGACGCTCTTAGGTGCGTACGACATAAACCGACGAGACACGCGATTGCTGTTTCGGTGCGTGCGTGCGTAAATAATGATTATGTTATTCGGAATAAAAAACAAACAGAAAAGGCCAGACACAAGTGTTGGAAAAGCTGGTGTTTGGAAGATTCCAAATTTCGCGCAGGGTAGGAGGGGGTCACAGAGACTGAAGCTGCTCCACTTGAAACGTGCTTGTGACGTTGTTACGGCCGTTAAGAGAATGAGTGGAAAAAAAAAAGAACCGGAGGAAAAGGGAGAGGTTTTCTAATTGCGAGATATCCTCGGATACGCGCGAAATGGACGGACGTCGGAAGCCGCCGTTTCTTACTAAACACACACGTTGTAAATCGTTTCATTCGAAAACAAGTGTCTTTTTTTTTAGCTCATCCGAGAGGCCTTGACGCGTTTTTGCGCCATAATATGCGTCACGTGACACGTTATGTGAAGGCCTCTCGTGTTACGAGTGAAATATTCGCTATTATTCGCCGTTTCCTAATCTTTTAAATTTTTTTCCTACGTTGTTTCCCACAGTGTGTATTTATTTTGCTTTTGCTGTATTTTGTTAGATATTTCCGTAAAATAGAGTTGGACGGGAGTCAGGGTAGAGCTGGAGGGTGGACCCAAGGAATTTTAAGGCCCCCCTTGAGTACAGTTTTTTGTTGAAATATTATATATATTAAATATATATTTAAATATATTCTCTCGTTTATTCAATAATTTGGGAGATCATTTGGCCCATCCATTAAAAGATTCTACTCTACAGCCTATTGAAAAGAACCTTATACTATGTAAGATTACTAGATTTGTGTACTTTTTGCTGTAAATGAAAATCCTCAACCGCTTGGACGCTCATGAACCGTTGGCATGGCTTCTACATCCTGATACAGAACCCCTAAGCTGGGATCTTTGGCGGGGCCTCCCTGGCCAGAATTTATAAGGGTCCCTTCTATAATGAATTTATAGTGTGAAAATAAACAAAAAAATGAGAATCATCCCGGGCTCCAGAGCTCGAGTCCTGTCAACCCCACCGTCATGGGGGCCCCCACCCTTCAAATCAGGTCGTAGTCGTAACTAGAAATATATGGGGGGGGGAGATCTCTGTATATATATAATGTAAAATTCAATAATTTTATGAGAGTTTCTTTTGCTTCTAGCAAAATTTGCAGTCCCCTGAAGTTTACAAACCGGGAAAATTTCCCCTTTAAAATTTGCTGTCAAGAATATTCTTTTTTTCACCCTGGATTCAATGTCTCTCTTGCAATGGCGGGCCTAGAATCTCTCCTGGGGCTCCTATGAATCAATTCTCCTTATATGATATGGGAATAATTCATGATGTAAGAAAATTTGAAAAACGAATGCTCATCTCGTGTGTCTCACTCAGCACTACAGACCTGTCAGGAGTGTCCGTTAAAGAATTTACTGTAGCTCTTATTATTTGAAAAGGGATTCGCTATCCACGTGGAGAAAGCGTAAAAGATTATTAACCTGATCTAAAGCAGGAGGTTCTCAACCTTCGCGACAGTACGCGGGACAAAAATGGCCAACAAATAATAATGTGCCATCTCTATTCACATAGTGGCATCTTAACGGGGGGGGGGGGGATCCAACAGGGCCACGGGGTTTCAAATCGAGAGCCCTACATCATTGGAGAATTTTATTTATTCCAAGATAATTTTTTTTTTTTTAAATACGAATTTTCATTATTTTCGAAAGTATTTTTCATTAAATACGATTTTTTTTTATCAATTCTCATTTACGAATTTTCATAAATTCGTAAATTATTTCTAAATTAAATATGAATTTTCATCGATTCTGAAATAATTTTCCCACTAGATATGTATTTTTCACTAATTCTTTTTTTCATTGAATGTGAATTTCCATAAATCTTGATTGCTCCCACTAAAAAATCGAATTGCCCTCCCCACTCAAAAGTCATATTACCCCTCTGTGCGACGTGGGCCCTGCGTTGGGAAACAGCGTGATATTGCAACTGAGACCTAGATCTCGAAATAAAGCTCTTAAAATCAGGTGGACGATCCCCTGTTTAGCGATTCATAATCTGATCTCAAATAAGCGAGGAAAAAAACGAAAAGAACAAAATTAAAAAGACACGAATCCGAAAGTTGAAAGACTGCATTTATTTTTGAGGGCCCCCGGGGTCAGATGAGGAAGAAAGTGATGGATTTAGCAAGTGCAACACGCAAGTCAAGTGAGTGCCGCGCTACAAACGACGTCCATCCAATGCCGTCTCTCTCTCTCATGACACGTCGACCCTCGGAGAATTACGTAGGAAAATAGCTTTTAATACGACACTCTTTGTATCGACGATATTTGCTAAATAAGAGTCTTTCACAACGACCCATAACAACATCCGCATTATGATATTTCTAAGCATTGAGATCAGCTGCATGGGTGAACGGAACGAGGCGCAGGCCCCCCCCCCCTCCCTAAATTGATGATTTTTATCTGTAGGAATAAATAGAATTTTCAACATTTAGATTGAGCTTAAGGGGCCCCAAAAAAGAAGGAACGCTTGGGTTTAGGGGAACCCAATTCGCTAAATCGGCCGTGATTAGGTTGTCCGTTTAAATGGTGTCTATGCAGAAATGTTATTTTTTTGGTTTGTAATACGATGTATTTTCACTCTCAAAACTGAGGGTCTGTGCTGTCTTAACACATGGGTCTAGCCGGGCATGATCCGGGGGCCTCAAGAAGGGGACCTCCATAAAAATGAGAACTCATTGAAATTTCCGGGAATTTACCACGTAGGGCCTCAGAAAGATTACTTGAACCAGAAGTCCATGAAGTTCTTAAGACGGCCAGGCTGAGAGTGACTTCTGAACACATTTTGAGCATTTTTTAAATTGAAACCATGCGCCCTACAACGAACAGCTGATGAGATAAAGGCCGAATTAGGACCTCCAAAACACCCTGTATGTTAAAATCTTGTATATTCGTTTTTTAATTCTACAATTTTGTAGCCCATATTTGATTGGTCCATCCGTTAAGGCACAGCATAGAAGAAAATTTCTATAAATTTTGCCGTAAAAACATAATATATTCCATGATTTATAGTTCCCTTGTTTAACTTAGGGGTGCCACGGAGCCCGTTGTTGTTGGAGAAAAGAATTTTTTTTGCATCAAAGAATTTCTCTTGCAATGGGTTCCCCCTTTTCATTGGATAACCCCATGGAATTGGAATTTCCTAATATATTTAATTACCCCCCCCCCCTCCATTAAAATATTCCAGAGACCTGAAAGGGGGGGGGAGGGCGTTTGAGAATCCCTTTCTTCCGAGTGCAGCCGAAAACCATCCTCAGTAATGTGCGACGAATGCGGTCTCACCCGGCCATGAGCTTTGTGAGGCCCCCGTACTCACGGTATATTATTAAAGGGGTTTTACACTAATTCTTAAATTATTTCTTGCAATTATTTAATTCTGAATTTTCATCAATTGCGGAATTATTAATTTTATTCATATTAATTATCTCAATTTTCATCAATTCTGGAATTATTTCTTTAATCAATTCTGGGTTTTCGTCTATTCTGGAATGGAATGATGAATTTCATTTATCTGGAGTCATTTTCGCATCGATTGTGGAACTTTTATTTTAACCGATTCTGGAATTATCTCTTTCGTAAGTTCTGAATTTTTATTCATTCTGGAAATATTCATTTCATCAATTCTGTAAATACATTCATTTCATCAATTCTGTAAATACATTCATTTCATCAATTCTGTAAATACATTCATTTCATCAATTCTGTAAATACATTCATTTCATCAATTCTGTAAATACATTCATTTCATCAATTCTGTAAATACATTCATTTCATCAATTCTGTAAATACATTCATTTCATCAATTCTGTAAATACATTCATTTCATCAATTCTGTAAATACATTCATTTCATCAATTCTGTAAATACATTCATTTCATCAATTCTGTAAATACATTCATTTCATCAATTCTGAAAGTTTCTGCATTAATTCTAGAAATATTGATTTCCTTAAAAATTCTGAATTTTCATCAACTCAGGAATAATTTTTCCCATTTTGAATTTTTTTCATTGGTGCTGGAATTATTTCTTTCAATTACTTTTAGCTCATCAGTTCTAAAATTTTCCTTAGTTTCGGGAATTGTTTCTCTCATCAGGTTAGAATTACCCTCAGCGCTGAATTTTCATCAATTTTTGTGTTAATTTACATTTATTTGCGTGTTTAAAATTTTTTGTATGGAATTTCCTAAACATTCTTGTATATTCTGAAGTGACGGATGTTTATTTCCCACCAACATAAACAATATAAAATTGTGGGGACGCTCTTGGCCCAACTATCATTTCTGCTCCGGGCCCCGCGTCTGGTTAGGGCAAGCTTTATAATATTGACGTGATTCAATTCTTAATCGAATTCCTTTTTTTTTTATCGATTCCTGCAAGTTTTCGGCATTATCTGTGTATTTCGTTATCCAAGAGAGGCTGAACCTCGACCTATTTCGGAGCTCGCGATAGTCACTGCTAGCACTATCGAGTTCATAAAAAAGGAATAAAATTATAAACAACGATAAGTAACCGAAGATTGCGTATCGATCCTCAATTTACCGAGACCACACACATACAGACTCTTTCGAAGTGCGTTTCGATTTCAAAAAAACCCAGGGGCCACTGACTCAAACACGGGTAGGGCTACAACAAGAGAAAGAGACACGGGCGGGTCTGGTTCCCTATATGTGCTGAATCAGAGGAAGGGTGAGCAGTATTTGTCACCATTTTACGACTCTTTCAATATTACGAGAAAGCGCCAAACTGAGTGCTTGTCCCGGCTGACCGGGAGAGTATCTGGTTTCTGCCTTGAGCATTCGGCCCGAAAATTTAAGATATATTATCAAAACACGTGAATAAGATTCTTGAGAGGTAGATATTATAGTGCTATTTTGCAGGAAAAACGTAAAAACCCTCCTTGAGAAGAAAAAAAAAATTGAAAACCCCCTCCTTGAGAAAATTCTGCGTACACATATGCCTCCCCCAATGAATGACTTATTTTTGCCTACTGATTTAAATATGATTTGCTCCAGGTTTTTAAAATCGGGTAGCAAATCTCTGATTGCATTGGCCCAAATTCCTTTCGGAGGCGGGCTACGGTTGCCATAGGAAAGTCAAACTACGGCCGCGTTAACGATACAGTGGGGGGCCCTGGCAAAATGATGCTCTGTGGCCCCTCTCACTCGCTGGAGGTACGTATCTGCCAACCAATTTACATGATTACTTCAAAACAATGGTAATACTATATTTCATCATCTTGAAGCAGGCCCGTCTCAAGAGCATCATGGGCCCCTGGGGATAAGGGATTTTTCTGAGGCCGTTACCAGGTAAATTACCAAAGATTTCAACCAGATCTCATTTTCGTGAATTCCCACGTCTCTTGAGGCCCCCAGGCCGTGCCTAAGTGGGCCCATGCCTCAAGACTCTGTACATATTGGACTCTCGTGGCTGAACACGGATATGGGCCCTATGCGTTGAAATGATCCTGTCCTTAAGAAAAGAAAACCCGAAGGGAAAAGTAATGCATTAGAGATTACACCAGGGGTTCTGAAACTTTTTTCACCCATGGCGCCTCTTATCCTAATCAACGCTTACCCGCGGCTGCCCGGAGCAGTTTAAGTAACAAAGAATCTCTTCGAAAAACCTTCGGTCGAAAAAGGTTAAAGACACATAGTTTGGGAACCCCTGGATTATAGTCATGAATTCTTGGAGGAGTTTCCTCATAAAATTTATTGGGGGGGGGGGGGGGCGAGGAGGTGAGGGTAATTTAAGTATCTTGACATTAAGTATCCACCCCCCCCCCCCGATCCAGGTTCCGAAGCCTATTTTTTAAATAAATTGTGTGAAGCCGAGCAATTTTTATGATGAGTAGTGAGGGACGGCTCTTGGGTCATAAGATCCGTGCGCCAGCACAGGGTACAGCTTTAGTGGGGAGGGGGTGACTCTCAAATCCGTGTTGAAACAGCGAAAAAATTGTTGAGAAAAAAAAGTGGACAGAGGGCGCCAAAAAATAGGTGCCGCACAGGTAGAAATTTTTCTCGAGCTATTTTTCCTGTTATGTAGTAACTAAAACTTGAGTCTAAAAAAATATGTTGTAAAAAATTCAAAAGAAAGAAGAAAAAAAGAATTAGGGTTTATTACACGACTGCCCAGGGCCGTACGCAGGAGCGCCCCTTAGAGGAGGCACAAGAGGCTTGAGTGAGGCACAAAAATTTTCTTCCCGAGAAATTCGGAGTTACCATCCTTCAAAAAAGCATTTGAATCATTGGCGTTGGAGCTGTGGGTGCTCAGTAATTTGTGTCACTGGTCCGAGCACCCCCAGAATTGTTATCAAAGTTTCCTACAAGACGAGCACCCACAGGCTGGGAACACTTCTGGCGTCCCCGATTTAAATTAACAGAAATTTGTTACTCAATTTTCTTCAAAATATTGAATTTTGATCGGCTTGGGGGGGGGGGGTACGATCGGGCTCTTTGAGGCCCCCCCCCACAGTGCCGTCTTAAGTCATGGGCCCACCCGGGCACGGCCCGGGGGCCTCACAAAAATGGAATCTGGTTGAAATCTTCAAGAATTTGCCTGGTAGGGCCTCAGAAAAATCACGGCGCGGGGGCCCACGTTGCTTTTAAGACGGCCCTGCCCCCTACCTTTCGCGTACACCTCTGCGCGACTGCCACCTAAACCGCAAAAAATTCTCTTCACATTCTACAGATTTTTGATTTTTACAAGATTTGTGCTGCCATCTGTAAGTCACTTATGAAACTATTTACTTAGTTCACAATCTATTAAGTTCAGATTTGTACTGATAGAGGGCAGTCAGAGATCACTCAATTTTACATTGGAACGCGCCAAATTCAGATTTTATTTTCGGTCTTCTTTTCCTGATTTCAATATTTGTTTATGCATTTGGATAATATATATAAAAGGATGATTATAAATAAACTGATGCAGACGTACGTGGCACCCATTGATAGAATTACGAAGAGTAATTTCACTCCTGCTCTAAATTTTCGTAGGGTCAGTGCCGTCTTAACGCATGGGCCACGTGCGGAGATACGGGGATGGGCACGACATCCTATATAACTAGTTATCTAGGTGGTCGTGGGATGGGGGGCCCGGCGTCAGAGATAGAGTCGTCTGAACTAATGTATATGTGTATATATGAATTGACATTATATCATAATCGTGCCCCCCCCCCCCCAGCAATATAATGCCCGTTCCCTTCCCCCCCCCCCAGACTTTCAAGTTTATCTCCATCTATGGGGCCATAGAATCCTATGGGGTCGCATGAGTCGGGGGGGGGGCGGCGATGAGAGAAAAAAAAATTCTGAAGAAGGGGGGGGGGTGATGGAATAAGGTCAGTGAGCAACCAAAAATGTGTATGAGAATGGGAGCAACCAAAAGAGTGTAAGAGCATGGAAGTGACCAAAACAGTGATCTAGAAGGTGTGTGAGTGTGGCAGTGACCACCGAAAGAGTAACCTAGAGAGTAAGAACTCAGTGAGAGACAAAAAGATTTGCCTTTGAGAGTGTGCAAGCTTGGAAGTGACTTGTAAAACGGGGAAACATGACCGTGAGCGACAAAAAGAGCGACTCAGAGAATGTGCATACATGTGATTGACGAAAAGAGGGACATATAGAGATGATATCAAGTCAGTGAGCAACCAAAAGAACGTGTAAGCAATGGGCGTAACCGAATCAGTGACTTAGAAAGCAAGGAACGAGGTCAATGAGGGATAAAAAAGAGTGATCTAGAGAGTGCGCCCGTGAATAGGAGTGACTTAATAAAACGGAAAAAGATGTCAGTGAGCAACTAAAATAGTGACCTAGAAAGTAACTAAGGGAGTCACCAAAATAATGACAGTGTAAAAGCGTGCGAACAACAAAAGAGTAACTTAAAAACTTTTCTCAAAAGCATATTGAGAAAAAAAGAGTGGAGGGGGAAAAGCCGACAAAGAGGGCTCCAGTTACCATCATCTTTTGGTTTTTCATGCCATAAATTTACTATAGAAGAGCCTGTGAAAATTTTGG
This sequence comes from Pholcus phalangioides, assembly GCF_987345545.1. Classification (NCBI taxonomy): domain Eukaryota; kingdom Metazoa; phylum Arthropoda; class Arachnida; order Araneae; family Pholcidae; genus Pholcus; species Pholcus phalangioides. The sequence continues at coordinate 49,274,039 of NW_028301597.1, forward strand.
CTTGTGGGGGGCGGGGCGTCGCCAAAGATCCTAGCCAAGGGACTCTGCTCCAGGATGTGAGGGGGGACACGGGAAGGGCTAAGCAGACTATAGCGGCAAATTTGAGGAATAAGTGGTAAAAAAAAAAAGACTGGAATGAGTGAAGGGCGGCAAAAAGTTCTATAGCCCGCGGGCGGCGAAACCATAAATCCGCCTCTGAACGCATCAAGATAAATATTGCTGCTGTGGTGGTCGAGTGGTTATAATGACGGACTCGCAGCGCGAGAATCGGGGTTCAAACCCCACCGTCGCCGCAGTGGTGGTCGGCTGAAGTTGGTTTTCTGCGGTTCCCAACTTCGAGGCGCGAATGCGAACCGATCTCCCCGTTAAAAAGTCTCACCGCACAGAGCAACAGGCCTAACAAATATACAACGGTATAATTATTCATTCATTACACTTCAATCACTATGAGTTGAGAAAAAACTCATAGTTTAAAAAAATTGATTGCAGGTGGCAGCACTACACATAACAAGCATTGCACAGAAACAAACTTCACGGAAAGTTCACTATACGTACACACACATTCTAACATGTACCAATGCGTTAGAAGTTCCGCAGAGGAATATGGACGAGGTGCATGTGCCTGGTTTAGTAGTAGCAAGATAAAGATTACAAGGGAATGAAATAAAAAATTATGTTAATGCTATTCATTGCGCTAACTCAGTGTTTCCCAAAGTGGGTGATAACGGAAAGAAGGGTCTGGAACGGACCACGAGCATGGGCGTTTGAAGCTACAGATGCATTATGGGATTTTATGGGTTGGCATAGAAAATGGGAGCACTCAGAAATGTTTTTTTCCGAGAGAGAAGGTGGACTGTGGTACGAATAAGTTTGGAAGATTATTGATTCGATGACGGCCATCACGGCCATCTTCGCGTGGAAGTTCATCGCTGTTGATGGTCGTCATCTGACGACGACCTCCTACCGAACGTGATCTCTCTCGGGCATTCCTCGTTGTCCAATCGGTGATGGAAACGAGCCATACATCTTTCGTAAACGACGATCATATATATGTTACGGTAAAAGCCCTTAACATGTATATATAACGCTATATGGCCTATCATCACGATCATTCTCAAGTGATGGTAGGCTATTATAGGTCATCACCGATGTTAAAGATGCTTCCAACGGTCATATTATGGTCATGTGGCGAACGTGTGAATAACTGTTTTCAAATCCACGAGGGACCCCATCAATCCCAAGATATTCATTATTTGGATGATATTGCTGAAAGGTTGCCATTTTTTTGCTTCTTGAAGTGTTCATGGACGATATTGTACTATTGGCTGTTTCCCCTAAGGGTACGTTTCTCAATAGAGGTTCCGTGGCATCCTAGAGATCCTAGCACAAGTGCCAGTGTTCAAAGACGGGGGGGGGGGGGAGGAAGAGAATTTATCTCCTGGAGCTACGGAAAATTCACCGAAAAATATTCACCGCCACCACGCAATTTACTGATAGGAAAATTCACTAACAAACCATTCACCGATGGAAAAATCACAACAGAGAAAATTTACTGACCAGTGAGTGAGTGAGTGACAGAGTGAGTTAGCAAGTGAGTGAATGTCTGAGTGAGTGACCGAATGAGTTGGTGAATGAACTAGTGAATAAGCTAGTGAGTGTGTAACCATGTGAGTGAGTGAATGACCGCATGAGTGACTCACTCATTTGTTTGTTTGTCCATCCACTCCCTTTCTTATTCATCATTCCTCCACTCACTCGATTATTGATCAGTAATTCACTCACACTTGACTATTTATAATTCATCCACTCACTAGTATTCATCATTCACTTACTCAAACACTAACTCATTCACTCTTTCACTTGCTTGCACAACAGCTCTGGGCGTGAGCGGTCATCAATCAACGAATCTTTCACTAACTCACACGCTCACCTGCTCAGTTGCTCACTTGCTCAGTAACTAACTCCCTCACTCTTTCACTTAGTCATTCATCATTCATTCATTCACTGGCTCATTTGTTCACCTGCACGACGATAACTAACTCCTCCTCAATCACTCACTTACTTACTTACTCACTCACTTGCTCACTGGCTCACTCACCTGCTCATCCATTCACTGACTATGACTATGTCACTTCGTCGATGAATTAGGTGGCGGTGAATTGTTGGTGATGAATTTTTCCCCTATACACAGACACACGTTGCTTCCAATGGCTAAACTGTCTACAAGAATTCGTATCCTAGACCGATTTATCGATTGAAAATCAGGTCAGAGAACAATAACATGTTATTATTATGCAAGAGCAGCGGCTAAATAATTGGATTACGTAATAATTAAACAGGAATAATGTTTCATTTCTTATTCGTCCTCCTCAATGTACACGAAAAATCAGTTCTAATTTCTTTTTATACCGAAATATCATTGAATGTGAAAGAGCATGTGAAAAACGAATGCGTGTACTTTTTATGGAAAACAGGGGAAACATGAGACTATTCTCGTCATAAAAACGACGAGCGCCCTATTGTTTCTCCTCTTTCCGTTTTATTTTTTGTTTTGGAATTTTGCCAAGAAATAGTTTTTTTCCTGGATTTTTCTATTTTATCCTGTTTTCGTGTTTCCCCCGATTCTCCCTTTTCCCCCTACCGCTTTTACTCCTTCATCAATGAATTTCATGGATTTCCCTTCGCGTTTGTAGACAATACGGAACAATTATTAACTCTAAATTCCTTTCCGTACTAAAAGAAGTAACTTCTTTTGCAAACCGCATTCAAATATACAAATTCCTCCCATTTTAAACATAGGGGAGCACGAATGTATTTTTTCATCTACTCTAGGCCGAGATATCTCATCCCTGTACGGAAAGGAGTTCAAGGAAAGACTAAAAGAAATAAAAAAAAGAAAAAATTCTTCCAGAGTTAAAGTTTTACATGGGAAATTATCAGCCTAAATTCAGTTGTGATAATCTGACCTCTGTAATTTGGGAAACGTAAATATCAAATTTTTACTCAGTTGCTATCAAAAAATGCTAATTAATTAGCTTTTCGTATAAAATAACACTCTGTATTTCATACCGAAAGAAATTTACTTCGTAAGATTTGAGAAAAAAGTTATATAGAATCGGTGATTGAAATACAGTACTTGATTTGACGACTTTCACGTTCTAAAATGGCAGATTCTGAAAAACTCTTTATGACTCGTATCTACCGCTATATAGTATTCTGATGGAAAACTTCAAGAATTACTGTCTACAAAATTTCATTACGAAACAATTACTATACAGGGTGGGCAAAAAGCCCGTGGAAACTTTAAAAATGCATAAAACCGGAAAAATTACCGAAATATAAAACGGTTTGCAGGGTTAGCATCGCGAGGTCATGGGAATTGTTTTGACAAGAAAAAAATAACTAAAAAAAATCAGTGGGTAGGTGGTGCTGGTACTAGCAACTTTGGTGGAAATTTGCAAATGAGACGGTTATAAGAACTTGCGCTCCTAATCCACAACCAGTTCAGCATTGTAAATCATGTATATGGACCTGCTGCACTCTGCCGTTGCTGGATTTGTGACTCGCCTGCAATGTGTTATCCCCCTATGGTGGTGGTGGTCATGTGGAACACATACTGCTGTAACAAACGATTTGAAGGCATTCTGTTCGTTATTTACGTATCTTTTTCTTTGACCTATGTACACACGTCAGTGACACCTATCGGCTGTTTTTTAGTTGTTTTTTCCTGTCTTAAAATAATTCCCTTGTCTTAGCGATGCTAACATGCTAACCCTGCAAACCGTTTTTTATTTCGGTTATTTTTCCGGTTTTTATGAATTTTTATAGTTTCTGCGGACTTTTTGCCCACCCCGTAATTTGCCCTGTGTTTAATAAAACAAATAAATATACGTTAAGATAAATATATTATGCTCAAGTATATATTATCTGAATATTTTTGCACAATAATTAAGTCAGGATATATATAATATATTAATTATATATATAATTTATATATATAATAATAATATATAATTTAAGGATAATATATAATTTATATTCGCTGTAGTATTAAAAATGTTGAAAACTTTTGCAGTCAGTGTACACATTCTGATTGAGCATTATATATTACCGTCTGATAAAGTGGACTTTCACAAATTTAAGCTATAGCTTTGTTCAAAGCCCGCTTATTTGCCAAGACAAGATGACAAAAGTTAGAGAAATTTCCACCAGGGGGCGTTTTGGTTATTTTCATCGTGTAGCCTATGTCCAATTTAGTATGCCTTGACACTTTTTCTATCGCTCTATCTGTATCCGTTCAAAAGTTATGACCACTTGAAGATTCCCGTATACAGTGGCATATGCGCAGCCTCTTACAATCATTTCCTACCTCTAAGAATCATTTTGGGATGCCCGGGAACAAAAAGGATAAATATTGGAGAAATGAAGAACTTTGTAAATTTCACATAATGTTGAATAACACCTGAAATATGACAGATAGAATCATGAAAGTAACGTAGTGGTATATCAATACGAGAACGTGCCGTACGAGAACGATAAGGAAGGTTTGAACTCCACCTGGTGGAAAATTAAGAAACTTTTTGTGTTATCTTGAAATCTAAGCAAGATAGACATAAAATTCATGTCGTAGGAAGGCTTTTAGTAAATGATAAATATACTTAGTTACGAATAATGTGTATAAAGACATTGAAAAAAAATTTGTTTGCCTATGTCAGACGCAATCGCTACTCGGTAATTTGCTGCTTGTTCCTGTGTTATTCAGTCTTCGTAAGTTGTTGAATAATTGTAAGTTGTTTGTAAGAATGCTTGTTGAATGAAAGTTTATTTTATGTAAGTATCTCTCGTGTGGTGGGTCTGCCTGATCTCTGCGGAGAGAAAGGTCTATGGAGTTCAATTTCTCCTGCCAAAGAAAACAAATCTTAACAAACTGCAAAGCAATTAGTTATCGTGAAAACATGTTGGTGTACTGCGAATAGCACATTAAGTAAGATTACGAGGTCTATTGTTTTGTATTGTGATAAAGCCAGGCGCACACTATTCCCTAAGAACTTTTAACTTTTTTTTTGTCAAATCAAGAGGGACCTTCATGGCTAAGGACTTGTATTTGCAAAAGCAGCGGTTTATGTGCGGAATGGCATTTCGAACAGTGATTTGCATGCGGTTTTCTGGCCATGGTCTAAGAATTTAAATTTCTGTCAGCTTTTGTTCAAAGTCTGATTACAGAAGAGAAGAGCGAAACGATTTTTTTCTTTTCCCTTTCGAGGTAGTGTGGTATCATATTGCGTACAGCCTAGATAACAGAAAAAATCGATAGTTTTCTCTCCCTTGGTTATTATTATTTTCTATCAGTGAGGGGAGAGGGAGGTAGCATTAATTAGCTCGCTGGAAATCGGCAAAAAATTCTCCTTAAAAATATATAGCAATTTCCAGAAGGTTTAGTGATTTCCAACGTGTTATAATGCGGATCAGGGAAGTTTTAAAAACCACTTAAAGGGTTAAGACAGAAGCCACACGAACGTTACTTCAGGTACGGGATTTTTCCGCGTACGCTTTCGGGAAATGAAGAATTATGCGCTTAACCGGAGTTGTCAGATGATCACGGATGTGAAACTCCACGGATGAGAGGGTGTTTTCCTACGGTATTATGAAACCGGTTTAGGCTATGCACGAGAAACATCGCTCATCAAAGTCTGGCATTGCGTCACCCGATGAAAAATCTGGAAGTTCAGCCAACCCCAGCTCTGTTTCATCAATGGTGTATAGAAACAAAAAGAAAAGATAGTGATTTCACAGTATCACTCAAATCAGATTTTTTGTTTGTGCGTTGCAACCGATTTATTGTGTGTTCGAGAATCTTTGATTAGGAATAGAGAGTATCGGATCCTCGGGATCAGACCAGTGGCGTTTACGAGTCTTTGGCTACGATTCGGGATCGTAAAAAACGCTTCCCGGCAATTGCCACTTGCCCGCCACGAGCTGCGCGTTTTATTGACCGTGGTAGCTTCGGCTAAAAGTTGTTACGAGTGAAGGGGGCCACCCCATGCAAGTTTGTTTGTTTGTGTGAAAATGTTATTTGCTCTACTTCCACAAGAAGGGTTCCACATGACGGTGCACCAACCGGGATCAAATGGCTTTTCTTTTGGGTTTTTTTTTTCTCCCGAGGAAAAACGCCTCTGCAGATCCTTTTGTTGTACTGTATTTTGATGGTTTTACACATACTTTATATATGGACTGAGGCACCAAAAGTCTAAATTTGTAGTATGCAAAAATAATAAATAAAATCAGATTCATCTCGGGCACCAAGTCTATAGCAATGGTTCTCAACCTGGGACCATGTAACCCCCCCCCCCCCATTGCAATCCTGGGATATTCTTATGGGAAGATACGGGTAAAAAAATCAAGTTTAAGGGAAGCCATGACAGGTGGTTCAAGGGGCCACAAAAAAGAAATTGGTCATTAAAAAATGAAGCTTTTAAGCGAAATACGATGGGGGAAAAAGTGTGACTACTGTGATTTCTGGATTCAGCAGAACTGACCACATAGAACACGGGTCCATCATAACGCTTGGAGTCATCCAGGGAACCTCATTTCTACAGGAAGTCTATATGAGATCTGATACAGTACTATGATTTTTGAGAGTCAGTATGTAAATAAGTAAGCTGTTACACACTCCCAGCCAAGTACGAGTCCTCAGCAGGCTCGGATCCAGGATAATGTATTGGGAAGGGCGACTCATTGCGTGGGTCGTACTTTACGGGAGCAGATAAATCTCCCCCATTATTATTCTACTCTTTAGAGGGGCGATAGCCCCCCCCCCCTCCTTCTCTGGTTTCGCGTCTGAGTGAAGGAAGACGTCTTCAGCTGAGAATAAAGCGGAGGCAGACATTTTCAGCTTCGAATGGAGTGACGGCGAACATCTTCAGCTGTTGCTAACGAAGCGGAGACAGACAAATTTAACCGTGAATGGATCTTAGGCAGACATCTTTATCTGCTGATGGAGCCGAGGCAGACTTCTTCAGCTGTGAAAATAACGGTGGTAGACACGTAACCCGGGTGATGTGTTGGGAAAGGCGACTTATTTTGTAGGTCAGTTGGATCATTCAATAAATATTTTACGAGAAAAACAAATTTTCGGTATAATGACAAAATATCTGAGGCACGAATCGCTGGCTGACGCTTTACAAACCTTTCGGACATACTGTAGAAGTGATTGAACAAATGTTTGGGTCCAGAAATTGTGATTCGCTTTCTTGTTGCACCCTCTATTGACAAAACTTTGGGCAAGTTTTTTTTTTTCGCCCAAAGAAATCTCCTTTCGTGAGAATAAATTTTTCGCAAACCGCATTCAAATACAGTGATCTAGAAGATGTTAAGATAGTCTCTCTGCAATGATTTTTCCTTCGTCCGCAGAGTATCGTTATATTGAGATTTCACTGAAATTTTTTTTCAATTCAGAAAAAAAAGTTCAGTGAAAGCTGACTCAACATTGTGAAGCATACAGGGTGTTCCATAAATAGTTTGAAAATTCAGAAAAATTGAACGAATCGGTTATGATGCCGTTTGCGAAAAAATTATTCTTAACCCTAGGGGAATTTTTATTTTTGGGTTTAGTAAAAAAAATTATTTCAAATTTTTGTGAGTAGATGGCGGCGCAAAAAATCAAATGAAGATTGATTGGACCTGAACTTTTCTCCAATATATTCTGTGCCTGAAACGTTCGTAAAGCTCCAGCCAGCACGCCGGCTGGAGCTGTACGAACGTTTCAGACACAAAATCTCCGCGGTGAGATTCGTGGCTGAGGTAAAATAACTTCAGCAATATCGCTTTCAAACCTTACATGAGCGACAATAATTCAGAAATGAGTTGTAAAATCATGCACCGTGCATTTTGGAGGACTCTAATTTGCATATTTCCAATGATTTACTTTCGTGCAGTGTCCTCAACCGACAAAATTTTGAACTAAAAACTTTCCTGGACTAAAAAATCCCTTTTCGTTAGTATAACTTTTTTCGCAAATCTTTTTCATTCAAATAAACCGATTCTTGCCATTTTTATGAATTTTTCCGACTACGTGTTTATGAATTTATGGGACACCCTGTATATTCAAGCTGCCCCCAAGGAGAGAGCTCTTCTACTGACGGCGGTCATAAACGGTGCTCACACGTATCGAAAAAGGTTGAAGACCCCTGACATATATCACGGTGGTAATATTCAGATCGTGATTATTATAGGGCGCAAAAATTTGAATGTGACTTTTGGAATTGATGATCGGGAACCATTACATCACGAAGCAACATGGCCCTAAGGCGTCCTTTATGTACTTTTGCGTAATTCTTGTTGCGGGCGTCGTTACAATTCCTGGCAGGAGAGAGGCCATTTTTCACGGGCCCGCTCGAGGAAATTGATTTACGGCCGCGGAATTCAACGCGCGTAATGTTACCGACGCGCCTTTGAGAAATTAGTCTACATGAACGGACAGGCGCGCGCGCGTATGTGTGCGTAATGTCTCTCGGGGATATTGCCTATATTATACATACCCATACACACACACAGAAAGCCATAAAAATCAATTAATTTAATTTGCGGATGGACTTCTTGGCCTTTTTCCCTCGTGAACGGGGGGGATTGGGTGGGTGTAAGTGAAGTAATAACAAGGCATGTCAGTGTCGTTGCCGACGCCGTCCGTCCTCCATCATGGACGGTCGTTTTATCGCCATAATATGCAAACGTGACCAACCTTCGATTTATTCTCTCCTTTTTCTATTTGGCTATTCTTTCTTTCGGATACACTCGAATGTATTGTCATGATTAGGGCTACGATTTGCATAGTTTTCATGTTTTTTGCATATTTCTCTGCTTTTACGCGATAAAGCATTTCTTCATGATCTTCAGTAATTTTAAGACATTTTTTTCATGATTTTCAGAAATTCTAAGGTCAGCATTACACCATGAAAGTTTGATAACAGTTCGTTTATAAAACTTGTAAAATGTAACCAATAGGCGGATAAGTTAAATTCGCTCGAATGTAACAGATGTGCTTATCGGTTACATTTTTCAAGTTTTTTAAAAGAATTTTTATCAATTTTTTATAGTGTAATACCGGCCTAAGACATTTTTTTCATGATGTAGAATTGTATTTGCGTTTTTGTCTTTTTCTTCTCTAGTCCATTTCTGTAAATGGGCAATCCTTGCCCGTTGAGACGCGAATAAATAAATAAGTATATGAAATAAGTATATGACTGTCTAAATCCTATTGGTTAACTGCGAGTTTCTGAGACCCTGTAGAAAATTGACATCGTGCTTTCCATGTCTGATTGGCTTACTTGAGGGTTCCAGAAGCTCAGGTCCTTGAAACAATGTCCCAATCATTCCAGTACAGTTATTGTCGACGTTAAAAATATTAATAGTATATCCTAATGGAATGGGAGGGGGTAAAAGTACATTATACGAATTTATCCGCAGAGAGAGAAAATCTAATGTTCCATAATTCATTATTATCATAATTATCTCATAAAAGAAGAGGTACACGTTCTTCGGTTATTGCGGCTTTTTCATTAGTATTATTCGTTATAAAAACATATCGTTGGGTAGAATGATTGTTCCCATATTTTATTGACCTTCCTCTTGATTTCTGTTCAACGAATTCATGTTCTTGAGATCGTATATTTATTTATTGAGAAATAAACATCTTTGGATTTTTTTTTGCTTTACTATTTTTTCTATAAGACAACATAGAGATCGTAAAGCACCGTCGATTCTGGGGGCACTGTTATCACGTGGTACCAAGAGTAGAAGAATGTTGCTCAAAGAAAAACCTAGAGATTAGAGAGTAATTTTTTTAACGGTTTTATGTACAGTATTCTCATTCATAATTCGGAACAGCGTAAACTTTTAAAAAATATATATTATTTATTTCAATTTTCCTTCTGAAATTATTGGTTATTGGTTGGAATCAATTGAAAATTTAATCAAGCGGTTGGCTTATGGTTACTGGTGGGGGGATCTGTTAAATCCTTAGCCTAGGCTCCTAGGCATATGCTTTCCAAACTGTGTTCCTCAGCCCATGGATCGCTGTTTTTGCATCTCCAAATTTCTTGCCATGAAGGTCCTTGATTTGGTGAAGAACAAAAACCTCGTAAGCTTGTGCCTGGTGTGGTGGAATCGCAGTATGGTAAATATTTTCTTCGCAGTGTAGGAGATTGTTGATCTTAATGTACTCGCTTCCCGCAGAGAGCATGCAGACTTTCAATGTATATATTTATATGAAAGCAACTTACAAACATTCTTACATACGTACAGACTTACAAACAACTTATGAGTTGAAGTTGTTCCTTTTTTTTAACAGTAAGCCATACAAATATTTGATATTTTACGTCCTTTAAGTAATTTTTTTACAGTGGTAAGAGGGTGATACTATATTAAAACTGAATTCAGGCCAGGCTGGTGATTTCCCATATGCAACGACGTGTTGAGCGGCTTGCATCTGCACCTCAAAGTTGGGAACCACAGAAAACCAACTTCAGCCGACCACCACTGTGGCGACGATGGGGTTCGAACCCGGGTCCTCTGCCCAACTACTGCGTTGAAGTAGTTTTCACAGTCAAATATGTTTTCTATCCCCCCTCCACCCAAACCTGTCGGTCCAAGTTTGATTAACAGAAGAGAGGGAGAGAGACTGCTTCCCCCTCTTTTCGGAGTAGTATAGGGATGTACGAACAGAATAAGTAATAATATAAAGAAGAAAGATCATTTCTATTCTTCCTTTGTTTTTTTTATCACCATTATTTTCGGTGTTGGGGAGGGGGGGGGGGAGAAGCATTCATCAGCTCAAGCAATCGGAAAAAATATTCTTCTTGATAATAGGTGGCACATTTCTAGAAGGTTTAGTGATTTCCTCTGTGGCAGTTATAATGCGGATCAGGGAAATTTTAAAAACTGCTTAAAGGGTTAAGATCTTTCTCCGATACGGTCTTGCGCCTTAATGGGAGGGGGGGGGGGAGCAAGGGCTAAAATTGGCAATTGTCGATAGAGCATGGGTTGTGTACGGTTGGGAAGAAAAAACAAGTATTAAGATCGTATATTGGCGTTTTCTCCTAAAAAGTGCTTAGTGACTTGAAAATTTAGAAACCAATAAATTTACTGCCACCATAACCGCACGTGCATCTGGTAAATATTCCCTTGAAGACTATAAATTGAGTTGGGAAACGTCCACCTGGGCCCGCTTTTACAATTAATACTTAACCATTCATATGCGGCTCGTAAACATTACATTGAGAAATTTTTAAGGCTGCGCACATGCTGGGGCGAAGAGGTACGCGGGACAAGAATTGCGACCAGAAAAAAAAATCGAATAGGAGTGGGGGAAGAAATGTCCGCATATAGTGAAGAAAGAGGAGGATAGAGAAAACGACCGGAGAGGTTCTGAAATGCAAGGGTGTGACGATGATGATGATGATCTGCCTCAGAATCTCTTATTTTTTTTTGAAGAGAGAAAGTGAAGAAAAGGAGAAAACGGACCAATCAGCAGATAAATAAACTTGTTTGTTCGAGTCGCGCACCTTGTTGAGCTGCCTCATGTGCGTTGTGCAACAAAACAATACAACTCTTTTCGTCGCTAATCTTTACTATACGTTCTTCGATTATACGATAACTCTGGGTTGCCCCACTCTCGCTAACGAATTAGTTTATACCGGAATCTGTGTTCTGCATGTATATGTGCCAAAAATTGTGTATGTTTCGTATTGCTGCTGCCACCGCCATCTTGCTTATATATTTTGAAGTGAAAATAATGAAAGTCAAAACTCGAACTTTCGAAAGCTTGAAGTAAATAACTTACATAACTTACATTTAGTTTGTATCGTTTCGAAGGTCTGAGATTGCTCTCTGCGGAGAGAATTTTTCAAAGGAAGGCCGGCTCCTCATAACATCAAGTGACATGACAAGAAAATTCAGAAATGAGCTGTTAATTGCACTCCCTGCCTGCGTTGGACTCTGATTTCCATATTTTCAATAATTCGCTTTCGTGCAGCACCCTCTATTGACAAACATGTGAACTAATCAAAAGACACCCTTCCCCCTCCGTCAGGGTAACTTTTTCGAAAACTACATTCATATGCACCAATTCACTCAATTTTTATGAATTTTTAAACCATTTATGGAACACCCTGTATATAAATAATAATGGTAATGCACAAACATACCAATAATTTAATGAATTATATTTTATAACTATTCATACTGTAGTAAAATTAAATTTTTTAAATGGTTATAAAAATGTTCTTATGGATTAAGAAATTTTCGGGAAATAATATGTATAAAGATTTCATGAAACTTTTTCTTGGATCCCTTCAACTTGACCACACCGACATGAAACACCTGAGGAGATATTTATTTCCAGGCCATTATTCAGCTGAAATGTCGCTTCGGGGCTCACAAAAGTTCTTTGGAAGTTCATTTTCTGAAGAAAAAAAAAGAAATTTCTTATAATTTCAGAAATGTCTTGAAAAAAGGTAATTCTATTTAAAAAAAAAGTGGAAAACTCAAGTTCGGGGGGGGGGGAGAATTCGAAATTGAATTCACTTGAAAATAATTGAACAAAATTTCCGATTTCAGCCCCAGTACAGAAAATATACATGTAAATTTTTTTTTTACTGTTAGATTTAAATAATTCTTTGCCTGATATAATTATACGAATATATTGTATAAAATACCGAAATTTCTAAAGCATCTCGACACACTATGGGTGCCGTCTTCAGAGGATAAATGTTGTATAACCACTATATCACGCTGACTGGGGATCTTTCTTCACACTTCCAAATCTCTGAAACACTATAAAACTTTGATAAAAGATCCTACACAAAACGTAAAGAATGCTACCCATAATTATGGGTAGCTGGCTCCAGGAATGTATCTCTTGAATACGCAGCAGCTATCTATCCTCAATGGTTTAAGTGAGCACTACGACACTTACAAGGGTAGGGCTGGCGAGGCTCTAGAACGGGGGCCCGGGACAAATCTTATTATTATCATTATTATTTTTACATTATAAATTCAATATAGAGGAGAGCCGGCTATATATCTCTTTCTGTGGGGGGGGGGGGTCACTGTGGTGGTTGAGACATGGTCGATATTTGCGTTGGTCATAGTGACGGACTCGAATCGCGAGGATCCGGGTTCAAACCCCACTGTTCCCAACTTCGAGGCACAAATGCGAGCCGATCTTCTCGTGAAAAAGTCTCGCCGCAGAGAGCAACAGCCCTACACAACGGTACAATTATTCATTCATTGCACCTAACTCACGAGTTGAGAAAAAATGCATAGTTTCAAAAATTCATTGCAGATGGCAGCACTAAACATAACAAGCATTACACAGAAACAAACTTCACGGAAGGTTCAGTATACGTACACACATATTACATGTACCAAATCATTAGAAGTTCCGCAGAGGAATATGGACGAGGTGCATGTGTGTCTGGTGTAGTAGTAGTAGGGGGAGGGGCGCTGGCTCCAGGATGGGGCACGGGTATGGTGAGCATCGATATGCTCGCGAATAAAATAAAAATTTTATTCCAACATGAAATATGCCCCTAACTTTTTTCCCCCCAGAATAGGAGGCATATTGTCTTTTATTTCATCTGCACAGGCCCATTTCTCTGCCCGCACAATTTCGATATCTGTGCGTAATAACAAAATAACATGCTACCTTATAAAATATGGGTAATTTTTTTCTCAGCGCAACAAAAACCTTGTGTACACGGAAGCATACTCAGTCCTTCTCAAACTCTAAACGTCCATATTTTGTAAACTTTATTCACCATGAAAAAAATGGCACCTTTCTTTGTTACTTTTGTCCATAACTAACAAACGCGTAAAAATAAAATTTTATCAGCGAAAATATGTCTTCTAGGAAAATATCGAAAAATAACTACACAGTACAGTATTACAATACATGTAGAAAACATCATTAAACTGCTAGTGCCACGTATCAAATGAACAATTGTTATAATTCTTCGATAGAAATTGATTCCCAGTTTCCAATTAACGTGCCGCATGAAAAAAAAAAATATATAATATAATATTAATAAATATTTTTCTGACCAATAATATAAATTAAATTATCAAGTTTGTTGCAAAACTTACAGTTGATGTTTGTTTACTGTAAAATACATAAGTAAAACACGCATTGAAATGTCAGATCTCCTATACAGGCTTTTGATAAATAAGATCGAAGAAGACCCGGACAGCTTCCTCTTTGCGGGTTATACTAACGTTATTTTACCACACGCAAACAACGACTGTTAAAGTTTTGCCGCAAATTTGTTAATTTAATTTATATTTTAATGCTGAAGAAATATTTATTAATTCATGCATATCGTTTTTTTTTCTGGCGACACATTAATTGAATTGTCATTAATTTCAATCGCAGAATTATAACAGTTTGAGTTTTTTATTTGATAGGTGGCAGTAGGAGCTATGGTTGAATGATGTTTTTTACATGTTAATACTGTACTGTATAGTAGGTGAAATTTAAATTTTAAAGTTTGAACTTATTTTAAAAATGGTGGGAGTTTTGAAAAGCTCCAAGTTTTAATGGGAAAACGTGTCCCCCCTTGTCCAAACGTTGGAAATCACCGGTCTAAATGCAGAGGTCGCCATAGCGAAAAATGGTAAAGAAATACTGTTATAACCAAAGTTTCTCATTGACTTTTCGAATAAATATTAATTTTTTCTTTTATCGTATGTGGCAGCCATTTATTTTTAATGTGCAAAAATGCCGTTTTGATCATTAAACGGAAACTAAAAAAGACAATACGATATAAAATGAATTAAGGGTTTTTCTATTAGTGACATTTTTCGAAGGTTCTTTGGCGAGACGGACGGCGCCGCAAATTCTATTTGTCCTTTGGCGAAATAAAAAGCACGTCCTCATCTCTAATTCACCGACGATCTCTTCCATATATACAGTATATACAGAGAGAAAGTAACATTAACTATACATTGTTTTAACCCATTTCCCTGCCTCCGTTTGAATTTGGCCACGCGGACACAATCATGTCCTTTCATTTACTGTGGACGACTTTTTTTTTCGGTTTCTCTCGTACATAGTATTTTTAGATGGTCGCGCGCAAAGTCACGTGACCGATGGTCTCCGTCTCCTAAGAGGGAGTGAGAGAGTGAGGGACAGCGGCGTACCTGCTAGGCGAATGAGGGCGCGAGTAAATGGCTTGAACGGCAGCTGCTCGACGGACCAGAGAAGTCCCTTCTCAATTTTTGTGTTGTGTGTGGAGGGGTTGCTGCAGCCAGTGGCGTAGTTTTGGTTTTTATTTTTATTTGTGTGTGTGTGTGGCCGGGAGGAATGGCTGATGGACTCCGGAGCAGTGGCGGTAGGCGGCGTTTCCTGTTGTCATCATCAGCAGCAGTGGCGGCGGCAGCAGCGCCGACGAGGGGATGGACGACGATTGGAACTTTTCCCCGCGTTGTTGGTGGTTAAAAACTATTTGGCTCGGGAACGATCCGGGACATTGAGCGAAGTTTTTGCTCCTTGCTCCGATATCCGCGGAATGGCCGTTTTTTTCCCCCTTGTGTAAGAATAATCCGTAAAAGCAAAATAAGGATATCAACAGGCACTAGTGAGTGAATATTTCGGGACAATATTGGACATTAATATTTTTCTACCGCTCTCACTCATTGGACATAGTGACTAGTCACGTTGAGATTGATTGATTTCATCACGTTGGTGGCAGCGGCGGCGGTGGCGGCTGTAATTGAGCACATCATATCACCATAGCGAGCGATTTTTTTTTCCTACCCACCACATCGATCGGACATTCCTCCGTGTGGGTCCTGAGCTCCATTATCTATTCTATATAGGAAATTTCAAGTACATTGGAGGGGAAAAAAAATGCATCTGGAAAATTGTGCTTCTGTTACTGTGTCTGTAGGTGAGAGTGACTCGGACAGTGGACGGCGGACGCGTTGGAATGACTTGCTGGAAGACCGGTCTTTCAGTGTATTTGAATTAAGCGGACGTTATTGGATATAGAATTCGATGATGGGACAGTCGATGAACTTTTACCACGGAATAAGTTCGAGTTTGGAAAAATTATCTCCGCCTGGAACTGTCTGAATATTGCTGATTAGGGAACGCCAAATCTCTTGCAGCACTAGCACTCACAGCACTCGCTTGGCCGCAGTAAGTCTTTTATTTTAAGCACCGCTTCCGAAAAAATTTGAGCTTTCGATTATCAGACATTTTCTGTCACTGCTGACTCGCATAAATCTGAATCCTCTGATCACGAAGCTGATGATTTTTTTTTGCGTGAAATGCCTTGGAATAGAATCATGAGGTCTCTGTTTTGATGGATGAGAATTTGAATCCTAGAAGAAGAGAGAATTGAAATTGCTCGAAGGCCAAGGCGAGCTTTGATGTCTGCGGGCAATGCACTAGCTGAAAGTGGTAGGCTCGGTGCTAGAACAACAACAGTGATATCGGTCACAGCGACGATACGGCTTCTCGAACAGGACCCGCGTCCCTCTCTGAGAACCGGGAACGACGTCTGGAGCATTTTATTAATAAAATCGTCACGTGACTATACCGCTGCGCAACATCACCACCGTGATGACAAGAGGGAGGTGTTGATCTCGGGAGCATCTCAAGAAGGTGTCTCATCTGCTACGAGCCGTGGTTTATTTTTAGGAGGGGGGCCCGGTAGCTCTTTTTCACTTAGCCCAACCTCTTTTTCGACTTCTTACCCGCCCACTTCTTTTTTATATTTCAAATGCTCCGTTTTAGCCGGCACCATTGTCGGGCAGTCGGGCTCTGACGGCCGGCCCCTCCGTCCCCCGAGGGTTCGGCGGGCCCCCCGCGAGAGGCTCGGCTCGGACTCGTCAGCCGACACGGCGACGAGTTACGGTATGCTAGACGTGTTGCGGAGCCTGAAGAGCCTGCTGAAGATCAGCAGGGTACACATCGACAACAACGTGTTCCGGCTCCACTACACCGTCACCGTTCTAGTCCTGATGGCTTTCTGCGTCGTGGTCACGACGAAACAATTCGTCGGGGACCCCATCGATTGCATCCACAGCAGCGAAGTGCCCGAGAACGTCATAAACACTTTCTGCTGGATCCACACCACGTTCACGGTGCCCAGTGCCTACGACAAGGAGGTCGGCAAGGAGGTGCCGCACCCCGGGATCGACGCTTCTCAAGACTCGGAGGGTTTCCGCTACCACCGGTACTACCAGTGGGTGTGCTTCACCCTGTTCTTCCAGGCCGCGTTGTTCTATGTGCCGCGCTGGCTCTGGCGGTTGTGGGAAGGAGGCAAGATACAGGCCCTCATGATGGACCTGGACATCGGCCTGTGTTCGGAACAGGAGAAGAAACAGAAGAAGAAGCTGCTGGTGGACTACCTGGTCGGTAGCCTGAGGCAGCACGACTGGTACGCCGCACGTTACTTCCTGTGCGAGGCGATGGCCTTCGCAAACGTCGTCGGTCAAATGTTCCTCATGAACCGCTTCTTCGACGGAGAGTTCCTCAGCTACGGCGTCGAGGTGATCCGGTATTCCGAAAGGGACCAGGAGGTCAGGACCGACCCCATGATCAAGATATTCCCTCGAGTCACAAAGTGCCGGTTCTACAAGTACGGGTCGTCGGGCAACGTCGAGATGCACGACGCCCTCTGCATCCTTCCCCTGAACATCATCAACGAAAAGATCTACATCTTCCTGTGGTTCTGGTTCATTATACTGTCCGTGCTGACCGGCCTGGTGCTGGTCTTCCGGGTCGTGATCGCCGCATGTCCGCTGGTAAGGGTCTACCTCCTGAACATGCGGTTCAGGATCGTCAGCTTGGACCACCTGCACACGATCGTGAGAAGGGGATCGATCGGCGACTGGTTTCTCGTGTACATGCTCGGCCAAAACATCGACAACATCATCTTCAAGGAGGTCATCGCCGACATGGCCAAACGAATGACTACAGAACCAAAGGAAGCCGCATGACCCTCGGTTCACTGTTTGTTTCATTACACCTACGCTTAAAAATGAAACCACCCCCCGAACCACACTCTATCTTCTCTACCTAATCTATCTCTCTCACACACACGCTCACGCATGAATATTCTCACGCGTGGATCGACCAAATATTTGCGAAAAACGGATAACAAGACACTAATCATGTGTAACAATCTCAGCAAAAAAAAATGTACAACTACTGCCAGAATTTTAAGGAGAAGAATGAAGTGTTCATCTCCTGAAAATATTTACGTGTGTACATATTACAATCTCTCCGAAGAGACGAAGCTCGAACATCCGAAGCACCAAAGGCTTACTTGCTGCAGGTAACAATTACGTAATGATCATCAGGGCCTTAACTATCTGGGGCGAACAAAGTCCCCAGGGTCCCAGACTATGCCACGAAGCTGAGCTGAAAGAGATCTCTTCAACGAGATAAATCCTGGCGCTCATTCATTCAGACTCCCAAGCTTCAGAGGTAAGCTAATTAGATGTAGAAAGTGCCGTCTCAACGCATGGGCCCGCAAGAGAATGGCCCGAAGCTCTCAAAAAATGTTTTTGATCTGGTTGAAATTTTCGAGAATTTGCGAGGTAGGGACTCAGAAAAATCACTGCCCGGGAGCCCATGGTTCTCTTAAAGCGGCCGTGGATGTTAGAATGATTAACTCCCCCAAAGCCCCCCCCCTCACAGCCGGCCCTGATAATCATCACGTATAATAAATACACCAATATTACGCATGTACATAGAAAAAAAAATTATATATATGAGTAAAAATAGGCTATATATAAATTTAGAATGAAGAAATATATCAATATATCAGGTTCCTAGATTTATCAGAGATGAGAAGAATTATAAATTAATAACTATGCGAAAGCTGCTCATAATAATAATAATATGGAATTATAGCAAAAAACAATATATTATAAAGGGAAAAGAAAGTAATTATTATGAAGTAGGTGCCCCTTTTTTAGGTCGAAACGGAGAGATAATTTATATATATATATAAATAATTATAATTACAATCGTTATAATTGAGTGTTGAAATGTTGTATTTGGAGCTCAGAGTGACTATTTTTCATTTTTCTCATGTGTCCTGTGCCTTCAATTCAGAGGCGATAGATGACTGATTATACAGTTTTTTTTTAATAATTATTGTCTATTTTAAGTATTTATTGTTACACACACACTATAATCATTATCATATTTTACATATATTTCCATTTCTTATGGTCGGAGGCACAAAGAAAATTATGAGGAGGCTTATTTCTTATTTAGGAATTGTTTTCGTGTGTGATATGAATATTTTACGTTGTGAATATATTATCTGAGTAGATTCTGATTTTGATGTGGGGAGCCCCGGCGATTCGGGAAAAAGGAGGGGGGAACCTCCCATGTGAGGATGGGGATATTTGGCGAATACGTTATAAATTAGGGACTCAGCAGAAATACAGCGTATTATTTGAGGGATGGCTCTTTTTAGACCATTGTATTGCAAAAATATGAATGGAGTGAATTTGAGGTCCCCCAAAAAAAAAAATTATGAAGCCCTGGATAAACACTCCATTTGCCATGTAGAAATTAAGCCGAAAATTTTCCGTATCACTTTTTTTCCTCCACACACAAAGCAATTTATAAAAATATATAATCATAATAGAGGCTATTGTTATTGAAAATATGTCATGAATTTCATATGACTTATATGATTTTTTTTTCAAATATATAATTAGTTTATGATTTATTTTCTCCATTACTGTGCAGTGGAACTTCGGTTAACGATCTTGATTCGTTCCGCCAACGTGCTCGTTATACAAAGCTCTCGTTATTCGAAACAAACATCCTCATAGGAAATAATGGAAATTCGCATAATTCGTTCCACAATTATTCATTCACATAAAAGTGACTAAAAAAAGTGGCTTCATTCAATAATACAACACAATAATAATATAATAAATAATGCATTAAAATATATATGATATAATAACGCCATAAAAAAAGCAAGCAATACGGTAATGTATACAAATTAACTTACTCTGAACGACGAGAGAGATGAGGACTAGTGTTTTGGGCCCCTTTTTTCTGCAAACTTATTTTCTTTGTCCGACTTTGAAAAAGAACGTATCTAATGACACTTGCTTTTGCCTCTTTTTTAGAATTTCTCAAAAATGGAGAATTTGCATTTTTCTTGGACGGATTCATTTCTCTCACACTGCTACAGTTTTATTTGATTGGTTCTTTTCTACAGAATTTTGCACAGATTCCCGCACTTTGCACATCTTATTTGAAGTGAGGCACTTTCCTCTTCCTCAGAAAAGATGCCCTCCATAAGATCTTGTTGTTTCAGTCAATGGAGGTCCATCAGTTTGTCTACAGTCGCCTCCTGGCCAAGCAGAATTTATATATATGTGTAAAAAACTCCAAGCGCTCATACGCATGGTTACAATGCGACATCTAGTTTCGTATCGTAACCAGTCAAGCCCGTACACGGGTGTTCATTTTTCGAATAAGGCACGCTGACTGGAGACTGTTGGGGAGAATATTACCCACAATTTCACTGTACGTGTGTGGACGAAAGCGTGAAACCATCAGCTCAGCTGTGATAACACGACGATAAATTTACAAAGCGCAAAATTTTTGCTCGTAATGCGAACCGCTCGTTAACTGAAGTTCCACTGCATATCAAATATTTTATTTTACCCTAAAATCAATAGAAATTTGTATAAAAATAAATCTTATGATTATATAATATTATCGAAATAAAGTGAAACCCTGCTATAACGATACTCGATGTAACGATAAATCCCTCTATAATGATGTTTTTTCAAATCTTGTGTGGGATTGTCTATAGCCTAATGAATTTAACTCCTCTGGATACAACGATAAATTCCTATACAGTATAATGATATTTTTGAGGATATTTCTAAATCTCTACAACGATATTTTTTATGTTTCGCTCAAAATTCACTTTCGATATCTTCTTGAATTTCAAACCTGCTTTCGAGGGTGTTCAATAACATCGATGTTTTGAATTATCTGCTCCAAGGCAGTGTTAATAAAACTGACGTGTAGCCACTTTCTGTGAAGTACACAAAAGTGCTGTGAAACACTTCACAGTACAAAGACAAATACAAATACAACGCCACAACAGGCAAAATGCCCAACGAGGTGGCTGAGAACAGTGTGGAACAAGTATTTGAATTTTATTAATCAATTAGAATGTTTGACTGCAAATAAATACTTACAAATGCATTTTATCGTGGTGCATAAAACTTTTTCCTATTCTAATAATTATGCAATCCTTTGCAATATTAATGGCGTATCTGCGGTCTACCCGTTATCTGGATACTTTTTCTAATTGGAAGTTGGCCTTTAGGATCAAAGATTCGTCAGTAATTTTCAATGAAATGTGTTAGCTTTGCACCCTGTGTGTAGTGTAGTAAACTCTTTCTAAAATGGCCATTTTTCCTCTGTTTCTCAGAAAACCAGCCCTTTAAAGAGTTGGGTCCCTCAATAAAGCTGAACTAATGTGTAAGAAAAACTTCCGCATTAAAAAAAAAATGGCTCCATTGGATTTTTTAACTACCCTCGGGCCCCTTTGAATCACTCAATCACTTCACAGTGTTATTATTATGAATATCATAAAATTAAAAAAAAAATTTTGGAAATTTTCCAAATTAACTTAATTATTTTTAACTGGTCAAGTGGGACATTTTATCAACGGCCACCATGATTCGAATCCCTAAGTACCCTCTCTCTTATACCTGTTTTGTCCAGGACGATCCTAAAGTCGAAATCAGACGCTGATCTTATGTCTCACAACATACCATAATCTCTCAGCCATTCATAGCGTAAAAAAAAAATCTATAAAATAAACGGATAATCGATCATTAAACCGAGAATTTTTTTCGATAACTTAGATTATTTTCCCCTACAATAATTCTATAATGGCGGTAATCTCACATTTTATTGACAGCGATCGACACGAACATAAAAAGTTATTTTCCAATCAATTAAAAAATTGTTTTTAAAATTTTCTATCCCCTTCAGCTAATTAATTACTGGATAATTAGCTGTTCGAAAATTTTTAATCAGTCATAAAAGGAAATTTTATTATTATTATTATTACTTATGAAGACATAAGCATTTGATTGTGAAAATTTCTTTGATTCTATAAAAAGACAAATCTTGGATGAATTATCATTAACAGGCTCCTTAAAAGTGTCACGGGATAGTAATTGTGTCGTTTCTATTGAAAGTTTTGCAAGCCATTTACCCGAAATATTTTGTTCGAAACGAACTTATTGTCGTCGGAAGTTCTGGACGTAATTGCATTAATATATTTAGTTATTTCTACCAAAGAAATTTCGAGTGGATAATATCAATCAAGATATTTATTAATAGCATGTCTATTACTCAATTATCACTGCATAATTATCTTAACTGCTTTGTTTTATAAACAACTAAGCAATTAAGATCCGAGCATAATTTCAAAATACTCATTAAGTGGAGAAGTTATTAATTTTTCTACTAGAAAATGTTCTCGGTAAAGTTTCGAATTCAAATACCGTACAATTGATAGTCAATAATAATTTAAGTATATTTTCAATGGGAATTGTCATTACGTCAAAAGAAATTCTCGAGAACAATTACTGATTTGACCGAACCAATCAGAAATAAGATAACATTTATTTCATTTACAAAAAAAAACAATTTTAATTGGAATTTTCGTTGTAATATGATCCAATTTAGAAACAATTTCGATAATTGTGATAATCCCAGAACTTAGCTAGAACAGTATAACAGTAATATGTAAACGTGTTTAAACTCTGGCAGTTATCCAATATGTTTTGTTTCTGGAGAAGAAGTTCTTTTGAAAATTAGGAAAAATTTTCAGCGAAAATCCGATTTAAATATTTCCGTAATATTTAACGAATGCAAGAAAATGTCTCATTTTTATGAGATTCCTGATTACTGACCTTTGCTTTTTCCTGTGTCCTTGAACGTCTCGAAGAAGGAGTTGACCAAAATCAAATTAGATTTCATCCTACTTTAATGATATCTATGAAATATTAACATCTATCCCAGTTTCAGTTATTTAATGCTTATTACGTAAATATTAGACGGACTTATCCAGGAATAAGCATGCGCAGATACGAGGCGAAAAAAAAGAAAATAATTATGTTCAGATTTGATTATGTAATTATTAATGATAGCTGTAATTTAATAATTGATTTTGAAAATTAGAAAAATTACTTATGCGAGTGGTTTCGGCACTTGACAGGTTCCGGTTAAAAATCAGTGGCTTTTTAGAAAGGATGCGATTTCTCATGTAGCATGATGCTGCATTATGTTTATTATCAAGAAATATTCGCGAATGATGGTTAGTAGCATAAAAGTGTGAACTACGTGGGCTGTTCATGCTAAATCAAGGCTTTTCAGTTCACGAAATGAAAGAACAAGTTTCAAGAATGATAACTGAATTTATTTTTCAACACTCTTCTCTCGCTCCCTTTATACACCTATCCCAGTATTTGATTATTCAATTTATGCCTGGGCAGCTTTGGAGTACAAAGATTTGTTTTAACGCCTGAAGAATCTTAGGTCGCAGCCTTCTAGATTGAGTTATCAGTTCTGAAATGCTAACCTCCCAGGATTTCGTTTTAGGGGTCCTAATAGGTCGAAATCATTCGGAATTAGATCCGGGCTGTGATACGACATGTGGAAATATCTCCCAGACAAGCTCTTGAAATGTGCACGTGGTACAATACGCACAGTGAGCCTGTGAATTGCCTTTAAAAAAGAAGATACAATCAAATTAAGCCATTTTTCCCCACAGAAGTGCATATTATGCACATCACTCAATACACGATAGTAATACGAACATGTAAAAAAAAAAGCTTTTTTTGATAAATAAACCATTTCAGACCTGAGTTGGAAGAGCAAATTTTTGATTGCAATAAACTAGAAGCATCCGCAGCGATAGAAATTAACCCTTGTATGCGCAGGTGCGCAGGGTTCTTTAAACTTTCATTACTGCAGCTGATTTGAAGTTAAAAATTCAGAATTGCCTCTGCAAATAAGGGTGAGGTTATATTCTTTCCATTTTATATTTTGAATTTGCTGGTAATCTCCCAATTTAACTACAACAACTCTGTTTGTTGCAGAGCATGTGTGGTTGCCATTTCGTTAATTCGTTGAAATGTTTTGTTTGCATTTTTTTTTTTTTTTACTTTTAAGTTTGCAACCCGAATTTTTTTTTTTTTCTTAGTTTGAATCACAAAACATGCCCAGTTGCGCATAGGACACAGTCGCCTCACACAATCATATCTTTTATTGCGAGAGAGTCAACCACAGTGCCCCCCCCCATTGTCAAAGTCCATTGACCATTTGTCGTGCTTTTACATGCTCACATCATCGTCATTCAGACCGCTTTTGGTCAGTCATCTTTCACGCAGTGACATTTTAAAATGACCATTGCGATGCGTCTCGCATTTTTAAATTATTTAAAGCCATTAGTTTTTACGACAAATTATAATTGTATACAATCTACGTCATAGGGTTACGCAACATTGTTTTATTGACACTTTTGTTTCGTTGACATGGCAAGAGTCAATTGCCGATATCGCCTGGGCGGTGCACGGCATGAAATGTGAAATTTGTGTGACATGGGACACACACAAGAACAAATTTTATCTCATTTTTATATGGTCATTTGCTTTGGCGTAGTTTTACCAAATCGGACCTTGCACCAATAATAGCAAAATCCATTCCAATCCAAAATCACAAAGAAGGTAGTTATAATTATACGTGAAAGTAATATTATTTCAATACAATTATTTTATGTGTGATTTTTGAGGCTTTGCGTATCTTTAAAAAGGCCCTGTATAAGCAGTACAATTCGAAATAGATTTTTTAAAATGATTTTTCCGGCTTTCAATACGTGTCATTAATTATTTAAAAAAATTACCTACGCAGGGGTTTGCATTCATTTTTTCAGCACCAATTACAAAGTGAAACAAATTGTTCTAGGATGGTGAAGGCGGTGAACAAATCTTTCTAATCATGCCGGATCTTCTAGGCACTAATTAAATGCATGTAGAAAAAGATGTCCTGTCTCTACTTGTTGATACAAGATATATACAATTAATCACTGTTATGTAGAGACGCTTATTTTTTGGAAAGAACTCACCTCTATCGGGGCTCGAAATAGCACCTCCTAGTGATAGAAGGCCTCCGCACTCGTTGCCAAGTCCATCTGTGACGTCATGAGAGTAGTCCGATAAGACTACCTAGCAAGTTTGTCACATTTTGAACCACAGTATTATGTCTCGTTTCTTTTTATTTTGAAAATTCTAGCTGGGTTGGCTCACAAATACCAAACGGTGATTGGATGTGGGGCATAGAAATCACCAACTTTGTGCCTGATCGTTTCTTTTCCGCACAACGATGATACTAGCACGTGCAGCGGAATTTTTTTCCCTCTGAATATTCAGAGTGAGGATTGACTACTTGCGTGACGTCACGAGCAGCGTGCAGAGACCTTCTGTCTTTACGAAGTGCTGTTAGAACCCATGCCCCCTCGCATTCTACGATACCAGTACAGGCGTCCCTCACTTGACGCGATTAATTAGTCCGGCAAAATAGTTGTGTAGGACGAAATAGCGTAAAGTGAGTTGAATTTAACGTGGGATATATAAGGGTTGGTTTTCTTCAGAAAGATTAAAAAAATTGAACCCAACAGCCAGGAACATTTTTTACTGAATTAATTATTCAAACTTATAATAAATCACGTAAATTTAGGCAATTTTAATTAATTAAATTACTAGTTTTTCTGTCTTCACTTCACTACTTCTGATTGATTCTAGTGAGTGAGGATGTTTTCTTTCTCGAACAGCCTGGTACGATAGGCTGATAACTTTTTTTAATGAAACAGTCGAGATTCGGCTGACGAGCAACATTTTTCGCTTCCTTATAAAAACTTCAGTAGCAAAACCAGAGAATTCCACATATTTCTCACAAATATAAAAATTCTAGTTTTCCTGGAACCGCTTTTTTCGATTGAATTTCTCATGGCATTGCCAATGTGTTACCAAAGTGTAAGAAGTCTCACGATGCAGCAAAATGCATGGGGGAAATTTCTAAAAGTAATTTGAATGTTTCGAGTGTGCTCAGGCATAACCATGCTTAGGGATTTTGTAGCTTTCAATATCCATTTGCAGGATTTTCACAATTACGAGGGGAAAGGCCGACAGTCCTCTAATTAACTTAGCTGCCGGGGGATCGACTTCCATATTTTTCGATTTTTCCATAAATGTGCTACCAACTAAGAAGCCTGGATTGAGGGCCAGTCAAAACTCTGGCTTAGAGAGACCCTGTCACATGTTTATGTTGGATAACACAAAAGAATATTTTTGACCTGCAAATTGATGGAATTTGAGACAGGACTTCATTAAGAGTTAGAACAAAACTTAAATGACAAATCAACGTATTTTAATCACATTTTTCAGTCAGTGCGACTGTACCATTTACACTTCTTCTCACATTGGACTCAACTATTCAGACCATTAGGTTATATCGTTAGTTTTTTTAATATTCTCAGCGACAATAACGAGATATCTCGCCTAACTTGATGGTTTGTATTTCGGCAATTACGAGATACCTTTGAATTCTTAAAACCCTCTTATTTCGGCAGTGACGATTCTAGATAGTTTCATCTTCGAGTATGTCTTAAACTTTCTCCTCCTACACCTACCCCCCAACCTGCCGATTAACAGCTAGTGGACGGAGTCAGTTATTGTTCACGTTTTTATTATAGAAAGATAGAGAGACGGTGGTGGCAAGAAAATTTACGTTTTTTCCCCTCCGTTTGGGGTTGTGTAGGAATATTCGAACCGTAAAAATGATAGAAAATTGGTTTTATTTTTAAATTGTTATTCTTAGAATTGCGTGGAAAGCACCATTACCTTCACAAAATTGGAAAAAAAATATCATTTTTGAATAAGATGTGATATTTTACAGATGGTTTAGTTATTTCCACTGTGCCAGTTATTCAATGCGGATCAGTGGAATTTGCAAAACCGCTTAAGAGGGGTTAGTGCACGCAAATTTTCTATAAACACAATTTCAAATTTTTCAATTTTCAAATACTATGAACTTTTCTGCTTCTATCTGTGCTCAAGTTTTTGTTTTGGCTGTAGTAGAAATATTTTTAAAATTTTTGCTACAAACTGTTGGCAGACATTATAGTTATATGTGGTGCTAATGCTTTCAACTAAAATGCTCTTTTCTCAAAACTAAGTTTTTTGTTGGATAAGGAACATTTTTCAAACACCACTCATTCGAATGTCTTGAAACATTGTGTGTCTCTCAACACAATAGTGTTACATACTTTAACATGAGAATTTTTTATTAAAATTATTTTAAAATTTTTTATGGCAAAAAAGATGGTAAATTTTGATGATTTCTGTAAAAGTTACACGCTGTTGAAGTTAAAATTCAAGCAAAAAATAACCAACTATTAAAATCCTAACAGCTCATATTAAATTGTATAAAAATATCCGTAGCATTTGAGGAAAAAAAATTGATTGCCTAAAGTGAATAGAACATTTGTAAATGTTCCTAAAAGGAAATAGATTTTTCCCATAGCAAAGCACAGGAAGCAAAGCACCAACACTTTTAAAGGATTAAATGTATTTTTTAAGAACTAAAGGGGAGGTATAGGGTATAATAACTGTTCACGATTAGTTGAATGTCATCTTGGCTCACGATAGTTTCTAGAAAGAGTCCGTTTCCGATCTTCAACCCCACAGCATACCATAATCTGGGCTAGCTTTCTCGAATTGGTACGGTTCCCGCGTTGTTGTTCTGGTTTTGCGCATGGGAACGAATTACGACATAAAGAAGATCCAGGGACCGTAGCAAATATTTCTTGACATTCCGCCAGCCGCTTGTGCTTTTGATGTCATTGCCTTAGCTCGTGGCGTGTCTTCTCTTCGTGAGCGTGCGAGACCGTTTCCCAATTTTCCTTTTGATATCTAGAATCCAAAAAAACACGATGAATCGCGAAAGGATATTACCATTTATACATATTTCTCGCATATTCATGAGCCCGACAGTCATAAAATAGTTATTAAAATGAATAACGAGGTCCGATTGAATAGTCTTGTCCATTCACATATGACGGGAATATAAAAGCTGGGAAATCACATCGAAAGCGATTAATACAAAGAAAAAAATTTATCTACTCGTACATGTTATAATAGAATTCCGCATTTCATAACGTCTACTTTAATGATGTTTGGCTATTAATTCCTGGGTTTCATAACCCCATACAAAATGCTAAGACGAAAAAAATCGCATCCATTTGTGAAGAAAGGATGATTTAGACGTGGATACGGACATTGTAAAAGTCTGTGAATTTGTGAAATTATTTTTCCTAAAAGTAGAGCTAATCTTCACAGTTGTGGGACTGTTGCTATATGGAGTGTGTGTTTTTTTCGAAAACTGACCCGAAGGAATGAAAATTCCATGGTTGGTACTTTAAAATCAAGACTAAATACGAAAAAAGAATAGCAGCAAAAGGGAAGTGAATTTCAGTTGTGGTAGTGGCATTTCCGTAAAATAATGATGGGAGAAAATTAACATATTTCATACGGCTCACGACAAAAAAAGAAATTAGTTGACAAAAAATGCAATCTCGGTACAATACCTAGACTAAGAATTTAATTATGATGCAGAGTGTTCCATAAGACTTTGATCGGATTTTAAAAAAATCATAAAAATCAACAAATTGCCGTACAGGGGGCTGCGGTCTGTATCCTTAGACTTGTCAAAAAGTTGTTATTTCTTTTACAAGAAAACAATTAATTAAAATTCTCTCCAATAAGTGGCTTCATTTGGCGCCATGTTAACGAAGCACGTGGAAAAAATCTAGATCAGGGATGGCCAACAGCAGGCTCGCTGGCCGCATCTGGCCCCGACCAGGTAAAAATGCCGTAAAATCTCCTGATTAACAGACTATTAATATCGTTATTTCTAGTCACGATAGTAGTTTGCTATGTTCTCACTGTACTCCCTTTTCGAACACACAAATTACTCATAAAATTTGTTAGGGACATTTTCTCTCTATTTCTTTTCGCCAACTTGTTCGACACTTTGCATGTTGGTGGCCTTTGAATTTGGAGATGAAAATGCATATTTGGTGTTCTGCTCACAGTGACGAGAACTTTTTCGAAGTGGATGTCAATCCACAATGACATCTCGAAATTTCAACTGACTATATATATATATGCTACGCAGAACCTAATAACTCCAAATTTGTCGTATTTGAAAGTGAGGTTGATATTGTGCCGTTGACCAAGGGAATTCCTCACCCCTGCGCGATGATTATTTGTGCCGAAAACAGAGATTTCATCTCTAAATTTCAAAACGGCAGATTGGTGGCATTTTACGTTGAAACAGACTAAAAATTTTTCACACCGTAACACCGATTTTCTGTCACATGTATCGTAAAATCTGGTTCCGTGTAATTTCATGGACATACAGGATCAGTAGGTACGTACCCTTTCATATCTACAGGTAATCTGCCTGGTTCACGTTGAACCAGTCTATCTTAGTACCATAACGCATTTACCCATTCCAGATGGTCAACACTACTGGCTCCACGCGACTAGCTTTTGGCACGCGTATTCCATCCCGATAATAGAGCTCGTCCTGAAGTCTACCGGTGCGTGAATAAATTCCTTGAACGTCTGTTCGACCCATACGGCCCCAAACGGTGAAGAAATATGGTAATTTCAGAAAATATATGGGAAAAATGTTTTGTCTGTAAAATACAAACTATGGTTGTAATTGGATGGAATGATTTTTAGAACAGTAATTTTGATGCATTGCATCTAGCTGGGAACACAACCGGATAAATAAAGAATGTGTATCAGTTTATGAAGAAGGGGAAGCACAGGATATGTAAAGTTTTAGCGACTAAATCGCCCGTATTTCATCATATTACTTATAAGAGACAAATTCACATTAAGACAAATGTGAAAGTTTTCTGGGTCATTTTACTGGTGTGGCTTATACACCGGAGTATTGCCCCTCGTGTGGCCCGAGATGCTTCAGCTGACCCTTATGTTGGCCCCAGAACAGTGAGAAATGGGCTACCTCTGATCTAGATTATACGGCAGGCATTTGTTTTCACTTGAGAATGTTCACCAAATGTTCCTCTTCTATCAGTGACAACATCGCATTCAAAGAGGTATAATAATTCAACAAAGCCGCAATTCGATTAGCTAACAAAAGTATGCAGCTCATCATATCAATTTTACCTAATCTTTTGCCCAGTGTCAGAAAAAATCCGACTCTTTGACAAATCTAAGGGTGCACATTGCATTCCGATACGTCTATTTATTGATTTGTTATGGTTTCTTAAAATTGGTCCAAAGTTATGGGACACCATATATAATCATATTATAATATAATTATAATATAATATTAGAATAATATGAGACTAAGAATATAATTATGTTCTTAGTTCAAGCCAGGTATCATGCCATAAAAAATTCACCGAAAATTTCATGATATGCCAACGAATTTTCATTCAAATGTATACGAATTTCCGCTACATTTTCTTTTACGCGATAAAATCAGTTTTCAAGAAAAAAATGAAAAGTTGCAAAATTTAAAAATGAAAGAAAAAAAATTTTAGTATTTAAACTCTCCCCTAGTTATTATTTTATGGAGAATACTGTGAATTTTTCTTTTTGCTGATACAGTAATTATTACACAAAAAATTGATAATAAAATTTAATTTTTTATATTGATTTTTTTCTTATTTTACTTCAATTCAGAATCGAACCGCGTAAAATTTTTATCCCTTTCAGACACACCTCATGAAATACCCAGTGTAGTACATCCTCATCAATCAGAAAAACGTTGCTGAAGCTTGGTTTAAAAAAAAAATTAAATTGGGTGTGAGTGTTAGTTTCACTCCTTTCACAATTTTAAGGAATAGTTTTGTAAAAAGTAGAATGCTTTTTTAAAGAAAAACAGAGAAATAACTGTGTTAAAAAATACCCAAGGTTTGAAGGGTTTTTCCCTCCTCAACGAAATTTGGACTAAAATTGAGTTTTGATGCGTGAATCACGTATATACATACGCGTATTGACTGCCGGACACTGGGTGTGAGGTTAAAATTGCAGTCCAAAGCCCTCCCTTTTTGCGATGGATCTTTTTTCTTGATAACTGTGCCAGTATAAAAGTACAGGGTGCCCGAGTGGCATGGTGGTAAGATGCTCGTCTACCATCGTGAAGGTTGTTGTTAGCGTCCCGGGTTCGAACGCAAGGGAGGATATAGATAAGATATTTTCCCAAAACGAACTCGAGGCACCCACCGATAGACAGCACCTTCACTTCCAACCCATCTCACTAATGGCAGTAAATTGCAATATAGCGATATGGCCAGAGTTGGTGTTTGGTAAAGTAGTACAATGATTCTAGTTCAGTCAACTCAAAGACTAGTTTAAAGTACAGTGCAAATATCTTTTACGTCTCTAGTTGCACATTCTAAGTCAAGTTTAGAACGAATATAATCAGAATCGAATATATATGTATGTATTATATATTATAATATATGTATGTATAAAGTATAATATAGTATGTATTATATATATCTACGAATCAATCAATCAGATTCCATTCAATGAAACAAATTGAGCCTGATTTCTGAATTGATAAAGATCATGCCGATGAATTAGCCGCAGTGAAATTGCTAAATTCTTCGAAATAAAATCCATAAATTAATCCATTTGATCACAATCTAATTACTGAATTTATCAGAATGGAATCCAAAATCAATCACAATCCTAGAATTAATAAGGATTAATTCCCACGAACTTATTACGATCCCATCTTGAATCAACCAGGATCCCATCTCCAAATTAATTAGTATACATTCAATGAATTTCTCTAAAATCAGTCACGAATTCATCAGAATTCAATTCAAACATTTATTTAGAATCTAACTCAAAAATTTCATCGGAAATTAATTATAATTCAATTCAAAAATTTAATGAGAAAATCAGAATTCACACAATTTAAAATTTAGTCAGAAATGATTAAGAATTCAAGTCAAAAATTCAATCAGAATTCAATTTAAAAATTTAATTAAAAATTAGTCAGAATTCAAGTCAGAAATTTAATCAGAATTCCATTAAAAGATTTAAACAGATTTCACTATTCAAGGATTTAATCGCAGTTTAATCAAAAATTTAATGATGATGTAATTCAAAAATTTAATCAGTAAAAAATGTTGACTATTTGGCTTTCTCTTAAAGTTTCTCAAAATTTAGAAATTGAAATTTCAGATGTGATTATGCCGGTATAAATTATAACATAATTATATATACTATAACAATTTGGCTTTTCCAGCTTCATTTAGAATCTGGAGATTTTATCCAGAGTCAATTCTCATGCAGAGTTTAGGGTTTGAACAATATGCGAAATAGATTGTATAAGCGATACTATAATATTCCTAGAATATTTAATTTCATGTAGAAGAATATAAGAAAACCTAAAGTATATTTTTTTGCGATATTGGTAACATAGAGGTGATTAGAGTTACGAGATGAAAGTTATTCGCATCATGGAAAACTTGGGTCTCGAAGTAGACTTTCTTGATTAAAATTTCGTTACATGTGAAAAATTTCTTTGTAAAAAGTGATTATAAATAAACTGACACTACTCAGGCGTATGTAGTGTCTATTCTGATAGAGGTATTTTGATGAAATTTGGTGTATAGGATATATGGACCATGGGGAGAGAAAAGAAAGATTCAATGAAGTTCAGTTTCTCACCACCAGGTGAAAAAGTGACACTTTTTATGAAAGCCATGGTCCAAATAACGTATATATCAAGTTTCAATGAAATACGTCCACCACAACAAGCGCTACATAGGTCGGAGTAGTATCAGTATAACTGAGGTGGTCGGCTGATTGGTGATCGTTCTGTGATTTTCAACTTCGAGACGCGAGCTGATCTCACCGTTTAAACGTTTCGCCACAGGGAGCAACAGGCCTACAACGGTACAAATCTTCAATCATTATACTTAACGCATAGTCTGAAAAATTGATGGCAGATGGCACTACACGCTACTAGCATTGTACAGTAACAGATATTACGTCAGGTTCGCACCACGTACACGCACGTTACAGCCTGTACTGATTCGTTAGAAATTCCGTGGAGGAATGTGGACGAGGTGCATGTGCGGTATAGTAGTAGTAGTGTTAGTATGATTAAATTGATTGTCATTAAACTAAAAAGTCATTGTGTGTGTGAATCTTGGTATATACATTATTTGGACCATGGGAAAAAAGAACCGCGATAAAAAAGAGCCAATTTTTCACCTGGTGGTCAAAAATTGAACTATTTTATTGAATCTTCCCGCACGTGCAATTTTTCACCCTTGTAGTCACCCATTTTTTCAAATGTCTTGTACGTTGCATCGAGTTGATGGCTGTCTTCATGGGGGGACCGACGCGAGTGATTCGAAACTTGCGAGCACGGGGCAAGGGGAGCCACCACTATAAATCTTTGCTAAATTTTCCGACACAATTCTGCCTCTTTTGAGGTAACGGAAGTAAGGTGCTTTGCATCAGTCCGGGGTTGTGAGCGGTTCTATCTATCTATCTATTGAATCTTCCTTCTCCACATGGTCCGTATAGCCTATATATATACCGAAGCATAGATGGCGGCACTGAAATATCAAACACAACACTACATACGTACTCAGACTGTTAGGCACACACACACTTGCACCATGGCCCCCACAAGGGGTGGGCTGAAAAGGCTC
This sequence comes from Pholcus phalangioides, assembly GCF_987345545.1. Classification (NCBI taxonomy): domain Eukaryota; kingdom Metazoa; phylum Arthropoda; class Arachnida; order Araneae; family Pholcidae; genus Pholcus; species Pholcus phalangioides. Next base: position 49,307,893 of record NW_028301597.1, read on the forward strand.
GAGCCCTGGGGCCCGGGATGATTGTGATAATTCTTTTGTTTCTTCACGCTATAAATTCATCATAAAGGGACCCGTGAAAGTCAGGTCGGGGGCTCGTAAAAGATCCCAGCCTAGGGGCCCTGCTTCAGGATGTGGGGGCCATGACTTACACTGCCGGCACAACTCACTAGGTAGTAAATCGCTCATATACATGGTGATAGACCTGAGTTGTGCTCGGTTTGAAAGAAAGAAAGCCTATATATATATATACCAAGTTTCATCGCATTATGTCCACCAGAACTGGCGCTACATACGTCTAAGTAGCGTCACTTCCTTTATAGCCATCCTGTATAAAGACTAATATTGTATTAATGAAACTATTTTTAATTTACATTCATTATGATACCATTATATTCGATTTATAAAAAAAGTATGCATGAAATAAAATTTCTAAAAATTTTTAATGTGATTTAAATAAATTAGGAAGAAAACAAAAGTCTTCTATACTGTATTACCATATTTTCCAATAATTAAAATAGATAACGAAAAAATACTTTAAATTTAATAAAAAAGTTAGTACAAATTTTCTATATCAAAATTTAAAATAAAAGTATTAAAAATAAAATACATTAAAAAAATTATATTTTCGTATTGAAACATACTGAATATTCCCTACCTATTACTAATCTAACAAATTAATTTACTGACTTCATTAAAATGAATTAACTAATTACTTTTTTTGATTAAATCCTTATTTTGGGATCAATGGAAGCCTCCTCAGTTAGTATTCTGAGATCCGAATTAATAAGATAACGGGTTTTCAAATTAGGTGGCAATGAAGTTATTTGAGGGAAGAGGCGTGAGAACTTGCAAATTTTTTTAAATAATTTAAACTTCTTTTCAAGCTCCAACTCCATAGAAATCGGGCATTGGAGGTGCATGAAAATTTTGGGAGCTCAAAAAATGCTACTGCAGTGATATATAGAATATTTCGAAAACCCTCCTGAATAAGAACGAATGCCTCATTTGTGTCATAAATTCTTTGTGCCTGACAATCAAGCAATAATATTTGAAACATCAGTGTCATATTTATATTCATATTATAACACTGCTGAACGCTGATTTTGTTCTCAACGATTTTTCAATGATTTTAGGATAATTTTGGAGCGCTAATTTCGAATCTGGCATTGATTTTTTTTATCAGATCGGCTCTAGTTTTCGAGATAAAGTGAAAGTTAATTTTCAATGGTACAATATACAATCTGCATACAAATCATATTCGAAATGTGCAAAATGTAAATCAATAACGTACTTAATATCAATAAATGAAGACCACTTATGTCTGATCATGATGTAAATGCAATAATATATTGAATGAAATAAGAAAATAAGTAAAAAAATTGGAAAAATAAATAAATTCGACGTCGAAATTAGTGGCAGCAGATTATATTGGAATGTTGGGAACATGCATTACCTCAAAAGCTAGAGCTTCGGCAAAATTAACACCAGTTTTGAAATCAGCAGCCATAATGTATTCTAAAACTGTTAAAATTTCTTTGGGAAAACTATGTTTTTTTTTTATTTGAGCAGTGTTACTGTTCTAATCATGGAAGAATAGATGACTTTGCCTAATGCTCAAACAATCGCCAACGAAAAAGGCAAATACCACAAACTCCTAATGCATTTCGACACATTTATGTGCCGTGATATTTTTATTCTCTGAAGACGACACCGATAGCGTGCCGAAACACATTGGGAGTTTGTGGTATTTCCTGGTATTTGTCGTATTCGCTGGTGATTGTTTGAGTATTGTAATTATTTCTGTTCAGTTTCATCATTTCTGTTCGAAAAAGAAAAATGTTATCATTCCTTGAATATTTGTGTTCAATGATGATTATTTTTTAGGTATTATTTTTCATAGTTTTATATCTTTTTGGAATAATAATAATTTTTTTAACACATTTTATAAGTCAAGAGCCGACCTGAGTACATATTTAATTAGAAAAAATGATTCACAATCAATGCTTTTGTTTTTATTTCGAACAATTCTCTCTAGCGTTACTTGTAATAATTTCTTATTTATCTTTTACTTAATTACCGAAAACGCATTAAAATCACGGTCTATTTTGATTTTTCTAGCTATTATTATTCATTATTTCTCCCGTCTCCCCACAGAGAATCTTGCCTCTGTAATAAACTGCCACGGAACCTTGTATAAAAAAAAAAGTGAATATTATGTGAAATTATTTTATATGCATTAGCTGAGAAATTTCTTTTCCTTTTTATTTTACTGTTGAAATTGAAGAATTAAATGAATTTCATAAAAGTTCAATTTCTATTGTTTTTTTTTATTTGACTCAATGCAATTAATGTCAAAATTTCGCTTCGGTAAATACAAAGCATATTTTAGTGTACGATGAATTTTTACGACCGATTTTTTGAGCAATTTAAGTGCGAAATCTTTCAGGAAATAAACCTTAAGTGAAATATATATTTACGATTTTTTTTTTTAATTTTTTAATTGGATTTAAAAATGATTGTTATGTCTTTATCGTTGTGTTTTTTGCTTGGGATAATTTAAAAGCTCGTAAAAATACATTAATGGCAGATTTGTTGAGTGTTTAATGTCACGTGCGAAGAAGTGAAGAGAGTCTAACATAAATGACATGATTATTCTGTTGGAAAGAGAATCCCATTAAAGGTTAGTAAATTTATAGAGAATTCGCCAAGTATCGAAGAAGTTGTTTAGTTGAAAATAATAATAATAACGATTTGTTCTCAAAGAAAACTGGTCGGGGTCATTATTCGATGTAAAAGAATTGGTGTTTCTCTTTAGAACACATTTTCTGTTGGGTCTCAAGCTATTGAACTAGTCAATTTAGCAATAATCCATTAGAAAGATAATCATATTAACTGTCTGAACTGAATAATTGTACACACACGCATACACAGTGTAACTTATAAGTTACAAAAAAAGCTTCCCTTTTTATTCTCATCTTTTTAGCTCAATATTTTCCATCATTGATTTGCCTGTTGTTGTTTTTTTGACTGAGATTATGAAAAATAATCAAGTTAATATATAAAAATTAGGTAATCAAGATTATTTTAATCGCGTTAAGACCGGTTGAAGAAATACTTAAGAATGGTTAATAGTTATAGTGAAGAAATAGTTAAGAGAAATCTGTATTTCGAAAGTCCGTACTTCTACGTAGTGAAAGAAATTTTCTTATTTTTCACATCACATGCCTTAATTGATAATAAAAAAAAAAACAACGACTTAAAATTACAATATTATTTAAAAAAACGTAGATCTAAGACGTTATGCGATGTTGATGCGCAACTTTGCATCCGTGTAAAGTGTTCTTTAAACGTTCATTACTGCAGCCAGTCTTAGGATAAAAATTCTGAATTCGTTTTGCACTCAAGGTGAGATCATATTCTTACAATTTGCTATTTTGAATTTTCTGGTAGATGTCCCAATCGAAGACAACAACTAAATTTCATAAATTTTATAAACTCTGGCCGTGAAAGCCTACCTTCTCTTTTTAAAGACAACTCCTTTGTTTGTTGCAGAGCATGTGTGGTTGTGATTTCGCTAATTTCTTAAAATGTTTTGTTTGCATTTCATTTCTTTCACCTTGGAGTTTGCAACCCATATTTTTTTTCTTACTGTAGTTTGGATCATAAAGAAGACAGTTATAGGTTTGGAAAGTAATATTACTTCAATAAATTTATTTTATGAGCGATTTTTGAGGCTGAATTCTGCTTTCAATAAGGCCCTGTATAAGCAGTACCAATCGAAATAGATTTTCTTTTGATGACTTTTGCGGCTTTCTATATCTGTCATTGAATATGAAAAAACTATCAGATGGGGGGAAAAACTGTGCATTTAAGGATTAACCAATTTATAGGCACCAATTGGCGACAATTAGCTGTACGACTATGTCTCGAAAATAGAAATCTCGTAAACTGTGGACACTTACAGATTGAGTTCCTCTTCATCCAATTTCTGAATGATAACCACTGAGTGAATTTCAGTGATTATTTATTCAGTGGTTACTATTCGTTTTAGAATAAGTTTCTATTATACTCTAAGTTCAGAAAGAAATCCTCAAAATCCAAATTTATGAAGATATCCTGCCAATGTAAAATTTGAAATAAATTCCTGTTACTTATTGTTGGGAATGATATTCTTTTACTTCAAATCCGAGAATAATTTTTCAGTCCCATTTCTAGAATATTCTTAACTTAGATTATAGAAAAAATTTCTCTCTTAATCCAAATTCCAAAATAACTAATTTCTTCTTAATTCGAATTTCAGAATAAATTATAAACCCAAAGAATAAAAATTTCTTTCAATCCGAATACCAAAATAAATTTTAAACAAATATAATAAAACTAATTTCTTTCAATCCAAATTCAAAAATCACTTCTTAATCCCAATTCTAAAACAAATTTCTTTTCATCAGAATTCCGAAATTAACTTTTCTTTGTCGAAATTCTAGAATATATCTCTCGTAATCCAAATTATAGAATAAATTTTTTGAATCCGAATTCCAGAGTAATTTTTTAAATCCAAATGATAGAAAAAAATTACTCACAATCCAAATTTAAAAATAACTTTTGCAAGCCAAGTTATATAATAAAGTTTTTTAATTGAAATTCCAGAACAGAGTTCTTCCGTCCAAATTCCGGAATTAATTTTTGATCCAAATTCTAGAACATTTTTTAAATTAAAATTCCAGAATAATTTTTTTAACCCAAACTCCAAAGTATGTTTTTTTAACCCAAATTCCAGACTATAATTTTTTAAATCCAAATAATTGATTTTTTTAATCAAAATTCCAAAATAACTTTTATAATCTAAATTATGGAATGAATTTCTTTTGAACTGAATAAAGTTTCTAAATATTCAAACGATAGAATAAATTTCTCTTAATCCAAATTCTGAAAAAAATTTCATTTAATCTGAAACTATCCAGATCCAAGTCATTTCACAGTATCTTTCTTGAAGATCAATATTAATGCAACTTTTTCATCACCTTATTTTAAATCATTATTCTCAGAATTCACTTTCATTTCGTGCGTAGTTTAAATGTTGAATAGCAAAATGAATTCCTGAATTTGTTGAATGAATATTTCTTAATCGAATTATCTCGTTCTTTTAGACAGAATAACTCCTAATGCACCAAAAATTCTGCAGTTATACAATTTACGAGAAGGTATTTCCCATTGAGAGTGTTTCATTCAATTATTAAAAAAAAAAGAGGTGTTTTATTTTTTTCCTTCAAACTTCAAATCAAGTTTATATGTTCAAGCTAGAAGTTGTATGTGTTTGAGTTGAGAGATAAATTCATCGGTGAGTTCGATCGATGTTGTTATATTTGGCCTCTCGGTGAGGAGTCTAATGGTCAAGACGAAAGTTAAGTTCAAGATCTAGAAAGTACGTGCCACACTCTATGGGAACATCAGTTCGTTAAGTTGAGCCGAAACTCAACGGAAAAAAAAAATAGCTTGACTTTCGAGTAAACAAACCCGTCTTTTCTCGAATTAATAATTTATTTTGTTCTACTGTTTCCTTAGCAACTTAAGGATTTGTTTCTGTTCAAGTGTTTGATGATTTTGTTTATAATATCCTAAATCATTGAAATTATTTGATGTATTCATATCTTTTAGCGAAATTGCAATGGTTGCCACACCCTTGTGAATATATTTTTTTTTATAAATAGGAGAGAATATATATGCCTACATATCTGCTTTTTCGCACTGACTTCAAAAATTAGAACTAATGAAGAGTATATTAAACCTCTTTTATCCTCGTGTTGATTAGAAAATATAAGAGAATGTTATAATGGTAGTTATATTTTCATAGTCACCTGAATAGGCAGGGGTTCTCAAACTTTTTCACCCGAGGCTTCCCTGCCTCTAATCAACGCTTATCAGTGGCTCCCCAAAGCAGTTTAACAAAGAATCCGCTAGGTTAGGGGCGCGCAGTTCGAGAACCCCTGGAATAGAGCTTCAGTTGTTAGTTTTTACGATACATTATTCTTATTGGAAGATAACTTATTAACAGCAGCATTAAATAATAGTCAACAAACAAACGGTTTAAAATGCTTAAAAAGCTAAATATTTGACCAGTCGGAAATTTATCTTTCTTTCTTTGTCAATATGCCGCACTCTGTATAACAGCGGTTCTCAACCGGTGCTCCGTGTGTGTTTCCTAGGATCCCCGCTGCCACTCGAGGAAAATGAAATAAATCAATAAATATGATAAATAAATATTTTAAAAAAAAGTGACCTACGGGACTCCGCCATAGAAATTATACACTATAAATGGTTCCGCGTGTCAAAAAGGTTGAGAACCGCTGTTGTATAATAATTTGAAGAACTTATGTCGTCTATCTATTCAGAATTGGAATTTTTAAGAGAATTGACAAACGAAAATTTTCCGAAAGATGCATTTTTTAAATTTTTGAATACCTTGAAAATGCCTATACCTATAAAAATACCTATCTGCGTCTCTAGCTGCGTTTAATTTTTTTGTTCTTTGCGCACAAAAGTATTTTTTTAAATACCTCGATAACTCTCGAATCTCCAAAAGTATCGACAAACATGTCGACTTCAGCGAATGTCACGCTAGAGAGGTTTCATTTGATCTTTCCCTCACACTTTCTAAGCATCATTTATGAATGTAAGTGCACTTGTATGTAGTTCAAAAATTCCATTCCATCTTCTATAATTTAACAAAAAAAAATTTATCTGCATGTTTCTATGAAAAGTTTCAAAGTAATCTCGAATTAGTGAAAAAAGTATGTTGTATCGAAATATGTTATTCGTGAATGAGAAGTGCCAATTTTTCGAAAATAAGGAAAATTCATTTTATCATGAACATTTCGATCTTGCTTACTCAATCATTACTCCCCCGTCCAAAAATTATAGATACCATCTACAACTATCTGTGATTTTTGCAGTTCCCTAGTGAGTTTTCCGGTTTCAAACAAAGGGAAAGTCCTAACGTGTGAGGGAGAATTTTCGATCGATGAAAAAATTTGAAAAGAAACAGTATGAAAGCACAAAAATAGGGTATGGTAAATACACGTCGTCGTGAACAATGTTGTCAAAATTGTTCTGGCCAACGCCTGAGGAATAGCGAAAAATTGGTAGTGATTAACGCAGTACAATCGTAGTCGACTGAAGTGGGGTTTAGCCATCTTGTGCCCAGTTATACAGGTTTCTCCTTATTGAATTTTGTATTGTGCCAACCACCGGAATGATAAACGTCGAGTTTCTACTATATTTTAGTATAAAGAGTTGGCAGCCATTGTTTATGCTGAGATTTTCCATTAAAATGCTTTCTTCTGTTTCTTGTCAGATAAGTGGCACTGTAGTGTTACATACTTTAACGAGAAAATTTCTTATTAAAATTATTTCAAGCAATTTAATGGAAAAATATGAGTAAATTTTGGTTGTTTTCGGAAAAGTTGAATGATTTTGAAGGTATATAATATTTGGAAAAAAAGCATATTAAAGTTATAAAAGCTCTCGTTGAAGTGTATAAAAGTACTCACAGAACTTAATGGAAAAAATTAAGTACTTAAAATGAGAGAATAGAAAATTTTTGGATGTTCCTTTAAGATAGGTGATTTTTTCCTATAGAAAGAGCAAGGAATGTCCACATCGTGCACCTACCCCCCCCCCCCTCCAAAGATTATTCCCCCGGCCTTATGGAACGGGGTATTCAAATAATTGAAATAATACTAACAGGAATAAGAGCAGGAGAGCAATTCTCATCCGTCCACAATCCAATTCGGCTCCCAATCGATATAAGCCCTAATGATATCAATGAACGAGAAATCTGGTCGGAACCTCTCAACTAGGGAACATTGTTCCAGAAGCATCGATGAAACAAGCTGTTTATATAAACCACCACATAAATCACGTGAGCTATTCCTATTCTTCATTTTTTCTAAGGAAGTATAAACATTTCATCCAATGGTAGAAATACGAATTTTTCTGATTCATGGTTCGAGTCGAACACGAGTGTCAAAAAGGAGTTCTTTATGGGGGGGTTTCTTCCTTGGCTGGTGGGATGGCCACGGTATGACATAAGGACCCTAAACATCCAACGGAATGTATCATGTACACGGATGAATTTAAGAAAGACCATCTGAAAGAAATAATTAAAATAAATGAATAAAAAACGAAGCCAACTCTCGAGATATCAAAAGATGGCTTTTATAAATTCCAAAATAGCATCTTTATTTTTTTCCTTCTGAATTTTTATGTGAGAGGGAGGTTATGAAGAGGAAAAAATTCCGTGTCCGTTGACTTCTCCACGAATAACCAGAAAGTTTCCATAATTTCCTGTTTTTATGAACAGGAGAGAGAGAGAGAGAGAGAGAGAGAAAAAAAGCAACATCCAAAGCTAAATCAGGAAAGGAATGCATTTCCTTTTCACCCCTTTTTTTTCTCTTCCATCTTGAAGATTTCAGTGCATTACTTTGAACATCATCAAGTTGGGAAGTTTTCTGTGTGTTGGTACTACTGAACTATTTTCGTCTCATTTCGAGCAATTCGCATTTGATATATATATACGCTACACTGGGCTGAAATCACTATATACTGACTGTGAGTGAGAGAAGAGAGAGAAATCACTTCAATTCAAAAACTTCAAGAGAAGCCCAATCTTCTCTGACATTTTTCGATCTCTGGGAATAAAATCTTTGCGTTTTCTGAATTCCTTCCTTTAAAACAAAATTTTTTTTTTTTGGAAATTTTCTCTCTTTTTCTACCTTTTGATTTATTTAGGTGGAATTTCGAAATTTATGTTAATATACTGAGAGGGTCGTGAGAAAGTTAATATTACGGTTTCTATTCGAATTCTCTATGGACTCATATACGAAACTTAACGCGCAGTAAATGGATGTTCAGTGTTATACTGGAAGAGCGTATATATTGCGTATATGGCTATGAGTTTATGGTATTGAGTGTTTTTAATTTTGAAGGGGGGAAATAAAATTCTTTTCGGAATTTCACATATTATACTGTAGTGATTACTACTACTTCCTAACCGTACACGCACCTTGTAGGCATTCATCGCGGAAATTTCTAACGAATTGGCACATTCAGGAACGCATATGTATGTATACAGGATGCATAGCTCTAACAGCTTGCACCGCAATTTACTGCCAAACCGTTGAACCTAGAGGCATATTTCCAATTAGAAAATGAATATCCAAATAACGCGTGAACTTCAGATACGCCATTCATGTTGCATAGGGTGGTATAGCTATCAATGCATAAAAACTTTTTTAATTACTATAAACTTTTATAACTAATATAAACTTTTTTAACTTAAAAAAATTTTCATACGTACACCCTATGCCCAAAAACTCAATTGGAACGTTGTTGCGCTGTCTCTCCTGATGCCATCACGAAAAAAAAGTTCACCATTTGCGAGTGTAATATTCACTATTTTAATTCAAAAGACGTAGGAAAGTTGGAAAAAAATCATCATAGATGAGGGTAAATAGCGTTTTCGGTTAATTTTTGCTGTTTTTTCCCCAAATTTTTCAAATCAAATATCTCAGTGAATGTTGCCCTCACAAACGGGAATTTTTTTTGTTGTTGGCCTCAGGAGAGACAGGGCAATAACTTTCTACTTGGGTTTTTCGGCACAGGATACTCGAATAAAAAGTCATTTTTTTTTATTTTAATGACTATGCAACCCCCTCGCAACATGAATGCGTATCTGAGTTTTACACGTTATTCGGATACTTTTCCTACCTGTAGGTATGCCTCTAGGATCAACGGTTCGCCAGTAAAATGTCATTCGTGCTGATACCAATGGGGACCCTGTGTGGCTTTTAGCAGTGATTTCCAAGTATTGAGTCGTGAGATCAGTCAGGGGTGTCACCAGATATAAATTGTATTTAACGTAGTAGTTAACCCCCCCCCCCCTCTTTTACAAACACCGGTAGGACAAAAAAAACTCGTCCGTTGAAGAGGGGTGACCATAAGTTAGGGTTGCAATTGAAGACATTAAAAAAAGGGTAATTATTATTTTGTAGTAAAACAAGGGTTGGTCGCATCTGAATAGTGACAGTTTGGAGGGGTTTTACTATGATAGAGATAGATAAAGGCCTATTCCCAACTTGCGCGTCACAGAAATTTTGGGTACTGCAGAAGCGTCTGAAGATTAGCCGGAGATGCAGGGACGCGACTGACGCAGTGGTAAGATGCTCATCTACCACCCTGAACGCTACCGTAAGGCAAGCGAGTCCGATCCCGAGGAAGGACATACATAAATTGTTCCCCTACCGGACATGAGGGGGGGGGGGAGAGCCCACCGATGGATGGTGACTTCTCAGTACGCCTTCGCAAAGTCCCCCACCATGCTCTAGATCAGTGTTTTCCGAAGTGGGCAATATCGTACCCTGATGGGTAATGGAATGGTCCGGGGGGGGGGCGATAAAACCTACTAATTTAACAAAGGATCCTATGGGTTCGCTTGAGTAGGGGAGCGGTGAGAGAAAAAAAAAATTTTGAAGAAGGGAGCGATGGAACAAAAAGTTTGGGAAACTATGCTCTAGACCAGTGATTCTCAACCTTTGGAAGCCCGCGGCCCGGTTTCATTTATTTTTGTAAGTGGAAGGCCCGGTCAAATACACGACTAATGGAAAATAAATGGGGGAAACTGAAACGGCCCGGTATGAATCATGTCACGGCCCAGTAACGGGTCGCGGCTCGGCGGTTGAGAAACACTGCTCTAGACGAGTGCGGAAGTATATCATAACGGCAGAAATTATATCAACTATCAACTCGATGGGTAGTAAATTGCTGCATGGCGATATGACTGGAGTTGGTGTATTGTAAAGTAGTAGCTAGGGGTAACGCGAATGGTTAAAAAGTTGGAGAATCTCTGGAAAAAAATTATTTTTATATGAAAAAGTTTCCACAGTCACTTATTATTAACAGCAGACGTGCATAAGTTGGTTACGGACTCGAAAATAGTCAGAGCTGAACTTTTGCCCGACGCTTTTTAGTTATATTTGGATTTAAAATCGTCAAAAGAGGTCAAAGTTTCACTTTGCTCACCGTCCACAATCCCGATCTTAGACTCTTTAGGCTCTTCGCTCCAGAGGACACATGCGTACCTCATTTTTGACTGTTTCAAATGGTTTTTAATAATTGGTTTTTTTTTCATGGTAAGACCTGAAATACACTCATATGAGTACCAACTCAAATGGTCCTATTAAAGATATCAAGATAAATAAATAAATTAATTAAATTGTATAAAAACGGTTTGTTTTTTATTTTTAAAGTACATATTGATATACAATAATTATAAATAAAATCAATCAAAAAGAAAAATTTAATAGTCAGTTTGGAGTGGGGATTCATTTCACGTGTGGTGGTAACTAACAGACTAGTACTCTTAATACCATGTCAGACATACGAATTCACATTTGCGGAAGTTCATATGTATTTGTGTTGTGCATATTGTTTAAAGTGGGATAGTGTCATCTAGCTAACAAACTGGACGTGATGAATTAACACATTGAGTTGATGCCATTGTGAGTGAAATTTAATGTTGCGGGTCTGCTGCTCGATGCGGTAGAAAAAACCAGAACCGAGTCTGCAAGACTTTTTTGGTGGTATGTGAAACTTGAAAAAAAATTGAACATGAGATGCCAAATCAGTTTGAAGGTGCAATTGATTTCTTTGCATTCGATAGGTAGGACTATAAATGATATTTTCAATGAGGTTAGTGTTACATACGTCGAGAGACCATTGTATCACGATTGAAAATATAGAAATCTTTTTTTTTCTGTTTAGAACATTTCTCCTGACTGTTTCCATCCTTTTGTTCACAAATACAAACATGTAATACAGAAATTTAGACATGCGTTACACGAATACAAACGTATAATACACAAAAAATACATACACATATATTACAAACAAACACTTTGTAGCCTCAAGGGACTGAAAAGTCCTTCCAGCAGACCTAAAGGCCTTTCCGCGGCATAGTAGAAATCACTCAACCCCTTGCAAAATGCCTTACCTTTTTTGATGAAATAGACTTTTTTTCCGATTTTCAGCAGGTGTAAAGTAAGGAGTATGTTCCATTGAGAAATCAATTTCACAAAATATCTGCGCTTATCAATAAGAGGTTTCTAAGCAGGCGAGATATCTCGTCAATGCCGTTGTGAAGGTTAAGCAGTATTTCCACGGGCTAGTAGTTTCGGCGAGATGACAACGTTTCTCTCTCTGTCTCCGAAGTTCATTCGCTCCGAGCCGAACTAATTCAATCAGCAAGGAAGATCAATAGAGGTCATGAATACACAAATTAATCGAGTTCTAGTGCCTAATTGATGATGTCCATTGCGGTCGTGGCCGGAACATGCCGGAAATTAAGGCCACAAGTCGACTCACTTCGAGTAATTAAGCAGTTTTCAACCATATCAGTTTCACGGCATACCTGAATTTATTGTTAAAAATTTTACCCGGTCATTATGCATACTTACCGATTGTCTTGATATGTTTGATAAATTTATCACTTTTACCGGCTAATATGCATAGTACCCAAGCTTCGTAGGTAAATTTGATAAATGCCGAAAACATTATCGAATTTACCGGCAATTATGCGTAATACCCATGCGTAGCGTCGTTAGTAAACATGATAAATCGTACTATATGATGTTATACATGATAATTAATACATGTATTGTATCATTATATCGGGGTACGATCGTAAAATTTGTTATCATTATATCGGGGTCCGACTATATGCATCACATATACTAGACTTATTTGGAATTTTTCTCATATTTATCAAATTCACAAATTACACTAGGGTATTATGCATAATCACAGACATAAAGGCAATAAATTTCAAATATCTATCAAATTTACTAACGACACTTGGTTATTATACGTAATTGAAAGAAAAAGTGATAATTTTTTTAAGAATATTTTGTTTTAGTGTATGCATATTCACTGGTAAAAGTGATAAATTTATCGAACGTACCAAGACCATTGGTAAGTATGCATAATAACCGGTTATTACGTATAAAAACCGATTTTGAAAGTTTTGCACCATTGATGGGGAAATTTCTCCAAGTTTTCTAGAAAAATAGCTCAAGCGCACCGTCGGCAACTGCTTTGAGACTCAGTTGCACTAACTGCCAGCATGGGGGAGCCGTGGTCGGCTGAAGTTGGTTTTCTGCGGTTTTCTAACTTCAAGGCGCAGAGACTAGCCCATCTCTTGTCGAAAGAAAGTCTCTCCATGGGATGCAATTAGGCCTAAAAAATTTAAAATTAACGCATAGTAAATGATAAAGGCGAAATACAATGCTGTTTGTTTTCGAATCCGGAAGTCAGATGGAAGTTTTCTTGGAACACGTGACAGGCATTCTTAAAAAACGAACTTGAAGATGTTACACAACACTTTCCGACGTGCACCAATTCGTTGGTAGTTTCTCTGAGGAATGTTTACGGGGTGAAAGTGCGGTTTGTAGTACTTCGTGAACGTCACAACATAGCGTTCAGTACGTGCTTAGGCTAACTAAATTTAAATCAATGACGTGTTTCCCCAACGCCATGAACGAATTGATTGAAATGTGAAGCCTGCACATTATTTGAAACAGTATCTCTACGGCAGTTAATTTAATAACCCCTCGAATGTTACTAAACACTTGGCAAGGCAACAGCTAGCGCCGTTTGGAAATATGTAGAGCCACTAAAGATGCTGGCATTGAACTTTATTAATCTGTAAATCATACAAGGCCCGCCGGTCAAATGTAGCCTTTGGAGTCATGTGATATGGCCCGTGACGTCAAAACTGATTTTGCAAAAATTAACTAAGTCGCGCATGACCAGATCACTGAAATGGCCGATGGTGCGATTCCACATCACTTAAATTAACTAGGAGCGTGCCGCGGGCCACCTAAGTGATGTGAATTGCACCACGGATCACTTAAGTGATTTGGAAATGTGCCGCGGAAAACTTAAGAGCTTTGGTGAAGTGCCACGGATCACTAAAGTTATCTTTAAATATGCCGCGGGTCACTTGAGTTATCTGGGAGCGTGCTTATTTAAACGAAAAAAACCTTGTGTGATCCGTGAAAAATTTCCAGAGCACTCAAGCGGTCCGCCAGCCACACATTTCCAGATCACTAAAGTGATCCGTGGGGCAATTTCACATCGCTTATATGGCCCGCTGCACGCTCCCAGATATCTTAAATGACCCTTGGCACCGTTAAGTGCATCTAAGCGGCCCGAGTTAAAACCAGCGTTGGCTCTGTTCCAAATCACTCAAGTGACCAGCGACATATTTTCGTACCAACGAAGTGGCCCACGCTTTCTAAAAGGTTGAGTACCCTTGCTGTTAATGAGAATCAAAGTTTCACCTCTCCAACGCAACTTAAATTTATAAGTAACCACATGTGCGGGTTCTCTCACTATAAGCCGATACTTATAGACTGGACACCCTGTATTTTTCATCGTGTTTAGGTGAAAGCGCGAATAAAAAATAAAAGATCAGACACATCATATCGTGTGCTTTTCTCCATGCTCTAAATGTCTGAGTGATTTCTACTCCTCCCTTCCAACGCGTCACGAATTGCAGCGTTATCATCATTATCATCATAATAGTGTATACGAGACTAAAAAAAGGAGCTATAACACATTAAAAAGAAATATTTTAATCGATAGCAATGCACTAATAATAATAATAAAAGAGAAATTTTCTCCGGGATCGATCAAAACAGGAGACAAAAAAAAAGGGGGCCAAGGTCGGTGAATAACACCTAGCAGGTGATGGAAAAAGTAACAATGGTAACAGGAATTCCAAATTAGATCCGTCACGTGTCTCAATGGCTCTTCTCCGTTCAAAAGAAGTGTATTAACAACACTTTCTAAGCTGCTGTATGGAAGGATACTTCTGTTAAACATTTATTTCATTCGGGGCCGCCCTTACCAGACTCGGGGCCCGGTGGGGAAATAACACAGTGGGGTTATGTGTGTATCAATAGTTGTAAAGTACCTAAAATGTTCAGGACCACCCTTCCTTGTGGAGAGAGGGGAATCGCATCTATTATTTCAGAATATACAGAAATGCTGAGAAATATACAAACAAAATATTTTAAAGCTACAGTTGAATGTAAATTACCACAAAAACCGATGAAAATTGAGCACTGAAGGTAATTTAAAATTAATGACAGAAACAATTCCCCGAACTAATGAAGATTTCGGATTCGATGAGCTAAAAACAATTTGAAGAAATAATTCCAGCATCAATGAGAATTCAGAGTTATAATGAAAGAAATATAATTTCGGACATGATAAACGAAATAATTTTTTCGAATTGATGCGAATTCAGAATTAACGGAGGAACTGATTCCAAAATAGATGAAATTCAGAATTAACGGAAGGAAAAAAAATCCAGAATTTAGATAGATACACATAATTAATGGTGAAAAAAATAGCAAAATTAATGAAGATACAAAATTAAAAGTAGAGAAAATTCCGTAATTGATGAAAATATAGAATTATTGGAAGAAAAATTCTAAAATTGATGGTAATCCAGAAATAACGGTAGAAAAATTCCAAAATTGATGAAAATTCGGAATTTACAGAAGGAAAAGAAATTCTGGAATATATCAATGGAAATACAGAATTAATAGAAGAAAAAAATTCAAAAAATTGATGAAAACGCAGAATGGAGAAAATTCCAGGATTGATGTAAATGCAGAACTAACAAAAGAAAAAAAATCAGAATTAGTGAAAAAACAGAATTGACGGAAGAAAAATTGCGTAATTGATGAAACTATACAATTAACGGAAGAAACAAAAATACAGAACTAAAAGAAGTGATAATTCCAGAATTAGGTCTCGGAAAAAAATTTCCAAAATTGATTAAAATGCAGAAATAATGGAAGTCATAATTGCAGAATTCATGAAAGTCCAAAATTAACGGGAGGAAAAATTTCAAAATTGATGAAAATTTAGAATTAATGGAGGGAAAGAAAAATTGCATATATATAATTGAGATGGAAATGCAGAATTTTAACGGTAGAATTTTTTTTTTTTCCGGAATTGGCAAAAGCTTGTAGTAATTTCATTATTGGCACACACCCTAAGGGCGGCCCTGATTTAACTAACCCTTTTAATCTCACGCACCCTTTACCAATCTCACGGGGACCCTCAGTCCCGCGTCACACCTTTTGGGAAATAACAATCTAAAGGAGCACGTCAATTGTAAATTATCCTGACAGTTATTAGGGAAAAGAATTGTTCTTCTCCGAAAATGCCTAAAAAAACATCAGTTTTTGAAAAATTTTCTATTTATTTGCTCTCGGCTCGAAACTAATCGAACTGATGGCTTCTGGAGTAATGGTGGATGTACCACACACACACACACTCACAAAATTCACCCAATATATATACATACATATGGTTGCCACAGATTAGACATATTTGAAGGGTTCGTGTGAGGAGGGGTGGTGAAAATATTTGCGCACTCTCTTCTATTTTTTCACCCCAAAAAATATTAGATAAGTTGCCATAGAAACTAGTTGCAGAATTCGGAAACATATGGTGCGGTTTGGCCTCCTGTCGTGTATGAGATTGGCCCTTGTATCCCCTTCTGTTATTATTATCATTATTATTTTTTGCTTCCCATGATATGGTGGTCGTTGTACAAGTCGAATTTATTTTGATATAACAAACGCCAAATGTTGACCGAATGTGTCTGCGTCGTGTTTGTTTTTTTGGCGTAATTGTGTTTGTGTAAAGAGAAGTAAATGTTTTCAAGTTATTTCCTTCTAAATAATTGGGAGCAATGAATTGCTTAGGAAAAAGGTTGATATGTTACGGTAAATAAATCGTTATCATACATAAATAATCGGTTATTATGCATACTTACCAAGTATTTTGGTAATTTTGATACCAAGATTCATTGCTTTTACTGGCGATTATGTATGATACCCAAGCGTTATTAGTAAATTCGATAAATGCTAAAAAATGATGTGTAATAATGATAATTTGATAAAATCATACGTATCATCGGGATACTTTGTAAAATTTGTTGAATAAGCCTTAGTTGTTATATCGAGGTCTAATTTTAGAATTCATCAAATAAGAGTTTGTTATATTGGAGTCTGTTTGAATGCGCAGACAAAATTTATCAAATCCACCGTAACATATGAATCAACCTTTTCCCTAAACGATTCATTGCTCCCAATATTTAGATGGAAATAACGTGTAAAAATTCGTTAAAGCAAGTAATTAGTTAAATGACGATTATTAATTAATTGGGGTGTGACCATAAAATTTGTTAAATGAGAGTTCGCTATATCGAGGTCCAATTTCAGAATTTGTGGAATAGGAGTTCGTTATATCGAGGTCCGATTTCAGAATCTGTCAAATAGGAGTTATTTCGGGGATGTTCGAAAAAATTCGTTAATTCAGTGGTTCATTATATCCGGTTCAGACTCTATCTTACAAGTACGGTCATCTAAATAATAAATCTTACCATGGCAATGAGACCGACTTATAGTAATGACCAATACGAAAATGGCAGTTACGCATGAATAACCGGCAAATGTTATGAATTCAGTACGAGTCATCATGTTTACCAACCACGCTTAGGTGTTATGCATAATCGCCGGTAAAAAGCGATAATTTACCGTAAAGCATAGTACACGAAATAGCAGTTTCTTCAGGTTCAGTAACATACACATCGACTTATCTTTTGGCCACTCAGTGTATGGTGAACAAGAACCTCCCCCCCGAATCCTACCTGATACATCAGCAAAACGTTAAAACGGAATTTACTGAGCACGGAACATTATAAGACTTGTTCTATTCAATTCCAACGTGAAACAGAATAAGCGCACAAGATAAGTTTTGCTCCCGTTTTCTTTTTTTCTTTTTATGACTCACCTACTGTTTGTTCCCATCATGTTGTATTTTATGCAAATGAACTTGATGATTTATTCAGTTCGTCGTCGTTTCCGGTTCCTCCCCACCGTCAGCAGAGAAAGAAATAAAAATGCTTAAACATCGAAAACGAAAAATAAAATATTATAATTTCATTTCTTCTCTTTTTTTCTGTGGAGGAAATAAAAACCCATGAAATTCCATCTCGTTCATAAAATAACACGATGGGCGTTTAAAAAGAAAAGAGCGACGAGAAATTACTTTCCTCGTATCTTCGTGTACAACCGTAATTTCAATTCTTTATTTCGTTCGTATTTTCTCCAGAATATCGTAAAAAAAAAATAATTTTCCTGGAAAACATAAAAATGTCGAAACACCTTCAAACAAGCCAAGATCTTGACGGTTCGCTAATCCGACGTTGTTTAAATCCGGATATTACCGAAATTCACACGATACCAAAATCCCAAGAAACCTAAATCCCGACAAAAATGAAATGCAAAAAAATATTAATCCCGACAGCCTTGAAATTCCAATCCCGAAAGTGCCTAAATGCCGATACCACCTGAGATCTCGACGACACTGAAATCAAGAAAACCCTACTTGCCGACAGCGTTGAAATTATAATCCCGACAGTACCTAAATCTCTTAGCACTGAAATTGAGACAATACCTAAATCCCTATGCATAGAAATTCAGACGACACCTAAATCCCTTAGCACTGAAATTCAGACGATGCTCAAATCCCTTAGCACTGAAATTCAGACGATGCCCAAATCCCTATGCATAGAAATTCAGACGATACCTAAATCCCTTAGCACTGAAATTCAGACGATACCTAAATCACTCAAATACAGAAGAAAAGCTAAACGTCTACAGCCTTGAAATTCCAATCCCGAAAGTACCTGAATAGTACTTTCTAAGTCCTTAAACAGGTAATAAGTCCTTAAACAGGACTAAAATCCCGAGAGTCGCTGAAATTCAGACAACACATAATCACGACAATAGAATTTCTTAATTTCATTACTTGTTATCTATGACAGTTTTTGGAGAGAGGACATACGGCTCATTATTGTTTACGAAGGTGGCTGATACGAAGATATATTTAGGAAAAAGAAAATTCAAGTGCCCTTTCCAGAAATCGAACCCAAGTCCTCTCACTTGCCGGGTAAGCACCCTAGACCACTAGACTCATTATTGTTTGTAAACAAAAGAATTTCTTTTTGTTTTTGCACGAACAGTTTTGTTTTTCTCACAGAGGTTTTACAATCAATGGCAATCATGTAAATTATGTAGCAAAACTATTTGTTACTCCGTGTTCCATTTTCAAACAAAGTCAGCTGCTGGAACCAAAGAAGTATAGACCAATCAATTCCAAAGACTACTCTAGATGGAGGTGCACATTAGACTTCCCTACCTTTGGATTCCAGAGGTTGAAGACTTGGAAGGAGATGGAAATTTCATTTGTCATCAAGATTTTGCCAATGTGAATTGATGCGGCATCGATTTAGTGTCTTAGACATGGTCGAAATCTTGATGGCAAATGAAATTTCCATCTTCTCACAAGATATAAACGTCCAGAATCAAAAGTTGGAGATCCTTACTTGCTCTCTATATTTTTGTTGCAACAGCTGAAGAGTTTGTTTGAAGATGGAAAAAGCGCCATATTGGATCAAGAGTTCGGCAAAAAAGTCCATAGAAACATCATCGATAAAGCGGTTTCGGGATGTCTGGTGATTTTGCCCGATGCTGATCCTATCAAGAGATTGTGGACTCTCGCTAAAAAAAGAAAGAAGCTGATCAATTAATTATACAAACCATCTGCTATCTGCTCTACGATAGCGACGATGGGATTCATGATTGAGGTCTAATGTAGATCTGGCAGGAGACTCATCAATTCGATATCTTGATGCATAAAATCCATGGTCAAGGACAAAGATTGCCACAGTACGCTGTATTTACCAGCCCGCGTTTTTTCACATTGTCAAAACAAATGCATATGTAATTTTGAGTTTGCAGAAATGTCCCGTTTTCTCTACCCGTAATGCGAAGATTCAACTGTTCTTGGTTTACATACAAAAGCACGAAAGAACATTTATTCGATCAAGTTGATGTAAATTTGCATGGAGATATTCATGTAATAATCCGTTTTAAGTCAGATGTTGTAATTTTTTCAACCTTCAGGGGCCGAATCAACAGACTTTCTGGATATTATTCCGTGTTGAACTTGGGAAGAAAATTCTGTTGTTTTTTTCCACTGAGAAACAAATTTCCCTTCCTAAATTCACCGCAGTATAATATCTCAAAATGTGTCTTGATTTGATGTGTCTGGGCCGAGAAAAAAAATCAACACCATTTCATTCAACACTTACGGGATGTTATAATTTTGTTTTTGAAACAAAGAGGAAAAATTATAGCGGCGTTTTAGGGCACATTCAATCTACTTTTTGCAAATTTTTTTGACACCAATATGCTTAAGAAGAACCTGTTAGAAGATGGAAATGCAAATTACAGCGTATTGTAAATTTCGGCATTCTAACATGAGCATTTCATGAACTGCGCTCGAAATTTTTGAGACGTTCTAATTTTTTAAAACAAACGTGTATATATTTTGTATTTAGAAGGGATTGAAAACGTTAACCTCGGTTGTAACGACAACAAGGTTTCGTGTCGTCAATCTTTCCGTGTCGTTATAACCGAATTTGACTATAATATTTCTGTAAAAAAAAATTTGGCAACAAAACATTTCGTTCATAGAGTTTGTACTGAAACTCCCTCCCCCCCAAACCAAATCTGGTTTTTATGCTAAAAGGGTTTTAATGATTTTTAATAGTCCCATGATGTGGAAGATAGGTGTATATTGTGTAAATATTGTGAAAATGTATGCGTCATCTTTGCATGTCTTCACACGAAACGGCTTTTTTTTTTTTTGCAATATTCAAATGTTTGTTTATGTAACCATGTCTAGACGGCGCTTTTTTACAAACTGTTTCGAAATTTTTCTTTTTGTTTGGCCATTTTTGTAACTTCTTTCTCCGCCTCTGAAAATATCGGTTTTGAATAACATTTCGTAGGCCAACTACAGGCCGTGGTCTTTCTCGCAACATGTTCCGCCATTAATCTTCTCAATGGTTTCCGAAGAAAATAAATAGTTGCGGTTTTCTTTTCGACTCGTTTTGAATCGAAAGCAAGAGAGAGAATCGAGATATGCAAATTCTTAAAAAAAATTTGGTACAGCAACTTTTCAATTCGCGGGCCGTACTTCACCCAGTATTCCTATTGCGGGCCACATAAAGGATAAATTATTTTTTGAAGGCCATATAAAAGCACTTATTCGATGGTTCTTGAAGAGTTGTATGAAAATTGAATTAATTCTTCGATGACCCTCTAAAAGTTTAACCACTTTTTCGTGGGCCGCATTAAAGTCGAGTCACTTTTCGTAGGGCCATATAAAAGTGTAGTTACTTCCTCTTCGGACGTATAAAAGTGTAGGTCTTTCACCTTTTCTGCGAAGAAGTCGAGTCACTTCTTCCAGGGCCGTATAAAATTCGAGTCACTTCATCTACGGCAATAAAAGAGTTGAGTTATTTTTTTAGGGCAGTAGAGGAATAACTATACCATTCACTTACGAGTTGAATAGTACAGCAGAGCATCGATTATTCGAAACAATTGGGGACTGGGTGTGCTCGGATAATTAATTTTTCGGATAGTCGATCATTCACGGAAAAAAAATTGCACCAGTGTCATGGGAGCAATACGAAACAAAGAAACAGTGATATTAAACACAAAACTGTATACATTCAGTACCATACGTCTTACAAATAAAACAAATAATTGACTAGCTTAGTTTGACAAGTTCAAAATGGCCATTAAAGTAGGCCTACAGTTCAGGAAAAGAAGTTCAAAATTTTCTTTTGCTTCAGAGCTGAGACTATCGGCCGCTAGCGGAGCTTCTACATGGCGCGCAGAATTTGAATTTGCCAACTGGAACGCTTTAGGTTAACCGATGTTCCGGTTGATCGATATTTGGATAATCGATGGTGTACTGTATAGTTATTCCCGATGCAACTATATCAACGGTTTAAGCATTGTCATTGACGCGAGCGACACAGATTTCCTGAAAATTGTTTCGTCGGGGTCAATGAGGCAAACAGAATGCTCGGTTTCATTCTTGAGAAGGTGTCTTCGCGTTCTCCTGGAGTGATCCACTTTTCCAGGGCTTCGTTCTTCCCGGACACCGGAATATGCCGTAACGTTGTGGAGACTATACCTACAGAGATACATAGAATTCGTTGAGCGGGTGCAGAGAAAAGCTACGCGTGCTCTTGTTGGCACACGGGGCTTAAGCTATGAAGAGAGACTCGATTTTCTGAATGTGTTTACATTGGAAAAACACAGGTGGCAGAGATGTGATCGAAGTGTTCAAAATCTTCAACGAGTTAGATAGATTAATACACCTTCAATTGAGTGCTTCGACAAGGGAACACCAGTATCGATTGGTGCCGCTGTGCGGCCATGTGGTGACATTGGCGTTCTCGCATCGCGAAGACTCGGGTTCGAAATCCCCCGGCGGCACAGTCGGTGGTCGGCTGAAGTTGATTATCTGAGGCTTCCAACTTCGAGGCGTGAATACGAACCTATCTCTTCGTTAAAAATTCCAGCCACAGCGAGCAATGCAACGGTACAGATTTCGAATCACTTTACTACTCATTGTTCGAAAAATAGATGGCAGCACCAAGAGTTCACGCAAAACACCATATACGCACTCAAACTGTTGGGTACCCATGAAAACTTCAGGCACAACTAATAGGGAAGAAAATTGTCCGCGGCGATAGATCGGAGTTTTGCGCGGTTTGAAAGGAGATAAAGAAAGTATCGGTTGGTATAGACGACAACTTCCGGTTATGGTGTCGCAAGGAATTTTTTTTTCAAACAGGGTATTAAAGATATGGAATAGCTGACCCACTAGTGTCATGAATTCTACTACAATTAAAAATAAGTGATAAAAAGGGATAAATCGAGAAACCATCCACATACTTAGACAAAGGAACCATAATTTTTTTATGGGGCGGTGCATTATATTCTACCATACTGATTATTATTATTTTGTGTACTATTATTATTACTACTATTAGTATTATTTTGTGTTGCTGTATTTTGATATGATACGATCTTTGCTGTATTTGAAATCAAGTTACTTTTCCGAAGGCCGCATAAGAGTCAAGTCACTTCTTTAGATGGTATGAAAGCCGAGTCACTTTTTCCAAAGCCGTATAAGCCCTGTTTAATTTTTCTAGGGCCATATAAAAGTCAAGTCATTTCTTCTATGGCCGTAAAAGTGACTAATTATTTCTTTGAGGAACGTATGTATTTTTTTTATTAGTCATAAGAAAAAATAGATGAAATCTATTTAGTTTTACGTTTTGAATCACTCCTTGGGCAAGAATTCATGGACTCACACTTATAACAATCATTCAACCTGTTACTCGTGGCACCACGGTCCTCCGCCGTTAAAAAACAAAACAAAAAACTCAATGCTTTTCTCTAATTCCATGCTCACAAGCCTCGCCCCACATCATTCCTCTCATTTCCCTTAACCTTAGCACTACACCGGTCTGATTATGAGCACATATCGGAATTACCGTATCGGAGCTCTTCTTCTAAATACTGACCGTAATCAGTGCTCGCGCTTCAAAGAAGGTTAAAGACCCTCCCCTCTGCTCTACAGGATAAAAAAGCCACAGATCGAAGTAAGCTAATCACGCAAAATTAAAAAAAAATTAAATAAATGAAGCTAGTTCTTTTTGTACAAAAGCGCATAGTTGTAATACTCTGTATTTTCAAAGTCGAAAACAGATTTAACCTAAGAAAACACAGTATATAAAAAATACCCTCTGACTTTCGTGGACAAAGTCAATGTTAGTCGATTAAAATCTTTCCGCTGGGAATCAAACATGTAGGAATACGAAGCACGACACGGAAATCTCTCACGCAAAAATACATCAACCTCAAATATTTCCAATAATCCATCGTTTTTCGGCAATACAAAGAGAAATATATCAACAAACAAGCAAAGGACACTCTCTTTGGCATTACAAATGAGAGGGGTTAGTTCTGTTTACTTGTCAGGAATGTCTTTACATTTATCGGAATTTTATGTTTGAATGTATCAAGGCCTTGCTGTGTATGTGTGTGTGTAGGCTATTCCTTTTCATTCTTCTCCATGGAGAAGTGGAAAAAGTTAATGGTATCGCTAAAATTTAACCCGTTCACGACTTCTCCAGATGTCAAAGGCTCGTGCTAGAAGGGAATTTGCACCACTGATTACCGAAACACGTATGGTAGGACGGACAATACGTGTGACCTCCAAATGCAACAATCATTCAACCTGCTGCTCGTGAGCACCACGGTGCTCCCCGGCGAAGGGCACTTGATGTTTTTTACAATTTCATACTCACATGAACGTGATCGATACCTCAAATAAATGTTTTTTGGAGAGAAGCATATATACTTATATAATACACACATATATACATATAAGCATATAAATATTACGTGTTTTCTTTTTAAGTTGAAACTTATTGGGCCTATGTACACACTGTAAAACTCTCCTCTGATTTCCGTGGACAAAGTCAACGTTAGTCGATAAAAATCTTTCAACTGGGGACCAAACATGTGTGGAAAAAAAGCACGAATCGGAAATCTCGCACGCAAAAATACATCGTTTTCATCTACCTCCCGAATATTCCCAATAATCAGTTGATTTTCGACAATGCAAAGAAATATATCAACAAAAAAAAAAACAAGCAAAGCTCTCTCTCTCTCTCTCTCTCTCTCTTTGGCATTACAATTGAAGGGATTGGTTCAGTTTTCCTGTCAGGAATGTCTTTACATTTATCGGAATTTTATGTTTGAATGGATCAAGACCTTGCCGCGTGTGTGTGTGTGTGTAGGCTACTTCTTCTCATTCTTCTCCACAGAGAAGTAGAAAAAGTTAATGGTATCGCTAATGAAACCTGTTCACGATTTCTCCAGAAGTCAAAGGCTCAGTTAAACTCGTGCCAGAAGGGAATTTGCGCCACTGATTACCGAGACACGGATGGACGGACGGACACTACGTAACAAACGAAAACAAAAAAAAACCGCTTTCTTCACCACAAAACACATTTTTTCAATTACACTGAGAGCGAGAGCAAAAGAAGGTTACGAGTGTACCTCCTTTGGAGTAATTTTTCTTTGCTGTTTTTGTAGAGACCCCGTGCTCCTCGTTCTCTTTCAAAGAGAAGAGATATAAAAAAAACAACAACAACAAAACAATTCGGGCTTGACCCCAAAGTAGCCGCGCTCTGCTTTTTAATTACTATTGTAGTTGCGCGTTGCCTCAGTTATTTTTGGGCAAGAAGGGTAAAAAAAAAAAAAAACCACTTTTCCTCCGCAATAACATTTTGGGTGAAACGGCTCTCCAAGAATACCTAACTATCCGCCAACTGAAGGGGCAGCGCGGAATTATAAGCGGAATTTGTGCCATTGATGCCTCTGGAATCTCTCTCGAGATCTGCCGCTGAATCGTCTTCACGAGAACATGCCGGCGGCTGATGGTTTCTAGATTGACGGAGAGTCGAGAATACTACACAAATTTGGAACTGTTAGATAGCTTTAAGTTATAAATTCTTGATAAACAGTTAGAGAGAGTCTAGTTTTCTCTCATACAAATAGAGGATAGTGAAGGTTTAAGAGGCCACACGATTCAGTCGTTTCTCAGTTTGTACTCACTTCATATAGTGAGCTTTGGCATCACTGTATAATAGCGTTTCTCAACCTATGGTTCGCGGATCAGAGGTCGTCCGCAGGCACACTAGATAACTGTATGAAAAATTCTTCCATTGGTATGTAATCGATATTACTAGTATAAAAATATGAGTTTTCTCAAATAATAATTGAATCTTCATACTTAGGCTCACCATACCTCATCAAGAAAATGGGGGAAATTACTGATTTTAGCCAAAAAATGTAATTTATGACGAATTTGCTAATTACTGCGAAAATGTGCGAAGAGTGGGGGGGGGGGAATAAAAGGCTGTTACAAATTGCATTAAAAAAAAACGTATTTGACGAAAAAACCATTCAAATGAATGGATGACCATATTTCATTGAGAAAAATTATTATGGGGACTGGGACCTTAAATACGGGAAAATACTGGACGTCACCGACCGTCATCAAAAACATCACCAATAAGTAGTCGGAAAAATCCCTGATTGTAGCTAAAACCGCTGACAAATTGAGGAAAAAAAACGTTGAATCTGAAAAAAAAGAGCAAGATATGAATATCTGTAGCTATAATTATCATAATTATGAAAACGCTGTTTATTCACGGTTTTAGTGAACATTATGAATTTAAATACGCATTGGTGAAAAAAAGAAATGGGACAAATGTATAAAGTGGTCCGTAATACCGAAGTGGTCCGTGGAATGTTTTCAGACATTTTACTGGTCCTTGGGTTTAGAAAGGTTGAGAAACGCTGCTATGTATGACATAGACAAAAGTGGGAGCTGGTAAGCGTATATACAGGATATTTCAGATATACGTGTACAAACTCGTGGGAGAGGTAATGTGCATAAAGACGAATAGGAAATATGTGGAAGAATCGCAAGGTCTGTGCTCAACTATACTGTGGTTCACGTCCGTCTGAGCGAACTGCTTGCGTCCCCTGGGAGACGGGGGGGGGGCGAGCACGCAGTTTTCAGTACATTACATTCAAAAGTCACCGGTAATATCGCATTTTGGAGTGGGAGGCAGGAGTCTGAGGACATCCTCAGATTTTTCCGCCATGACCCGTATTCTTTTGAATAACCAGCTCATACCCCTTGTGGGGACAGAGCGGAGGTTATGGTCGGTTTGTTGTTATTGTGTTCAAGACTGTACGATAATTGTACATATACTAAAATTGGAACGATACAGAGATCACTTAAGAGCAGGGACGCAAGGGAGGGGGGAGCAGGCGGATCTCGTGCCCCGGGCGCTGGACCAGGGGGGGGGCGCAAATTTCATTCTGAATCCTGTCCTTGAACATTATAAGGCGGCGTTAAAATGTGCGCTTGTCCCGGGTGACCAAGCATTTAGTTTTGCGGCCCTGCTTTTAAGAGACTCTCGGCATATTCACAGACCACTTGAGCGACCAGCTACACAGTTCCAAATCACTCAAGCGGCCCTCGCGGCACACATCTACAAATCACATTACTGAAGTGACTGCGGCGCTGTTCCAGATCACTTGAGTGGACTGCGACACGTTTTCAAATCAATGAAGTGGTCCGCACTCTCCTAAAGGTTGACCACCCTGGATGTACGTGTTGTTTTCTTGCCATCCAGTGTTATCTGTAAAGGTTCAATCAACTCTCATTATTATTTATGAACTGATTATTATCTTTTTTTACGTCAATTGCCTATTATTTGACTGAACTGTAATTTCAACAATTTTAACCCGGACTCGCTCATCAGCGTTGTCAACACCGGAGACATGTCCCTCGTACCTAAACACGCAGCAAATACGGTTCTAATGTTGATGGTTGTCTTTTTTTCTGACCGAAAAACGATTCAGTTTTTATATCGATTGTCGATCTCGAGATTAGCTGGTGCTCATGCGACTTCGTGTGCTTTTCACGTTAATTGCTGTGGTTATGGTGATAAACGTGAGCTTCTTCCAATCGCTAAAAGCGTTTTTTGTAAGAGTAGTAATGGGTTGAGCGTGTCGTTCGGTGTCGGGGCAACCCTCACAGTATTTTATGTTTAAATTGCCATTATAATTCCGAATGAAGCTCACACACGCGTTACTTTTCATCACTCTTTCCACACCATTTTTTGCAGTGACTGGTTGATTATTTAGAGATTAATTTACATTATGATTGATTTATCTTTTGGTAAAATCAATCTTTAAGGTTTCCGTTGTTTCATTGATAATGGTGACTTTGGTGTGTGCAAATAACAGGAGAGATAGAGATAGAAAGATCTAAAACCTTTTTTTCCTATTACAGAGACATAGCACAAAAATGAATTTTCTCATTGTCATCCTACACGAGATTTCTTTTACATACGTGTAAAATGTATATTTTATACTTATAATTATATATATTTTGTGTCTATATGATCATCTGTACACTAGTGTGGTTTAACGTGCATTTTTTTTTTATCCAATTCATCACCTCCCCTTTTCCTCTCTCTCTCTCTTTTTAATGTATCTGCGTACGTATATGTTTGCTTCTGCCTCAAGCAGAAATGAGGTAACTATCTATGGTGTACTATTTTGGATTGAAAACGGGAGAAAAGTTGCGAAACATTTTGTGGGTGTGGACGAATTCGATAGACCGTCCTGCGATTTGTTAGACAACGTTTGTGTGTATCGATACTGTGCACGTTCGCATAGGATTTTTGTGTAGTAAGACCAACGTGACCACATTGGAATGCACCCGTTGACTTCTAAATGATTGCGCTAAGCTAGTTTGATTGCAGTCCCGAAAGCTTGAGACTAATCTCTCTCTCGTACCCCTAAATCTAGCATCCCAATTAATTCCCTGCGGGAGACTTCCATGGACTTAGTTTCTGCTCGTAATCCAGTCAATATTACAATCTAAAACACGAAATTAGTATTTTTAGCCGCGGTTGGATTTTCCTTTTTTTGAGTAGATTTCTCGTATTTTTATTCTTTTTTTGGCAGAGAGATTTTAGTTACGGTCAATTTCAGCAGTGACAGATTTCTTGAAAGACGTGTTTATGAGAGATAATTTCGTTACTTCGGTATACAGTTTTCATTCAAAAAAAAAAACAAAGTTGTATGAAATGATAATAATCGAATATCTAGAGCAGCGGTTCTCAACCTTTTTTGACTCGCGGAGCCCTTTTCAGTATATAATTTCTATGGCGGAGCCCTGCTTGACTCGAGGAGCTCTTTTTTGTACATAATTTTTATGGCAGAACCTTGTAGGCCTTTCTTATTTACTTATCTATCGAATTTACTGATTCATTTTATTTTCCTCCAGTCGCCGCGGAGCCCTGGGAGTTGCACACGGAGCCCTTAGTGCTACGCGGGGTACCGGTTGATAACCGCTGATCTAGAGGATGCATAAACTGTCAAGTCAAGCTTCAGTACGTCCAGCAAATACAAATTTCGAGACATTTAACTGATCTGCTTTCTAATGATTTTCTATGAGAAGTCGGACGTCACGAGTAGAATGTTTGAGGTTGCGACGAAAGAAAAAAAAAGTTTATCGACACATTAATCGATATGATTATTCCACGTAGGTCAGCCGAGATTATGACACCTAGGTATTTAAATTGAGAAACTTGGGATATGGTATGTATACGTTAAGTATAAGAATTCGAGGGGGGTAGAGATTTACGATAAGCTTTCGTGAAAACTGTTTTAGAGAGGTTGTGATAGGCATATGTCAAAATGAGCACCAGGCTGAAATAGAAACAAGATTACGTTGTAGAATTTCTTGATCGGACTTGTGATTAATTATGCGGTAAATTGCATGCATACATACTTGCAGGCGGTAAATTACGCAGTCATTAGCAAAAAATCTAATGGTGCAGAGAAGAGTTGGGGGTTTCATGCAGATCGTTTATATATATATATATTAAAAACAATACAGGTGAGAGAGCACCATTGTATATAACTTAGAGCCAGAAGAACAGAAAGAGAGAGAGAGAGAGAGAGAGAGAGAGAGAGTATATTTATAAGAATAACGCTGGATATCTGTTATTACATCATCAATGAATGAATGAAACGCGAATCGAGAGAAAGACCGTATTGTGATAGGTCTTTTCTGAAATTGACATCTTCTCTCAATTCAGTTGGAGAAGAATAGGACATCGAAAGCCGGCCATCAAATCCAAGGACACCGGACAATGTCCGATGCCCGCAATTCACTTTATATATAAATAAAAATGTCAATGGATGTCTTCGATGCTTCTCGTTTTTTGATATAGGTTTTTTTTTTGTCTGCTGTATGTAGTTGTCCCGTCGGCTTGGAAGAACTTCGGAAATACTCTGAGGGCAACGTTTCAACTTATTACGTTCCTTTCCGAGTGTTGCCGTCTCTGGCAGGTGCCGAAATCGAGTTCTCCTGCGTCTTGTCTTGGTACGACGAAGCATCTATTTTGGTATGTATATGAATTTTGAAAAATTGTAAAAAAAAAAAAATAATTATTATTTTCGACGAGTTTATAATTGAACAACCGGATGATGCGAATCAGAGCTGGTCTAGATATAGTTCGTATGATTTTTCGTTGATTGTTGCTCATACCTCAAAGAGGGAAAATTCAATTCTTTATTATGATTATCTTACACAGAGGGTGGACAAAAATATGGTAGCACCCGACTCTCAGTAGCATTTTTGTCGGTGATTGAGTGGTGGTTCGAACCCCGTTGACGGCAAAGCGGTGGTTGACTGAAGTTAGTTTTCTACGGTTCATCGACAAAATAGTGATATGGGAGAGGCAGAAACTTTACTACTACACCAACCAAGCCCATACAGTGAACGTAAATCTGTCAGCCAATAGAGAGATGATTAAAAAACAGAGAAAAACTAGAAAATATATATGTGAAAATGCCATTTATATACGTCATCTTAAAAATTTCTTCTTTAAAAAAAAAAAATTCAATTTCGAAATCATCACAGGATGATTTTGAGCAGGCTACTATGCTCGTCGTCTGTGGATAATTGGAACGCTTCAAGGGTTGAGGCCGGTCGTCTCCACTGGAAGCTACTAAGAGGGAAAACAAGTAGTGCGCAAGACTTTTATAGAACGATCTTGCAAATTGTTCAGCGACTTGTTTTCGCTTCTAGTAGCTTACAGTGGGAACGGTCGGTGTAAGGGGATTGTAAATGTCACAGGTAGTTGCATGAAGAAAAAACTACAGCGCCACCTGCACCAATAAACTATAATAAAAATTTAATATCATTCACATGCAATCACGTGAGGTTTTTTTCCATAGTTTGTGCACCTTCTGTATGTTGTTAATTGTCATATTGCTCGGTTCACCGTGATATTTCATCCAGCATGACACAGCTGAAGGATATCTCGTATCTATGATCACTAGAATTATGATAGAATAGCGAAGGCTTTTACGGGAATATGTCATTAGGAGAGGATGGCGCGTGCTGAAGTAAGTCGTGCTGCAGTGGAATTTATGCTTCTAGACTTTGAGCTTCCACATCTGGGGGGATATGAAAACTAGTCAGTCATTTCTGGACTAAGGATGGCTTAGGAGATCACGGGGCTCCATTCTCGTCACCAGTGAAGGTGTCTGCGATACAGATTTGAATTATAACCCACCCCCCATCTGTTTCGTTGCTTTGATTCATTTTGTCTACATCTGCTTTGTTGTTTCGGTTTTTATCGTCCACATCTGCTTCATTGATTTGATTTTTTTTCGCTCACATCTCTTTGTTGTTTCAGTTTTTTCTTTCACATCTGCTTTGCTGTTTTGATTCGGTTTCGTACATATCTGCTTTGTTGTTTTGGTTTCTTTCATCCGCACCTGCAGTGACAATCCTCAGTGGTGACGAGGAAAATCATCGACGTCATCTTTTTGGCTGCCCAGAAAGGACTGACTAGCTCTCGTATCGACGAAGATGTGGACAAAACGTCTGGAAATTCTAATTCCACTAGACCACGGCTCGGGACTATCTTCTCACCTACATAAATATCACAAAAGCGTTCATTCTTCTACAGATATCCCAAGAGAACTATCTTCTCACCATCGTCTTTTGGGTTTCGCCTGAAACGCCTTTGCAAGCAATGCGCTTTTTTCATCCTTACAAAAGAGTTTCAAAGAAGTGCTCGGACCTATAAGGCCATCTCACTGTGTTTATTCTCACCAAGTCCCGTGGTAGTCGAGAGAGTCACGATATTTCCGAGATACGTTAAAAGCTATCTAGAGGGTCCCCTTGTCTGTACCAAGAAGAAGAAGTGAAGACGCACACACTTCCTGTTAAACACATCTGCTCAAGATCAACTTTCTACATCTCCTTCCGACAGCAAACTTTTCTACGGGACTGTTTAAATAATTTCACGCTCTAATCCCGAAATAGAGGAAAAAGAATCCTCTGCTTCTTCCAAAAAGTTTGTTTATTTTTACTCATCATGGGTTTAGAAGAATAACAAGGGGAGAGAGAGAGAGAGAGAGAGAGAGAGAGATAGAGAGAGAGAGGAGGGGAAATAAAACGGGGCGGATTAAGTGAATCGTTGCTTTCAAAAAATGAAAAACGAGGTGGAGTTGAAACGGCGTAAAAGTTCAAAATTGGCTTCGCGAAAAACATTTCCCAGCGTATCTGATATTTATATGCATACAACATGGGTCAAATACCGAGGAACAAGGAGTAGTTTGTAATTCAGTTCAGAGAAGGAAATCTATCTTGTGATTTTCAAGATACTGGTATGAAATATATAATCACTTGCTATCATTAAGTGTTGTTTCACACCCTGATACAGAAATAAGCAAAGCTTTTGCAAACCTCAGCTGAGATCTTCAACATTTTTCCAGTTCTCTAGTATCATTCCAACAACTTTTTTCTGAAGCAGTGCAGCATTCATCAAAATTATTTTCTCTGGAAAATTATTAGTTGTAATTATCACTAAAATTTTCATAAACAGTATACACATCGCATGTTTTCACGATATGGCAGTTTTCCTGTTGTCTTTGAACTTTGAAGTTTTTTCACCCATGGTAGAACTCTTCAAATTTCTCTTACTCAGACTAGTGCAATATGTGAATTCCTAAATAAAACTTGAATGATGAAGCTTTAAACTTCAGGCCATCGACCAACAGCACGACATTAGTCGAAATAATTAAGCACTGTTTGCTAATTCGAAGAACACCGTGGTGCTCACAAATAGCTAGTTGAAGGTATCTAGTACACTGAGAACAGAACGCGCACCTTTTAAATCTGAATAGGTATTTAAAAAAAAAAGTGAAGTGTTTTGTAACACTGGCACATTCCTTGAAATGAGTCCTGAATTAAAATCCAGAATTCCCTTCAAACGGAAGACAACGCTGGAGCCATGGATGCTGGGATTAAACAGAGTTAGGGATCCTGGTCCTTGTTGCTGATCGTGGATATTAAAAAGTGGGGAAAAAATCGATAGGGATCCATGGCTAAGTAACTTGCGCACAATGGGTGAAAACTGCACTGTGGCATAGGCGGAGATAGACTTGAAACTCTGGGGGCATGATGATGATGATGATGTCAATTCATATATACGCAAATACAGAACTCGTATAATCGTACATAAATACATATATACATACATACTACATAAATCGTATCTCCGCCCATGCACTATGATCAAAAGTCATGCAAAGAATATTATTCTTACCGCCATTGTTCACAATAACAATAACAAAAACATTCTATCAATTATATTGAGCTCGCATTTCAAGAATTTCCCCGAAAAAAATCGTGAAAGAGCGAGGAAACAAAAATGACAAAATTTGCATCAGACCGAAATTTTTGGAACCCCTACCTACAAAAGGGGACATTGTCGAAAGAGCGCAGAGAAGACCTACGAGTGACTTCGATGGAAATATGCAAATGAGATGGTTATAAGAACTTGCGCTCCTAATGCACAATCAGTTCACCGTTGCAAACCGCGTGTGTGGACCTGCTGCACTCTGGCTTGGCATGGACGGGCGCGGGCTGCCGGAGGGGGACGGACGTTTGGTTCCGTTCTGTTGCTCCTTTGGGCGATGAGTGGCGGACGGGGGTGTTCCCTCGTGGACTGGGGGAGCCGAGTGCCTCGGAATGTTTTTGCTGGGTCGGAGATCTGGCGGGCGGTCCACCTGTACTCCTTCTTGACCATCGGAGGTTTCTGGGAGCTTCCCGGAGTGTGGCTGCTTGGGATGGAGTGGGTCCCGGCGGGACGGACCCGGTGGCTTGCGAGTCGGGGGATGTTCGCCGGGCCCGGATGTCAGGAGAGTTCTTCCAGCATGGCCCAGCCGCAAGGTAATCCGCTTATATCCCGCAAGGGACAGAGCGGGGGCCATGTTTGGTGTTATGCTGCACTCTGGCCGTTGCTGGATTTGTGACTCGCCTGCAATGTGTTATCCCCTGTGGTGGTGGTGCTGTAATGGTGGTGCTGTGGTGGTGGTGCAGCACACATACTGCTGTAATAAACGATTCTGTTCGTTATTTGCGTATTTTTTCTTTGACTTGTGTACGTCAGTGCTACCTATTGGCTGTTTTTTAGTTTTTTTTCTGATCTTTTTTCCTGTCTTGAAAAAATTCCTGTGACTTAGCGATGCTAGCCCTTTAAACCGGTTTTTATTTCGGTTATTTTTCCGGTTTTTATGAATTTTTAAAGTCTCTACGGACTCTTTGCTCACCCTGTATTATTGTATTATGGGCATCTTTATTTCAGCCACCTCGTTGAACATTTTGCCTGTTGTGGCCTTTTATGTTTGTATTTGTATCATCATTCACTGAATACTAATACTGTATTACAACAATATATTTTTTAATACTAATACCAATATTCTTTCGAACCAAAGCTCCCCCTACTATTCTAAGTGAACTATACCTCCCCCCCCCCCCCCCGCAAAATATCCTCGTCCTCGCATTGAACCAAACCCCACAAAATGGTCACTTTCACCTTCTTGCAATAGAAATAGAAGGTAAATAAACGTTTTCGACTCATTTGAGGAAAGTTTGTATTCAAGCTTCGTTACGAGCAATTATTTCATCTCATCCGAGAGAGGGCGGAGGGAGGAATTTGGATTCGGGGCTTCAAACGAGGGCCGTGGGAATCGTTCTACAATTCCCACAAAGAAGACGACCTAGTCTTTGACCCAGAAACGGACGTTACCGATGCAAAATGCGTGATGGAAAGTGATTAGAGGATATACACGGGCAATAATACAGGCTGTATATAATTCGGCCTTCGAGCCTCGGCTCGATGTTTGGAAAATCACGGGACAAAAATAATTACTAAACGCAACCAGGTAAAAATAAAAGCAATAATACGCATTTTAGGTACACCAGAAAAGTTTCAAGGGAATATAACGAAACAAATTATATAGAAAACTCGCATCTCTATGGATACATGTAAAACGTCATATCTGGAGTTGGTTGTGTTTTGAGTGAATTCCCGACTCGACACCTCCCTGTAGTTAAACGTGAAAAAATAAAGAGAAGCCTTCATTTGAATATCTACTCACTCACTCACTCACTCACTTACGGTTCGATCAATGCCGTGCATTATTTGTGTCGAGGACCAAGTGCACGTCTGTGTAGAAAAATACGTCTATTTTTCTTTTATTACTTATTTTCCTCCTCTCCATAAGCTTATGATTTCCCGTTTTCAACCGGAAAATGGTTTTAACATCCAAACCCAAATAAATCGATCTTCTCCCTTTCTTTCCCATTTTTCCTCCTTTGTTGGCGTATTCACTGTATGTCCGATTCCATTAATGGGATATGTTCCAAAGAATCTGGAACGACGTTGTCCTCGAAAAGCACGCGATTGTAATTCTATTGTTACTGTGCGTCGTTGTTTATTAACTATATAAAACCTGTATAAGAGGGGATGTTTTGAAAAAAAAATATAGGAGAGGAATATAGAGGACATGGGAGTTATCTATAACAGCTGTTAAAAACACTGAAATATTCTAGTGAAGTCCATTAGGTTAGCGGTGTCCAATTCCCGGCCCACGGGCCACATACAGCCCTTTAAGGGATCCCATGCGGAACGTGAAAGGTGTTCCGGTAGAAATGTATGAATACACGCAACACGATAAAAGATTAGGCTGACCATGTTTCCTTCGTAAAAAATACGAAAAATCGGGATCCATACGGGATATCACCAATTATCGCAAAATATATATATATATAAAATAAATAAATAAATTGTCAAATGTAAATAAATTTTCCAATTATAACCATAAAAAACTGTCAACAAGCAAAAGTTACCTATTACATCCAAAAAAAAAAATTATCGAGGTAAGGTTACAGTTAAAAATGTTGCCAAAGGCAATTATAAGTCATGAGAATAATGTCAATTCTTGATTTTAAAAATTCATATAGGCCTTATTGAAAATAAGGAAAAAACGGGACATAGACACAAAAAAAGTTCTGATGAGGCTAAAATTACAGGAACGTTCCGTAAAAAACGGGTCATGTGGTCACCCGTTGCATACAAGTTTCTAACCTGCAAGCGGCGGAAAAACCGTAAATCTGGCCTGTGGACTGAAAACCTTGTGCACCCCCTGCTGTATTATACAGGGTGTCTCAAAAGTTCTAATTCGGCCTTTATCTCATCAACCGTTCGTCGTAGAGGTATGGTTTCAATTTAAAAAACGAAAATACAGTGTATCATAAAATAAAAAAACATAAATTTTTATACCGACACCCCTGTCCTCAAAAAACGCATTCATAAAGTTGTTACCCTGTCTCTCGTGACGCCAACAAAAAAAGACTTTCACTTTTGTAAGTGCAATATTCGCAGAGATATTAAAATTAAAAAAATCGGAGAAAAATTAGGAAAGAACAGCATAAATGAGGGGAAGAAGCGCCTGTCAGTTTACGCTGTCCTTTCTTGCCTACTCAGTGATTTTCGAATTCAAGTATCTCAGCGAATATTACACTTTGAAACGCGAAACTTTTTTTTCATCTCTCTAATTGGGTATTTTTAGCTCAGGGTGACCAAATGAAAATTAAGAGCTTTTTATTTTATTTCGTGTTGTACTGTATTTTCACTTTCAAAACTGGAACAGGGTGGTATATGAACACATTTTGAGCATATTTTAAACTGGAACCGTACCTCCACGACGAACTTTTCATGCGATAAAGGACGCATTAGGACTTACAGGACACCCTGTGTAATTGTTTTGTTTCCTAAAAGAGAGGGTTAGGAATGATCACAAGATCGCTGTCCGATCTCGCACTTATAACGGGTGAAGACAGTAACAGTCAGCATCAATTACGCTGTGCACAAATGCTGACTCAGTAAACGTGAATGAAGGCTACATGGAGTCAAAATGCCACCAGGCGAGTTTTTCTGCCACTACTTGAAGGGATTGAGAGAAAAGTATTCGCAGATTCGGTTTCGCGTAACAACTGCTGGTGGCCACTCTCCTTGCGGTCATTCTACGCAAAATTTATTGCGTTATGGGCTTCGGAAAACGGAAGCTAAATTATTGTTATTTTTCTCCTCGACCATCTCCTTCCCCCCCCCCCCCCCCCCCGTGGAGTTACCACCAAACTCCATTAGCAGCCTCCATTATCTTAAACGCGCGAATGTATCAGGGAGTTGAGCGAATAAATACAGCGGTAGTACATTATTTTCTTGGGTTGTTAATTCCCCCGTCACACACCATTTTACGGCTTCGATTTTGCTATCGCATTGATTGGCGGAAAACATTGCTCGAACCGCGATTACGTTGCATATGGTAGCAAATTATGGCATGTACAGTGATTTCAACCCTCCCCATCCAAACCAGTAGTTTTCAAAAGGTGCGTACCGGCTCCTAGGGAGCGTCACCAACGTTTGTTGAGGGTGTCGGGGTGAATTGGCTACATTGATGAGTGACATTTCAGTGCTTTTTCAGTTCTTTTTTTAGACTATTTTGAGAGAACTGTGGATAAATGTTCCAATACAAAGGAGGCCGTTGAGGGCAAAAGTTTGAAAACCACTTCTTTAACTCTTTGGTTTTCAGTTCAGGGTTGCCAAAATACAGATTTTAACGATGAAGTCCTGCAGAAATCGTTTTCCAAACCCCTTTTTGATAAGAACGTCGGTTCTACCAACGCCTACTAAAGCAGAAGCTAAAGATGGCGCTGGTTCTACCCTATAAGCACAGACCAGGAACGATGTCAGGAAATTCGTATTCAGGATGTTCATTACCTCTATTTAGGGCGAGAGGATAAGGTCGCCAAAAGTCCATAATTATATGTTACAATTTCTTCTTCATATGTAAAAGTTAGATATTAAAAAACACATGAAGGATTTGATATCGTTTTCCCTCCGATATCAGATTGTATTACTGGTCATAATAATATTTCACCTGCACAGACCTGTTGTTTCTCCACGCACAGAATTTCGATATCCGTGTGGAATGACAAAATAACATGCTATTTTATACATACAAATGAGGCATTTTTTTCTGCGCAGTAAAAAAAAAAACTGCGTACACACAGAAGCATTCATTCTCAAACGTCCATTTTTTGTAAACTTATTCACCACGAAAAAAAACGGTGGCTTTCTTAGAGATACTTCTGTTTGTAACCAACAAACGGGTAAAAGTAAAATTTTGTAAGCAAAAAATATTCCCTTTAGAAAGTATTGAAAAAAACTATAGAAAAAGCAGTCTTCTATTACAATAAGGTCATTAAACTAGAACTTCTGCTGCCACCTATCAAATTGAAATGTAACTGTTACACTTCTTCGATTGAAATTAGAAAACGGTTTTTGATTGGTATGCCGCATTAAAAAAAGCAATACAGTGCGATATCAAAAATTATTTATTAATATTATTCCATATATGCAATAATATTAATTAAATTATTTAATTAAATTTGCCTTTAAAGTTTAGTAATTGATGTTTTCATGTAATAAAACAACGTAAGTAAAGCCCATGATGTTTGGCCTAACTTAGCAATTAGTTATAATACTAGTTCATAAAGTACTTCTACACTTTGCGGTTGTACTTATATTATTTTACAACAAACAAACAACAACTGTTAAAATTTCATGGAAAATTTGATAATTTCATTTATAATATTGTTTCAAAATATTTATTGATATACATTTAATGTATATATTTTTTCATGTAGCACATTAATCGAAAACCGGTCACAAATTTCTCCGAAGCAAAAACTTCATTTTTTATTTTTTTCCAGCTAATTTCCCGATTTGGACCACTGTGCGTCGGCGTTAACACTCCCTAGTTGGCGATGGAATGTTCCAGGGGGACGGTAGAAGCTACGAGTATAACGTAGGATCGTATGGGTTGTATTGCGTTGATGGCGATGGAAGAAAGCAATTTCTGAAGAAGGGGGCGATTGTTCAAAAAAGATTAGGAAACTGCTATAGAGCATAGTTACCCAACCTTTTTTGTCCCACCGCCCCCTTCTTCAGAAATTGTCCCATCGCTCCCCCCCCCCCAACGCAATCTAACCCATAGGATCCTATGTTTCATTCTTCCTACCGGTAGCTTCTACCGCCCCCCTGGAACTTTTCATCGCTCCCAAGGGGACGTTAACGCCCACGTTGGGGATCACTGCTTTATAGGATATAGGACCACCAGGTTGTCGATGTTATAGCCAAGTTGTAGTTACAACCGAGGTTTTAATAACTGAGTTTCACTGTAGCTAAACGTTCGGAGTTAAAAGTCTTCAAATTATAATTTTTTTTTTTTTGTCAATTCCTAATTTTACGACACGAATGAATGCATGAATGCCAGAACTTTGCCACTGGACTTATCCCGTTGCCGAGATCTCTTCCAGCCCA
Source organism: Pholcus phalangioides (assembly GCF_987345545.1). Lineage (NCBI taxonomy): Eukaryota > Metazoa > Arthropoda > Arachnida > Araneae > Pholcidae > Pholcus > Pholcus phalangioides. The sequence goes on from NW_028301597.1 coordinate 49,347,317, forward strand.
GCTTCGTGGCAGAGTCTGGAACACTTTGTTTTGCGTCAAAAAAGAAAAAAAAAAAAAACCATACAAAATTTTTACAACACATTTTCCTCAGACAATTGAGTATTGTTACGATTAACATATTTTGTGGTGATTACTGACGAGATGGGGTTGGAGTTGGAGAAAATTTTCAAGGTTTCGGTTACGATGAATGTATACATATTCCTAATTTTACGACGGGGACTTCAGCGCATGGTCCACGAACCCCATTTCACCCTCGGAGCTTTTAGTCGTGGCCCGCGGATCATTTCCAGAAAATGGTTGACAACATTGAAAACTACTAATGCTAGAATTAATGAAGGAAATAATTTCGGAATTAATGAAAATTCAGAATTAGTGAAACAAATAATTCCGGAAACAATTTTTGAAACAAATAATTTCAAAAATTAATTTAAAAAAATAACATAAAATCAATGAGAAATAATTTCATAATTTTTTCTCGAAATTATTTCATAATTTTTTCTTTATTTATTTCACAACCACTATAAAAGAATAATTGAATAATTATTGAAAAAAATGATTTCAAGAGGTGATGAGAAGGAATTTAATTTTTCATAATTTACCGAAATAAATAATTACAAAATCATTTAAAGTGATTTCAGACTAAAATTGATCACAAAATTAATTAATTTGATCAGTAATTAATAACAGGCTTTTTCAGAATTAGTGTTAAAAATATTTTCAGAATTAGTCAAAATTGGTAATTAATAAGAGAAGTAATTTCAGAATAAGTAAAAGTCTTCAATTAATTTGTGTGTCTTTGTTTAACTCGGGGACCCTCATTGTCCCCTTCTATTGAGAAGTCAATAAATTACATCACTTGATGGCCGGAGGGCTTTGTGGGAATTTCCGATCTGGCCCGCCGTGTCCGAAAGGTTGAAGACCCTCCCTCCCCCCCCCCCGTTTTACGAACATGCAAATTGCAATTTGACTGCACTTTTTAATTCAAGTGGCCTTCCTACACCAGCTGAAAAATTTTGGACAAGTAGAAAATGGCTTCAAATAAGAGTGAGCCATGTCATACTAACCCAGGAAAGACATTAACATGAGGAGGACACTTCGATGTGGCGGTGGTTATCGTTGGTAATTCTGCGGCACTAATCGATACGAATTTCGCATGTAGGTCTCAATTTTTATTTGAACTAGTTTTGGCAGAGTTTCCTTTAATCTCTCACTATACTCGGCAGAAGCAGCAGCAGCCATCTGCTTCGACGACGACGACGAAGAGATAGGAATAAAGGGGTGTACGAGAGAGATGGACGGACGGACGGACGTGAAAGTTAAAAGCCATCTTCTTTAATTGGTTTGGCACATTTCCACGGGAACAGGTAAAACACAAGAGAGCCGCGACGACAATGATGACGATCACTTTTCATACGCAGCGCAGAGAACAGAACGAAGGACAAAAAAAAAGGGGGGGGGGGCCCCATCATCATCTGAAACGAAGTGGCCGCCCCCTCGTGTATTTTCACTATCCGCTCCATTTGCGCAGGGTTTTTCGGGTAAAGATATTTATAGTCGGGACGTTTTTCACTGAATTAAGTGAATGACTTCAATATTTGCATTTTCGAGAGGGAAGAAAGGATGTTACATTGATGCATGTTTACCTCCATACTTAATGGCTGGTGGTGGGTCTTTTTCATGGGCTTAATTATGAGCTGTTGTGAATTGTCATTTACGGCTACGTAATTTGTTTCTCTTGCGAGTTTAACTGCCAATTCGGATTAACCCTTTAATTGGCAAGCATTGAAATATAAACAGGAGAAAAATTTTGAGGGGATATGCTGAGCAAATGAGATACCATTGAATGCTATAACGCGCCAAAAAAATTATTGCCAATATTTAAAAAAAATGGGATATTGCGCTGTAGAGAATAAACACACTGTATTTATATGATTTACATGAATTTGAATAATATAAAAATGTAATTTATTGTTAGCATGTTCACTTTTCTATCAGTATTGAAGAATGCACAGCAATATGTCTCTTCCACACCTGGTATATCCCTCCAAAATGTAAGGGTTAAAAATCGTCCTTGCTTGGCTTGTCAAGAAATAGGGAGACGTGTGTACCTTGTAATTATAGAGGCTGCATAAACATTTCAGCTTGAAATTTAAAATCCTATATTTAGGAGTTACTTAGAAGCATCAATGCAACGAAACGAGCTCAAAATATGTAACACCTTTATTTGGAAAAAAATATAAGAAACTCGCGTGTTGCGCTTTAAAGCAACATTGCCAAATAAAGGGCTAAATATGTATTTTTCTTGCCGAAATAATAATTTCAAGCTGTTTTCCGGGTCAAATTATGTTATCCATAAGATGACCGTATGATCCTTATTTTGAGGGATTTTCTAATATCTTTGGATGTAATGTACCAAGTTTTTCACAAGGAAAGGATCCGAAGTTTTCTTCAAAAAGTTTTGAAAAAATTACCACTGATTCTACTCATTTAAATGCGCACAAAAATACAAAAAACCGGCGCAATTATTATAATTCATTTAAAAGAAGTAGAAGTGAATACTGTATTAATATTTTGAAGGCTAATACACACAGGCTAAGAATAAATTAAAAATCTCGCGACCCCAAAGCGTTAGAATGACGTCGTTCAACAAACAACACATGATCAAGAACAGCACAGACAAAGAAAAAGAATAATAATAACTAGTTTCTATATATAAGACAGAGAAGCTGGACGAAAGAAACGAAAAGAAAGTGAAAAGAAGTTTTTTTTTTAAGCTTTCGCCAAGAGGCGATGAGTAGCCAACTGTTATATTTTTTAAATAATTTTTTGCGGCTTTAACAATTGCATTCCATCGCTAATTTTTTTTTTACGTGTTTCTGGGTGAGATGAATGTACTTAAAATTTTTTCAGAATTTTTTTGAGGGCGAGACCTTGGGACCCTTTCCTTGTCAGTAGAATCTCGATTAACTCAGCCTCCGATCAACCGAGACGCGCAGCCACACACAATTCTTCCATAAAATTATTTATATTTACCATTATTTATGGAAGTTCAATTTCAAAACTCACCCATGCTCAACCCGTGACCCTCGTAGTCATCTGATGTATTCCGTGACCTCAAACCTAATTTAAAAAAAGTGAACTAAGCAGCATATTCCCAGATCACTCAAGGGACCCGTGGCACGGTTCCAAATCAACTAAGTGACCTGCGGGACAATTCCAAATCACTTAAGTGAGTGCGGTGCAGTTTCACATCACTTAAATGGTCCGTGGGCACGTCTTCAGATTACTTAAGAGACATGAAGTGTATTTACACAGGGTTTATTTTGAGTGCCCCGCGACACCATCCCAGATCACTTAAGTGAAACGTATTACACTTCTACACCACTTAAGTGGCCCGCAGCACATTTCAGTTGTCCGCGGGATATCGCTTGAGTGACATAGATTTTTTTAAAATAAACAAATCATAAAAACACAGACATATATACAAATACAAACATACACAAAGGTACACACATAAAAACACATAAATACAAACACTTTGAGACCTCAGGGAACTGGACCGAGTGTCAGACACACTTAAGCGGAACGCGTTGCAGGTTCACTTAAGTTTCTCGTGGCACATTTCTGGACCACTTGAATGACCCAAGGCCCATTTACAGATCACTTGGGTGACTTGCGGTGCTGTTCCAGATCACTTAATTTGCTCGCAACAATTTTCCAAACCAGTAAAGTTGCCCGCACTCTCCTAAAGGTTGAGCACATTTGCCATAGGCCTACTGTACACCAATTACGATAAAAGCTGGACCGTAAATCTCGGTAGACTTCAAAGTGTGGGTAGAAAATTTTTATTTCAATACGATTAAAACAACAGCTCAAACGTGCAGCTACATAAAAAAAAAAAAAACGCTCAAAATCTTCAGGGTACCCAAAAGTTACTTGAATTGCATAACGGTTTGCAAGGGGTCCTGGGTTCAATTTCTTCCGGTAGAAACAACGGGACATCCCCCCCCCCAAGTTCACCTCGGGCATAATATTCAGAAAGCTTGTTGATTTCATGAATTTGTGGCAAATAATCGCACGGGATATCTCGGAAGTCACGCCTGTTTCAGTGAACGATCATTCTTGCAGTATTTTCTCATTTTGCTATATGTCCATCCAAACTCGGTGATTCGAGGAAATCTCGATAAGGCTTCGTCATTTTGGAAAATGATGATTTGTTTGAATGCATTTCCATACAATCGATGGATGATCGTCTAGACTCGATACGGCCGAAGAAGCTCTTGAAATGCTATTGCTCTAGATATTTCAGAGATGGTCAGCATCAAAATATATTGCCTCAATTCAAATAGTCAAACACTGGTCAACAATTTTTAACTTTTTTTTATAACATGTGTGAAATATGTTTTTTTTAGACTAATTTTTTGGGGGTTTGCTGAATTTAAATACGAATTAAATAAAATCTCCATCACGTACAGTTTTTTTCCGTATCCATGATGGTCATGTTTTGAAATACACTACACTATGAAATATTTCACATCTTTAAAATGGAGATGATCGGCACATTCTTAATAACAAATTATAATATATTTATAACGATAGTTATTTTATCATATCCATACATTGTTATATATGGAATTGTAAAAAAATTTTTTTTTACAATTTCATATATAACAATGTATGGATATGATAAAATAACTATCGTTTTCTCATACACATAATATCCGTAGAGCGCACATGCGCAAACGCAAAACGAAATTTATATTTTCTCCCGATTCAGACTCCAATGATGAATATGGTTCTGTTTTCCCTATCCGTAATGAAAGTATCTACAAAATAAACATGAATACTATTCAATAGTTCGAAAAAAGTAATTTTGAAAAAACTGACAGGACCCCCCCCCCTACACAAGTGAAAATTTAAGATTCAAACTCAATTTTGGAATTTTCTCCCGATTCAAACTCGAATAATAAATATGGTTCTGTTTTCCCTATCCGTAATGAAAATATCTACATTTTATAAAAGTTTATAAAAGTATTTTATAAAAGTAATAAATTTCTTTTTCTTATATACGTGTTGTCTTCTTGCTGCAAAAATGAACAGTAATCACTACTCATTGAAGGGTCATCCCACCTGCTTTGATTCCCCTAAAATCCCCCTTCATCGCAAATGTAAATGATTGCTCTGCAGTGAGTTCTATGTGGAAACAAAATCACTTGATATTTTCCTTATTTGAGGACTTATAAATACTTTTCTTTTTAAAGTATTTAAAGAAAGTCTTATTTAATTTCGGGAGTAAAAATTATCTTATAGATGCGAAAAAACCTGGACCAGATTTGTCCATTGCCTTCATAATATTTTCCATCAGCCCCACGGGCGTGCGCACGATCGACTAAGTGGGGGTGGGTCATAAAAGATATCATTGGTTTCACGACGATTTTCTTTTACATAAGTTAGTTATTAACTTTCAAAAATGTTTAAATTGACAGAAACTGATTAAAATATCTGATAAAGGTGTATTTTATTAGTCTTTCGTGTTTAGTATTTCAATATTTTATTTTTTACAAAAATATTATCAATTTTCGATCGTCTTGGGAGGGGCATAATGTCCCCCCCCCCGCCTCCCTGCGTACACCTCTGATCATCCCCAATTTAATGTGACATGTTGGCAGCAAAACATAAAGCAAAACTTATTTGGAACATTGAATGCATCTGCGACATAGACTTAGGACCCATTTTTTGACTAAAGGGTTGTGCGTAAGCATGAAAAGCTTGTGTTTCTTTTTCAATTAAAAAAACGGAAAATCAGCTTGCAATTGTAAATAAAATCAGTGTTGCCATTCCCAAATTTTAGACGGCAAAAAATATAAATATGATTTCTAGCATCATTTCACCCGTATAGCCTAAATATGGAAATTTTGAAAGATATTCAAAATTAAATACCATATAACAAAAAAACTAGATATGATGACCATTTTTTAAGGCCAGGTCTGTAACCAGCACCCAAAAATTAATTACGCACAGCTAAATTTTTCCATGTTAGGGAAACCTTCTAGACTAGTGAAATTTTCAAATATGGGACTGGCTCGCATTCTTGCCTCTTGTTTCGGCAATGGTGATCCCAAACACGTTTGTAACGATGCTTCCCTGTAAGGGGCCGTTCAAGTATTACGTAAGCAGATTTTTAGCCATTTTTGAAACTTCCCCTTGTCAGCAAAAGTCAGCAAAACTCTTACCTCCCCCCCCTCCCCTTGTCAGCAAAATTTCGTCATCAGCTCTGTTCCTCTGAATCCTAATGCATATTGGTGGGATCAGAGACGTACACGGGGGAGGGGGGGCATAGGGGGGGGGGCTCTCATGCGCCCTTCCCACAATCAAAAATTTATATTTTTAATGCAAAAAACTATATATTTTTTTGTAAATTTGAAATTTCTTCCGAAATTTCAATACCTTTATGCGCTTAAGTGTCCCGTGGTACAATTCCAGAACATTTAAGCGGCCCGTATCACATTTTCAGATCACTTAAATGACCCGGGACATAGTTCCAGAATAATTAAGCGATCCGTGACACATTTAGAGATCCCTTGAGTGACATGTGACGTAGTTTTAGAGCACTGAAGTGGCCCCCAATGCGGTTCTACATCACTCAAGTTACCCACGGCACACCCTCAAAGCAAATCGGAAACCTTCTCTCCCCCCCCCCCATCGATGATGACGTAATACTTGAACGGCCCCTAATTTCACATTCCCCAACCTGTATAGCAATAGCCAGTGAATGTAGTCAGCTTTTGTTGAATGTGCGTGTACACATTCGCGCTATGCGTCGTCCTTAAAGCAATTTGATGAACTATCGCATGTAAATGGGATGGCAAGTGATGACAGATTTACGAGACGAGCAATGGAAGTCGTACTTACGATCATCCATCAACGGTCGGTACATCAGAGACGCTCCCTCTTGGATTTTGTACAGTGAAGGCTGTGGTGCCGCGATCGTTGCGGGAGGGGGGGGGGGGTGGGAGAGAAGAAAAAATATATAAAAGCATGTACAAGGGTCCGCCCTGTTATACGGTAAAATAAAAATATCCCGGCAAAAAGTCTATTTAAATAATATATTTCGAACCCCTGTTTAACGGTCACCCTCAGATACGGTCACGGACACCGTTTTCATCATTGGTTTCATTGAGCCAAAACCCCTGTGCGGACATCAATAGTTGCAATTTTAGTTCGAATTACGCTCACTAGATAGCAGTAAAATTTAAATATTGGTTCAACTTTTTTTTATATTTGGCTACTTTTGAATGAAATTTCGGTTCTGAAAGTTTCTTAATGTTTGGCACTTCTAACGTCTGCTTAGAATCTGAAATCATGTATCGCTGGTTGTGCTCCTGTATTTTACGTTATTCCCCGTTATTTAATATGGCCAGATCTAGTTATAATCGTAGTCGCTCTCCATCACTGAGAAAAAATTAATGTCCCAAATACAGTGGAAAAACATAAAATTGGAATTCGTGCTCTTACAAATTAATTCAATGCAGTGATTATATACATTTTCCTATAAACGCAACGACGGAAAGTCATTGTGTTCAGTCTTTCAGCTTAAAATACATTTCGAAGGAGCTCAAATACTCAGCGAAACCCACCGAAGTGCGACTGACTTTCCAAAATTTGTTTATTCAGTATGTAAACTTTGTATAATATTCCTTTTGTAATTTTAATTTCATATCTATGCCATAATTATGTATTTTCTTGACTTTAAACGCATCTCATATTCTCAGAATTTCATTCACGTTCAAATAAAGAACCATATTTCAGTTACTGTTTATACTATATATAATATGGGAACCCCTTTTGATACGGTCAATCCTCTTTTACGGACAATTTTTTTTTTGCCCCGCGAGTGTCCACTAAGAGAGGAAGTGGGGGGGGGGGTGTTTACTGTATTTTGATAACACAAAGGGAAAGAGGCCGTTGAAGTATTACGTAAGCAAATTTTTCGCCATTTTTGACCCTCTTCCCTCCCTTGTCAGCAAAGGTCAGCAAAACGCTGACCCCCCTCCTCCCCCCCCCCCTTGTCAGCAAAATTTCGTCATCAGCTCTGCCCCTCTGAATCCTAACTCATATTTTCATAAAGGGTGGTTGATGACGTAAGCATTATCCAAACCCCTCCCCCATCGATGATGACGTAATATTTGAACGGCCCCAAAGACTGTGTCTGAAATACTGCAGACCTTTCTTTTTTTTTTTTTCTTTTGGGTTTGTATACAAATACGCGTACAGCATAAATGATAGAAAAAAGATAGATAGAGATAAAGAGAGAGAAAGTATTTCTCTTCTTTGATTTTTTCTTATTATTCTCAAAGTTGGGGAGGAGGAGCACTATCACCTGCAAAAAACCGGAAAAAATTCTTCTTAAATGTGGAATTCTTACAGAGGGTTCGGTTACTTTCACTGTGCCAGTTATAATGCGGATCAGGGGAAACTTATAAAACCGCTTAAAGAATTAAAGGCATTTGTATTATTTGTCAAGAAATTTTGTAGCCATGAACGATGGATATAAATAACTCCATGAAATATCACCCGAGCAAGAAAAACACAGCTTCGACGAGATGAAAATTGCTCAGACACTGATGAGAAAAAACGAAGGTGTGTTCGAGGGAGTGTTGACGGAATGGATGGAGAAAAGAAAACATGATTAAATGAAATATGAAAACCTACGTATTTATAACACCTTGGCGTAAAAGAAAACAAAAAAAAATCTACTTAATCGGCCATTTTCTTATCATTTGAAAGAAACGCAAAATTTCGTGAGGACTTGGAAAATTTTTCTTTGCTACGCGGTCACGCTGTTCAATATTTTTCAACGGTACTATCAAGATAGCATTCGGGTGTGGTTCTCGTTTTTCCTCTTATTTTAAGAAAAGGCAATATATATATATATATATATACATCACTCTGTTTCTACACCGGATCGAGACACGCATGTGACCAACTTAATGAAACATTGAAGGACATCATCGAAGCGAAGGAGGAGGAAACTCTCCATTTCATTCGAGTAAAGTAATTTTTGTCCATTTCGCCGTTTTCCGAGCAGTCTTTCATGAATACTTGGAAATTACGTCACTGCGATAAGAAAAATCAGCGATGAGAACGTCTGTGACGATCCACGGTGACGTAATCTAATGTTATCCACACAGGGTGATTCAGAACTCGTAGGTAAAACTTTGAAGAGTGATAGAACACATCCGAAACCCTCGATGGCGCCGTCATAGAACGCATAAAATGCTGGTTGTGTCCCTTATCGTCATTTCTAACGTGGTTTGCAGAAGGGATGGTTGCTGGGCCGTCATTTCAACTTTTTCCAGGAGGCGGGGGGGGGGGGGCAGAGACATGTGCTCAATGTATGTATATATATATAGTTTTTAGTGTATTTTTCCAAAAGACGGGGGGGGAAGACGGCCTCCCCCGACCCCCCAAATGACGGGCCTGGATGGTTGGTTTCACGATTGATGAAAATGCGGACATGCATTTCATGTATCCACCATGCATGGAAGTCGGAAGACTGCACTGGCAGTGCTCTTCGACAAGACGCGTGACGGATCGAAAAACCTTTGAGCGATTGCACTGCTGTGTGTGCGACACTGGGCGCCTTGCAGCTTCCTCACACTCCTGGCACACCCTGTACGGTATCCTGCTTGCCTCTAACGAAGGACCTGTCAATAATCGTGTACACGAGTACAGCCTCGGGGATTCCAGAGCATTTCCGTCCGATACATGAAATGCCTGTCTGCCTTTTCATCATACCACACTACTTCAAAAACCAACTCTGGCTATATCTCTATATTGCAATTTACTGCCATTAATGAGGTGGGTTGGAAATGAATTTCGAAATGAAATTTTGAAAATCGAATTCTCTCTCGCCACTCGGGCGCGATTCATGAAACCAGTCATCCATTTTGCAATACACGATAGAAATTATAACTTTCCGACATTTTATATAAATAAAATTTTTTGTCATTATAACGTATTTCAACAAAACGGTGTCAGATCGAAAAATTTTTGAGCTACTGTTGTCTGTGTGACACTCGGCTTTTAGTGGCGTCTTCACATGCCTGTCACAGTCCGTGCTGTATCTTGCTAACCGGTAACAAAGAACGTGCCAATACTAGGGCATGAGTCTCGTCGGAAAGGCACTTCCGGCACAGCCTTAAAATAGATTGTAATCAAACTCTGACATTGAAAATTCAATACAATCGAAAAAAGGGGGGGGGGGGAGTGATATAAACACAAAACCGTGGTTCGAACCCACTATCGTATTAATTATTGGAGGCAGGCACTTTACCCACTACACCCCAAAAGCAGAATGTTTTGTATTGTTCGGCAGCAAATCCTCAGCTGACTGGAAATGTTCTGCGGTAAAAATACAGATATATAATAGTGTTTTCTCTACACGTTTCTTAAAATTTTTCCAGATTGTTCTGCAGCAGCACTGATTGGCCGCTGTGTGGTCGTGTGGGACTCACGTCCTGAGAATCCAGGTTCGAACCCCGTTGACGGCACAGTGGCGGTCGTCTGAAGTTGATTTTCTGCGGTTTTCCAGCTTCGAGGCGCGAATGCGAGCCGGTCTCCCATATAATGTCTCTCCACAGAGATCAGACAGACAGACCTACGTCATGATAGTGACATAACATGAAAATTCAAGCATTTCCATTTTTGATTCAGGAAATGAAAGACAGGTGGTGGTAGCATGAACACGAAACAAGCGCAACTCTACGACATAAATACATTAGGGTCACACATTCCGGCATGCGCCGATTCGTTAGAAATTCCGTAGAGGAATATGTACGAAGTGCATGTAGGGTTATGTCAGGGGTCTTCAACCTTTTTCCAGTCGCGAGCACTGCCTATACCCATGATTAAAAGAAGAGCACCCTTACGGCAAGTTTAACATACGAATGCATGAAATTATGATGATTTCAATGCTTAAATGCAATTCCTCCAAGGTGTTTAATTCCAACGTTGCTCAAGTGCCCGCGAGCACGAAATCTAACACTAGCACTCTGGGTACTTCAGGGAGCACCGTGGTGTTCGCGAGCAACGGGTTGAAGATGCCTGGCTTAAGTAGTAGTAGTAGTAGAACTGATTGCTCTGCTACATACATCGAAGATTTCGGCATATTCTGCTTTGGGGCACTACACCATTCCATGTGCACCCGTCCCACACAGTACAAGCAAACCTGTCATTGTACAGAGAAATTATGTTAAAAAAAAAACACCACCAGAACCACAGAGTCTATGACCAGGACATACATGCGTCCGCCATCTATAGGCCTACATCATTTTTTTTAAGACTTTCATCTTAAAAACAAAAATTAAAATCATCAGAGGATGATTTATGTAGCAGGCTACTATGTTTTTCACCATGTATAGATAATGGGAGCACTTCAAGTTTTTGCCTATGAGTCCTGAACCGCCCCGTATTTCTGTGTTAATCACGATGTCCCATAAATTAGCGATTTGTCGTCGCTTGCCCTAGTACGACGCTTATGATTCGTCCGATGAATTTATGTGATGGTGATTAAAAATAATGCCCAGTGGTTTAATACGATTGTCTTTTTTTTAGTCGATTTAATGAATTCTCCAGATTTATTATCTCCTAAATTCACGAGGAAAGTCCTATTAACTGCCCACGACGCTACTGAAATTGTCTGGTAGCACTACTAACTGCAGTAAAAGTGCTCCGACATAATTAAAGCGGTCCGCTTGCAGCAGCGTCTTCGTGGATTCCGGGTAATTAAAGTGCTAGCTACAAACTTGCTCTGTTTATGTGTATGTGGTGTGTGTGTGTGTCTTATTACCATTACTTTTTTTGGCTGCAGTAGCGAGTAGATTCTCTGGAATTTCTTCACTTTTCCCGGCTGGAGGGAAAAGGGCACTAAAATCATTCTAATTAGATCGGGCATAATGTAAAAAGGGATATAAAATTTTCTCTCTGATTTTCTTTTATTCATGAAATATTCAGGTGACAGAAGAAATTTTCGCGAGGTGAGATCTTCTTACTTTTTGAAATCAATCTCAGATGTTTGTCATGGATTGCGCTTTCAGAGGAGATAATTTTTCTTCCATAATAATAATCTTACAAGGTAACTGCATTGCTTTGTGCCAGGCAAGGGTTATAAATACAGTCGGCCCCGCTTAATCAGGTAACGGATAAATGGATACCCTGCTTAAACGGATAAAATCCTCCGATACCATTCTCCCATAGAGACAATGTTAAAGTTCCCCGCTTAATGTGATAATTTCAACGACTTTTCCCCGCCAGATCGAACCCGTTTTAACGAATACCGTTATAGCGGAAATCCCGTTTTAACGAATACCGTTATAGCGGAAATCCCGTTTTAACGAATACCGTTATAGCGGAAATCCCGTTTTAACGAATACCGTTATAGAGGAAATCCCGTTTTAACGAATACCGTTATAGCGGAAATCCCGTTTTAGCAAATACCGTTATAGCGAAAATTTCCCTTTAACGAACACTTTTCTAATCCCCCCAGATAAGTTTACATAGCAACAATGTAAATACCTGGAATTCCTTTGCAACGAAATTTCGCTATAACGAAGTGATTTCTCCGGTGTCCTGGAGTTCGTTATAACGGGATTCAACTGTACATATTACGCTTCACACATCAACTGTTAATGCACATCAACTACTATACGCATATTTTTGTTGAATGAAACATTTTTGGAATTCGTGGAAAATATGTTACAGTAGGTTAAAATAAATACACTGGCTATCGAGTATTCGAGTTGTCTTCAATACGTACATTTAACATAATTTTGTTCTCCGTTGAGCCAATAGAGGACGCTAACTTTCCTAATGAAACGCAAAAATCTTAGGTATTGTGCCATCATTGCAATTAAATATGATTTTCATTTCATTTTTGATGTCTGAGTTATTCGAGAAGCTTTATTGATATTGATCTTTCATCAGTTTTTAATATACAAACTATACTAACGTTGTAAAATGGCAATTGAATTGTTCCACGCATGATCGGATACCCCGCTTAATCGAGCATTGCGGTGCAGGAATCATTTACATCCAATTAAGCGGGGCTGACTGTAAATGGACATTCAAATAGAGCAAATAAGACATTCAAAAAAATTCAAGTTGTGGTTATGTTTGATCTTTATTGAATAGTTCGCCAATCAAAGAAGCATCGATTGAGGTTCTGTAATCACTCGAAAAAACGATGAATTTCAATTGACAGAAGTATATCACACTGACTATATAGACTCTATAATATATAGACCAACGTTTCTCAACTTTTTTGAATCTATGGTCCACTAAAACCTCTGGAACAATTCAATTCGACGGACCATTAATTTACAGGATATGGGCTTAACTTTTCTTAGAGGGCCTATATGGGTATCAATAACATTAGTTACATACAATTAAATAATTTCATTTAAAAAGAATTGAATTTTCAAGTCTGCCTGCAGACCACTTGCGTTACCACCTCGTGGTACATTGACTTCATAGGTTGAGAAACGCCTGTATAGACCTTTCTTCAAGGGTTGTTTCTTGTGCAAGAGATGCGGATGACGATCACGAGCACTCACAACACGTGATGAAGAAAAATGACGTCCGCTTTTGTACCATTAAAAAGAAAATTACCGAAATTTTCGGGTCCTACGAGTACCCATACATTTGTGAGAAAAATAACCTGCGTGCCCCCTCCCCCCCATAGCATTTTTCGAACCCTATTTAAAAAAAAAAAAAGCTTAAGCTCCGATGCAAGTGTGAGTTTGGAACTTGCTCACCGTGACATTGTTTAAGACATCTGTCATAAACAATAATTAGAGCTGCGTCAGCACGGGGTCTAGTTTCAAGATGTAATATCAACAGAATGAAATTACGGGCATGAGAGAGAATCGGTAAATAAATGTTCGTTATGAACAAAGTACACTAGTGTATGAACTGTACAGATTATAAACCAAATCTTATGACTTTGTTTTTGTCTTGAAGATAAACGAATGTCACATAAGATCTGCTTATTCTTGGCGAATAGTTCGACAAACGTTCACATTGCCCTATAAGATAAACAAGACAATAATTGCCCTACAAAAAAGCGAATTCAGAAATTTCGGGAGGGGAGTTTCGAATGTAATTTCCTCTGAAGCAGAAATTAAACTTAATATTTTGTTTGTCAAATTATCTGCACATCTATGCTGTATAAAAATAATAATGCTTGCTCTATCAACGCAACACTAACGTGAATAATTTGTGCAGTGAGCCTAACCGATATCTTAACAACGTCGAAAGCAATCATTTAGGTTCAGCAGTTGCTATCGGAAAATATATTTTTTTTGCAAATTGTGAAAACTCGCTCTTCTTTCAATATTTTCTAGTTTAAAAGATCTATTATATTCTAATACCGTATATATTTTTATCGTAGAACCTCTCGATAACGGACACCGATAGGAACCAAAAATTCTGTCCGCTAATGAGGCGGTACAATATGCAATGAAACCTCGTTTATACGACTTTCACATTTATAGGACGTTTGGCTTCGATCGCAATTGGTTCTCTCATACATGTTAATGTTAAAATGCACGCATATGCTACTGTGTGTAAAAGTGATACACCGGTGGTTATGCACAATCACCCATCGTCTCGATAAAGAAAGTTTGATTAAATTTCACTGCATTTATACCATTTTTACCGGTGATTATGCATAATTTCCAAATAAAGTTCGAAAGTCTGAATAAATACGGAAAAATTTATAAATGTTCTTCTCTTCATTAAACCAATTAGCTATTATTACCTGTACAGAATATGTGCACTTCACATATTTTGCAATAAAAATTCAATTAAATATTTAGTAATTAATTAATTAATAATTTATCATATTTACCAACACGAGCTTTGGTTTAAACATAATCTTGGTCTAATATGATAAATTCCCTGTTCATGACCTAGAATTATGAATATTCATGAATTAGAATTAGAGAAAAAAATTAGAGGTCACTCGATTTTACTGTCCGCTATCAAGGGTGTCTGCTAACGGGGAGTTAATACATTAAAGCCCTATTCCGAGGAACCGGGGATCAGAAAAGTGTCCGTTAACGGGGAATGTCCATTAGGGGAGTTTCCAGTGTAATTATATTCTAATTCGAACGATAGAAGGAATTTATAAAAGAAAGAAGATATAGATACAAATACAACACCACAACAGGCAAAATGCCCAGCGAGGTGGCTGAGAAAAAGATGCCCATAACAAATATGGATGTCATATATTTCAAAAATAAAGCAACCCAATTAAAAATGCAATTAGAAACATTATAAACAATATATACACATGACAAAATATTATACAATGCCCATAAAGAATACTTATGGTTGTCTTATTCTAAGTATGAATAGCTTCTCGATTATGGTCATTCCCCTTTCCTTTCTCCTTTCCTCATGTTT
Organism: Pholcus phalangioides; assembly: GCF_987345545.1. Taxonomy (NCBI): domain Eukaryota; kingdom Metazoa; phylum Arthropoda; class Arachnida; order Araneae; family Pholcidae; genus Pholcus; species Pholcus phalangioides. Next base: position 49,362,782 of record NW_028301597.1, read on the forward strand.
CCAACTACTATCTCTTGCCGGCCCGGATGGAACGAAACTTGGCGTTTGGAAACGTGTGGGATGACCATATGACAATATTTTACGGGACACATTCTATTTTTTTGAATTAGTACTTCCGAAAATACCTCTTTTCTAATCTTGTCAAATCCATTTGAGGCATCAAATTGATGCCTAAAAAAATTACGCTCGTACCTTTGCGTCTAATTCAGGAGCCGCCCCTGAGTTGGAGAGTCCTTTCTGAAACACCCTGTATATATATATTGGACCTGTGATTTGTATATTCGAAGAACCCACACGATGGTCGAAGTAGGAAAACGAGATTCCGTGCAATTATCAAAACAAAATCGAAGACACTAATATTTTTTCTTTAATATAATCTCATTTTTCGCGGTAAAGACTATAAGAACGGAAATATGCTCGCCGTCTCCGATTATTATCTTAATTGCAGACGAAGTCAGGAGAAAGGCCATTCCGCCAAAATGAAATATCCATTCCCATCTCTTGCCTCATTCGTCTCCCATCCCATCTTCATTCCCGGACAGTTTAACAGATGTTAATTTTCCGGATCTTACTCCTCGACGATCGCTTTAAATAGGAATGACGATCGCATCGATCCGATCACGCGAAGTCCTAAAAAAATCTCATTTATTCGCTAGAACGATACGTTGTAGTTATATGCAGAGTATTATACTATTTTCAGAATGATATACACATTGTCTTTTTTTTCTTCCCTCAACGACGAGTGAATCTGAGTCGTGGCAAATCGCCAGGGGCCCTGGTCCGGTCCGAGAACTATATATATATAAAAAAATCTCATCTCTCCTCTTCTCTCTCCATAAGATTATTCGGCAATGCTGTTATCGACGGAGATCATCGCAATATGTGGACACATACAGCTCCTAACAAAAAAAGATAAATCCCGATCCGTCCATATGGTGGCCCGTCCGTTTCGCCCAAAGGATGAATAATGAAAACGGGGTTTTTTTTTTGAAAATGGCCAAGAAGTGTCTGCCTCTGTGCCTGGCTAATCATCTGTGTCCATCTGGAATGACGCCACGTAATTTGAAAAAGCTATTTTTTTTGGGTGGAACGATACATAAATTATTCGTTGTGCTATTCACGTTCTATAATAACAATGTTTATTTTATAGGCTATTTGATCCGAACTGGGGGTCGAGGGGAGGTATTAGAGGTTCTAGCTCAATATCGCTAGAGATTTATCTTGCTGGGTGCCCCTTGAAAAGAAAGAACGGATTTTATTACGCGTCAAATGCCTATCCTGAAATATTACGAGGTCGAATACGATGATTTTGGATTGTATGCCTTAGATTTTTGGTCACTTTCTGTGACTTATACACCACCAGGCGTGTATGGTGCCCCCCCCCCCTTGCGCTGGATCATGAAGGACACATAATTCACGCTTTAATGCAAAGGGAACGCTCACCCTTTAGGAGAGTGTTGGCCACTTCATTGGTGTGAAAACGTGTCGCAGACCAATTAAGTGATCTGGGATTGTGCCGTGAATCACTCAAGTCGTCTGTGAATATGCCGCGGGTCACTTAACCCTTTCCCGAGATATCTCGTCAAACTTGATCTGCTTCATTTCAGCCACCCCGAAATATCTCGTCTTCTAAAAACGCGCTGAAGTTGTTTTTTACAGTAAAACATGTTTTCCATTCCCTCGCCCCCCCATCCAATCAATCAACTGCCAGTGGGCGGAGTCAGCACTTGTTCAAGGTTTAATGATAGAAGGAACGAGAAAAAGAAACTGTGTATCCCCCCCCCCACATAGTAAAGCAATATTGGCCTACCCTCATCATAAATAATACAAAACGATTTTTTTTCGCAAAAAAAGTGTATTTCATTTCCTAGAAAGACACACACGTTATGGCAGGTGTTTTTGTATCATAGTGGTGGAAATAAAAGTTATGGGCTTTGTCGCGGGTCATTTTGAGTGATCTGGAGTGATGTGCAGCGTGTCATTCGAGTGATATTCTTTGACTTCCTTTTTTCCTGTAATAAATTTTCAAAACCTACAGTGCAAGTACATAACAAACATTTATATTATATATGCATTTATGTATAAAGTACGGACCTGTACCAAGAGATCACAAAATATGAATAAGATCGGTTTTTTGTAATAAAATGGTGCTTTTGATGGTATGGTAGGGGTAGGAAGTGAGCATTTATTTATAGAACTATATATAGATTATTTTTGAAATATATGACATCCATATTTTTATGGGCATCTTTTTCTCAGCCACCTCGTTGGGCATTTCGCCTGTTGTGGCGTTGTATTTGTATAACTCTGGCTTATCCGGCCCGCTCATCCGCCATATTAGGCGGGATAGTCCATATTCTACTGTATTTACTTTCCAGTTCGTCAACACGATCTAGGGCAACATTCTCTCATATGACACGCACACTCACAAAATAATGAAGACAGTTGAATTAAAAAAAAAAAAAACAGAATGGCAAAAACACCCGTTAATATTGGCGATTTTCCTAAAACTCTCAACACAATAACACTCTCTAACGAACCATTTCTCCCATTAACATTTTTGTCACAACTCCCATATTTTTGCCAATTAAAAATTCTTCCCGGTTCCCCGGCACCCCTGAAATGACCACGTTACTTAGTTAAATAAAATAACAGTTTTTTACAATAAACCCCCCTCTCCGAATAATTGCAAAAAATCACTCAAGCACCGCACTAGATTTGAAACCACACCAATAAATAGTCATGGGGGAACATTTCCAGAAAATGATCAGGAAAAGTACTGATTGCATCAGTATATATTTCCCGTGCGGATTAACAAAGAAATGGACGCACTAAACGGTTTTAGTGGCATTTGCACACACACACATAGAATTTTTTGAGGTCCAAAAATTTCTATTATAGCTGCGTATAATAGGAATTAGGTAATTAGATAATTTCAGTAATTGATGGTAGAGAAAAAAAAATTGCGATAATTATAATCTTTTATAATGGGAAAAAAAGAGCTCCCCGTGAAAAAGAAGAAGAGATAATCGATTTGCCAAACATCAGCTGTGTATTGCACCAGCAAGCATTTCCTCTTGTAATGAAGAGCCTTTATAAATAATAAAACACGGCTCACAGAGAGAAAAAGTAGTCATTCGTGCACATCGGGATTCCCATTTCCTACTTTACAAAGAAGGAAAAAAAAGTAGGAAACCGGGTGAAGGTTTTATTCTATTAATTCAGTCATTTCTATGTCACGTCATCATCATGTGCAGATATCCACTCATCAAAATCTCGAAATAAATTCCCAAGATATTGGTCGTGATAGGAAAAAAATATGTGAATACGCTTTGCATATTAATCATTACGGTAGCAAAAAGTTTTTTTCCCGATCCGGGAATGATGGAATCATCGAGATTGTTGAGAAATATACATTGCACCCGAGCATGCCTGTGATTTGATATCAAAGTATTTAACCCCTTGAATGTTGTAAACGTAATATTACGTCGGAAGTTGTATAGATTGATTGATTGATGACCGCTCACGCCCAGAGCTGTTGTGCAAGACAACTTCCTCTCTTCACCTCCTAGGAGACTGGGTCATGTCGAAGAGCATCTTCTATTTATTCAACAAATTAAAAATTATATACATTCTATGGAAACAATCAATCAGGAGACTTTGAGGATACATACAGTCAGGATTAACTAAAAGAAAAATGAAATAAAATATATAAACCATCGAAAAGATTAAATACACGCTAATTTACACTAATTAGCTATGCATTATTATATACATTCTGTGGAAACAATAAAAAAACACACACACACACATTGAGCACGATTCAATCAAGATTAATATAAAAGAAAAATGAAATAATGAAATATAATTATGTACCAAAGAATAAACACAAAAATCTTATTTACACAGATTTGCCGTGAACTACCATTGAAAACCCGGAGGAAAATCCTTGGCACACCCAAAATAAAAAAAACTATTTAGGTGGTGCCAAGGGTCCTTTTTATTCTCCAGATATAGTGGGGGGCACATTCTCTTTAGTTTCACTTACACAGATGATTTTTTTTCTGCGCAGCAGAAACTCTGGGTATACAATGTGTACTCTCATTCTTAGTCATTCTGAGACTCTAAATGTCTATATTTTGTGAACTCATTAACCGTGAAAAAATTACGCCTTTCTTAGTTATATACCAACATTAACAACAACATGATATAACATTTCTTAGTCCATAACGAACAAACGGGTAAAAAGAAAATTTAATCAGCCAAAAAACATCAGCCAAAACAAGTTAATTATGATTATTTGATTAAGTATATATTATCTACAAAATTTGAAATTTTGCAGTGTTAGTGTAATTTTTTACTTACACTATAGATAGTTCATATACATTTTTCACGATCCCGGTACCTCCGGTCTTTTCATAATCAAAATATTAGTATAAATGGAATAGCTTACCTCCGGGGGTCGTGAATTCTAACACAATTGCACGTTTGAAAAGAAGTACGACAAACATATTGGGGTAAATCGGGAAGCTGTCCATACTTATATAAGACAACACAGTAACCTTTTTTTATGGGCAGTGCATTGTATTTAATTTTTTTTTCTTAATACATGCTTTTATTTTTGGTTGCTGTATTTTGGTTATTTTGACATCTTATATTTGACATCTTTATTTTTATATTATGAGCACCCTTTTTCAGTCACTTTGTTGGGAATTTTTTTGCCTGTTGTAGCCTTTGTGCTTGTATTTGTACTTGTAAAACGACCTACCAAATAATTTACATGCTAATTTTTTATTGTTACCATTACACATTTATTATCATTGTCTTTTTATTTTACTTTTCACAATCTAGTAGATAAAGGGTTAAAGACACACGTGACATTCAGATGAAATTTTCTTATTACTGTATATTTCTTGCTAAAAATGCTTTAATGACATTTCAGTATCAATGGAATAACAATTCAGTTATTTCTGAATTGGTCTCTTAGTTTGAAAAATATGTGTTGCAACAAGCTTTTGACGCTTTATTTAGACACCAAGAGGCACCAAACTGGAACCGAAAATTTTTTTTGGTAATTGTTTTATCCCCTGCGCCCCAAATTCCATTGAAAAGCAACATTTTTTTTTTTTTATTTGCTCTGTAGACATATAACAATGATTTGTAGCATTCATTTTACTGCGATTTCATTTTCATGATAATTCTGGCAAAAACTTTTTAAAAAGGATGAAAAATTTGCAAGTTTATGCCATAAAAACAGGTTTATACTTTTTTATTCATTAATGGTTTGTCATAATACAAAATGAATACGTGAAATTATTGATATATGCCCACAGAGCAAAATTAAAAAAAAAATTGATGCTTTTCAATGAAATTCGAGACGCGGGAGACCAAAAACATGACCGTTCCAGTTTGGCGGCTCTTGGTATTTAAATAAGGCGCCAAGCTTGTTGAAAAATACAGATTTTTCTTTAAATTAAGAGATCTGAAATTGTTATTATATTGACACTGAAATTTCATTAAAACATTTTTAGCAAGAAATACACAGTGATAAGGTATTTTCATCTGAATTTCATGTGTGCCTTTAACCCTTTATCTACCAGATTGTGGAAAAGTATAATAAAAAGACAATGATAATAAATATATAATATGTATGACAGAGGCCTTCAACCTTTTTCTAGTCGCGAGCACTGCGTGTATCCATCATTAAAAGAAGAGCACCCTTATGGCAAGTTTCACATACCGTATTTTCCTGTGTATAATCCGCGGTGGCGCATAAACCGCATGCAAAATTTGAATTTAAGGGAAGACACACACACACATTTGTCCCCCCCTTAAATAAATTCTAATCTGCTCGCATCCTTGCTACAAAATACTATGAGTACTCGAGCCAGGGCCGTAATTACGATTTTTGCCGCCCCCACAGCTTTAGAATTTGATAATTTTGTACTATGGTGTTCTTTGTTCCCACCTAAAACTGCCGCCCTCCGGCATGTGCCGATTCGTTAGAAATTCCGAAGAGGAATGCGTACGAGGTGCACGCGCGGTTAAGTAGTAGCCGAGTCTATGGCACAGTCTATCTTAATTCTTTAAAATAAATTTTATACTCCATAATATTTGTTACATTTCCATGTTTTTTTGTCGCATATTTTCTGCATTTTTTACCGTGTGCCGAATATGAATATGGCGAAACCTAACGGGGGTGGATTGGGGGGGGGGGTGCAATAGGATATTTTTACAACTTCATCCGAAACAAAACCAAATTCCAATTTTCACTCGGATTCGAGGAAAAAAATCAATTTTTTTCTTCCACTCGGATTTTTCCTCGCGGAATTATGTCCGCCTGGAAAATACTTTGAGCCTCCCAATAATCCGAAAAGTTTTTTTCCACGTATAGTACATATTTCTCGGATTTTTATATATATATCCTATTCCTTGTTTTTAAAAGATTCTTTTTTGCCATTCAGAAATAGATAACAAAAAAAAAATTCTTAGTGTTATTATATCCGATATATTTGTTATCCTTTGACAGTAATATGAAAACATAACACGCGGTTGTAGGTCACGTGATATTGTGGTTGATCTCTCTCCTGTCCATGATAAGTATTGATGATCCCTCCAAAGGCGTTGGGCGGCATCTATCTATGTACATATATATAGAAAGGATAAATGGGAGGGGGGGGGGAAGAGTACCAGAGGTGATCGTTGCTATGGTTTTCCCGCCTCTATGAGGGATTATGGATAATTCTCTTAATACTTCTCGTGGCCCATCTCGGTTTTTTTTAACGATTTTTATCACTTAGTGCGTACTATGACTTCATATCGTGAGATAAAACGAATCGTGGTCCTGACTATGAGCCAACAGGTCTATGGTGCAAGTGGGTGTAGGGCAAGAAATTCTTTGCACATCTTTGACGGGTCCCTCAACCTGTTCTTGAAGCATTCGAGTGGGGGGGGAGGATATGAATTATTTTAGTCCTTAATGATGAGTCAGCTGGGACTTGTACTCGTGTGTCTTTATGAGATCGTGAATAATGTGGATGGGACATGGCTGCTTACAAGGGCGGGGTGGACAGGGATCTAATCTTGGTGCCCGAGACGATTGTCATTAATTTTTGCTTTTCCGCGCAATTAATTAACTATACAAGGACCAGTGAAAAGTCTGACGGGGAGAGGGGGGCCATACTCCAGGATGTGGGGACCATGAGATGGAAAAAACCCCACTAAAGAACGAATGTGCGTCACTAGACGAACGAGTCAGTAATTCGTGAGGCTCCATCTGTTGTCGGTACATCAAAGCGGTTCCCGTGAACCCCCCAGAGTCACGTGGACGTGTATAGTCTTTGTTACTTGACACTTTGATGCTTTTGTAAGTTATTATTATCGATGGCTTGTAGATCCTCACTAGCCAAACCCTGATAGGAAATTGTATAGTGGGATCATTTGCTTCCTTGAATTTTCCCAAAGAGCACTTCGGGTAAGTGCTAATTTGACAAGCACAACTGTACACAAATGTGTTGGTTCTTCTTTTTTTATTGACTGGAGATTATTGTGAATAAATGCTTAGTCAGATGAGGCGAAAACGCATTTCGTCTTCTTCCCCCCCCCCCAACCTGTGTAATGTTGAAGCAACTGTTAAAGCATGAGTACTCAACCATCATCTCCTAGACTCAACCCATGACTCGCGGGCCAAATGTAGCCCTCGGAGTCATCTTATGTGGCCCGCGACCTGAAACTTAATTTTATAAAAATGAGCTAAGCAGCACATTTACAGATCACTTAAGTGGATTATCCCCCTTCAATTTGGAGATGAAACTTCTGACAAGTTTCACATTGTAGACGCACGGAACCTCCGAATTACAGTTTATCAGTGAAATCATCATTACAATAACGAGTTAATGCATTGATAATAAAATAAATCAATATCGATTATCGTTCAGATATTGAAAAGAAAAACCACTGGGATGGAACGGAAAATATCTTGAAATTATATTTAAAGAGCGACTTTCTCCTCTTTATCCCCTTTCCTTTCCTTTCTCGGAAACATTTCCAAAAATACCCACTTCATCAGTATTCCGATGAGGCAATGGCCGTTTGCTCTCACTTCCATCTCAAAAGGAAGACAAGAGAACAACAAAGTGGCATCATATAATAAAAGATGGCAAAAAAAAAAAAAAAAAATAAGAATAATGGCAAGAAGAAAAAGATATCTCTGACGTCACAAAAGAGTGGCCGACTGCCCAACTTCCGAAATGACATCTCTTCGGGATGGAAATAAAAAAATTACTTGGCACACACAGCAACGTCGGTCAATATATGAGAGGAGCATCGGTTGAAGGGATGTACATACATATAATAAAATAAATAATACATATATAGGAAAAACGTGCGGCGAAGATTTTTGGCCCTCGAACGTGTATGAGGCCAATTGAATAGACTTGAATATCTGATGGACGTACGCAAAAGAAAAAATGTATTTTCACCTGTTTATAAATCTAATTTTGAACAACAAAATTCCATTCGCAGTTTGGCACATTCGACCGTTAAAATAGATGGGTGCATAAAGTAGTATGATATCTGCTCGCCATTTATGGTAATACTAAAAATGGCTGTTTTTGTGTTTGGCTTTGTTTCAAATGTTATTATCCGAGGGCCCTATTCATCGGTGTGAAGTGAAGAATTTCTCAACTTTTCGACGCGCGTCAAAAAACACGAAAACAAGATTGGAAACGGACCAAGTATTTTCAACCATCATCACCACCACCACAACAAAGTGCAGTCTTGTTTCCTCAGAGAGAAATGCTTCCTAGAAATGTTATTTAAATTTACGATACCGCAGACTATAAAGTTCTTATTTGGACGATTACAAGGCTTCTACTAATGTAATTTAATTCCTTCGTTCGTGTTCTTCGTCTTAACCCTTTAAGTGGTTTTTAAAATTTTCCTGATCTGCAATATAACTTCCATAGGGGAAAATCACTAAACCCCTCACCCCCCCCCCCCACTTCTGGAAATTGAGAGAGATAGACGGCTTTTTCTCAGCCCAAAATATCAAGAAAACAAATATTCTCTGAATATTATGCTGAGGAAAACTCGGAAAGAAAACTCTTGGGCTGAGCAAAAGCTGTCTATCTCTACTATCCGCCTTGGGAGCCATTATTTTTTTAACATGTTTACATCGGTTGAACGCAGGTGTCGAGGAGATATGATCGAAGTATTCAAAATTTTCAACGGCATGGATAGGATTTACCATGAACTTTTAATACACCGATAATCGACTGCTTTTACAAGGGGACGTCATTATCGATTGACAAGGGACAATTCTAGGTTACGGTGTCGCAGGGAATTTTTCTTTAATAGGGTTGTTAATAAATGGAATAGCTTACCCCCGGAGGTAGTAAATTGTAACACAATTGACACGTTTAAAAAGAAATACGATAAACATGTTGGGGTAAATCGAGAAGCTATCCATTCTTAGAATAAGACAACCATAAGTATTCTTTATGGGCATTGTATAATATTTTATCATATGTATATATTTTTTATAACTTTTGTGATTGCTGTTTTTAATTGGGTTGCTGTATTTTTGAAATATATGACATCCATATTTGTTATGGGCATCTTTTTCTCAGCCACCTCGTTGGGCATTTTGTCTGTTGTGGCGTTGTATTTGTATTTGTATAAGAGAAAATGCCACTAATGCGTCTACTTCAGCGCCTCACGCCAGTGTAGATGGTAGCGGGCAAGTACGCCCGGTACGCAAGAGGGCCTGGGTTCGAGTCCCGGTGGAGACACCGTGACTTTTTTCTCCGAGTTCACCTCAGCATAATATCCGGAAAATATTTGTTTCCTTCTAGAAATTGTCACCTATTTTCAAGAATGATATTTTTTTGGGATTGTACGAGCTGATAAATGCTTCCCCCCCCCCCCAACATAAAATAATAATAATAAAACGAAAGAGAAAGGAAAAACTACCGTTTTCTGTTATATTTCTATGTTGTGTACTTAATCTCCCATATACTACCTCGAAGGGAAAAGAAAAACCATTGTATCTCCCCTTTCGCTGTCAGACTTTGAACAGAAGTTGACTCCGCTCACTGGCATTTGATTGACAGGACGGGAAGGAAATCATGGTACCCAAAGTTCTGTACGGAGCTATCTGGGTACCGAGGTTGTCAAAATAAGGGAGTTTTGAGAACCCGAGATGTTTCGGGATTGCCGAAATAAAGCAGATCGAGTTAGAAGAGATATCTCGGGATTGCCGCTGTAAGGGTTAATGCAGGGATCAGGAGAATTTCGGTAACCCTACCTACCAAGTTCGAAGACATCACTCTTCAGAATCAAGTATAATAATTCCAGAATAGATGGGAAATAATTTTAGAATTCATGATAAATACTTTCATAATTTCACCAGAAATAATTTCAGAATTATTGAAAGAAATAGTTTCATAAACAGTGGAGAAAAAAGTGTTTCGCAATTCATGAAAACTCATAATTAATGAATAATATTTCCAGAAGAATTGAAAGAAATAGTTCCAGAAAGATTGAGAATTTTTTTTTTTCAGAATTAATGAAAATTCATATATACACATTTATATTCATAATTATATATTTAAGACGATAAAATTCTTATTATTGACGATTCCGAGGGGACTGGTATATTTAACCCCCCCCCCCGTTCTGAATTAGTCCGGAATGCTCTACAGAATGTTATGAGACTTTGGAAACGTCTTACTGCACAGGGATTAGCGGACAGTTTCGGTAACTCTACGTATCAAGTTTTAAGACAAGGGTGCTTTTTAGGGCCACTTCATTGGCTTGCAAACGTGTCGCGGGCCACTTAAATGACCGGTAAGCGTATCGAGGATCACTTGGGCGAACTGTAAATGTGCCGTGGGTCACAAGTGATCTTGGAATGTTTCAACTTTTCAAAGCAAGATTTATCTGCTTATAAATAACATTAAAATCCAGGTGAATTGTTTAATTTAGCCTTAATTGGCTAGCTTAACTAATTGACAAAAAAAATCCGCCATTTTTCGTATTAATATAATATTCATAGTTTTTCACAATTAATAAAAAATATTTCCAAAATCAATGAAGAATTGTATCAAATGAAAATAAATTTCTGGATTGAGATGAAAATTCATATTTGGTGAAAGAAATCCAGAATAAATAAAATACTCCAATAATAATATAGGGCCTGCTGTTTGACTCGGTGCCCTGTGCCTCATCAGGGCTTTCTTTCTTTCTCCCTTTCACACCGAGCACAACTCCGCTGCGAGTCCATCACTAAGACCACTCGACCACCACAGCGGCTGCCCCGTCCGTGCTATCCGTTAAGACACCACTGTATGAATCTAGATACCGTAGTATGATGACTTGTTGGTCTTCGGGCTTCATGATAATTTTATTTTTGGCATAGCAATGTCTGGAAGGTTGAAGACCCCCTCCCCACTCCTGGATTTGGATAAATAGGCCCTCTATAGTAAACTTAACAGTGTAAAAACACATAATTCCGTAATTCAAAGATCGAGTCGTATAACCTACCCACTCCCTCATTTGGGAATCATGGGACAGAGTACATGCAATTAGATGTTGTTTAAGAAGGTAAAAAATAGATGCGAGTGGAATAGAGATCAAAACAAGAGATAAAATGTATATTAGAGATGAGAGAATAGATATACATACAGTACATATACTCATCTTATAAAGAAGAGTATATCGCAGGCATCAATAAAATAATCTCTTAACAGAAGAAGTTTCCTTCGTCCGGTAGTAATGTTATTTAATACTCGCTGGTACTGGTATTACAGGGCCAAAAAAAACAAGCGAAAACGTAATTATTGGGGAGGCTCCCGTCGGCCATAAACCCAGTGTCTTACCCGTCAATAAACTTTGAACTAAATCTTGGTCCGATTCTCGGAATGTTCCGCCATCTCTCTCTCTCTCTCTCTCTCTCTCTCTCTCTCTTACGGGATATTAAAATATTCTCTTGTTTTGGAGGCACTGATTAAACATCTACAAATAAATAATAATTTCGTTGTTATTACACACTTTGTTATATTTTGTCAAACCTGTAGGTCGTAGGAGCTCCTGAAATGGGTCGTACACATACACTTTGCCATTCGGTTATGTTACGTCACTGGTTTCAGGGGCATCTTAGTGGTTTCGGTGACTTGGGCTGGGATCCAGACCTTCTTTAGCCATGGTTTTATGTACAGTATTTTTTAGGAGAAGTCGGCATCCAAAAATCGCACAATATTATTATAAAATGCACGCAGGAATGCTGAAAACTATTTATACTGTAAGAAAATATGAACATACTAAAAAAATTATCAGATATATGACAGCATTAATTCCAGAATTAGAAAATAATTCCAGAATTAGAAAATAATTCCAGAATTAGAGAAATAATTCCAGAATTAGAGAAATAATTCCAGAATTAGAGAAATAATTCCAAAATTAATGAGAGAAATAATTTCTGAATTAGGGAAAACTTTCAATAATTTGAGAGCCTTGTTATTATATTTGGGTGGTGGCCTTTAGCTTACAGGGCCCTGCATGCCCACCTGTTGACAAGTTATTATTTGGTTTCACTAATTTCAAAGACTAAAAATTTACGTGACGGGTCACGAAAGTTGATCATGTTATTAGTTTCTGGTCGCGGCTGAAAAAGGTTAAGAACCACTGCATTAATTGAGCCATTCACGAGTTTTGAGTTTTTTTTTTTTTTTTTTTTTTTTTTTTTTTTTTTTGCAGCCAAATTGCGGAGTTTTGGAGCCGAGACTATCGAAGCAACAGCGTCCGAAAAGATCCAGTGAAAGTCTCATGAAGATGAAAGTCAGCAGTCAGGTCCAAGTCCTTGACAGGGATCACAGAACTCCCAGGGCATCTGGTCAGTGATGATATTTATATTATCACTGGTTGTGAATGTTGATGATATATCGTGTTATATTTGTATTATTTTATTTCTAATTACAACCCGATTCTCCGTTTTTTCAATTGAAAGAAAAAAACGGGCTTTATATATATACTAGCTATAATACCCGGCACTGCCCGGGTTTTCATCAATGAGGCTTTTTTTGGATCACGTGATATCTCCCTCTATTTTTCTTGAGGGACATACAAACAGTGTCCAAGTTAACCAATATGGCGACCTGCGCGATTCATGAAATAAACAAATATAGATTTACACAGAAACGTAGAAATGAATATATATTTTTCTTTTTTTAAGGGGCGCTAGGTATTTCGACCCCCCCCCTCCCTGAACTTCAAGTTATCCATCTGTCTGTTCCAGCTTCCAAAAATCCTTAGTTAAAGCTGTGGAATTTTTTCGATGCACTTTTCACGGGCTCATAACTAATTTTAAAATATCCTAACCCACATGAATTCATGCAAATAAATATCAAAAGAGACAATATGGAGACATTAGTTTTCATACTTGAGAAGATATAAATGAAATCAATGATATTGTTCGAATATCCAACTCCAAAGTATAGGTTTGGCTAATTACTTCGTATTTAATCTCCTGGGCTTCGTATATCTCTAAGCGAACTGAATATTTCAAAAATCGAGAATTCAATACAATTTTTAAAATTATTGATGGGGCGGAAAATCCCACTAATTTCCGCATTTCTACAGTAAAATCGACAATTTTAGCACTGATTTCTATGAGGATCACCCTTTTCCTGACTCTCAAAGCGATGCTGATGATGATTATGACGTCTATTCAAAAAGCCTCATTACTGAGAGTATATTGAAAATGTGGCAAACCATTATAAAGGCATAAACTATTACACATATGGTAACAGGATTAAAGAAGTGACAAACCGTTGTAAAGGCATATACACGTCTGAAACGCATTGCTAGGGAACCACGGTAACCAAAGTAAACGTTCGGAAAGTGATTGTTGAGGCCCAAAAACCATTGTTGCCGGACAGTTTTTTGCTCATTTGGGGCATTTGCCCTAGGCTGACGAAATTTTAAAGTAGCCTATCGTTCAAGTCGGGTCCCATTTGGTATATATGCAAAATTTGGCGACGATCGATCTAAAATTGTAGATTTGTATAGAGAACATACACACACAGACATACAGAAAATCAATTTTATATATATAGAAGATATACTTATGTGTATAACCCTTTAGTCAAAAAATGGTCCTAAGCCTATGTCGCAGATGCATTCAATGCTCCAAATAAGTTTTGCTGCCACCATGTCACATTAAACTGGGGATGATCAGAGGTTTACGCAGGGGGTATATGTCCTTCCCAAGACGATCAAAAATTGAAAATATTTTTCAATATTTTTGTAAAAAACAAAATATCGAAAGACTAGTAGATACCTTTTATCAGATATTTCAATGAATTTCTGTTAACTCAAATGTTTTTGAAGGTTAATAACTAAAAATTTGCCTTTAAGAATAACCTTGTAAACAAACCCCCACCCCCAAAAAAAAATATATTTTGTGATTTCCCTTATTAAGTCGATCCTGCGTACGCCTCTGTAGCTGATGGGGAACATTATGAAGGTTATGGACAAATCAGGCTCAGGTTTCTCGCTCATAAAAGAAAACTTTTCAGAAATTAAATGAAGCGAACTCTAAAAGAAGTAGCGTTTGTGTCCTCAAAGAAGAAACTATCGAATGATTCTATTTCTCACTTGTGCATAGCTCGCTGCATAGTAATCATTGACATCTGTAAAGACGGGTTTTTTAATGAATCAAAACAGGTGGGAACCTTCAGTAATGAGTGATTACCGTTCGTTTCTGCAGAATTGCAGAAAGAAGACAGCATCGATGGGGTGGGGGTTCCGATTTGCTGACTTTCTATGACGGGAGTGGGGGTTTGGAGGATGCTTACGTCATCAACCACCCTTCTTAAATATATGAGATATTCTTAATGGCAACTTACTCGGTGCGCCAAAAAGGAGAAAGACCTTTTGATAGTTTGTTGGCGGCGCCTGAACTAACATTCTCCCTATTGATAAATCCCCTACAGAGCCACTTTAGTGATCTCTAAATGTTTCGCTGGTCCAAGTGATCTGGAAATGTGTTCGAGCCACTTAAGTGCTCTGGAACTGTGCCACGCATCGCTCAAGCGATCCGTAATTATATGCCGCGGATCATTTAAGTAATCTGGGAATGTGCCCCGGGTAACTTGAGTGGTGTAGAACAGCACTGGAGGGGGCCACTTCAATGCTCTAAAACTGTGCTTCATGTCACTCAAGGGATCTCTAAATGTGCCACGGAGCGCTTAAGTGGAACGCTTAATTGTGGAACTGTGTCGAGGGTCATTTAAGTGATCTGTGAATGTGCCACGGACCTACTTGAGTGATCTGAAAATGTGCCACGGGCAGCTCAAACGCTCTGGAATTGTTGCACGGTTCACTTAAGCGATCTGTAAATGTGCCACTTAGTTAATTTTTATAAAATTAGGTTTAGTGGGGCTGGCCACATTAGATATCCCCCAGGGCTACATTTGGTCCGCTCTGCATGGTTTAGTATATACGGCTGAGAGGGTGGGTCGCAATGAATATCTTAAAAATAAATTTTGAGTCCTTAGCTTTCAAATAGCATTGAAATTAACAGAAATTGATTATAATAACATATACAGGTATTTGCTTCCGAAAATTTATTCTCTTCAAAGTATTTTTTGCATAAAAAAATTGTTTTTTTTTCATTGTTGGTGCTGGGAGGGGGGGGGGTTTGCGCACGTCTCTGATCCATCAATATGCGTTAGGAAATGGGGGCAGAGCTGACAAAAGTTTGCTGACAAGGAGGGGAGGGATTCATAGTTTTGCCGGTTTTTGCTGACAGAGAGGGGGTCAAAAATGGCTTAAAATTTGTTGACGTAATATATACAAGTATATACACACACACTTGAACGGCCCCTTATCTCCATTTTCAAGTGTATGTGTTTTCCATAGTGTATGTGTATTTCAAACATCACCATCATGAAGAAACTGAACGTGATGAAGATTTTGTACATTCGTATTTGAATTCAGCTTCCCAAAATTAGTCTAGAGCAGAAGTAATCAACTTTTTCTTTGACTCGCGGAGCCCTTTTCAGTACCTATATAATTTTTATGGCGGAGCCCTGTTTGACTCGAGGAGCCCTTTCTTATACATAATGTTTATGGCAGAACCTTGTAGGCCTCTCTTATTTACTCATCTAACAATTTTACTGATTCATTTTAGTAGTATGGGCCCCGGTCCACCGCCGGAAGTGACGTCACACTTCCGGTGGTGAGATATAGTACGAGGTGTCTTATCGCACTTCCGGTGTCTTATCTCTTTTCCGGTGTTAAGTGGCAGCTGTTGTTAATTAAATGACTTCCGGTGTTGAGATATAGTACGAGGTGTCTTATCTCTTTTCCGGTGTTAAGTGGCAGCTGTTGTTAATTAAATGACTTCCGGTGTTGAGATATAGTACGAGATGTCTTATCTCTTTTCCGGTCATTAAGTGACAGCTGCTGTTAATTAAGCGACTTCCGGTGTTTATCAAGTGACTTCTGTTGTCTATTAGGTGACCTACGCTGTTTATCGCTACAGAATGCCGACATCCGGTGTTTATTAAGTGACATCTGTTGTTCGTTAAGCGACTTCCGGTGTTTTTCAAGTGACCTCTGTTGTCTATTAGGTGACCTACGCTGTTTATCTCTACAGAATGCCAACATCCGGTCATTAAGTGACATCTGTTTTCTATTAAGATACTTCCGGTGCCTTATCTCTATTGGCTGCTGCTGCCTCATCGCTATTGGCTACTGCTACCTTGTCGCTATAAACTTCCGGGGGATCGGTCGTCATTTTTCTTTTCATTCTCAGTACAGAGGGTTCCATTATGCAACAGGAGACGGATATCGCTGTGACGGCCCAGAGAAAATTTTTTAGCCGTGAAGAAACCGGAAAAGCCTTAATCGGGATCATCGTTGTGTCCGTGATTATAATTATCACTTTATCTAGCCTTGCATTGACTGCGTACGACGACCCAAGCTTTAAATTTAGAGGAAACTGTTCCCGTTCCGAATCTCTTGGTGATGGTGTTTTTTTCACGAGATGTAATACAATTTATGATATTCGTGTTTTTGTCAATTACACGCCGACGATAAAAGGAATAAATTTAAATTCCAGACAGATGTATAAACTTATCGAGCATGCAATCGATATCTTGATATGAATAAATATTTGTACTGAATGAACTAGTTGTGTTTCATTTTACTACGCGTGAAGATTATTCACATAACATTTTAATAAAAAAAACTTCAAACGACAGAAATAAAAGACAACAAAATGTATCGGCAAAATCTCTTTATTACTTTTTGAAAAACATTCGTACAGCAAAATGTTTTTTCACATACTGATAAACAGCAAAATCATTTCCTTTTCTGTTTAGTTTCTTAACAATACTTTCTAAACTTACATTTCTACTTCTCTGTATCACGAAGAACACAGCATACTGTCCACATACATTGGAGGTAGGTGATTGTAGAGGAGTCCAGTTCCATAAAATGTCTTTATATCTTCTTGTAAATGATGCAATTTCTTTTCCGTAAGTCTCTGGTTTCTGTCCGTAAGAATCGAAAAATTCCAAGGTGTTCTTATCCGGAATGTTGATTGCCATCCAGTGAGAACCAGGTTCTGTATGCTTATCTGCGTTCACAACTAAAGACGCCGGATAAGTTTGAATATGCACAGGTAACATGTCACATGGAAACACGCCGATGAAATATGGTGTTTCCCGCTCTAAAATTGTTTTTATTTGAGACGAATACATATTTTAACTGCTGAAATCATGGAGGATATTTCGTGCCTGATTTATTTCTACGACGTTGTCGAACTCCAGGTACACAATGACAGAGACTGGTTGGACAAGCGGGGCTTTAAACTTTGTTTCCAGTCGTAGGTTGCCGTGCCTGATCAGATTGAAATGATCACCTTGGCAGAGATCGGCGCTGAGATCAAAGGCGTAGATAGCGTACCCCAATGGGAACTCACTTCGAGAGATGTCTATACCCCTGTCTTGGCATGCTTTTTCAGTACCTAAAAACAAACTATGATACGCTCTGACATATAAGCCTTGATCATACTGGGGCTCTAGAGGCTTGAAAGGTACTGGCTGTCCGTCAGTATACGCGGCTATGAAGTTAAGATCGTAATGTTTAAACTCGAACGGCGATTTGCTATACGATCCCGAAAAAGCGTCGTTGTCTACTAAAGCGACTACCACTCTCTTGGGTAATTGTCCAACGACGACACTGTCTTGAACCCACGACATGCTACCCTGATGTAGCGAGTAAACTTTACATATTACTCTGTCTATCGGATACTTGGCTGGAGTATGGCTCAGAGCTTTCGCATGTCCCACAAGCACACCAGGAGACACTTTGACATGTCTTATGTATAAACAGGCGTCACGGAGAATGACTTTGAAGTTTGCATCTTTGTCTGGTGAAAGGAGACAGAATTCTGACTTGCTACGTATTATTTTTATTCTTAGAGAGACAAGATTCAGCAGGAGTCGCTGTTGACAAAATATGTCTCCGTGAATAGTACCCATCATGTCGACGGTCTTACTTTCTTCGATAAACGCTGCTCGTTGTATTAGACCTTCGTTGGGATCCTCTGACTTCGGGTCCACATCACTCATTTTTCCGGCAGTGTCTTTGTAAAAGAGTTCTGTAGTCAGTTGGCTGGTTTTGCTTTCGTTTCCGTGATTCAGGAGTTTTTCTATCATAGCTCGGTAGGGGTACGTGTTACTGGAAGATGATATCAGACGGTCATTCAGGGAAACATCAACTTGGGAAAACATGGATTGCAAGAATAGGTTCACAGGGGCGACTTTACTCTCTTTATCCAGAAAAGTTCCATCGCCTTTCACGACCTTAGCTCTCACATGAATTAACGTTTGAGAGAGATCCAGATACTCGTCACCACTTCCGCCAATGTTAAATTCCAGTGGGCCACCATCAGAGACGTTTGAAATTGGGTAATAGGTAACCCATTTTCCACTTTCTATGGTAGTCTGTGTTCCAGGTAGAGTGAAAAGGTTGAGTTCAGATTTTGCCAGTTGAGGAGAATCCTTCAAGAGAAAAGCCATCACGGATCGAAAATATCGTGTGTGTTCACGCTGGGTCGTTTGGCTAAAATGATGCGTTTCACCTTCTTACGTTTCCTTTTATGTCCCGCTCCAAACATGGACCGAGTCTTGGCCACTGCTTTCTCCGTCAGTATCTTTCCAGCTTCACCCATTCTTCTTTTCGCTGCTTTTTTGACGTTTTCTCCTTTCATTACGTCATCAACAATATCAGCGCCGGAGCGTAAAATCTGTTTGCCAACAGTTTTAGCTCCTTTTTTTAGAAAAGGTAAGGCTACTCTAAAAAGACTGCCGAATATGTTTCCTAGTCCATATCCTCTCTGCATTACAACGCCCGAATAATACGGCAGGCCTTGGCCGGCTTGTTGGACATAATAGTCTTCAAACTGTTCAGTGCAACAATGGTATGGAACCTTCATCTTTCGTATCTAGTTCGTAAATGATAATAGGTCGATAAGACCGGTGTTTTTATAAGAGTTGTCTCATGCGGAAGTGAAGAATCAGAATCGATTTTCCTCTACTGAAAGGTATGTGATTTCCCGAACTGTCTCGAATTTCTATCTCTATAGTCTGGAATTCTTTTCGAGCAATAGGGAGATAGTGAGGTCTATCATAATGAGAGCTTATAACCTCGTTATCTTTTCCTTTCACGCGAACGACTCTCAGTAGTGGAGCTTGCACATCTCCCACAACCTGAGGCTGCACGATATCTGAATAGACGTACAAAACTGGAAAAAACACGTTTGTGTCAGCAACGTAAGGACTTTCGGTAGTTTCTTCGATCAGCAATGGTTCAAATCCCAGCAGCTCCGCAATGCCAGTTTTTAACAAAAGTTTTGCACCATCTTTTAGAGTTATTTTCACTTTTCTCGTGTTTTCATTGTAATTAAACACTATTTTGTTTCTTAAAGCCGGTATCTTCATACCGTTCAAGAGATCGGGAACTGTCTCGTAATATCCGACTGGAACGTTTCTTCCATGTAGTTTGTCATCACCCAGATCGAATCCGAACAGATTATTTTTTTCGGTTATGTTGTACCACGTGTGAGAATAAACAATCTCCGAAAGTGCGCACTCCCATTCACCAGTCAAGCTTATTGGAAATGGCAGTCTTGTGACAAAATGGGATATAGTGTTTTCAGGATAGTATGATCCTGAACTGTCGCTGGGGAGTGTTACATAGAACGACATCTTGTTGAATGACTGATAAATGCGCAAACACTGTCATTTATATACGCTTGAGATGATTCACCCATGCGTTGAACTTGCTGTCGTAGCCTTTAAATTTTACGTAATACTCCATTCTACCTCTCAATTTGCGTCTTTTTAGAATTTTTTCTACTTGATAATATTCGCTCGGCTTCACCTTCTGCAATTCAGATTCGTAAAAAGTACCCTGGACAATCTCACCGTCAGAGTCGCTTATCCTGTACACTGGAGGTAAGCGCTCGAGTCTCTCTTTAATAGTGAAAATCTCTCGAGTCCAATTATGTTCATAACCTTTCTCGAAAACCATTTTGACGCGACTTATGCGGACCGTATCTCCAATGTCAAACTTGAACTTTGTCTTCACGGGTCTCAAGATATCCTTATACAGTTCATTCCAAACGACCGATTGATTCTCTTCGGTAACAAGAACGGGTTTAGTCTTTATACTGCGGTGCCACGTGTTGTTGTAACTATGTAACAGATCGCTTAATACGTCTATGTATTTGTGCGTATTATTATGTGTGAAATATTTAAACATTTTCTGTTTTAGAGTTCTGTTGAATCTCTCGACGACAGAGGCTTTTTTCTCGCTCTCTGTTGAAAAATGTGTGATATTCATCGATTTTAGATAAACTTGCAGAGTTTTATTTTTGAACTCTGTACCTTTATCAGTCTGCAAATACTTGCATACGCGGCCTCTGAAAATTTTTCTGAACGCTTCGGTAACTTCTTTTCCGGTTTTATCTTTTAAGGGTATGGCCCAAGCGAACTTTGATAAAACATCGATACAAGTAAGTAAGTACTTGATGCCTTTGTTTTCCTTCTTCAGAGCCTGCATGTCTACCAAATCGGCTTGAAATTGTTCGTTTATACCTCCCACTATCACTCGATTCCTCTTAAAATTCTTCCTCGATGGCTTGTGCAATGTATATGCTTCGTTACCCTGCAATATTTCTTTGACATCTTTCAAAGTTACGTTTTTACCGACTTCTCTCTGTCGCCTGTGAAACGCGTTGATTCCGCCAAAACTGGCCGGTTCGGAGGGACTTGTATATTTGTCCATATTTTTTCAAAATCGGATATTCTTTTCCTAAATCTTATCGCATCCTCGAGCCAAAACCCTCTTCTATCCTCGCCTCCAACTACGAATATTGATATGTTATCGCTAAAACACACCTGTTTCTTAGCTCTGTTCATTAGCAAATGAGAGTATAATTATATCGTGTGAGAATATATACTAGAACAAAAAAAATAACACAGGTTTCTAAATTTTCACATTTTTATTGTATTATAGTTACAAGCATAACCATTGAGGAGACATTATTTGTTCAACGGAATTTTTAAATGCTTCGTTTCCTCTAGGTACTTTTCCAAATTTCTTCTTTCTCAGATTATGTCGTGTTAGTTCCACGATATTTGTTCCCGGGACAACAACGCCATCTTGAACAAGTTCGCCATCCTCATTCCAAAACAGCTGTCTGTTGTTCACTTTCATGGTGTCAACCAGTTCTCTAGCTCTTTTCTTCTGACTCGGAGCGACTTTTCGTATGATCATGTTCTCAAAATCGGGTCTTATATCTTCTTTCTTTTCCCCTAAAATTTTAGTATCCACATTTTCGGCGAGCGCTAGGTACCTTTGCAATACCTGCAAATACTGTTTCGCTTTTTCATCATCTCTCAGACCTTTCTTCTTGAGAACAGTGCTGATATCACCATCTAACTTGCTTAGCTGTTGTTCTACAGCGTTCAAATGTCTATCTGCCGGAACGATGACGTATTTTTTAGCGTGCTCCATTTATGAGGGAGGAGATAACGGATATAGCTGCTGGTAAAAGTAGACTGAGAAAACCGTTACCTCTCTGGACTAAAATACGCCGTTTTTTATATAGTGGGAGATTCTTCTTAGACAGATTTCTCAGACTCCTCTTGTGACGACTGAGCTTAGCTTTCTGAGTTTTCGTGACAGGAACGTTACCTTTTAACACGTTAAGACACACTTCGCAGAGGGCCCGTATGACACTGTTGCTACTTTTCTTTATCAATTCAGTGCGCTTTCTGCCTCTACAGCAGGTTAGCTCTTTAAGAGTTTCTAAATTTTGTTGTGCATACCTCGACATCTTGATCCTCACTGACAGTCGAAACCTCTTTCTCGTATATACATAGCGTATTTGACGGCCTTGATCAGTGCGCAATGGGGATGATTAAAGCCGTGTTTGAAACAGCGGACTTTAGGATTTGGTAAAGAGGGGGATTGAGGATAACCGATGAGATCGTAACAAGGCTTCCCCATCATCCGCTGTATGAACTTGCACTTATCTTGACCTTTGCAGTAAATAACAGAATACGAATCCGATAACAATGAAAGAATACCGGAAAGTTTGTCATAAGGTATGTCGCCGTCTCTCCAAGAAATATGATGTAGCTTAGACATTACCCATGTAGCAGACGCTCTTTCTTTACTGCTCAGTTCGGACCATTCATAAGGTGGCTGGAAAGTATAGGCCCCGTAACTACTACCAACTAACGAAAAGTAAGCCAGTTCCTTAACTATAAATCCTCTCGAAGTACATTGGAAACCTTCAAAGTCTATGACAAGACCCCCTTCCATGATGTGACCACTTTGGCTGCTCGACACGAAATGAATTTATCTGGGTTGGTAAGCGTAATATGTATCATCCTGAAAAAAACCGGTTCTCAGTCTTAATTGTTCTTCCGTATTCGGTTTCAAGTCTATCAACAGGTAGCCGTAAGCGGGTTTGCAGGCATCATTAAAAACCTCTTGAAAAAATGCCTGTCTACCCGGATACATCTGCCTAGCTAAATGTTGAACTTGGCTTCTATCTCTCGGATTTTTGAACAAGACCAGATAATGTGCATTCAAAGATATTTCTCGCATCTGACTACCTTTATGAAAGAAATTTTGAACGATGAATATCACAGAAAGGTTTCTGTGGTGGCTTCCGCGAATAAACAAATTAGTTAATCGCCTGTCATTGCCTAGCTCTGACATCAGATCATCGATAACGAATAGCGTTCGTGAACCGATGTAAGACTCGTAATCTGTAGGTAAACCTTCTACGAATTTGACACCTGAAATCTGTTCATAAAACGATTGATAAATACCATAGAACCAGACAATTTCCGTAGGAAATGGATCAATAATTTTTTCGGCTATGAGTCTCGAAACAAAACGGGTTTTTCCCGAAGAAGTCGGTCCAGACACTATACATCCAAAAGGATGTTTAAGCTTCAACTCCTCCATCGTAAATGACAGATATTTCTGTTTGCATAACATTAAATACCAAAATAACACAAGAACGAGAGAAACAAATCTATAACAAACAATAAAAAATTTATTCATTAGAGTAGAGGTCTTCGCCGTTATTGCGATAATCAGAAAAAAAATTAGTACCCATAAGGTAATGTTGTAAAATCAGGCAGAAGAACCCTCTTGTCATATACGATGCCGTATTTCTTCTCTTCTACTCGGGTTGTGACACGCCTCCTTTTCACCTCTCTTGTAATTTTGTATTTGTCTTGAATGACGACCTTCGTGGAGAAATCCATTGACTGTACTAGAGCCTTCATAGTGTCGAAGTTGAGAACTTCCGAATTCTTGAAGTTTAGGGTGAAGCCGCGAATCTTGCAGTACGTTTTACCGTCAGATCTCCTGTAGGCATAGTTTTTGGCTCCACCTGTTGTTATAAAAGTAATAAGAATAAATTTTCCGCTGATAAAATAATGAGAATTTTTGTTGATAAAATAATGGGAATTTTCGTTGATGAAATAATGAGAATTTTCGTTGAAAAATAATACATTGAAAAAGGTACCTGACACAAATTCGGTAATCACATGACCATCGAGCTCATCTGTAAACTGTCCCAGGAAATCTCCCAATGGCGGGTCATTGCCACCATCGCTAGCATAGATGATTCTGAAATAATAGAAAAATCAAATAAATAAAAGAAAATTCAAATATAAAAGAAAAATCAAATGCAAGAAATTCTCACATAAAATTAGTTTCATAAAAATTTATAGATACTTACGAGTCCGTGTCAAAATACAACAAGGCATCGCCTAGTTTCTCCATCTCCGAGTATAGCTTCAAGCGAGCCCACGCTGTTGTAAAGGCAGCCAGGAAAACATTGGTCCTGTCGGTCTGGGGTATGAAATCCGACTTGTACTGCCATTCAACTGCAGCAACGTTCTCAGTTGGCAGATACAAGTCCTTGACCTGCAAAAACAAAAATATTTTTTTAGTTTGATGAAATCAAATGTGAATATGTTAAATATTTTATGAAGAATCATAGCACATAATAATTATTAAAAAAGTACCTCTATCGCAGGATCATTCATCATCTTATAAAAATCGGAGGCTTTAGTCAAGTACGACAACTGCGACTTATTCTCCTGCATACCCCAGCGACCCCAGAAGCTGAAAAAAAGAATAGTTTGTTTTACTCTATCTTAAAAAAGCAGAATATTTAAAAAATACATAAAGATGTTGAAAAATTGATAGCTACCTATTCAGACATAGCTTCGCCACCTGTCGACGTCCGGGGTTAATATTAATGTTTCCTGGCTCCAACTGGATTCCTTCAACCTGGTCATATTGCTTCACGTATGAGTTTTTCTGCTCATTCGTGACGCAGTTAGACGGCCAACCCGAGGACTCCTGCTTGATTTTCAGGAAGGCGTTTATGTAGGGGGCAAAAAGACCTTCCCGAGAGTCTTCGAAATGATAAACCTAGAAAAGAAGTTAAAACATATGACTACACAATATATTGCTAGAGTAATAAAGTGATGAGATTAAAGTGATGAGATTAAAAAATACCTCGTAAATTTTCATCACGACGTAGCCTTTTTCAACTGCCTTCTTGAGCTCTTCTGTAACCCATGTTCCCGTAATACACCTTTCCTCGTCGTTGTGGTGGCATTCGTTAGACAGTGTTTCCACACACGAACGACATAGGGGAAAAGTCAGCTTTCCGCCGGATCTAGAAAAAATGAAACTCATTAGTACCTGTTATAATGATATGTGAAAACAAATAATAAGAAAAAAAATCATTCCATTTACCTGTATGGGAGTACGGGCAGATATAGTCCTCTTGGTGGCTGTACTTTGCATTTTATGATACCAAAATACGACCCCAGCTCCCCAAAGTTCTCCGTAATTATCCGGGGGTGGCCAACCGGATATCTACAAATGAAAGGAAAATTCATTTAAAAACATTTCATACATGTGATGGTCATAATAACTTATAAATAATATTTAAAGTACTTACCTGCAGTATTTATTGACCCACGGGTATAATGACGTGAAGTCAATGTATTTTGCTGTTCCTTGGTAGAACAGCTTGATGGCATTGGTTCTACCACCATAAAATGCATCTCTGGGTGCCAACCTGTCGACATAGTGGAAATCCAACAAGAAACTTTTCAGACCCCCGTCCGTTTTCTTCATGGCATTGAAGTCATGCTCCCACATGACTTCAAGCCTGTATCCGCCTTGACGGATTTTCTGCTCTTGTTCTGATGTTTTCTTGTGGAGTTCCCACATGTATGTCTGCGTGCTGGGATTCACCAGGTCCCTATCGAAGCACTGCGGGCAGCCGTGCCAATAGCATCCTGAAAAGAAAAAAAAGAAACATGAAACATGAAAAAAATAATAATAATTAGAGAAAAAAGTTTTGAAAATAAAATCTGCAAAGTAATTACCGTGAAACAGATACACCGTGTTTGTTTCGGTACAGAAACCGTCCACGCTGAGACCAAGCACTCTTTTTTCTCCAGTCCCGTTTCTGGAATGGTGAATTTTTAGGTTGTTCTTCTCACCCAGGTATGACAACCATTCGATACTAAGGCGGCTGCTGTTGGTTTGATTAACGTAACCGTTGACGGGCACCATCCCAATTGACCCCACCTCAATGTACTTCGACCTGTACGTTGCCATACAGGCCGAGGCTATGGTGAGGTATTGGAATGGGTCGACACCGGTTAGCTCCAGGAATTCCTCACGAAACTGCAAGCAGCACCGTCGAAGAATATCGACGTCTGACCTAAAAAAATAAAAAAATTTAAGTACAGTGAAGAAATAATAGAACAATAAATAAAACATATTATAATATAGAAAAGGACTTACTTGCAGTATTCGTACATTTCGTGTTTGAACACGAATTTCCCGTTTTTTCTCTGCTTATACCAGCCATCGAATTTCGCCTTCATATCGGCGCTGAATGTTTCCGGGTTATAGAAAGCTTTCTCCGGAAGGGCTCCATCGTAATCCTGATTTTCTGGTCTGTTGAAGAGATGAGGAAAGAAACCTTTCTTCAACTCTTCTAGACCGAAAGTCTTTGGTAGTTTGGCCAAAGCCATCGGGAGAAAGTTGAGGCTGTCTATAACCCGGATTTTTAGGGTGTCCAGCCGCAAAGCCATAATCTTTGATCCGCACGGCACAATTGAAGGTTTTACTCCTTGCTCTAGGAGATATCTACAAAGAAAAAAACAATACATATAAAAAACAGTAACATGGTATTTATGTAAACATTTTCGAATAGTGGTAAAAAACTTACTTGAGCAGGAACTGGCCATCGAATCCCTTCATGTTGTGGGCGATTGCGGTGTATCCTCTGTGTTCCTTGCGGAACAGCCATGCGCAGAAGTCGTTGATGGTGTTGTAGCCACTGAAGACCGTCTCTTGGCCGTTCGCATATTGAGCAACTGCAAAGTTGACAATATGCTCCCCTGTTGACTGGTCTGTCTCAAAATCGAAGAAGATGAGCTTGTCGGTGGGGGCCTTCACCGTCTTCTTCTTGAGAGAGCATAGGTGCCGTTCGTCATGATGGAAAACTTTGCAGTTGCTGCAATATTTTTCTCCGCAGACGTGTTTTCCTCGAGGCCGCTCTTTTTCCACGAGAAACTTCTTGCAGGACGGGCACTCGTAGAATTGTTGGCAGAAAGTTTTGCTCTTGCCTTCAAGACTCTTGTGCCTTGCGTAGCAGTCGGCGGATCTACATGTCCTATGGCAATCCCTGCATAATTGTGGGTGGACGAGGATGCATTCATCGCTGAAGCAGGTGTTGCATCTCGTAGCACATTTGTGTTTTTGAACGTGATCATAAGCTTTGTCACAGTCCGGACAGTAGAATTTCGATGCGTGAAAGCCCTTGGGAGATGTTATCAGATCGTAGTGCCCTCCATGAAGCAACAAAAATATTTTTTTGTCCTTTTTGGCCGTCTTGAACACCACCTACATAAAAAGACGTTTTAGTAAGAAATTATATAAGAACATATATTACATTGAATAGTATAATATTAGTATAATTCTCGGTGATGATAAATTACCTGGTAAAATTCTTCGGAGGACTTGACAAATATCTGCACGTCCAGGACCTCGGCAAATTTGGCGATTGCATCAAAACCACAAGGACCTTCGTGTACTCCGGCCTCTCTATACAGCTCCAAAGCCATCTCCCTCTGTATATTCTTGCGCCCGTCTTTTACCGTCGAGAGCTTCGGATGCTTGTCTAGGATGGCTTTACCTATAACTATCGCCCTGGCACAACAGAGTCCGTCTTCGGGCGTACGTATGATTGACATCTTTGTCAACCGGTCAGACGTTATATTGACGATCTTGCGTCTTGGTGCACCCCCTCCCCGTGGTAATCTGACTGTGATAACGTCAAACCTTAGAGAAGGGTCGTCCAGAGGTATGGAGTTTTTACTCTGCAGCACTTTCATTATTACTGCCAACAGCGACTCTATCGTGAGCGAAGCCACTGGAACAAGTGATGTAGAGATTGGCCGGTCCAAATTGTCGGATGTCATGACGATTCTGAAAAAAGGAGAAAATAATCAATTATTCCAAATAATTCGTCACTTTGAATATCCAGTCCCTAAATATCCAACAAATACATACCGTATTCGGTCCTCGGGGTGCAACCCGCTAGTTGCCTCGTCTATCAGTTGCCTCAACAACGCTCGCAAAAATGCCACAGCAGCTATTAAACGAGTTGACGGGTCCACCAACGCCTCCGTTCGTATTCGAGCAGTGAAGGTGATCTGTTCCGCATTAAAGCGGAAATTTTTCTTGCGGGACTTTTCCTGCAACACGTATGGCTTCGTGTTCTGTAAGAGAAAAAACGAAAATTAGTTTTGTGGGGTAACAGTCAAATAATCAGAAATAAACAAGCTCTATTTCAAGAAAACTTACTGCATTTTGTCTCGATGTACCTTCGCCAGGGTCCCTTACTTGACCTATCTGATCCTCGGGTTCCTGTTAGAGAGAGAATAAATGTTAGAATATGTGAAGAAAACAAGTGTTTTGTGGGTAACAGTCAAATAATCAGTAATAAACATGTTCTATTTCAAGAAAACTTACAGTATTTTGTCTTGATGTACCCTCGCCAGGATCCATTCCTTGACCTATCTGATCCACGGGGTCCTGTTAGAGAGAATAAATGTTAGAATATATGTATGTACATATATGAGGAAGAAACTAATGAAAAAGAAAAAGCCATAAGACAACTGAAACTAACCTTCTCAGCTTGGTTCATATCTATTTCTTCCAAGAACGGGTTTTCGGTGAGTATCAGTTCTGCTTCGTCCATGGTAAAATCCGATCCAAACAGATTAGAATTCTAGAAAAAATACAGCACTGTCATAAGTATAAAAATCAGTGTTAAATACTAGGTGAATCTTTTAAATATATGAATTAAATAAAGTTACCTCGTCCCAATCGATACCATCAGGCAATGAATTGTTGTCAAAAACAGATTCCACGTCGAAAACATTCTGGAAAAAAAACATAAATTTAATACGCTACATTAAAACACGATATCTGCACATTTAGAATTGATGAATATATATGTACTTACATTACGATTTTCCATCTTGCTCAGAGTCGAAAGAATGATGAAGTCGATGAGAGAAAGCGAACAAGCTAGAACGGTGAAGAAAAAGCTAATGGTATCTCTCTCTCACAGACCGCGCTATTTATACGATGGTAGGTCCGGAAGTATATAGGTGTCTGTAGAGATAAGACACCGGAAGTCGGATAATTAACAACAGATCTCACTTAATAAACACCGGATGTCGTCATTCTGTAGAGATAAGACACCGGAAGTCTCTTAATCGAAAGCAGATGTCACTTAATGACCGGATGTTGGCATTCTGTAGAGATAAACAGCGTAGGTCACCTAATAGACAACAGAGGTCACTTGAAAAACACCGGAAGTCGCTTAACGAACAACAGATGTCACTTAATAAACACCGGATGTCGGCATTCTGTAGCGATAAACAGCGTAGGTCACCTAATAGACAACAGAAGTCACTTGATAAACACCGGAAGTCGCTTAATTAACAGCAGCTGTCACTTAATGACCGGAAAAGAGATAAGACATCTCGTACTATATCTCAACACCGGAAGTCATTTAATTAACAACAGCTGCCACTTAACACCGGAAAAGAGATAAGACACCTCGTACTATATCTCAACACCGGAAGTCATTTAATTAACAACAGCTGCCACTTAACACCGGAAAAGAGATAAGACACCGGAAGTGCGATAAGACACCTCGTACTATATCTCACCACCGGAAGTGTGACGTCACTTCCGGCGGTGGACCGGGGCCCATACTACTCATTTTATTTTCCTCTAGTCGCCGCGGAGCCCCTGGGAGGTGCACACGAAGCCCTTGGGGTTCCGCGGATCACCAGCTGAGAACCGCTGGTCTAGAGAAACTTATTTCACTCGTGTTGTAAAAGAAAAAAAAGTTCAAAATTGTTGACCAATGTAATTGATGTGATTTCTGTGAACGATCTTCAGCAGAATCAACTTGAAATTTCTTTTGTACCTTTCTTCTTTAGGTCAGGGTATCATAGAAGAAGAAATAATACCTTCAAACACGCTCCAGGTTCCGAAAGTGGAAGCACCGCCAGCACCGCGGAATACGAAAATCCCGATGGAATACCTAGTCGCTGGGACTTCGCTGGTGATAGGACTCTTCATCTCGGTGGCCGTCAACGTTTATCTACTGATCGTGATCCGGAGGAGATTCGGCAACGACAGTAGCGACGACACCGGAAACGACGCGACTGCCTGCCAGCCGGACACCTCCTTCGTGTCCAGACCAGGGCGCTACGACTACCTTTACGACGCCTCGTCGCTCTGCGAACCACAGTGGAATCACCACCACCTCCAACCGGCGACGGGAATCGGGCGGAGCTCGTCGTTCCGGTACGGGCCAGACTGGAATTCGCCTTTCACGACCTCATCTCGGTACGATCCACAACCGGAGTCGTACTCGCCCGTCAAATGGTTCGGGAAGACGGACAACCGGGAAATAGTGTACCCTCCCATGCCGATTAGACAGGCCCAATCGACGAGGCGATCCCACAGCTTTAGGTACTGAAAACGGCCGCAAGCAAAGTCTTTGATTCGCTACTGTCCTTTTCGAAAAAATACCGGGTGCCCCATAAATTCGTAAATAGTTTAGAAATTCATAAAAATTGAAGGAATTCGGTGAATTTATTCAAAATACGAAATTTTGTTGTCTAACTAAAGCTTACGTTTCAGCCTGTCTGCCGCCTTGGCGCACCGTACCGCCCCCCCCCCTCTACACCCTTGGTTAAGCCATCCAGGACCACCCTTACCAGACGCAGGAACCAGGTGCGTCTCAACAATTTCGGGACGCCAAAAAATATTTAGAACCCTCCCTTCCCCTCCATCTTATTTTATATATTTTCTAGGACAGGGGGAATCGGCATCCAGCATTGCAGAATATACAGGACTGTTGAAAAATATCCGTACAAAAAATTTTAAGCACACAATTAAATGTAAATCAACACAAAAAATGGAAAAAATTCAACGGTGTGAAGGTAATTTTAAATTAATGAGAGAGAAAAACCCAGATACTAAAATTTTAGAAATGATGAATTGGAAGTAATTGAACAAAATTATTCCAGAGTTGATGAAAATTCAAAATTAATGGAAGAAGAAAAAATTCTTTAGAATCAATGAAAAATCGCAAACAAGGTGAAAAAAAAATCCAGAAACAATGAAAGAAATACTTCCAGAATTGATGAAAACTCATTGAAATAATTCAATAATATTCATGAAAATTATGAGTTAATGAAACTAATAATTCCGCAATAGATGAAAATTCAGAATTGACGGTATAAAGAAATTCTATAATTGATGAGAATTAGATTGAAAACTAATGCATCAAGTAATTTAAGAATTGGTGAAACCTCCCTTAGTTTAAGGTGAGTGCGGGACCTTACAAAGCGCGGGGGCCCGGTGTCTAACACCCCCTAAGGTCGGCTCTGAAGCCACCCCTGTCAGCCATGAATCGCCAGTTGAGGCTTCATCAACGTTTCGGACACGCAAGAGATTGAAGAAAAGCTCAGGACAGAAAACTGCTATTTGTTTTCATGCAGCACCCTCTATCGAGAAAAAATTTGAACAAAATTTGGAAAAAAATCTCCTTTACGAGAATAACTTTCCCGCAAACCGCATTCAAATGCTATACCAATCCCTCCAATTTTTATAAATTTCTAAACTATTTAACGTATTTACGGGACACCCTGTACATTGCCATGTAGTATGGACCCCCAGTGTGAAAGACTGAAGTATCTCTCCTCGAAACACGTACTATGTGTTCCAAGAAAAACTGTGTCGAGACGGACATTTGTTTGTTTGGTTCAGCGAAGCTCATTCTGATGAAACTGTACATACGTGAATTTTATTCCTCTCGATGATGGGTGAATTGTAATCAGTGTTGCACATGCGCAGTTCAGGAAGAAGTCATTAACACAAGACTAATTTTAAGCTTTATTATAGAAAAGTTCCATTAACTATTATTACAACACCGTTTTATTTATGTACCGTTAATATTTCGATAGAAAAATAAAATTTATTTTATCTTTATTATTTTCTTCACACGAGGAATGTTTCTCTCTGAAGTCTCGACTGGAATCGATATGTGCAGTGATTGGTGACCATTTAACCATTGTTCTGTTAACATCATGACGATAATGATGATGCGGAGAAGATTATTGGGGGGGGGGGTTGAAGATTATTGGGGATTATTGGGGGACATCTACAGATTACTTCAGTGAAATGCGGGACATTTCCTGATCACTCGAGTGACCCGCGACGCGGCATATTTACTGATAACTTAACCTGCGGCACAGTTCTAGAACACTCAAGCGGCCCGCAGCACATTTACAGATCACCTAAGTCACCCACGGTATATTTACAGACCACTTGAGTGACCCGCGATGCAGCGCCAGAACACTCAAGCGGCTTGGGGCGCAGTTCCCACTCCACTCAAGTAGCCCGCTGCACATTTACAGACCACTCAAGGACCCGCGGTTCAGTGGCAGATCATCCAAGCTACGCAGGGCACATTTTCACGTGGCGTAAGTATCCCGCAGTATATTCTCAGATCACCACTTAAGTGACCCATTGCTTATTTACAGATCCGTTCAGTAACCCTCGGTGCAGTTCCAGGTCCTTTAAGCACAGCCCAAGTGGCGTGGTAGTAAGATGCTCGTTCTACCGCAGTGGAGGTTGCTGCCACGGTCCCAGGTTCGAGCTCCGAGGGAGGATATAGGTAAGATATTTTCCCAAACGAACTCGAGGCGACCACCGATAGACGGCGCCTTTATTTCCAATCCATCTCACTAATATCAGTAAATTGCAATATAGCGATACGGCCGGTGTTTGGTGAAGTAGGTCCTTTAAGTGGCCCTTAGCGCAGGAGTGCCCCGCGTAGCGACGTCCCGGCAAAGGTTTTTTGAAGAGAATCTTTGTTATACTGCTCTGGGGAGCCTTGATCAGGGTGAGAGGCACAGCGGGTGGAAAACGTTTGAGAACCCCTTCCTTAGCACATTTGCAGATAACTTGAGTGACCCGCGGTGCAATCCCAGATTACTTGAGTGACCCGCGGCACAATCCCAGATCACTGGGATCATTCATGGCACATTAACAGATCACTCAAGTAACCTACGGTTTTGTCCTGGATCACTTAACCAAGTGGCCCGCGACACGTTTCCAAATCAATGAAGTGGCCCGCCCTCTCCCAGAGTCTGAAACACCCTTGTTCCACAGACATTGATAAACCCCATGTGAAAAAAAACCCCCAATCTTTGTCTATAGATTCACGCAGACGGGAGCCAAGCATCGAGTTCGGCCGCTGCAGGGAGTGAAGAGACTCTCTCTGCTCGTGTCATTCTTCGTAAGACCCTTCATTTTGAGTCGGTCAAGGGTCTCTCCGTCGGGTGAACGAGTTCACGAGTAATTTTATGGGGTGCGTCGAACCCCTCAAAGATATAAAATAAGTAATGAATAAAGAGAAAAAGAGCATAAAATTTTTCTATCCATTGCTGGGCGCTACAGCGACTGGTTTTGCCCAAAGTGTAAACGAACTTGTGTCACGGAAATGCGCGAGAAACTCTTCTCTCTCTGAGGCTTCTCTTCTTGATCTTTTTCTCTGTCTGTCTGATTTCGTGACGTGAAGTAAAAAAAGAGAAGAAAAGAAATTGAACCAGTTTTTTTTTAATAGAGAAAACAGTCTCAGTCAGTCGGTCAGTTCTACTCATTTTTCAACCTTCGAACCGACGGGTTTGAGTTTTGGAGGTCGAAATTCGTGGTTATAACGTAAAAAAAAACGAGGTTGCTGGAAAGGCACCGAGTGCCAAGGCCAAGTTGAAATTTATACCAGGAGTTCACATAATAGGGGTGACGTCTTCCTCGGTCAGAGTTTGACAAGCCGCAAGGTTTTGTCTGAAATCCTTGATTTTGAAAATAACAATAGGTAACAAAAATGAACCTGTCGAGGAAAATGGCATCATCTGCTGGTTGGAATGTGTTTGTATGTGCCGTTTTAATGGTGAGTTCTTTTTTTTTTCACTACCTTGTGTGGAAAAATTCTTAAAATAATCCTTAGACTCGTTATTCGTGCCTATTGAATCGAACTAATTCAATTTATAATTTCTATTTATCGAATTCCCTTAAGGGGGGTTGGTTGGTGCATGCACAACTTTGCCAAAAAAGCACTTTTTTTTCAATTTTTCAGCTTTTTAATACTGTAAAATTTTCTGCGTCTGCGTTAGAGTTTTTGTTCTACCTGCACTAGAGGTGTGTTTTGAAATATTATATTGATATAAACTGCACTGGCCGGAATTGTTCTTTTCAGACAAAAGCATTCATTGTTTGAAAATTTCAGAATGTTTTTGCTCATTTTTGATACTCAAAAAATGCATTAAAAACATAAATGTCAGCAAATTTTTTTTCCTGAAGAAATATATAATTCACTTCGTTCTAATTTTCTCAGCCCAGATGATGCAGGGTATATTTATCTTCACATACAATTTTTTCCAGAATCTTGTTGTTAAATTTTATGTAATAAATTGCACTTTTCCCGGAAGCACCCTCTTCTGGACGCCACCTTGAAAACCACCCGAAAGTTCAACTTCAAGTGCTGCCCCTCTGATTGAACGCCTCCAAAGTTCCCCATATTTCCAACTCAAAACTTAGAAATCTTTTAAGTTAGCGCTTAACTCTCTTAGGCAAAAATAAAAACTTGCACCGTGGGAAGAAGCAACCCAAACATTTGTGACACCAGGGTCTGAAAGGGTTATACAGTCGAATACCTTTACAGCGAAATCTCGTTTTAACGAACACTTTTCTAATCCCCCGGATAAGTTTACATAGGAACAATACGAAAACCTGAAATTTCTTTATAACGAAATTTCGTTACATCGAAGTGATTTCTCCTGGCTCTTGGAGTTCGTTATAACGGGATTCGACTGTATATGCTAATATTTTTCTATTAAAAAATGCTTT
This sequence comes from Pholcus phalangioides, assembly GCF_987345545.1. Classification (NCBI taxonomy): domain Eukaryota; kingdom Metazoa; phylum Arthropoda; class Arachnida; order Araneae; family Pholcidae; genus Pholcus; species Pholcus phalangioides. Next base: position 49,397,930 of record NW_028301597.1, read on the forward strand.
TTTCTCAAAACTATGTTTTTGTTGGATAAGGAACATTTTTTCAAACAACACTCATTCAAGTATCTTGAATGACACTTTTTGTGTGTGTCTTAACACTAAGTTGCTACATGCTTTAACGAGAGGATTTCTTATTAAAATGATTTTTTTTTAAAATTATGATACAAGATATGGGTAAATTTTTGTGGTTTTTTCGTGAAGTTGCATGTTGTTAAAGTTAAAATTCGAAAAATAAAACAACCAGCTACACTAAAATCCACACTACACTAATATCCACAAAGTTTCCTAAAAACTCCGGTCTACCACCATGAGCAATTTACTAAAGATTGAGTTGAGCCGAAAATGTGTGAGTGTGCGTACCTAACAGTCTGAGCACGTATATGGTGTTGTGGGTGAATTTTTAGTGCTGTCATCTGTATTATTTCGAGTTGTGAGTGAAGCGTGTAATGATTAATATTTGTAGCGTTTTAGGGCTGTTGCTCTCTGTGGCGAGATTTTATGACGGGCAGATCGGCTCGACGGTGGAAACCACAGAAAACCAACTTCAGACACCACCGTGGTGCCGGTGGGGGTTCGAACCCGAGTGCTGCGCTATGACCACTCGACCACCACAGCGACCAACTATTCATTCGATATGTTTTTCTACGCTGTCTCACGTTCATAATCACGCGATGATTCACCGAAAAACTCTCCTTTTGATGTTTTCCCTCATAAACCGGGGTAATAAGATGGTGAAATTCAAGTGGACTATAACGAATATATAATGTTCAGAGTTATGATTTCCCATTCATGAAAATATAACACACACACCTAAGAACAGAAATTATCGTTATGGCTTCTGAAAACTATGAAACGCTTTGATTTTCTATAAAACCTGGGAAACTGAGCCAAACACTCGTCGTTCGTCCAACTCTCTCCAAAGAGCAAAAAAAACATCCGGACTTGTTGAGCTCGTGTCCTACGAGTGAGGACATACTTGAATGTCCCAATTTTATACTGTGTAGTTAAACGGTATTTTTTCAATTCTATTTGAACGCTTCCCCCCTTTCATTTTTTATTCACAACCATAGAAAAGAACGCAGGTGTTTCACGTGGGCATTGGTACAAAAATCGTTATATTTAAGTGTTTCACAAATACATAACATTTGATGTTCTGCCTGCCTATGGTTTATCGCTTTTTATTCTACTGTTTTTCTGAGAACAAGAAACAAAAAATAAGTACAGTATGCCGTCGACAATAAGGTCACCCTTACCAAGCACGGGGACCGGTGTGGAAACAAGAGCGGGGCCAGAGGCGTCTTAATAGTTTCGGAACCCATAGTCCCGATTTTATAAATTCTATGGATGGGGGGAATGCAAAAATCCATACATAATTTCAAAATATACAGGAATGCTGGAGAAATATCCATTAAAAAATATATAGACACAATTAAATGTAAATTCACGGAAAAAAAATTAATGAAAATTTCGAACTGAACAAAATTTTAAATTCATGAATTTTTTAATTCCCAAAACAAATTAAAATTAGGATCTAATGAAAGAAATTATCTGAGAACTAATGGAAAATCAAAATCGTGAATAAAAAATAAGCAAAATAATCGATAGAGATAACTCCAGCCATCATGAAAATTCAAAAAAATGAAAGAAACAAGTCATCATGAAAATTCAGAATAAATGGAACGAACAATGCCAGCCATCATGAAATTTCAGAATAAATGGAACGAACAATGCCAGCCATCATGAAAATTCAGAATAAATGGAACGAACAATGCCCCCTCCAGCCATCATGAAATTTCAGAATAAATGGAACGAACAATGCCAGCCATCATGAAAATTCAGAAAAATGAAAGAAACAAGTCATCATGAAAATTCAGAATAAATGGAACGAACAATGCCAGCCATCATGAAAATTCAAAAAAATGAAAGAAACAAGTCATCATGAAAATTCAGAATAAGTGGAACGAACAATGCCAGCCATCATGAAAATTCAGAATAAATGGAACGAACAATGCCCCCCTCCAGCCATCATGAAATTTCAGAATAAATGGAACGAACAATGCCAGCCATCATGAAAATTCAGAAAAATGAAAGAAACAAGTCATCATGAAAATTCAGAATAAATGGAACGAACAATGCCAGCCATCATGAAATTTCAGAATAAATGGAACGAACAATGCCAGCCATCATGAAAATTCAGAATAAATGGAACGAACAATGCCCCCCCCCCCAGCCATCATGAAATTTCAGAATAAATGGAACGAACAATGCCAGCCATCATGAAAATTCAGAAAAATGAAAGAAACAAGTCATCATGAAAATTCAGAATAAATGGAACGAACAATGCCAGCCATCATGAAAATTCAGAATAAATGGAACGAACAATGCCCCCCCCCCAGCCATCATGAAATTTCAGAATAAATGGAACGAACAATGCCAGCCATCATGAAAATTCAGAAAAATGAAAGAAACAAGTCATCATGAAAATTCAGAATAAATGGAACGAACAATGCCAGCCATCATGAAAATTCAAAAAAATGAAAGAAACAAGTCATCATGAAAATTCAGAATAAGTGGAACGAACAATGCCAGCCATCATGAAAATTCAGAATAAATGGAACGAACAATGCCCCCCTCCAGCCATCATGAAATTTCAGAATAAATGGAACGAACAATGCCAGCCATCATGAAAATTCAGAAAAATGAAAGAAACAAGTCATCATGAAAATTCAGAATAAATGGAACGAACAATGCCAGCCATCATGAAAATTCAAAAAAATGAAAGAAACAAGTCATCATGAAAATTCAGAATAAGTGGAACGAACAATGCCAGCCATCATGAAATTTCAGAATAAATGGAACGAACAATGCCAGCCATCATGAAAATTCAGAATAAATGGAACGAACAATGCCAGCCATCATGAAATTTCAGAATAAATGAAAGGAACAATTCCAACCATGATGAAAATTCAGAATAAATAAAACAAATAATTCCAGCACCTATATATATATATATATATATATATATATATATATGAAAATTCAGAATGAATGAAAGAAATAGTTCCAGCGTCCTTAACAAATCCTTAAAAGGGCAAAAACTCTGTCATTGGAAGTTAGAGGGCAAGGCAGGCGCGGATCCAGGGTGATGTGTTGGGGGGGGGGGCGATTTTTCACAATGAAGATGTCGATTGGTGAGACCCAAACTAGTGTCCGCAGGTGCCAAACGTACTTAAAATAAAAAAACTAATAAAAAATTAATTAAGAATTAAAATTATTTAAAACCTTCAATTAATTTTCATTTGAAAAATTAATTAACATTAAAATAAATTACGATTACATTTTAATTGAAAATAAAAATTAATTAAAAATTGAAGGCAGTTAAAAATTAAATCTAAATTAAAATTTATATTTATAAAAATTATGTTTTTTCAATATGCAGCATACTTATTTAAAAACTTGCTTGCAGCAACTGGTGTTACAATTAATGAATAAGCTGTTTTTGATAATAAATTTGAACGTTTGTGCCGGCTACCCTCGCCATAAATACCGTACGAAAAAAAAGTTTGAGGTGCAGACTGAATAATGTGTGTTATATTTATAAACATTGTAAGGAATTCTGATGCACACTACCAGTTAAAAATGTTTTTTTATTAACAGTATCATGAGCAATTGTACAAATAAATAAAAACTTTGCAGATGAAAAGAGAGCAGAATATGAAAAGCGTATGAAGAATTGGTATTTTAAAATGTTCCTAGAATACTATTTCTTCCTCCTTCGCTTGATAAAAATTAAGGCTCACAGTTAACCGGACAAAACAATGCGCACAAATAAAAATTCATCCGAATGTATTCGATAAATGCTTTTTTCCAGCTTTTCAAGTCAAAGTAGAGAGATACTTTCCGTTTAAATTTAATTTTTTTGATCCCTGTGAAAGTATTAAACGTTTCTCTTTGTGACGTTATGATAACAATTAGGCAAATTAATATGAATAAAATAAGGATCTCGGTCAACCAGAGGAAATGAATTCTAAGCTAACTCGGATACAAGAAACCTCGTTTAAGAGAGACGATCCTTGAACATTTGAAGGAAAAAAAAATTATCTAAAGCCCTGACCATGGCCTCCATATCCTAGAGCGGGCCCCTAGGCTAAAGCCTCTAGTGGGCCCCCAGTCCAGACTTTTCACGGGCCCTTTTATAGTTAATTTATAGCTTAAAAAAACAAAAAAAATGATGAGAATCGTCCCCGGCCCTGTCAGCTCCACCCTTGGGAGCATGAACTTTACGCACAACAACAAAGTAGTTATCAAATAAATAGGTAGGCTACTACGCGCACACCGACAGCCCCCTTACCCGTAACGAGTCGCACTGAGCTTGCGAAAAATTCTTGTGACCGCTCAAACTTTAAATGACTTCATGGCTTCAGATAAAAAGCTGAACCTATGCGGCGCAGCTTTTGTCCTCTCATATGTAGGGTCCGTGATAAGGCAGTTTCGGTTTCAGTATAGCACAGGGTAGATGTTTTCCCTGTTCAGATTTTGAATGCCGGTGATGGGATTGGCCAAATGAGCTTTGTTTACATCAGTGATTCCAGGTGAGCCCTCTGTGGTCTGTCTCGTTCGATAGAGAATTCTATCTATTTGCCGGCAGATCCATGTGGGGCCCTCAACTGGCTCTGCTTGTCTCGTACTAATTCATATCAGCTCAGTACTCCCCACTCGGCACTGGACCCGACCAAAGGGACTTTGTTTCCATCCATGGGGTCCCTAAGGTGGTCCCTCTTGTTTCGCTCAATACCTTGTTTAGTATTTACTCATGATCTGCTTGGCGTATGCACTGAAAAGGTTTGGAACCGCTGCTGGAAACTCAAGCATCCAAAGCCGAGCTACACTCACTCCAGCAACTTTTCGTGTTCACGTATACGCTTCGAGGCCTTGGCGATTGATGTAGAGAACATTAAGCAGTCTTCTTTCAGTTACGTTCTAGACAGTTAATTTTTCTTTCTGTGAACAATTTTATAGCACACCAAACTTGTATCCTTTCTTAAAATGAAAATAAGTACTACACACAATAAAACACCCATTTATGACATGTCTGTATTTACAAATAATACCTTCAACTTCCTCATTTATCACTTATAATTTTCAAACGAGACGATAAAATTTAAAAAATTACAAATTTCCAGCTTTGTATACCCGATTTATGAAAATATTTTGCGTCTGAAACCTATTTTTGTCTTCAAATAAAGTTTCCCATCCTACTACGTATAGAGTCAGACTTTCAATAATCCCTCCAGTAATCCGGTGTTTTTAGGCCGGTTTTCTCCGAGCATAGAAGAGGAAAACAGTGCGCACATGTTTATGAGCAGAAGTTTGTTATTTAAATGGACTTTTTCAATCAATCTGCAGTAATTCGATTTCGTTAACCCAGTACACCCTGGTGTGATATGTGCCAGATTAGCGAGAGTCTACTGTACTAATAATTCATATCTCTATTAGTTCTAGAAAAATTGAATTCCATCAGCCTTTTTTTTTTTTTTTTGCTGGTAATTTTTCCCCTCAATTTTTTTTTTTTGCAACACTGATTTTAACCATCCTCATGCCCCGTTACTGAAGACAATGTCCTATTTACAGAACTAAATGGGCTATAGCCCAGGGCGGCAAGTTCAGAAGGTCGGCAAATTTGAGGATTGAGTGGCCAAGAAAATTAGCAAAATGGGAGAAGGGCGGTGAAATTTTTATAACCGTCAAATAAACCCACCTCTTCCCAGACAGCAAGTGACCGTGTCAGTGAGTGACCTAGAGAGTTTGCAAGCACGTGAATGAGCAAAAGCGTGACTTAGAGCGGGAGTAATGAATGATCAAATGAGTGACATAAAGAGTGAGGGACCAGTTCAGTGAGTGGCCTAGAGTCAGCCGTCAGAAGCGTATACTGGGCCCTCGGAAAAAGTAATTTTTGTGAGCCCCCTACCTGGCGAGACACGTTTACTTTTAAAATTTTAAACCAGAGGTCCCTCTGCATTTGAGGCCCCCGCCCGCGGGGAATGCGTTAAGACGGTATTGTCTAGAGCGCGTGTAAGTAACGAAACAATTACCAAAACCAGCGTCAAACACGTGTGTGACCAAACAGGGTGCAAACATGTAAATGACTAAAAGGTCCGTCCCACGAGAGTTTGCTAGGGGACGCTGGGTAAGATAATTAAAGTTAATAAAAGTCTTTGTTGGACATAAACCGCAAAAATAACAGCCGGCGTGAAGTAAACCGTGCTTGTTCGGTCATTCACAAAGGAAGACGCTCGTTCCTCTGCCTTTGTATTGAAAGCCTTAAAAATTATTGCTTCCCCGAGTCCCGAGACGACCGCGGATCCTGACAAAGACTTTTATTATCTTTAACTTTAATTATCTTATCCAGCGTCACCTAGCAAACTCTCGTGGGACGGACCTTTAAAAGAGTGACTTTAATACACGAGTGGGGGGAGGGCTATAACATGGGATGGAAAATTCGTGGATAGAGTAGTCGAGAAAATTAGACTAGAGTGGAAGGGCGGTGAAATTTGAATAGCCTTCAAATCAGCAAAACCGTAAATGCGCTTCTGACTGAACATCAAAATTACTCTCAATCTCCTAACCTGAATCTCTGGTTCGGTTTCAAATAAACAACTCATAAAGGATGAAAACTTTAATTTGGAACCACCTTAGCAGGAGTTTCAGAGAATTACTAATCAGGAAATATAAAATCTTGGAAACACAAATACACGGAATACTAAATGGTAAATCTTGCTTATTCGAATAGGACGTCAAGATAAAATATGAAAATGTTTTTAAATATGAAAATATAGCATTGAAAAGTTATTGAAACAAGTATAAACTGTTTTCGATAACAAGAAATAATTGACGCATATTTCAATAAAATATGTGGGTACTAATTTGTCTGCATAATTAAGAAAAATTTAAGAGTAAAAAAACTTCCTAATGAAATTCTAATATTACGCGATTTAAAATAATAAATTTCTTATTCAATTTTGTGCAGACTATATGGTTGTCAAAAACCTATTCAAAAACAGTTTTTCGCCACAGATACGTTAAATAGCAAAAGCTTACTTTCATGTAAATTGAAATGATTTTCATTATTATTTAATTATGATTATCAAGTGCACAATATTAATTTTCAGATTTTTTGTCTGAAAAGATGGTGGTTAAATTTAATTCCCGCAGAACATCCGACTCCACACAATCAATTTTATATAGTGGATTCCACTTACAACGTTCCTCAAGGCCGAAACATGGGAAGAGGAGGTAGGTTTGGTGCCCCGGGCGCTGGACCGGAGGGGGGGGGGCGTGAATTTCAACATTTTACCTGCCCTTTAACATTACAATGGACACCAAGATGCTGACCAAGCATCTAGTTGCGGCACTGCTCTTAGAACCTTTTCCCGCTTAGTGCGATTCATTTTCGTGGTTCCATCTTCAACTAATGCTCAGACCATAGAGACGCTTTAAACGGGAAATATTAATATTTCCCGTTTAAAGCGTTTTTCCGCTTAAAACGATTTTATGGCGGTTTTTGGAAAAGCATTATACGCGCGATCCACTTATGTTTAATCCAGGTACTTATTTCAAATTACAAAGGCTTTAATTATTAGATGGGGCAGAGGCCTATATTTTCATAGATATTATAGAGAAGCTATGTGTGTTCAAATGCTCACCTTCTGGCGCAGGTCTTTTAAGCTACGTTTTCGAGGGGGGGGGGGGGGCTTTGCTGAGATTTTTCATATTTTTAGGCCCCACTATAGTGAATTTGTAGAGTGAAAATCAAAAAATGATAAGAATCGTCTTGAGCCCTGTTAGCCTCACCCTGTGGGGGAACCTCCCGTTAATGTCATTATCAGTGAATCCGTAAGCGAATGCAGCTTCATTCTCTGGGAAAACCCCAGATGTGCTACAAAAAGTAATAGAATTAATTTTCTTAATATCCATTTATTTTAAAATTTTAAAATTTTTGCTTACTGAAAACAGTTTTTTTTCGAAGACATGGTAATTTTTTGATCCACGTCAAGCTTGCGGGTTTCAGGACTGAATTTAAAAAAAAAGGGATAACAAAGGCTAGAAAACGATAATTCATCTTATTGGATGGCTTGTGCTTTACTGCGCGTTACCAAGAAAACTGAAGGGTGTACATTTTTTTGCCTCTCTACACACGAGCCCTTAGGCGCTAGGGGGTAAGCGAAAAGGCAGCGTGACAGCCGAATCGTATGGAATCCCTGTAGAACCTTGGTGGGAATACAATTGACCCTCCTCCGGCTATGACTTCTTTATTTTTTCGACCTTACCAGCAGAAGAAATCTCAAGGTGAAACTTGGGGAACAAATTTTAGGGAAAGGAACTTTGAGAAAAAAAGGAAATTAATTTAAAAAATTAAGGATTAATAAAGAAAAAAAGTGAGGTAACTGGAGTTATGTTTGCTTGAAGGCTCTTGGGAGGGGCGATCGCCCCTTCACCTATTGTTTAAAGGCTCTTGGGGGGGGCGATCGCCCCCATCGCCCCCCCCCCTGGATCCGCCACTGGGGCAAGGGGAACGTACATTAACTTAGATAAAAAAATCTAAGTTTTTGTACGTTTGTCTGACGTACTATACGCACTCTCAAAACGGGTACAGGTTACTCTCGCGAAAGCGTTTTGAACATTTTTTTAAATTAGTACCATACCTCTACGATGGACGGTTGATGAGATAAAGACCGCATTAGCACTTACAGGACACCTTGTTATCAATCCAAATGTTTTCGAAAAATTCCGATTTACGAGCACATTCTAAAATAGGCCATATACATTCACGCAAGCATTCAAAAGAACCATATAAAAAAAAAAAACGAAACTGGTGATTATCTTCACTCATATCGATCATAAATCATTGTGAAAACAATATGAAACACATGTTTAAATATTTACGTCGATGTTTTTATCCGTGAATGATTTATGAAGCTTCACTTGGGAAAATAGGAAAAAAATACTATTTTTCGTGGCTGTCGCATGAGAGACTTCATAACTTGGTCAATCAGATTCGATTTAAAAATGAATATATATTCTGTATTTTTTTCCCGGATAATATTCAATAATCGCGATATTTTGAATTCTCTCAAAACATTACTATCATTATCATTTGATTGTTTCAGTTAATTCTAGCAAAATTGGATTCTTGCAATTGTGCTGCTGCCAGACTCGGATTCAAAGCTGGAATCGAAAAACATTCTGTTACGGATAAAGCCAGAGGTGACGTTGTTTTGAATTACAATATGTCACGGTAAATGTGATTAATCCGGTTATTATGCATAATCGAATGATTTTAGTGAGTTTAAGGAATTACACTGAATTTATCACTTTCACCAGCGATTATGCATAATACCCAAGCGTCGTTGGTATACGTGATAAATCGTGCTGAATTCGTCACTTTTGTCTGTTATTATGCACAATCGCCACTTCGTATCGGTAAATATGATGAATCATATTTCCATTGCTGGGATAAGATTCATTGTTTAGATGACCAACCATACATGTGAGTCAGAGTCAGAACCGGATGTAATGAACTCTGATTTAACGATTTTTCAGAACATCACCCAATATGAGTCCTATAATTAACTCCTATTTGACGAAATCCGAAGTCGAACCATGATATAACAAACTCTTCTTTAACAAATTTTACGACCGTTCCCCGATATAATAAACTTTCATTTGACAATTTTTGCTATCATACCCCGATTTAATGAACTCTCAATTGAAAAATTTTATGATTGTACCTCGATATAACGACTCCCATTCAATAAGTTCTTTATCATGAAAACAAGATTTCAATCGTTAAATCATGAAATTCATTAAATGGGAGTTCGTTTTATCGGAGTCCGACTATATTTATCAAACATACCAGACACATTTGGGAATTTTTTCATATTCATCAAATCCACCAATTACATTAGGGGTATTATGCACAATCTCTGGTAAAAGCGTCAAATTTCAAGTATTTATCAAATTTTCCCGGTACGCTTGGATATTATTATATATAATCACAGATAAAAGTGATGTAATTCTTTTAGTACATGTCAAATTTACCAACGACTCTTGCATACTATGCATAATAGCCGATAAAAGTGATAAAATTATCAAACTTATTGAGACAGCTGGCGATTATGCATAATAACTGATTTATCTCATTTACCGTAACATGCAGGATGTTCCATAAATTCGTAAATGGTTTAAAATTCATAAAAATTGAAGGATTTGTTATATTTGAATGCGATTTGAGAAAAAGTTATTCTCACGGAAAGGGATTTCTTTTTTTGTTACAGAAAAAATTGTTCCAATTTTTGTTAATAGAGGGCGCTACACGGAAGTAAATCACTGGAAATATGCAGGAAGTGCGATTGATAGCTCATATCTGAATTTTTCCTGTTGCTAGTGCTTACACAAAGTTTTCATTGTGATTATGACATTGGTAGATAAAGCACTATTGGTGAAGTTGTCTCACATAAGCCGAGAATCACCGGATGAAGCTTTGTGAACGTTTCGGACACAGAATAAATTGAAGAAAGGTCCATGTCAGAATTCTATGATTTGCTTTCGTGCAGCGTCCTCTATCGAAAAAAATTCGAGCGAAATTTAACTTTCTGTACCAAAGCAAATCCTCTTTTGTGACAATAACTTTTTTTCCAAACCGCATTCAATTATACCGACTCCTTCAGTTTGTATGATTTTTAAACTATTCAGGAATTTATGGGACACCTTGTATGCATCTAGATGAAAACTAGAGATACAGTCGGGGAATTCTAATGAAATGCATTTTGGTGTTGTTGATGATGATTTTGCAGTGAGCCTGACGTGTCGTTCGAGAGACATTCTCGTCAACCTGAATTTCACGCACCCTTTCCGAGGTCTCGTCCACGCCGGCAACCGGAACAACAAGGAGACAGGATGCGGTTTCCGCGGGGACGGACACCATGACTATTTCCTGAAAGTGCCGCACGGTTCTTGTGGGACCATCCATGTCGTAAGTTTTTCCAACTCATAAAAAAAAGTAATTGAAATTTAAGTTCCATTTTCTTCTCTCTCAGATGCGAAATATTTTCATCTCCATCACATACAAACTATACCTACCTACCATTTGAAATTCAGGTCTCAAAATTAAACGGAAATTATTAACATGAAAACATACCATGATTATATGTCAAGGGGTGCTCAACCTTTTTACAGAGTGCGGGCCCCTTCACTAGTTTGGAAATGCGCCGCGGGCAATTTGAGTGATCTGGGAATGCGCCTTGAGCCACTTGAATGATCTGAAAATATGTCACGTAATCTGAAAATGTGTCACAGTAAATGCGTATACAGTTAATTACTCAGGTGACCTGAAAGTGTGTCTCGGGCTGCTTGAGTAATTTGGAAATGAGTCTCGGGTCACTTAAATGACCTGAAAATGTATCACCAGTCACTCAAATGATCTAAAAGTATGCCTCGAGCTACTCGGGTGATTCGAAAATGTGCCTCGGGCGACTTTGATGATCTAGAAATGTGCCATAGGCAATTTAAGTGATGTGGAAAATACACCTCGATTCACTTAAATGATCTGAAAATGTGCCCCGAGCCACTCAGGTAATTCAAAAGTGTATCGCAGGCTGCTTGAGTAATCTGGAAATGCGTCTCGAGTCACTCGGGTAATCTGAAAGTGTGTCACGGGCAGGGCTGATCTGATTTTGCACAACCCGAAAAAACCCAGGTGAAAAAACCATAGAAAAAAACCACCAAAAACTGCACTTACTCGTTAACAGTAAGTTTTCTGGTGTTATTGTATTGTCATACTCTATCTAAAGAGAAATACATTAATACATCTATGTATTCAATGCTATTTAGATTATAAAGGTTAGAGAAAAAAAAACCAACCAGAAACACCTTAAAACTTCACTTACTCCCACATATCACGTTTTCTAATGGTGTTTTATTGCATTGTCATACAATCTAAGAGAAATACATTAACAAATCTACGTATTTAATGCAATTTGAATTGCAGGGGTTAGCAAAAAACCCCATTTTATAAACCCATTTATCATAATAAAATGCAAAATGATTTTGGCCCCTCCCAGAATTTTTTGTAATGAGCCAGCGCTGGTAAAATAATTACATGAATGAAGGAAACAGATATTGTGTCGATTAGTTGAAAAGATGACTTCCGAATTCACCTCAGCATAATATCCTTTTCCTGAACCATTTCTGGCCATTTCCTGAAGTTAAGGGAGACTACTAATGCCTTAACTTCAGCGCCTCCCACCACAATGCGTGAAATAAGGAAGGCAGGGCCATGTCTCCAGTGGTGTAGATGGTCCGGGTCGTGTCTGGTCTGACAGAGAGAGAGAGTGGTGTATATAGTGGCATGCTTGCCCGGTATGCAAGAGGGCTTAGGTTCGTGTCCTAAGGCGGAGACAAGATGACTTTTCTTCCGAATTCACCTCAGAATAGTATCCAGAAAATATATATTTCTTTGACATCTTGGGCTGAGCTGAGAAAAAAGCCGTCTAAAACAATTACATAAATAATTGCCATGAATTGCTAAGTCTATTATATTCACGTAGGCTACAGCATATATATATATAACTTACTTTCCTTATGCCCTAGTATCATAAACCCGAAAAAACACCAAAAACCCCCAAAAAAACCCAGTGGGTTCGGTTTTTCTGAAGAAACCCGGATTTTCGCCAACCCTGGTTGCGGGCCGCTCGAATGATTTGGAAATGCTCTTCGAGTCACTTAAATGATCTAAAAATGTTCCAAGAACCACTAAAGTGATCTATAAGAATGCCTCAGGCCTTTAAGAAAGGCCGCAACTGGAAACGGAAACTACATTTCATTGCCAGAAACTAGTACAGAAAACCCCTGTTAATGAACACCTCTCTTTTACGGACAAGTAATAATTTCTCCATGCATAATAAAAGTATGCTTTTCAAACCCCTGCTTAAATGTCACCCCTCTTTTACGGACGAATTTTTTGTCCCACCGGTGTCCGCAAAAGAGAGATTTTACTGTATCTATTTTACCACTTCCCCCCCCCCGGTATTATGAACGAAAAAGAGTGAACTCGACGCCCTCCCTGGTTCAGTGCCGGGAGCACAAGATCCTCTTTTGATCTGGAAATGCGCCGCTAGCCTTTAAAGTAATCTGCAACCTCGAGCCACTTGAATGAACTGCAGGCGTGCCGCGGGTCGCTCAAGTAATTTGGAAATGTGCTTGGGGTCGCTTAAGTGACCTAGATATGCACCTTTGGCAGTTTAAATGATCTGGAAATGTGCCATGAGCCACTTAAGTGATTTGATAATCTTTCGTGGGCCAATTGAGTGGTTTGGTTATTTGTCTTAGGCCACATCAGATGACTCCGAGGGTCATATTCGCATGTATGTTATATGAAAGAGGTGGCCAACTTCTTTCTCTTCGTGGGCCAACATGATGGTCAGCTGAAAATCCAAAATTAATGAGAGAAATATAATTCAAGCATTCAGAAAAATTCAGACTCAATCAGAAATATCATTCCCTATGTTATGAAAATTCAGAATTAATGACAGAAATTATTCAAGCATTGGTAAAATTCACCATTAATGAAAGAAATACTAACTCCATTTGATGAAAATTCAGAATTAATGATTTCCGATGCGATATAGCCCATGCCCATGGGCTGAAGTAAGGCTGAAAATATTTCTTTCAATAATTCTGAAAATATTCACATTTTTTTTCTTTTATCCCGGAAATATTTTTCATTAACTAGAAATTTTTAAGAATATATTTGAGAAATACTTTACTAATTCTGAAGTTATTTTCCTCCAATAATTCTGACATTATTTTTTTCCATAATTCTCAAATATAATATATTATAATATATAATAATATATACATATTATTCCTTTTCTTAATTCCAATAATTTCTATAATGCCCCTGCGGCCTAGGCGTTGAAAAGACCCCTGTATCCCGATATAGACAAAAGTGACATCTGCTGCCATCTATGAGAAAACTTTGACAGTTTCAGTTTCGAGTTCGCTTCATCCATGAAAGACAAAAATAGATTTTTATCAAAGGATTTCTTTGGAGGAAAAAGGAATATGAATTCAGTATACAGTAGATTTTCGCCAGGGTGTGCTGAATTACCGAAATCAGCGGATTGCTGGAAGTTAATGGAAAAAGCAACGGCAACCTTTTTTCTTTGGGACTGCTCTTGGAATCAATGATTGATATTTTTCTGAATATAGTAGACAGAGATATAGTCGTATCCCGTTATAACGAACTCCAAACGAATTTAAACAGCATATAATCTAGGGCGACTAACCAAGCATCTTGAACCCTATAGAGCAGCGGTTCTCGACCTTTTTTGACTCGCGGAGCCCTTTTTAGTAAAAAAATTCTATGGCGGAGCCCCGTAGGCCAACTTTTTGATTATTCATCAAAGTTACTGATTTATTTTTACTATTTAAAAATATTTATTTTTGTAAATTTTACTGGTTTTTTTTTATTTTCCTAGAGTAGCTGCGGAGCCCCGGTTGAGAACCGCTGCTATAGAGGAAAGGGATGGGCCTCGTTTGCTTTCTTTGTGAGAGAAAGATTTTCATAGGCCTTAAAGGCCAACACACTTGAGTCAGAGGCCTCCGATAAATTTTTATGCCTTTAATTTACTTATTTTTCCTTTTTTTTAGCCCTTTTGTCTTTAGGCCTCAGTGCCTTCTATAATTATGCCTTTCCATTATTTATTCCTTTTTGGCATGGCCGGATTAGGTAGATACAGAGGGAGCACATTGGGGGCAGTCCCTTCCTCTTCGCGAAGTCATGAAGGCGATGTGGGCCCATGTAGGTCTGTAACAACAGATTAGTTGTATGCGTGCGTGCGCGATCGGTCACCATTAACATAACGTTAAACTATAATTTCCTCCAAAATTAGCGTTATAGAGTTGTTTACGAAGAAAAGATTCCATGTCATAAATCTAATCATTCAGGCAGTTGGAGCAGCTGTCCCAGAGGGCCGCTGTACGGTCATGTAGGTAGGCATCGTGATGGGACTCTTATCCCTAGGCTCCAGGTTCAAACCCCACACGACAGCAAAGAAACACCAGCGGTGATAGCACAACTTAGTGGCGGTCGGGTGAAGTTGGTTTTCTTCGGCTTTCTAACTTCGAGGTCAGAATACGGGCCCAGTCTCTCTCTGAAAAGATAGGAGAGAGAAGAGGGATGGGAGGATGCACATCCTTCCTCCCATCTCACCGCAGAGAGCAGGTAGACTTTCAACACGACACTTACATAACATAAAAATTTAGGCAATAGCCATTTTCATTTGTGAAATACTTGTGATATTTAGCGGACTCGTTGTCCGCCATTTTAAGGTGAATTTTAAGGCAGCAAAAACCGGTTTTCTGAAAGTGACGCCTAACCATGAAAGGAAAAGAAACGGCAGTGGGAACAGCAATTGCCTGCACTTATAATACCAAAGTCACACTCTGCAGAGAAATTGCGGATAAATCGGCTTGGGATTTTCAGTACATATAACATACACACAACACATTCCGGCATGCACCGATCCGTTTGAAATTCCGCAAAGAGATGTGTCCGCAACGAGGTGCGTGTACTATTAAGCAGCAGTAGTAGTAGTAGTTACTCCACAATCGTGCGCAGAAGGGGGGGGGGGCACAGCGGATTCTTGCTTCCTCCCCTTCGAATGTTATTGTAAAATAGTTGAAATACGAAAGTAATAGTTTTATATGCTATTTTTAATCAATTTCTGATAATCTGAATGATTTTTTTGAATTTTGAAGGGAGGGGGGCGTTGGTAACTCGGAATTTTTCCAGAGGAAATTCCTCGTGCTCCAATCCAAAAGCCGAGTTGATCCTGCCTATGCCTTTGACCTGTCACCGATACCAGAAGAATTTTTTTTTTCAGCTTTACTTGCCGTTCTTTCAGAGAATACTTTCTTTGACAAAAAATGATAATTTTCTTTCTCATTTTTGCAGCTACCAGAGGACAGTTTCGCGAATACCCTCACCATCCGCTATCATCCAGCTTTGGAGTTGGAAGAAGATGAGATCAAAACTATCCTTTGCAAATACGGCACTGGAAATATTCAAGTTGGATAATCATCATCATCACCATCTTCATCATAACGATAATTACATTAAACTGCTTATTTATTGACTACTGGCGAGTCATGTTTCCGTCTCTTTCTCACATTCAAAAGACTCACCAAAACATTTTTTTTTACAGTTTACTGAAAAAAAAAATTGTCGAATGTTCGTGGAAGCATATTTTGGGGGGAAACGCTTACATAACTAATACGTAAGGTGATCATATTTTCTTCGAGACGAATACGTGCATTTAGATAATTACAGTAATACGGAAAAATATGGAATGATTGAACATTTGTACCGTTGTTGGTCTGTTGCTCTCTGTGGCAAGACTTTTTAACGAGGAGATCGGTTCGCATTCACGTATCGAAGTTGGGAACCACAGAAAACCGAACTTCAACCAACCACCACTCTGCCTGTTTGTTTTCATCTGGTAATTGCACACAATTTCTGAAAATAAAATCGACTACTGCATTTATGCCTAGGCCTACATATATATGGGCCTCAAATTAATGATAAAAAAGCCTGCGGAGTTGACAGTTGTCTTCAGCATCATATCAATGTCAATTTCTGTAGTACCATATATACCATAGCATTCTCTGTATTTTCGGAACCAAGTTTCGTCACATGTATATATGTCATATTTCCATATGCTCTTCCTGAACTCTGAAACCTACGTACATCTCTTCATTGATATGAGTGTGTGTGTTTTTCACACATGTTTACACACTTTGGCCAATCGCCGTCAAAATTCCCAGAATACAAGAACCTAAGTTGCCTCAAAGCAGGGCAGATGCTATTCTAACCGTGGTGCAGCTTGTTCCTGGATAATGTAGAAAAGACAGTCCGAAAAATAGCTCTGCCCAAGCAAAGCATATAAGACTGGCCAGACAGTGGGAACAATTCATTATATGCGAAGAGAGACGGATCGATATTTGCTATTTTTAGCTTTTGTTTTAGTTGGGAAAAATTACTACGGTTGGGGGGGGGGGGAATCCGGCTCTTTTTTTTACTTAGTATAGTGGCACCATCTGCTGTGAAAGTTTGAAAAAATACTATTGGAAGGGTGCGTATGCACGCGTACGGCATTCTACTTTCTCAACTTTCAAATCTGGTAACCCTATTGTGGATTGTCGGTCTTTCAAACCGAGCACAACTTCAATCAATCGCCATGGGCAGTTTAATACAGACTGAGTTTTGCCGGAAGTGTGAGTAAGCGTACACAGCAGTCTGAGTGCATATATATACATGTATATATATATTGCTCTCTTTGGCGAGACCTTTTAACTGAGGTGATCGGCTTACATTTGTGCCTTGAAGTTGGGAACCACAGAAAACCAGCTTCAGCTGACCACTACTGTGGCAATGGTGGGGTTTGAACCCGCGCGTGTCCGTCACTGACCACTCCACCGCCACAGCGGCCCCTTCGTTGTGGTGGTCGAGTGACGGACTTCGAAGCCTACTGGCAACATGTGTATCTTTCCAAGCACTTGTCCAATGTAACCTAAATTTTCTGTCCTCTTGCCTGGGAGTGGCCTTTTGGTGCTTAATGCTCCGGGTGTCGCACAACTCTTCTACCATGGCCTAAACCCTCTCGGTAATCATCTTATATCCCTTATAGAAACAGAACGGGGGGGTGGGGGGTGGGGGGTCATGGTCGATTTCAGGTCCTCGCGATGCGAGTCCGTCACGATCACCCCAGCGACGCATTCGCTGAAGAAATTCAACATGACCATAATCAATGGTCTTCAGCGAGGCTGGACCAGCCTAAAACCTGGCTAAAGACTTTTGGTTTCGACTTCGGAAATTTTTTATCAATTAGAACTAACCCGATTTGGCGCGTAAAAAATCCAAGAAAGTAAGTTTTTTTCCCCAAAATTTCCACAGTTGAATGATTGTTCGGAAAAACCACCACCCACTAAAGAAAGTCTTGTCTAGGGGATGTTGGAAAAACTCACGGATCATCCACTGCCATTCGTTTATTCCTCGCAATTTTGAGGTGATCTTGGTCAGGGCCGGGCTTAGGAATTTCGCGGCCCGGTGCAGAAACATTTTTGCGGCCCCCCTCCAAACATTTTTATGGAGTCGCTCCCTAACTTTTCGAGTTGCGAACATAAATCTTATAGGGGAAAGAGTTGTTTAAAAAAATTAATTACACTTATTTTTTCATTATTTCAGGAACGCGTTGATAGTTGAGATCTCAATCAATAGAGCCCAGAAGTTTAGGCACTAAAAATGGCATTTACTATTATGGAAAGAAGGGAGAAATAACTAAAAACTTATAGTTATAATGACTGCATTATATCATCCGAGTGAAATTGATTGCAGGCCCATAATACAGGGCCGTAACTGGGGCGGCAATTTTAAGTGGAACAAAGAACACCGTTATAAAATTATCAAATTTTAAAGTTGTGGGAGTGGCAAAAATCCTAGTTATGGAATTGCGTAATAAAGTATTTTATGTCTCTCAGGTCAATATCAGGGCCATCATTAACAGATGCGGAGTTCGAAAAGAAAATTATTTGTGGGGCTTCTTTCTGGGTTTACACTCACTGGAATGGCGTAGAATCGCTGCAGATCTGAAGATGTGCTACAAACTAGTCCACCAAATTGTTTATCTACCATCGAGAGAGCCTTTCTTTGAGATCATAGACAGGCGAGTTAACCTACGTCGGCATCGCTTCCAAATAAGAATACCAACGGCCAGAAGGGATTGCTTTTTCCACGGATATAGATGCCGTGTGGCAAGAATATGGAACAGTCTTCCATCAGAACTTGTATGTGCCTCCTACGCAAGATTTGCTTCCACTATTGGCGATTTCGACCTGGCTCCGTATGCGAAGTGCTTCCCGTACTGACTATTATTTTTTTTTTTTTCTTCCAGTATAAGTGCATTTCATGCCTTCTGGGGTTATTGTAAGTAAATTCTTCGAGTTGCGAATAATTATCGTTTGTTTGTTGTATTATTTGGAATAATTACTATCGTTTCTACAGTAGAAACGTAAGTTCCTTGTTCTATTGTTGTAAAAAATTTAAATTTTTTTTTATATTCCCACATATGCGGGATTCCTCCAAGCACGGGGGTCCTGTGTGAAACATCTATCGTATACCTCTTGAGGGCTACTCTGGTCAATTTAATCGTATACCAAAAACTATGCAAAATATATAGCCATGGTTGTTTGCAGTGCATGTATGGTGCAAAAAAAAAAAAGAAAATCGAAACAACATGGGCCCCACAGCTCTGTCTTTTCCTACTTCGCCGAGTCATGACGTCAACTGATGACCACTTGGAATGATCATCTGTAGCTCAATGCAGTCCAATGCCTTAGTGGGACATCTAATGTAAAACATGCGGAGTAGCAAAAACTTCTAATTTTCCTCTGCTTTTGTAGCATAGACGTGGTGTTTCAATTGAACGCAGCCCTAATACCCATTGCACCCACAAGAGCGGGGCTGACAGGGCTCCAGCCGGGAACCCGAGACGATTCTTACCACTTTGTTTTTTCACGCAATAAATTCACTACTTTGGGGCCTGTGAAACATCTGACAAGGAGGCCCGCCAAATATCCCAGCCTGGGAACGCTACTGCAGGATGTGGGGGCCATATGCCAACACCATCTCGTCAAAGTAAAGTTAACTCATACAACACCACGTCCCCTATCGCTCGGATCACTTTGGCTGCAGTTATAGTGGAGCGAATAGGTTAAGCGGTACGGGAGGTGCGACTAGGAAGAAAGAATGCATAAGAGTGGAGGATGATACGTGCGCGCATAGTAGAAGACGATATAGAAAATGGCTGGAGAGGGAGGTTGTGAAATGTAATGGTGTGATGATGACCCCTACGCAGAAGAGGGAAGAAAAAAAAAGGAGAACGGACCAGTCAGCAGATAGCAAAAATCAGCAGGTCGAGGTGAAAACAAACATGTTTGTTCGACTCCCGCACCTGGTTGAGTAGCCTCTTTCTATTCTTTGTCGCCCTCCTCGAGTATATGCGGTGTACAACAGTTTCGTCGCTAGTCGCTATTATGCCACTCCTGTACCTTGTGGTCACTTCACTGTGTTTTATTCCTCCATCGCGTTTAAATGGAGCTGAAACTGGGGGGGGGGGGTTTCAGAATACTTTCTGATGAAAATTAATACCAAGAATTGGAAAAATTAAAAAAAAACATTTCTTTTGTTCTCAATGCTCAAAATATCCAAGCTTTACATATTACGGCCTCTGAAATGCACCAATAAACTTAAAACTATGGTAAAATAGGCATTTATGGCACAAAAAGTCATTTTTATAAGAAAGCTTGAAAATAGGCAAAAAACGCATTTAAGGCATTTTTTAACATCTGGGCTCTAGTAATCAAACACAACCCATTGAGAGGAAATTGCATTTCAATTAATTTGGCAAACATTTATAAATGATTAATAATAATTAGTGTCGTCCACCTGCTGAGGTTCGAATCATATTGAACAGGCATACATTTCTGACGTACTTTTAAAGCGTTTCATCATATTTATCAAATAAATGTTGCGATTCGATACAAAGCCGTAAAATAAAGAAAAACATTTTTAAACAAATTAGAACTGTATTTGAAAATGTAGGTTAGTGTAAAATTACTACAGTATATTCTGCTTATAACGTACCCACTGCGAAAGTTTTCTCGCTTAGTACGATTTATTTTCGTAATCCTAACTTTTTATTAACACTTATCGAAATTTCCCATTTAAAGCGCTTTCTCTCCTGCAACGTTTTTCATGATGATTTTTTGGAAAACGCTGTAAGTGGGATTCATTGTATATGAGCTCTTCAATGTTATAACTTGTTTAAAAACAAGAGTTTCTTGCTACAAATAAAATTAAAGATTGCAATCTCAATATTTGAATATTCAAATTCGAAATTCAAAAAGACGCTCTGGTATAGGCTGTCGAATATTAACACTAGTTAAGAACAGCCTAAACTCATGGGTAGAGATACAGAGGGGAGGGGGGGGGCATGGCGGGGTAATGCTCCCCCCCCCCCAGTGCCAATGACGGAGCCGTCATTGGCACTTTTTTTTCTTTGTTAATATAGCCCTGTTATTCTTTAATGGCAGAAAGAAAGGCCATACTTTTTTCAGGGGTACAGAATGCTACCCCCATCTGCATACTCTTTTCCTCCTTTAAAATAAGTTAACGCCATACCTAATAACACTAAAAATGATATTATAAGGTCTTTAAACTGAAAGCGTCCTTTCACAATCAATAGTACATAGTTTAATGGGAAAAAAATTAAATTTTAAAATCAAAAATTTCCAAAACATCTGCTGAAAAAAATAAGGGTTTCGTTTGGAAAAATTGCGGCCCTTGAAATTTGGCGCCCCGGTGCGACCGCACCTTTCGCACCCCCCCTAAGTCCGGCCCTGATCCTTGTGATAATTAGCATTTTTGCTTGTCTGTGGCATTGTTTTTGGCGATAGTTGGTAATATACCCGTATGTTTTTACTAAAAATATGGTCATGCTAGTAATACACTAACGGCGCTGACTTCTGAAGGGAACAGTACCGTTTTAAGTGTTTACATCAGATTTCTCGCAAGTCAAGACCGTCTGTATTGTTATTTTGAATTTGCCATCGGCTCGCGCCTGAATTGGAATCTATTTTAAATCTTATATCGGGTTTGAATTACTTGCCTGTTTTTGACGAAAGATTTCGCGCAAAGGAGAGAGAACCATGAAGAAAGCGAGATCGGGATCCTTGGGGTGAGATATTATCATATACATATTTAACCATATTTATTATTATTATTATTACATGCTTTGTTTATAATCATGTGCAGTAAAACATGCCTCCCCAACCTTCCCACAAGGACAGGGCTAATAGGTCCCTGTGGCTCCGGGCATGGCCCCTACAAGAGCGGGACTGACAGGGCTCTAGCCCAGCTGCAAGATGTGGGGGCCATGGCAGTAAGGCTGAGCACGTAGTGGAACGAAGAGATACGCAATGCAAGAATTGTGACTAGGAAGAAGCAGTTGCAGGGGAGGGGGAAGAAAGAGATGCCCACACATAGTCAAGGAAGAGAAAAATGGAGAAAAGGGCTGGAGGGTGTTATGAAATTTAAGGGTGTGATGATGATGATGATCCTCCTGGAGCGGGGGGGGGGCGGAAGAAAAAAAAGGAAAGGAAATGGACCAATCGGCAGATCGAGGTATGTTGAACTTGTGTACCTTGTTGAGTGGCCTCTTTCCCTCCTTCGCCTTACTTCTTGAGTGAGTGCAGTGTAGAACAAACAATACGCACGACCTAAAAGAATTCTATTTGGGAGTCATCTTTCTTCCCTAGGAAACTGGCAATTCGGAGAAGTGGCCTATTAATCAGGGCCTTAGGAAGGGAAAGGGGATCAAGTTACTGTCATCCCTAACCTGAATACAGGTTTCCTTCCAAAATGTTAGAAAATATCCAAATGTTTTATTAACATTAACAACCTAGTAACATCTCAACCCTTTTTTGTCCCATGTTCCCCCCTTTAGACTATATTAGGCTATCTTCTTGTGCCCCCCCCCCCCTGTCGTACCCAGGGTGCCTATATTCATCTAGGAGCAAGACCCTTTTCTACTTATTGAATTTAGTCAAAACAAAATTTACAATGAGGAAAAATTTCGAAATAAAATCGATCTATGTATCTCTGTAACCCTGGCCACAGATCTGGTAGAGAATAGGGTGGGGTGTGATCATTCCCCTTTGAGAGCTGAATGATGTAGGGGGAAAAACAAGGTTTGTGTAAAAAATGACAATCCAATGAACCTACGGAAGGACTATAAATAGGTTCTCCAGACACATCATCCTGGGTCAGTGCCTACCTTGGGCTAGAGTTCTGTGAGCTTCCTTCTCCCACCCCTTTTCGTGGCTCCCCTTTCCATCTGATTTTCACCCGTGTTCTCCTTAGAATATCCTAGGACAGCAGGTTTAATCTATTATATAAATTTGGACCTGCTCCCTGAAAGAAATTTCTGTCTACGGCCCTGCTATTGATAGAGGTGAATTAATTTTTATGGGAAATTTAGAACCAAAAAATATTTACCCCCATTGTGAGTTTCACCTTTTTTTTTTTTATAGATATTGCCTAATTTAGATACTTCGTCACCTGGGGCAGACGAAGCTTTCTGGTGCCTCCCCACCAACCCAGACTGAATCAGCCAGTGGCACCTGAACCTGCAGTGTTGCGGGAGTTCCCACAGTGTTTTGTAGAAATGTCCCCAGACGTGTTCCAGAAATCAAAATTTGCTTGAATTCCAAGGATGTCTTAAGCACATCCTGGGCTCCTATGCAAAGTGATTTTTCGGAGGCACCCCTCCCCCTCTTACCTGACTAGAAATGCCTGCCTACCGATCTAAAGGGTGAGCTTACAAATTTGTGATTTCTAATTTCACTAAGATTTTAGCCCCGTGATGTCACAATTTTTTGCTTGCCAAAAATCGCCAACTTCATGAAAATTCAAGGTGGCCACCACAGGTTATCTGCAATTTCATGACAAAGAAAATGTTGGCCATGGGATTCATCAAATCATTTCGATTAGAAGTACCTGTTCCGGCAAACCTAATGCCAACCAAATTTTTTTATGCCGATTGCTGTTTGAAACCATTTTAACAGCACAAAAAAACTGAGGTAATCTATTGATGGAAAGAAAAAATAAATTTTTATCTGATTCAAGAGCGTTCATCCATGAAAAATTTAAAAAACTCATGATAGTGAAACCTATGGTGTTGGCTATAATATGAATTTAAAATGACACTAAAGTAGATAAGGATGGCATGTTGGTTTGAGGAAACATTCTTGTTGCCAATGAAAAAATATTAAAAAAGCCAATTTCATAATCTGTTGATGACAAAAAACATCTCGAATTTCCCACCACCTTGCTTACTAAATTTTAGTCAGTTTACATTTTTGACTTTGAAAATTTGTAAGCAAATCTCATTTTTATGAAGCCCTTGTTGAACTTTGGAGTTGCCAGATTGTGCTGTTTTCCCTCCAATTTAGGCTAGTTTGAAAAAGATTCAGCTGGAAATTTTTGGCTTTGGTGGGTGGAGCTATTTTTTGGAAACTTTTGCTAACAGGTTTGGTATAGCAAATTTATAGCCCCCCCCCCCCCCGTCTATTACATACTAATCCTATGTTGTGTGTAAGTTGTATCTACTCTACCTAGCATAATGCCAGTGATGTTTGATGAGGGTGTGAAATTCTATATTTACTCCGCAACTTACATACCATACATACAGAACTTGCATAGCTATTCTCCTTCTGCTTGAAATGTTAGTGTAAACCTTTTGTATCCGAGGTGTTCATCACATTTCAAGTTGATTTACTTACTAATCAAGCCTTTATTCTCTTTCTAGATCAATAACGGAGAATTATTCCCAACCAACAAAAAAGTCTTACTTCATACTGTCTTGTCCATCATCACCTAGTAAGATCATTTTTATGTTACAAAACAAAATCGCTGATATCTGAAATAGTTCTCATTCCTGTTTAGTTTTGATATTGAATCACAGATTACCAGGACTTGACTCATGTAACGATATATTGCTAAAAAAAGGTCCTTTGCTTGAAAAAACACAATGCTTGCCAGCCTGTTAAAGCTTCATATTCTATAGATGCCAATGCTTCAGAATTCCCAAAGCCTTATCAAAATCTTCCTGTCAGAAACCAGATTCTTTCAATTTTTCATCTCTTTATAGAAAAAAACCTAAAAATCTTCTAATTGTGCTTTTCTTGAATGAGAAATTCCTAAAGAGAAAATACTTTTTCCCAGTCTTTTGCAATCCCAGGCTGACCATGTTTTCTCAAAAGAAAGAATGGGAAATTCGGATTTCAAGTATGGGGAATCTGCAGTTGTTGCCAAATATGATGCCAAAATGTAAGCAAAGTTGCCAGTTACTGCTAAAATCACAAAAAAAAAAAAAAAAATCTTCGGTGGCTAGAAATGAAGTGCTACAAATCACAGTGGATTAAAATGAACTCTATGAAAAAAAAATGTTAGTAATGTGAATATGTCAGATACAATACACTACTGTATTCATATTTATAGCTTTAATTTTCTTTTATAAGTTGGTAAAATAATTTTTACTGTTGGTTTCAGTGCAGCATAAAAAATTCAAGTAGGCTTTATTAAAAATGTCGATTAAAAAAACTATAAATTTTTATTTAAACATTTGAGACAGAAAAATATGGGAAAACACATGTCATATGATCACAGTCATTCAGGTCTGATTTGCTTCAGTTCTTAATTACACATCCCTCTAAATTTGAGACCCTTATCTATAGGCTGGCTAGACCATAATCTAGGCTTACGCTCACAGCGTGCCCCCCCCCTCTTCCCGTGTAACTCTGTAAACATACACAAACATCAACACAGAATTGTTCAAGGATTATTATGCCGTAATTATGAGCGGTTACATGCTGCATCATTCGCAGAATTATTTGAAATTTTATTGGGCCAGTTCCATCAGAATAACCCTTTGAATTTAGCGAACGGTTTCACAAACCATTCAATCAAAAATAATAATAATGTTAAAGAAAATTAACAGAAAATATTTTCTTTGGTATTACAAAATGCTTTGTTTTTCAAAAAATGTTTTTCATTTTCTAGGTTCATCTAGAAATTCAGACAAACGACAGGCAGACTGTATTAAGGTAAATACACAGTATTTTGTGTACTGTTTATTTTTTTAATTGAAATGATAGGATGTCGCTGTATATGTATATCACTCTCATCAAGATTTTTCTTATGACTCTTTTCTTCTTCCTTTCTTTGCAAAATTACAAATTAACCAGTAGTTCTTTTATTTTTATTTTATTTTTATTTATATTGACACCCTAACTCTGGCAACATAAATACAGTCAAACCATGATTTAACAAATTGAATGAAATTGACAATTTTATTTGTGAAATCGAGAAAATCGTTTAAATTTGGGTCAAACACTGATCAGAAGCACTCCACACTCGATGCAGCAATATTTAAAATGGTGAAAAAAAAGGTGAAATACTTTCATTGTATTGCTGTGTATATTATAACTTATTATTGATAATGATTGAAAAAAATATGTAAATTATTTACCCTTAAGCAGGGCTTAACAGAGTGCAAAAAAAAAAAAAAAAAAAATCTAGGTGCCAGGAAAATATTTTTTCCTTAATGTTTGGCTATAGGGACCACACATTTTTTTTCCAGAGAAAAACAGATCCTAACGGGGCCGTCATTTCAACTTTTTCCGGGAGGGCAAACTTTTTCCAGGGGGGGGGGGGGGCAAAGAACATGTACTCAATGTATTTATAATTTATATATAATATATATATACCATTTTTTGTGTATTTTCAAAAGCCGGGGGCAACCCCCCCAAATGACAGGCTGAGTCCTAACCTAAAATAACATTTCTTTCTCTCACTTTTTCGAAGACATAGCAATCCCCTTCCATGTTGATAGATAAACATATAAATTCCAAAAATTTTGTGATGTTATAACTAATTTAGTAACCACAAATAGAAAATTTTAGGTGCCAATCCAAAATTTTTTAGTTCGTATGGCTACCTGGGATATGTCAAGCCTGAACTTAAGAATGGAGTAAGGATTCATGCAAAAATTGCTGGTTATAAATTTGTTTGGTATTCTAATGTTTTCATTGAATTCTGTTGAAATTGTCTTTTTTTTTTTCGCTAACTGAAAAACACTTTTTTTTCAGATGAACGGATATTCTTAACTTGTCAAGAGCACAAGCTTGAAATAACTTTATTTCTTTATTAATATCTTAACATGAGGAAAGTACAATAGTATTGGTGTAAACCGATTGGCCATAGAAACCTTCCCAGTTACAAAATGGCTTTGTTGCTTCCTTTACTCAAAAAAGGACAGAATCTTCTGCTCGCTTTTTTTTAAAATCTCTAAAGAAGAGCTGAAAGATCTCTAAAGATTTCAGAGAAAAATTTGTGAGTTTTTTACCCAAAAATATGCTCTAATGCATCTTTTGGAGCAAAAATTAATATAAGATGGCCTTATTTAAAAAAAATTTCATTTTGAAAGAATTTTTATAACCTTTAAAAGTTTCAAAAATCTTTCACTACAAAACCTTTGATAAACCAACCAACCAAGCAAAACCTCACAGAAGCGAGGAATCAAAAGTTGTCATTATAATGTGATTATGTCAAAAATAGTTTTGTTTTAAATGTTTTGGGCAATGAAAACTGTTAATTATTTAAAACTTACTATTTGTAAAGTTTTTCTCATTATTTGGAATAAAAAGGAATATTCTTTCGATTATTCCCCAAATCTTTCATTCGGGAGAATATGCCCAGAATATTCTTGCATTCATCACTGGTTTACTGGTTGCTGCTTTACCAAACACCAACTCCGGTCATATATCGCCATACAGCAATTTCTAACTAGAGGAGTTGGGTGGGAAATGAAGGCTCCATCCATCGGTGGTCGCCTCAGGTGTGGAATGTAAAAAAATTGCTTCTAACGTTCTATGCCGGGATTCAAACCCATGGACCTTGATGGTAACCTTCATAGTGGAAGATGAGCATCTTACCACAGCCCCACTCGGGCACCCGGTTTACTGGTTGTAAAAAAGTAATAATAGTCTATAAAATTTGTGGCATTTGGCCAAGAATCTGCTAGTTCTATCGGGTTTTCTCTTATTGGAATTCACTCATCTGAGTGAATTTTTATACTACCATTTACTTATATTAATGAATGTAGATGAGAGCAATAGCGTTTTTTCTACTGTAATAACTATATCTCAGCTTCTCATATTTGTTTATTCACTTGTATCTTTTTTATTAGCAAATTGATAGTCTGCAGAAAGAGAACTTTTCCTTAAAGCTCCAGTTGCAGTTTTTAGAAAGAAAAGCTGTTGACTCGGAAAAAGATCTGGCTGAAATCCTGAAGCATGTAAGTATTAATTGAGAAACAGTTATATATATATAGAGAGAGGGGGGGGGGGTTTAAAATTAAAATTCTAGTTTTTTCTTTTTTTTATGCAATAAAACATCTCAAAACAAGTATCGTAACCTCTTAGTTAAAAAAAACATTGAGGCATATAGTACTTTTTTATTATGATAAGTCACTTGCAATTCATTGGTTATCATTTGTTTATTAAAGTTGATTTGAATGAAAATTTGAAATAAAATCTCACCTTTAGTGTAGGGTGACCAGATGAAGTGCCTGAAAAATCAGGACAAATCCCAGGAATCATTGTTAAATACCGGGACATCCATTAGTTATAACTGGGACATTTTCAAAACTCTCATTTGGTGAACATTACAGTTTAAAAATGCAAACTAACAAATACATTGCAAAAATATTATCACACTACTTCTACACAGAGATACAAAAACGAGTAGAGCATTGAGATGGAAGCCAAGGTTGTCAAACGTCCCTTATATACATGATTGAAGGGTGTATGCCATGAAAGGTGAGATGTGTTTCATTTTATACTCATGAATTACTAGATGGTAGGGTGGGGGAGTGGGGGGACTTATGTACAGTACTCTTAGTCTCATATTATAACGCCTATGCTTCTAGGAACGGTCGACCCTCTGTTTATGAACTTACTACTTGTAATTTGTTCCAGAAATCAGTTCGTAAACTGAATTGTTCATAAACTGAAATGGTGTTTCCCCTCCCCCATAGGAATCAATGTAAAAATGATTAATTTGTTTCAAGGACTCCAAATATTTTTGGTGTGAACTTTGACAGCAGTGCTTTGCGCTGAAGTGCATAATGTAAAATCGATTCAAATCATCAGATTAACACTGAAAACACTTTTCCCCAGCAGAGAGAGACAATCCCAACCTTATGAGAAAACAGACTTATATCCCATATTGGAGCAAAAGCGAGACCATGTCTGGTTTCTTTAATTCTGCAAACCTCTCTTTTGTGGACAATGGGTGGGACAAAAAAATTTATCCATAAAAGAGGGGTGTCTGTTAAGAGGGATTTTACTGTCTCATTTATAATATCAGTGTCAAAGTTCTTGGCATTTTTGCCTGTACAGCAATCTGGCCACAATTCCTTCAAAACTGAATTCACATTTTTGTAAGTCACTTCCTGCTAATCAGTATAATCAATATGTATACTGCCACATCAATAACAGCTATCAGCGATGTGGTACATATTAACATGGTAAAATATAAAGGTGAAATAACAAATTCCCAGCATAATATATAATGTAGCTAAAATTTAAATTGGAAAAATATTGAAAATAATTCTATTTCATTGTGCAAGCAAAAACTGGGCAAACAGGCTTCCTGAAAACAGTTTTTGGGACAGGGTGAAAAATAGCGAAAAACCAGGACATCTGGCTACCCTACTCCAGTGAAACCATTTTTTCTCCTCCAATTATCCATCTTATTGGGTATTTACACATACACACACAGGATACATTGAATATATGTGGGGAGGCATATATATATATCGTAACAAGTCCAAGGTTCATTTATATTTAGAGATTGGACTTCCCTGTTCAACTTAGGCCGTCCTAGGCACCACATTCGCTCACCTATTAAGATGTCACCATGAATGTATATAGTGAAACATATCACAAGGAAGTGGTTATTCAAACTTCACCTGGGTGTCTGAAACTGGAATTGTTAGCAGGGCTGTCTCAGGAGTATCATGGGTCCCTGAGCCAAGTTTACCCAAGCCTCATATTTTTCTGATGCCCTACTAAGCAAATTCTCGAAAAATTCAACTACTTCTCATTTTTCTAAAGCCCCTTGCCGTGCTTGGGTGGGCCCATGCGTTAAGACGGCACTGGTTGTTAGAAAAATCTCTGTCCTTACTGATTAGAAGCATACTGTGGAATGCTTGCTTGAATTAAATTTTTATGTGTCCCTCTTCAAAATTTTGGTATTTCAGTAAACGTCAGTGACAATTCTATTTTTACTTAACTGTTCATGCCCCTCCACATACATTCTTCTGTGGAATTTCTGCTGAATTGGTATATGTCGGAATGTGTGTTCTGAGTTGTATGCGACCCCTAACTTATTTATGGTGTTAGAGTTGTGCCTGTTTTCTGTTCTTGCTGGTGCTGCTGTCTGTCTGTCTTTCATATTTTTAAGTGAAAATTGTGAATGCCTGAATTTTTATGTATGTTATGTAAGTATTGTGTTGAAGGTCTACCTGCTGTATGTGAAGAGAGTTTTCTTTCAAATGGAAGACCGGCTCACATTGTGACATTATTGCACACTATGCAATTGAAATTAATCATTGAATTAATCTTGTTAATAAAATATAGAAAAATAAGTTCTCCAGTTTTTAGTTTCTTCATAAACCAATGTGAGACACAAGATATAATCAGAGGCGATTATGTGAGTAATATTTATTATTTTATCTACATTGATACAAATAATAATAGGGCGAAGTGGTGGAGAGTTCTGCCCATTGCTAAGTCAGCGGTCAGTGGAAGGGGGGGGGGTGTGGTTATACATTGTATTCCTCCTAACCAGATCATGGCCTTCCGCTGTGTCTCAATGAAGAGAGAAAAGCAGGTGGTCGAAGAAGACCTTTCTTTTTCTTTCAAACTGAGCACAACTCAGGTCTATCGCCATCTATTTACTACCAAGTGAGCTGTGCTGGAAGTGTGTGTACCTAGCAATCTGAGTGCTTATCCAGTGTTGTGTTTGATTTTTCAGTGCTGCCATCTATATTTCAGAAGTGAAGTGTAGTGATTGAATTGCATTTGTACCGTTTGTAAGTCTATTGCTCTCTATGGCGGGACTTTTTAAAGGGGAGATCAACTCACATTTGCACCTCGAAGTTGGGAGCCACAGAAAACCGACATCAGTCTATCTCCTCTGTGGCAGTGGTGGGGTTCAAGCGCGGGACCTTGCTATGCGAGTTCATATCAAAGAAGACCTGGGCCTCTCCAGAAAATGTTCATGTGTTGAAGTTTGTTTCTGTGTAATGCTTTTTATAGTGTTGTCATCTGCCATCAATTTTTCTAACTGTGAGTGAAGTGCAATGATTTGTCCCGTTTGAGCTTATTGATGTTTGTATCCCTGATTCAAAAAACTATTTTTTTTTCCATATCATGCACAGAATGATCAACTTCAAAATGAGCTGAGAAGCAGAGAGAATGAGCTGAAGAGTAAAGAGGTTTGCGTTAACGAAATTATGTGAGTATTGAATTTATGCACCTACTTTAACGTACACCACCTCCGGTTAAGGTGATAGCATTACGGCAATTTCCAACCAGTGGAGTTGGGTGGGAAATGAAGATGTCATCTATCAGTGGCCGCCTCCCATCTTAGTAGGTAAAGAACTTGTTTCTGATGTTCTTTGGCCGGATTCGAACCCATGGATCTCGACGGTAACCTTCATAAATGAAGATGAGCGTCTTACCACTGCGTCGCTGGGGCAGAAATTTATGCACCTGCCTTATCATTTAACGTTATCTATTATAACATCTTCCATATCAATATGGGTCTTGGTTGTTGTGTGCTGTGGTCATGTGGTCATAAAGATGGACTCACTACTACTCCTAAACCATGTATGCACCTTGTCTACATTCTTCTGTGGAACAAATTATGGTACATGTCTGAATGTATATGTCCATGTTGTGAACCTAACTTAAACTTTGTGTCTGTGTAATGCTTGTTACGTGTAGTGTTGCTACCTGCCATCAATTTTTCTATGACAGACTCTCACTGCTAGGGCCCAGTAGTGAACCCTCGACAGCACAGTTGGTTTTCTGTGGAGCTTCAGCCGTCGTTTTCACCATTTTTGATCTGCAAATGTGAACCAATCTCACCGTTTCTTGAGACAAAGAACAACAGACCTACAGCGGTACAAATTTTCAATCATCACACTTCATTCATAGTTCAAAAATAGATGACAGCACTAAAAATTTATGCACGACACAAGCTGTTACATACACATGCACAATCTGGCACAACTCATTCAGTAGTAAATTGTTGATGGCGATGCAGTTGCGCTTGGTTTGAAAGAAAGTAATATGGTTTTTTGCCTCTAGTGCAATTCGTAATCAGGCAAAAAAAAAAAAAAAAAAAATCCAAACGCTGTTCTTGAAAAAAAATTCTTTCTTTGCTTACAATAATGTCTGGTCATCCAAATTGCAGCTCTACAGTGCTGTAAAATAAAATACTATAGTCAACGAAGTCAGGAATGAATATGAGGTGCATGCATGGTTGAGTAGTAGTCAAGAAGATGCTGTTATAATACTGATGTGATGTGTTATAGCCTTTCGAAAGAAGATCTGTTAACATTTTCTATTGATATTTAAATAATAAATTTTTTGTGGAAACACATTCACTTCATATGATGCTTCACATTTTGAGAGTAATGTGCATTCTTGCAAAGATATAATATATTTTGTTATGACCCCAAAAAACTCAGATGTAAAAACCAGATGACTCCATAGTTGAATAATTCTTGTGTATGATCATTTTTATGCTTTAATTAAAATAAATACATATTAAGAATTGCTTACTAAATAAAAAAACAATTCTGTAATAATGGTTACATGATTTTGGGCTGAATGAAAAGTCGTGAATTATACCTATTTGTTTCATCTACATTTAGGATGCCCAGAGGCATATGTAGGAGAGCCCAAGCTGACAAAAAGTTTAAGAAAAAAATATTTTGGTGAAAAAATGATAAAATATCAAAAAATATAAATTATCAAAAAAATAAAAAATAAAAACCCTTTATATGCTGTATTAACCAATACAGTTGTTAATTAAACGTGTTTGTTACTCTTGTTTACACTTTGTTTAGTCTTGTTAATTAAACATGTGTTGAAGGATAGTAACTCAAAATTTTGTGGGATGAAAATTATTTGTGCCCCTCCCTTCCAAAGGTCGATCCTGTGTACGCCCCACGGGGTGCACAACCTTTTCGGTCCACAGACTAGATATGCAATATCGCTACTGCTCGCAGGCCAAAAACTTGTATATAGTGTGACCATATGACCCATATTTTACGAGCCATAGCCCTTATTTTGATGCCAAACAATCTCTTTTTTACAGAAATGTTCTGTATTTTCAATGAAGCTCAATTGCATTTATTCTTTACACTGAAGATGATTTTCATAATTTATTAATTATATTAGAATAATTATAGTTATAAGTACCATAATTAACTAATATTGATATAAATTTTCATCTTTTTATGGAGGAAATATAGATAGGTGAATATTGTGTTGTGTGTATTGATACTGTTCTACTTGAAAACTTTTTGTGGGCTGGATGGAACCTCTTGGTGGTCCGTAGGCCTGAGAACGTGCACCCCTGATCTACATCTGTGTTGTGTTGGACATTCTCAGTGAAAATGGTGTCAATAAGATCTTGCCTGCGCATAGATGACTGAACTTTCAGCAGGAGTTTAGCTAGTGTTTCGGGAAAAGTCAGGTTTGTGAAATTATACTAAACACCTGAATCCATGGTATCAGCTTCTGACATGATTCAAACCATGCGTTATTTATCAATAGCTACATGTTAAGCTTCTGGCCAAATCCTTAGGAGCTCTCTTCTGCCTCTCTTTTTTGTAGAGGGTTATTTCGGATAGAACACTCCTCGCTCAGTTTGGACGACAGCATTTTGCAAGTATCTTATTCTGTCCTAATTACAGGTATCATTATTCAACGTTGTTACAATACCATACCCCTGCTCCCACAGGCTACTTCACTGCACCAGTTATATATCGCCTCACGACAATTTCCAATCAGTGGAGTCGGGTGGGAAATGAAGGTTCCATCCATCAGTGGTCGCCCCAGGCATGGTAGGTAAACTTGCTTCTGACGTTCTATGCCCGGATTCGAACCCATGGACCTTGATGGTAACCTTCACAGTGGAAGACGAGCATCTTACCACTGCGCTACTCAAGCTAATTTGGGAAAGGGGCACACTGATTTGGTGGCCATCTTCCACAGGCTGGTTGAAGGTGGTGGTGGTTTATCCATGACAAAAACCAGGTTGTGGGAAATTTAGAGAAATTAGAGAGAGGAAAATTAGCCACTTCTCTCAAACTTGGCCTCGCTGGTGCTTGACTGGATTTATCTCATTTCACCCTGCCAAATTTTATGCTGAACAGGATTGCGACGTCAGGTTTACTTAGAAAGCCTGAATGCCCTTAGGGGCATGACAGGACTGCATTAGATGATACCCATTCTCCCAATACTGCTCTGGAAACCCCCCAGGAAAGGATGTCCCTTTATATTTCCATAAATTAAAGACCATGATCTTCTGGTTGTTAGAGTAATGGGCAAATTATCTAAATTCTTCCCTCTGGAACATCAAAAGATGATAGGTCTGAGTTGAATAAAATGAATTGTACTTTGCTACGACTGAAAATCAACATTACTTTTCCATAATTTAATAAATGTATTGTTTTCAATAATTTATTTGTATGAAATTCAAAACATTGGTTGCAAGCAAATATGTTCATATTAGTAGCATTTTGAGTTACTAGTTTATTTTTCAATGGTTTTCAATATTGACTCGATTTTATAATATATATATGCCACCTTGACGATTTCAGGAAGATGAAGGAACAAAAGGAAGGACAAAACTCATTAACTACTGAACTGCAGATATACAATTTAAATAAAATGGTAAGCCACTCTTGAAAATAATGTATTACTATGCGGGTAAGAAGTGAAATACTGTATATACAGTTGACTCTACTTATTAGAATCACAGATAATGTAATAATTTGGATATTGTTATCACTTTTGAAAAATATGGAATGGACCAATATCAAAACATGGGAAAACATTTAATAACCTTTTAAACAGGTTACAAGGAACTTTCATGTGGAGAAGTTAGGTTTGTGGTCATGTTGATCCCTTTACGTTTCGACTATTTCTGAATGTACGAGTTGGCCTAATATCAATTTTTTGGTGTAAATTTCTTCCTTATTACTTTCTGTAATTTTTCTTGATATGATATAATAATACAATTATGATATCTCTTTACATAAAGTAGGAATTAAGAGGGTTACACATTCCCCATGTTTTTTCCTGTGCTGAGGCAAGTGAAACCCAATGCATTTACCAAGCTCCCATTCATCCTACATTTCCTAAAATGTCCTGCATTCTCGTTTTTGTCCTACTTTTCCTAGTTTTATACCAAATCGCTACCAACAAAATTTGTGTAGTTGATTTTGATTAAGGAGGGAATCATTGATATATTGCCAAATATTACAAATATTGTAGATTGCAATTAATGATTCTGCCAAAGCAGAAATTGTATCATTTTTAAGGTTATTGCGGGGGGGGGGGGGGTGTATGTAGACCATTTGGTTTATTAATTTTTCATTTGCTTAGTTTGAGGGTTCAACAAGTAGAGTAGTCATTAAAACCTTCTGTCTGGATGAAAATTGGATAGTAACATCTATCATTCAAAATTGTTGTGCACATTTTGTGTATAGGTAAAACAACAGCTTGCATTGCAAAGCAGTTTGATACATAGGGTTATTCTAGGTTTGTAGCATTCAATTGTCTTCTGTATTTTTAGGGCATGTGCAGAGGCACAAACAATATTTACATTGCTCAGCAGAGAGCTAGAAATGAAAATGTTTCATTTGCCAAAAATGATTACACTTGCATTGAACAGTAAAATTAAAATGTAAACAAATCCCTTTAAAAAAAAAGAATGGACAACACAGGGAATCATTTTACACTGTGCTTTTGGAAGTGATAGTGATAGGAACCGAGAAACACCCAGGCTCTATCACACTCGGTGATATAAGCACATTGTCCCTGAAGACTCGGGTGCCTCCGCGAAACCTAACCATTTATTGAGCTTGAGAAAGATATATTGCATACATGGGCAGGTGCCGTTACGCACCTCGCCAGTGAAGAAGAATTTATGATATTTGTGGAAGTGAAAGTGTCTTGGAAGAGCGTCATTCTTAAAAAAATTCTTATTTCTTGTCATTATGTCTTCATGATTTGCTGTTCATTGTCGGGGAGAGTTGACGGACTGGACTGTGGAAGATTTCAAAAAAAGAATGTAATTTATATTGTAAGGAGAGAGAGAAAAGAATTATCTGTGGTTGCTAGTACACTGTTTTGGCCAAAAATTGTTTTCGTAATCAAGTCATTTCTGTCATTTTGCTCTGGCTCGAGTCAAAATCTTATAGGATACTGAAATAGTGCTACAAAAAAATTTAATTTTTGTTAAAATAATTTTATTTTGGGGTTTTTTTTAAATTACCCTCCTTGTCCTACTTTTTAGTTCTACTTTTTCCTATTTTTTCTAATTTTTGAGTGGGATCCCTGATTTACACTAACCCTATACCTATATATGCTTTAGATTTATCAACTGTATTATGAATATGATGGAAGAAATTAAGCTACTAAGTCAGTACTATCAGTTTTTATAGATTTAAAAGGTGTCTTGAAGTAAAAAAGAACAAAACTTCATAGACATAATGTCAAAAAAACATTTCAGAAGCAAAGTTTGTTGACTTGGTTCTCGTCAAATTCATAAATAAAAAGTTAATAAAGATGTTCATTAAGCAACTAACCAAAGTTGAGACTCTTCGGAAAGCAAAATTTGAAAAAAGAATCATTATCACATCTATTTCAGTGACCCAATATTGAAAGTTAAAGTATCATTAGAGGTGATGAAGTTCTGTCCCTTCCTTCACCTCGCAAGTTTGTTAGGAAATATGTATTTTCCTCAGGCTTTCTCATTTGCCCCATATAATGCCAGTTAATATTTATGGGGTGGGGGTTATTATAATATTGTAAGTTTTCTACATACCAAAGTTGTTAATTAACATTGTGAGTTTTTTGCATTCTAAGGCTGTTAATTGGTTTTATAAATACCATAATAATAAAATGTTTAAGCTTTTATGGTTTAAATGAATTTTCTCCCCCCCCCCCCCCCGTTAACATTTCATTTACGAATCATCATTTTATGAATGATTTTAAAGTACAATCAGCCTCAGTTCCACTTGCCTCTTTGAGGAGGCAAGTGAAACCAGCAGCGCCCCCACTAAAAAAGTATATTAATCTTGAAAAATAGACACTGAAGAAAATGAGGTTAAAGCACTAGCCCTAAAAAGAGGATGATTCAAAAAACCCGCTGCCATACTTTCAAGAAATTTCATTGACTTCTTCAATGTTAGGTGCTAAGTTGAACTTGAACTAATGAAAAATATGGTTCCACTTATTTCAGTTTGCCTATCTTTTTTTCTTTCCTTTTTTCGTACTTTGAAGCTGAAATTGAATTAAACTCATTTTTTTCCCTATAAGTTATTGTCATCAATTTGCAAGACTATGTAGGAGATCAAAAGATTCCCTTGTTGACAAAAATTTCTGTACTCAGTTCATGGTGTCCTAAGCGTGGCCATAATAGCCACTGATTCATGTTAATTATACGAAACACCTGAACTCATGGTATCAATTCTCTGTTCTGACTCTCGTGTGTTATTTTTCAATAACTTCATGTTGAGTTTCTGGCCATGTCCCCCAGGAGATCTCATCTGCTCCTTTTTTCCCTTAAAAATGTAAGACACCATTTTAAGAGGTACAGCTTTGGTATCTCTTTTTTTTTTTTTATATATATCCAATATCATTTGCAGGTATCTAATAATGTCCCACTTACAGGTTCTAGTATTTAACAAAATGGTAAACATTACCATGCCTTTCGTTCCCAACACTTTTGCAAAACTTCTGGGGAATCTCCACAGAATGGTACTTCACATCTACATGATCCAAAATTTGTGTTATACTACTTGGTTTTAAGGCAATGGGCAAAATTGCCTGAGCTCTTCCTCTCTTGGGACACCACCGACTGATGATGATGATCTATGTTTGTATAGTGCTTCATAAAATTTAAAACCTTTGTGTAAGCCAATTTTAGGAGGGGATGTGAGATAAAAGATAAAAAAAATCTGAGATATAAAAGTTACAATAAAAATTAAACAAAATCTTCAAAATCGTCTTCCTCTTCCCATTTATTTGCCCGATATTTGAAGAAACAAAAATACTGTAGGCCTATGTTTCTCTGTTGCATCAATGGCTACCACAAGGGCAAGAAGGCATAGGTGTACAATTGTCTGCGGGCAGAATAAGTGCAACGACTACTGTTTGCGGACTACTTGTCAGATTATGTGAATTTTTTTTTATGCCTGTCTCACTGGCATTAATGCACAGGCTCACCTGAGCACTTTCCCAGAGTCCTCTTGGTGCATGAGAGGCCTTTTATAACCTTGCATTGCAACTACCATCATTTTTGTGTCTAACTTGTACAAAGGTCTCAGCATTGATTTGACTGAAGATTCTACAATGCTGCAAAGGTGGATCTGCCAAGTGGAACCCACTTTGCAGATTGGAATAATAGAACCCACTTTGCAGATTGGAATAATAGAACCCCTACTACAGGGCAGGGTGTCAGCAAAACTGTGGTTGATTTTTTTCCACTCAAAATATGACCCATGTTCAGGCCCATGACTAGGCTGGGGCAACCAGGGCTCTGAGCCAAATGGAGACCCCTGCAAAAAGTGTACACTTACTTTGCACATTTCTTAAAAACTTTTTTTTAGTTGTGTGTGCACTTACTATACTTTAATCATTGAAAAAATGGAAGGAGGGGAGTTCAAAACTCTTTTTCTTGTTCCTGTGCAAACCCTTTCAGGCCTCCCCCACTGAGAAAGCACGCTAAGGCCCTGTCCGTGTGTAAGTCGATCCCCACCTCCTTTCAACATAGGAACAGATTGTTTAACAAAAAAAAAAAACACTTGGTTTATACACAAGTATAAACAGTAGTTTTGAAGTTAAAATAATGAATGCTCATATAACATTATCATGAAATTGATTTCAGATTAATGAAAACACACTGGTGTTTCATGGTATTACAAAATTTCTTCAGCTACTTGTAGGTTTTTTTTTAAATATTTTGTCCATTCCAGTCTTTCAGTTGTAACTGCTTGACATAATACAATTCTCTGATACAGGCTACAACTCAGCTGAAGTCCTTGGAAGAGATTGACTTGGCGAAAGAATTGTTGCAAAAGAACAAGATGATTTTGGTGAGTGAACAGTCATAGAATTGTTCCTTTAACCGGTTGAGCGGTGAAAGGTTTTTCGATTTCTATTTGAAAAACGGTGTGAGGTTATACGGAAAAATACTTGTAAAGTGGCGAAGCTTCTTTATCTCAAGTAGTGCTATCCCCCCCAACAAACATTCAGGACAACAGAGAAGGCGTAGTTGGTGGGGTCCATCCAAGTGACAGGTTGGCTACACCTATTCCTATGTGATCCTATTCTTTACTAATACACACTCAACTTCAGTACCTGTTCTTTTGTTACAGTATTGGCCATTTTTTTTTTTCTCCCTGTCGTGGTCATAGACATATTTAGAAGTTCATTTTTCCTATTGCTGTGGAACATCGCTAAAATGACACTTGATACAACGATATTTTTCAAGTATTATTTGGAAATGTCTGTACTCTAATGTTAATCGGCTGCCTCTCGATATAGCGATAATCCCACTACAGCGATATTTTTTCTTAGTCCGCAGACTATCGTTATATCGATGTTTCACTGTATATATATTGTACTTTTCTCACTAATTTATTGGCGAAAAGAAGCGTTTATATTCTCTAAATGCACAGCAACACT
Organism: Pholcus phalangioides; assembly: GCF_987345545.1. Classification (NCBI taxonomy): domain Eukaryota; kingdom Metazoa; phylum Arthropoda; class Arachnida; order Araneae; family Pholcidae; genus Pholcus; species Pholcus phalangioides. The sequence goes on from NW_028301597.1 coordinate 49,437,665, forward strand.
ATAACGGGGTATCAGGGATTACGCAACAAAGTTTTTCTTTTCATTTTTATTTAAAAAAATATTTAAGCCCGTTCTGAGTCTACGTAGAGTTTCATGGCGTTACAATACTTTATAATCGCACTTCCTTGCAATTTTTTCGTTCCTCTTTCGCTGACGTTGCATGCGACTTATCATTTTGTGGTATAACTGAAGTGTCTTAGCACATTTTATCCGAGAAGTGTGATGCACTTTTCCAATGCATATTTTTCAGTTTAATCGAATAGCTTTTTCGCAAGGGAAAAGGCTGCACAGTTTTGAACAGTATAGGAAATTTATGAAAGCAACACGCATTATGTGTGATAAGGCACAAAAATATACATATATGGTATACCTTGAATTTCCTATAAAGTTGAAAATAACAGTAGTCCATGATTTTAATTACACAAATATCGATATTATATCTTATGAGTAAATTTGAAATATGCAATGAATTGGAAAAAAATACCTTCGTTTTTATTTAATCTATTTATACAACACGAAATGATTTATACTTCACGTAAAAAAACTAACTGATTATAAAATATATCGATTTTATGTGTATATGGAAGGAATCAATTATTATGATGTATTTAATACATGCCATTAATAATGTAAGATACATTATAAACGCAAACGTTTTAAAAGCCTATTTGAGCCTCGTTTCGATAGGTGGCATGTTCAGCAACGCGATGTATCTTACAGAATTTTTTTTTCTTTTGATGAAATTTACTTTCTTTGATGATATACAGACCAAAAAAAAAATAAAAGGTAACAAAAGAAATGGAATATTTGTCAAAATTTTAATTGAATCAACGATAACAACTGCTTTTCAGGGTTTATCTCAATGTAATGTCACATTCAGTTGGTCACATATAATTGAATTTTTACGCTTCGCATAAATTACATGTGTTATCATAGGATTCTATAAACACATTCAAAAAAAAAAAAAACCCGCATACATACACACAGTTGTACCCGCTTATAACGAAGTTAGAAAAAACAGCGAATGTATTCAATATACGCGAATTCCAGCTTGGAAAATGATACGATTAAGCGAATAACACATTTTGCACGAGCGATACGCATTTTTCAGTAATCTGAACATTCTTAAAATGCAATATGTGATTATATAGAAAATAATATGTACCGATTATTATTTTTCTTGATATGATTGTAAATGTCAACCGTATTGCGTTTAAATCATTTTTGCCAAATAAGCATGTACAAAATATGTCTTTTATTTTAGTAAGTGCATAAACACCAAACAATTTTTGGTCTCTTTTTTTGAATCATTCAAAGAGAATGAAAGAATTATACAAAAGGAATTATATTAAAATTTTATTATCAAATCCGGACCACAATCATCCCATTCTTTTTTGCATGCATGGTATGTATTACGAAAACTACTATATATACATCGAGTAGCTTTGTGTATCAAAATTATACTAAATACAGCATAGGCGTTCTCAGGATTTTCTCAAGAATGGGGGGAGGAGGGGGTCAAATTTTTTTTCTTCTGAAGGAGGGGGGGGGGGTGAAGTTTTTACTGAAAAATAACGCTGTAATCTCGGCCAAAGCTTGAACCCCTTCTCCCCTTTTCATACGCCAACGAAACATTCCGTATTTGGGGGGGTGGATCGTTTCATGCCTTGACGCTGCTCAGAAAACATGTCAATTTCAATATTATTTTTGACAAGCCGACATCTCTCTATGATTTTTTTTCTTTCAAATTTCACATAAAAAAGAGAAAATTGAGGAAATTAAGATGTCGGATAATACAGTAGATTTTGCTTTCGAAGACAAATTAAACATGCAGCACAATGTTTCAAAAAAGCCACATCACATACGTTTTCAAATAAAGAAAGTCTTGGTTTTGACGTATACCGCGTATGAGCTATTTCTTTATAAAATTTAGTTCCCTTTGTAGGATGCAAGTCACATAGACTATTATTGCTTTCAAAAGAGAAAAAAAAGTCTTTCTGATACGATCTTTCTGAGCCTTTCTGATCGGTATGTCGATCTCTAAGATATCGATATACCGATTTCTTCGATCGTTAGAGTTGCTGTCGCTAGCCATAATTATAAATGGTCACAATTATCACCAAACACTATGCCAACGTGGTGATGACCCTAAATCATAGGAATCGATACATGGGGCCGGTCAAAGCACAAAATTTGGGCATTGTCTGGGCAAACTGCCCAATTTCGGGCTTCGCCTCTGTTATGCAGGGTCGCAACTAAATGCTTGGTCACCCGGGGCATGTGCACATTTTGCCCCCCCCCCCTGCAATGTTGAAGGTAAGGTTTGAGAATGAAATTTGCTCCCCCCCCCTGGTCCAGCGCCCAGGGCACGAGGCCCGCCTGCTCCCAGGGCTCGGTCGATTGCGCCGAAAATGGGAGTGTTTGTATTCCCCCAACAGGTCAATTGCGCCGAGTCTGGAAATCGGGTTGTTTGGATATCGGGGTGAGCGCAATCGAACTATAAACGGTTTATCTTCTGCGCAATCGACTTACACCCCTGCTCCCTAGTTGCGACCCTGCCGTTTATATATATTTATTTATGCAGACCAAGAAAGAAATATCGTTGTATATTGGTTATCGTTATATCGAGAGGCATCAATTTAACATTAGAGTAGTGACATTTCCGCACAAAACTCGAAAAATATCATTGTTGAAGGATTTATCGCTTATCGTTGTAGCGGGGTTCCACTGTATTTAAAAAATTTGTAAAATATAATTAAAACATTTATAATTAAAACAGCAATTGTGCATTAACAAATAGCACGAAATATTATGCAAGTCTCAAGTTAAATCTATATACATATAAGTTAATAATAAATTCTGGAAAAAAATTTAATTTAATTTCATCTTCCAGTCAATAAACCTTTTGCTAGGATTTTAGTGGATTGCATACGTTTATTTATGTGTTTATATACAGTGAAATCTCGTTACAATGTCTCTGATACAACGATAAATCCATGACCCCCACATCCTGGACTAGGGCCCCTAGGCTGGAATCTTTTGCGGGCCCCCCCCCCCCGACCAGACTTTCGCGGGCCCTTTTATAATGGATTTATAGCGTTAAAAAACAAAAATAATGAAAATCGTCCCGGGCCCCACGGCTGGAGCCTTGCCAGCCCACCCCTTGTGGGGGCTATGGATAAATCCTACTACAACGATATTTTTTCGTCTTATTTAGCAATGCCTATAGCCTAATATTAAAGTGCTGCCTCTCGATATAGCAATAACCCTTCTACAACGATATTTTTCATGGTCTCGAGAATATCGTTATATCGAGATTTCACTGAAAAATTAAAATAAAATAAAAAAATATTTTTGAAAAAAATTTTGACGTACAGCTTCACATGTTGTGAATATAAGTGTGGGAAAAAACAGTTCCCCTCCTTAGAAAGATAGACAGTTTCTCTCCCTCTTTCTCTGTACCACCCAAAGCCGCTTGAAAGATGCAGCTTTGGTACCACCCCTCCCTAATTCCATTTTAACAATCTAGCATTCTTACTTTCAAGATACCAGTAAAAAAGCCACACCTTATTCTGTACAGACGGTATTTATTGTGCCGGTCTATAACCAATTCATTGTACTGTTCAACCGAGCGCTTCATTCATTTGAAGGATTAGGAGGCGTTGAAGGTGTCAGTCAATGTACAATAGGTCAAGGGGGAAGGAACAGGTCTTCCATGACCCATATATTCGTCACCACCGCTCAAGGATTGGAAAAAGTTTGACCCATATAGTCGTCATCACCACTCAAGGATTGGAAACATTATGACCCATATATTCGTCATTGCCACTTGACTGGTTAAAGGAAATATTTTTGTTGAATTATTCTATGACATTTTGTATGTGCAACATAATACAGAACCCTTGTTATGTGTAACAAACTTACATTTAGTTGAAATTATTTTATCTTAGGTAAATAGCATAATTGCTGAATGTTTTATTCTAGCCTTGTTCCTCTTTCTGCATAAAAAATAGTGTGTAATATACTACATTCTTGCATGAGTGAATCCTCTCCACTGAATAAAGTTTAAATATGGGAGAATGTTGGAGAGAAGTTCTTTAGTTCGAAGGGAGAGAAGAGGTATGCGTACAATATATATATAAGCAATTAATTTTCTTTTCATGTACTGTAAAAGAATGGGCAAAAAATTCTGCCTTCAGCTGAATCTCAACTACTACTTCATTAAAGTGTTATCAGCTGTCATCCCGAGCTCTTCAGGAGAGAAAGGTCTGCTGTAAAACCAAATCCTAAACCAACACTAAAACCAATCCAGTAATTAAGAACAAAAATTTATCTACAAATTTAAATGATCAATTCACAAAAATTTATTTTGCTGCTAGACAAAGTTTATTTTATTATCCTTCTGAAGAAACTCACTCTACTCATGTTTCTCTACATGATTTTGTAAAGTGACCTCCTTTGCTTCTATGAGCATGTGACAAAGCTTTGGGTAAGGGCAACACTGTTGAGATTGTTTATCTTCATTTCCAGGAGGCATTTGATCTGGCCCAACATGGTAAGCTCTTGGAGGGTTTACGAAAGATTGGGATTGTCTTACGTGATTATTTTGGGAACCAATTAATTCTGCAAGGTTAGGGGCGACCTTTATCTAATTAATATAAAGTTTTTTTTTTATTTTCTTTGTATATAATTAGGAACTGGAAGAGAAGCTTGTCGACTCTGAGAATAGAAATACTTATATGGAAACAAGTATCAGCCAACGATTGCAACAGGCCAAAAATCACTGTGCTGTAAGTAGATTGTGTATATTGCTTCTATTGTGCATAGTCAACTGTTTATGTTTAAATTTTCAAGTATTATTGGAGTAGAAGATTGGTTTAAGTGATTAGGTTTAAAAGTGTCCCTTCTATAGTATGTATATGTGTTTTCATGGCCACGTGGTTGGTAACAATTGGTTACATACAGCAAAAAAAATAGTGAAATTTCTATTAGAGGGCCACTCTGCGTTCCATAAAAAAGTGACTGTCTGTAGGGGTTACAGAAGGGTTGGTAGGTTTTTGACGGTTTAAACTGCTTAATATGATTATAAAATAATTTTCTGCTCTCTACAGAATTATTTTGGACCATGTATGTGTATTTTTTCGTGTAAAATATACAATTTGACTAGAGCATAACATAAAAGCTGAAGGAAAACTATGGAATTAATTGATACTCCTCAATTCAAGATGATTCTCGACCTTCCAAAATTTCTTCAACTGCTTATATATATGTGTATTGATATAAACCATCTGTTGTACTATTTTCATAACACAGGTGTTTAAAAAGTTCTTTTATGCCATATATGTAATGTTGATTTCTGTTATTAAATTTTCTAGGTAATAACTGATACTTAAAATAATGCACTTATTGTGCTAGAATATAGCTAGTAATAAAAATACTAAAATGTCCTTTAATTTAGCAGTGCTGATTGCATAATGATGCATAAGAAAAGCTATAACTTATTCTCAGTGCAAAAGTAAGAATGACATCATTGACGATAAGTTTATGACTGTTTTAATACTGAGTTAGCTTCTGGGGTCAAAAACCTAACCCTGATCCACTATCAAATATTATGAATAAACAGCTCTATTTTGCTTAATAAATTGAAACACAGGTAATCAGCAGTTTAGATAAAATGGACCATAGAATTATATATTATTTGTTCTAGACTCTGTATGTTGAAAAATTTTAAATTGCAGATTATAATCAATATTTTGCTGTAATTATTTTAATAAATTATTGTTCAAAATAAAACTTAATGTACAAGAAAAGTAAGTGTCTCATTATGTTATCAACCTATTGTGTTCAAAATATTATCCAAAAACATTCATTTTTTGGTTTTTGACGAATTTCAACAGTTTCTGACAGTTTAAATCAGTTTTTGACACTTTTCATGTCAAAAACCCCAACCCTGGGTTATAGGGAAATAGAAATTACACAATGGTAAACAGGAAAAAAAAAGCATTTCTATTGTTTGTTGCTGTATTGATGCCTAATGTTGAAAAAAAGATGTTTCATGCAATGTATTTGTAATTTATATTTACCCAATTTCCCAGAAAAATGGAACTTTTTTCCCTTTCCCTGTCCCAGGAAAACAGGTCATATAGTCACCTCCCCCCTCCCCAAGGCAGAATGTTTTGCATTGTTCTGCAATGAGCCCTTGGCTGACTGAATTTTCTGAAGTAAAAATTACTGCAATAGTGTTTTCTACACCGTTCTTAAAATTCTTCCATATTTTTCGGCAGTAGCATTGATTTTTCTTGGACATACGTCACAGATTTCAACATATTCTGCTTTGGAGATGCTCACTCTATGCAATCCCCAAACATTTTTGCCCCACTCCTGGTTCTTCCCTTTTATTTGTATGACATGTTTTCTTCAATGGGAAATATTTTATCACATGATAAACTAGATTTTTTTCAAGTCTGAGAATTGGCAAATATGTATTTGTCTTGCTTACCCTGTTCCCCTCACCAAATATGAGTTGAAAGGGTAAAAAAAAAAGCTTTGTTTACCAAAAAATAAAGTGGGCAGGGGGTGCCGAAAATGTGTCCAGGGTAGAGATTTTTTTTTCTCGAGCCGCCCATGTCTCCCTTGGGAGAAACTTTACACTCTCTCTTATCAGCTATGACAAACCATATAGTATTAGTCTTCATCATTCTATTTACAAATGTTCCAAAATTGATAGTGTTGCACATAAACAGAAAATCAAATTAATCTGAAAAGGTATTTATGCTGCGGTTATACAAAGAGAGCTACCAGGTCTTGATGCCTTAAAGAAAAAAACACATTAAGTATTTTTTAAACTCTTATCTATAAGGAGGTGGCCACGAAATAGAGGTGGTTTTTGTGTTATATCTATGGAACCTATTGCCCGTTCTGAGAAAAACGCTGCAAAGAGAGATTGGCTCCAAAATAGAGGTGCCCGCCTATGGAAGTTTCACTGTAGTTCTGTTGTTCACCGAATTTCACTCTCCAGTCATACATTACAGCCTCTCCAGAATCATAATATTTCTTTTTCGTTTGTTTTATCACTTTCATCATTTGTCACTTCACCTATACTACATTTTTTTGGGTGGGGGGGGGGGGGTCAGTAAAGGGCAGTATAAAGTGTTTTCTCTGTATTCTACTCTATTGTATTCCAGTATTATATATATTAGACATTGGTTTTAGAGATTATTGAATTTGTGAAATGCTCTCTTTTTTTTTCAGGTCCTGGAAGCTGCCTTTGAAAAACAGCGACAGGTTTCGGAGAAGCTTTCGGCCACGTGCGAAGCACTCATGAAAGAGTTGCAGCTTAAAGATGACGAAAAAGCGGAACTACAACAAATTATTTGTTCAAAGACTAATGCCCTGGAATACAGTTGCAAGGCTAAGGAAGAACTTGTGGCTGTGATAAAAGAAAAAGAGGCAGAGATAAAGAAGCTGCAGGAACTGAATCAGATGCTGACAGAAAAGCAAAGGCGTCCCAATAAATCACCTACTGATGATTTGATTAGAGTGAGAATTTATGCTTATATATCTTTTTTTTTTCAAACCTGAAAACTGACGTATTTTATAGGTTATCAAGTGCTGGTAACCCCAGAATCATTCAAGACTGAATTCCTCTAAAGTATGATTTCATCATCCATGTAAAAATGAACATGATTTTCCCGAGTTGTAATCAAAACTTCTTTAGACCAGGGCTGCATAAATTATTGCCAGACACGCTCTTAGTATGTATATTTTTTCCACCACTTGCCTGACACTAGCATATAATATACCAATTTTTTTTAATAACGTGATCCTCATGTACTTCCAAGAATATAGGGAACTTGTTAGTATTATAACAGACCATGTCCAAACCAGATCAGATTAGAACCCAGACCTGCATAGTCAGACTAGTTCTCCTAACCACTGCGCTGCCAGGAGGTTGATTCGAGTAAGTATTATTCTAAGTTACACACCCGATTGGGCATGCAATTTTCGGATATTTGTCTAGAGAACCCTGTCTGAGACAAACATTTTTATTCTGGACAATTGTACGCAATATTTAATCTGGTTATAAGTACAGTGATACCTCAGTTAACGAACACCGTGGCTTAAAATTTTTTTGCTAACAACAATTTTTTTTCGTCATTTTTCTGCCTTGGCTAACATACAGATTCTGCCTAAGAAGATTTTTGTTCATTTGAATACATGCCCTAACATAAAACAGCAGCGTTGTGAGTTAAATTTTAATGCCAATCATCATCAGAATTTCTCACTCGAGACGGCATTAGTTCTCAATAGAAAATTTACTTTGTTAGAAAAAGAGCCAACATTTTTAAAGAATTTTAAAGAAGATAGGTTTTTTATCTCCTTTCTTGCCACCAACTGCACTAAAGATGTCCTCCGCAGTAGTGGACAAAACGTCTGCTTCAAAAAAGCCTCGAACATGGCATAGCAGCCAGAAAGATATGGACTCTATTGTTTCTCTGGTAGTTTGCAAGTGACATCAAGACCACCGGATAGTGATGTATAGGTAGAAAAAGACGTCCTCTTCTTTGTCAATACAGTATATATGGGAAAACTGGCTGTGTGGAGATATTGATGTTTAGGAAAGGAAAATTCATCTCTGCCCTCACAGGGACTCGAATCCACCTCTCACATGCCGGTTATGAAATCAGATAGAATATTCCCTCCTTGTAGCGAGTTAGAGCACTTGTCCAGCATACAAGAGATCAGGGTTTGAGTCCCTGTGTGGGCAAAGATGATTTTTCCTTTCCTAAGCATCAATATCTCTTCACTCAGCCACTTTTCCCATATATTTTGACAAAGAAGAGGATGTCCTTCCATTTATATAGCTTTTATTGATTCAAAATCTTTGGAAAATAACTTTTATATACCTTTTTTCATGCTTTTAGTAAACATGGATAGTTTGATTGTAACTCAGATGAATTTAATTATAATACAGAAATACACCCCTCTTTTACAAATTTTTTTGTCCCACTGGTGGGTGTTTGAGGGGTTTGACTGTATTTTTGAAATCCACAAAAGGGGTTTGACTGTATTTTGATCCAGATTAATAGTAATTTAGCCAATAAAATGTCTACATCTTAAAATTTTGTGTAACTTCATGATTGCATGTGCATAAATGCTTAAGCCCCTGTATGAAATACATTTAACTGATGAAAGTGTATAAAAATTATGCAATCAGTTCTATATTTTATCAGTCATCATTCTTCCTGATTTCATTTATTTTTCTCCTCTCACAGGATAGAACTCAGTTTACTGTTCGTAATCCTGCTACAAGAACAGACAAAGATGACAACCGTGAAAGTATAAAAATGATGAACATGGGTGCGCCTGAGCCTCACAAGCTAATTAATGTTCCTAAGGAGAAAGAAGGTGTAAAGAAAACAGACGGCCCTCTTCCAGAGCGATTCGTACATTCAGAGTTCCGTGCGCCGCCACCTGTGGAAAACCCTTACAGAGAGCGAGATTTCAAGCTGGTGAAACAAAACATTGACATTTTCAAACGACTGCGAGAAGTGGAGGAGTCTAAAGACATGGGGTCCGTGAGTGAACTGAATCTTGCGAGTGACATCAATCTAATGAGTGATATAAATCTTGTGAGTATGCAACTTCTTTTTCCAGTGAAATGTGTGTGTGTAATGCAAAAGGTTAGATTAGTGGTTCCCAACTGTTTTTTTCGGCATGGCCCCGAAAAACAGTTAGGATCACAAGACCTAAGGATCTTGTGAAATCCTGATGTTCCCCCAAATGATCTAAAAATGAAAAAAAAAGATTGTAAAAAAGGCTCCTACATTATTATAAAATTTTATTTAATTTGGGATCATTTTTTCATTAAATATCAAAAAATTTTCATTAATTCTAAGAAACTATCTGTACATCAAATATATGAATTTTAATAAATTCTGATTTCTCCCACAAAAAATTCCCCCCTGTTCCCCTACTTTGAAAATCATGGGTTAGACTTTTTGCCGATAAAATGAACAATTAGCTTGCATATATATTCACCATTTTATAATATTAGTTTTTTTGCAGTCTTGAGTATTCTTGCACTTGCAGTCCAGTTTGATAAGACATTGTTTTAATGTTTCAAAAAAAAACATTCAGAAGTTTGTGTTCAGGACTGTGTTTTCATCAGAATCTTTTCTGACAAAGAGGTGATATTTTCATTTGCGAACAAGGCTGTCTTAACAGCCCCCAGGGACCCCTATGTAAGAGTGGCTGTCTACCAATTCACATACTCACTCTCAAAAATCACACTACAGTAGTCACGATAACTGTGATTCTGGAATATCACTCGAAAAGGTGTTAGAATTTTTTCAAAATTCTTTCTAAAACCAATGTTTTTCTATTTTTGCTTTAATTCATTTTATTTTTTTAACAAATGCGAGTAATTACAGTTTTAAGGGGGGGGGGATCTTCTGTGGTCCCACTACACCAGAATTTTTCTTTGGTCCCCTCTGTAGTGAATTGGTATTGGTATAGTTGAATTTATAGTGTAAAAACACAATATTAATTTTGGGACCCTAGTGATATGAAAGCCTCTGTTAACCTCCCTAATAAAGAGGTCATCTGTCTTAGCAGTCCTAATCTTATTAAACTAAGCCAGTGGTTCTCAAACTTTCATCAACTGTGGCTCCCTTGCCCAATTCATGTTTCATCTGCGGCTTTCCAGAATAGTTCAATAGATATTGTGTATTCATACACAACCACTTCAAAGCATAAAATAGGCACACACATCAATATTTTCAGCTCGTCGTGACACCTCCTTTGGAAAAAACTGATCAAAGTTGTTGAATTAAGAACAAAATACGCGAGAGTAAGTACAAATGCACAAGTCCCACCCTTCAAAAGTCTGTTTCTATTGCTTTTTCAGATAATCTGAGATAGCCTCTGTCCTTTTCATCTTAGATTATCGAGACTCTACTGTATAAGATCTTGTCATGAGGTCTCCCCAGTGCATTATAGAGGTATAGTGGAAGTTGGCTGAAGTGGGTTTTCTAACTATCTGTGAACTGATTTCTCTCATTCAAAAAACTCTCTCCACAGAGAGCAATCAGGCCTACAATTAAAATTTGCAATTCAAGATAAAAATGAACTAGATAAACAACAGAGTTGTTTGCTTTTGAATTCGTAAGACAGATGGTCAGGCACTTCTCGGAAACAAACCAGCATGCTAGGTGCACAACGCATGCATCAATTCATTGTAAATTCTTACAGGGGTCTGTCCAGACTTTTTTTATAGGGTACTGTTTTTGTGAAAACTTTCCTTATTTTTGTAAAAATATTACGATTTTGTGAGAAGCAAAGTATAATCTAATTAATGTATCACAAAAGAAATGAAGTTCCAAATTTATGGTTTCATTAATTTTTATTTTGTGAAGGTCCATTTTTCAGGTCCAGAATTTTGTGAAGGGTCTGGAAAACTAAATTTTGGCTAAACAGACCTCTGGCTTACGAGGCGCATGTGCAGTTTATATGTAATAGAGGGTTCTCAGCAGGGTTGTTTGGTTTAAACCACGTTGGTTTAAACCATGGTTTAAACCTTGGTTTTAACCAACTGGTTTTTTTAAAAAAACCACTTTGGTTTTTTTCAAAAAATCAGATAAAAGTGGCCTAAATATTATTTTTTCCCCTGAAAAATATCATATTTGTTCATTATTAGCCAAAATGTTTCATATTTATCTTATTTTATATCCTTGGGGTACATTCTGACTGTATATCTTTAAATGACATAAGATTTTATAAGTGGTTTTTTTCAAAAAGTCTCATAAAAGTGGCCAGAATATATATATATTTTTCATATGAAGTATCTTAGTCATTTAAAGTTATATATAAAAGCCAAAACTTCTCATTCTTACAACATTTTCTAACCTTTGGCTACATTCTGATGCTCTATCTTTAGCAAATTCATGAATACAGATTGCATCACACATCTAAATGTAGTGGTGTATTACATATCTCACAGGGTTTCTTTTTCCCTTCACAAAGAAGCAGCTACAGTAGTGACACCATCATGCTAGGGGCAGGTGGTCCTATAATCCAATAAAGACACCAGCTGTCCTTAAAGGACAAAGACTAATGTACTAGTTATTACATTACCTCACATACATTTTCATTCCCATAAGAAGTAGCACATCTCCTACTCTATATCTCCCAGTCTTAATATTCAATAGTTGTTTTTTTTATACTTTCACACACACACTGTTAAGCCCAGTTAATCAAGGTTCTACTGTATAGTAGTAACAAATTTATAAAAAATAATCAGCTATATACAGGGTGATTATAATTTCAGTTTTGATTCCAAAACTATACAATAAGTACTGATCGGAATGACCTGAAAATTTGCATGGATACTCCTGGAGCAATGGAAGTTTCTTTCGCAAAAGAAAAAAGTGCAAAATGTGCAAGTAGATGATGCTATACTTGGCCAGCAGTATAATCTATTTTGTGCAACCACATCATTTCGGCACTTCCACAGCATCAGTGTGTGGATAGAACTTCTATCAAGATGCACATTGCAATACCAGCAAAGCAGCTGCTGAAGACCCATTTTGACAGGATGCATCTTAACCCTTGTAACTACTGGCTGTGGGGGTACCTCAAAATGTTATAAACAGTGGTCAGATTGCAAACTTTGATGAATTGTAATCTCCAGCACATTCCCTATATGTTAGAAGTTCCTCATTCCTCAGCAATATGAACGGGGGAAAGGGGGCGCGTTTGGTTTAATAAAGCTAAATTGCAAGCACATCCACATTATGACCATGGCATATTCCGATTCTGCTGTTGAACAAAAATTTTTGTGCTTTCAACCTCATAGCCAGAACACGCGGTGGACAACATATTTAACATTTTTTGAGTAAGTTGTAGTTATTTGTTCAATTACTTCATTTTTTTTGTGATGTTTCCGTGAATTATGGACTCGTGCAATGCTATAATTAAGTTATAATTTTGCCTTGACTGGCTATCGTTTCCATTCTGCGAGCAAATTTCCCACATGTTGGATGATGTCATTAATTTTACATTTTTAAGTATTTTTTCCCCTTTATCAAATAAAATTGAATTTTTTCAGGAATATTCATGTCAATTTTCAAGTCATTCTGACAATCGCTCTTTTTTTAGTGTTTTGAAATCAGAACCTTAGTTATAATAACCCTGTATATCGTAAATCATCGTTAATTAATCCGCATTATTTATGCATCATTAAATGCATTATATTCACCTAATTTTTATTACTTTTTGCAAAATAGCTTCCTAATTAAGTATACTGAAAGTAACTGGAGAAAAACCTTTATATATTATATGATTAATAATAACATTAAAAGAATTTTCAAACACACAGTAATCCATTGAGTTAAGCAAAAAATAATTAAATGGCAAAAGTTGGTTTTTGTTAAAATTTAATAAATATTTATTGATTAATTAGCATGGGAATAGTGTTAATTACATTAATAAACATTTTATTTTTGTTAATTATTGGAAGTTTGAATGATTTTTCAGAAATTTCATTGTTTTTAATGTTAATACCATTTAAAACAAAAAAACCGGTTTAAACCAAAAAAACCTGGTTTAAACCAAAAAAACCCGGTTTTTTGGTTTTTTTCAAAAAAACCGGTTTTTTTACCAACCCTGGTTCTCAGCGACCTGGACAACTACAAAAATGAAAAGTGGTCAGGGAAAATGTAAAATATTTGGCAAATGTCAGGGAAAAATGTAAATATTTTATAAACGTAAAGGGAAAAAAATTATACCTCAAAAACAAAATTTCAAAATTTGAACTATATTTGTTTTTTTCCAGAAAAAAAAAATAAAATCTGTCTGTGCCAATTGAAGAAAAAAAAGAATGTTGCCAATGACTACTAGAAATTTGCTTTTGTGTATTATAGCAGGGATTGACAAATCAGAAAAAATTTAGGAATTTTCGGAAAAATTTTGAAGAAAAAATTATTTTTGGGCGTAGAACACAATTTTTTCCCCATTAGAATCCAGTCCTGAATAAAGACAGGACGATATGCTTCACTTTTTCTAGGCTTAATGATCCCATGTGGAAAGACTCACTGACATGAAACCAGAAATTTTTGTGATCTTTAGACTATAACTTTTCTATATGCAATTGATAATTTTAGGTGCCATGGGATTTGCAGGGGTGGGAAGTGACCAACTCCATTTCAGAGCAGCAAATATAGGATTAGATACTTATAAATTGGAGCAACGAAATTAACAAGAATATTTTCATTAACCCTCACCCCTTTTCAAAATAAAACAACTGCACTGTCTTTTGTTATCAAACATCTTTTCATCAGCTTGTTTTTGTTGTTTCAGGCTTTCACAAAATTTTTCGCACAAGTCTATTTAAGATGATTTTTGCTTACTGAGGGCACTATTCTTGTCTAGAACAGCAGCACTTTTTTCTATAAGTTTTCAATTTTTTTTTTGTACTTGGAAAGGAATTGTTGCGAAATGGGAGAGAATTTCGGAAGAATTCAACACGATGTTTAGCAATTCAGCACTATTATTTGGCGAGATTTTTGATCTGACACTCGTTATTTGGTGATTTAACACTTGTTATTTGGCAAAGTTTCTAAATTAGCATTCGTAATTCAACGGAAATGAAATACTCCCGGAAAGAAATTTTTTTTCACGAAACATTGGGATTTGACTCAATGACGATAGACTACAGTAATTTCTGCTGCTTTCAGTAGTGACTTTTTTTTTTGAAAATGGAAACACTCCCATTTGCGCTTTAAAGCTGAAAGATCATTGCAAACCATCTTCAGTTGCACGATCATGGATATTATCGGGTTTTGCGATGGAAAGCTCAATGTGTGTGTGTGAGGGGCCAATAGTTTAAATAAGGCGATAGTTTGAGTACAGTGAAATAAAGCACGCTCTTCTTGGAACGTTTCGCAGCAAGCAGGAACAAAAATGTTTTGCCGTCCTTTCCAAAATTGCAGGCATACTGAAGCAAAATTCGCTATTTTGCACAGCAAAATACACTATTGGAACAGGATGGCGCAAGATGTTAATTTCGGTGCAGAGTTCCCACCCCTGGATTGGATTTGTCATGCCCACAATTATAATACGATTTTGTTTCCTTCAGTAGCAAGAAAGTACATAATTTTTTACTATTGTGAGAATATATTATCACCATCAGAGGTTATATTGTTGCTGATGTGCAGCGCTGTGGTGGTCGAGTGGTTATAGTGACGGACTCGCGATGCGAGGATCCGGGTTCGAACCCCACAGTGATGGTCGGCTGAAGTTGGTTTTCTGTGGTTCCCAACTTCAAGGCGCAAATGCAAGCTGATCTCCCCGTTAAAAAGTCTCGCCACAGAGAGCAACAGTCCTACAACGATAAATCATTCAATCATAACACTTCACTCATAGTTAGAAAAACTGGTGGCAGGTGGCAGCACTACACATAACAAGCATTACAGAGAAACAAAAACTTCACGTCAGGTTTCACTACACGTACATTCCCGCATGTACCGATTCGTTGGGGGTTCCGCGGAGTGCATGTGTGGTGTAGCAGTAGTAGGTAGGGCCTCCAAAAAATGGCTCGGGATCCATGATGTTCTTAAGTCAGCCACCTCGTTGGGCAATTTGCCTGTTGTGGCGTTGTATTTGAATACTTATCACTAAGAAAACAACATGAAATTGCTGTAATGTACTGCACTCACAGCCAGACCTCAGTGTAAGGTCAACCGGGGGATGCCATTGTTTGGACCTCACCACCCAACTTGCTTGACTCTCATGCCCAGTATACAGCCACATGTCTGAACCACCAGGCCCTCCTTGATTGCACTGCTAGCCACAAACATGCCGTTGAACCCCATAGCTTGCTACGATACTTTCCCTAGAACACCTGGGTAGGTCATGCAAAGGTCAAGCATAAGTTGCTCCAAAGCCCAGGATTTACACACCCAGTAGACTCACTGGTCAAAACAGCATTTGTGTACTTATCTAATATTATAGATTGTGTTGCGTGTGTGCGCTAGATCTTTGTTTGCAGCAACAAAGTGCTAGCACTGTGGTGGTCCAATAGTCATAGTGAACGACACTCATCTCGAGGGCCCCGAGTTCGAACCCCACAGTGGTGGTTCCCAACTTTTGAGTCACAAATGTGAGCCCATATCCTTGTTAAACAGTCTCATCAAGTCTTCAATCATTACACTCTACTCATAGTTCAAAATATAGATGGCACCACTATATGAAGTTCCGCAGACAAATATGGATGAGCTGCATGTGTGGTTCGATAGTAGCGCTAACAAGATAATTACACAGAAATAAATTTCACATGTATCAATTCGTTAGAAGTCCACAGAGGAATATGGACAAGGCTCACGTGTGGTTTAGTAGTAACAAAGTGTGTCCCATGCCATGAAGGATGGCGGTTTGCTCCCATTCCAGATCCCAAGTTGCACTGACATCAGCATGGAGACTGCTCATCAGATATTACGGACATTGCAGAAGATAGTGAGAGGAACCCCCAATCCGAGCACCAGCACTTTTCATCAAAGATCTGTTTTTGCGCCATTGGGAATCTGCCATGACCGACTTCAAAAATGGGTTCGCTAATAATACTAACAGAAACCTTTCAAAAACTTGCATTATATACCGAGATCTGACTGAACAAGCATGTTTTAAATTTTTTTCTTTATATGATTTTTTTTTTGCAGTTAGGCTCGAGTAACCTTATAGGAGATTCCGAGCTTGTGATACCTCAGAAAAGCGACAAGACAGAAATGCCAACATTCAGCACTTATTGGAATTACATCAGTTCTCAGAATCCGCAAGACAATGCAAAAGGCAAGAAAGATAGAAAATAGATGACGGAAAGAGTCTGCAATGCGTAAATGATGTGTGATCACATTTTATAATATATTTATTATTTCGCCATAGTTATTTATGTTTACCACTGTACATAATGTTGTCGTGACGGTTCCTTATGGTTTCAATTTTTGAAGATAATTATTCTATTTCATGCCTTTTCATCGTTTTGTAAACCATTTCTGAAATAGCATTGTAAACAAACTTTGCTCTTCACTTATATTTTCATATATTTAATAATTGTTCATGTTTTTATTAAAGAAATGTTTTAAGCTGATATGATGAGCTTTCGTTATGTGTGTGATTGTTTTTATTAAAAAACATTTTGTGATTACTTGTACTCAGATGTTTAACTTTGAGAAATAATCTAGCATAGCTGCCAACTTTGGAGAATTAGATTTTCAAGCTGATCCAAATTCTGTAAAAAAAAGATATAATAGGGATTTTTCCTCCCTATTCAAAAACATGACATCACAAGCTGTCATTAATCATTGCCAATCAGTAGGTTAAATTACAGTATCTTGACTTTTCTGGGACCTTGAAAAGGACTATATAGCTCAAGCCAGCAAATTTGAGGAATGAATGGTCTAAATAATTATGGCTGTATTCACAGACAGTGTGAACTACAATCGCAGGTTAAAGGATTAGAGATCGCCACGGATTGGTTAAAATTGTAAATTTAACTAATCTGTGTCTTAGATTGAAATGGATAAAGTGTGGCAAAACCATAAATTGGCTTTTTAAAGCTGAGGCCATACTCATTCACAAATATTTGCTTCCAATCTTTGCCTTTCCCTGCTACAATGAAGCACTAGTGGCATAGACTACACTGGTCAAGCCTGGTCTTATATTCCTAGGCGAATATTTGCTGCCAGAAGACTCCCCATGTTGTGATTGGTGTTTTTCAACCAATATGTGGTCAGAGAGAAAGATCAGGAAGAAAGGCAGCTCCTTTTTGACTCAGGCTGCAAGGTCCTGATCATTCTCTTCCACCAGCCTTCCAATACGTTTTTGCCTCCAACATATGACGATCATTGCCAATGGTGGAGCAGCCACACTACTTGCCTATAACCAACCTTGGAATGTATCGGGCTTAGGCTGGACACGAGTGCTGCTCCTGCTTAATTCCTTTTGTATTCCAAAAATATTGATGTTTATAAGAAAATTAATTAAAATGACAGTTCTTGACTTTTTCCAATAATGGTAGACACCCTGAATTAGTATCATGAATATAGGTTCAAACCTCAATATGCTAGTATCGCAAGAACTTAAACATACCTGAGAGAATTTGACAGCTGAAATGGGTATGAATGAAGCCAGAAATTTTATGCTATTTTTTTTGGGGTGGCAACATTGTGCTCCACAGCAAATAAATTCTTGCTTTTGTTTTACCCAGTTATTAGGCTCAATAGAATTTGTTAGTGTATTTGAATTACATTATATTCCTGATAACAGACATGTCAGAAGTGTTTTAGGTCTGTGGGTGCTTGACTTGAGCTTTATATTGATTTTAATTTATGAATCAATTCTGGGGGTACTCGGACCGGTGCTATAAAATATTGTGGGTGCTCAAGCATTCGCTGACTGATGTCAATGTCTGTTAAGCTAAGGACACACACACCCAGCTCTGTTCAATAGTCATTCGCAAATATTTGCTTTCAATGTTTGCCTCCCCCTGCTATAATGAAGTGGCATAGGCTACACACTGGCCTCACCTGACCCTATGTTCCTTGGCAAATATTTCCTTCAACGATACTCCCACCTAATGCGTGTTGTGACTCTTGCCATTCTTCGACCAATGGATGGATTGACAGATTGGGAATGAAGATGGCTTCTTCGACCAGCCTACCAATACCTCTCAGCCTCAAATATGATTATCATTGTCAATGGTGGAGAGGCACACTACTCACCCATGACCTGCCTCAAAGTATGAGGCCAGGCTGGACATGAGTGAGGCCTTGGCTTGATTCCTTATATACCCTAATAAAATTTATGTTCATACAAAAATCAATTATAATGGTAGACATCCTATTATGAATACAGGCTCAAAACTAAATATGCTCATCATCGCGAGAACAACTTCAACACACCCGAGGGTGGAATTTTATTTGAAGAAAAAATACTCGTGAGTTTATACATTCTTTCCAAATAAATACGCCTAATGGAAAAAGTAAAACATTCCAATGGCCTCGTTTCAGGGAGTTGTAAGTAGGAGCGACCCTATGTCAAATGTAAAATTCGAAAATACAGTGATCACTAATCCGAATAAATACAATTATATAAATATATGTTCAAAAAATATCTTTGCGTTTTGTCGAAATGCTTGAAAGACAAACTGAAAAAAAATCTTTTCCAATATACACGTTATAAAACCAACATCAGCGCAACACTCAATTTCAAAATATATTAAGAGATTCTGATATGTACTTATACGTGAAAGTGAGAGATGCTTCGTTACTATCTTGCAAGGAAAAAAATTAATGTACATTGCATTCCGAGTAAACAAATAGGTATTCGACAGGCTATATATATATATTTCCTTTTTCAGGTGAAAAATCTCAACGTAATAACTTTGGGGAGGGACGATCAATTATCTGAACGTCTGATAAAAAAATTTCGGAAACTGTCTCCAGATAAAAAAATAATTTAGGAGTAATAATTTGTTATTTAGTGACTACTTTGATGAGAGTCTGTTACGAAATCGACGCATTTCAGGAATTCTTGGAAACCTGCAGTACAACTAGACAGGTCATGAGGATTGTTCTTTTGGCACTTCTCGTACTTCCGAAAAGTCACATCGCACCTTTTCTTCACTTTCATCATGACTGGACTGAAATGACACAAATAGAGAAAAATCACATCAGGATTTAAATACTTTTTGAAAAAAACCCCTATGTTTCAAGACAATTATTTAAAGTAGCAATAGCCTAAATTTTGAGAAAGAAAAACAGGAAAAGCATGCAAGTTTAATTGTGCATCCCACACTCCAAGTTCGTTCTGCAAGGACCTCAGGATTCAAGTTAGAATGGAGTGACTTCATCGGCTGTCAAATAATGAGTCATTATTAAATATCAACAGCAGGTGGAATAAATGAGTTTTTACAAATTTGACATGAAAATTACCTTGTTTTTTAATTAACGGAGGCATGACAATTCACTCAATTATCGCTGGAAGTAGTCGTTAGAGCTTGCTGTGATTGTCAAACAAATACGAATATAATGCTTTTTAATATTTGTATATATAAAATTGATTTTCTGTGTATGTACATTATACAAATCTACAATTTTTGATAGATCATCGTTAAATCTAATCTATATACCAAACAGGGCCCGGATTGAATGATAGGCTATTTTGAAAGTTTCTCAGAGCAGGGCAAATGCCCAAACGGGACAAAAACCTGTCGAGCAACAATAATTTCTAGGTCTCAACAACCACTTTCAGAATGTTTACTTTGGTTACCGTGGTTCCCTAGCAATGCGTTTCAGACATGCATATGCCTTTACAATGGTTTGCCACTTTTTCAATCATCCCAGTAATTGAAGAAAACCCGGGAAGCGCCGGGCATTATAGCTAGTATGCAATATATGTTTTATTTTTGTGAATTATATTTTTGTCAGTACACCTGTTTTGCCTGCAATTTTAATGACAGTTGACAACTTTACTCACCTTTGACTATTTTTGTGCTACAATTAGTGACTTTACTTTCCCTTGACAATTTTCCAGCTGTAATTAACGATTTTACGTTCTTTTGACATTTTTTTTTTAGATAATTGCTGATGGCCCATATGAATTTTGATTCCCCATATTTACCAGGGCCTTGACAAATCGGCAAAATATTCAGGCGCCAGTCTCTCTTCCCACACGGTTAAAGGGCTTATATCCCAGAAGGAATAGAGCCCGGGCCACATCTGGCCTGACAGCCTAATTTCTTAGGAGTCAAGCATGGTATTTCGTTGGGAAAAAACGGTCATAAATAATATTTCTTTTTACTCTTCCCATATTGAAAGACTTAACATAATGAAATCAGAACATTTTGTGTTGCCCTTAGACTCCAATTTAACAACTACATTTAGAAAATTTTAGGTGCCAATACAGATTTTCTAGTCAACATAGTGACCTGAACCTGGAATTTGTTCAGTCCTGGTATTTACCATAAAGAAAATATCATCAGCCATTTACTTCTGATACTTTTTTACTGAAACAAAATTTTGCAGGCCAGATAAAACCCTTTGACGAGCTGCATTTGGCCCACCGGCTGGAGGTTGTGTACTAGTCTTAGATGGAAAGAACAAAAAATGCTGGAAATTTTCTTACTTCATCATTAGAGCCTCCTCACATGGGCTGCTAAAGTCTGGCGACTGATAGGAGACTCCGTATCCAGAAGATCAAACACATATATTTTGATGGAACTCCTCACGCGAGGATATTGGCGACAATATATCCAACAAAACCGAGTCACTTGGCGACTTGCATACCAGCCAAAATAAACATTTGTAGTTCAACTCCATGGTATTTCTTTATACTTTTGCAGGCAAGGTTGTATGATGGGATGACCACGCATTGAATTTAATTTGTATTTTTAAAAGAAATGCTCCTTGATGCAGGTCCCCCATAATCTCACACCTCAACTGGAATGAGTGTAACACCGTAACCCCCCTCCTTTAACGAACATCCCTCGGATGGGGTCACTCCTCTTTTACAGCCAAATAATAATTTCCCCTTGTATAACAAATGCAAATAATAATATGCATTTCAAACTTCTGATTAACGGTCACCCCACCTCTACGAACAAATGTTTTTGTCCCGCCGCTGTCTGCAAGAGAGGTTTTACTGTATAAATATGCCATGTGTATGTGAGAGGATATAGTGAAAACTCCATACCCCATCCAAGATATAAACAGAGTTACATTTTTTCTCTGTACAGTAACACATGGTTTGCTCTCATTGAAATAAAGCGCTTCTTTATTTTACAGAAATACCATTCACTCTCAAAATAACGGATATTAACTCAAAATTATAGAAACTATAACTCTAGGTAATAGCATCCTCAATTTATCAGGGCTCATACATACCTTAAATCGTGGTGTCTCTATAATGTAGATATGTCAGGCGTTAAGTCCGGGTATATGTAAGTGTTTATTTCCCCATTCAGAATACGATTCTTATACTTCTGTGTCCTAAACAGTGCCAACTTAGCTCATGTGCCCACTCGAGAATGGCCCGTGGACATGAAAATTAAAACTTGATTGAATTTTCGAGAGTGAGTATGTGAATTTGCAAGCAGGTTTCTAGCCAGGTGGGTGTGGGGGGAGGGGGCAGAAAAATCACTTTGCTGGGGGAGGCACACGATGCTCTTAAACCAACGGCACTGTGTTGAAATAATAGTCTACAATTAAATCTTCTTGATGTGCATGTATGGATACACCTGTAATTGTCTTTTATTTCATCTTTTATTGCAGAAATAATAGTGTAGGGTAATAATTATTTATATCTTCATCGCTGCTAGAATCGCGAGAAATTTTATGTTTTCCTATATCCAGGTTTATGAGGCACAGGAAGATAAAGGGGGTTTTACTCATTTTCCTGGGTTTTGAGGTTTTTTTAACAGCGCAGTGTGAGAAAGAACAGGCAACTCGACTCATTCAGGTCAACTCCAGGTGAGACAGCCCGAGTTTAATTTGACTAAGTTAATTTAATCTCTGATTTTAGGCATATACATCTTGTGGCAAATGTCGCTGTGTGTATGTATTTTTAGACTCGCGAAGATGAAAAATTCAATTCCAGAGAACGGGCTACTTTACAGTGAACAAACCAAAAGCTCTAGAATTTCATCACTCGCAAATTGAAAAGAAAACTCACTGAGTTTCGGAACATCGTGCCAGGTCATGCCTCTGGGACGAACAAGCTGTATACCACTCATTCGGGTAGCGGTCTACGCACTTTGAATACCTTTCCATCTGATTTCCACAATGGTTGTCGACAATCTTCATCGCTCGAGTCTCCCTGAAAAAATTGGTATAATTTAACGGAGGCTGACATTGAAAAAAAAAACCAATTTCTCTCCTGAAATTTTAAACAAAATACAATACAGTAGAAACTCGAGACCATTATCTCCAAAGGAAAAATTCATTTCGGTATACGAGCAATTCAAATTACAGGCAGGGTTTGCAGAATGAATTATGTTCACAAACAAAAGTTACACTATATATATAGTTGCAGAGTAATCGCTGCTTTGGAAATCAAGTGGCATCTACAACAGATAATTATCATTGGCTTGTATATTTTCATTGCACCAAAGACGTTTTCTATTCACGCGGACAATTAAGTAGACTAAGACCTATCATTACTAGCCAATTTCTAACAGAGTTTTCTCCCTCCCATATCCCTTACCAAGATGCCGCGTTGCTAATCGCTGGGATTGGCACTTCCTGCCGTAACAATCTGCTATGTATAACCATCTCAGTACAGTCAGGGATTCCTGAGCTATGGGTCACGACCTGAACTTGATTCACGGGTCTTCCTAGATGACTCCAATTAGTCCTGTTATAAATTCACGCACTGCTTCACTAATTTCTAAGAACAAACAGTCCCGCGGGTCGCAAAGCTGTTGTTTAATCTTCTTGTTAATTTTGGGTCGCCGCTGAAAAAGGTTAAGAACCCTCGACTCAAGCGGTTGGTTTCAAATAACCATAATAAAAGTTTCAGAAATAAAAAATGCTTCAAACAAAACACACTAAAGCTTATTATGCTTCTTGACACTAAAATTAACTGCTTTTTATCTTTGATTAACGTATTGGGGGAAAGGGTTACTTTTTCCGCTTTCACGGTCAAGTGCAACTCTCAAATGTCAAAACAATATGGAGCACATGGACATTAATTAACAGTTGTTTATAATATAATTCGTCTATAGAATGATAGAAAATGCAAGCCGGGCACTTACATCTTGTTTATAAGTCAGAATTAGATGACAAGAGAGGTCAGCTCTGTATTATTTCTTTGAAAATGGATGAGCTTGACCTATTGGCGGCCGTCGTCTGCGAAGGTAAACAAAAAAAAGGAAAGATCAAGTTACCAGCATCACGGATGTGGCAGTCGCTAAGAGGAAAAACTTTTATCAGATAATATTATCAAAAATTGTTATTTCGACAGACAAATAAACTTTGAACATATTTTTATTCATATATTTTATTCATATATTTTTATGCATATTTATTGATGTTTGTTTTTGATCATAGTTATATAATTTTGAATTGTTTTGAGAAAAAAAAATATTACTTTTATTCGGTGGCAATAGAGGTGATAAATGATTTGTTTATTGTTTGGTGATAGGTGTAATGCCATGTGCTCTAGTGGTTTTATGTTTATTAATTTTCGTGCTTGTTTTTTTAGGTAAAGGAAATTAAATTTTGTGTTGTCTGTAGAGGAGTCGTGATCTAAAGCTGTCGTATGGTGAATGGCCGTAGATGAAATTTCAACTTGAAAAATTGAATGGCGGGACATTCAAATCGTTTGCTTATTACGCATTTATGAAGCCGTTTTCGATGGCGACTTTATGATCTTTGCGTACTCGTTGGTGAGACTTTAAGCATTTATAATTTGTTTCTTTTTTTTTTTGTTTTGTTTTTTTTGCACAAGTGTTAATTTATTTTCTAGACTAAATAGCTTTTTTATTCTTGTGAAACCGTTTAAATATGTAATATGTGATAATTGTAATCACACAAATTAAAGACCGCGATCCCACAACATTGTGGTTTCGTGCCCTGGGACCCCAGTAGTGCCCCCCACCCCCCACTCTGTTGTGAATTTGAAGTGTGCAACAAGTAAAAGGGATTCAGGGCTGCCTATACAAATTTTGCCTCATTGCTGTAGCCCCTATAAATATGCCTCTGAATGTAAGTCACTCTTTTGGTCACTCACATGCATGCACACTTTGGATGAATTATTAATCTTTCTTATTCACTCTAGGTTGTTCTTTGACCAAAGTCACTCGTTCACGCACACTATGTTACTTATTTGGTTATTCACATGCTCCAGGTCTCCCTTTTGGTCAATCATTGACGTAGTCCCTCCCTCTAAGTCGCTTACCCATTTGCATGCTTACGCACTTTCTATGTCAAATCTTTAATCTTGTATAACAGTACAAACCTTCAATCATTATACTTCACATTCATAGTTCGAAAAATATATAGCAGCGCTATAACAAGCTGAGTTTTTAATCTTTTTTCTGTTAATAATTATGAGAATGTGTTACCAAAATGGATACGGGCAACATAGTAAAGTTCTGTTTTGGGTTGTGGCTCTCATAAAAATGTCAGATGTAACAAGTTTCACGTTAAGGGAGTTGCCTCAAACTTTTCATTCTCAACATGTTTATTATTTGTCTCAGCTGAATGTTTGGCATCACTAAAATACTCTTTCCTGACAAGACGCTTGACTTGAAATGCTTGATACTTGATTGACTAAAGATGCTTGACTTACAACATTTTAAGTTGAAATTTAGTTTGCGACCAAATTATTCAACCAGTAAACAAGCCTTTTCTGAAACTAAAATTAGTTGCATCTTTTTTTCTCTGAAAATTTACTGGAGTTACATGTATATTTTTTCATTTTATGTGTAGCATTATAAGTATGCAGTTCTCCGAAGAATCAGCTTTGCCATTAAACATGCTCTTGAGTAAGTCTATCTACTTGATCTTTATTCCAACGTTTAGTGTTACAAATAATTCTGTTGTAATAAAAAAAGGCTTTCGTGGCCATCATGTAAATTAAAATGTAAAGTTTTCTGGATTTTTTTGGCCAACGTGAGGCAAAGGTTTTGTCTTTCTGCATTACTTTCGCATGGGCAGTGAACTTTTTCTAGAATTATGTAATGATCGGCAAAAGGCTAGCGTTTTGCATGCCTAACTAATTATTCTTAAAAATGAATAATTCTTGAAAACGTTTGCCACCCGTGCAAATGAAACGTCGAAAGAAGAAACTTTAAATCACTGCAGAAAAGCCATAGAACTTTAAATTTTAATTCTATTGGGGTTTTTTTTTTTTTTTCGAATCTTGGTCACCCTTGTATTTCAAAATATATTCAAATTCCAGACTGTTGAGCTCCAGTCCTGAATATTCACATCCTGACATTGCCGATTTAAACTTACAAAGTCTTTGTTATGTTGCTCACAATGAACTTCTCTTCTAATTCTCAGTATTTTCAGATTATATAATAATGGCAATAGTGTGCAAGTTATGCAATACATAACATGCATACCTTTTTTATTTGGCCCATTAAAAAAATACTTTCTACATGAGAAACATGGGGATCCAGGTCTATATGGTAGCAGGTGTAGCCATAGCAACGACTGATCATTTTTACATTCTTATTCCTTTATACAGTATATTTGACTTATCGATGCCGTAATAATGAGAAATCGCAGCAAAATGAAGCTAACCTTTGTCGATATTTTGAATTTTCCTTGCAAGTTTTTCACTTTTAGAAACATTTAAACAACAATCTTGTATAAATATTTTCAGAACCACCAGGAAAACCTTTAAGAGGGGTATTTGAATGATTATTTAACATGTACAACTTATATTTTGTAACGATACGAGAATATTCAACATTGTTTTCCAAAGAACTGCGAAAGAGACAGCAAATACGAAACCCTTGAATATGAAGTTCAAGAATACAGAGGGCTGACTACATAGGTTTACACCAGCAGTTCCCAAATACTTTAGTCGTGCATTTCAAAGAAATCTTGTTGTCTGCCGTGCACCCCGATTTATAGAAGCAGAAACTACTGCTGCTATAAATCAAACTTAGCATTCATTATTTACAATTGTGGTCATAGACAGGCACCCCCCACCCTTTTAGTCGGGAACTGCTGGTTTGCACGCAAAGGTATTTCTATGTTTTTATTTATTAGCTGTTTCATAAACGATTTCTTTTGCAATTGTCACAGGTGATGAAGAAAGATCGTTCATGCTTGGATCACCTGAAGAGCAACACAGAGACAATGATGTAACAAGTTATTCACTTATCTTTTTTTATGGATCATTCTTTGTTTTTGTGATAGTTTGTGGCTTTTCAGTGTGATTCCATCACAACATTTTTTAAAATTATTATTAAATGTAGGGCTTGACAAGAGTCAGGTGCCAGATCACCATTTGAAACTTAAAATTTACATTAGCACCTACTGTTTGAGATGTATTACAACTTAATTAAAGTCCGAAGGACGGCACAAAATTATCCAAATTAACATCAGCGTGTCTGCTAGTACTACAGAAAGCCACTGTGGTCATAGTGACAGACTCACATAGAGAGGGCCCGGGTTCAAACCCCACCATCGCCACAGTAGTGGTCAGCTGAAGTTGTTTTTCTGTGGTTCTCCCTACTTCAAGACACAAATGCGAGCCAATCTCCCTGTTAAAAAGCCTCACCACAGGTAGCAACAGGCCTGCAACGGCAAAATCTTCAATCATTACACTTCACTCATAGTTAGAAAAATTCATGGCAGATAACAGTGCTACACATAACAAGCATTACACAGAAACAAACTTAGGTTCACAACACGTACATGCACATTCCGGCATACACCGGTTCGTTAGAAATTTCGTAGAGGAATGTGTATGAGGTGCATGTACGGTTAAGTAGTCATAGTAGTACTACGGAAAGGGGTTTCTAATTGTGCTGAACAAGTCAGAGAATACATTATTTTGGATTGATTTTATCAGGGGAAAAATGTTTGATGACTATGAAATTTTGCTGGAGCCTAATATATTTTTTTTTATTTGTCAAGCCTTGACTAAATGCTCAAATGAAATTCTGAACAATCGAAATGCAATTGAAGCAGTTGATATTTAAATATTATCAGGGCTTGACAAATTCCAGGTGCCAGGTCCTAGCACCACCAAATTTTCTATACTTGATTGCTAAAAGTAAAAGTCTAAGACTGACACAAAATTTTCTGATTTCATAATGTGTCTTCCAACGTGAAAGGGGGGGGGGGAGCATTAAATCTCGGAAAAGTCATTCAAGCTCCTGAGAAACTTAACTGGGGCCTAATTTTTTTTTTTTTTTTTGATTTGCTAAGCCTGAATATTATGCTATGGTGCTAATGCTCAAATTTCTTGGGGAAAGTGTTCTCTTTTAATTAAAATTAATGTAGGGGTCACATTCATTTTCATAAATGCCACAAGACTCCAAAATTGTGTTTTTAAAAATGCAAGCTCTGCTGTGGATCAGCCTTAATTCCTCGCACAATATTTTGTCATAACCTACATCAAATTGTTAAATCCAGTTTTTCCTTTGGTGTATTGTGAGACGTTTTTTAGTGTGTGAAGTTATAAATCATCTTTGTCTTGTAACAAATTTGATTGATTGTGCTGTTCCTTTTCATCTTATTTCATGCACATTCTTTGTAATGTCTTGTTTTCATCTTTTCTTTTTTTTTCCCCTCGATTAGATAAATCATGGCTTGAGAAAAGAGAACTTTTCACTCAAATTACGTGTATATTTACTCGAACAAAAGCTTCTCGAATTCACTGGAACTGATGCGGAATGTCTTCAAGCTGTGAGCATTACCAATTTCTATCACATTATTTTATTACATTAATGATGTTAAGAATACTGTAAATAATGGCTTTTTGGCAGAAACACTGATGCTTTTTGTATACGCTGCTGTACTTTCATTCATACACAAAGCCTGATAAAACATCATTCGAATAAAACAGTTTTGCACTTATAATTATAATATAAATTCCTTGAGGGTTTTATGGCAATACTCATTAAACATTAAGCATCATCCTGATGTAAAAAAATATGAATATATATTTTATAACCGCAATAAAAATAAGAACACACAAAATTGTTTATAAAAATGTATTCTAGTCCCTTGAAGTCAGAAAAAGTTATTGAATAAAGCAGTGGACTTGAATGAGCCACAGTGGAATGAATGATGAAAGTAGTAGTGTAATCAGTGTGATCATAGCTGAGGGTGGCCATCGTAAGGTTTTCTTCAGGAAATTATCATTTCACCATAAGAGAGGTTTCCTGAATATTGTAAGTTATGTTGAATAAATCCACTGTCTGCTGTTTCAATTAAAAGAACAAATATTGTTAGTGTATAAACTTCTGAAATGAGGTGTATTGATTTTGCTTTCCATTATTAATACTATGAATTGCATTTGAATCAGCATTAATCTCATTATCACATAACTATTCTTTCAGATTCAACTTGAAGAGGAAGATGTGTTGGAGAGTGAAAATGAAAATGGTCTCAAGTATGCAATAATGAATCTCGAGAAAGAACTACTTGCAAAAGATCTTGAAATAGAGGTAGAACAAAAACTGATTCAATCTTCTGTAGGTTATTATTACAAGGGTATCCTCGGCTCCCCTTCATAATGCAACAAAGAACCGAGAGACACCCAAGCTCTATCACCAAGGGTGATTTAAGCAGTGTTCCATGGGAACTGGGGTGCCTCTGGAGATTTATTGAATATTAAAATTGTATCGACCCTCCTGCCATCACTGCCAGCAAATACAAATTTTTATACATGGGCAGGTGCAATCGTGCGTATCGCCAGTGATTTCCAGCTAATATAATGAAATCAAAATAAACTGTGTTAAATGAAGCCAATCACATGCATAAAATCAGTAATAAATCAATGAAAATTGACAAGCAACAGGTACAGTTCTACACTTTGATCTCAGCCAAAAGGCTGATAAGTGATAATCATCACTTAATATATTAATTATCACTATATACTATAATATACTAATATTGAGTTCCCATCAGTCACATTTTCTGCACAAGTGTCAACTTGAAGCAGATAAAAGGTGGACTCAAAAGCATCATGTTTATGCTTGGAGCTGCTGAAGATACCATTGCACCAAGGAATCTTCATTGACCTTGATGAAACGTACCAATTGTTAGAGTCGTCTCATAGCACCAGGATGGCAAATGATGTTCTTTCTCCACTGACATACATTTGCCACACTCGTTATCCCAAAGTGCAGATGTGCTGTTCAAATGTAGGTTGTTACATAATGTAGAGGTGTATCTTCCAAGCCGCACACACACAATTTTGATTAGCGATGTGCTTAAAGCGTTCGAGATAAGCTGGGAAAGAGCCACGGCCAGTAAAGAATTATTATTGCCTCCTTATGCTAACTCGGACGTTTCGTGCATCACTTTGGTACCATGTGATAAATAGTTCTTCCTGGCCTGTCAGCGCAACCCTATTCCTAATGCCACTGATCAAGCGTGCCTCCGAAAACGTGCTTTTGCTGCTGATGATGGCAATGCTACTTTGGTGTCACACTCTTTCCTCGTTTTCATCTTAGCAAGTTGATCAGCCGATTCCTACAAAGAACCACTTCATGGTATTAAATAGGAAGACATTAATAAGAACATCTCATTGTAGTGGACATTTTTGAGAGTGGTTGGCAGTGCCCCCAAGGAATCATGGCACACACTTTGAGAACCACTGCCTCATGAGTTTGAAGCTGGTAGACAGGAGATAAGCTATATTGTTTGCAATCAGAGGATGTCTTTATTTATAATCAAGTTCTTTTTTCTTTTTTGCATAACTTTGCTTCACTCTACTTCAATAATTTTTTTACTTTTCGAAAGCTTTTGTGTTCTGCTCTTATTACCATGTAAACATATCACTAAGCATACTGCATGTCACTAGTTACCCCCATTTTTGAAATAATAGCATGAAATAAATAGAGTATAACATCAGTCAGTTCGGCATGTTAAAAAAATTCAGTTTCTTCAGGCTGTGTCACTTTCTGCTGAACTATTATTCTGTAATAATTGCTTCAGTTGAATAAACTCATTATTTTAGGTTATTCATTATGTAATTGTGTAGATGAAATATATTACTTTAGTTATAATTTAACCCCTTGAAATTTTAATTATTTTCTCTTCAGAAATTAAGAACAACAATAAATCATTTGAAACGGAATGCGGAAACAGTACAGTTGCAGTTTCGAAAAAAGGGATCTAAAATACGAAATCTGCTAAAGAAACTCCAGCAAGTTCCCGACTGGCATAGTAAAGAAATCTGGCACATTACAAATGAAGGTCTCGGAGCTGCTCGTCAGAAAGATGTCAATAAAGTGTCTTCATGCATTAATCAGATCAAACTTCTCTATTGTGAGGTATTCGTTTTTGGTGTTACTAATATGTGCATGCCATTCTCTTAGAGTCTGGGGATTCATTGAAATTATATTTTTCTTTATGTACTGCCAGTGTTAGAAAAATATATGAATATATATATATGAAAAATATATTACATTTTGGAATTATACTTAACATTTTAACTATTAATGGCACTTTGAAATACCACTTTGTTTTTAACGCCCATAAAATTTCTCACAATCTTAAGTGTTGGTGTTTTAAAGTATAAAGGCTGTATAACTACTTTACAATTGCCAGATGACAGCAAAAGTGTAAGACAACTAGTTTTTTAAATACGTTGATTACTAAAATTCAGTTAGATGGTTTGCACCTGTTGGTTTTTACTGCATTACACACACAAAAGTGTAATGCAGTAAAACTGCAACTCAGACCCGTAATTGGCAGTGCCGTCTTAACGCATGGGCCCACCTGATCCTCAAGAGAAGAGAGGCCTCACAAAAATAAGAACTAATTGAAATTTTCGAGAATTTTCCAGGTAAGGCCTCAGAAAAACCAATTAGCCTAGGGGCCCATGATGCTCTTAAAACGGCCCTGGTCATTGGGACATCATCATGGGGACTCCCCCCTTCAAAGCTTTAAAAAATGCTATAGAAATCTGGAAGAAGTTGGTATGACTGGCCTGCTGCAACCCACAAAGTGTTCCCTAACAAATGTATCAAACAAATTATGGTTTTCTTTGTGGTAAAATAACAATATGGAACTGTGTATTATTGAACATATTTGAATTCGTGATTTTTATTTTCATTGCAAGTGTATAGTGCTAATGGTACTTCAAAGTGCCAAATTAATTGATTTATTGTGTATTAAATAATTTTGTGATTTTTTAAGGTTTTAATTAGACTAAAATAACCTAACAAAAAATGTTAATAATTATTTTATTTTCACATAATGTGGCAGAGAAAAGGTTAATGAAGCTTCTAGTTGTTTAGGTTCACAGCATATCATTGGCATTTAATGAATAATTATTGGATCAGTGCCCTTTTAATTATTATCTTATTTCATGTCATGCATTAAAATTGCACTCATCCACTCATAAACTGTGCCACTTACATTGAGTGGATTGAATTTCTGAGAATTGATCAGTAAAATAATTCAGAAGTGTCATACACTATTGGAAAAATTAAAATTGCTTCAATGAATTTTTATTAGAATTTTCAAACTTTTTTCTGAAATTTACATTTTTCTTTCTTTGGAAATAACAGATTTTATCCATGAGTCCTGATGCTCTTTTTCAAGAGGATAATTCAGCTTCACCTCATAAAAGAACTGATCATCATGTTCAACAAAAACTACAGGTTTGAAAATCTCTTTTTTTTTCTTCTTTTTTTCATTGTCATCTTGAAGATTGTTTCATATATCAAGTATTATTTCCAAAAATATAAAAAATATTTGCACATAAAATGGTTCCTTGACTTACGAGTTAACCAAGTTACAAAAAAAAGTATTTCATAAGCAAACATTCAACTTATTGCTTGAGTTTAAAATGCACGACAAAAAAGGTCGTTTAACACATTCAGATGTTTTAAACAAGTTGAAGTTAGTCACAATGATTTTATGCAGGCTTTCTATGTGTTTCTCCTTGATTGTAGCAAAGCAAATGAAATCCTTGCTCATATATAATCTCCTATAATGCAAGGCGATCCTCCTCTAATGTACTGGGAGCATTTTTAAAATTTCAAACAAGTAAAGAAGTAAACATGCCTGAAGTACTTTGTTTGGGAACCACAGTAATCAAAGTAAACATTCCAAAAGTCAAAGTTAAGGGTTGAGGCCCAAGAGACATTGTTGCCCGACAATTTTTTACCCAGCTCTAACAAAACTTTTAAAGTAGACTATCGTTCAATCTGGGTCCTGTTTGGTATATATGCAAAATTTGGTGATGATCTGTGTAAAATTATAGATTAGTATTCAAAAAACACAGACAGACAATCTTATATATATATAAATTTAAATGAAATAGTTTTTGAAAAAATTCAGACTATTCAGATAATTAAACAAAGAAAGAGAAGTTTTCTCTCTTGGTGCAAAATATCCTGTCAAACTTGAGGAAATTTACCATGAAAAGAATTCAAGAAGGGCATTGTTCTCAGGGGTCTGTCCAGACTTTTTGCACAGGGTCCTGTTTTTGTGAAAATGTACCTTATTTTTGTGAAAACGTTCAAAATAGCAGTGAAAGTAATACTAATTAAACAGCAACCTCATTTTCCTATTTTATTTCATTTTTATTATCATTTTCCTAGTTTTTGATGCACTCACAGCTTGTTTGTGTTTCTGGCTATATATATGCTTGTTGACACATCGTGTTGGGTGATCACCAAATTGCACCCCTTGGTCAATCCAGGGTCCCTTATCAAAAAATGTAGAACATATTTTGCAAAGAAAGCCAGATGCAGAAATGCTGTAACATAGCTAACTGTTGTAACATGACGACCTGGGATCTCTTACAATCCTGTTGTTCAATTAATCTTGTTTAGGCCCCAGGGTTCGTTGGTTACCGGAAACCACCCGAGGCTTCCGCTGACAATCCGGTTCGGGTCAGTTAGTTCGCTTAGTCTGACGGTCCGGAGGTGGGGTCTCCTAGCCGTCGGGCGAGAACGGGGCCAGAGGTCGGGCTACCAACGTCCCATATAAATTCCGCTTTACATCTATGTCAGAGATCCCAATAGCTCGTCTGGTTACCTTCTCTTTCCCTCTGGGGGGGGGGGGGGGCTCCCGTGGTTCGTCGGTGGAGGCCACGTCGAGTCGTCATCGTCAAACTCTATTTTAATTGTGTAATATATTAGTGCAATATAATTTAAATGTTCAGCAAAGTGTTATATAAATATGTAATATATTTTACCTCCATGCCGTCGGTGGTTCCTAGGACCATCTCACGGTTTATAATGTCATGAGTTTTTACAATGTGCAATAGGCCTAAAAGTTGTGGATCCTGGCCAGATCTCCAATTTGTTATGTTTGGATGCCAGATTTAATATTATAATGCTTACAGTATTTCCTTTTCTCATGAAGTTATGTAAATCAGATACAAGCTAATGTTGTGATTGGTTTTCCTTTTCTCATGAAGTTATGTAAATCAGATACAAGCTAATACCGCACCTTCTATGTTGTGATTGGTTCTTCAGTAAGGCATTGTGGGAATGCTACTATATAAAAGCCAGCTAGAGATGTGCTGACTCCCTCGCTACCTACCTATCTACTTCCTCACCTACGACTTACGACCGACTTAATCAGTAAGGCGTCACGCCCTGTCATGGTGTGAGCTAGATCGTCTCATAAGTAACGATGAAGTTACAATAATAGAAGTGTGCCTTGACACTTATCCCGTCTCATCGCACGTAAGGTTTCAATGTCGTCGTGATCCAGTGATCGGTTAGTGGCCAGACCGGCCACCGTGGACTTTCATCTCCAGTTCCATGTGCAGTGGCTGAGCTTTCATCTCAACGTGTGTTTACACCAAAGTCGTCTGAAGCTGGTGACGACGAGTCTTTGGCTGTGTGGCAGACACCTGGGAGTATCTACCGGACGATGTGATAAGACGTGAAAACCTGGACAACGGCGGTGAGATCGATTCATATTTTTGTTTCATTGTGACAGTGAGAGAAAAGACTAACTGTGATAATTGTGATAAAACATTAATTAATAGTTTAACATATAAAAGGGCCTGTGATAATTGTGATTACGCTGATTAATGGTTTAACAATATAATTGAATAAATGTTATAGTTCTATCTAAACTTTGTCTATTCCATTGTTGTCATCCACTCAATGTTTACTGGGGGAAAAAATATTAAAGAACCGGGAGGTAACGATCAAGAACGTTACATAAATTCTGGGGGCTCGACCGATACCAGTTCATTGATTTTGGATGACAGTTTTGGAATTGCAATATTGAGATCGTATTTTTAATCTCTGGTTTGAGTTTTTGTGATCATTTCGCAAATTCATGTTTTAACGAGCGATCGCATTGCAAATTCGTGTTTTAACGTGCGATCGCGAACATCGCTTGTGTTTTGTTAGTCGATCTGGTCGTAGGTATTATATCTAGTCAAATATTATGATCGTATGGTAAATTTGAACTTTTCGAAAATGTTGTGATCGATGATCGAACCCAATTTAAAAATTTTTTTTTTTACACTTGTGTTTTGATTCTAATAATTTTTACGGGATTTTTTTTTCGCAAATATTTTTGATAAATTAATGTTTAATTGTAACAATGAATTCTAGTTATTTGAATAGTACGCCTGGATATTCAGGTAGAGATGATTTTTGTATACAAGTTGAATCCGATCATAATGATCTTATTTTCGAGAATGACGATCGGACTCGATCGGGGTTTTCACCCACGATCCCATTGAATTCCGGCAATTCATTTACTGGGCCGGCTTATCCGAGTAATGATCGTTTAACATTTTCCGGACATAATAATGTTCGAGAATTTTTGAGCAAGTGTGATATTTTCTTTTCTCTACAAAATATCCGGAATAAAATCGAAATTGCAGTAAGTGCCTTTGAGGGTAGAGCTCAATTGTGGTGGGCCAATATAGGTAAAGATGAACTTCAAAAAATGGATTATGGTGATCCTTGGGAAAATTTTAGGAAGTTAATGCTACAAACATTTTCACCGCATCATACACGGATTGAGTTGGCTCAGGCCTTATTTTCTCAAAATTATTTGAGTGGCTCCTATTTGGACTTTGTCTTGTATAAACTTGAATTATTTAAATCTTACGATTCATCGACACTGGTATCTGAAAAAATTGAATTGATCATCAAACAATTTCCACCGCGGGTAAGAACCTTTTTGGAAATACGTCAACCAGATACGTTGCAAAAATTATTTGTGTTGTTGGATCAATACAACTCCTTTCAAAATTCAAGTTCTCAAAATTATCGAAATGTACCTTTTCAGAGGTCTAATTTACCAAGAGTGCCCTTTCAGTCTCGTAATGTACAGGGTTTTACTAGACCTCCTATGCTAAAGACCCAGGCACCGAAATATTCTCAATTAACTTGTTTTGGTTGTAATCAACCCGGTCATGTAGTTCGAAATTGCCCTTTACAACAAAACAGTGGACAGGGAAACGGGCCTACAGGTACATAAAGAGGGGTGGTGTTCCTGTGGTTTCTAGTACCTCTCAAATTGATTTTTTATTTCCGATTGTTAAAATTAATGACAGTTATGTAAGAGCTATAATTGATACTGGGGCTGATAAATCAGTGATCAGCCTTGAATTGGCACAGAGGGTGTGCAAAAACAAAAATGAAATTAGACCCTATATAGGAGGTAATTTTCAGTTGGCCTCGGGCGAGTGTTGTCAACCTGTTGGAGTTCTAATGACTCGGGTCGAAGTACGAAATAGTACTATTGACACGGATTTGATAGTTCTCGCCGGAGCGCCCACTGAGGTCTTGTTGGGAATAGATATTTTATCTAAATTGGAGTTAATAATTGATTTCAAACACAAGGAACTGAATGGAGGACTTCAGCAATATAGGGGGGAAATTGACAAACAAAAAATTACAAATTTAATTGAATCTTCCGAATTTTGTGATAATCAGAAAAAATTATTGTTTGAATTGTTGTCAGAATTTGAAAATCTTTTTCGGGATAAACCAGGTAGAACACATTTATTAGAACATAAAATTGTTACACAGGGTGGCCCTACTTTTAGATCTCCATTTCCCTTACCTAGGTGGAAAAAACAATTGGTTGAAGAACAGGTTAAACAAATGTTGGAAGATGACATTATAGAACCGGCTTCCACCAGTTGGAGTTCACCTTGTTTTCTTATCAAAAAGAAAATGGGAGATTGGAGATTTGTTATTGACTATAAAAAACTTAATAAAATTACCGCTCCAGATAGGTACCCCTTGCCATCGATTGATCAGATACTACAAAGAATTGGCAGCTCAGCCTTTATATCCACTTTTGACTTAGCGTCAGGATATTGGCAGGTGCCAGTAAGGTTTGAGGATCGTGACAAAACTTCTTTTGTCACAGACTCTGGCATGTACCGCTTTAAGGTCATGCCGTTTGGCCTTAATAATGCGCCTGCCACCTTTCAGCGCATGATGACTATGGTACTTGGTCATTTGGTGGGGAGGTGTACAGAGTTTTATCTGGATGATATTGTTGTTTATAGTTCAACTTTTGAACAACATTTACAAAATTTAAGAATTGTTTTTTCTTGTCTTCAAAGGGCGGGGTTAACATTAAAACCAGAAAAATGTTGTCTATTTAAGAATAATTTAGAATTTTTGGGTCTAAATTTGTCCCGTGAAGGATGGCATGTTAAGCCCACACAAACAGAGGCTATTTCTCAATACAAAAGACCATTAAATGTAAAACAACTCCAACGATTTCTTGGACTCTGTAGTTGGTATAGACAATTTGTTTCTCACTTTAGTAATATTGCGTATCCTTTATATCAATTGACAAAAAAGGGATATAAATTTCATTGGACAGAAATCCATCAACAGGCATTTGAGAAATTAAAGAGGGCTTTAATTGATACTCCAGTATTAACAACCAGAAAGGAAGGTTGTAGATTAAAGATTTATACTGATGCTTCGGGTATAGGAATAGGCGCTGTTTTACAGCAAGTTGAACCTGAGGGCGAGAAACCCTTGGCTTTTGCTAGTCGTACACTCAATTCGGCAGAGCAGAATTACTCAGTTTCAGAGCAAGAGGGTTTAGCAGTAGTATGGGCATGCCATAAATTTAGGGGCTTCTTTACAGGAGAGTCTGTAACTGTGGTCACTGACCATAGAGCTGTAGCCTGGTTTTTTGACGCAAAAAATCTAAAAGGAAGGCTCAGTAGATGGGCCCAACTTTTGCAAGAATATCCTCTTTGTTTTGAGTACCGTAAAGGTTCAACAATGCAAGTTCCCGATGCCCTATCACGGATGCCCTCTTCATCAAATGATGAAATGGATTTTGAGGAATGTATTGATAACAGATTATTTTTATTTTCTCTTTTGGATGTTTCGGAATTGGTTACCAAACAGAGACTGGAATACACAGACATCATAAAATATTTTCAAGAAAAAAATTTGGGAAATAGAATTGTTGATCATAAATTGGAAAAATATTATCTTTATGAATCAGATAAATTGTATTATTTACATAAACATGCAAAATTATTGGTTATTCCTAATGCATGTAGAAAAAAATTTCTTATGGAGATGCATAATCATCCCACTTCGGGACATATGGGGGTAGGAAAAACTTATCAAAGATGCTTAAAGCGAGCCTATTGGCCTGGTATACGAAGGGATGTCAAAAATTATGTACTTAGTTGCCCTATTTGTCAAACACGAAAGTTTGACAATAAAAAAAGATGGGGTCCTATGGTGTCCTCGACTGTAAATTTCCCAGGAGAGGTCGTAGGAGTGGATACCATGGGTCCTTTTCCTGTTTCCTCTAGGGGAAATGTGCATCTTTTGGTAGTGGTAGATTACTATTCAAAATGGGTTGAAGTTTTTCCCCTTCGTAGAATAACAGCCTCTGTGGTTGCCAAAAAATTTGTTTTTGAATATTGTACAAGATTTGGTTTTCCAAAAAATCTTGTTTCCGATAATGGTCCCTGTTTTATTTCTAATTTGTTGAAAGAAACTTGTAATGTCCTTAAGATAAAACAGCGATTTATTACCCCATATCATCCACAGTCAAATTTGACAGAAAGAATAAATAAAACATTGAAGCAGATGATTGCCTGTTTTATTTCTGATAATCACCGTACTTGGGACAAAAATTTATCTTTCTTTGGTTTGGCTTTACGGTCTGTTCCGTCTGAAACCACTGGTGTCTCTCCCTCGAAGTTGTTTCTCGGTCGTGAGCTTGCTTTACCCTTTGACTGGGCTCTGGATACCCCAATTTGGGAAAGGGCCAATATACCAGATATTTTGGTTCAACAGGTTAAGGAAAGAGTTAAAAAACAGCAAAGGAGACAGAAGTATTATTATGATAAAAAGAGAATTCAACATGAGTTTAAGGTGGGAGATAGTGTGTTAGTCCGTACTCATTACAGATCCAGCGCCCCTGGAAATGTTATGGGCAAACTGAAACCTAGGTGGGATGGACCATTTTTCATTCAAAAAAAATATCACCTGTTGTTTATTTAATTTGCGATCAGAGTTTTGTGATTGTTGGTAAATATAATGCCTGTGATCTTAAGGCCTTTATTGTGGCTGGGGAGAGTGGAGAGATTAATCCTGAAACTAGTCAATCTTTTACTAGTCAAGAGGCCTTCCCTATTCAAGAACAGACATATCGGTCAGAGGATGTTAATTCTAGTCAAAGTGCTATTGCATCTAATGGAGAGTCTAGTCAAAATTTGAATCCTTCGATTGAACATGTATTTAGTGATGAGACAGTGCCAAAGGTTAGAACTCGTTCTAGTTTTCATAATCCTCGTAGATTTTCTGAACTGATGGTTCCTTTACAAAGAGGTTGGCAAAGAATGCTAGTTAAGAGAAAGAAAGGACCTCGCGTGGACGTATATTATTATAATCCTGACGGTTTAAAGTTCCGTAGTTCAGTGGAAGTTCTCCGTTATCTCAGTCAACAGGATACTGATCTTCGGGTTGAAAATTTCTGTTTCAATGGTCAAAAATCTTTACAGGGAGATAATTATCGTATTGTGGGCAGACGGTAAATTAAAAAAAAAAAAAAAAAAAAAAAAAAAGTTTAATAGATTTGTTCTATTTAGGTTAGGTATTATTTTATGTTGTCTCTGTGTTTCACTCCTTGTTTGAGTGGGCAAAATTTTTTTTTTTTCTCTCTTTTGTAGTTATGAAAATTTTTTTGTCAGGGTAAAAAATTTTCTTTTGCAGAGGGGGAGGAAGTGTAACATGACGACCTGGGATCTCTTACAATCCTGTTGTTCAATTAATCTTGTTTAGGCCCCAGGGTTCGTTGGTTACCGGAAACCACCCGAGGCTTCCGCTGACAATCCGGTTCGGGTCAGTTAGTTCGCTTAGTCTGACGGTCCGGAGGTGGGGTCTCCTAGCCGTCGGGCGAGAACGGGGCCAGAGGTCGGGCTACCAACGTCCCATATAAATTCCGCTTTACATCTATGTCAGAGATCCCAATAGCTCGTCTGGTTACCTTCTCTTTCCCTCTGGGGGGGGGGGGGGGGCTCCCGTGGTTCGTCGGTGGAGGCCACGTCGAGTCGTCATCGTCAAACTCTATTTTAATTGTGTAATATATTAGTGCAATATAATTTAAATGTTCAGCAAAGTGTTATATAAATATGTAATATATTTTACCTCCATGCCGTCGGTGGTTCCTAGGACCATCTCACGGTTTATAATGTCATGAGTTTTTACAATGTGCAATAGGCCTAAAAGTTGTGGATCCTGGCCAGATCTCCAATTTGTTATGTTTGGATGCCAGATTTAATATTATAATGCTTACAGTATTTCCTTTTCTCATGAAGTTATGTAAATCAGATACAAGCTAATGTTGTGATTGGTTTTCCTTTTCTCATGAAGTTATGTAAATCAGATACAAGCTAATACCGCACCTTCTATGTTGTGATTGGTTCTTCAGTAAGGCATTGTGGGAATGCTACTATATAAAAGCCAGCTAGAGATGTGCTGACTCCCTCGCTACCTACCTATCTACTTCCTCACCTACGACTTACGACCGACTTAATCAGTAAGGCGTCACGCCCTGTCATGGTGTGAGCTAGATCGTCTCATAAGTAACGATGAAGTTACAATAATAGAAGTGTGCCTTGACACTTATCCCGTCTCATCGCACGTAAGGTTTCAATGTCGTCGTGATCCAGTGATCGGTTAGTGGCCAGACCGGCCACCGTGGACTTTCATCTCCAGTTCCATGTGCAGTGGCTGAGCTTTCATCTCAACGTGTGTTTACACCAAAGTCGTCTGAAGCTGGTGACGACGAGTCTTTGGCTGTGTGGCAGACACCTGGGAGTATCTACCGGACGATGTGATAAGACGTGAAAACCTGGACAACGGCGGTGAGATCGATTCATATTTTTGTTTCATTGTGACAGTGAGAGAAAAGACTAACTGTGATAATTGTGATAAAACATTAATTAATAGTTTAACATATAAAAGGGCCTGTGATAATTGTGATTACGCTGATTAATGGTTTAACAATATAATTGAATAAATGTTATAGTTCTATCTAAACTTTGTCTATTCCATTGTTGTCATCCACTCAATGTTTACTGGGGGAAAAAATATTAAAGAACCGGGAGGTAACGATCAAGAACGTTACACTGTGAAGCTTCTCAAAACGTGCGATGTTCAACAAATTCGGTACTTTTGGACCCATTTTTCTAGCTTCTGTAGATGAAATTTTCTTAAAATCCGGCTCTACCGACGAATTCGTAGCATCTTTCAGCGCTTCCGATAAATCAGCAATGTCTTCCACCGCTTTCGACGAATCGGTAATGTCTTTCGAAGAAACGGAATTGTCTTCCGCCACTTCCGATAAATCGGTCATCTCTTCCGACGAATCGGCAATGTCTTTCGAAGAATCCGAAATGTCTTTCAGCGCTTCTGATAAATCGGTAATGTCTTTAGGCGCCTCCGATAAATCGGTAATGTATCGCGCCGTTTCCAAGGTTTCGACAGCGTGGTTCGAAACCGATGAAAGAAGCAATGTTTCAGTAATTTTTTCCGGGTTAGCACAATTGGAATTATCTGTATCTGACGTCTTGTTGGTGACGTTTTCAGATCCTCATTTAAAAAACGATGTTATGGAGCTGCATCCCCGAACGTCAGTTGGCCGTATTTTTTTAATGTAGTAATCACTATTCCTTGAATTTCCACCTGTTGGTGGTCGACCACGCTTCATATTAAATTTTCAAAAATGAAAGCGCAATACAGGAAAAAAAACGTGCACAAAAAATCCAATTCTACAATAAGCATCAACTATGCCGATTTTACGACTAAGAAGAGGTTGTGATTCAAAGACCATTTGAGGAGAAGTGCGGGGCTAAAGCGTTTGTATAATGGCATAGGTTGCGCGATAAATTATCTGACACGGTCAACCAGCGGGATGTCCTAACCAGAAGACTAGAAACAAGGAAAGCCCTCTCAAGGTCACGCTCTTTCTCCGATCGCCTTTTCAAGGTCATGTTTTCCGGTATCCAACCAACAACTTCTATAGATAAGATTACTCATCTATGGGGGAGGGGGTGGTGGTGTTGGGCCAACAATGCATGCTTAAAAAAATAGATCAATGGCTTTCTATTACGACTAGGGTCATAACTGATAAGAATTTTGTCGCACAGCAGTCGCAAAAGTTTTTTACGACGTAATTTTCATGAAGGGTTCGTTTTCTGGAATTTTGTGATGGATCCATTTATTATCCTCCAAATTTTGTGAAACATCCTTTTTTTAGCCCCGAAATTTTGTGAAGGGTCCGTTTTTTAGCCCCGCAATTTTGTGAGGGGTCCATTTTTTAACCCCGGAATTTTGTGAAGGGTCCGTTTTCCGGACCCAAATTCCGGCTGGACAGACCCCTGGTTCTGTGATTTTTTTTTTTTTCCTTTGAGCTATTTTTAATGCTATAAGCAAAGTATATGGGAAATTCCCCATGAGTAACCATTGCTCTGTGTGAATGAGCACACAGAAAATTTTAAGACTCAATGCCCCAGATGGGTACTTTTACTGTCCAATCACATTCTAATATATATTTTTTCACATATCAACTGAAAAAGTGGCTGACTTTTGTGAAAATGCCATGAATTGTTTATAGATACCTCTAATTCATATGTTTTAAGATTATAATAATTCTGTGGTGTTTGGTCAGAACATAACTCGAATATCATATTTTGAGATAAGTATTTTTATTGTCATTTAAAATAAAAAATAAAGCATACAAACAAATGCAAATGAAAATATCGTACATCAGCATGCTGTTTAGCCACACACATATATTTGTGCATCTATCTCACTTCTAATTATTTATAATTAGCAATACTCACTTTTTGATCAAAAAGCCATTTTTTGGAGATATCATGTTCTGACTAAACACACCACAGAATTTAACACTCTTCTCATTCAAAATTAGGAACCTTAGTTTCAATGATTGTGTGAATTGTCTAATTTTAAATTGTTTGCATTAATTGTTACCATATGATAACATTTGAGCTTAAGATGTTCTACAAATTTTTGTTTGCAGGAGTGTTTGAAAAAGCTTGATGTAAGCTTTCAATATTTCAATGAGAAAAAAATGCATAGTTCAGATGATTCTTCAACTGAAAAATATTTTGAAGAGGCTTCACAACACATATATAATGTGCATTGTCTCTGTCAAGACTTGTTGGGAACTTTATCTGGTAGGCTCTGATTTACCATGCCTTCATGCTATTTCTACTCTGTTAAATTTTGATTTCTCATTATAGATATTATTATAGTATTTAAATACTTTCCAGAATTATTCATTCATGTATGCCTATCTAGCTAAATTATGTTTGTATATATATCAAATGGTTGAATCATCTAACTTGTTCATGAATCATAAAAAGTAAAATTTCAAACCTTTTTTAACCCTAGAATACTAACTGTACGTATGTGTAAAGTGGAAACTTGAAGTCTAACATAACAACTAGACCTTTTTTTGGCAGATTATAAACACACCTAGGGCTCATGTTCAGTCGACACTTAAATTCTCATCCTTCTGCCTGGGGACCTTTATTTAATATTTGCAGAGTGTTACAAATTACATCACCCCACAAAATCACAAGTTAATACAAGATGAGCTATTATTCCAAGA
The DNA here is from genome assembly GCF_987345545.1 of Pholcus phalangioides. NCBI lineage: Eukaryota > Metazoa > Arthropoda > Arachnida > Araneae > Pholcidae > Pholcus > Pholcus phalangioides. The sequence goes on from NW_028301597.1 coordinate 49,481,485, forward strand.
GTCAAAAATAGATTTACACTCAAGACTGGACTCTAAGAGCCCAGTTATTAATAAGTACACTATTTACATAATTTACACACAACTTGGACTTTAAGAGCCCAACAATAAATAATATGCTATACTATATACCGTTGCAGGAAAAGTCTGCAACTTTTGAGTGGCTATTCCTTGAATCCATTGCACAAAAATGTTTGTGACTTGTGTGCAATTGCATCATCTGACACTTCTAGTTCTTGGAAAATGTAAACTTTGAGTTGTGTACTTTCATACAATCGAATATGAACAAGTTGACATAAACATTTTACCTTTAGCTTTTCATAGAAAATCATCATCAGGTATTTATCAGACAACTCAATTCAACAGAATTGGATTTTTTTTTAAATTGCATTCAGCTTCTTTGTTTTGATGCAGTTATAGGAGTTGTAGTTTAGGCAAAATATGCAATTTTTTCCATGAATATATTTCATACTTTTTACAATATTATAGGAGTTATACAATGTTATATTATTTAAACATGTTTTTCTCCATTTCAGATGATTCATCTGCAATTCCAAAAAGTTATGAGAAAGTGAATGCTCAGAGGCTGAAGGATTATATCAATAAAGCCATACTGAAAGCCATTTGTACAAAAGGGAGTGAGACAGCCAATGAAAATCAGACTGAAGACATTGCAGAACAGATTTTGATGGAATTGAGTGGTTTCAAGAAAAAGTTAATCACAGTATGTACAGCTCTTGTAGAAGATGACATTCCATATGCAATAAAAGATGTAGTAAGTGATGGTGTTGCTTACTTGAACAACTTGGATGGCTCAAGCCTTTTGAACAACTTGGATGGCTCAAGCCTTTTGAAGAACTTGGATAGTTCAAGTCTTTTGGACTCTGATGAGAAAACCAGCAAAGCAAAGGTGATTTCCTCAATCCACTGTGGTAACCAAACAGATGAAAACTGGGAGTCAAAATGGGAAACTTCAAATGATCAATTAAGCACAATCCAAAAACAACTTGAAGTTGTACCACAAAATGATTTCAATGAGGTTTTATGCAAACACTTTAAGTCTGATCTTGAAGTAGCTCTTGACAGGCTAAAGGTGCTTGAAGTAAAATGCTCAGGGCTTCAATTTATTGATTCTGATCAATTTGAAAAAATAAAAATGATTCAAGATAACACCTGTTTGAAGGAGAAGCTGCAGTATTTTGGCCATCACATTGAAGAAGTTATCAACGGTTACTCAAGTTTGCAGAACAAATTAATTCTTCAGATAGAAGGCTTAGAGAAGCGTCTGGCTAGTGCAAACTGTAGTTTGAAAAACTTGGCTGTGCAAAGGCGTCCTGAAAAGCATATGATTGAGAATTCAAAAGAAAGTGTGATTTGCGCCAAATGCTTGGCAAGTGCAAAAGGTATGACCATACCTGTATTAGAACAAGAATCAATGGAAAACTGTTGTGCCTTAAGTGTTCTTCAGTCAGTGTCAGACTCAAAATCTAGTTTCAATATTCTGGATGTTAAAAATACTGCTGCTGATCCATCCATAGTAATAGATATGAACACAAAGATTAGTGAATTGGAAGCATGTATTTCAGGCTTAAAAGATGAAATTTTTGCAAAAAATGCAGAATTAGCTGATCTAGTTTGTACCATAAAAAATAAGGAGTGCTCCATAATTGAAAGAGAGGCAGAAATAAATGAAGCTAAGAAGCATCTAAAATCACTTGGAGAAGCAACTTCTTTGTTTGAGAAAAGACTTTTATTGTCAAATGATCTGAACGATGAGGGAGATGCATCATCTTTGAGTAGTCAAATCATGTGTATTAAAAATTATATCAGCAGAGAAAACGCTATTTATAAATTTATCAGCTCCTTCAAGTCTGTTGTAATTTCAAATTTAATCAGGAAATTGGAAAATAGAAGTCAAGAAATCAAAAAATTCAAAGAAATGTCTTCGCATCTTCAAACAGATTTCAACACTGTTAACAATTTCAGATTTTTAGAATCTCCATTAAAAACTCCTTTGAATGATGAAATGTTCACATCTACTGTGAAGTCTTCAAAACTGACTAGAAGAATAGACATGAAAAATATTAATTCCAGTGACTTATTGGGTAGCAGTGTGGTATCGCAAAAGGGCAATAAAAGGGATTTTGAAAATAGGAATTTAGAGAGTCACCCAATGGTTGATAACCATCAGATGAAACCGAAACAAAAGCTATCAAATCTTAGCAGATTTGCATTTGTACCTACTAATGAGAAATCTGTTGAATCAATCAATTTGAGTGTTATCCAGGTACAGAAAAAAATTGAAAGAAATGCCAAACTCATATCAGAACTGAAAAATCAAAAAGTGGAGTGTGAAACAGAAATATTTAGTCTTCGTGAGTTAGTTGACAGTCATTCAAGCAATTCATGTTATTCAAGTTCATGCAGTTCTAACAACTCTGTCAACATGTTTCCAGAAGAAATAACTTCAATGGAACTGAAAAAAAGAACGGAATCACAGTTTTCACAATTACAAGAACTTTTGCAAGACTGTGGTTATGCAGAAACACAATTCAGAAAACTCAAAAAGAGGTTTCATGAACTTCGAGAAAAACATGAAAGAAAATGTTCCTCACCTAAAAAATTAAGAAAACGCAGGCCTGAAATTTTTAACTGTGAGAATCTCAATCTGGAAAGTTCTAGGAACACTGATGAAATTATTGGGAGCATCAATAGTGAAGATGCACAGGATGCATATTACAGTTTGAATGAGGAATCAAATCGTGATTTCAATTCAGGAAAATATCTGGTGGAATTCGTTCATAAACTGGGTCACATGGAAGTCAATTGTAACAAAAATTATAGCATTGTTCAGAAATTCGTGAAGACATTCAATAGTGAGGACCCTCATTGTGAAAACAATTTTGATAGTCTTTCACAAAATTGTCAGAATAACATCCAAAGTTCAAGCATAGAGCTGTTAAGTAGCTTGATAAACATGTCAAAAGAATTTCAAGAGTTTCAGTTAGAGCTAAAGAATTTGAATGATGCTATTGTAAAATCAAAAGACAGTCCAGTGTGTGAACTGGATTCAAAAAATGTGTTTATGAAACCAAGCAATGATTTGAATGAAAGAAACTCTAATTGTTTGAAATTTGAAAAATTGGATAAAAAAGTTGATTTTGTTCTGTCTGCAGAGAAAGAAATGACAGAAGGAGAAAAAATAAACATTCTGCTCCAAGAAAAAGAAATTATAATTGAACAAAGTCATGAAACTAATAGGCAACATCTTTTGAATGAAATGGAGTCTTTTGTACCTGAAGATCTGTTTGAGTGTAACAATAAGTCTTCTAATTTCAAACAGCAGTACTTGGAATATGAACTTTCAAACAATATTCCCCAAACTGGCTGCAACTTGGAATGCTCTGTTCCCAAAATTGTTCTGTCTGCGTGTGAAGGAAATGATGCTGACCCTAAGATGAACTATGATATTAATGAGAAAATTGAAATTAAAGAAGTTTCAGATTGGTTTTTGGGTTCGAATCAGGTGCAAAGGTCTGTAAATAATGCAGAACATTCTCATACTATTCAGAAATGCTTGGAGAAGAAAAATCAAGAAGAAAGAAGATGTGTGGAGAAACAAATATGTGTGCAAGAAAAAGATGTCCCATCAGTAGGTGAAAATAACCGTTGTGCAGTCATTCAACAGAAAACTTATTCGGGAAACAATGCCATAGCTCTGTCTTGTGAAAATTCATACAGTGATCATCAGACGGAACCCGTTATTCATTATGATATCAAAGCTTCTCTTCCTGCTGAGAAGGGAAGTTCTACCAAATTCAATCAAAACACAAACACTTGTGAAATCAGGAACAAAGACACTGCACTTGAACAAAGGATTGAATGTGATAATCATGAACAATGTAAAAATGTAGTTGGATCAAGAAATGAAGATGACGATAAAGTTGAGAATCAGAAAAAATACAATAAAAAAGATCTTGTTGTTGAACGATGGGAAAGTTTAAAGTATAGTTTGCAACAGGAAATCATGATATTACAGGCTGAAATGTTCAAAGATAGTCCAAGAGATCTTCAAAAACACCTGAGTTTTATAGAGCACATGAACAAAACTCATCAGAATATTCCACATAAAAATTCAGATATCAGTGACTCTGTAACTAGTTTGATAAAGCTGAAATGTGATATCGAATTCTTGCAGAGCATTAAGATGCTTTTTCAGCGTTTCATTGTGCCTTTACTTAATGACTTTCTTGAATGTGAAGGAGCTGAGACTGATAACAAAGTCAAACAAAATGTAAAAACAGACATTTTTTATCAGAGGTAATATTCAATTTATACATTTACTAGATAAAAAAAATACCTACCATGGTAGCTGAAAAAGATGCCCGTAAAAAATATGGATTTAAAATATAACCAAAATACAGCAACCTAATATGAAAAATAACATTGTTTGATGTATGTTTACATATATCACTAAAGTAAAAAACAAACTAATAATTAATACTGCATAATATACTTCCCATAAAAAGACACCACAAAATCTGTGAATTGAAACACCCAATTGTCCGGCGGAAATATATTGTGAAAATATTGTATGTTTATTAAATTTTTTCTTTTTGACTCAAAATAAAGTGTTCAAGACTCTGCTACAAAGCTGGGCTGAAAGAGATCTCAGCAGCAGGTTAAATCCCAGTGGCAAAGTTCTGGCGTTCATTTATTCATTCCCATAATAAGATGTTTTAAGTTACAATATAATTATTATGAACTTATCATAACCCATAATAAGTTTTCTTAATTCTAAATACGGATACCTTCTTGATTTATCCCATAACGTTTATTGTACGTTTCTTTTTAAACGTGTCAATTGTGTTTGAATTCACAACCCCTTAAACGTAGGAACACATGGAAACAAGATTTTAAGGAAGGATGAACATAAATCTTGAAAGTATTCTTATGAGATGGAGAAATGGGTGATAAGTTTCTCATAAGCAAAGACAGCTGCCATGCATAGTTAACGTCTGGCACAGATTTAGACACCTTGTTATAAAGTAGGTCAGATGGCAATCGAAGAGTGGTTCCATAGACCAGTTTTGCACAGATAACTTAAAGATCCTCCTTGAAAGTGGATCGTAGACCCAGGAGGATTAGGGCGTGGTAGCCCAGGTCGATTAGATACTCGCCTAAAGTACCAAAGGATGTTTAGAGGTTTTGCAAGTTTGATACCCAGTTTGTCCTTGTCAGAAAACTTTCCTGACACAGGGGTACAACAAAAACAGAGCCATGACTGCAGAAAAAATTGCTACCACGGGGAGTCCCCCCCCCCCCCCCCCCCATCGAGAGGTTAACACGCCTACCTCTCGATGAGTATAAAAAACAAGCCTGGCATTCGGAATCGACAATAAATTGTATGCCCCGGTCTAGGCCTTGTGTGCAGAAAATGACCAGGAGGACTATAGGAAGCGATTCTGTCCATTTGGTGTTGTGGTGAGCAATGATGGCACTTTTAAGGGTGCAATGAAATCACTCGACCAGACTATTGGCAATCAGATGGTATGCAGTGGTCTGTATTCGATCTGTTCCTAGTAGTGCTGTGAGCTGCTGAAAGAGACGAGATTCAAATTGAGTACCACGATCTGTGGTCACTGTTGAGGGACAACCAAACCGACTGATCCTTGAATCAAAGAATGCTTTGCATATGGTTTCTACAGGGATTTCTGATATTGGTGTCACTATGGGCCATCTTGTAAATCTCTCTGTCATGGTGAGACAGTAGTTGTTCCCGTTTGACCCGCGGATAGACGAGAATAATGTATTGTCGGATAATCAGCATGGGTTCAGGAAGGGGAAGTCATGTGTAACTAACCTCCTTTGCTTCTATGATTACGTGACTAAGGCTTTGGGTAAGAGCAAAAATGTCGACGTTGTTTACCTTGATTTCCAGAAGGCATTCGATCGGGTCCAACATGGCAAACTCTTGAAGCGTTTACACGAGATTGGAATAGGGGGCAACTTGCTGAATTGGATAGAATCGTGGTTAAGAGATAGGTCGCAACGAGTTATGGTGAACGGGGAATTCTCTGGTTGGACAGACGTCACAAGTGGAGTTCCTCAGGGAAGTGTCCTTGGTCCCATACTTTTTTCACTTTTTATCGATAAACTCGATCAGGGTATCGATGGAATTACTAGCAAATTCGCAGATGATGTGAAGCTAATGGGGGTAATCGGGAATGAAAGCGATAGGGAGTTGCTCCAGACCAACTTAAACAAGATTGCAGCATGGGCAAATGAATGGAGCATGACGTTTAGCGTAGATAAGTGCATGGTCGCTCATTTTGGTTCGAACAACCCACGGTTCTCTTACGAGTTGAATGGTGTCACTATCCCGGATGCAACTAGAGTCACCGATTTGGGAATTCTCATTGACGAGCGACTTAAGTTTTCTGAACATTGTTCAGCGGTTGTCAAAAAATCGAATAGAATGCTTGGTCTCATTTTCAAAAAGGTCTCTTCGCGTTCTCCTAAAGTCATTCTTCCTCTTTTTCGAGGCTTAGTTCGTCCTGGACTGGAGTATGCTGTAAGGTTTTGGAGACCATACCTACAGAGGGACATAGACTTGGTTGAAGGGGTGCAGAGAAGAGCTACGCGTGTCCTTATTGGCACACAGGGCTTGAGTTATGAAGAAAGACTTCATTTTTTGAATATGTTTACATTGGATGAACGCAGGTGTCGAGGAGATATGATCGGAGTGTTCAAAATTTTCAATGGGATGGATAGGATGGACCATGAACTTTTAGTACACCGCCAATCGACTGCTTTTACAAGGGGACACCAGTATCGATTGGTGAGGGACAATGCAAGGTTATGGTGTCGCAGGGAATTTTTCTCCAATAGGGTTGTTAATAAATGGAATAGCTTACCCCCGGAGGTAGTAAATTGTAACACAATTGACACGTTTAAAAAGAAATACGATAAACATGTTGGGGTAAATCGAGAAGCTATCCATTCTTAGAATAAGACAACCATAAGTATTCTTTATGGGCATTGTATAATATTTTATCATGTGTATATATTGTTTGTAATTTGTGTTAATTGCATTTTTAATTGGGTTGCTGTATTTTTGAAACATATGACAACCATATTTTTATGGGCATCTTTTTATCAGCCACCTCGTTGGGCATTTTGCCTGTTGTGGCGTTGTATTTGTATTTGTATTTGTATTTGTATTTGATGTTGAATAAGAGCCTATGATGTCAGTGTGCACATGTGAAAAACTAGCATCGAGAAGTGCAACAGTGCTTTTGTGTGCCTATGGATTTTCTATCTTGCCGTCACACAAGCCTTTCTCAGCGCAAGCAATGACTCAAAGTTCAAGTCACATTCATGGTCCTTCCTATCCATCCTGTTGAAAATTTTAAACACTTTGATCGTATTCCCCTGATATCTGCATTCCACCAATGTAAAAATATTCAAGAAATCGTCTTCATAGCTCAAGCTTTGTGTGCCAACAAAAGCAATTTGTAGCTCTTCTTTGCACCTTCCAATGAAGTCTATGTCCCTCTGTATATGTATGGTTTCCAAAACCTTACGGGATACTCCAGTCCAGGATGGACTAAGCCTTGGAAAAGTGGAAGAAGGACTTTAGTAGAACCCGGAGAGACCTTTTCAAGATGATAAATTAAAAACTAAGTACAGCATGTACTAAGTCCTATCAGCATGTTAAAACTCAATGCAAGCTCATATTAAATTATTCTATATTTAAATAATGCATTTTTTGAAATATATATTTTGAAAAACTTTCCAAAAATCATAAGAAATTGGGTTCACTGTCAGAATAAAAATATAGAGATATTATTGGTGAAAATATTATCTTAAAAACTTCAACTATCCATTATGCTAAAGTTAGGGAATTATTTTATTCCTAATTCAATTTTCTCTCTACTGTTTTTATGAACATGGTTGTTTTGACCCAAATCGTAACATCTGAATACATCCTATATTGTGAAAGTATGTGAATGGATGAAATATGGTACCATAAACCAGGGTGACTTGGGCACAGATTTTGGACACTTTTTTTGTTTTATGAATTAACATTTTTTACTAAAAGTTGCACCACTAGAGAGAGAAAAGAAGTTTTAGTTATTAGTTTATGTGAGGATAATTGTTTTGTAACTTATTATAATAGAGAAAAATGAATGTAAATGTCATACCACAGAATCGTAATGCAGAGTAATAGAATAGTGTACCCAAGTCACTCTACCTGATTTATTTGAATCAATTTGTGAAGCTTTAGAGAATTATGTGCAGATGATTTTTACCAATGTCTTTTTTTTTGTCTTTTTTTCTCAGTGGAAGAAATGCACAATTAAACTTGAGTGGTAAGTGCCAAATATGCTCTTTATAACTACAACCAATAGATTCATGTTTTAATGTCAGTTGTTCCCAACTCATATTTTTATCAATTAATACTCAAATTAGGATTGGTTTGAGGTCACAGGTCTTATTGGATGACTCAGGGGACATTTGGCCCACAGGCACACCATTTTAGCACATACAGGGTAAAAACTTCTTTTTCACCTCACATAACTCATTAAGTGTTGGTTATAGAAACATGCTTTCAATTTGGAAAAAGTATTCAATTAACATTCCCATCTTAGATATGTCATTTTACTAAGGGCCCTATGCATATATGGAGATACAAAATTTAATTTTTTATACTCTTTCCCCACCTCCCTGTCCCAACTTCTTATTAGAAAGTTATTGTCCTGTCTCATCTGAGCTTCCCTCCCCCCAAAAAAATAAATTACATGTTTCAAAGTGTAATAACCGCTGAGATATTTGAATTCAAATATTGAAATGCTGGAAAGAATTACATATGAAGCGTAGAGCCAGCTTGTCCATTAGTTCATGCAGTTTCAAGACCTCATTTTCAGCCATTTCCAAATTCAAATATCTTGGTGAATGTTGCTTTAGAAAAATTTAATTTTTTCTGCTTGTTGGGCTCAGCTAAGACAACTATTAAATTTTGTATCTCAATGCATATATGACCTATAGTAAAATATGTGGGCATGTTATTTAAATTATTTTTTAATTAAATATATGTTCTATAGCCAATGGTTTACAAGTTATTTGAGATGAAACAGAATTAAGTTTTCACCCTATAGAGTGATATATCACTATGTTGTACTTAACCATGGAAAAAAGGGTCTGCCCAGGTGGAAAAAATAAAAAGCTAGGAAATATTACTTGGAAGAGGCATCAATGTGGAACTTGAGAACCATACTTAGTGCTCTCATCAGATTTTTTACACAGCTTAGTGGAAGGCAGAAACATTTGAATGGAAGTTGGTTTGCCCAGTATGGTATTATAAAAATTAGGGGTAAGACAAATATTTGGTTGGTATTCACTATCCAGCTTATTATGCTGTTTTGCCGAATATTTGGTTTGACCAAACATCTGTGCTTTACCCCTGAAATCGTGACTACATTTTTATTGATGCCTAAAATTTTCATATATATATGATTTCTGAATCAAACTGAGAAGTACATGCACAAAATTTTCTGAATTTATGTCAGCATGTCTAACAACACCAACCATCCCAAAGGTGTCAATAAATTCTGGAAGAAAGACATTTTTTAACCTTTTTTTCCCCTAGGGATAAATATTGTTTTTTTCTGATTTGTTAAGTCCTAGTATAAGCACTAAATTACTTTTTCTTAGAACAAATATCTTTGAAAAATACGGATTATATTAGTTTTTGAACATATCTTAATTGGTGTCAAGATACTTTCTATATAACTTAGACTTAGTTATCATTGCACTAAAATCAATATTGTACTGTAAAATTCTAATTGCCCCACAGCCCAGAGTTTGTGCACCCATGGTCTGTAAGGATGGAAGGATATTGAGACTAATTAATGTGTTTCAGGAAAAGATTGCATAAAATAAATGTACCTAATTTTTTATATATGCTTATCACAAAGAAAAGAAAATGCTAAGATAAATGAATATGAGTTTAATAATATATTTAACGTGAGTGATCTTAATTTGTTCTAAAATTATAATTAGCATTTAGAGAAAAATTAATGCTTTTAGTAATATTGAGGTATGCTATACTGTACCATCTACTAAATATGATTATAAAAAATTTGTTTATCTTTTAAATATTAATTTATAATTTATTTAATTATAACTTATTTAATTATAACTTATTTAATTATAACTTATTTAATTATAATTTATGTAATTATAATTCATTTAATTATAATTTATTAGTTATATATTTTAAATATTAGTTTTATAAAAGATCAGTTTTAATTGTTTAAAACTGTTCTCAGTTCTATTTTAATTTGAAACTAAAAGCTTCAACTCTGGTTGTCGCGAATCAGTGTATGAGTGTATGTGCGTGGGAGAGAGAAGATGTTTTTCTCATATATTTTGTGGTGTCAGATTTGACCCAGACGATTGTGACGTCATTAACGAAACCCCTCTCCCTCTGTGTTTTGTTTTTGCTTTTCTCTCTCTCTGTCTGTAGTGTACAAGATATAGTTGAAACGATGCTTTCGGCTCGAATGGAAGCAGTCTTTTTTCGAATGTGCTAGAGAATTTGTACAGTATGTATCATGTGTATTAAATAATATTTTAATCAAGTTCATCCTTCGTGTCAAAAGACAACTGCGTTTGTTTCTCGGGTAGAGATGCACAGTTGAAAGAAATTTCGAATGAACCCTTCATAACACTGGTCATATCTCCATACGCGGCAATTTCCAACCAATGAAGTTGTGTGGGAAATGAATTAATTTTATTCATAGGTGCCAGTGCTTCAGATTTTTAACCTTATTAAATAATTAACCTTAATAATAATTTTAACCTTATTATTCCGGTCGGAAATTAGATTCTTCAGATTTTTCAAATTTTTATAGAAAAATTCCTACAAATGTTCAAATTGTGCTTTGCTTAAATGAAAAATCCCTAAAAAATATTCCTTCTATTCTTGCATTTCTAGGCTGACCACATTTTCTTACGAAAAATATGATCAATTTGATTTCAAGTACGGAAAATCGGTAATTGTCGCAACATATGATGTCCAAATCAAGCAAAGTTGTCAATCATTGCTAAAAAAATTGGGAAGGCGAGAAATATGGGAAAGTCCTGGAAAAAGGGGTCATATGGTCATCCAAAGAAATTCCAAAAATCCTGTTTACCCTCTTTTTATTTGTATGCCATGTTTTTTTCAGTGTGAAATGTTTCATCACGTGATTTGTCAAGTCTGGGAATTAGCACCTATGGATAAAAGTAATGAGTTTTAACCCTTTAAGCAGTTTTCAAAATTTTTCTGATCCTCATAACTGCCACATTGGGAAAAAAAAACGTGTTTAGAACCCGAGATATTTCACGTGACTGAAATGAAGCAGATCAAGTTTAACGAGATATCTCAGGATCTCCGCTGTAAGGGTGAAGAAAAGCTGATATTCGTCTAGTGAATATTTGGTAGATCAATAATTCAATATGCTGATTTAATTTGTTAGATCTATTTCAATCATTTAAAATTATTCTTAATTCTTCAATCTGAAACCAAAACACCAATTTCATTCATTGTAATGATTTTTAAGAAAAGCTAATGTTTGGCTGCCGCCCACAAAAAATATATATATATATTCAGTATTTCCACCAAATATTCGCTCAGTTATTCAGCAAAATCACTATTAGTCCCATCTCTAATAATATCAGCTGGTATTATTAAATATTTGCCAGCCAGTTTAAAAAATTGTCGAGCTGCCTGCCCAGTGGTTTTGGGGGAATACTGCTTAGGCTACTGAATGTCATGTTTATGATATGTTATGAGACAAATGTACCATTATTAGAGTAACAATGTCAATAATCATATATCATTGATGTAATTAATGATCATCGAAAATCTTGGTGTTATTTATTCTTCAAAAATAAGAAAATAATATCTCTTTTTTTTTTTTTTCAGCTGAATGTTCATCTCTTCAAGCTGTAGCAAATTTGCATGATTTTGAGCTACTAAAGAAGGAAATAGGCGAATGCATTGCAGTGTTGAAACACATAGGTTCTTGTGTTGATGACAGCTTGTACCATATCCAAAGGAACGTAAACCTTCAAAAGGTATTGCATAATTATTTTTATGTAACGATCATTTGAATTCAACACGTTCTTCAAAATTTCTCCAAAATATATATATGTGTGTTTTGCACAATAATTTAGCAACAATACTTTCAGTTTTAAAAATCATAAAAAATAAATTATCAAATTAATTAAAAGTGAAATCTCCAAATAACGGGCGCTAATGGGATCATAAAAATGTGGCCTCTGTTAGGATTGGCTGTTTTATTTCTGAAAAAAATGATAACCCAGTCAGTAATTGATTACAATAATTTCATATAATTGATTTTTTTGAAATGTATGATTTTACAGGCAAAACAAAATTTTGGTATGCATTTCTGAGATAGAACACAACAGAAAAGATTTGGGGGGAGGGGGGATAAAAACTCCCTTGAAAATCGACTTGAAAATTGTTTTTCTCATCACAATGTTTTTTTCACTCCAGGCCCAAAGTGGCCACTGCTCTGATGTTCTGAGTTATTCGTAATGTAAACTCTATGAGGTTCAGTTCCAACAAAGAAAACCTTTAGAGGAGGTTTTACAGTATTTAAATTATAAAAAATAAATTAAAAAATTATTTTAAATAAATTTAAAAAATTATTAAAAAATAAATTAAAAAACGAATTATTTTTTATGTTGAAAATGAATATCGGCCAAAATATCCCAAAAACAGTTCTTAAAAAATTTAAAATTCGATTAAAATTAAAAAAAAATTCTTAGTGAAAAATGAAATATAGTCAGCAGCTGAAATTGTTAAAAATTAATTTAAATTTTATCATATTAAGAGATAGGCAAATCGGGCATGGCATTTTGCCTATTTCAGCACTGAATCGATATTTATACTTGACACTCGCTGCATGTTCCATCTATTTTGGTCGCTGATTTTCAGCTTGTACAAGCACTGATATGCTGAACAATTTTTGTTTGTTTCTCACTATTTTTTCCCATTAATTGTATGGGGGGGGGGGAGACAGATTTCTGATTTGTTTTTGTTCAACGTGAGAGGCACTCTTCAAAAGCAAGTAATTTTTACTATATTACTTGTTTTTGTTCTTTGGAGGATGTGTATTAAAATGGATTTTTTGCACCACATGATCACCAAAAGTGTTGATGAAGTTGTTGGTATTGTCACTTTCTGTGTAAGACACAAAAGTGCTATAGGGTAAACTCCTTCACAGTAGCAATAGTGTTATTGCCTCGATTAGTTAACCTAAATGAATTTTATCAATCAACTAATCAATTTCAGTTTTTTCAGGTCGAATAAATACTCTAAAGCACATTCCAGATTGTACTAACAAAGCAGGTTTAGAAAAGATGTCAACAACAGCATAAGTTTTATAGCGCAACAAAAATTTACTTGGTCTGCAGAGTATCATTATATCGAGGTTTCATTATGTTGCATTAACATCTATTCAGGGGGATTGTGATGTTTATGTCCAAAATTCATTCTATGTATCTATAAAAGTGCTTTTTTTTTTTTTTTTTTTTTTTTTGTCACATTATGATGAAAGTTTGATTGAAATTGTTGAAACAATATCAAATTAACTTTGAGCAAATATTTAAAATCATAATTTTGTTTTTAAATTTTATATTCTATTCTTTCTCTTTTTGAAAATTAGTTTTTTTGTCAAGAATCTCTGAAAAGCATATTGAGTAGTTGCCATTTCATTGAAGTGTGTCTTTCTGAGGCCAAGAGGTTGACTGATAATTTCAGTATCACTTCCTTGCCTGAGGAAAAGGTAAACATTATTTATGTACAGTATTACCCCAACCTACATAAATAACATGTTAAATGCCAAAAATATGTTGTATATACTCGTGTGTGTGTGTGTGTGTATTGGCCAAGTTTTTTGTTGTTGAAAAACGTGTTCCTTAATTTGGGGGGGGGGGTTGAAGAGAAAATATTGGCTTCCCCACTTTACAAATCATATAGCTACATGGCCTCCTTATGGCTATCCTGAAGATCTGTGACTATATTTGTGTTGCTGATCGGTAGAGTGATTTTTTTTTGTAGCTATGTTCAAAACCCAGCAGAACTGATAATGTTAAAGCCAAAGCAAAAAGAAAAAAAAAATCAAAAACGTTATAGGCTTTGATACCTGGTGGACTAACCTCGATTTTACATCCTTTTGATGTGGGCATCAACAGGCCATCTTTTAAGCTCGGTGTTCTTAGGAGTAGGATTCATGAGACATGAATTTCAGTTTTCACGCAAAATCGTCATCAAATCCTTTGAAAGTGTTGTATTAGAAACACGGTGGATGAAACTGAAGACGACATAAAAATATACAAAATTTTTTTTCCCTTCAAAATGCGCTGGGTTTTGTGGGTCAGCTTATACATGGGTTTTCAATTTATTGCGGTTCTGGCAGTCCTGAAGGGGGGGGAGGGTCTGCTTTTAAACGAATACATACAGTAAATACTTTTTTATTATTATAATGGCATATTTTTTTACATTATTTTATTTTTTTTAGTTGCCAAGATGATTTTTCAAGAGATAAATTGTGAATCTGGAATGCTGCAATGCAGGTGCTGAAGAATTATCGAACAAATTTTTTTAAACAGTTTTTTATTCCAGCATCAAGAATGCTGTCATTCTCTTTTAAGCCACTTTCTTAGCATTCAGTTTTTCTATTCCTTTTTGTTTCCAATTTAAAATAGATTCTAATTTTTTTTTGTTATCGATGATGGTTAAAAGTTTAAAAGTGCTACTCTAGTTATTTGTATTGTGATGTTTAGTGTATGTATATCATGTTATAAGTGTTATTTGAATATATATATTTTTTAATATGTAATAAAATGTATATTTTATCAGTTTATAAGATTGCTGCTCCACACTTTCTGATTTTAATGCATGACCCATAACTCGTTACTTCTCAGGTTATTCTAAACTTTAAATTTCTGTCGGTTATGTTGAAAGTGTTAGAAATGAGCGTTTCTGAAGTTTTGTCGAACTCATTATCATGAGTTGAATGAGAGAGATGGACTTTTGTCCTTTCAATTTAAATATTGTGTACTGTCTGATAGATATCCTTAACCCTTAAGGCTTGATTTAATTGATTAAGTGATGGTTAAATTTTAAGTTGTCAAGTGCTGTAAAATCTGTCTGAACATAAGTGATCAAGATCAAGTATTGAATGATTATGGGATAGTACGAGGCCACACCCACTGACACCTGTAGTATAATGCCTACTTAACCAGAAAAGTAGACCTGATCCGATTTGACTCATCTACTCTACTACTAAATCACTTACCAACTTAACCCATGTCATAGCTGCCAAGTCTCCCGAATTTTTCGGGAATCTCCCGAATTTTAGCTTCATCGCTCGACCTCCCGAAAAGTTCTTAAATCTCCCGAATTTTTACAAAAATCACAAAAATCCCTAATTGTCGCTAAAAATTCCCTACTTCATTAAAAAAAATCCCCGCTTATGAAAACAATCCCTAAGGAATTTCTTGTGGGGCATGAAGCCTCTTTTTTTTCCCTTTCGAAATGACGTCACACGTCGTAAATGGGGAAATTCCCTTTTTAAGGAAGTTTTACAAACCCTCTGATGGTAACAAGAAAGTTGTTTGTCTTATCGTGCAGGGAAATGGCTTAGCAGCCAATAGTCCTGGATAATAATCGAAGATTCTAGTGACGCGTATATGGTCAAAATTTCTTTTGTTGAAGTTACGTACGTGCGATATAACAAAACTAAACATGAATACTGATAAGCAAAAACATATTTAATCAATTTTAAATATACTTATTCCGATGAATTTCCTTTCATCAAACGTTCCAGAAGAGGGCCTACTTTTCCTTTTTGTACAAGTTGTGTTACGGACATAAACATCGGGCATGGAAAGACTGCCATCATCACTCATGTGAAATGAAAAAAAAAGACAAGCAAGTGTCACAAAAAGTCAGTGATCTTCAAAAATTGAAGGTGTTTTCCTTCATCTTCCGATGATTTTGGGGTCATTCACGCAGAATGTTTGTTCACAGCGTTTCTGATTGAACACAATATTTATATTTACATCATTGAAGTTTTGGCCTCCAATTTCACTTGTTTTTTGCGTAGGAATTTTATTCCCAAGGGTTTAACTTCCATGTGTGTAAAATCCCTATTTTAATTTGACTTCAGTAGGGATTTTATTCCCTACGCTTTAACTTTTATGTTTGGAAAATCCCTATTTTATTTGGAAAAATCCCTATTTTATTTGGAAAAATCCCTATTGTATTTATTAGGGAGTGGTTTTAGCAGAAAATACGGGTTTGCGCGAAAATCTCCCGAATTTTCATTTTCAAAA
Source organism: Pholcus phalangioides (assembly GCF_987345545.1). Classification (NCBI taxonomy): domain Eukaryota; kingdom Metazoa; phylum Arthropoda; class Arachnida; order Araneae; family Pholcidae; genus Pholcus; species Pholcus phalangioides. Next base: position 49,497,898 of record NW_028301597.1, read on the forward strand.
GTTGGCAGCTATGCCATGTAAATGGCCTGTAATACCTGCATGCATTTTAAAGTATTTTTCAATGTAACACTTAGTTAACTACTAAATTGCTTAACCGATGTGAACAGGCCTTCAGATGCAGTAGGGGCACAGACACATCAGTTACATTGGAAAATCATGGATTATTGTAAAGGACCTCAGCCTCAGGAGTGGCTGGAAGGAAGCCCCTGGACGGGGGGAAGCTCAAGAGTGGCATAATGCCCCCTGGTGCCTATGGGTAATTGAGAAGAGTTTGTAATGTGATTTTTGCTTCTATCTGCACTTAAAAGCAATGTTCCAACTCTTCTTTTGCTAGCATGTCTGCTGAGACATGAGATAAAGGAAGGATTAGGAAAAATTAACACAAACTCCCAGTGTTCTAGTTATAGGACAGAAAATCAACGGCTTGCTTTACATCATGAAATGAACAGTTTTTATAATAAATTTGATCTAGTAACAGTTTTGGATGATAGAAAAAATATAATGTCTTAATTTTTAAAATGTATCTGTCAGTTAATGCTTACTAATCAAACATCCAACATCTCTGCCAAAGTTCTTAGTCCAACACAGGGTATAAAAATTGGAACAAACCAGTTGAAAGCAAAATTTGAGACAATGCAGCAAATTGTAAGACATGATTTGAAGAGTTTCAAAACAAAACAAAAAAATCTCCAAAAGCATTTGCAGAGGCGGATTTATATTTTTTCCTGCTTCTGAGATTTTATAAACTTTGCCACTTGCCCTCATCCCATTCTACTCTAATTTTCTCGATTACTCAGTCTCTAAATTTTCTGCCTATCCTAATTTTCTCTTGGCTAAGGCCCACTTAGCCCTTCTTCCCTGTAAATACACCTCTGCATGTATGAGCTTGCATAATTAGGGGTTAAATATCCAACTCTTCTATTTATAGGACTCTGGTGTAAATGGGTTGTACTCAGTGTTATAATTTTGTCCAGTTAAAACTAGTTTTGATCAGGACACACTGGTAAAAAGTGATCAAAAGTGGCCAAAACGATTGAAATGGTCTTAAAACTGATGCAGTAATAGTTTTATGTTTCTCTTTAATAAAATTTTTGAATTAAAATCCACTTTTATATTTTTAACAAGCATCAGAATGTTTTTGTTAGAAAACAGGGTTGGATCCATTTTGACCAATTAGCCATACATAAAACCTGTTTCAACCATCCTGGTTAATATTGGTTTTGACCAATTTTTGAGTGATTTACTATAAACGTCTTCAAATGGTTGAAACAAACAACCAATTTTTACATTATTTGATTTATTTTTATTTTATTTTATTTTTTGAATTTCACATCATATCTGGTTATAGATATTTTTACTTCATGCCATATTTTCATGCATGGTTATGAGTTGAAGGTTGTGGACAATATATGGGCGCAGTAGCTCAGGTTGATAAGATACTCACCTAAAGTACCAAAGGGTGTTTAGAGGTGTTGCTAGTTCAATACCCGGTTTGTCCTTTACAGAAACTTTCCTGACATGGGTACACGGCAACGTGAACACAGAAAAAGATTGCTACCGTAGGGAGTCCCACATTGAGAGGTAGCACACCAACTGCTCTGTGAGTATAAAAAAGGCTACCATTTGAAATTAGCAATAAATTGTAGGTTCTGGTCTAATTAGCCCTAGTGTGCAGAAAATAATCATGGTGCAACAAAAACCGATCAATTGACAATATATGGTAAATACTGTGGATTTTACTATAGTATTCAAACCTTGTCAACCCTGATAAATTTTGATTATTCTGTGATTTTTTTACCTGGTTTTATTATTGCTTCATTTCAGTTTTATTCAAGTTGACATTATGTCTTTACTTAAATACAGCAGAGTCTCAATAATCTGACTTGAGCAGAATTGAGATCATCTAAGACTAATGAAAACTCAGATTATCTAAAAAGTAATCAAAAGGGGGGATGTACCTACTCTTAAGCTGGAATTGCTCTATAAAAATTCGATAAAATATCTTTTGCAAAACTTGAAAAATTAACCAATAAGCCTATTGGTTACATTTGCTTATCAGTTGCATTTTAAGTTTTATAAAAGAACTTTTATCAAACTTCTATAGTATAAGCCTGGCTTTACCTGTTTTGTCCTTAATTCATTGCCCAATTCACTGCCAAAACCCATTGTCTCTTCATAAGCATACTTGCCAACTACTGTAGAATTTCCATAGTTTCTATACATTTCTACCATAAAATACAGAATTACGGTACAAGTACAAATACAACGCCACAACAGGTAAATTGCCCAACGAGGTGGCTGACTTAAGAACATCATGGATCCCCGAGCCATTTTTTGGAGGCCCTACATACTACTGCTACACCACACATGCACCCCCCCCCCCCCCCCCCGCGGAACCCCCAACGAATCGGTACATGCGGGAATGTGCGTGTACATGTAGTGAAACCTGACGGGAAGTTTTTGTTGTTTCTCTGTAATACTACTTGTTATGTGTAGTGCTGCCATCTGCCTTACCAGTTTTTCTAACTATGAGTGAAATGTTATGATTGAATGATTTATCGTTGTAGGACTGTTGCTCTCTGTGGCGAGACTTTTTAATGGGGAGATCGGTCGCATTTGCGCCTTGAAGTTGGGAACCACAGAAAACCAACTTAAACCGACCACCACTGTGGGGTTCGAACCTGGATCCTCGCATCGCGAGTTCGTCACTATAACCACTCGACCACCACAGACGGTGAATCACAAAAAACTAGAAGTTTTTTTTCAAAAGTATTTGTGTTTGATTAGAGATTTCTCTAGATTCTGTTATATCCTATCGAGTGCAAAATGATGTTGCGCAAAGACTATCTCTGAAGAATGAATATTGAGCCGAATTTGAAATGAAAGTGGAGCAACTTTGTTGTTGATATAGTCATACAGGTTTACTTTGTTTGGCTGTCCGCACATCTGTAAGTTGAATCGGGTGGGCCCTTATATCAAAAATGTTTTAATTGCTGAATTTTAATCTCTTTATATAGATTTTGATGAAGAAATAATTATTTTCGTACGTTTCAAGTATTTAGCCAATACTTATGTTTCACTTTGGTACTTGGATGTATCAATTTCCATGTTTTATATATATATTTTTAAGGACATTTTTTCCTTTTTTTCACTGAACATGCTTATATGTCTTTTACATCTTTTTTTCTTGTTCTCTTGCATAAAAACATATGTGAGTGGTGGTCGAGTGGTTATAGTGACGGACACGCTGTGCAAGGATCCGGGTTCGAACCCCACAGTGGTGGTCGGCTGAAGTTGGTTTTCTGTGGTTCCCAACTTCAAGGCGCAAATGCGAGCCGATCTCCCCATTAAAAAGTCTCGCCACAGAGAGCAACAGTCCTACAACGATAAATCATTCAATCATAACACTTCACTCATAGTTAGAAAAACTGGTGGCAGATGGCAGCACTACACATAACAAGCATTACAGAGAAACAAAAGACTTCACGTCAGGTTTCACTACACGTACACGCACATTCCAGCATGTACCGATTCGTTGGGGGTTCCGCGGGCGGCGGGGGGCATGTGTGGTGTAGTGTAGCAGTAGTAGGTAGGGCCTCCAAAAAATGGCTCGGGGATCCATGATGTTCTTAAGTCAGCCACATCGTTGGGCAATTTGCCTGTTGTGGCATTGTATTTGTATTTGAGAGATCACCGTAATTGGCTATTCTATGTTGAAGTATTCGTGTTTAATTTCTTCAGTCATTAAATTTGGTATATGAAAGACTGCCTCATGACGCTAATTTCCAAGAATTAACTGCAAAAAATTTGACAAAGTTTTTTTTGCCACTTGACATGGTAAAACTGATATCAACCATCTCATTAAAAATATCCCTCGTCGAAACTGATAGCCCTGGTTAAACTTCATCTGCTCATCAAAATTGAAGAGCTTATTCTTTTTAAAGGGGGGGGGGCCCGTAACATTTCCATCTTTTTTCAAAATTCATTTTTTCAACGCTTTCTTAACTTCTGGGAGGAGCTGTGTCAGATTATGGGACAGGATTTATTCAACAGGAAACATTTTTGGTTGAAATCACAATGCAAAATTAGCCGTTTGTACCAAAAGGGGACATATCCTCCTTGTTTATTCACTGATTCTTACAATTCAGTAATTGTGGGAATTTTCTTTTTTGAAAATAAGCTCAAATGTGAGTTCTTGATTCATTGTAAGTTTTTAGAAAAACATTATCAAAACTGATATCTATGTTAGGAAACTAGGCTGCAGATTTTATCAACATGGTTTTCTTATTCAAATTGTGGAATAGATGAAAATCTCATAATAAGTTAATTTTTTTTAATCCATTTCTATGTACAATTTTTTTCTTCTTGATTATAGTTATATTTTTACCTACGAGAAATATTGACTCATGTGCATGATACTCATTATGTGTATGTAGTGCGCTAGTTGCTGTTCTCATTAGTTTTTTAGCCATTAGCATTTCCTCGTAGAAGTAGTTTCATCAGTTGAAGCGCATTTTCTATCATGTTGTTCAAAAACAAGTGTTGTTTTTCTCACCCTCTTCATTTAATGCTTACGACGACGTTATAGACGTTTCCGTGCGAAAATTTTCTGAAACCGTTACTTCGTGGCACTGCGAAAATAAAACCCGAGGAAAAACTTTAACGGTTTGGCGTACGTCCAGTAGGTGGCGTCACGTATTCCGAGATATTATTATTATTGTTATCGTCATATCCACCGAAATTTGGGGTTTCCAGAAGTGGTTTTAGTAGTTTTCGGCGAAATTCGGGTTCGCGTGATGTTTCGAAATTAATTACGCGAAGCATTGGGAAACGTGAGGGCTGCTACGCGGCAACTAATTATTTCATTGCCGCAGGAAACTGCCAGTAGTTTAATTAGAACCAAGGCAGTAGATGCAAGCAGCTACTCTCTCCTCTCCTACCAGGAGGATGATGATGATGGCAGTGGTGTGTGTGTATGTATACGTGGTGGCAAAAGTAGAGAAAACTAATCGTTATTTTAGGGAGCGATAGTTTATTCTTCGGGAGGCAAAACTCACATCCTCCCCTTTATCTTTGTTTAGTTAACTTTGGTTGTTCATCGCTTTTGTGCCTGAAAACTGGCTCCTCTTTATCGACAGATAACCTTTTCGATTTTACGCCAAATCTTACGCAGCAATGAGTTGAAATGATACCCTGGCTCCATATACTGCGATCTTAATGCGATTTGTATTCACTTGTTCCAAGAATAAGGTTGGTGATTATTAGTTTTAAGCGTGGGATGATAGAAGTTAAAATTTTGGCACCCCTTCCTCTATAAAATCAGCATACGTACGGCAGCTACTGCTACAGCCTGTACAGCATACATGCTCAATCCCTGCCGCGCGGGTCAAATGTGGCCCTTGGAGTTATTTGATGTGCCCGTAACCAAACCATCCAAGTGGCCCAAAAAATAGTATCAAATCACTTGAGTGACCCGTGGCGCATTTACAGATGACTTCAGTGGCTCGCGGCAAATTTCCAGATCATTTAAGCTGCCAAATGCGCATATCCAGATCATTCAAGTGACCCCAAACACATTTCCAAATCATTTGAGTGACTTATCGCACACCCTCAGTTCACTTGAGTGACACGTGGTGCAGTTGCAGATCGCTCGAGTGGCCCGCGACACATTTACAGTTCACTTAAGCGGCCCGCTGCAATTTTATAGATCAATTTAGTGGCTCTGTCCCACATTTCCATATCACAAGTGGCCCCGCTGCTCACTTTCAGATCAACCAATTGACTCTCAGCACATTTCCAGGATAACTAAAGTGACCCGTGACACGTTTCCAAACCAATGAAGTGGCCCGCACTCCCCAAAAGTTTGAGCACCCTTGTTGTACAGGGTGGTTATCTGAGTCCTTAATTGTAGTTAAGTTACTTGGGAATTTTAACTACAATTAATATTTCCGCAAATTACTAGGGAACCGTTAATACTGGAGGCACACTTTCAATGAGAAAAATATCCAAATAACGTGTAGACACGTCATTAATATTACAAGGAGCTGTATAGTTGCTGTAATTAGAAACAATCTTTTTATACGGACCTATAAAAAAATTAAAACCCAATTAGAAAGTTGTTGCCCGGTCTTTCCTGAGGCCAACAAAAAAAAAATTCCAGGTTTTCAAGTGTAGCATTCGCTTTGACATTTGAATTTAAAATTCGCTGAAAATGAGGGAAAGAACCACCAAACCACTGGACATTGCTCCCACTCTGTCCCAGAGAGGAATATAAGCGGTTAACGAAGCCACGCTAGAGAAAAAGAGGAGGGAAAAAGTAAAAAAAGGGAGGGAAAGAACCGCACGAACGTAAAAGCTCGTTCTGCGCTTCATATGCCATATCCGTCTATGAAACATATCACAAGTAAAACGAGTCACAACGCTAACGGCGTTGGAATTGTGATTGAAAGAATCTTCATGGAGAGATGTTAATGGGGGAGGAAAATTTGCGAAAAATGCAAAATTGCGCGCCGGTGTTTTCTTTCCACGGAGACTGTTGCAGATGCCGCTCGCGTATGTGTTTACCAAGGTGTGTTCATAACTTCCCTCCGATACGTCCCGGAAACAATTTATGTCATACAAGGCATTCGTCTTCCGGAAAATCTGGACGTGGCGAGAGAAAGGAAGTAAGTTGGTAAAAGCGAAGAGGCGATAGTCCACACTCCTCACTCACACACAGCCAAACGTCTCCTCCGTCAACAAACTCCTCTAGGAGCCAGCAGCAGCAGGGGCATCAGGCAGCTTTCGAGGTTTCATTAGCCGAAGGCAGAAATGACACATTTTAGGTCTGGCGGTGCCATATTGATTGCGCACTGAATCATCGACATATTGAGGCGAGAAGCATTGCCGTCTCCAGCACACACACACATACACGCAAAGTAATTAGGGGGCAAATTAAAGTTACCCATCATGCCACGCTACGCTAGACAGCATCTAGTGGATTTAGGAAGTGAGCAAGAGAGAGAGAGAGGATATAGGGATGGAGGAACGTTTTGCTGTGCTGATGGTATGGGTATGAGTTCGATGCCGGCATGTAGAAATTTCGCTTTTGCTGACTTGGAGAGAAAGGAGGGGGGATGAGGAAAGATTATTAAACATGATGGATGGTCTTCCTTGCAACAAGCGTGATGAGAATGTCCAGTAATAACAGCGGCCGATGCCATTCTCTTCTTTCATCGCCGTATTAATATTTTTTTTTTATTCTCCTCTCTTTACCCTTGTATCCAAAATTGCGAGCATTCACTGGATGAATGAAAGCGTACTTTTTCTATCATAATACACATACTTGCCTTGTTTCTTCACTTTATTAAATGCTACATCCGTATACGCTGTCTTTAGAGAGTTATATTGTGCGGAAAATAACCAAAAAACGTGCGATAAACAAAATTGATAAAAAGGAACTTTTTTTTTTTTTTTCACATAAAATTGACACTGTCTTTTACTTTATATTCTTCGTTAAGAACGTGGGAGCTAGTGATCTGTACCAACCCTCAGAATTTGAAGTGCCCAACGATTGCTTAAATTGGGAAATTCAATAAAAATCGATACTTCAGGGCTCCCACTTGTCCTACTTTTTAGTTCTGTCCTACTTTTCCTACCAAATCCTATGTACAAAATTTGTGCAATTGATTTTTAATTGAGGAGGGGAATCATCGATATATTGCCAAATAATAGAAATGTAGTAGATTGCAAGTAATGATTCTGCCAAAACAGAAATGGTATTGTTTTTCAGGTTATTTAGGGGGAGTATGTGGACCATTTGGTTTATTAATTAATTAATTTTTTGCTTAGTTTGAGGGTTCAAGTAGTAGAGCAGCAGTCATTAAAAACTTCTGTTTGGATGTAAAAAATAATTTTGCGTTTACTACTTCATGGTCTTGGACAGTAATTAACATCCATCATTCAAAATTATGGTCCACATTTTGTGTATAAGTGAAAGGTGAAACAACAGTTTGCATAACAAAGCAGTTGGGTGCATAGGCCTATTCTAGGTCTGGTAATTCTGATGCTACCCAATAGCATTTTCTGTATTTTTAGGGCATGCAAAGGCATAAACAATATATGTGCAATGCTCAGCAAACAGCTAGAAATGAAAGTGCTTCATTTGTCAAAACCGATTACACTGGCATTGAGCAGTAAAATGTAAACAAATCCCATTAAAAAAAGGATGGATAACGCAGTAGAACCATCTAGTCCACCTTGACTTATTTATATCGGATCTTGTAATTTAAACATTTTGCACTGTGCTTTTGGAAGTGGTCTTGAACGCGATCGTCACGTACTGTGTTTTCCCCTTTTCTATTTTTTCCAACGTGCGGTTAGGTTAGGACAAAGTTATCAGATAAATTACCGATTCGTCTAATAAAAATTATAAAGCTGGTTCCAACTCCATGCGACGATAAGACGCAATAAAAATTATTTTCCATTTGAATCTGGAAATCACAGAGTGGCCACATGACCCGTATTTAGCCGGTCATTCCCGTGTAAGTCATAAAAACGATTGGTTTCGAAATTTTCTTTATTTGCTTGTGAGGTTTCTAGGTTTCTTGAACCACAAAACTGACGTGAGCTGCATGGGATGCATCGTATGTTAGAGAAATATTCAAAATTTATTTGGGTTCCGTGAGACAGCTACAGGGTTGCACACGAAACAGACTAACCGTCAAGGGTTCCGCCAGAGCTCGTACATTAGAGACCTCTGTTAAAGTCATGACCACACTCGTGAGTTGTGAACCTAACGTGAAGTTTGTTGCTGTGTAATGCTTGTTATGTGTGGTGCTGCCATCTGATATCAACTTTTGTAACCATGAGTGAAGTGCAATGGTTGAATAATTCTACCGTTGTAGGCTTGTTGCTCCCTGTGGCGAGACTTTTCAAAGGGGCAATCGGCTCGCATAATGTTTGAGGCTGGAAGATATTGGAAGGCTGCCGAGTACCTTTAGCTTCCAAACGTAAGTCAAAGGGTAATGCCTTCCTTCCCCCACCTTCCAATCCGTCTGGCCACACATTGGTCGATGAACGCGAGCAGTTACAATACGAAGAGTGTTTTGGAAAAACTAGTTCTGGCCTAGTCCTTGGCAAATATCCGCCAAGGATTATTAAGCCAAGCTGGGCCAGCGCATAGCCAGCCTATGCCACTGATGGTTCTTTGCATGGGATAGAGAGAGAGGAAAATATTTGCTAATGACAACTGGGCCAGCATTGACACGAGTGAGTGTGGCCCTGGCTTATAAAGAATATCGACGATATATATAAATATATATAGATATATCGTTCGAGTATTTGACCTTCATTAGCTGCAGCAAAAAAAAAAAGTTAATAATTATAATGACAATAGTTCAATAGGGGGAGAAAAGATAACTTATAAATGCGATAATAGACCACGATAGTCCGGAAACAAAAAAGAAAAAAAAACTCCGGAACACAGTGAAAATTCCGTCCGGAATACAATGTCCGGAATTCGTATCCTATTCATCGCAGACAGTAGTTTGTACGTGTGTATCGGCATTTAAGCCAAGGAAGTCGTCGTCGTCGTCCAAGAATGGAGCAAGCGATATCAAAAGAGAATAAAACGATAAAAAAAAATGTATATATATACAATAATAAGTAAATAAAAATGGGAGCACATTAGTTCACTAATTTATTATCTTTAGCCCTTTCGGGGAAAATGTTTTCGCTTTTATTTTCCTTACATATATTTTTTCTTGTCGAATAGTTATACGGGGAGGGGGGGGGACAAAGAAGTGTAGGGAAGGTCAAGCCCTGCATAACAGAAATAATGACTCCATTCCTATTCATTGGGCTCTTCTTTTAGTATAGAGAGAAAGAGAGTCGTTGCCAAGGGATCCGCCAGCGTAACAAAACCTAATAGGACATGTCATTAGCCCAAGAGAAAAGATCTGTGAGTTACTCCGCCAATGGGTCTCTCTTTCTAGATCTTTTCTGTTCTTTCTTTTATACAGTGCATTGTCCCCAGTAGCGCCACGGCCCCCGACTACGCCATGTTTTTTTTGTATATTATCAGTCTCTTCAGTGTCCTCATACACTCACACACAGTGGAATAGCTTCTCCTTCAGTAGCATTTGATTTTTTTTTTAATCGCATCTACTTGTATTGTTTCTGGTCTTTTGGATCGAGTATCCAGACCGCTCCCAGAGAGAGAGAGAGATACCAAGAGAGCGCTTTTTTGAAGTATCCAAAAATATTTCTCTTCCAGTATAGTACTTTTCTACACCCATCAGGTTCTTGTTGGATGAATTTTGAAATTTTACGGTTCGTTATTGACGAATTACTTTTTTAGTACTTTTTGAATTTTCTCTGTAGTGGTTCTTTCACAAGTGGAAATTCTCCTCGTTAAGTTTCGGTTTCTTGATATGGTATGGCAAGGTTCTTAGTGAAGGATGCTATGGAGTCTCTCTCCTTGCCTTTGTAAAATGCTTCAATGTATCGTGAATGTTTAGCCGGGACAACGGCTGTATTCCTGCTAGTGTAGGAGTTTCCTTCTTCTATAAGGGCCTATGCCAGCGCGCACACATACTCAACTCATGACCCGCGGGCATGGTCCCCACATCCTGAAGCAGGGCCCCTAGGCTGGGATCTTTCACGGGCCCCTTTATGATAAATTTATAGCGTGAAAAACAAAAGAAGATGATGAAAATCATCCCGGGCCCCAGGGCTGGAGTCTTGTCAGCCCACCCCTTGTGGGGGGCCATGCCCGCGGGTCAAATGTGGCCCTAGGAGTGTTATCTGATGGGGCCTATGGCAAATAACCAAACCACTCAAGTGACCCATCAAAGAGTATCGAATCACTTAAGTGGCCCGAAGTGCATTTGTGGATTACTTCAGTGGCCAGCGACATGCTTCGAGATCACTTGAGTGGTTCGCGGCATACTTAAGAATCACTTTAGCGGCCCGCGGCACATTTCCAGATCACTCAAGAGGCCATTCGGCACACTTTCAGATCACCTGAGGGACTCGAGGCACATTCCTAGATAACTCGATTTTCCCGTTACACTCCCCACACTCTCGAAAAGATTGACCACCCTTCCTATAGCACATAGCTTCCCAAATTTTTCGTTTCATCGCCCCTTCTTCAAAATTTTTTTCTGCTCATCGCCCCCCCCCCCTGACTTCATTGACCATGAGAGCCGCAGATAAACCATGAATTGGGCAAGAAAGCCGCGGGTGACAATAGTTCGAGAACCACTGCCATGGGGGGGGGGTATAAGGTGGTTACCCAGAGAGTTTGGGCCATGGCGCAAGAGCGATGCGACGCCCGGAGTACTAAGCACAGAAAGACTGCCATCGGACAAGAAGACACTAAACTGAGATAGGTGTTTACAAAAGTTCGCACGTCGCCAGCGGCCCCCTTTCGAGGTCCCCACGAAAAACTATAGACATTTATACACAATATTGTATGCAACATTTGCAAAAGAGATGCAAATGCGGAACAAAAACGCTATGGCAGTACAAAATACACCGGGGGAAAAATGTCATGTAGAAAAGCACTATATAAACAAGCAGATGCAAAAAAATATAGAAGCGCAAAATATAACATGTTACATGATGGAGGGCAGAACGCTATACAAGTGCAGTGAATTAAGAACTGCGGCAAAATTACAGGAAGCCTATGAAAGTATGACATATGCATATGACGAAATTTGGTGCCGAAAATACAGAAAGATTACTACTGTATATGTTACTACAGAAATTGACGTGATTCTGAAAAAGTATCAGGGTTGCCATATTGGGGCTTCTCTCTTTTCATGGATCACTACTTTACCCCACACCAATTCCGGTCATATCGCCACACGGCAATTTCCAACCGATGGAGTTGGTCGGGAAATCAAGGTGACATCTATCGGTAGTCCGATTTGGGGGAAATGAAGACCATTGCAATGCCTCATGATAAGATGTCAAGATATAAAGGGGGGCTAAAATAGAGTGGATGAAACAGAACTAGTATTTATAAGAGGAGGATGAAACGGCGCTATTTCTCTGATAGGATGAAATCGGAACATCAACATTCTTAACTAATGGTGCAAATTCTAAGACACATGCTCAACCCATGGCCCGCAAGCCAAATATGGCCCTCAGAGTCATCTGATATGGTCCGCGACCTCAACCTAACTTTGTAGAAATGAACCAAGCGGCATATTGACAGATCACTTGAGTGATCCGCGACATAGTTCCAGAGCATTTAATTGGCCCGTGTGTGGTGTAGTTCTATACTACTCAAATTACCTGCAGTTCCAGCTCACTCAAATGACCGGCACCATATTTACAGACCACTTGAGTGACTCGCGGCACAATTAGTTCCAGAGCACTTTAGTGGCCCGCGGCACATTTTCCAGATCACTCAAATGACTTGCGGTATTGTTCCAGATCACGTTAGTGGCCCGCGACACGTTATTAAAGGGGCTATTCAAATAGGTGGGGGGGGGGGATTATTCGAGTTTGCTGACTTTTGATGACAAGGGGGGGGGATGCGGATTATGCTTACGTCATTAACCACCCTTTATAAAAATATGAGATATTCTTAATGGCACCATACTAGATGTACCAAAAACGAGAAAAACCTTTCCCTAATTTGTGGGTAGCATTCTTCCTATTGATAAGTCCTCTATAGAACCACTTTAGTAATCTTTAAATGTCCCGCTGATCCTTCAAGTGATCTGGAAATATGTTCGGACCTACTTGAGTGATCTGAAAATGTGCCACGGACCGTTTAAATGCTCTGGAATTTAGTAATATTAAGCTCCATTAAGAGTAGCCTTTCAAGCGGCTTTGGTTTCTATTGTCGATCGTCATTGCGCCAAATGTCAGTAAAATGTTTAATTTTGCGAGCAAAAGAGCTATGAATAAATCCGCCAATTAACGAGTGTTAAATCCCTAAAGTCGCCAAATGACGAGTTAAGAGGCCTATGCTGCCCATCCACATCACTCACAGCAGATCGCATTTCCAGATCATCCAAGTGACCTGCGGAGCATTTACAGATCCATTAAGTGATCCACGGCATATTTATAGCTCAATCGAGCGACCCCCCACGGTTTTTATAACAGTTCACTCAAGCGACCAGTGGATTTTAATGGATCACTCGAGCTACTCGCAGTTTTTAACAGATCACTTGAGTGACCCGCGGCATAGTTCCAGAGCACTTGAGCGGCCCGTGTGGTTGCAGTTTGACCTGGTTCAGAAGTGGTTTGCGACACGCTTTCAAGTAGATGAAGTGGCCCGCACTCTCCGACAATGGTCGAGCACCCTTGTCGTAGATCAATAGAGTTTACGGCGACAGTGCAGAGAGACGTCATAAGGAATAAATGTAGGAAGAGTTTATTAGAAGTGGAAGTGTGTAGAGGATGCACACGGATATTACTCTCGAATGAACTCCGCATGATGATCTCCTCGACGGAACTTTCGAAATCTCGAAAACTCCTTAGAATCTATGCAGTTAAAAAGTTTCATCAAGTTCCAGCCTTACATAAAAATTTATGCTTTGTCAGAGTTCAATTTTCGTTTCTTCCTCTAAAGAGAGACTCTCTTTAATGTCTTCAACTGTAAAACGCCAACGCGCACCCCAACCTTCTCCGACACACCATAAATTGATGGAAAATAAATTTTATATATATTTACCATTTCTTACGAATTTACCTAATTTAGCTGTTATGTATAATCGGGCATTCTTTCTCTTCTCCCCCCACCCCCCGAAGTTAATGTATTCTTCGCCAAAACGGAGCCCCGAGGCCAAAACCCCTTCCTCTGTTCCTTTATCCGAGGAATGCGTTTAAAGAGAGTAATTTGGAATATTTCTCTTCCCTGGAAAATTACCCGCCCATAAATTTGCGACGAGCTCTTTTCGGCGGCCATTTTGTTTCGATGGGGAGGGGGGGGGGGTGGTTAAAAAGGAGAGGGTGGCGGAGCCGGGGCCCCAGCTGCGCCACAGCCGATAGCTCGGGAAAAATCTCTAAAACTCCTTTTCTCTTAAATGAGACTAATGATTGGAAAACCTGGGGAAATGTAAGGAGGGGGGTTATGGATACACGAGAGATTGGATGGACGGCCCTCCATCTTTGTATTATCTAGGCGAGAGGCCATCATCTATTGCTACAACAAACGTTTCGTTTAGCATTGTAAAGGTGTTCGATTTTACAGCAGCGAGCGCGTTTCACTTTCTTGCGCTGTTTTTCCAAGATTGGGCCCCCGATAATGATCGGATGATATCATAATAACACAGGGTGTCTTCTATCATCGAAAAGTCACGAAGTCCCGGGAAAAGTCGCTGATCGTTTTTTGAATCGAATGCATACCCGCGATTGTAACGTGGTGTTCCACTGAAGATGGTTTGAAACGCCTAACGCAATTCAGTTTCGATTCCAAAAGTCCCCACAGTGAACAGCAGAAACAACCGGAGTTTCTATTGACGATCGTCACTATTACGCCATATCTTGACGAAATATTTAATTTTTACTGTGAAAAAGAGTTATTCTTGGCCAAATAACGGTGTTAAATCCCCAAAAACGCCAAATGACGAGTTTTTAATCGCTAACGTCTCCGTAGTCGTACCACTTGAGCGGTCCATGGTGCCGCTCCACATCACTCAAGTCGCATTTCTAGATCACTTGAGGAACTCGCAGCGCATTTACAGATCAATTATGTGGCACACGGCATATTTACAGACCACAAGAGTGACCCGTGGCACAGTTTCAGATCACTCAAGAGGCCCGTGGCATATTTTCGCATGTCTTAAGTGGCCCGCGTCATACTAGTGACACGTGGCACATTTAAAGTTCACTTGAGTGACCCTTGGTACAGTTCCAGTCATGGGCGGAGATGCGGCATTGCCCCCCAGCATCAAAGGGGGAGTCGACTGATCTAATGTATATATGAATTGACATCATCATCATCATCATCATGCCCCTCCCCCAGACTTCGCCTATGGTTCCAGTTTACTTAAGCTGCCCGCGGTGCATTTACAAATCACTCAAGTGGGTCACGACACGTTTTCAAACCAATGAAAAGAGGCCCGCACTCTCTCTCGGGAAACATCCTTCCTCTAGTTCTAAGAATTTATTGAAGAAAAAGTAATAAAAAATGAAAGCCAAAGCGACGAAATATATTTCGTTATATCCGAAGTCGTTGCGATTTGGCCAACGTTATAAACAAGGTTTAATAACACAATTTTCTTCCAGACCCCTCCCCAATCATTGACGTTGAAGCCAAGACAGCGTTATAACCGAATTTGACCTAAAAGAGAAAGAAAGCAAAGAAAGAAAAATATTTCACTAAGGGGCCGTTCAAGTATTACGTCATCATCGATGGGGGGGGGGGGGTTCTGATTTGCTGACTTTTGATGATAAGGGGGGAGGGGGGTTTGGATAATGCTTACGTCATCAACCACCCTTTATGAAAATATGAGTTAGGATTAAGAGGGGCAGAGCTGATGACGAAATTTTACTGACAGGGGGAGGGGGGTCTAAAATGGCTAAAAATTTGCTTACGTAATACTTGAACGGCCCCTAAGGAGTTGATGCGCTAACCCGTTGTTTGTGTGGGGGGGGGGGGAGTCCTGCGGCAGTAATATCTGCATTGGTTGTTTCTATACGTTTCTTTGTCTACGTCTGACACCGGTGTTTATGACGCTATAGGTACCGTTCTGATGCTATATGTGTTCTTTTTAATACCGCGCTAATCACTTTGCATTGAATGAAAAAGTGGGTGTTGCTATTGAATTTTTTTTGAACTTTGAATGTTATAAACGTAACTGTACAAGAGAGCTAGGTTTTCTGTTTCTATTTTCATTCTCAAGCTCATGCTCCGAAACACCTGTATCTCGAATTTCATTCGCGTTCGTAGATTTTTGCTGTCGCTAGGGGCTCGTATATCGGAAAAAGTTATTTTATGACCACTCTGTATATTCAGGAAAACTTACGAGAATTTTCGGAAGAATAAGATACTTGCCAATTACAATATTTCTGTGTTGTCGGGATGTGTGTTTAAAAAACGGATTGTTTTTCCCTCCTACTTTCACAGAAACACGAAATTTACGAACATCGTACGTAATGCGGAATTTTGTGCAGAATTATTAAGAAGAAAGTTCCGATTCCCAGTGTTGCCACTAGAAGAAAAGGAAAATTCAATATCCTTTGTGCGTGTGCCCAGTTTTTGTGTACACAGTAATATTTTCTTACATACCTCCAAAATATTTCCCGAAAATTTCCCAGTAATGTTCGGGAACTGTATACAGTCACGGCCATCGAAAGGGACAATGTCGTAAACAAAATTTAAGATACAAAACAAAATCGTACAAATAAAGAAGAATGTCGTAAACTATATCATGTTGCGATTTTTTCGTCTCTTCTAAATAATGTTCAAATATATTTTTTTCCGTATAAAAGAAAACCATAATGTGTTTTTCTAATGGCAAGAAGGGCACATGAAATTTTATACTATATACACTATGAGGCTCGGGCATTTTTTTGAGACGCGCATGCGCGCTCGGTCTCCATCCTGTTACCAAAAAAAAAGTGGCAATTTGATATTTATGAACGAAAAGTCAGTTCGCATTAAAGTGGAAATGCCGTTCTTTCTCCGGCATTGAATGAAATTCGATATAACGCATTGTACTTATTTTTTTTTTTTACCCTTTTTATCCATATGATGTCGAAAGACTTGGTATTTTATAGATTTTTAGAGTGGATCCTCATTATTTTTGAGCCATTATGAATGATGAAAAGCCGCAAATACATTAAAGAAAAACTATTTGTGTATCGACTTTTATTTCAAATATACTGTGGTTATTTTAAAAATAAAGGGATATTTACTTGATGCACATGCGCATCATTAGACGTGATCATTACTGGTGCACAAACTCCGGCTCGAGAAAGGTTTTCCAGAAGAAAAGTATCAATGCGCAGAACACGATATATACCTAGGCCAACCTTTTGGAGAATGCGGCTACTTCAATGGTCCCATCGCAAGTGGTCTGTAACTATGCCGCAGGTGACTTAGGTGATCTGTAAATTCATCGCGTGCTGCTTAAGTGATGTGGAACTGCAGGTCACTTAATTGATATGGGAATGTGAATTATTTTGCTGTATTTTAGTAATATATGACATCCATTTTTGTTATGGGCATCTTTTTCTCAGCCACCACTTTGGGCATTTTGCTTGTTGTGACCATGTATTTGTATTTGTATAAGCTGGTTACCCAGAGTGCTTGGGCCATGGTGGAAGAGCGATGCGACGCTCGGAGCACCAAGCACCGGAAGACAGTGGACAAGCAGACACAAAATTGAGGTTACAGTGGGTAGGTGCTTACAGAGATACGCACGTCGCCGGCAGGCCTCGAAAGGACCCACGAATAACTATAGACACGCGCGCACAATACTGTATGATGCAACAATCACAAAACGACACAAATGCAGAACAAAAACGCTATGCCAGTGCAAAGGGATACAAAATATGACTGGAAGAAAATGGTATGTAACAAGTAGATACAAAGAAATATAGCAGCGAAAATATAATGGATTACATGATGCAATGATGCAGAACAAAACGCTATACAAGTGCAGTGAATTAAAATCTTCAGCTGAACTACGTTGAACATTGAAGGACCGGACACAACCCGCTTCCCATCTCAAGGAGATATCAAAGCGTTCCCGAAAGATAGGACAGCTGAACTACAGGAAGCTTATGAAAATATGGCATATGAATGTGACATTTATGAGTGAAACACTTGGTGCTGAAAATACACAGAATACTATGGTATAAGATGCTACAGAAATTGACATGATGCTGAAGACATTACATTTTGCCGGGACCGAACCCTTCCGTCGCCACAGTGGTGGTCGGCTGAAGTTGGTTTTCTATGGTTCCCAACTTCAAGGCACAAATGTGGGCCGATCTTCCCGTTAAAATGTCTCGCCGCAGAGAGCAGCAAGCATCAGAGTCGCAAGCAACTAGATAATTTGGCACCCGGGGCAAACCGGGATTTTGGTGCCTCTTGCCATGTAGAAGAAGCAGTTAATGAGGGAATTCGGCGACCCTTCTGGTCTAGTGCCCGGGGTACCAGACTCACCTGCTCCCCCCTAGTTGCGGCCCTGGCAGGCATAAAACGATATACTATTGAATCATTACACTTCATGCATGGTTAGAAACATTGATGACAGATGGCAGCACTACACACAACAAACATTACAGACACAAACTTAACGAAAGATTCCCTACACGCACACATTCCAACGTGTACCATTTAGAAGTTCCGCAGAGGAATATAGACGAGGTGTATGTATGGTTCAGTAGTAGTAATAAAACTTAGTCTAGCAAACGTCAAACTCGGTTGTAATGACACCTTGATTATAACGACAACAATTCTGTGGTGTTTTGTCAGAACATAACTCCAAAATCACATTTTTGAAATATAAGCATTTCATTGCCATTTAAAAATAAAAAATAAAGCATACACACACAAAAATACAAATGAAAATATCGCACATCAGCACGTTGTTTAGCCGTACGTCACTTATTTGCGCATTTATCTCACATCTAATTAGTTATAATTAGTGAGACTTATTTTAAGAATAAAAAGCCATTTTTTGGAGATATCATGTTCTGACCAAACACCACAGAAATTACACGGAATCTTCGATGTCGTTGTAACCGAGTTTGAACCCTATGTTACGGCCCCGTGCGACCCCATTCTTCGTAACTGTCGGATCCTGGTGGTCTTCCACCCGATATTATCATTGTCGTCTTTCAGCCCGAACAAAATTCTCCTCATTATTATTTTCTTTTTTTTTTAAAACGGATTAACGTTGCGGAAAACGTTCCGAATATTCGAGAATAAAATTCGGCACTGATATAAAATCGAGAATTTTCCCGATATTTCCACCAATTAGACATGACTCCAAACATCAAATTTCTTTTTTTTAAATAAAAATAAATATCGAGCAGCTCGTTTCACTGTGCAAAAAAAAAAAAAAACACAACGTAATTTTTGCATTGAGGAATAAGTGGGCATATCTTTGGCAACGAAAAAAGTCCTCGTATAATGCAAAATGAGGTAGAAATGGCCTTTGGTTCCCAAGATAATAACCTCGTTTTCCTTCTGAATCAAAGCACGAAGTTTGTGTGTGTGTGTGTGTCTGTTGAAATAATATAGATAAAATAAAATATATATATATATATATATTTATAAGAAAAAAAAATTTTTTAGTTATTTTTCTTGTTAAATATATTTTTCCCCAGAATTCGAGAAATTCTACTTTATTTTATTTTATTTTTTCTATTTTAAAAAGGCAACTTCTGGCGTTTCCATTGGACAAAGTTCTTCCCAATCATCGTCCAAAAAAATAATTTAAAAAAATAAAATAAAACTTCTACCAAAAAGTTTTTGGAAATTTTTGAAAATAAATAACCGATTGTCGGTTAAAATGACTACCGATTCTTCCATATTTTTTTTTTCTTTCGTATATATTCCTGAATTATCAATCCCCCTTTTTTCCCCTTTTATGGAAGATCTAGGAATAAAGAGAGAGAGAGAGAGAGAGAGAGGCCGGGGTTGTGTGCGCGCGAATGTTTCGCGAAAGGGTGTTCTTGTTAAAAAAAAAAAAAACTGTCCCGGAATACAGCGAGAAAAGAGAGATGGAAGATGGAAAAAAAAAATACGTGAGTATGGATGATGGGGGGCGTTGGTGCGCCCGGGGCGCAATTTCCGCCTGATTTGAGGCGGAAGTCCAGACAAATGAGGCTCCTTTCTTCTCCTTGGGGCGCAAGGCACTCTCTATCAGTTCGTTACCCAACTATTCAGCCGCAATTAGGGGAACGCGTTCGAAACTGACGAACGATGCCTCTTTCCTATTTTTACTTTACTTTACCCTCTATTATATATATATACGATTTTTTTCCCCTTTTTTTTTTCAAAAGAATTTTTTTTTCCCCTGTCGATTGTTGTCAGGGAAAAGTCATTTTCCTCTAAATTTTCCACTGTGGTTTGTTATATAACTTGGTCCATTCACTTTTTTTTTTTTTATAATGCCGAAGTAACCTCAAATTAAGGATCTTTCTTATGCAGTCGAGCCCGCTTGTAACGAAGTCGGATATCACGAAAAGTATCGGTTATAATGAAATTTTTTTCGTCCCTCTGAACCTGTAGTACTAAAATAATGTTAAAAATATCGCTTATAACGAATTGTAATATTTATGGATGTCAGATACTACGAAGTTTTCCGCAAGAATGCAGTTTTTTTTTTTTGGGAGAATTAAGCTCTGTAATACACTCATGTCCATAAATTAAGGATAACTCAGAATCACACGGAAATCGAAATCTAAAGTAAAAATTTCACCTGTAGAATTATCACACACATCTGCAAGAATGATATGCAAATTTCAGGAAGCCACCAGATGATGCCGATAGTATGTCACAATGACGAGAGTGTAAGAGGGGCTATATAAGGAATGGTGGCAAAGAAGTGAAATTGTTCACAAGAGTTCTGTAAGGCGCTCAGTGCCATAAGCGAATAGTTATGACACAGAGGACGCATGTGGATGGTTTTTTACGTGGTAGAATTATCTGCCGCCTGGAATGTGGGCGTACTCAGATGGAAGTATCCGAGGAACTTGGAATTGCCCAAAGTGTCATCTCTAGGCTTTGGCAACGATTCCAAGATAACGGAAATGTCAGTAGACCTTACAGTACAGGTCGCCCCCGAGTTACAACGTCGAATGAAGACCGGTATTTGGCAGTAACTGCCAAAAGAAGCAGACGGAGCACAACATCCGACCTGTCTCGTCAGCTATCTGCATCCAAGGGTACCACAGTTTCAAGGCAAACCGTGTACAGACGTTTGGGAGATATTGGTCTATATGCTCGGAGGCCTGTCAGATGTGTTCCGCTCACAGCAACTCACTGTCGCCAGCGATTAGCCTGGAGTAGAGAACATGCAATGTGGACATCGTCACAGTGGGCTTGTGTGATGTTTTCCGACGAGTCCAGATTTAGCTTGCAGTCTTATTCACGTCGGACTTTCATAGGGAGAACGCCAGGTACCCATTACCACCAAGACAACATCATTCAACGACACCGTTACGGTGGTGCAGCATTGCTCGTTTGGGGTGGAATTGTACTGGGTTCCAGAACAGATCTGCATGTTCAAACCGGAACCACGGAAGCCCAAATTTATCGGGACATCATTCTGGAACAACATGTACGTTTGTTTAGGGGTGCCATGGGTGCAGAATTTGTGTTTATGGATGACAACGCCCGTCCTCACCGAGAAAACATCGTAAACGAATGCCTTGAATCTGAGGATATAACCCGTATGGAATGGTCAGCATTCTCACCTGACTTGGATCCGATAGAGCATGTGTGGGACATGCTTGGCCGACGAGTTGCAGCCCGTCAACCACCTCCTACATGTGTACCGGAACTTCGGAGAGCATTGCTTGCTGAGTGGAGTGATCTTCCCCAAGATCAGATCGATAATTTGATACTCAGCATGCCTAGGCGTTGTACGGACTGTATTTCATCGCATGGGAGACATACAATGTATTAACCATCATACCAACCATGTAATAGTAAGTTTTTGTAAAGGAGATATTTTTTACAATTGCTCCAGGGAGCAAAAATCGTAATATTTATGAATGGTACCATACATACACCATCGTTTTTGTTCTTTATCTTTTGTTTAATAAATGGGCTTTATGAATAAGTAACGTTTGTTTTGTTTCTGAACCTTTATTTTTTAGAAATGAAGTCCGAATGAGAAGTACTACTGTAATGTTTTAAGAAAGGCTGTGGGTGTGTTCGGCAGTGCCATCTATATTACTAAATTACTAAACCACACATGCACCTCGTTCACATTCTTCTGCGGAATTTTTAACGGATTGGTACATGTTGAAATGTGCGCGTATATATACGTCTTTGACGAATTAAACCTGACGAAGTTTGTTCTTGTGTAATGCTTGTTATATGTATAGTGTGCCGCCGCCAGTTTTTCTTATTATGAGTGAAGTGCAATGATTGAATAAATAAGCCTTTGTAGGCCTGTTGCTCTCTATGGCAAGATTTTTTAAAGGGAGAAATCGGCTCGCATTCGCGCCTCGAAGTTCGGAACCACAGAAAACCAACTTCGCCGACCACCACTGTGGCGACGGTGGGGTTCGAACCCGGGTCCTCTCAATGCTTGTCGGTCACTATGGCCACTCGACTACCACAGCGGCAGTGACATCGATATCTGGATAGCGATCTCGAGTTATAGATAGCGCTGTTCTGTTGATATCAAGAACCGCTCGTATATACAACAGGTCTTTGTGTACCCCAGAGCTATCAAAATGCCTGCAACTGCTCCATGGACCATTTACAGCCATAGTTCTTGAAATTTTGGCACATATGGCTCCCTTGCCAAAGTCAACGTTTACCCGCGGGTTTCCCTAAATAGTCTAGAAAGAAACGTTTAAAAGCACTGAACAGGAGCATGCATCAATATCGACAGCTCAATAATCTTTCTTCTTCAACCATACATGCATCTCATAAACATTTCTCTGCGGAATTTCTAACAAATTGGTACATGCCCTAGCATGTGTTCTGGGTGTATGTGTGGCCCTGAACTTTTTTTATGCTCTAAGAGTTATGCATGGTGCCGCTAAAAGTTGCGATGGACACTTTGAGAACCACTGTGACTCTCAGTATAAGGGTTCTAATATCTTATTCAAACCTATGCGAATATCCTTAATAAATGGGACATATGGGACAATTTTTGTATTTTAATTATGATTAATTTTTCAAGTTCGTCTGAGGACCACCTGTTTTATCTTTGAGGACCATAGGCTGAAAGATGCTGTTTTGAGTGGATTCCCCCACATTCAACTCGAGTATTTATCGTGTATCGGTTATAACAAATATCAAATTCTTTTCGCGTTATCTTGTGACTTCGTTATATCCGGGTTCGATTGTATTTCTATCCCATCAACAGTTAGAGATATGTGTATGACCTTTGTACCTTTTTCCTCCGATTTCATGCTATTTCACGAATATCGGCCCCGTGTGATCTAGTTTTCTTCTTATAACCTCTAGTCCGGGAGCGTGCAGTGAAAGAAACCGTGGGCAGCATGAAAATGAACAGTATATAGTATAGTTTCCAAACTTTTTGTTCCATCGCCCCCTTCTTCAACATTTTTTTGTTCTCATCACTCCCCAACTTAAGACAACCCATATGGTTGTATACGAAACACATAGCTTCTACCACTCCCCCCCCCCCGGACTATTCCATCACCCCCTCTCCAAGGTGCGATATTGCCCACTTTGGGAAACACTGGTACATATATTTTTTTCTTTTCATAATACAAACTGGTGTAAATTTTATGCATCATAATACTATGCAGACATTTTTGACACACATAGCAAAAAATTAGCCACGCTGGGACCTGAGGCAACTCCATTATAATCTCAGAAGATTTTTGTTCAAACTAAGAACATAATCGCAAAACAAAGTTAATCAACAATTGTAAATGTTAAAACGTTAAACATGACGACCTGCGTTAGTGATAGAAAAAAAAATTCAAGTGAGTGCAACAAACAGTATTAGAGTCGTCTTAAATACTTCAAACAACGCTTAAATTTGCATGTTTACAAAGAATCGAATGCTTAAGAAAGTCATCATCACTGACGTCATAATATTTTTCTTTTCACGGAAGTGTCTCACGTCACAGTTTCGTGTCACAATCCCTTCACAGACCTCTGCTGCCACCTATCAAATAGAATTAAACTAATTGTTATAATTCTTCAAGTGAAATTGGTAGTTTTAAACCGGTGTGCGGAATGCAAATAAATAGGACATGGTATGATACCATATATTTTGTGTTTTGATGATGCAGACCGGTGTAAATTCTACTCGCCAACATTAATAATTACTGCAATTCTGCGAGTACACAATCACAAAAAACGTCACAGTAAACAAAGAACAATACATTCATAAATGCAATTTTGCTTCCCAATCCCAGTTAGATTTTCCTCCGCTAACCGCTAAAAGAAAATTGGTCGAAATAATTCCCAGATTTGAACCTCCCTAAAATTCCATCGTCCATCTTTTACCATTTTTTCTTTCTATTTTCTGCGGATTTAGGAAAGAAGAAAAATGGACAAATTATGTTCTATTTTTTTTTTCTTCCTGGTAAAAGTACTAGATGGGATCGGGAAAGAAATGGACACATTTCCCATTTTTATATATATTTATTATTATCATTTTATTTTGTTTCTTTATTTTGTATGTTATATAGTTTGTAGCCGTTTTTGTCTCTTTCCTCTCGCTGAGGTAAAATAGGAAAGGGGGAAAAAAAACCTCTTTCAATTTTAGGCTCCTATATATATTTTTTCCACTTATTTCTCGTAGGAAAAGCGCCTTTTAACCTGTTGTGTGTGTGTGTGTTAGGAGACAGAGTAAAGTAAGAAAAGGAGGCAGTAGAGGTCTATATACTGTACCAGGCACAAGAAAATGAAACTGTCTCAGGATGAGGAGGTGGTCGGAAGAAATCTCTAGCAAGAGCAAAGAAAAGGGTCTTTGAAATGAGTTTTCCACCATTTTTTTTTTCCTTTCTTAATATATATTTTTTTCCCCAAGAATAAGAAGGAATCTAAGAGAAGATCCCTGTCGATAATTGGACATTAAAGATTTTGGATATAATAGAATTGAGTTGTTGTCCCAATGCCTTCGAGTCGATTGCAAAAACGAACTTGCGAAAAATAATAAGAAAAAAAAAATAGTTTTGTGAAATAGAGGAAACTGTTCCTTCCCCTCCCCCCCCTTTTCCTTCATTCTTTTCAATATCTTGAAAGAATTCGATTCCTTCAACCCTTTCTTTCTTTTTTTCCCCCCCACCGAATATACTAGAATTTTCCACAAACACAAAATAAGGTTCTTTCTTGTGGCAAATTGAGGACTATGCCAATTTACTCTTTCTTCTTCTTCTTACAAGGTTTTTAAGAAATTGAAAATAGTTTTTGTACATATATTTCTTTTTTTTCCCCCACAAAATTTTGTTTAGGACGATGTTGATGTTGGAGCATTAGACAAGAAGATCTGGGAATTATTCAGCTCAAAGTATACTCTTAAAATACTCTATTCTATTTTGCTTTTCCTTCTTGCAATGCCGTATTTTGGTTTATTACGTCAATATTGTATCCTGGTTTTTCAAGAGAAATTTTAGTATTTTTTTTTTAGAATTTTCTCAGAATATTTTCTAGTTGTTTTTATGACGTATTTTCCCGTTTTAGACAGTAAATTTCTGGTATTGGATTTGAGCTCTTGGGAGATTTCAAATAGAAACAGAAAACATTTGATTATTAAATTTCCAAAACTTCATGAGATAATTTTCTATTATTTCTTAATATGCATTGAAATGATGTGATAAATCAATTTCCTTTCCATTTAATAAAACATTTAACGCTTAAGAAAATTTAAGTTTAGGAAATAGAAGAAACTGTTCTTCCTCCACATTTCCTTCATTCTTTCCAATACCTAGAAAGAATTCGATTCCTTCAACCCTTTCTTTCCCCGAGTTACTATAATTTTCCACAAACACAAAATAAAGTTCATTTTTTTGGGCAAATTGAGAACAATGATGCCGATTTACTCTTTCTTCATCATCTTCTTCTTAGAAGGTTTTTAAGAAATTGAAAATAGTTTTTGTACATATATTTCTTTTTTTCATACAAAATTTTCATTAGGATGATGTTGATGTTTGGACAAGATGTTAAACAAGAGGATCTGGGAATTATTCAGCTCAAAGTATACTTTAAAAACACTCGAAACGAGAATTTCTATTTTTTTCTTATAATGCCATATTTTAGTTCATTATGCCAATATTGTATCCTGGTTTTTCATGAGAAATTTTAATATTTTTAAGAAATTTTTCACAATATTTTGAAGTTTTTATGATGTATTTTTAGTTTT
This sequence comes from Pholcus phalangioides, assembly GCF_987345545.1. Lineage (NCBI taxonomy): Eukaryota > Metazoa > Arthropoda > Arachnida > Araneae > Pholcidae > Pholcus > Pholcus phalangioides. The sequence continues at coordinate 49,523,883 of NW_028301597.1, forward strand.
AAGCTGTAAATTTCTGGTATTGAATTTGAGAACTTAAAAAAAATTAATTATATTAAAACTTTTTAAAATTTTATCAGATACTTTTTTTATTATTTTTCATTATGCGTTGAAGTAATGTAAAAAATCATTTTTTTTTTCATTTAATGAAGCATTTAATGTTTAATAAATGGTAAGTTTTGTGAAATAAAGGAGACTGTCCCCCCCCCCCGCCTTTCATTCTTTCCAATAACTTGAAAGAATTCGGTTCCTTCAACCATTTTTTCTTTTTCCCCCGAATATACTAGAATTTTCCACTAACACAAAATAAGGTTCTTTCTAGTGGCAAATTGAGAACTATGATGCTAATTTACTCTTTCTTCTTCTTCTTAGAAGGTTTTTAAAAAATTGAAAATAGTTTTTGTATATACGTATATTTATTTTTTCCCACAAATGTTTTCCTTTAGGATGATGTTGATGTTTGGACATTAGACAAAAAAATCCAGGAATTATTCAGGTCAAAGACGTAAAAGAGTATTTCTTCTTCGTTTTAATGCCATGTTCTGGTTTATTGTATCCAGGATTTTTCAAGTGAAATTTCGATATTTTCTAGATGTTTTCCAGAATATTTTTTTTAAATATAATTTATGACTAATTTTTCAGTTTTAAATTATAAATTTCTGAAATCGGATTTGAGCTGAAGAATATGTTTTCTTAGGCCGGTATTACACTATAAAAGTTTGATAAAAGTATTTTGATAAAACTTGAAAAATTCAAAAAATTAGGTTATTGCTTACATTCTAGAAATTACAACCGTTGACCTTATTGTTTGCATTTTTCAAATTTTATAAAAGTACTTTTATCAAACTTTTGTAGCGAAATCCCGGCCTAAGAAATGAATAAACCAACAATAGCTCTTTTGTACAATTTTTTTTTTCAATTTAAATTTCAATCTTATTCCAATTCAAATTAATTAGCGACGAAAATTACTTTCATTAAAATGAATGATAATAACAGTCGCTTTATTAAAGGAATAAGCAATTCCAACAATGACTGTTCTAAAAGGGAAGAGGTATCCATAATATGGCATTTATACATGTAATACAAAAAAAAATCTAACGTCAACAATGACATTCGGAATTTTCTTAAGCATTTCATGCAACAATGAACTTTTTTTAATAAACAGTAGCAAAAATAAATTTTTTGAACAAACAATCGCAACAATAAATTTTTTGAATACAAAATCACAACAATAATTTTTTTATTAAAAAATCGCAACAATAAATTTTTTGAATAAACAATCACAACAATAAATTTCTTGAATAAGCAATCGCAACAACAATTTTTGTATAAACAATCACAACAATAATTTTTTAAATAAACAATCACAACAATAAATTTTTTGAATAAAAAGTTACAATAATGAATCTCCTTTTTTGATAACGAAAAATGTTGGAATTCCTTGTGATATACAATTAAAACAATGAATTTTCTTTCAATAAACACCCATAGCCAAAAGGTCGTACTGGGAGACTTGAGGGTCGGGTCTGGTCTCCCCCCCCCCCCTCCCGGAATATGAGAAAATGACCGAAGAAAGGGAAAAAGATGATTGAATCTATTGTTCTATCACTTTGGTTTCCCCCCCCCCCGAACGAAATTTCTGGCTACGGGCCTGCCAGTAGCAATGAATTTCCTTGGAAAAAAACAGTTGTAACGATGTATTTATTTCGAACAAACAATTGCAATAATGCATTCCGTTGTAATAAACAATTAAAAAATGAATTTCCTTGGAATAAACGATTGCAACATCGAATTTACTCGGACTGAAAATTGTAACAAAAATATCCTCAGAATAAACAATTACAACAATGCATTTATTTTAAATAAACAATTACAACAATGCATTTATTTTAAATAAAAAATTAAAACAATGCATTTATTTTAAATAAATAATTACAACAATGCATTTATTTTAAATAAACAATTATAGCAATGCATTTATTTTAAATAAAAAATTACAACAATGCATTTATTTTAAATAAGCAATTACAACAATGCATTCCGTTGCAATTAAAAAATGATTTTCTTTGGAATAAACAATTGCAACACACATCGAATTTTCTGGGACTGAAAATTATAACAAAAAATTTCCTTAGAATGAATAATTACAACAATGAGTTTCCTTGGAATAAACCGACGTCAGAAATTCTGTTTTTAATGGACATCTACAATGACCTATATCTAAAACAAATCAACTTCAACAATAGATTTTATGGGAGAAAACCCAAAAACTTCTTGCGAACAATACTTCAAGAACACTTTCACCAATACCATGCAAACAAAATAGTGTCTGAAATAATTCATAGGAAAACTGTTTCAACAACGACATGCTTCAATATTTTTGAATATTTGAAATGCGCCCCAACACTGCTAAAAGAAGAGGGCAGGATCAGATAACCCCCAGGACCATATTTGGTCCAAGGGCCTTTATGTGATTTATTATTATATGGCTTAGAAGATGTTTCGCAATGAATTTATTAGAGATAAATTTTGAGTTCATAGCCTTCAAATAACACTAGAATTAACAGAAATTGATTATAATAGCATATAAAGGTATTTTCTAACGAAATTTCAATTGAAAAAATTATTTTTTTGCATTAAAAAAATAAATTTTTGATCGTGGGAGGGAGGCACACGAGTCCCCCTATGCCACCCCCCCATGTACGTCTCTGATCCCAATGCGTTAGGATTCAGAGGGGCAGAGCTGATGACGAAATTTTGCTGACGGGGGGGGGGGGTCAAAAATGGCTAAAAATTTGCTTACGTAATACTTGAACGGCCCCTGAAATACAGTATGAACAATAACTGAAACGGTTCTTTGTTTGCGAATGTACGGAATTCTGACAATATAGGATGCATTAAAGCCATGAAAGTGCATAAACTATTCCACAAATATACAAGTGAAATCACAAAGAAATATGCATAATTTACATACACATACTGAATTTACATTTTTTTGGGACAAACTAATTAATCGATGTTTGATGGGTTTTGCTGAGTATTCTAACTTCTTTTCAAACAATGACAGCATGTAGCCCCGTGGGCCAGCTGTTGGCCAGTCATATGAAATTGGCTGAATATCCCTCGATAATTTTTTGGCGCAGTTTGACCAAATTGTTCCCTGCGCCAAAAATTTTAAATCCAATCCAATCCTCGATAATTTTTGTCAGTTTCTCACTCGTGGTTTTTCTTCGCACACGTCATCGTTGACGTCATCAGATTCGCCACACAATTTCGTGGCACACACGAAAACGATCCAACTAACCATTTGAAGCATTGAAGTTGATGAATCCAAGTTCTTCTGTAGCCTCTATAGTTTCTTTTTTGAAGAATTTGGTCGGAAACAGGTAAATTCTTGCTTTTTGCTGAAACATGCCGATCATACACAACTGCGTCTATGGCAAGTCCTTCTGCCTTCGCAAATTTATTTTTTAGTTTTATTTCAGTTTCTCAGCTATTCTTCTTTCCAATGTTTCTTTTGCTTCAAAATGGAATATGTCTGGTGTCCTTCCAACATTGAATTAATTTTCAAGACACACATTTTGCGTTTTTCTCTGTTATTCAATGACATAATTTTTTCTCTTAGGAATCTCTTCTCTTAGCGATAGAGAGCGACTATTACTAGAGCTGGCCATATTAAACAGCCCGAAATCTTGGTAAATATACGAGCAGAACCAGAAAACTGACATCAGAGTGTCCAAACATCAATAAACTTCAAGCCAACAAGTTCATTGAAAAGCAGCCAGAAAGTGAATGAAATATTAGAACCTGTGTTGCCATCTCACTAGAAGCATAATTTGAACCAAAATTACAACTATTTGTGTTCATTTAGGGGTTTTAATCCAATGGAACAAATGATTAAAATGGTGTCCACATGATCGTAACGGAGAGTGACCGTTAAGCAGGGCAGGGGTTCAAAATAAATTATTTAAACAGGTTTTTTTTTTTTTTTTTTTGCCGGGATATTTTTCGTTGGCCGTAAAACAGGGGTGACCGCTAAGAGGGGTTTCACTGCACCTTCCTGATATGATCACGAAACACCAAAATAATACTTACTCGGAGAGATCACTTGAAATATGTACGTACACCATTTCATGTAACTGATAGCTTACACGTATTAAAAAACACACACACACATTTTACGCATCTATATTTTTTAAAATGGAAGAAACTTCAATTTTTTTTTTAATTCATTCAAAAATATTTAAGGGAGGGAAAAAAAACGGCGTTAGACATTTAAGTTGCTTCATAGCATTTTTCTTTCTTTACTTTATTCTTACCTTCTCCCCTCCCTTAATACGAAAACAATGTATCGATATTAAAATCTCGCAAAATCCATTCATTCATCTCCGCAGTGTACGAGTAGTATTAGTATATTATACACGAGAACGAAATGGTTTTATTCATTTTTTTCCCCCTTCAAATTTTTCCCGAATTGTTTTTTTCTTGCGTTCAGGAATTGTCCCGGAGGTGGGTAAGAAATCGGGTGGCGCTTACAAATTTTATGGAATAATTTTGTTGCAGTTTTCCTCACCGCTACCCTTCTCACATATCGTTGATTAAGAGCAGCTCCTCCCCCCCCCCCCTTCAAGAAGCCTTTGCACAATTCCAAATATATTAAAGAAAAAAGGGGAAAAATATTTTTTCCACCAAAATCACATTTGATTGCTCGTTTTTCTTCTTTGTCCGTTTGTAATATCTGAAGAATGATTTATTGCGCCAGAGAAAAAGGGAGAGCTGTTATGAGAAAGAACGTATTATTGTCAGCGGAATAAGGCGATCTCTTTTTAACCAAAGCAAGTAATATTTTTGCTTTTTTGCTTGGTCCTCGGGAAAATTTTATTTTTAGAAAAATTGTATAGAATGTGAAACAAGTGATAGTATAAACACGGAATGTTGAATGAAAAAAAAAATATAATAATAATGTTTATAATACATAACAGTGAATTTCGTTAAAGATGAAACATTTCGATTCGTTTGATTACGGAATGAGCGATATTGAAGACTAAAAAATCGAAGAATGATTGGAATTTTTCATATACAAGTGCAGTCGGACCTCAGTATTCGCGGTCTCCTTCCCAGTTTCTGGAAAATACCGTTGAAGTTGTGATTCTCGTATCGGAACAAAAGATAAATTGCACACACATGTATTATGTAAAAGTTTTAATAACCGCTTCTGAAGTTTTTTCTAGCGCTGAAGTTCTCTATGGCCGAACACATACTGGGGATGTGAGCGGAGAGGTACGAAATAGCGGCGAAAACAAATGTACTGTTTTGTTCTGCGCCTCACATACTCGAGCAGCGAGACGAGGAGGAGAAAGAGGCGGCTCAAGAGGTACGCGATTCTTTCAAGCCGGTTTGTTTTCATCGCGAGGTAAAATCAGACGCTATTTGGGGATTGGTCAGTTTTCTTCCCTTTTTTTTTCTCCTCACTCTCTTGGAAAAAAAAAGAGAACTTCTGAGGGGGATCATCATCATCATCACCCATTTGGTTTGGAGGGGGTGTTTCGGATGTTTTTCCACTTTTGGCGCTCTCTCTTCTTTTCGATTCCCATTGTGCTTAACCCAATCTATCCTAATTTAAAAGTTTGACGATTGTTGTGTTAGTATTTTACGGATTAATTACCCCGTCATTTTTTTAGACGGGAATATTTTTCAAAATCTTACTGGGACTACGAGATAGATATTTCGCAAATTTCCGCCCATCCCATTGCGCTTTTTGCATGGAAAACTACACTATGTGCAAGACAACTTCCTTCTGACGAACGAACAGTTCTGCAACTAGGAAGGGAGCGGGAGGGGGTGTGGTTTCCCGGGCGTAGTATCAGAAGGAGCGCAAATTCCATCCCTTAAATTTCATCTTTTCAATTGTCCCTGAATAGTTTTTAATAACAAACGTACTGCCATGGGACATAGGCACCAGAACATGGCGGGGAGGGGGGGGGGGCTATTTCAACCCCCCCAATAAATTTTGTGTTGGGGGCTGAGAACCCCCTTCCCAATTAATGAATAAATAATGCGGGGCACTGCACCCTTCTACATACGGGCTCGAGGCTCACCACGGAACGATTGGCAACTTTCAGCCCTCTCAATGTTTTTGATGCCCACGCCTTTGCCCTGGGCTGCAAAATGTAAAGGGTGGCAAATTTTTGTCGGAAACTGGAAAACCACTAAAAGATCATAAGTTATATACCACTATAAATCATTATGCAGTCGCTGGGGCGGAAAAATCATTTCTTCCCCACAAAGACATCAAAAATCTTTTACAAAGAAAACTATCTATGTACTGTCTATACCAGCGGTTCTCAACCAGTGCTCCACGTGCACTGGTTGAGGGGGCTCCGCGTTCACTCGATGAAAGTAAAATGAACCAGTAAATTTTATGACCAAATGAAAAAAAAAACCGTAACGTACGGGGCTCCGTCGTAGAAATTATATACTAAAAAGGGCTCCGTGACTCAGAAAAAAGGTTGAGAATTGCTGGTCGACACTAATTTTCTACTCAATATTGAACATGTTCTTAGAATTTCAACAAAAAAATTTGTAGAGATTTTTCCAGGAACGTCATTTCAACGTTTTCCAGGGTAGGGGGGAAGGCAAAGAGAGAAAACACACATGAACTCAATGTATGTACATCTACTCTATAATATAAAACACAAACTCGAAAAGTGCCTGTTTCTAAGCAATCGAAATTAGTGACGATTTTATGTTACGGAAGTGGGTGACATTTTTTGAGTGGCGGAAATCTGTTACAGAAATCGGTTACGATTTTGGGTCAAGTATTCATTTAACTCTAGCATATTCGGGACCCATTTAACCCATCGGGACCAAGTTACGTGCATTTACGGAGAGGCTCCCACATCCTACAGTAGGGCGCCTAGACTGGAATAGATGGCGAGCCCCCAAACCAGCTTTTCAGGGGCCCTCTATGGTTAATTTATAGTGTGAAAAATCAAAAAGTGATAAGAATCGTTCCGGCCCCTGTCAGCCCTGCACTTGTGTGGGGGGGGGGCATGTCGAGAGGTATAATATACATATAACACCAGTGCTCCCAACACACAGGGTCGGGGTATCCGGAGGATTGCACGTATACCTTAATGGGGAAGTTAAAAGGTTTGATTTCCAGGGCCCTTGATGGATCTCGTTGTTTTCTTGCTGCTTTAACATTGAAAAATTTGCGATAGCGGAAGCCCAAGATATATCCAGTCTGGGGACCCCATAAAATTTGCGAATTCGGTCACGGGTAACTGAGGGGGGGGGGGCTGGAATTTATTCGTTGGTAAAATGAATACAAATGAACATTTGCCATGGCACTCACAGGGGGATGTATGACAAGCTCCGAGTCAGAGGACCGTTTCATTTTGGGAGCCTGGATGAATCTCATTTTTTTCTGTTATTTAACATTTTAGAATTTGCAACAGCGAAAGCCCGAGATAAAGCCAATCTGGGGGCCCCCACTAAAAGTATGCGAACTGGTGTCCCAGGTAATTGGTTGGGGGCCTTGGACTTTATTCGTTGGTAAAATGAATACAAATGAAAATTTTTCATGGCACTTGCAGCGGGGAATGACCAACAAGCTTCTAAGTCGGGGCCCCATGTTTACAGGTTTCATTTTGGGGGCCCTGGATGAATCTCATTCTTTTCTGTCGTTTAACATTGTGAAATTTGCAACACATCGATAGCCCGAGATAAATTCAATCTGGGCCCCGCTAAAATTCAGCGAATTGGAGTCTGGGGACCCCATAGGCAAGTTTTCTGGGGGTACTTGATGAATCACATTTGTTTTATGTTGTTTTATTATTGTAAAATTCGCTTCTTCAGTAAGCTGGTGCTTTCACATGTCCCTTTCCATAACGCTGATGAAGTGGGACGAAATAAACAAGACATGTTGTGATGAGAAGGGGGGGGGGTGGCCGCCAAAGGCCGCAGGGGCACAGAGCCCCTAGTATATATATATATTTGTATGTACATATAAAATTTTTATTGTATTTTCAAAAGCTCCCCTTCCTCGAATGGCGCCCCTTGATTTGTCAATACGTTGATGGATTAGCAGGGGTTCTCAAACTGTGCGCGCCAACCTTCGTCAGGGGTGCAGCTTCGCAGTGGTCCTGACAAAGGTTTTTCAAAGAAATGCTTTGCTTACAACTGTTCTTCACATAGGCGTACGTACGGCAGAATTTTCTCGGGGAGGGGGGTTCAAATTTGTTTTTCCTTCTGGGGGTTTTACGTTTTTTCCGGCAAAATAACACTATAATCTTGGCTTGGGGGGGGGGGGGGGTTAAAACCCCAAATCCCCCCCTTGCGTATGCCAATGGCTCTTCATAAGGGAAATGGGTGACGCGGGTGGAAAATGTTTGAGATCCCGTTTTTTAGGAAAACGAATAAACACCGTGATGATTGCTCATCGCTTACTAACATTGTCGAAACATGGTTTCTGTTTTTTCTCTTTTATTTTATTATACTGAATACTGTATCTATTATTTCCGTGGATTTGAATTGGAATGTCGTGTGTTATGAAAGAGACACAAGATTTTTTTCTGATTCAAATAATGAACATCTCACACACACAATACATATTTCTGTATTTCTTAAAAAATCGAAACCAGTTGATTGCAGCATCCGTGCGTTCATTGAAATTGGTTATGCACAGAACATGCCGGTTATAAGCAGTGCCGTCGTAAGGCATGGGCCCACCAGGGCAAGGACCGTGGGACCTCAAGATAAAAAAGGCTTCACAAAAGTGAGATGTGGTTGAGATTTTCGGGAATTTGCCTTGTAGGGCCTCAGATGATAATTTGTGCTTAACCACCACGTATACATTTATCGCTAATAACAATCATTTTCATAATGATACGCTGGCCATAAAAAAATTACGGTTTCATCATCGAGGTGTATGGATAACTTCATCTCATTAACGGTGATATTTTCTTTTGAAAGTATCGAAATTAGCTTCTGCGGATTGTAGGCATGTAGTGTCTAACTAATTGTATTGTCTCTCTATCTTGATTGAAGTATAATTATTTCAATCTTTATACATATTGTGCAATAATATTCGAAACAACGGTTTGATGCAAGAAGTCATTAAAAACATATATAAACAGGACTTGTAGTCTTTTGAGGATTAACGCGTTTATTGCAGCGCGTCTCAACCTTTTTTGACCCACGGAGCCCTTTTCCGGTATGTAATTTTTATGGCGGAGCCCCAGACGCCTATTTTTTTTTATTTATTCATCAAAGTTTCTGACTTATTTTTATTATTCAAAAATATTAATTATTTTTTTCAAATTTACTGTTTTTTTTTATTTATTTTCCTCGAGTGGCCACGGAACCCCTGGGAGTTTGCACGGAGCCCTAAGGGATCTGCGGGGCACTGGTTGAGAACCGCTGGTTTCTCCAATATTGCCAAACTGATTGATTTGGCATGAACAGGCTGGTAGGGTTACTAGTTGGCGAGATGTCATGTTTCCCGCTCAAAGGCTTTTCTTCTTTACCCTTCAGAACGCCTGCGGTCATTTTCGCTCTCCTCTGCCTCCTCAGTATGTTACGGGACATCGATGCTGATCTCGATGTATTTTCTCTTTTGAAATCGCTCTCTTTGTCGTCTCCCCAGTATGTGTTCGGCCTATGTCTTCTAACTCCACACTAGCATACAGCTGCTTGATCGGATGTTATGAGGATATTTATGGCTCACTGTACACATTACTCCATGATGATTGTGTAGGAAATAGAAGAAGTTGCAAATGCAGGAAACGTCTCAAAGTCATCGACGAATTTCACTGATGCCATTACTGTCAACTGTAGAAGCTATTAAGATCGAAACAGCCATCGCGTGTTGGAAGAGCTTTTAGCCACAATGTGTGCCCGAAGACTCATCCCTTTTCTACGGAGACAGCCGAAAAGGTTATGAAAGATATTGTCATGTTCGCGAAGCAGGTGTATGGAGTAGTCATAGAAAGAAATTGGAAAATTAATCAACAGCGATTCAGAAATCGACAGGAGAGGGATGAATCGAGCTGACTGCACTCTTGAAACCGAAGAGATACTGAATGATGAACAAGGCTAAGAAGTGGAAGACAAGTTGAAAAGTTCATTACCAGCAGAATAGCGGAAGCGCTTCGTTAGTTTAAATCGACTTTGGGTTTTTTCCATGATTCGTCTATGGTATGTTTTTCATACGTAGAAAATTAGAAGAGGAAGCCTTGGTATCAAACTTTTTCTCTCTTTCAACCCAAACACGGCATGGGCTCTATCTATCGACTTCAGCCAATTTTAGCCATTGTTCATGTCAAGGGGGAGGGAGGAGGGATCGTGTCGGGAGTTACCACACTCTAACAAAGTAACTGAAATGAAGTGGAAACGGCTGACAGACATTATATTTATCTTTCGAATAATATCACCTATAATTTTTAGGAACCCCTTGTAGTTCTGCTGCTCAAAGCAGAAATAAACAAGATGTCTAAGAAAACAAAAGTTTATGATTTGTGTTATTTGTGGATTTTCCGTATTTGCGGTTACCCCTGGAACGTACCCTCCCCCCCCCCCCCATCGCGAATACCGAGGATCAACTGTACTAAATTTCTGTATGAAATTTTCAGAATTTATGTGTGAATTTAGAAGGGTTTATCTCTTCCATTTCAACATAATCATAATATACAGGATGATTACTTAATTCCCTTTGTCGCATTTCACTGGCGAACCGTTAATCCTAGAAGCATACTTCCAATTAGGAAAAATTATGCAAATGGCATTTAGAACTCAGATACGTCATTTATGTTGCAAGGGATTGTACAATATTATAGTTAAATAAAAAAATTTCAACGTTTCCAAGTGCAATATTCGCGGAGATATTTGAAATCAAAAGATATTTGAAATCAAAGGAAATTTGAGAAAGAACAGCATAAACTTACGAATAATACTTTCCCTGATTTATATTGTTCTTTCTCAACTTTCCTCCGATTTTTGAATTCAAATATCTGGGCGAATATTGCATTTAGAAACTTGGATTTTTTTTGTTGGCCTCAGGAGACAGGGAAGTAATGGTTTTTTTAGAAATTTTTTTCGGTATGAAAGTTAATTTTTTTCATTTTAATAACTGTACAGCCCTTTGCAACACGAATGACGTATCTAAGTTCTACACGTTATTTGGATACATTTTCTAACTGGAAGAATGCCTCTAGGATCAGCGATTTGCCAATGAAATACGGTAAGGGAATTAAGTAATCACCCAGTGTATACTTGAGCGGTGCAAGACCATCTTGAAAAGCGCGGGTCCCGGAATCTAGGCCCTTTTGAGGGATACTTTCCAAATTTATACATTAAAACCGGTCCCTTTTCAAAAAGTTACTCTACGTCACAAATGCTCAGCCCATCGTCGGTGGGCTAAGTGTGGCCCTCGAAGTCATCTGATGAGGCCCGTGACCTCAAACCTAAGTTTTTAAAAATGAATTACATAGCGCATTCGAAGATCACTTCAGTAGCCCGCATCCTATTTACAGTTGACTTTAATGACCCGTGATGCAGTTCCAGATCACTTAAGTGACCTTCGGCACCATTTGAGATCACTTAAGCGGTCCGCAACATGTTTTTGAAGCCAATTTAGTCATTCGTGCTCTCAAAAAAGTTGAGCAAAGTTGCTCTACGTTGTGTGGGAGTGGAGGGCATGTTCTGAGATGTTGAAATAGAAATTAATATTTAAAAAAATTAACTTTTAAAATATATATATATATATATATATATATATATATATATATATATTAAAGATTTAGGACATTTTGAGAAACCGCATGACATTTGAAAACTTTTTTTTTGTACTTGTTTAAATATAATTTAATATATTTCTAAAATAAACGGTTGCAGAGATATCTGAGGTGCAAACAATTTGGAACAGCCTGTATAACTAATTCGTGGATTCAACGAAATTATGGTACTCGTTCTTTATTGTTCCCATTTCACATGCATCGAAAGACTGTCTTCATCAGAGAGGTGTTCTTTTAATACAGAGTGTCCCTGAACTCACGGGACAAACTTTAACGGAATGTGAAATACACGTAAAGTCTCAACATTTGATTTCGCAGACAGTGCGGAGGAAATAGATTTCACAGCTTGCGAACGAGATGAATTTATTGATCTTTGCTCCGATTCCACACCCAAAAGTAAGTTCACCAAGAGCGAGGCGTTGGTGCTGCTTTTTCTCTTGGACTGAGTATATTAATCTAACGAAGAAAGCAATTAACTCACTTTCAACATTATTTCAACATTATCCTTTCCTTCAACATTATCCTTTCCTTCAACATTATCCTTTCCTTCAACATTATCCTTTCCTTCAACATTATCCTTTCATTCAACATTATCCTTTTCAACATTATATCTATGCAAGCAAGCCTTCTCTGCTATGAGAACATTTAAAATACAAAACGAGAAATAGACTACTACTACTCCAACCATACATGCACCTCGTACATGTATGGTTGTTTCTGTGTATTGCTGCCATCGGTCAGGAAACAGACTGCAAGACCTTGAGGACAATTTACGTTTTTAGTTGTCAACTTTAAGGCCTGATTTCAAGAATCTGTGCTCCAAGCATCAATCACAAGTTTCACATTAATGATTAATCGAAGATAACTCTACCGATGCATTTTTACTCAGTGAATTTTGTTGTAATAAACTGCATTCTGTATTGAAGGAAGGGTGCCCCAAGTTTGCAACGTTCTTCCCAAAAGTGCCACGAATTCCTTAAAGGTTGGGAAACGCTGCCTTAAAATTTGGTCCATGAGTTCGGGGACCTGAATTTCTGTAGAGGTAAATTAATACGCAGGGAAAACCCATTTCGTATAAAAATAAAATAAAATAAAATTCCCTCTGGAATGTAGCCCCCTTCAGAGATATTTCACTGTGTATGATAAATCTTGCTACATTGGGAGGGAGGGGAACTGCATTATCTGTCGAACAATACGGGCAGATGTATTGGAAAAACTGATCATGGAAATTTCTTCGAATAATCTACGGTCATTTTCAATTGCACACGTGACTCCAAATTTATAATGTCCTTAATTTCTGGGAAATGGCAAGTGTAATTAAGAATGACTAGCTATGCACCCCTAGCGACATTCACCAACAGATCTAAATCCTTCAATTCATTAATGGTTCGGCGAATTTCAGCGATCAAATAAAATTTCTGCCTTACAGGCCGCAGCTCGTTTCGCGCAATCAAAGGTTGTCTTTTCCAACAGGGATTCCCGTCACCTGCAATTGGCAAAATCTCTGCGCGACATCAAACGATGTGAAGTTCAGTCCATTGATTTCGAACTCAAATCCCCGGAGTTTGCGGCAATCATTAAACAGCGATGTGAAGCGCGCGGCGGTACTTTATTTATGCTCGACGACCAAACGTGTACAGCAATTATGCATTCTCCAACACTTCAGTCGTGATTTGAGTCGTGCCGTACTGTGTTGAGAAATCATCGCCTGTCGGTTAATGTGATTTAAAATTTAATCATTGGCAACCATCGATTTAGAGTTGTGTATAGACCTACTCGCAGCATAATCTAGAAATCGATGTTTAAGAAGGGTCGCATCGGCCATGGAAATGTCTCATGATATAAATCGACGAGATGAACAAAGCTTCCCGGAAAAGCGTAAAAGCAGCCTCAATTCCCCATTTGCAACTGGTACCTAACTTATGGAAGAGTTATGTAAACCTTTGCCCAACATACGTAGAAGTTATGAAGGAAAAAGGCAAATGTACTGAAAACTACAAAAAATTCCAAATGCGTTTCGATACACTATTGGTGTCATCTTCAGAGGAAAATATAACCACTATCACGCTAACCGGGGATCCCACTCGAGGCTCTCGGCTTCATTCTGACCATGACAAGTCAAACGTGACTTGTGCAGGCGTAATTTTTCCACTGAGCAACCGAGATTTGTAACGTACCCAAATGGGATCCCCGGTCAGCTTGATAGTGATTATATTTGCCCTCTGAACCCATATCTTGTCGAAATGCATTGGGAATCTTTGTATTTTTCCGTATAGTTCCCTAACTATGTATCAGCATCCGGAGTTAGCGGACTTCGACAACCAGCAATGAACCGCAGTTGCAAATTTTCACAGTAGTTTTTTTTTTTCTTTTGAAACTCCGACCGCTCTGATGTCAAAAAAACCGAAGCTTCCATTATCTATAGAAGTTCTTCTCTTACAGCTACGATGGTGGATTTGCAACATCTAGAGAATTTTTTTTTGCAACTGTGACGGTCAGATGTCGCTAGTAATTTTTCTTTAGCAACTCCGACGTCCGCAGTAAACCGCAGTTGATAATATTTTTATCAGATTTTCTTTTTGCAGCTCCGACGGCTCGATGTCCTCAATGAACGGCAGCTGACAATATCCATAGACGTTTTTCTTTTGCAACTCCCATGGTTAGATACTCAGTATTGAACCGTGGCTGCCAATTTCTGTAATGGTTTTTGTTTTGCAACTCCGACGGTCAGATGTTTAGTAATGAATCACAGCTGCCAACGTCCACATATTAGCTTTTCTTCATATTTCTTTATCCAGATCCGTTGATGTTCGAGACAGTTTCCTTTTTTGTAGCTCCACTGACACAATGAAGTAGCTGCTGTCAATATATTACTCTCTTCTATAACTTTCTTCAGACTGGCCAATCTTTAGCTTCGTTCTGCAAAATATATGCTAATGATCAGGAACCGGGCAGTGGTGAAGGATAAGCTCCGTTGTCTGTTCATCCGTCAGCAGGTATCGCAGGTTGCAACGTAACTTCACGTTGTTGTGATGATGGACCTACTAAACCGTAACATTTTTTTTTCCCAGTTATTTTCTGGTAGTAGCAAAACTTCTCTCGGGATAATTGCGTAACTTCGTCTGACTTTCCGCTGTTTCAGTGTCCAGATATGAGATTTTATCATACCTTAATGATGCGATGGCGGGCGAGTTATCGATTCCTGGAAGAGGAGGTTTGATGAAGATTCATTTCCGACCAGTCATTTCACGAAATTGAATTCTTCCTTCTCCCCATTGCCCCATTCATTTAAAAGAAGGGGGGAAAGAAAAATAATCAGTAACACACAGAGACAACAATAAGATTCTATGTTTAGGAAAAGAAGTGGAAGGGGGGGGGGCGTAAAATCCGAGAAACGTTCCTCCATTATAACAGTTCCTTGTCGTCAGTTGTTATTTCCCCCTATAAGACACTGCACCTACCCTAAAATTAATTAACCTATCTAATTAAAAGACCACCTCCGCACTCCCCTTCCTCCTCGTTCCGTGTTTCCCATTGCTGACGCTGATAGATGGACGGCGGTTCGGAAAGATATGGATCTTTTCGAGACACGAGCTAAAGGAGAGAGAGAGAGAAGTTGTCTTCCGAATTGAAATTTTCGAAATGGGAGTAGACTTTGTGTGTTTCGCTCTCGTTAATGAAACCTCTTTCTCTCTCTATCTGCATTTGCTATAACCATTCCCATTCCTCCTCTCCTTGGAACCCTGTATTTCTCTCTGACTACCACAGAAATACATATACACAACACACCCTGTCTCTTTCCCATCATCTTCAAGAGCTTTTAGCCGCTTCCTTCAACGATCTACCAGATGAGTGCTAGTTATTTTTATGCTCAAACACACAGATATATATATATATATATATAGAGAGAGAGACGAAAGCGATGGAGTTTAAGTATGTATGCGTACGTACGTGCGAGGGCTTATACGCCAGTGAGCGCGGAAATAGAAAGCGACCCCCTACACTCTCTCTCTCTCTCTCCAGAAGCTTTTAACACGAATTAAAGTGATTACCGCCGACCCTATCAGCAAACATACAATATCAGAGTGGTGCTACTACGGAGGAAAAGTCTTTTTCGTTTATCCGTATAACCGTATATATACGGCCTCTTAGTTGTTATATAGTATAGGCAGGCCTCCGAGAGGTTCCCACGCGAATTCGGGTTCGAACACAAGAAACACATCATGTATTTTACGTAAAACGTCATGTCCAAATGGATCCTTCATCTTCGCTAATGGAGCCTCCGATTAATGAGAAAAGAGAGCGAGAGACAGATAGAAATGTATGTTTAATGGATATGACCATTAAAGGGTGTATTTCGTTCTCCTGGAACACTGATTCCGAGGTTTTTCCCCTCTCGTTTTGGAGGTATATCGCCGTACTCTTTTTCTTTGAAAACCTCCATACGTGTGTGTATTTTGGCTCCATCTCTGTATCTTTTAGGCGAAATCGATCCGAGCTTAATTGTTCTTTTGAATGACACTTCGGGGCTCGCGCTCGTGCTTATTAATTTTGGGAGAAAGAGAGAAGCTCCGATGAGGCTGGTTATTTGCTGTTAAATCGGCACCAAAATGGCATTCTTTCCTCTCTCTCACTCCATCACACATTTTCCCTATTTTTCATTCTTTCCACTCGTTTTGCATTAGCTTGGAAGTAAGTATACGTTGGATAAGGACAGCAATATATGGATGGGTCATTGTATTGCAGTGTTCCTCAACCTTTCTGAAAACAAGGACCAGTTAAATGTCTAAAACCATTTGACGGACCACTCGTGTTCCTTCCGGGACTGTAATTTTCCCGACATTTGTCCCGTTCTTTTGAACGATACTCATTTGAATATGTAATAATTACTAAAGTCGTAATACCCCCCCCCCCCGTTGTCATAATATAAATTATATTATGATAATTATGGCAAAAACTGTATTCACATATTTGGCAAGTTTAACGTTTTTTTCCGCAGTTTTTCAGAAATTTTAATTACGATCGGTGATTGTGTGCCTACAATCTGCAATGTATTTTGATGACAATTGGCAATGTCCCATATTTTACGGGTTACTGTTTGATATCCCAGTATACCGTATTTTTTTGAAACACATATGGCCATTATAGATCATTTGAGTATTTTTTTTTCGGAAAATACTGTACATTTTTGTTAACTGTGACTTGTAGCAACCCTTCATTTCCCCACACTTTGGCTATTTTAGCAGTAATTAGCAAATTGCATTTAAAGCAACAAATTGCAGTTTTCAGCAAAATTTAGTGATATGTCGTATTTAATATCGCAATTTCCTGCATTCTCCTCGATGATCTATGGTGAACCTACGTAAGAAGGTATAATTTTATTTGAACCTATATGGATATTATTAGTATCATAACAACGGAGGGTGAATAATTTCATCAAGTCTGCCGTGGACCAGCGGTGGTCCGTAGACTATAGGTTGAGAAACGCTGTTATACTGTGATCACACTCCCTATTTACCGTAAGGGAATATAAGAGGTCCTAAATGAATTGAAATTCTAGGAATAATTCTCTAAAAATGGATCACGCAGCGAAAAATGAAGAAATTCAGCTGTGATAGCTTCATTCTAGTAAAACAATAGGAGAAATATAAGAATTATCATTTTATAATGTTCTAATTCTTCCCCCTCCCCTCCTCCCAAATCCAAAAATTATGACTTGCTTAAACTTGTACCTCTCTGTACAGTATAACCTCCCCTAACGGACATTTTTCTGACCCCCGGTCCCGTGGAATAAAGTTTCAATGTATATCACTCTACATTAGCGGACAATCTCGATAGCGAACAGTAAAATCCGGCAAACTCTAATTTTTTTCCCTCAAACTATAATTTATTAATTCTTGGTCACGAACCGAGAATTTATCATATTTAACAACAATTATGTTTGATCCCAAGCTCGTGTTGATAAATATGATATATCTATTAATTACTCAGTTAACTGAACATAACTATTGTCCAAGATGGTGAATTCGAATGGTTGTATTTGTTTCATTTGCTGATTAGTTTGATCTTTATTGCAAAATTTATGTGCAGCGCACGTATCATGTACGGGTAAAAATAATTAATTGGTTTAGTGAAGAGAAAAAAAAAAAAGTTATACGTAAAACTTTTTCCCTATTTATCAGATTTTCCAACTTTTTTTGGGAATTATGCATAATCGCCGGAAAAAGTGATAAATGTAGTGAAATTTAATCAAACTTTCTTAATCGACGCGATTGGTGATTATACACGTAACCATCGATGCATCACTTTTACAGTAATTAAAATGTATAGGAGCCAATTGTGAGCTATTCGCGACCGATTTTTGATTGATGCGCTGCATAAAAAACATGGTGTTATATTATTAAATATTTTATAAGTAATAATATAGTTTAATTATTAAATTTTAATAGTGGTTGTTTGTGCGTTGTAACATAACGTCAGTAAAGCAAAATGTAGACCTCCTTGGCTTTAGAAATTGTAATGAAAAAAATATGGACTAGAACCGGTCGATTTTTTTTTTTTTTTTAATTTCGATTGGAATTATAGAAAGCCAAAAGAGCTAAATGTTGCTTTACTAATGTTACGTTAAAACACAAACAATAACTTAAAATTTAATAATTAAACTTGATATATAATTAAACTAATATTAATTTTGCTGAAATATTCAGCAATTTTACATTATATTTTTAGTGCAGCACATAAATCAACAACCAATCACTAATTTTAATCGAATATTTATAAGTGCTGTGTCTTTTATATGATAGATGGCAGCAGAAGCTCCAGTTTAATGATGTTTCTAACATGCTACATAATACTATATTGCAGTGTTTTATTCAATAAAATAATTTTGAAGAGTAATTTCACTCGTCGATGAAATTTTAAAGGGTAGTTTTGAAAAAAAAAAGACAATTTTTAAAGCCAAACAAAGAAATAATTCTATTAAAAGAAAAATCTAATATTTGAAGAATTATTCTCACTTTTCAATGAAATTTGGTGCGGTAAAATCGAATTTTGATGTTTGAATCACGCATTTGGATGGCGTATGGGCGAAGACTCTATATAAATATTTTAAATATTTTCCAGAATTTTTCATATTTTTGCTGATAAAATTTCATTTTTACCCGTTTATTGGTTATAGACAAAAGTAACTAATAACTAACTGTCATAAGTCAAGTAAGTTTGAGGCCAACAATACAATAAATTTTTCTTCAACATTAGGCATCAATAGTACGATCGAAAAAAATTGCCTCAATATGATGAACTCTAATTATACGAAATTCCTTGGGAAAACGCCATAAAAATTAAAACAAAAGCAGTAATTGCAGTTTCATCGATGCTATATGCTAGGTTCATCAACATTGTTCTCCATAGGAATCAGCTGGGGCCACCGACTATCGACGTTATAGCCGAAGTGTCGTTACAACCGAGTTTGATTGTATTATTCGAATCACACGTGGATATTTTGTAATAACAAAAAAAAAAAAATTAAAACAATTTTTATCTTAAAGAGAAATAAAAACCAATTATTCGAGAGGAATTAATGAAAAAAAGAATTACCAGAAAGGAATTCGGGATGTAATCTTTTAAAGCTTTGAAAAAACCATTCCAATCTCTTTTATATGTATAATAATAATATTTTTTTTGTTATAATTAAAACAAAAGAAAATCGTATGTTTTATAAAGGAAACAATAAAATAAGAGGAAATTAGAATCAAAAACTAATTATAATTGTTGGTAACATTACTTTTTCAAAGTCAACCACCGAATCATTCCAAGAAATTCCTATTCTTAAGTCATCAAAACAAAAGAAACAAAAAAAGAGATGGCGTCCACATTTATAGCATTAAATGAATATCTTGTTATTAAGCGCTACGTGGCATGTAGAAATTTAAAAAAATCTTAATAAAAAAAGCCATTTTTTTTTTTCGGAAAATTTTTTTCTATTTTCTTTTTCCCCTGTGCAGCAAATGTCTTCCGGATCTTAATTGCGCAAACAAGAACACACTTCATTAAGACTTTTTCTCATCAAGCAAGTAATTAAATAATTCATAAAAGATATAAATTGACCCCTTAACGCAATAATTTCACGGTTACAGTCTCCAAATTTATTTTTTGTTTCTTTTCGCTCCTTTTTTTTGCAATTTCTATATTTTTTCTCCTTGAAGATCTTTTCTTTTCTCTTCCGTAATTTTTCTCCTTCGAATTACTTTCGCATAATGAGAGTGATTTTTTTTCCCCTTCTCTTTTGTAATTTCCTACGCAGTAAAGTTTTTTTTCCCCTATTTATATAATATCTAAAATTAAACAGCACGTTTAATTTTTTTCCCCACGTTATGAGTGAGTATGCGGCAACGTGAAACGGTCATTTGTTTGGAAAGTCCAAAAGACATTCATTTCAATACGAGTGTAAGGACATTTATATCGTTACTAGCTATAATACCCGGCGTCGCCCGGGTTTTTTTCAATGAGGCTTTTTGGATCACGTGATATCTCCGTCTTTCTTTGAGGGACATGCAAACTGTGTCCAAGTTCACCAATATGGCGACTTCCTACGCGACTCATAAAAGAAACAAATATAGATTTAAAGAAACGTAAAAAAAAATGAATATATATATTTTTCTTTTTTTAAAGGGTGTCAGGTATTTCGATTCCCCCCCCCCCCTTTGAACTTCAAGTTATCCATCTCTGCCTGTTTCTGTTTCAAAAAATGCTTAATTAAAGCTGTGGAATTTTTTCGATGTACTTTTTACGGGCCCATAATTAATTTTAAAGGAACCTAAACTATATGAATTTATGCAGTTCAATATTAAAAGACAATACGGAGACATTAATTTTCATGCTTGAGAACATATAAATAAAAAGTTGAAATCAATGTTATTGCATGAATATCCAACTCAATAGTAGGTCCGGCTAATTACTTCATATTTAATCTCCTGGGCTTCGTATATATCTCTAAGCGAACTCAATATTTCAAAAATCGAGTATTTAATACAATTTTTAAAATTATTGATGTGACAGAAAACCCAACCAAATTTCCTCATTTCTACATTATAATCGGCAATTGTAACATTGAATCCTTACCCTCAAAGTGATGCTGATGATGGTGTCTATTCAAAAAGCTCTCATTACTGGGAGGATTGAATAAAGTGGCAAACCATTATAAAGGCATAAATATACATATACTGACAGCGTTGAAGAAATGACAAACCATTGTAAAGGCATATACACGACTTAAACGCATTGCTAGGGAACCACGGTAACCAAAGTAAACGTTCGGAAAGTGATTGTTGAGGCCGAGAAACCATTGTTTCCCGACAGTTTTTCGCCCATTTGGGGCACTTGCCCTGCTCTGACGAAATTTTAAAGTAGCCTGTCGTTCAAGTCGGGTCCCATTTGGTATATATGCAAAATTTGGTGACGATCGATCCAAAATTGTAGATTTGTATAGAGAACATACACACGCACAGACACACAGACAGACAGAAAATCAATTTTATATATATAGAAGATATGGAGAAAGAAACATTATAATATGAGTTATTTAACCCTTTAATTGGCAAGGATTGAAATATACTGAAGAGAAAATATTTGAGGAGTTATATTATCAGCAAATGAAGGTACCCTGAATGCTATTACATGAGAAAAAAAAATTATTGTCAATATTCGAAAAAAAAATGAGATGTCTTCAGGACAACACGCTGTATTTGTATGATTTACATAGATTTGAATAGCATAACTATTTATTGTTTGCCAACTTATATATCTATCATTGTGGAAGAATGCACAGCAATATGCCTCTTCTACAAATGGTATTTCCCGCTAAAATATAAGGGTCAAAAATCGGTCTTGCTTGGCTTGTTAACCCCTTCGCTTACAAGCGAATTGGCAAGAAATTCGGATGCTGTCTATTTGACGGATCGGAACAAATATAGTAATTTTGTCCTAACCTAACGACACGTTAGAAAAAGGGAAGGAAAAAATAAAAGAGTAAAGACAGTATAAAAGATAAGGTGATAAGAGAATGTGTACAAAGTTATATCCCTTTTCACCCTCACCCGACTCTTGTTATTTTTCACTCTTACAAGAAAGATACATCTTATGTAGGGGAAAAATCACTTTCAGGGTATACAAAAAAAACAATTGTAAGTTTGCAACAAAGCTTTGGAATGATCAGGAGAGAGGAAAGAAAACAGTGTGAAATTGTTTGAATTCATTCCAATGGCATATGGACGCAATATTACGTCCTTTGATCGTAAATGGTAAACAAATAGGTGACGTGTACTTTTGAGCCATTCTGCTGGTAATTATTGAAACTCATGAACACAACTCATAAATCTAATGTTTAGGAGCTGCATTCGGTACTAATGTTTAGAAGCATTAGTACCGAAACGAGCTCAAAATACAAAATGAGTTTACTTGAAAAATATAAGAAAGCCATGTTGTTTTTGAGAGCAACATCGCTAAATGAAGGGTTAAAATCAGTTAATACGTGTGAATTTATATAGACATATTTTGCATTACAGTAAAATCCCTCTTTTGCGGAGACTTGTGGGACAAAAAAATTCGTCCGTAAAAGAGGGAGTGATCGCATCAGGGGTGGGGGGTTCCTGTTGAAACTCTAAAATGGAGTATAAACAATAAACTGAAATGGCTTTTTGTTTGCAAATGAACGAAATTCTGACAATATGAGATGCGTATATAATTATTGCAGAGACACAACTAAAATTACAAAATAAATATTGTACACAGTTTATATATTGAATTCATATCTTTTGGAAAAGCAGATCAATCGATGTTTGGTGGGTTTTGCTGAGTATTCCTACTCCTTCAAACAATAGTCGCATACAGACCGCAGGCCAGCTGTTGGTTTCTCTAGTATATATCATTGGCTGAATATTCCTCGATAATTTTTAACAAACTTTTACTCCATTCTTCGCATATATCATCGTTGACATAAGCAGATTCACCGTAATTGCTTAAACACAATTTCGCGAAACACTAGTAAACGCTCTTTTTTTGAGGAAGGAATTTCTCTAAGGAAAAAAATGATCTAAAGGGGCAAAAAAAGTGTAAAAACGGGTTAAACGCAGTGTCTCCTGAAGTGGGTGATCGATGGAACGGGCCGGGGGGGGGGGGGTCAGTAGAAGGTACATATCCAACACAGGATCCCATGGGTTGGGCTAACCGTGAGTGGATGATGGGGGAGGGAATTGTGAGAAGATGGTGATGAGACAAATAAGTTCAGAAATTTCGAGGTTAAAAACTAATCAATACAATGATCGGGTCAAATTATTTTATGCTCTCACATTTACACAGTTCCGTTTTGGAGCCTCAAAATTTTAGGGACTGCCATACTCGAATACGTCATGGACAAATGCCTTAATCAAGGCCATTCCGTACATAATATTTCATGTACGCTGTTCGCCTCTATTCATCATTGCGCGTTTATGGAGTCCGGTTGGAGCTTCGTACAAATCGCTCACGAGGGAGGTTTGTACATTTAATCTATAATTTCCAGTGTCGTTGCATTACATCACAAGACTGATGATAGCGATTAATTCCATGTAACATACCGTCAATTGATAGGAGCAGGTGTCATGTCGCACGTGATACGAACGACCTATACGGGGTTCGAAACGAAGGTATTTCGAGCGCGTGACCATAAATTTATCGCAAATTATACGAGAATTAAATGGTATGGAGGAAAGAGTTTATAAAATTTTTTCCCACGAGATCAACTTTGATAATTAGGGGGCTATTGACGCTTTTTTTTTGGAAAACCAATAGAATTCGAAAAGGAAATGTTCATTAATGATATTATGGATCAAAGTTTAGAGAACGTTGTGCAAGAATCTGTAATATAAGTGTGTGCCGTTGTATTTAGAAAATATTTCAGCACTAACCCCGGCCCACTAGGAGAAGCCTTATAGTGGTGTAACCTAAATTGAAGATCAGGAATGAAGGTCAAACTCATTGTTTTTTAACCACCTCGCGTACAAGCTTTCGGCAAGAAATAAATTTGGATTATTTCTATTTAACGAATCGGCGATAAATCTGGTAACCTTGCGCTTAACCTATCTGCACGTTAGAAAAAGGAAGCGGAGAAGAAAAAAAATGTAAAAGGAAAATATAATGGATAAAAAAGGCAGATAAGAGTTTTTTCAGAGTCCTCTTTTCACCCTCACCCTACGTGTTCTTTTTCGCTCAAACATGTATATAGTTGGAAGATATATTTATGTGTGAGGGAAAAATCATTAACGGGAGTATGGAAAGAAAGGAAGAAAATAAAATTCCCTCATATAGACAAGATATTAGGGCCCTGATTGTCCCATACGGCGAGGCGACCAATCTTTTGGATAGCGCAGAACACTTCATTTGACACTCGGATTTGAAAACGTGTCGTGGACCACTCAATTAACTGATCTGGAATAGCGCCACGGGTGGCTTAACTGATCTGTGAATGTGCCGCGGGTAGCTTGTGAACCGGAACTGTGCCGCTGTGATCCGTAAACATGCCGCTGACGCGGATCACTCCAATCATCTGGAAATGAGTCATGGACACTCGAGTGTTCTGGAACGGCACCTGGGGTCACTCAAGTGACTCGTAAATATGGCAACGGTCACTTAAATGCTCTGGAACGGTGTCTCATTGATATTTAAATTTATCACGGGTCACTTAAGTGCTCTGGAAGTATGCTGCGGGTCACTTAAGTGCTCTGGAAGTATGCTGTGGGTCACTTAAGTGATCTGGAAGTATGCTGTGGGTCACTTAAGTGATCTGGAAGTATGCTGTGGGTCACTTAAGTGATCTGGAAATGTGTCACAGGCCACTTAAAAGATTAGGGATTATGTCACGGGTTACTCAAGTGATGTGTAACTGCATCGTGGATGACTTAGGTAATCTGGAAATGTGTCGCTAACCGCTCAATTGATTTGGTTATGTGCTTTCGGGCCACTAAATTGAAAGAGAATATGCCGCAGGCCACTCAACTGGCCCGTAACAACACACCAGGACACAAATGATTTGTAATTTCGTCGCGGGCTGCTCAAATCATCTGGAAATGTATCGCTTCGGTCATTTTTAAAAAATTATGGTTTGGGGTCGCTTGTCGCATTAGATGACTCCGAGGGCCACATTTGGCCCACTGGACGGGATGAGCATGCATGCTGAAGGGTTTGTTAAACAACATACATGGTTAAATATTGGAGATTTTTGATGAAATCTTTTACACAATTCAATGAACTGTATAACTTTTGTTTTCAATTTTATTAAATCAGAATGGAGCCATATTTTATCACACGCGTGTTTAATCTACACATTTGGTTTACATTACACTGATTTACATTATGAGTTATTATTTACATTAGACGCTTTTTTCCCTCGCGGCCAGAAGAAGCAAACAACCTGTGCGTGCAACAAGCACCCCCTTTTTCTCTTCCTCTATGTTTCTAACTACCGAGGCTATCTCAAAGGCGCGGAAGGAAAGCGCCCTCGAACCTTGGTATTTGGAAAGATATGGGGTGACCATATACCCACTTTTACGGGACACATTTTTTTCATCAGTGTGCTTCCGAAAATATTTTCTAATTTTATCAAAGTCATTTGATTGAAAGCGATTCAATGGTAATTTGGTGTCAAATCTATTTGAACAATTAAACTAATGACTCAAAATTAACTATCGAGGCGCGCAACTTCGCACCTTCTTCAGGAACGGCACCTGATTAGTTCATGGCATTATAGTAAGGAAACAAATTCTCAGGATTCTCATATTCCTGCACAAATGTCAGTCTATTTTACAAATTACGACGTGGCAACAAGATACTTTTATCGAAAAACAAATATGAAGGATGAACGTGAATTCAAGCAACAACATCTGTCCATTTTCTCATTTTTCTTGAGTGAAGGAGGGCAATGAATGAATAAAATGTGTCGTGCCTTCCGGTTTCGAATAACCGCAACTGCACAATATCCGTCGCGTTTTATTTTTCCATCCACCGTGATTAGGAACGAGAGACCAGTTGGAGGGAGGGAGTGAGAAACAGACAAAATAATTTGTTTTCTCGCAATAAGTAAGAGAACTTTTCCAACGAAAGATTCCTCCTAGTTACGGAGTGGAGTGTATATACCATCAGAATTAATTGGTGCGTGCGTGCGTGCGTGTATGTGTGGTGTGTGTGTGTGTGTGTGTGCACCCGGCGCTCACGTGAACTGATGAAGTCGAAGATAATTTTAATTAAGGCTGATGTCACGATTCGTATTAGGATTTTGACCAGTGCATTATTAAGCGCGCTCAGCAGGAGATTACATTTAATTTGAATCGCGCCCTGATCGAAAAGGTTTTCTGCGAAATTGCGTTAGTTTCTCATTAGCGGGCGTAATTGAAGAACAGTTCATTTACGCGGCCGCTAATTAAAATGCTTAATTAATCAGAGGTATCGAGGAGGCAGCAGCAGCAACGATAGATTTTTAATCAAGTTCCCCTCCTTCGCAGCAACGTCTAGATTTTTCCGCGGTTCCAGGTTCGTTTCAGTGTAAAAGGTTTCTCTCTGTCTCTCTCTCTCTCTTTGGGAAAAGGGGAGAATGTCTGGAGAAAAGTGGAGAAGAGGGAGAGAAATTTCGAAGTTGGTGCAAAAGAAGTAAGAAAAGTGGGCCCCCGCTCCCCGATAAATTGCAGGTTCTAGACAACACTAAAGAACAACCAAACAATTGCCGCGCGAAAGTAAAACTTCCGGATTATTCTTGACAGATTTAACGAGGAAATGCACTTTCACATTTTGATCGTTCAAATGTTCTCGAATAATCTAATTACAACACACGCTCCTTAAATGGCATGAATTCTTCGTTTCGGTGGCCATTTATTTGCTCAAAACAGCGCGCGTCCGCAGTGTTATACGCGTGTATTGTGTGTGTGTGTATTTTGCACGAGAAGAAAAGGATTCTCGAGTCTGGATCTCTTTTCGAAGTTTAAATCAGTTTCTAAATCGCGTATAATTTTCCTTAGGTAATTAATTGGATTCATCCTCACATCTTGTTCGGTGTTGAACTTTTGTTAAAGCAACTGACTACGTTCAAATGACGATTTTTTCGAAAATAGTTTTCTAAATTCAAGAGTGAAAGAGTGTTTTACACAGAATACAAAACTATTTTACTTGTACATGCATTAAGTAAAAAAAAAGTTATGGCTGGTTTAAATCACCTTGAACAATGGTTTCGAGGGCAACAAACATTTTTTGACGATTCCTTTTTTCGTTACTTTATTTCACGTGAAACCAAATTTCTCAAAAACTACGCAAGATATTCTCATGAAATATTTTGACAGCATTCCAGATAACATTAGCTGTGCAATGAACTTGTTCAGTGAATATGTTCAGAATTTAATATTAAAATAGTTTGGTTCAAAATGTATGAATAGTCGTGAATGTGAATTGTCAGAATTAGTATGGATTTGTCAGAAGTAGGCATAATCACCAATCGTAATTAAAGTTTAAAAAAAACAAATTGTGGACAAACGTTAAAACCGGCAAATATGTTGGATGAGTATTTGTAATTTTTGCCATAATTATCGTAATGTTATAAGAATTATTTAGATTTATTAATTTAGCAATTAATAATTTATACTATGAAAACGCTGTGTGTGCGTGTATTCACGCTCTGCTGTAGTAAATGTTACAAATTCAAATAAGTATCGTTGAAAAACGGGGTAAATGTAGGAAAAAAAAAAGTCGGAACAACGAAAATTGCAGGAATGTCCCGTAATACGGGACACAAGAAGTCCTTCAAATTGTTTCAGACATTTTACTGGTTGAGAAGATTGGTAGACAGATTGAGAATCACTGTTTTGGGTGAATATCTTTTCCCTGTGTATGTATTATGCGCTTATATCCATCACGGGACAGAGCCTGGGTCATGTGCATGTATCAGACACAGAAATGAGCTCACCAAAGCACAAATGGATGGGGGACACCTACAAACTTCACTGGGTTGTGTCAACACCAGCTTTAGTAGACAAAAGCTGGTGTTGACTAAACCAGTTCTAAAGCTGGTAAAGGTTATATGTGCATAGTGTAAACTAAAAATTAGTTTCAATACCTTACCTCCCTGTAAATTCTCATTTATCCAACTTTGAAGCTTGTTCATTCGAGCTTCCGAAGTTTCAGCTGAGCATTCGGTCAAATTTTGCTTTTTTTGCAGTGTTCTTTTAGTGTTTACGTTTTCTCTAGTGTTTTATAAATCTGATCTTCAAATTAAGGCAGAACCTGGAATGAATTACACGATTTTCCATAGAAACCTGCGGGAAATTTCGTTTCGGCTAACGAACGTGATTTCAAAACGAATTATCTTCGTAAGCCGAGGTACCACTGTATATTTATTTAAAAGTATACAACGTAATTTTACATCAAATTTATTAGTATTAATCATTATAATTTATTGGTATAAATTTGAGGGGAAAGTTATTCTTTAAGAGGCATACATAGGGAAAAACTCAGATTCAGATAATGAATAATTTCATGGGGGGGGGGGGGGAAATAGATAAAAAGGTTTTTAGAAACTTCACTGATTGGCTAAAACAGTGTTTCCCAAAGTGGGCAATATCGCCCCCTGGTGGGTGATGGAATGGTCCAAGGGGCGATAGAACCTACTGATTTAACATAGGGTCCTATGGGTTTACTTGAGTTGGGGAGCGATGTGAGGAAAAAATTTCTGATGAAACGGAAAGTTTGGGAGACTATGGGCTAAAATATGGAGAAATAGTAATCGTTTGTTCAATTTACAGGGTTTACAGTAAATTCTAAAATGTAAATAAATTCTGAAAGTAAATTCATAAAAATTTAAGGAATTGGTTATTTGAATGGATTTGCGAAATAGTTATTCTCAGGAAGGTGGGTTTTTTTTTTTTGGTGCAGAAAAAAGAAATGCAGTTCAAACTTCTGTCGACAGAGGAAGCTACATAGAAGTCTGGAGGAAGTGATCGGATATAAAGCGTTCTCCAATCTCTTCTGTGTCCGAAACGTTAGTTTAGCTTCAGCCGATGACTCATGGCTGAGGTGAAACAACTTCATCAATAGTGGTAACATCAGCGCCAGTAACAGGAAAATTACGGAATGAGCTGTTAATCGTACACTCTGCATTTTATAGTACGTAAAAAAAAATGGTTCTCAACTTCAAGCGCGAATGAGAGTCGATCTCTCTTTTAAAAAGTCTCGTCAGAGAGCAACAGACCTACGACCAGGTATAAATATTCAATCATTACACTTCACTCCTGAAATATAGATGGCAGTACTGAAAAATCAGACGCAACTCTAGATACGCACTCAGACTGTTATGTACACACACTTACACTTCCGGCACAACTCAAATTGCCCGTAGATGGCGATAGGACTGAGATGTGCTCGGTTTGAAAGAAAGTACGTACTGTGATTTGCGTATTTCCAGTGATTTGGTTTCGTGTAGCGCCGCCATCGACTAAAAATTGAACTTATTTCTGTACCAAAAAAAAAAAAAACCTTCGTGAAAATAACTTTTCCCGCAAACCCTATTAAATATACGAATTCTTTAAATTTTTATGCATTTTTAAACTATTTTACGAATTCATGGGACACCTTGTATTGCAGCTGATGAAAAGAACGGTGAGAATCATCTCCCGTCCAGAAAAATATTGCCTTCTCGGAAAGAAAAACATTAACATGTAGGATTATTGAAAGCAAAGATAATGTAGCAGTGCCATCTGTTAGAGGCCGAGGAAAACAACCTCCCGACTCATGGCTGGAATATGTACGTAAATAGGAACTGTCATATCTCTAGCCGTCAAGTGAGATAGACATTTTGTCTCAGAAAAATCTGCGTTCCATTTTTAACTCATGAAATTTCAAAAATTCTTTTTATGATTTAAAATTTCATTAAAACACTATATTATGGATAAACATCTAAAGTATTATTTGTATTTTATGTAAATCAAAAAACGTATTACAGGATGGCCAGCTTTAACAGGTCTCATCGTGAGTCAGCATCGTTACATATTTCCTTGTTTAATTACTGCGAAATTAATACGGGTCCAAGTACGAAAGCCTGGATAACCAAGCGGAGATCGAGATATTGTTCGGAAAGAAAATTCACATTCCTCTGCGGGGAATCGAACCACCAATCTCTCACTGTCCGGGCGAGTGTTCTAACCATTGAACTACAGAGGACAGACATTTTCAATCCTTAGAGCATATGTATGAATGCTGAACGGGACTGCGCATGGACAGCCTCCAAGCTCAGCTAATAGCCCTTACGACGTTAGCCCCCAGATGGCGACATATAGAGAGAAACGATGTCACTCTCCGCTTTTCATACGAAGTACGAAAGCCTGAGTGTTCTAACCATCGTATGAAAAGCGGAGAGTGACATCGTTTCTCTCTATTAATACGGGTCGTCCAGGTCCACTTACAGCCAAGGATTCTTAAGCCACGGGTCACGATCCAAACTTGATTTGCAGGTTCGTCTTTCTAGATGTGAGTTGTAACTTCAGTCCTGTTACCAAATGTGCTTTTTTATTGCGCTGTAGTTTCACTAATTTAGGAAAACAGTTATTGGGCGCGAAGTTGATCTTGTTTATTCTGAGTCGCAGCTGAATAAGATTAAGGACCACTACTGTAGGCCATGATAAGCGTTTTAGTGCGGACCGCTTCCTTTTTTTCATGTAAATTGAATGATTTTTTAAAATTAATTTTTAAAGTTTCAAGATTTCCCACCAACCCTCAATATCGTTTAAAGTCCCAACTAGTGTTACCCGAAAAAATAATTTTGAGGAGTAATTTCTCTTGTCTCCAAAATTTCATGGGCAGTTATGTTAAAGAGAGGGGCATTTTTATGAAAAAAAAAGAGAAATAAAATTCTATGTAAAAAAAGAAATTTTTTAACTGTAATATTAGAAGAAGTATTTTTCATTCCTCAACGAAATTTGGATGCGTTTTGAATTTTGATGTTTGTATTGGCAAACACTGGTCCCAACCCAGAGCCAGGGGTCCCTGATTGAGGCCAAGAACCGTGATATCATACCAATGGAGACCGGTCCCTGGCTCTAAAAACTCAAATTCTCACACATTCAGACATTTTTGAAAGGAAAATACAACACACGAAAAGGTAGAAAAGCCAGTTAACCCCTTTGCAACATTCGAAAAAGTGGAAAATTGGCCCATATCACCGAAATTTTTTTATTGCATAAAGTTAGAAATATTTCAAAATAAAAAAAAGCGAAAAACAAAATGGCGTACACAAAGAATTTATAATGTTACTTAGTTCAATGAAGATATACATTGAAAATAATTTGAAAAATTAAATTTAATAGTTTTATACAGTATAATAGTACTCTAGTGTTTTGTTCTTTGGTGTTGATGGCCAGGAAAATTCCGCGCATATATGCGCTTATGATGCAAATGGGCTAAGATAGCTGCTGCTGGCTTGTCCCAATACCCGCTATACTAATAGATTCTCATTCTAGCTTGCTATACCAGCTGCTCTTTCAAGCACACAGAGAGAAAAAGTACAGCAAAATGAAAGGCAAATGGATAGATAAACACTTGAACACATTCTCCTACTTGTTCTGCACTTGATTGGACTGAGCCCTTCAATCCAACATTTTCCGCGTCAGCCCTAATTAGCAAATTACAGAACAAGGCATTGCTAATATGTCAATACTTGTAATTGATTGTTTTGCCCCAAAATGCTCATCATGAAATAGATTTTTTCCCGATAAATTGAAAAAAATTCAAAATTTCTCTCACTGATGGCGCTGTATCACGTAACTCAACATCACACATAAAATACCACTCGAACAGTGTGAATAACTAATGTTTATGAGGCAATTTTTGAGTTACATAAACTACATTTCAAGCCATTTGTAGCTGGGGCTCCATCCAAACGGTTGAAAGGTTGCTCTAATTGAAATGTGGCAGTTTTGGGTACGTAAATTATCACAAACCTAATTATGCTCCGTTTGTGCTGCATTGAATGCTATGTTGGATTTTCCGTTTTACAGCGTCACCTATGAGGGAAATTTGAACTTTTTTAATTTATCAAAAACTAACTCTAAACCTGGGGTTATTAACCGCTGGATCACGACTCAAATTTGGGTCACAGGGCTTCTGATATGGGTCGTTCAAATCCACTTGCAGCCTGGGATTCTTGAGGTATGGGACACGATTTGGTTTGCTGGGGCTTCCTAGATCAGTCGTACAAATCCACCTACAGTCCCGTTATAAATGTACTTACTACGCCACTGGTTTCACTAATTTAGAGAAAAACATAGCCGTGGGTCGCGAAGCTGATCTTGTTGTTGATTTTCGGTGGCAGCTGTTAAACATTGAGAACATCTACTTTAGGCCACGATAACTATTCTAGTGCAAATCACATTGTTTTGATGTGAATTGTTTTTTTAAATTAATTTTTCAAAATGTATCCAATACTTTTCGACCATCCTGTATATTGCATAATTCCCAACCCAAAGCGAGGGAGCCACTGATTAAACACACAACCACGATATTACACTTCCTGGCTCTAAAAACTCAAGTTTCATTCGTACATTTTTGAAAAATACAACACACAAAAAGTCGGACAAAATATTTGGAAACAGCAAAACAACGGCAAAGTTCAAAAGCCAATTAAGAGAGCTGCTGCTGGCTTGTCCTAATAGCGCTATACTAGTAGTCTCTCATTCTAGCTTTGCTATACCAGCTGCTCTTTCAAACACACACACAGAGAGAGAGAGAGAGAGAGAGAAAGTACAGCAAAATGAAAGGCAAGGAGAAGCCAAAAGCTTGAACATTCTCCTCCTCCTACTCGTAGTTCTGTACTTGATTGGACTGACACCTTCAATCCAGCGTTTTCCGCGTCAGCCCTAATTAGCAATTTACAGAACAAGGCATTGCTAAAAATTTTTCTCTCTTCTCTCTCTCTCTCTCTCCCCGTTATACTCTCTCACTCTCTCTCTCTCGTACCTTTTCTCTCCCCCAGTTTTTGGACTTTGACCCTAATTACGTCAGTGCTCCAAATTAGCTAAGCTCGAATTCCATTCCCAGCCTCACTCTCTCTCTTTCCTTTTACCCATGTATAGTATCCATCTCACTTCACCCTGCAACCCGGGGCCGCGGGGCAATGTTGGGGGAGCTCCCAAATACTTGCCTTTTGCTACTTACTACCTACCTTTATACATGAAACCCATGTTGGTGGCTGGCTGGGATTGCGATTCGTTCACCCCCCTCACACACATACACTTTTACCATCATCATCACTGATCTGTTAGCAACGCAGATGCCCCTTGTTACAGCACGCGGCAAATACCGTATATATATATATATATCATTCCTCTCTCTCTCCCTACGGTGTATGAGTTATTTTTACAGTAATCACGTTCTCAGTAATTGCATCAAGTTCTGGGTTTCTTGTCACGGTAAAGCATTCGTTGCAAACGAACCTCGGCTCTTTTCGTGAAAACATACCACGCAGCGAGAGCAACAAAACTGAGGTGAAAGGGAGTCAGTCGCTCACTCTCTCTCTCTCTCTCTCTCTCTGCATCTCATATATACCTTTTACCTTCATCAAGGAACGGGTAAGTCACCATGACTCTGACTCCTTTCCATCGCCTCCAGTTTCTGATTCAACCAATTTGGACCTCACTCTTTTTTGTATGTTTGTGTGAAACTAGATGAAATTCAGTCCCAATATTTGCCAGTGTGTGTGATGTATTTCACTCCACACACGCCGCATCCAATTCTATAATTTATTATACACATATACATATTTTTTTACTTTCCCGACCTCATGAACTTGTGTCTTCTGTACCTCAAATAAAAGTAGAAAAAAAATGTTAAAATTTGAATTAGCTGTATGTGTGTGAGATGTATGTGTATATCCCTCTTACCTATTTTTTATTTCTTTTTACAGGGAAAATCTTGGTTTTGGCTGCTGAAATGGAAAAAAACTGGTTATCCATAAGATAGGGTATCATGGCAGAAAATATTGTTTTTTAGTTTTGATTTCTCTATTTCTTTTAAAAATATAGGTAAAGATTGGGATAATACAAGGTGAACGATACGGACGAGGACACATTTTATAAACTAGTAACATAATCGATCAATTGACATAAAAAAGTGCGGTTTGCACTAAAATACTCATCATGGCCTGGATTTTTTTTTTGATTATTTAAAAACAAAAGAGTTCAAATTTCACTCACAGATGGTGCTGTAAAACGAAAAAATTCGACATAACAGTCATGAAATGCAACACAATTAGTGCACAATTAATGTATAAGACAATTCGCGCTACATAAAGCTGTCACATTTCAACCTGAACATCTTTTCACCAGTTTAGATGTAGCCCGAGCTAAAAAGGGCTCTGATATTGAAGTTTGATAGTTTTACGTTTCACAAATTGTCATACACATTACTTCTGCACTGTTTGTGATGCATTTTATGCGTTATGTTGAGTTTTTTTTACGGTTTTTTTTTACGTCCAAACTGTATTTATTTCGTTATTAAACGGCTCTAATTAAAAGCTGTAGGGTCAGTGGATAGGTTTGGGAGGTTTTATTGCAATTCCAATGATCATGTTATGTCATAAAAATATCAAGATGGGAGAAACCTCACATTTATACTTGTTGGAATATGCCGACATTTATGTAGCTTTCTTCTTTCAAGTGATAGCTTCTCAACAATATTCGTTTTACTTATTCACTTCATAATTCTCTAAGCATCATTGACAAGATATCTCGCCTATTTAAGAGCCTTTGATTTTAGCATTCCCAAGTCCAGATATTTTGTAAAGCTGATTTCTCAATGGTGGATTTCTCATTTTCTTACCTTCCTTACTTTGCACCTGCTGAAAATCGGAAGGAAGCCGATTATAGAAAAAAGATATTTCATCTTTTTCTATACTCATAGAAAAATATATCGCATTTCGCAGAGGGATTTATTAGTTCTACTGTGCCGTGGAAAGAGTTGAGAATGGTTTCGAACGATATTTTCTAATAATCCAGTTATGCGTGCTTTTTAACAAGAAATTCATTTGAGTGGCCCGTGACAGGTTCATAGATCACTGAAGTAGCCCGTACCCTCCAAAAGGTTTAGCACCCTCCTGCTCTATGGGAACAGAGCAGGAGACATTTCCGAGCTAATGAGCCTTACAGATGTAGACAGGAGCTGTACAGGGTATTGTCTTGAAAAGGCGACAAACTCAGAGAGTTGATATTCGGTATCAAGAGGAACAAAAATTGTCATCGAACATTGGTACAGCAAACCATGTTTAGTCGGTGAAAATCGCAAAATTACGTATGAATGGTGTGACATCAAGTGGGACAAAAAGCCAATATATTGGCTTTTTGTGCCACTCGATTATCACCCCTCTGAGTTTGTTGCCACTCAAGGCAACACTGTATACTCTTCATTAGAAAATTAAATTTTTTGTTTGATCATTAGATCTTCAAATCGATCTTGAAATAGACTAAATTATTTATATTCTTACCATTAGTTCATAAAACACTTTTGAAAAAATATTTTACTTTTCATCCCAAAATTCTACAATACTTACCACCACAAATCATTCACAATAATAAATTATCATCCTTTAGAAAACTTATCAAACAGTACTGAACCTCACTTGATGGTATAGGAAATTTGTTTTAATGTTTCTCTGTTTTCTTTTTTTGTTTGTAATTCTGTTTTCTAATGTCATAGTGGAATTTATTTACATGCTGCATCTTGTTTTCATTTCTTTTCTAACATATATATGAAATGTTAAAAATTTTATTTGATGCAAAGTGTGAATTTGTCACCAAATGACACTCCTCTGTTCTAATAAATTTCGTATGTATTCAGTATTATATAATTTTAATTATTTTCCGGATATTATTATTTTTTGTCCATACTAACTTAGCGTTTACCAGAATGAGTCATCTTTCTCAACCCTCTTGGTAATTTTTTGTCTCCCTCTTTTCCCATATCCTTGAATTTGAATGATAATAATAAACTATGTATATATATGCAGTCGAATCCCATTATAGCGAACTCCAAGTGACCAGAGAAATCACTTCGTTATATCAAAATTTCGTTATAAAGGAATTCCAGGTTTTTGCATTGTTCCTATGTAAATTTATCTGGGAGATTAGAAAAGTGTCGTTAAAACGAAATTTTTGCTATAACGGTATCTGTTAAAACGGAATTCAGCTGCATATATTTGAATTTGATTATCAAAATTGAAAAAAGAAGTATTCGCTATGTCTGAGTATAAATCAAATTAATTATTGTCAAACAAGTTTCAGTAATACGTTCAGTTACACGCGTCAAGTAATTTTGTTCTCAAGTGAAAAAGTAGTTGAGTAGATAATGCCATATGTTAGTCGCCATTTACTAAAATATGTTCCAAGTAGTATTCAAGTAGTGAATGTTCATTGGATAACGAGAGACCACGCCCACTAGCACATAGGTCCTGCGTAACCAGGTTCTATCAGCACCTCCTAGACATAGAAGGCCTCTGCACTGTTTCCCATAAAAGTCATTCAGACTACTTAGCAAGTTTGCCACATTTTGAAACACAGCATCCTTTTTCGTTTCTTCTTATTTTGGCGTAGAATCTTCCTGATTGGCTCACAAATACCGCATAGTGATTGGATGTGGGGCATAGAAATCGCCAATTTTGAGCCCGATCATTTCTTTTCCTCACAACGATAATACTGGCACGACCAGAGAATTTTTTTCCCTTCATATGCAGAGGGAAAATGGACTACTTACTGACGTCACAAGCAGATTGCGGAGGCCTTCTATCTCTAGGAGTTGCTTATTTACTTGAGAGAACGAAATCACTTGAAAAATTTACGAGTGAACCCATGCAAAAGGCGCTTAATGTTTGCATATTTCAAAGCAGTTGACAATTTAAAATTTAGTCACATACTAAAAAAAAAGCGAATGAAATGTCCGGTTTCATTCTTAAAAAAAGGTGTCTTCACGTTCCCCTAAAGTGATTCTTCCACTTTTCGGGGCCTAGTTCGTCCTGGACTGAAGAATGCCGTAAGGTTTTGGAAACCATGCCTGCAGAGAGACATAGACTTAGTTGAAGGGGTGCAGAGAACTACGCGCGCTCTTGTTGGCACACAAAGCTTGAACCATGCAAACATCAAACATGGCCCCGCTCTGTCCCTTGCGGGATATAAGCAGATCACCTTACGGCTGGGCCATACTATAAAAAAGAAAGTCCTGCCAGTCACCAAGACCACGGGCCGAGCGCCGGCCGGAATTATCTACCTCCGGTCTAATCCTATTCTGGAATCTCTCCATATCGAGCTGTTGCATCGTCCACGTTTCTGTAAAATAAGAAACTGAGCTATTTGAAACTATACTGAACTATAGAAACTGAACTAAGAAATCGAACTATGAAGAAAGACTTGATTTTATGAATATGTTTACATTTGAGGAACGGGCAGGTGTCAGGGGATATGATCGAAATGTTTAAAGATTTCAACGGGAGGGACAGGATGGACCATGAGTTGATACATCGTCAATCAACTGCTTCAACAAGGGGGCACCAGTATCGTTTAGTAAGGGGCAATTCCAAGTTGCGCTATATAGCTCATCTAATAGGAAAAACTCCCTAGAATAGCTTACCTCCGGGGATCGTGAATAGCAACACGATTGATACGTTTAAAAATAAGTACGATATACATATTGAGATAAATCGAGAAGCTATCCATACTTATATAAAACAACCATAATATTTTGTATATGCAGTGTATTAGTGTATTATATTTACTGCATACACTTCCGCATCCTCTTGTATAGGCCTCGGCCAAACAATATTGAATAAATAAATATTTTATTCGTTTCCCCCCCCCCCCTTATATATATTGGATTGCTGTATTTTAGTTGTATGTGACTTGCATATTTTTTTATGGGACTCTTTTTTTCAGCAACGCCATTGGGCAATGTGTCTGATGCGGCATTTGTATTTGCATTCATAAATTACTTGACGCGTGTAAACGGGCCTTAAACATGCTCCAAAAAAAAAAAAAGAATACAAAATTTTCGTTATATCGCCCACGAATAAATATGTAACCGGCCCCTTCAAATGAAACGCTAGTACTTTTCGTTGTACAAATTTGAACGGAGAAGTGTATGATCGAAGTAAGGTGGGAGAAAAGTTGGAGTATGTGTGTAGTCCGTATTATACAAGCTGATTGTGCTGACAAACCCCAAAGACAGACACAGACAGTCATATATCCACACACACAACCCGATTCACAAATTCTTTTCGTTTTTACTTCGACACAAATTTCAGATAAAAAAAATAAAATAAAAAGATAAATAAAAGGTATAAAAGATGAAGAGATCATTTCTTATCTCTCTTATTATTATTTTTTTTTTTATTTTTAGCCAAACATCACATCATCCATTGAAGGGGGTTCATCCCACCACCGATCATCAGTAACCTCAGAGGTTTCTCTGGCAAAAAAGTAAAAAATATATAAAAAATAAGTAAAAAAAACCCCTTTTCTTAAAGATTCTTCTCTTTTATTCTCTCCGTTTGACTGAGTGGCTTCTGAATCACAATGAAGAGATTCAGTCCTTTTTTTTGAGAGAGAGAGAAAGAAAGAGACACATCCACATACACACCCTTAAGATAAAAAAAGAGAAGAGAGAGAGATGAAGAAGAGATAAGAGGACTATCGTTTACCACAAGGATAAAAAGAATAAAAAAGGATAGCGTTGTTTTATTGGGTTTATCTTTTTGTTTCTTTGGAATCCATTTCTATTTGTGCCGAAAGAGTTGTGCCGTAAACTTTCCATGAGAGTCCATCAAGTAAATTTGTTTTCACTTTGTAGTTTTCATTCATTCGCTTTTATTTTGAAACGCGGCTTTGGAGTAAATAAGATTGAGGAAATTTAAAATTCTCTCATTTAATACCGGAACCCGCTATTTCTTATTTTATTTCATTTTAGGAAAGGGCTATTTTATTTATTTCATTCGCAATTTAAAGACGTTGAAGGTGTGGATGGTGAATCTCATTTGAACCTGAATAAGAAGTTGCCGCTTTCTTCTAATTTGCGGACTTGCGTTCGGAAAAAGGGGAAAAAGTTTCTTCGTTATATGGGGTTTTTTCCCTCTCGGTTCTTTATTATTTTATTTGTATTTTGATTCTTTCGGAATGTTATTGAATGAATTATTTCAAATTGTATTAAGAGTTATTTTGTTGAGAGTGATTTCAGGTATGGAAAGAGATTCGTGTATGTACTGTTTATTTGTGGTTACACGGTACTGTATTGGTGTTTGTGGTGTTCAAATAATTTGTGAAATGATGCTGAAATAATGCGTGAAGGACTTGTTGTGTTAATTTCGAAATATTGATATATTTGGCAGAATAATGACTGAGTATTGCACAAAATAATGATCAAGTATTGCACAAAATAATGATCAAGTATTGCACAAAATAATGATTAAGTATTGCACAAAATAATGATGAAATATTTTATTCAATAATCATGAAATATTTTGTTAAATAATGATGAAATTGTGAGCAAAATAGTTCTGACATTATCTGAAAAATTGTTCTGAGAGAGAAATTATGTTATGTGTTTAACTAATACGTGAAATGATGCTTCTATAATGTGTGTTAGCTTTGATGTTTTTATGATCATGAAGATTTGTGTATTAATTATTGAAATATTGATGAAGTATTCGGCAGAATAGTTAAATATTGCACAAAATAATGATAAAATATTTTGTGAAATAATGTTGAAACTACGTGCAAACTCTGAATCTCTAAGCCATAAACTAGAATTAACTGCTGAACAATTCTGAAATTATGTGCAAAATAATTCCGAAATTATGTGTAAAATATTTCTGAAATTATGTGCAAAATATTTCTGAAATTATATGCAGAAATACTGAAATCATGAGCATGATAATGCCGAAATTAATTATAAAATATTGGGCAAAATAATGATGAAATAATTAGGCAAAATAATGACGAAATATTGGGCAAAATAATGATGA
The DNA here is from genome assembly GCF_987345545.1 of Pholcus phalangioides. NCBI lineage: Eukaryota > Metazoa > Arthropoda > Arachnida > Araneae > Pholcidae > Pholcus > Pholcus phalangioides. The sequence goes on from NW_028301597.1 coordinate 49,563,735, forward strand.
AATATTGGGCAGAAGAATGATGAAATTTCGCACAGTAATGAAGAAGAACCGAAGATGTGGATGATGAATCTCATTTGAACCCGAATAAGAAGTTGCTGCTTTCTTCTAATTTGAGAACTTGCATTCGAAAAAAGGGAAAAAGTTTCTTCGTTAATTCTTTGATTTTATTTATTTTTTATTTGTGTTTTGATTCTAGCTATTCGTGTTATTTTATTGCGAATGATTTCAGGTATATGGAATGAGAATCGCGTTTGTATCGTTTATTTTTTGTTTAGATGTTTGTTATTCCACTAATATATGGTATTTTTAAATAAATGATGCTGAAATAATGTGTGAAAAATTTGTGAGTTAATGTGGAATTACTGATGAAATATTAGGCAAAACAATTATTAAATTTTGCACAAAATAATGATGAAAAATTTTGTAAAATAATGATGAAACTACGCGCAAACTAAATATGAAATTATCTGCAAAATTATTCTTAAATTATGAGTAAAATAGTTCTGAAATTATATGTGGAATAATACCGAAATCATAAGCAGAATAATGCTGAAAATACGAGAATAATAATCACGAGACCATGTAGAAAATAATACTGAAACCACGTGAAAAATAATTCTAAAATTAATGACGAAATGGTGGGAAGAACAATTATGAAATATTGGGCAGAATAATGAAGAAGAAGAGCTGAAGGTGTGGATAGTTAGAATCTCATTTAAATTGAATAAGAAGTGGCTGCTTTCTTCTAATTTGTGAAAAATTTTCTTCGTTATGTGGGGATTTTTTCCGATTCTTTATTATGTATCTTACTTTTATATTGGTATTTTGATTCTTTTGGGGACTTATTGAATGAGTTATTTTTAATTGTATCAAGAATTATTTTATTATGAATGATTTCAGGTATGGAATGAGAAGGCAAATCCCGATTCATCCTTAGGTCAAAAAATAGTCCTATTTCATCCAATCTCTTCTTTCCCCTCTCCCTCCCCTGGATTACTGTCAACCAAGGTAAAACATCCCGTGGTTTCACACTGAAAAGAAACCCGAGTGATTGACGTACCAGCAAAATGTCTAAAACAATTCCACGGACCACTAACCTACAGCATGAATGGCGTGACCATAGGTACAGGGCATTTAAATTCATGAGTAAAATACATATTATACAGGAATGTCCCGTATTTTCGGTGAATATTCCTGCGTTTTTGGTTGTTCTCACTTTTTTATACACTTTTCCCATTTTGTTCAACGAAGCATATTTGAATTAGCAATCTTTACTGAAATTATGAACGGAGATAATTTTCATCACTTATAAGTGGGGCTGGTCCGATTAATTGATTAATGGGGTCGGTTAATCGACCAATTGTTAATCGCAGTTAAATATTTTAGTTAAGTTAAGCGACTCGATCAATCCAATCAATATTCCATTAAAATTTTTATTAAACGTTTGTAATTTAACTCGATTCATTTGACTAAACCGATTAAAAATGTCTTAAATTATGTTCCTATGTATATAACATTTAGATAAGTGGCCGCATTTAAAAATATCCGAATTTGGTCAAATTTTGATAAAATTTTTTGACATGTGGAAACACAAGTCGATTCATCGAAAACTAGTAATAATTTCTAAAATTACCAATTAAAAAAAAACGATAAGATCCAAGTCAAGAAATTCTAGGATATGACAAAGCATGTTCAGTATATAGTCCCTATTATGCCATAGACATGAATATGCAAATTTTCACTTTCGGGTTTATCAGCTGATTGGTTCACTTATTTTTTGCTATCTAAATTTCGCCAGAAACGCCAATATATACCGTATTGAATATTCTATCGAAACGCGTATTACAAAACATAAGTAACATGGGTACACATTAAACATTCAAAAGAAGTCGTTTTCCAAGTTCTAGAAATTTTCACGGATTTCAGAGATGCTTTTGTGAGGCATGGCCTAAAAAGGGTTGGGAACCACTTATTTATAAAGGAATTTTTTTATTCATATTTAGCATTCTGGCTGTCAAAAACTAACAATTTTTACATAAATTAAAATTTAAGTAAATGTCATCAATCATATGTTCATGAATATATTCTACAAATGCATTATTAACTAATCATTGTTTTTTTTTACATTTTTATGTGAATGCGTCTTTTAAATCGCCCGAAGATACTGAGAGCATTCGCAAAAAGTTAATTCTTTAAACGCTCATATCTCAGGGAGTCAAAAGAACGCAAGTCAAAAGCAAATGGTATCGTCAGATGCAGATTGCAAAGATGCATCGAAATATGGCATCACTCCGGTTTCAATATTTCTTCCCGTCTGAGCACTGATTCGTAACAAATTGTTTTCCTCCATATCTCGAGCAGTTCACAACGAAAATAGATGACATATTGGTGTCGTTTGTTTCCAAAGACAAAGGCGATGATAATTATGTCAGTACCTCACACGCGATTCAACGCACTAAAAAGGTATTCGCGTCAGAACTTGCACCCCAATCGTTTTGCAACATTACAATTCGACGGTAAATTTAGATTTAAGGGGGAAAAAAATAACAACTACGTAAATCACGAGAATATGACATTAAAAAAATTTCAAATATTGACACTGTTCGAGGATGATGTCACTCTCCGCTATCCATACAAAGGTTTTTAACAGCTGGCTGATGCGAAGATATATTTTCCAAAATATTCCAAAATACATATATCTTCGCACAGCCAGCTGTTAAAAACCTTTGTATGGATAGCGGAGAGTGACATCATCCTCGGATAAGTCGCCATCTGGTGGCGTTGTCAGCAATTGTGAGCTTTGGCCTGAGTTAGGTCCGACCGTCCATGTACGGTCCCATTCAGTGTACACGAGCTCCAAGGAAACGATTGAGAAATTCGTTGCCTCTGTAGTCTAGTGCGTTCACCCGGAAAGTGAAAGGACGTGGGTTCGATTCCCCGCAGGGGCAGTTGAATTTTCTCTCTTTCCAAAATATATCTTCGCATCAGCCAGCTATTAGAAAATTTTGTATTGACACCGTTCAATGAAGAACGCATTCCCGACAGCAAACATTCGGATCATTCGTCTTAATCCTCTTTCTCTCAGTGAAAACATGTATGGAAAAAGCCTCAGAAAAAACAAAAATCGATATTTTTTTTTAAAAAATAATAAAAATTAAAATAAAATGTCTCCTGTAGTAAGATTTTTAGCTCCCCGGCCAAAAAACTCACTCACAGCGCCAGTGATAAAAGCCAAAAATTCCACTAATCAAATCAAAATTATGAGGGCCATAAGCAAAACTTGGAAGTGGGGAGGAAAAACACATTTTACATTTTATTTAATTTCGGGACGTCAATCTTATTAATATCCCAGAAAAAAGGAAAAAGCCCCCCCCCCTTTTTTTTTCTGGTATTTTGGTTGTTCCTTGGAACGAAACTTCGTTACCGCGTTCCCTCCCCCCCCCGTCTTCTTAATAATTTCTGTGCTGGAATATTATTATAATTTTATTGGCATCAAATAGAATTTGACAGTGAATTTTGTCTTCTTTTTTGGGGGGAGAAAATGATGAAAAAAAAAAAAAGTAATAAAAATCTGGTATAAAGATGAAGTAGGAATTCGTGTCCAAAGAATAAGAAAAGAAATATTGAATTTTTGTTTTCGCTTTGCTCAATATTGAGAGATGTTTTTGTGTTGGTGGGGGAAGCGCAAGATATCGGATGAGGAAATTTTCCTTGAGCAAACACAACATGGAAAACACCAGCTGAGGTTATTTATATCAATGGATGCATTTTCTCTTTTGTTGTACGCATGCGTATGTCCGAACTGATTGACGTGAGCGTTAAAAATATTGGGATGTATTCAAACAAAGATATTGGACGGGGGGGGGGGGAGTTTTTTGACAAACTCTTCTCCAATTTTCATATACCGTATTTTACTCGAATCAGGGGCGGTTCGGGCTCACCTGCCGCCCGGGTGCAAAGCCTCATGCGCTGCTCCCCAACAAAGAAGACTGGCGGGTGGTTGAAAAAAACCAAGCTGACATGGGGATAAACCTTTTTTTTTTTCAGTACATAGTAGGCTGACCATATTTCTTTGAGAGAAATACGGGAAATTGGGATTTCAAATACGGGATACCGCCAATTATTGCCAAAAATGATGCCAAAAGTAAGCAAAGTTGCCAAATACTGCTAAAATCATAGTAAGGTCTCCAACGGCGGGAAATGAAGCACAACTGCAAATTGGAGTGGATTAAAATAAATTACACGAAATAAAACGTCCACCATATTTAATTTGTGCGATCAATAACTTAATAACTTTTTTTATAACTAGAACTTATAAATAATAAATAAATAATTTATAACTATAATTTATAAAAAGAATATAATATAATTTATAAAATTATATTATATTCTTTTTATAAATTATATTCAAATAAATTGTAATATAATGCATAAATTAAATAACAATTTATTTATATTTGTAATGATAAAATATAATTTGTGAGTTGAAAAATAATTTCATTCTCTGATTTTAATAGAGAATAAAAATTCAAGTAGGATTTGCGTTTAAAAACTGGAAATACGGGACGTATGGTCACCCTATTACATAGCCACACACACACACACACACATGCATTGTTGTTTACCAAAGAAAATGTTTGTGATCAAACGTCCAGCTTTGAAAGAAACTGCCCTGAATAGTGGTCCAGGATTATTTCACCATTCTCGATAATTCGCCAGATAAATTGATTTTCATTGCAGCTTTTTTTGTTGGTGAGCTATCATTGATGGCTCACCAAAAAAAATGGTCCCCCACAACCTGCAGCAGAGTCCCTAGGCTGGGACCTCTAATGGCGGGCCAGTCTATAGTGAATTTATAGTGTGAAACAACAATGAATGATGAGAATCGCGCCCCCCCCCCCGTCATGTGAGGGTCGGGATCATTACCATGGCCGCAACTAGAAAAATTTACTCTGTCACCCAAGGCCAGTATTAATTTCGGCTGTCCACCTCCCCGTAATTTTTAACGGAAAAAGACCTCGACAAACTCGACACCCTTTGGGGTCCAGCCCCTCGGGCACCAGATCCTTCCCCCCAGAGTTTCTCTCGGCCCTGATTATTACATACACTTATACCGTGAAAAAGAAGTATAACGAGGCAACTTTTATATACTAAGAAATTTATTTGAAATTCGTTTCTGGCGCTTCACAGTAGATTATTTGTGGTATTATGGTCCCAGACACACACAACACACCCTGTCTGTTCCCACAAATTTCCTCATCATATTCGTTGTCAAAGTATGGTTCAAAAGAGTTATGTCATCTGAGTTTTTATTATTGGAAATTTTCAAAAATTTTAGTGTCCAAGTAAAGCGTAAGCTGCCGTCCCTTAACAACCTGCCACACGGGTGAACCGCACCCCTTACACTCTCGCTTAAGCAGTCCCGATTGGCATATAGGACGAGGGATCGATTTTAGGGATCAAAATAAGAGATTAAAAAAACCGTGATGTCTTAATACAACTCCTCTGTTATTTCGTTTATTCACAGATAATAATTTTCATAAGATTTTTAGTTCGAGACGAGATAAATGCAGGTTGATGTAAGTCCGGGTATTATTGTTTATGGGATTTCTGAGTAAATTTTGAGGGCACTCAGAATGGTGTTACAAAATAATGTGGGTGCTTGAGCAAATCCGGGGGAATAGTTCTTGAGCACCCACTATTCCCCCGGATTTGACGTCACTGTTGGGATCCCCGTGTCTGGCTCAGGGCCAATTAATGAAACAGAAGGCCCAAAAGTATCGAAACGTTTCATAAATTCTGAAGCTACTTCTCTCATTAGTTTTCGATTATTTCATTAATTAATTTTAAATTATTTTACTTTCTGATTCTGACTTTGAAGAATGTGGATATGATGGCCGAATCATGTTGAAATTATGTGTACAAAATAATGCTAGTATATATATTACTCAACCGTACATGCATCTCATACGCATTCCTCTACGCATGATTTCTAACAAATTAGTACATGCCGGAATGCGGGTGTGTACGTGCATTGAACCTGACATAAAGTTTGTTTCTGTGTAATGCTTGTTATGTGTAATGCTGCCATCATCCATCAGTTTCTTTTAACTATGAGTGAATTGTAATGATTGAATAATTGTATCGTTGTAGGCTTGTTGCTCTCAGTGGCAAGTATTTTCACACACACATACACACACACAAACGCTGCGTGTTAATTGGTTAATTGTAGAATCCGGCTTACGTGCCTCAATAGTTCAAGACCATTACAACAAAATAATACTGAAATAATATGCAAAACAATGTTGAATAATGCACGAAATAATGTGCAAAATTATTAAATGTTATTAATTATTATTGTTAAATTATTGTTATATTAATGTAAAAAATGATAGTTGAATAATTTTGAAATAATGTGATTTACTTTTATGTAAGTTATTTTAATTTCTGTTGCATTATAGTGTGTGTGCTCCCTGTGTTTCTTGGTGAAAGCTTATCATGATAGCTGCTGAAATAATGAATAAACAATATGAGAGATAACGAGCTAGAGCTGTTGATAAAAGAGTTTATTCATAATCCCCACGTTGCAATATTTCGTGAATTTTTTTCAGCATTTATCCAAAGAACCAACGACGCTTGGGTATTATACATAATCGCCGGCAAAAGTTATAAATTTATCAAACGTACCGAGACGATTGGCGATTATGCATGATAACCGATAATTGTGCGTCGTAACCGATTTATCACATTCACCGTTACCATTACCGTGCTTTCTCTTCGCTCAATATTGAGAGACATTTTGTGTTGGGGGAAGCCCAGATAATTGGATAAGAAATTTTCCTTGAGCACACATACACACATAACATAATTGTGCGCATGCGTATTTCAGCTGATTGACGTGAGTGTTAAAAATATTGGGATATTCAAGCGAGGAAATTGGATAGGAAAAATTTTCCGACAAAACTCTTTTCACCGATTTTTTTCTGTATTTATTAATTCAACCCTTTGCTGTCAAGCCGTGTTTAATCGACGGAAAATTAATAGGAGTTGGAGGTTGTCGGTCAGACATCGTGAGTTATGCGTAAATTAATTAATGACGTTACCGTTTGACGGCCGCATTTTTTTTTATGCGAGTTTTAATTGGATTACATAATCAATTACAATGCATCCGAGTGATCTTTTTTTTCACGGCAATGGCTGTTTGCTGGCATTTATAGAGAAAAATGGTCCGCGATGGGTAGGAAAAGAACGAATATTTCTCTGTTGAACGAGATTCAGAGGCAGAGGATCATCATCCTGCTGGATTTTGAACAAGGCTATAAGGGGTCATTCAAGTATTACGTCAGCATCGAGAGGGGGAGGGAATGGGGTTTCGGATTTGCAGACTTTTGATGACAAGGGGGGAGGGGGGTTTGGATGATGCTTACGTCATCAACCACCCCTTTTTGAAAATATAAAATATTCTAAGCTGCTGACGAAATTTTGCTACAAGGAGGGGGATCAAAAATGGCTCAAAATCTGCTTACGTAATACTTGAATGGTCCCTAAGGTGATTTGTTCAAATTCAAATTTCAAATACGATCACTAGAGCCCGGGTTATATGCACTAAAAAAGGGACGAAATATGCTCTAAAAATATGCAAATATGCACTTAAAAATGTCAAAATATGCACTTAAAAATGTCAAAATATGCACTTAAAAATGTCAAAATATGCACTTAAAAATGTCAAAATATGCACTTAAAAATGTCAAAATATGCATTTAAAAATGTCAAAATATGCACTTAAAAATGCTAAAATATGCACTGAAAAATGCCAAAAAATATGCAATAAAAAATATGCCAAAATATATACTAAAAATTCATGAAAAAGTTAAAAATGATCAAAAACGAGAAAATATGCAATTAAAAAATCACTATAGCAGATATGCTTCTAAAATGAATATTTTCTATTTCTTAGTGCATCTTCATTTACAAAAAAATATCCCCACATATTCTTGCATGTGCAAAAAACTTCTACGCATTTTCTACGTAGGCATTTTTGATTTCTAGTTTGTTGCAGTTGCTCAGAAACCAGTAACAAAAGGATTTCAACACTATTTCTAAAGAAACTTGAACGCTTTTGACGTATCTCTAGAAATTGCCTTAATAATAGAACACTTGATATTTGAAAAAAAAAAGAAAAAAGAACATCTCTCTATTAATTCACTAAATTCCACCTGCGGCAAAAAATACCGATGTTATAAAAAACCAGTGAAACCCCCTCTTAACGGACACACCCTCAGATGCGGTCACCCTTCTTTTACGTCCAAATAATATTTTTCTCTTGTGTAACAGAAGTAGGCTTATTCATTTCAAATCCCTGATCAACGGCCACCCCTCTTTTACGAACGATTTTTTTATCCCGCCGATGAACGCGGAACAGAGGTTTTACTGTATTATTACCAATATTTATTTGAAAGATCATAAAAAAGTGTGTGATTACGCTTAAATAAACTTTCAAAAATATGCACGTATTCTGAAAATTCTTCGATTTTATGCATTTATATGCATTAATGCTAAAAAAAGACAAAATATGCATTTGCATATAATCCGGGCTCTAATGATCACATATGTAATACTCTCGTATGTACGAACTCACACATGTATACAGGGTGATTCAAAACTCAACATGCAAACTTTTAGGAGAGGTAGAAAACACAAACAGAATCACAATTTTTGTTTTTTTGTACCCAACTGTGGATGGTAAGTACTTTGAGCACTTGTTGTGAAACTTAACGTGTACACATGCTGTCCTCGTGTAAAGTAAAGCTAAATAAAGCGTTTTTCCACCCATTATTGGCGTGTCGTTTGTGCATCTTCGTTTATCCTCCAGCTGATCAGGTTTCCGGTCATGCGTTTCTATGTGATTCTGTTTTTTTTTTGTGTTTTCTACCCTCCCCCCCCCCGAAAGTTTGTAAGCTGAGTTTTGAATCACCCTGTATACAAGAGGTTAGCGTGTCAGTAATAAATGATGTTTCAATTTCTTCTCTGAAACATGGGCAGACTGTTTATGAGTGCCAAGGATCGGGGTAGGCAATTCCTAGTTTTGGGTCCAAGAGAATTTACATATTATTGTGTAGAAAATGTTTGGTTCTGGCGTGGGCTGGTATCAGATGAGTACGAGATCTAGTGCTATGATGTTGAGACGGGGTTATAATAGGATTACTTGTGTGGTCATATGGGATTTAAGTGTTTTGAACATGAGAATGGAAATAAAATAAACATATAGAAACGAGACTGGTAGAATATTATACGAGAAAAAGGACTGGTCAATTGCGATGGTTTGGTTATGCGTTATTATAAGTAAAAATCTCCTCTGCAGAACATAGAGTTTGTTTATATTGCTACGAGTGGTCCTGATTTACATGTGTGTTTTATGATTTGAATTAGTGTTTCTGAACAGCTGTCTCCCCCCCCCCCTTCGTGGACCCTTATTTTTTAAACTCGTGGCCTTCCTGTGACAGGCCCAAACCTTCCTCCCGAATTCTCCCACGACAAAATATCGCCAAATGAAAAATAAAAAATATATATTAAAAATTTGAATGGTAATTTGTATTTATATATGTTATGCTGTCGATCATTTTCGACGATGCCAAACGGGGTAGCCCCAGTAAAAGATTGAATTGAATTGGGCTGATAATATATGATAACTGAACTATATTGTCAATAATGGATGCTCGATGCGATTTCACTCTTATTTTTCACGACGGCTCGCTGCTCTGCTATTCCACGCAGCACGCGCATCGTGACTGATATCGGAGAGCTAACTATTGGCTTTCAGTACAAGTGAACCTGAACTTAGTCACATTCCACTTCATTTATATTCTAACATCTCAGAAAAAAAATCGAAAGATAAGACGCAGTGGTATAGTCTATAATCGGCACCAAGGAAGATGATACTTGTAGTATAGGTCAGCGGTTCTCAACCGGTTCTCCGCGGAGCCCTAACGGCTCCATGTGCAACTCCCAGGGGCTCCGCGGCGACTCGAGGAAAATAAAATGAATCAGTAAATTTGATAGATAAGTAAATAAGAGAGGCCTACAAGGTTTTGCCATAAAAATTATGTACAAAAAAGGGCTCCTCGAGTCAAACAGGGCTCCGCCATAGAAATTATATACTGGAAAGGGCTCCGCGAGTCAAAAAAGGTTGAGAACCGCTGGTATAGGTCAGTGGTTCTCAACCGGTGCTCCGCAAGGCAGCTCAAGGGGAAAAAAACAGTAAATTTGAAAAAATATATATATAAATATTTTAAATACTGTAATATTATAAATAAATCGGTAACTTTGATGAATATAAATAAAAAATAGGCCTTTGGGGCTCCGCCATAGAAATTACATACCAGAAAGGCGTGTCAAAAAAGGTTGAAAACCGCTGGTGTAGATATTGGAAAAATGAAGGGGAAAAAATCGTCTGCTGTATAGCAGCCATGATGGTGAAAACCAATCATGGCTGCTATAGTCGACATTGACTGGAGGAGGGGTGCTCAACCCTTTCAGTCCATGGGCCAGATATGTGCGGTTTTTATACCGCTCACGGGAGAGAAATCTGAATATAAGGGTGACTATATGGTCCATATTTTATGGGACATACCTGTAATTTTGGCCATCCTAACTTTCTTTATAAAATGTCCCGGTTTTTTATTCATTTTCAACAAGGCTTACTTGATTTTTTCAACTCAAAAATTAAGATTATTTTCATTACTTTTAAATTATATTATGATAATTATATATATATATATATATATACGGCCGCACATCCCTCCTCATGTTTGACAAAGGAACCATACCCCATATTAGACCCATTTTCGGTTCGATCTCGTTATGATTTTGGACATTTCTGCAATGACGAGCTTTACTAACAATCACGCGTGCTTTTAATTACGGTTTTTCTCTGTTTTGACTGTGTATTCGTACCAAATTTGATTAAAATCTCTCCATTAGCTTTTCGGAAATTCGAAGTAATGTGCTAATTCTCTTACTTTTGCACATGAGTGTAATACCAATTTTCTCATGCAGCCTGGACTGCTTTCGATCTATAGGGTAAGGCAAACTTGTGTGTTAGGCAACAGTTCTGTATTATCCGTATCGCTAGTCGATATCGATCGCTATGTATACGACAAGATTGGTATTTCGTATGAATTCGCCGATTGGTTCGATCAAGTGCCACACCTCTGCATACAATCAGTACCGCTCCATTAGCGAGCAATCCTCGGATATTGATTAGGGCAATCACTCGTAAGATTCATCGATGATTAACTTACTTGCCCCGAGATGCTAAACTTGATGATAAACGTTGTTCGCTGCTGTGGGAGATCTAACTATTTACAGTTCATAATGGCTATAGATCTATTGCTCTACAGTTTCATTACACACGATTTTTCATAGATTCATTCACTGTCCGATATTAACCTATCATTAGTTGATATCTCCGATGATTATTGCTCATTAACAGATTGAAATTCAGCGTGATAGGTCGATCAACTTTAATTATGTGCTCTCTCTCTCATTGCACATCACATTTCCCGATATTAATTGATACAATGTTTCTCAAAGTGTGCGTCGCGGTTCCTTCGGGCGTCGCAAAGACTTTGTCAACGGCGTCGCACTGATTCTTAGATTGTGTTGATGTCTGCCAACGTAATGATTTGTTTGAACGTGAGAGGCATCGTTCGTTAGGATGGGCTGGTGAACGATCACTAAAGCAAGGACGCTACAAATAATTTCAGCTAAATATTGCAATAGAACCACTAGTAAATTGTGGCATTCATCATTTTAATGTTCTAGTAAGATGATGGCTATGTAAGACAGCTAGGAAAATATGGGGATGCAAGACAGCTAATAAACGATGGCTGAGTAAGACAACTAGTAAACGATGGGTGAGTACAATAGCTAGTAAACGATGGGTGAGTACAATAGCTAGTAAACGATGGGTAAGTACAATAGCTAGTAAACGATTGGTTGTAAGACAACTAGTAAACGATGGGTGAGTACAATAGCTAGTAAACGATGGGTAAGTACAATAGCTAGTAAACGATGGGTTGTAAGGCAACTAGTAAACGATGGGTTGTAAGACAACTAGTAAACGATGGGTTGTAAGACAACTAGTAAACGATGGGTTGTAAGACAACTAGTAAACGATGGGTAAGTACAATATCTAGTAAACGATGGGTAAGTACAATATCTAGTAAACGATGGGTAAGTACAATATCTAGTAAACGATGGGTAAGTACAATATCTAGTAAACGATGGGTAAGTACAATATCTAGTAAACGATGGGTAAGTACAATATCTAGTAAACGATGGGTAAGTACAATATCTAGTAAACGATGGGTAAGTACAATATCTAGTAAACGATGGGTAAGTACAATATCTAGTAAACGATGGGTAAGTACAATATCTAGTAAACGATGGGTAAGTACAATATCTAGTAAACGATGGGTAAGTACAATATCTAGTAAACGATGGCTGACCAAGGCACCTGGGAAACGATGGGTGTGTACGACAGCTAGTAAACGAATCACTAATAATCTGTTTCTGATAATTAAAGAAACCCAGAGTTTTCTATTGCGATCTCGTTACGAGACATGCACTGTATTTACAGGATCCGGAAATTTCGCCCCTGACATTTCACTTCCGTCTTCGCCTCTGATACGTTTCGTCCACAGAAATTTCGCATCAGACATTTCACTTGCCCTGAAGGTATCACCTGCCCTGACTGTGTGAGTGACCATATAAGAATGTGGGTGACTGTGTGAGTGGCCAAGTTAGTTACCGTATGAGTATGTGAATACTCACATGTACAGATGGCAAACTTTATTTTCCACCCAACTCCACTGTTTGGAAATTGCCGTATGAATGACTAATATATGACTGGAGTTGGTGTGATTGGTAAAGAAGAAGTTAGTGACTCATACAGTCATGCGCTTGGTCACTCGTGCAGTCATTCATACGGTCAGGGCATGCGAAATTTCCGGGAATGAAATGCAAACGGGACGAAACGTTGGGGGAAAAGTTTCCGTTATTTACTGAGGATGAGCGAATAAGGGTCAATGTTCAACCAGAGTGACATCCAATATACATGCTTCATGCGTTTTGCGCACTTTCCAAAAACATGTTCATCGTGAACCAAAATTAACCCTAATGGGAAATAATATCACAACTATGAAAAATAGCGCAGTTGTCACCAAAAATATATGATTCCATAATTAAAAACTATAACGATCAAGACTGACAATCACAATGCAATTAATTAATTACTAATGAGGTTCCCAAATGTTACATGAGGGGAAAAAAAATCAATATACATCAAAACTTCTTCAAACTGCATATTACTATATGTAAAAGTGTGCACACAATTTTTCGTTCATTATTGACAGCTTAAATTTCGGTTTATTAATGGAAATAATGATTTTTTTTTTGTTATCGTTTGTCTTTTCCTAATTCCCATTGGAAAAGAAGACAATTTAAATCTTCTCTGCTTTGAGGTTGCCGCTAAAGGTCCACCGGTGCGAATCCGGGTGAAGAACATCGAAAATAAGTTCTTTACCTACCGAGCCTGGGTCGACCACCGATAGATGGCGACTTCATTTCCCACCCAATATCCACTGGCTGGAAATTGCCGTACGGCAATATATGACCGGGGTTAGTGTGCGGTGAAGAAGAAGTCACTTGCTTGGTCACTCATACACTCATGCAGTCACTCATGTGGTCATTCATACGGTCATAGCACGCGGAATGTACCCGGGACGAAATGTCGGGACAAAGTTTCCGTAAACCGTATTTACTGACGATGAGCAAATAAGGGTCAATATTCAACCAGAGTGACGTCCAATACACATGATTCATGCTTTTTCAGCACTTTCCAAACATGTTCGTCGTTAATCAAAATTAATCCAAACGGTAAATAACATCAGCACCGACGTTAAATAGCGCAAAAATCAAACTAAAAATAGACGATTCCATCATTAAAAACTATAGCGATTGAGATTGACAATTATTGTGACATAATGTAATTAATTACTAATGAGGTTCCCGAATATAATTCGAGGGGAAAAAAATTCAATACACTTCAAAACTTCTCCAAAATATATATTATTGTATGGGAGAAGGTGTATACACACAGTATTTCCAGTTCATTATTAAGAGCTTAAATCTCGGTTTTATAATGATAATAATGATTTTTTTTTTCTTTGTTGTTATTTCTCCCTTTTCCTAATTTCCTTTCGGAAAGAAGACAATTTAAATTTTCTCTGGTTTGGCCTCATTATAAGAGAGTTTTGAAATTCTTATGATGTTTATGGAGCCCAAATGCGCGCCCGATTCGCATTCTCTAAATGAGTCGCTTAATGAACTGATTATTGTTACTTTTACTAATTATTAGAGTTTCTTAAAAGAACTCTCGCATTTCATTCCCAATTAATTTTCCAAGTCGCTGTTGCGATCGTTATCGAAATATTATTGTCGTTGTCCCGAGTGATATCGCGACTCGTTAATTAATTAAATTAATTTTATACAGTAATTGGACATTAAAAGTACCAAAAAAGAGAAGAAATATTTTAGTACAAACATTCTCCGGAGAAAAATCTTAAAATTTTGAAATGGTAATGAGAATCTGAATCCGATTGGTTTTGTTTTCAACCGAATTTTCTCACCAATTATAACGACGCAAATATTTTAATTAATTTATTTGTAAATGTACTAATTGATAACGCGTCTGGATGCCACCTTATCTACTGGTTAAAAAAGAAATTGTAATAATTGATGTAAGGAAAATTGGTTAATATAAGGACAACAGCTGGTGACCGACCGAGTGGGCACATGGGCAAGCAGTGAGCACGCTTGTGAGAGAGTGAGCGGGTGAAAAAACGAGCGAGTGAGCAAATGAGCGAGTAAATGAAGAAGGAATTTAGCGAGTAAGTTATTGAGTTGGTGGGTGAACGTGTGAATGAGCAAAAGTGAGTGAGCAAAAGATTCAATAAATTATTGAGCAAGTGAGCACATAGGCGTAATGAGTAAGTCAGTGAGCTAGGAGTGGGTGAATGATCAAGTAAAAAGCTAGTGAGTGAGTGAATGATCAAGTAAAAAGCTAGTGAGTGAGTGAATGATCAAGTAAAAAGCTAGTGATTGAGTGAATGAGCAAGTCAATGTGTGCAAGTGATCACAGGAGTGATTGAGTGAGCATATGAGCGAGCGACTAAGCGAATGGGTAAATGAATGAGCAAGTGAGTACTAGAGCGAGTGAGTGAAATGAGAGAGTGGATGGCTGACCAAGTGAATGAGCGAGTGTATGGCTGACCAAGTGAATGAGTGAGTGAATGAATCCAAGTGACTGATAGAGTGAATGAATCCAAGTGACTGATAGAGTGAATGAATCCAAGTGAATGGATCCAAGTGAATGAATCCAAGTGAATGAATCCAAGTGAATGGATCCAAGTGAATGAATCCAAGTGAATGAATCCAAGTGAACGATAGCGTGAATGATAGAGTGGATGAATCCAAGTGAGTGATAGAGTGAATGAATCCAAGTGAATGAATCCAAGTGAATGATAGAGTGAATGAATCCAAGTGAATAATCGAGTGAATACATACAAGTGAATGATAGAGTGAATGAAAGAGTGAATGAATCCAAGTGAATGATAGAGTGAATGAATCCAAGTGAATGATAGAGTGAATGAGTGGCACCTAATTGACCTTATCGTTTACAGTAGTAGTGCTTCGCTCGCTCGCTCATTCGATCACTCGCTTAATTTCTCACTCGATCACTCACTTACTTATTCACTCGCTCACTCTAGTTCTTTCACTTACTCATCTCCACTCATTTGCTCAGCCACTAATTTAATAACTTACTAACTCACTTGTTCATTTACTCACTCACTTGCTCATTTACTCACTCACTTGCTCATTTACTCACTCACTTGCTCATTCACTCCCCTCACATACGTGCTCACTGTTGCTCATTCGTTAACGCGATCACTAGCTATTGTTGATGAATTGCTTGTCAGTGAATTTTCCGTAAATTAATTTGGAATTCGGTCAAAATGTATAATTCGTCTTTACCAGTTGACCTCAAGCAAGGGCCTATTTCGAATTTCTCATACCGGAAATGCCTATTTTGAATTCTTCCTGCCATAAATGGCTAATTCGAATTATACCTACCACATAAATGCCTATTTTCAAATTTTCCAGCTACAAATGCATATTTCGAACTTTTGTACCATAAATGTCTATTTTCAAATTTTCCAGACAGAAATGATTTTTTCCAATTTTTCCTGCCATAAACACATATACTCAATTTCTTCAGCCGCAAATGACTCTTTCCAATTTTTCCTACGAGAAGTGCCTATTTCAAATTTCTTCCTGCCATAAATGCCTATTTTGAATTTTTCCTCCCCTAAATGCGTTATTTCGACGCTATTTTCTGTTTATCCGTGAATTTTAGAGAACACACACATATTATATAAACTCTTCTTTGCATACAAATTTAATACAAATAATACTTAAAACATTTTCGTTTAATAAAAGACAATTATTTATGTAATTGTAATTAGTATAATTATATTATTCATGGGGATTAAGAGAATCATCTGCCCGTTATATTCTCAATGTACTTACTGATTGCGATTTTTACCAGCAAAATTACATGATAATAATCGAATTATTTCTGCCATAAATGCCTCTTTGGAATTATTCCTGCCAAAATTCCTATTTTGAATTATTCTGCCATAACTGCCTATTTCGAATTATGTCCACCATAAATGCCTATTTCGAATTATGTCCACCATAAATGCCTATTTTGAATTATTCTGATCATAAATGCCTATTTTGAATTATTCCTGCCATAAATGCCCATTTCGAATTATTCCTGCCATAAATGCCTATTTTGAATTATTTCCGCCATAAATGCTTTTTTCTAATCATTCTGATCATAAATGACTATTTAGAATCATTCTGATCATAAATGACTATTTAGAATTATTCCTGCCATAAATGCCAATTTCGAAATTCAATTTCTTTTTCGAATTAAAAGAATTATTCGTGTTATTTTAATTGTTACTTGTGGCAGCTTAAGAGGATTATCTGCCCGTTGTAACTCCAACGCAATTACTGACTGTAATTTATACCAGTATAGTTACATCATAAGCACATTTGTGTGTGTGAATTTGATAACGTGGATTCATAGCAATCGAACAACGAATGGAAATTTCAATGTTAATTTTGGAGGACGCTGCATCTAATGGAAACTGAAAAGATAAAGAGATGGTTATTATTCCTTGCCAAGAAGGAACAAGATGGACGTCCGTTCGTTCAAACGAACATCCATTAAATAAATAAATGAAAAACTTAACGCGTGTTTCTTAATAATTACGTCGAACACGAGATGATAGGCAACAAAAGACATCTCCTTTCATCATCTCATTGAAGGGATGCCTTGGAGCAAGCAGCAGCCACTTTGCTCGATGAATACAACAACACCACCATCAAGCAACCCTTTTATCATCGTTAGGTCCTTTCTTTAAAGGGTTGCAGAGCGATTGTGTGTGTGTGAGTGAAGAGGTGTTCTTGTTGTTGCTGCTGCTGCAACAGATAGGTCCCCTTCTTTTCCCATCCTCATATAGAGATGTATTCTTTGGCTAAAAGTTGAGGAGAGCAATGCACAAGTGCAATAGAGCCCTTATTTAGAAGGTATTTGGAAAGATGATGTTGGATGAGAGGGGTTTAGATGGGATGTCGTTATCGCCAGCGACGCAGGTGTTTAGGCAAAAGAACACCCGTCTGTATGTGTGTATGAGTGTATGTGCTGAAGGTGTTGGCGAGAGAAGAGAGAGGTGCTCTCTCTCTCTCTCTCTCTCTCTCTCTCTCTCTTTTTGCTTTTACTTTTCTTTACCTAATGGTATGTACGAGGGGCTCTCCACAAAATTGGTAACGGTACAGCTTTCGATCCCAATAATTACCGTATTTACTCGAATCTTAAGCCGGGTTTTCGTAGGAGCAGGTTTTTCTGTGAACCGAATAGGCCCATTTCGCGTCTTCCGAAATGTGTAACTTAATCACGATGCGCGTTTGTATATTCCTAGCGTGGTGCATCAGCTCAGGGCTATATAGTATATGACCATGGAAACAGCTATTATGTCGTCTGTATGCTCCAGTTTTAAGGGAAGGGGGAGCAACAAAAATGAAGAGAAAATCGAAAAAAGCGCGACGCACGACGCATTTGACTCCTTCAAGAGTAGTCAGCCAATCGCGCCCGACGTAAAGCGCTGTCGTGAGGCATATTGCGCTTAATCATACTACTTTTCTTAATGGTGAATGGACGGGTTGTACGCTGGGTGATTAACGTTGCACATTGCGCAGAAAACTGGATGGTAGGAAAACCCTTCTTACATCAGCACGCTACGGGATTTCAAGCTTCGCAAAATCGGTTTTGCATAGCTCGATATCGCGTAGCGTAGTCGACGTGGACGCGGCATAACACGCACTGTGCTCATCTCCAAAATCAAATCTATTTATAGAAGTGGTTCGTTGGAATTTGTGACAATGTTAAGAAACAATCGCATTTTTACAGCTGCGAGTAAGATTCGAGTAAATACGGTATCCAGGATAATTTTAAAGTTTTTCCGCAGAAGAACCAGCATCCATCATCAGCATTGCAATGAAGCGGGTTTCTGACGAATCACTGAAATGTTGAATTATTCTACCCGTAATGAGTGATGAAAATTTTAGAAAATCTACATAAAATTTCAACTGCTTTTCTGAAAAACCGCTCCATCACCTATAAAGAACGAGGTGCGTGTACGACTTAGTAGTTGTTCTAGTAATATCATAATTGCATTTGGAATTATTTTGACCCATAGTTTCCCAAACTTTTGGTTCCATTGCCCCACATCTTGAAAAAATAAATATTTCTCATCGCCCCAACTCAAGTCAACCCATAAAATTCTACACTATGCCCATATAGCTTCTACCACCCCACCCTCGAACCATTTCATCGTCTCCCCGGGGGCGATATCACTCACTTTGTTAAACACTGGTCTCACCGATAATGTTTTAGATAACCTTGTCCACAACCGTGGTCTATCGCAAGAGTCTTCACCTCCAAAATAATTTCAGAATTATGATAGAAATAGTTTTGGAATTGTTTCTCTAATGAAGAAATATGAGAGAGAAAAATATGTCTCGTATTTCTGAGAGATTATGACTCTCATAACCATAATCTGAGAGTTTATTTTTTCGCTTTTTTTTTGTTCTTGCTTCACTTTAAATTTAATTCTCTCTTCTATTTTTACTTCATTTTCAATTTTCCTCTCGCTTTTTATTCTTACTTGATTTTCAATCGTATTCTTTTTTTTTTATTCTCACTTCCAATTAAATTTTGCTCTCTTCTTTTATGCTTACTCTAGTTTCAATCGTATCATGTACTTTTACTTTTTAATTTATTTTCAATTTCATTCTCTTTTATTTCTACTTAACTTTCAAATTCATTCTCTTCTTTTATTCTTGTGCTACTTTCAATTTTATTCTCTTCCTTTATTCTTGTGTCATTTTCAATTTTATTCTCCTCCTTTATTCTTGTGTTATTTTCAATTTTATTCTCCTACTTTAGTTTTACATTGTTTTCAATTTTATTTTCTTCCTTTATTCTTACATTTTTTTAAATTTTATTTCTTTTTTTATTCTTACTTTATTTGAAATTTCATTCGATTGTTTTATTCTTACTTTATTTTCAATTGTATGTTATTCTTTGATTCTTACCTTATTTGCAGTTGTATGCTTTTCTTTGTGATTCTTATTTTTTGTTTTAAATTTTATAATCTGCTTTTGTTTTTAGTCCAATTTGAATTTTATTCTCATCTTATGTTCTTACTTTATATTCAATTCCATTCAATTCTCTTATTCATACTTTATTTTGAATTTTGTTTTCCTCTTTTGTATGTACTTTTTTACATTATGTTAACTTTTTTATTTTAGTTTTACTCTTTCATTCTTCTTTTATCTCTACTTTACCGGTTAAATTTTATTCTCTTCTTATAATGTGTTTCCAATTTAATTTTCTTCTTTTATTTCAACTTTTGTTTCCCTTGTTTTATTCTTGCTTTATTTTCAATTTCATACTCTTTTTGTACTCATTTTTGTAGTAATTTTATCATATACTTTTTTCTCACTCAATCAGAGCTTTTGTTTCCTCGTACATTCTAACTTAATATTCGATTCCATTCACTTCTTTTGTTTTCACTTTATTTTAAATTGTTTCCCTTCTTTTATATTTACTTTTTTTATTCACCTCTTTAATTCTCATTTTATTTTCAAATTTTCCATTCTCTTCTTTTATTCTTACTCTATTTTTGATTTCGTTCCCTTCTTCCATTTTAACTTTATTTTCAGTTTTATTCTATATTCTTTGATTCTTATTTAATTTTTAATTTTATTTTCTTCTTATATTCTTACTTTGTATTAAATTTACTACCTTATTTTGTTCTTACTCTATTTTGAATTTTTTTTCTCCTCTTATATCCCTACTTTATAATCGATCCCATTCTATTCTTTTATTGTCACTTTATTTCAAATTTTGTCCTCTTCTTTTATATTTAGTTTCTTATTCTTTTTATATACTCTTCTTATATCCTTTTTTTTTATTCTTCTCTATTCCTACTTTACTGGTTTAATTCCATTGTCTTCTTTTATTCTTAATTTGTTTTCAGTTTCATTCTTCTTTTATTCTTACTTTATTTCTAATTTTATTCTATTCTTTTATTCTTACTTTATTTCTAATTTTATTCTATTCTTTTATTCTAACTTTATTTTTATTTATTTATTATTATTTTGATATTTTATCAAATTAAAACTTTTTTATGTTGTTACGGCGTAAAAAAATGACACACGGGTTTTTATATATGATTCTACGTTTTCACAAAAATATTCTCCAACAGAACAGGGATCACAAAAACTTTTTACCAGCGATTACACACGCGTTTTGGATATGATACATCTCCGCGTCGTTTTGTTTAATCTTTGAAGTGGGCGTTTCTTCAGTCCGGGCCAGTGGTTAGAATAAATCTCGTACATAATCCGGACATACGAATGAAAGGAGCCAAAAGAGAAATACAAATACCACGCCACAACAGGCAAATTGCCCAATGAGGTGGCTGACTTAAGAACAGCATGGATCCCCGAGCCATTTTTTGGAGGCCCTACCTACTACTGCTATACCACACATGCACCGACCCCCCCCCCCCCCCCCGCGGAACCCTCCAATGAATCGGTACATGCGGGAATGTGCGTGTACGTGTAGTGAAACCTGACGTGAAGTTTTTGTTGCTCTGTAATGCTTGTTATGTGTAGTGCTGCCATCTGCCACCAGTTTTTCTAACTATGAGTGAAGTGTTATGATTGAATGATTTATCGTTGTAGGACTGTTGCTCTCTGTGGCGAGACTTTTTAACGGGGAGATCGGCTCGCATTTCCGCCTTGAAGTTGGGAACCACAGAAAACCAACTTCAGCCGACCACCACTGTGGGGTTCGAACCCGGATCCTCGCATCGCGAGTCCGTCACTATAACCACTCGACCACCACAGCGGCACCAAAGCTTTTATATGCTATATTATTTCCATTACTCTCAGTAACACCCTCTTATAGTCTACAGAGTGTATCTAATCTCTCTCCCCATCCTGAAATAGCAAACCGAAACTAACAACATTTCATTAATCAGTTTCAGAAGAAAACAAAGAACGTTGCATTGATTTGCGCACGAGTGCTACAAGCGCGCTCTTCATATAGTTTAGATATATAGTCGATAACCATATTTTTATGGTCATTGTTATTTAGCCACCTCGTTGGGCATTTTGTCTGTTGTAGCCATTGTATTTGTATTAGTGTGTTTGTGAACATCACATAAACATATGTACGAATCTTTTCCCACGCTTGAGAAGACGCCAGATCTTATTATTAATTTATTTTCAACGTTTATTTTTTTTAAATCTTTTATTCTTACTTTATTTTCAATTTTATTCATTCTTCTTCAATGTTTGCCCCGCGGGACAAATGTGGCCAACGGAGATTTTTATAGTGGCCCACCGACCCTTTTTTAAAAAAATATCTAAAAACATCGAAAAATGAATAATTCAAAAAAAAAAAAAAACATTCCGTGAAATCCGCAGGTCACTTGCAGTTGGTTATGATGTGGTATGTAAAATCTGCGATGGTTTTGAGCTTCACCACAGTGACGTTTTGCATTTGTTATATTATCTATAAGCTGGGGGGGGGGGATCCAGGATCAAACACTTTTTAAGGCGCCTGATGCCATATATTTTATATATTTCCTCAGAAACGAAAACTCGTCATATAAGAATTATAGACTTTATAGAATTGTTCGAAAAATAATTATTCAAAGAAATAATTTTTTTCTTAGAAATTTTCTTTTCTAAGAATTAGGGAGATAAATTTTAGATTAATATTTTTAAATTTTTAAAAATTTAGATTGATTTGCTAAAAAGAATCAAAATTAATATTTAGTGAAAAAAATAATTTCAGGATAAATAAAAGCCATCAATTTCTTAGATTGCCCCTATTTTTACTCGGGACCCCATTGGTCTATCCAAAAAGAGACGTCACTGTACATTACAAGTCCTTGTATGTAAATCTGAAGGGATTCTTCTTTACAATAATTCTAAATACCGCAATATATGAGTTAGTAGCCCGCTAGGTTCCTTAAAAGTTTCATTTTGGCCTGCAATGTCTGGAACGTTGAAGATCCTAGTTCCATTCCAACTTCATTCATATTTATTTATTGTAATGGAATTGGAATACAGAGAGAATCGAAATTTTTTAAATAGAAATTACACATACAAATAGACATTTATTTGTCAAATAAAAACTTTTACTCTTGCTATATAGTGTAAAAATTTAGACACGCACGAGTTTTCATAATTTCACATTTTCGCAAAGATATTCTCCATTGTTATGGATATAGGAAATCTCTACGTTGTTTTGTTTAATCTTTGAAGTGGACGCTTCTTTTCGGTCTAGATCAGAGGTCAGAATACATCTCGTACATAATCCGGACATACGAATGAAGGGAGCAAGAGGGGAAGTGCTTACGCTATATTATTTCCATTACTCTCAGTGTAACACCCTCTTATAGACTACATATAGCCCATATCTCTCCCCACCTTAAAATAACAAACCAAAACCAACATTTCATTCATCAGTTTCAGAAGGGAAAAAAGAATGTTGCATTGATGTGCGCGTACGAGTGCTACTAGTGTATTTGTGCACACCACATACACATATGTGCGAATCTTTTCCCACTCTCGAGAAGACGCCAGATCTTATTCCTTTTGCCTAATGTACTAAGTGGTCGGGTTCTTGGGTTTATTGCCTTCGAAAAGCCTCCTTGGTGGTGGTGGTGTATATATGCTCTTACTCTCTCTCTCTCTCTCTCTCACTGACATCTCCTACCCAAAATGGCTCTCGACGCGAAGCCAAGATGAGCGTACGGTAAATCCATTAGTATAAATGGACTTTGGGTATACATAACCGAGCTTTTGAATTCCCCGAGGGTTTTATTTTAGGGGCATATAGAGCATCCCTGGTAATATTTCGCACAGGCTCTCTCTCGATCTATCTCTTCTTATTTCTAGCTTTTTTTCGTTACTCTCCATCTCTTGACTACTCGATATCTGTTCGTTCGTGCTTTTGCTTCATTTCTGCCAACGCAAAATATCTCCTTCTGTATTCATGGGATAAAATCGAGGAACCGGATGCTTCCAGAAGAGAGAGGAGCAGCAAAAACATCCGCGACATCCATTAGTTTGACTTTAACACAGACGTGTCTTAAGGCATTCGTGTTTAACTGGTTACAGAAGAAGAAGCAGCAGTTTTCCTCCTTGAAAAGACTTTTAGTCTCGGTAAAAGTCTTAATTGTAAAATGCGTGATGGTATCTCCGTATATCTCTGACGGGACAGTGAAGGTTATCCGAGAGCTGGAATACGGTTTATCTTCTCCTAGAGTCCTCTACGAAAAATCTTACGTATGGTATCGATACCCAAACATCAGCTTACTCACAATAAATAGCTCATACAAATTCTCGTTAATTCGATCGCTTAAAACCGCCCAGACATGAATCTCAAACACTGGTGGTTTTTGAAATATTTTCCTCCAATATTTCTTACGAATTCACCATTTTAGATTTGGAGCTATTCGTATTTTATAGCTATTTACTATCGTTGGGATATTCCATGTCTTGGTTTACAAGTGAATGATATTTCTGAGCTCTCTCGATACATTACATACTAATTCTAAATTCCTATTTGCTTCTCTCCCACGCATTCATCCTAAGGAAGCATTAGAGAGATATTATAACCATTTAACTGATAGCCACCAATCATGTATGAAGATATGTATAATCTTGATCACACGCTACAGGATATGGTGGATTGAAAATCCTTCTAGAGCCAAATCTTATAAGTCTGTAGATATGTAACGAAAATCAAGTAAGCGGTTTAATAGAAATGTTTCTGTGTGGCATTGAAGGAATCTTTTAAATTAAAAGAACGCGCGCGGAATGGATAAATATTTTTATCCATTCCAATGCATGTGGTGGTCGGTTGAAGTTGGTTTTCTGTGGTTCCAAACTTCGAGGCAATTTCCCGGTTAAAAATTCTCGCCACCGAGAGCAACAGACCTACAACGTTACAATTATTCAGTTATTGCACTTCACTCATAGTTAGAAAACTTGATGGCAGGTGGCAGCACTACACATAACCATCATTACACGGTAATGAACTTCGCGTTAGGTTCACAACACGTATACTCACATTCCAACATGTGCCAATTCGTTAGAAATTCAGCAGAAGAATGTGGAGGAAGTGCTTGTTTGATTGGATATACGTCTGAAGCTGCTTATGCAATGGCCTTCCTATAGTGAAAAGGCACATGTATAACGGAGAAAAGCTCTCTCCTTCAGTTCTTGATCAGTTTCTTTCCATCGAATCCTCTTTCCCCAGACCTTGTGTGTGCTGAATGTGGCCGTACGTGGACAGCCAGACCTAACTCAAGCAAAAGCTCACAAGTTCTGACACTGCCACAAGATGATAACTTATCCAAAGATGATGTAACTTTCCTTGTCAGAAATTATGAGCTTTGGCCCGAGTTAGGCCTGTCTGCCCCTGTATGGCCTTGTTCAGCGCACACGAGCTCTAAGAAAAGAGGATTCGTTGGCTTTGTAGTCTAGTGGGCTAGGGCACTCACCAGGCAAGTGAGAGGACGTGGGTCCGATTCCCCACTTGAATTTTCTTTTCTAGATTTACCTTCGCATCAGCCAGCTGTCGAAACCTTCGTTATGTAACTATGTTCAGCAAATTAAATTGCTTCCTGCGGGCAGCCAAAATTTCTTAATCCATTCCTCATTTTACTGGCGAACCATTGCTCCTAGAGGCATATTTCTAATTAGAAAACGTATCCAATTAACGCGTAAAACCCAGATCCGTCATTCATATCGCAAGGGATTGTACAGCTACTAAACATAAAAATTAACTTCTTATACGGACACCCTGTCTTCAAAAACCTCGCAATGTTGTTGCCTTGTCTCTCCTGAGGCAAAAAAAAAAAATCCATTTTTCTAAGAGCAAAATTCACTGAGATATTTTAATTCCAAAATCGGAGAAAAGTTGGGAAGTAACAGCATATCGAGGAAAAAATGTGTTCGTTAGTTTATGATGTTTTTTTTTCACCTCCAGTTTTTGAACCCAAACATCTCAGTGAGTATTGCATTTGAAAACGTGGAATTTTTTTGTTGGCCTCAGGTGAGACAGGGCAATAATTTTTTAATTATGTTTTTGAGGACATGGGTGTCCGGATAAAAAGTTATTTTTTTATATTTTAATAACTATACAGCACTTTGCAATATGAATGAGGTATCGGATGTCTACATGTTAATTAAATGCAGTAGAATCCCGACTATTCGGCCTCCGTACTGCCCGGCCTAGTCTCTGGGCACCATGACGTCGCCAACTCATCGGAACTACCGCCAAATGTCTCCAAGTTTGTTGCTAATTTAGCTATATTTATAGAGGAATGCGTAATTTTCATTTTTACATAAGATTAAAAAAAAAAGACTATTAAAATGCATAATAAATTATGAATAAGAACAATTTGCATAATTTTCGTAACAATATTTATATCCTTGGACTTTTAAAACATACAGACATAACAAGCATTTATATTATGTATGCATTTACTTGTACCAAGAAGTCATAAAATATGGATAGGAGAAGTTTTTGGTATTAAGACGGTGTTTTTGATGGTATTGGTGGGAATATGAAGTGAGCATTTATAAAACTCTGGCCTATCCGGCTCTTCTGTTATCCGCCCCCCCCCCCTCTTCCGTCACAGTAGGCCGGATAGTCCGGATTCTATTGCACTTTTTTCTAATTGGAAGTAAGCCTCTAGTATCAACGGTTCGCCAGGAAAATGCGGTAAGGGTAGGTATGGAATCACCCCATATATTCACAATTACTGAGTTAGTTACGAATGACTAACGTTCAAAAATATTCGATTAATCGGTCAAAAAAAAAAATTGATTAACCAGTTAAAAATTTTAATCGACCTAGCCCTACTTGATATCAAATCCATGATTCAGTTCAGGATTTCTCAAGATCCTCTCGCCGGATTTGAGAGAATAGGAACGACCAATTCATTTTCTGTTCGTTAACCTTAGGAATATGATTAAAATTTTGTTCCCTGCTATTTCCATTAATATCCAATTGCATTTCACAATCAGGCCAAACATTCATCGAGTCATTAATTTTTGTGATGATTAAAAATTCCATATAGTCGAATAATAATCGAGGACGAGCTGGATTCGAATCGTTAACGCGTTTTAATTACAGATATGCTTTTAAACATTCAGTGCATTCGATTCCAGAGCTCATCAACCGAAGTTTTAAGTTCCACGATTGACGTTTGTGGAGAAAGTGTGAATGAACAAATGGCACGCGTTTTGCCCACAATATTCCGACTCGCACTGAATCTCTTCCTTTCATTTTTAGAGAGAAAAATTTTTCATTTTGCTTTTTCGTTTTAAAATGAAAAACGGGGAATACAACCAACCAATGTTAAATTTACGCCCGCTCGGGGGATCATTGCCTTGCATCTGCAGCTTCTGGAAGCTACTGATAACGAAAAATTTATTATCAACCCCCCTCTCTCCCACCAATTTTATTTTTTATATTTTTTAGTTTTTTTCTCCATTTTACTCTTCTTTACTAGAGAAATATGTTTTTTTTTTTCATCTTCTCGTCACGCGAATAACGTTTTCGAGGGTGGAATGAGAGATATGTATTATACATACATATTTCTATTTAAAATGATGGAGACATAAAACGCTTTTTCGCGTTAAAAGTTCCATTTTGCACTCTCCACGTCAAGTTTTTTTTTCATTAGAAACATTATAAATGAACGGTGGGGGAAAAGAAAGATTATTTCGTAAGCGTTGAGAGTTTAAGATGGTTTCTAATTGAGTTTTTTTTTTTTTTTAAGAATTTTCCCAAACGAAATTCGCTTTAGCTATGTAATCAAATTTATCTACCTCCTTGCCATATATTGAAGACTAGCTGAGAGAAATGAATATCTCGAGTTTTCGTACATAAAAAAAAAATTCATATTCGGTGATTGTGAACTTCTATTGAAGAGGTCTTCAACGAGTGGCCATATTTCCGCATCGAAGCTTTTTGTCGTGGCCCGCCGATCATTTTCAAAAAATTATTGAAAACATTGAAAAACGATTAATTCTACAATTTATGGAAGAAATAATTTCGGAAATTTTAGAAACAAATA
The DNA here is from genome assembly GCF_987345545.1 of Pholcus phalangioides. Classification (NCBI taxonomy): domain Eukaryota; kingdom Metazoa; phylum Arthropoda; class Arachnida; order Araneae; family Pholcidae; genus Pholcus; species Pholcus phalangioides. The sequence continues at coordinate 49,591,604 of NW_028301597.1, forward strand.
ATTTCAGAATTTTGGAAACAAATAATCTCAGAATTTTGGAAACAAATAATTTCAGAATTTTGGAAACAAATAATTTCAGAATCTTCTCGTCATGCGAATAGTGTTTTCGAGGGTTGAATGAGAGATATTTATTATACACCCCCATATTTCTGTTTAAAATGATGGAGACATAAAACGCTTATTCGCTGTAAAAGTTCCATTTTGCACTCACTGTCCACGTCCCGTTTTTTCATTAGAAACATTATAAATGAACGGTGAAGAATAGAAAAATTATTTCGTAAGCGTTGAGAGTTTAAGGTCAAAGCATGGCTCGAGGGGCACATTAGGCCCTCGGAGATTTTTGTCGTGATCATTTTCAAAAAATGGTTGAAAACATTGATAAACGATTGATTCTAGAATTAATGAAAGAAATATAATAACAGAATTGATGGAAATTCGGAATTGCATGGTAAAAAAGAATAATTTAGAATTTTTGAAGCAAATAATTTCAGAATTTTCAAATACTTTAAGAATCTTCTTTTCACGCGAATGACGTTTTTGAGAGATTTTGATGTCTCGAGCTTTTATGAGTAAAAAAGTTACATTCGTGATTGTAAACTTCTAATGAAAAATGTAAATACAATATCAAATAACATGCGTTGAACATTAGTTGGGCCAAACATGTTCACTCATCGCACGTGAACCAAATATGGCAATCGGTGTTCAAGAATCATTCTGTGCCAGTTTCGAGTGGAAAAACACAGTGAGTCACAAAAAATCTAAATTTCTGTACGCCCCCCCCCTTCCATAATTTGTGGAAAGTTGTTGCCCCTTCTTAGGACAACAAAAAAAATTCCAAGTTTCCAAGTGCAATATCCGCTGAGATATTTGAATTCTAAAATCGAAGAAAAGTTGGGAAAGAACGGCAAAAACTAACGGAAAACGGTTCTTTCTCTCATTTATGATGTTACTTCCGTTTTTGAATACAGCGAATATTGCACTTAGAAACATCGTTTTTTTGGGAAGGGGGCTCAGGAGAAAGCCAGGGCAACAATTTTTTAATCGAAAGTTAGATGACAGGAGGGACCATCTAAAAATTTAGATTCTTTTATTTTGCTACGCACTGTATTTTCACTCCCGAAACCAGTACAGAGTCATTTTTGAACATATTTTGCGCATTTTTAAAATTGAAACCAAACCTCTACGACTAACGGTTAATGAGATAAAGGCCGAATAAGGACTTAGAGGACACCCTGTATAACGTTATACTTTAAATCCCATAAGTATATGAACCAAAATCCTATTACGTACAGTTTTGAAATTTTAATGGATCGCTCCATACCGTTCCTGATGTTTTAAAATGGATTTCCATTTCCACGCCTATTTTTCGAAATACGTACAATGAAAATGGCGTCGGCGAAGTGAAATAAATGACCATTAGGATTCGAATTATCACCCGCCGTTACACTCTACGACTAATTCGAAAAAGAATCTCATTTAATTTTAATTGAAAGATTTCCCCCCCCCTCCGTCCATAGAAACACACGTCGATAGTAATAAAAATTTCTTATGGGGGGGGGGGGAAAGAACCGAAAAATCTATTCAGTGTAACTCTAAAATGAAATTGAAAAAAGGACATACATAGGAAATAATGATAAAATTTAAAAAAAATCCAAAACATTGAAGAAATCGACGAGAAAAACTAACGTCATTTATCCGTAGGTTTTTCCTCCAATTTTAAATTTTTTCATTCTTATATATATCCGTCAGCGAACTAATCACATTGTGTAAAATATTCTGAGCATGATTAAGATGATTCTAAATTACACCGTTTCTTTACAACCATTAAAAGTGTTCCGCCAGTTAAAAATAAAATAGGAAAGAGAAGAAAAAAATAAAGGCGATGGAAAAGTTCATTCTGGATGAATGTCATTTAATGAAAGGGCACAATTAATTAGTGGAAGCTTTGGATCCTCATTAAAGTAAGATAATTAACGTTAGGTCCGCATTTTAATTGAACTCGGGCAAAAGAGCTTGTTAGTTTCGGTTTGTTACCGAAAGGAAACTACTGCTTATAACAGTCTCGGGAAGAAGGAGGAGTAAGAAGAAGGGTTTTTAAACTGCACTTTACAAACACGCTACTATGTGTTCAATTATAAATTACTCGCTTTTCTTTGCTATTTTTTTTGTGAATTTTTCTATTTATTTCTTTCGGGCAAAGTCGTCTTTCGTAATGAGCGGAGATATCCGGTTACACTCACACACACACTCACAAAAAATAAGGGAAAGGAGAAATAGCAATTATTTTTACGGCCGAAACCCGAATGACAGATGCGCATTTCGTTTTTAACCAAATATTTTTATGTATTTTAGTAATAGGTATATTTTATCTGAGCACCAGGTGTGCGTTGATACATTTGTTGCTTTTAATCCTTTCTACTCGCGATAAACTACAAACGAAACATTCTTTTAGCCGGTTCGGAAAAAATATATATGGACTATTGTTTTACATTGGAGTTGTAGTTGTCCCGATTTTAATCACTTTTTTGGCAACTGCCGTGAAATTTCGAGTTCTTTTATTTCTTGTTAATTAATTGATTCCATCTAACTTCGGTACAACTACAACAACTCTTTTTTATTTTTATTATTTTTTTTTGGTAATTAAAAATGAAATTGAATTGATAAATCTCACGGATGTACATGTATGATTGTTGTTTTATAATTGAATCTTTACATTTGATCGAATCTTGTGATTAATATCTAATCTTAAATCACGATCGGTATTTAAGTTATTGCGAAATGAATCACACAGATGTCATCTTTGTGCTTCGTCCTTTCTTTTTCTTTCTGACTTTCCGTGAAATATTTCTTACTTTTTATTTTTTCTTCTTTCTTTGTCATTCACTTTCTTCTTAAAATATTTTACTACCTTATCGTTTTTCACATTTATTTTTCGTTCACCTTCCTGTTTCTTTCTTGCTAATTGATTGACTCCATCTAAGTTCGGTTCAGAGCAACAACACCCTCTTATTTTTATTTTATGGTAATTCGAAATGAAATTGTGAATTGATAAATCTCACGGATGTACACGTATGATTATTGCTGTTTTATGATTGAATGTTCATCTTTTACGGAATCGTATGATTACGTATTACCAATCGAGCATCTTATATCGCTATCAGTATTTAAGTTATTGCAAAATGAATTACAGATGCCATCTTTGTTTGTGTTTATGTTTCTTCCTTTCTTTGTCTTTCTGACTTTCCATGAAATTTTTCATATTTTTAATTGTTTTCTTTCTTTGTCTTCTTTGCCATGCCTGAATCGTTTGTTTCGCTTGGGCTTTCTACAAATATCCTTATGCACTGATATTTCATTGATGGATTTTCACTTCTCCCTTGAAAATATTTTACCACCTTATCGTTTTTCACATTTATTTTCCTTTCGTGCTAGTTAGTTGACTCCATCTAAGTTCGCTTCAGCAACAACAACCTCTTATTTTTATGTTATTATAATTAGAAACGAAATTGAATTGGTAAACTTCACGGATGTACATGTATGATTGCTGTTGTTTTCCAATTCAATCTTCATCTTTGATGGAATCGTATGTATCGAGCGTGTTGTATCACGATCGGCATTTAAGTTATTGCAAAGTTAAGTTTATTAAATGAATTACAGATGCCATCTCTGTTTATGTTTACTCCTTTCTTTGTCTTTCTGCCTTTCCATGAAAATTTCTCTCACTTTTACTTGTTTCCCCTTCTTTACTTTCTTACCACACTTAAATCGTTTGCTTTACTTTGCCTTTCTACGGGATATCCTTCTGTGCATCGCCCATCTTTTCATTATCTCTCCGTCTTTAAAATCATTTTCAATTTTTCCACATTTTCCTTTTTGTTTTTCGCATTTATTTTTCTTTCATCCTCTTTTTATATTTTGTTGTAGTTTTTCCAATAGATACAGGGTATTTTGTGTTTCCTCTTTCCTTTTCTTACCTATTTTTCGTTTCTTCTTTCCTGTTCTTTGCTTTTCCCTTCCATTTTTTACTATTTCCTTATTTTTTTCCCCGTGTATTCTGCTATTTTCTACATTTAGTTTCCTCTTTTCTGCTGAGTTTCGTGTTTTACTAATACTTTTCTTTTTCCCTTAGCTACTTTTCATTATTTTTTTTACATTTTTTTTTTTTTTTTGCAATTTTCATATTTTCTTCCTTGTTTTTGCGTTTTCATGTTTTTCTTTCCTCTTCTTCGGTACTTTTCTTTCGTTTTCGTTGCTATTTTTCATTTTTTTTCTTTCATATTCCTTGCTTTTTTCTTTCTTGACATGTTTTTTTAACTATTTGCGCATTCTTCACTAATAAAATATTTTATTTTCCTGCATTTTGCTATTTTTCACTTCTTTCCTTTCCTCTTCTTTCCTTCCCCACTTTAATTTCTTTTTCTTCCCCATTTTTCATTTCTCTTTCCTCTCTTTCTTATTCTTCCACCCTCTTCTTTCCTATTTTCCTGTTTTTATTTCCTGCCTTTAGCTCTTTTTTTATTATCCTTCCTCTTCTTTTTTCTGTTTTCCTAATTTTATTTCAACCCTTTTTCTTGTTCTAAATTCTTTCTTCCTCTTTTTCTTTATTTTCCAATTTTTTTCTTTTCTTCTGTTATATCTTCCGCTAATTTTTATCCTTTCTATCATTTGTTCTTCATACTCCACACACATTGACTTTCCATGTGTTATTTCTCCATTGACTTTCCCTTTTTTTTCAATATTTTCCTCCTCTATCAAGTTCTCAAGTGGGCCTAAATTTAGAAAAATTACAGCACCTTGAAAATAGTCTTTCAATGCCTTCTATCATCGAGCACTTTTAAATACTTCCCACGGTGCTTGCGAGCAACAGGTTTAAGATGTGGGTTTTACCCAGTCTCACAAATAAATTTGTTTCAACTGCTCCCCCCCCCCCCCTGCTCCGAGTCAACCCATTGGATTCAGTTATACAAATACAAATACAACGCCACAACAGGCAAATTGCCCAACGAGGTGGCTGACTCAAGAACATCATGGATCCCCGAGCCGACACCACACATGCGGAACCCCGAACGAATCGGTACATGCGGGAATGTGCGTGTGCGTGTAGTGAAACCTGACGTGAAGTTTTTTGTTTCTCTGTAATGCTTGTTATGTGTAGTGCTGCCATCTGCCACCAGTTTTTCAAACTATGAGTGAAGTGTTATGATTGAATGATTTATCGTTGTAGGACTGTTGCTCTCTGTGGCGAGACTTTTTTAACGGGGAGATCAGCTCGCATTTGTGCCTTGAAGTTGGTAACCACAGAAAACCAACTTCAGCCGACCACCACTGTGGGGTTATATATTACTATAATATATTACTATATTACTACAAGTAATTTTCAAATTCAATTTATGAGAAGTGAAAAGTACCTCGGATGACCCGGAACTCTGTTAATTGAGGGTCGAATAGCCGGGATCCTACTGTAGATAGATTGGCCAAGGAATTGGCCATTGAATAAGGGTGTTAGATTAAATACTACAGGTTTCTGTTGATTGCGAATGGCTAACCCAAAAAACATCAATGTTCTAGCTAATATTTCAAGTATCGACTTGTTAATTTTAAGGTCAATACTCTAACGATTCAGCTGCCAGATTGATTCTATACATACCATGAAGTGCAAGGACAGAAAAATGTTGTAATATCAAAATGAAATACAGATAAACCTCGCTACAGCGATAAATCTTATTCACAAATCTATTTATCTATCCCTCTACAACGATATATTTTCCGTCTTGTTTGGAAATGTCTATATTCTACGTATATACAACCGTTTTCAGCCCATGTCCCCTTTTCCTACAATATTTTCTTCTTGTGGCGCCCTATCGTCTCCAGAGCCCTTAACCCAACCCAGATCGAGACCCTTTTCATATATGGAATCGAATTTAATGAAAACTGAATTTTTATGAACAAAGATTTGTGAATAAGATCTATCTAATCAGAAATCACCAACGAATAAGACAGATATTCCATGTATTTGCCTTATTCGTTAGTAATTTCTGAGTGTTATTGGGCAAACTTTTTCTACTCCTTCTTAAAACCGATCTATCTGGAACGCTGGGCAATGCATAGATGGTAGGCGATCATCTCTCTCAATCAGCCGAATTAAAATATGAAAAATAGGTCTGTGTAAAAAAAATGGAAGATCCAACGAAAATACAATTCACCCTTCCGATAAATCACCCTGGGTCTACCTTGGGCTAGAGTTCAGTGAGCCTCCTTCTTATGGGGTTTTACACATGGCCGTCTCAACAACATGAGTCCCCGGGAAAACATCATGTTCTGGGGTCCCGCATACTTAGCTGGAAGTAACAGTTTACATATTTACATACTTCTATTCAAAAATCATAGTACGTACTAGATCTCATTATGCAGGACCCCCTATGGATATGAGGTTAACGATCTATGTCCACATGGGCCCATGGGTTAAGATGGCCCTGGTTTTATGGACAGCTCCGCTGGGTTATGAAAGTAGTAGCATTTTCTCCCACTATATTTAACTTGAAAGCTCTAATTTTTCACAACTCTCCGTGACCACCCTTCACCACTTATCGTGGCTTCCCTTTCACATCTGATTTTCACCCGTGGTCCGCTATAGACTATAGAATATCCCAGAACGCCGGAAGGTACATATGCCCCCGATTGAGAACCACTGCTCTAATTTTAAACTACTGCCTCTCGATACAACAATAATCCCTCTGCAACGATATATTTTTTTTTTCGTGGTTCGCAGAATATCGTTATATCGAGGTTACACTGTAACTAATTTCGTATGAAAATTCGAAAAAACCTCCAATGGAGCGACATTTCGCTTGTGTCGACACTTACTCCAGAATTACGATTCCTGCTCAACCCCACGATGTGAAAACAGTTTGTTTTCCTCTTTCTCTCTCTCTCTCTCCACGAAACGCATTTTCTCGTTTTAATTAGGGGAGAAAAATTTAGTAAATATATCAACATCAGTTTTTAATTGTCGTCGGATGTGCCACTGCACGCACCATGGAAATAACACGCATTCATACCGAAAAATTAAAAAAAAACCAAAAACTTTTCATCACCAGTTAATGACGGCGACGAAAGTGCGAGAGAGAGATTTTATGCCCCGGATATAAAAGTATTGGTAATCATAGAGTTTTTCAGCTTCATTAAAACTAATGACAAACAACTGTTTGTTTCAAAAAGAAATCATATTAAAAATAATTATTTCTCCCCCCACCATCCCGAGGCCGGTGATGAGGAAATTGTCTTTTAATGAACGGGGTCGGGGGGGGGGGCTTAGTTACTGAGAAATGCAATGATTTTGACCATGGGTATGAAAAGTGGATGGTGGAAGGGCAGGCATAGCCAATTAGCCTCCGCGTCTAATCTTGATTAAAATAAGCTAATTAGAGATGGCAACAGCGCAGAACGGGTGACGTCATATTCGAATTCGTGGTATGTTGTAGGTAGGTAGGTAGATACGAAGAGAGCGAGAGAGAGAGTCGGTTTCGTGCTCCGCGGTGATTGCGTCCTCTTTGCCCTTAATTGGGGGCCTCCGTAAGATACACACATACACGCATGTATTTCTACGTACGTCCGTACATATATATAGAAGACTTCCCCTCAAATTAATTCATTAGCGAGAGCCAGCGCCAAAGTAAACGCCGCCCTAATGAGTGATCATTAGAGTAGTCCTGACACGAATATAATTGAATAGATGAACATTTTTTTTTTCTCCTCTCCTTCTCCGTGTAGTTATTTCGTATGTATATAACTCTCTAGTCCAACACACACAGAGAGATTCAGGTTGGTTAGTGCTCGTTAATCAAGATTCACTGGAACACACCATCAGGACGGGGGACATTCCTTGAAAGCAAAGCAACGAACAGCATCACGCATCGAGGACAGACGGACGGACGGACTGTCGCGTCAACGAACACGCAAACTACTCTTTAACACACGCTCCGTTGCGCGTCTTTCCGTTCAGAGTACATGAATACATAGTTTGGTGACTCAAAACTTGTACTTCATCCTCATCGTCATCACCATATTTTCCTGAGTTTAAATATGCAAATCAGACGCATGCGTAGTATGACTCGGACGTGAAATGGAACCAAGAGGTTTGAAAGGAATGCGAAGGATTCGCGCGAACGCCATTCAACCAGAATATTTTCTGTCATGGTCAAATTCATGTGACTTCTTTTTTTTTTTTTTGGTGAAGCCTCGGAAATTTCAGATGGACTTTGGTTTTCTGCTGTTTTCCAACTTCGAGACGTGTGAATGCCAGCTGGTCTCCCGTTTGATAAGTCTCTCCGCAGAGAGCCGGCAGACTTTCAGCATGTGGTGGTCGAGTGTTCACATTGACGGATTCCCATCGTGAGGACCGGGTTCGAACCCCACCGTCGCCACAGTGTTGGTCTGCTGTAGTTGGTTTCCTGTGGTTCCCAATTTCGAAGCGCGAATGCGAGCCAATCTCCCCATTAAAAAGTCTCGCCACAGAGATCATCAAGCCCACAACGGTAAAATCTTCAATCATTACACTTCACTCAGTTAGAAGAATTGATGGCAGGTGGCAGCATTATACAGAAACATCCTTCCCGTTAGGCTCACAACACGCACATTGCGGAATGTATCGATTTGTTAGAAATTCCGTAGAGGTATGTGTGCGAGGTGCATGTGCGTTTAAGTAGTGGTAGTAGACCTTCAGCATAATATTTACATGCATGAAAATTTAAGCGTATACTATCTTCACTTAAAAATCTTGATTCATTGAATTTGATTTGAACTTAGTAGATGGCAGCACCAGTAATAGATCACGAAAGAAGCCTAACTCTGCCTAATCTCTAAATACGTCGGAACTACGCACGAGCGCGTGCGCACACACACAATACGTTCAGGCATATACCTATTCGTTATAAATTCGGCAAAGAAATGTGTGTGATTGATTGATTGATGACCGCTCACGCCCAGAGCTGTTGTGCAAGACAACTTCCTCTCTTCACCGCCTAGGAGGCTGGGTCGTGTCGGAGAGCATCTTCTATTTATTCTCACAACAAATGAAAAAATTATGCTACATTCTATAGAAACAATCCATCAGAAGACATTGAGAATACATACGATCAGGATTAACTAAGAGAAAAATGAAATAAAATATGTAAACCATCGAAAAAAGATCAAATACACGCCATTTGCACTAATTAGCTATGTACTATTATATACATTCTGTGGAAACAATCCATAAGAAAACATTGAGCACCACGATTCAATCAAGATTAACGTGAAAGAATAATGAAATATAATTATGTACCAAAGAATAAACACAAAAAAGCTTATTTACACAGATTTGCCATGAACTACCATATACATTCTATGGAAACAATAAATCAGAGAAAATTGAGCACGATACAATCAGGATTAACAAAAGAGGAAAATGAAATGAAATAAAATAAATATATATACCAAAGAAAAAAAGCACACACTAATTTACACTGACGACCATGCACATTCACATCTGGATGCTGTAATTGGGATGTAGAGGGCATATCCGAGGGAGGAAGGGCTGCCTGGATTGATCTTTCTTTACTCCTGAGTCTTGTGATCATGGGATGCTGGCTAGGAATTTTCGGTCTTGGTTCTGAAGCGGTATATTCGGAGTCGTTGGAATCGTCGGTCCGGTTAACTAGACGTCTGAATTCAGTTTTGCGTATTTCAGGATGTTTCACAAGTTTTATTATGCGGTTTGCATTCATGATGCGTTGTTTCCAGATTGTCAGCTTGTCCCGGTCTGGTAATTTAAAATGGAACTCTTTGGTTTTGGGACACTCTGAGATGAAATGAAAATTGTTTCCCTCTTTTCCGCCGAGGCAGAGGCTACTGTTTTGAATCTTGAATCTTGCCAAATAGGCCGGGAATGGGTCCGTATTCGGTGAAAGAGATGATGGTGTTTCTGGGCGATGGCAAGTGGTGTATACTGACTTTAGGTAGAATTTCGGGAATCTTACGCCCTGTACATTCAGTGTCCCATCTTTCTCAATGTGTATAAGCTGCATGTACGGTTAAGTAGAAGCAGTAGGGGTTTATGAACTTCAGTTTGGGAACCGCAACGCTATTTGGTATTCTTTCACTTGGTATCCGATGACTGAAATTGAAATTCTAGAAATTAATGAATTCCCACTAGGGGGGGATGTTGCAAGAGTGGATGCTTGGGGTTCGGGGCCGAAATCAACCTCAGCTATAAAATATAGCTAGGGCCATGTCTATGCTTCGATAGAATCTCATAAAAAAGTAAACTGCAGCAAATCCTCCATCATCTTTGAGCTAGATCTAGTCCAAGATGTTCCGGAGTGCTCTACGGCTAAGACGGTTGCGGACAGTATAGTCGGAGTCGGTGTTTCTGTGGGAGCTCTGTCAGACCATACACGACCCGGGCTCTGTCCCTTCCGGGATGTAAGCCCTTTACCCGTGTGGGCTGCCTAGAAACGCAAAAGAATATGGACTAGGTGAATGTGAGGTTTAGTAGCCATTGAGAAGCGTTAGAATGAAACTGTCTAATGCTTATTCAGTAACATGAAAAACTTTTATAATGTACACAATACGTTTCATACATCGCTTGTGAAAGCCTCTCGGACAAAAAATATTTGACTGCGGTCAATGGAAAGAAACTGATCCAGAACTGAAGGAAAGCGCTTTTTTTATATATGTGCCTCTTCACTACAGGAAGGCCATTGCAAAAGCAGCTCCACACGTATATGGATCACAACGAATACTACTGACCGATTACGAAAATTTCAACAAGGGAGGGAGGAGAGAACACTCTCTAACCTTCTGGTATATAGTATTGAATCTGGTAACGATAACTTATAAAAAAAAAATACGTTCGGTTAAACCTTAGCTTTAGAATGCGCAAAAAAAAAACAAAAAAACTTTCAGCGGAAAAAAATATGATAACATTACTCGAAGTTCCGACAACTAAAAACGAATTTTTTCCCCGTGTCATGATATTGGTCCGTTCCGTTTTTTCGAAAAGTGATAACTAGGGGCTGGGATTTCTATGACTTTGCATATTTTTTATGCATATTTCGGTATTTTTGCACAATAGAGCATTTTTTAATTATTTTCAGTAATTTTAAGACATCTTTTCATGATCTTCAGAATTTAAGGCATATTTTCATGTTTTGGAGCATTATGTTGCATATTGCAACGTGACGAGGAAGAGAGAGAGCTTCGGGGGAAAAACCCTCTTCCCGAGATCCATTTCCCACAACTAGCAATATTAGCAATAACTGGGTGACAATTTTACTTACCTTCGATATAGTTTTTGACAATTATAAGCGATTTTTCGGTGATATAAGCAACTTTTTTCGGCAATTTTTTTCGTGCACCTTTGGCATAATTTTTAACAAGGATTGGCAATTTCCTGTAATTTCCTCGAGGGAATATGGTCAGCCTATTTATAAAAGCATATTCTTTACGCTTCTACGTCATATTTTTAGATTTTGTTAGGGCATAAATGAATTTCTTATGGATCATATTGTGTCGGTTTTTAGGTGAAAAAAATCCTATCCCCCCCTCCCTGGTGATAACAATACCAAAACGATAACATTATCCATGATTTTAATAAGCGGCATCGACTGTATATCCAATTCCAAAAAAAACCCCAATAAATACGTGTTGATGAAAATGAAATTTTTAATCAATCTTAAGAAAGACCTTGGAACACGTTCTCTTCCATTTACTCGATGATTACTGCAAATTCCTCCTCGCATGAAATTATGAGAGAAAATGGGACAGACGTGTCACGTGTCTCACATCTAAGCATAATTTTTAATGGGGGGCGGGGCGGAAGAAGCGGGGGGAAGGGTGGCAAAAATCCAGCTCTAAGGGACATCACAGCTCTCGGAAAATTACAATAGGCATAACGGGGATTAGTTTCGGAACTTTGCTGTACAAACAGCGATAAGAGTCTAGAGAGGATGGGGACGGGGGGGGGGGCTTATTAAGAAGAGGAGGCAGGACGGAAAGGGTTAAAACACACACATTCCATCGGATGTTAAAAGGAGAGCGAGAGAGAGAGAGAGACGCGCGCGCGTGTGTGTGTGATATTTTGAAGTCCCACTTTCTGTTTAATTAGATTTGCCATCCGACAAATGAAACACGAGACACCAGAAGAATCTAATGAAATCATATATGGGCACCGATATCTCCTAATCGCGCTTGTCAAGACCTAATTCCTACTAGTACGTACACTTTCTATGAGCCAATGGCTGGCACGATATCTAATTCGGAGAATGTGTGCTCCTATATATATATATAAATTAAGGAGAGCATGTCAACTTGGAGAATCAGTTAGGAATTTAATAAAATCTTATATATCAGGGAAATTCGTTAAAGAAAATTGTCATCACACGCGTCGTCACTTTTGGATTTAAGCAAAAGCCTCGTTTTCGTATCTTTTGAGACGTTCGTCGCCGTCGTCGTGTATTTACAATTCCGATTGAGAAATGGAATTGACTTCATTAAGCGGCAACTTGGCTTTTCACGGGGAAAAGAGGGAGAGAAACTGCTCGGTACCAAATTAAAGTTCATCTTTTCCTTTTGCTATGGACGCCTAAAACTCACTGAGAGCGAGAGAGAGAGAGAGAGCCTAACGTTATTACTTTCAAGTTCATTAGAAATATCGATGGAGAGAAAGACGGTAAGAAAAATCTCTTCGTACACACACACATAATATAAGGCGAGTAATATGTATGGTGTGTGAGAGTGTATTTGCAGATATATTGTGCCGCTCTTGGTGTGTCCCGGTCATGACGCTCTCTGAATTCTGTAATCAATTAAACGTGGAGGAGAAGAAGAGAGAGAGAGAGAGAGAGGGATGCCGAGGAATGGAAAGAATCGAAGAAAAAGATTAAAGGCAATGGCTGGCGTTGTACTAGCAGAGGACATTTTAGAAGATGAGGAAAGAGGGGGACTAAAGGGGTAAAGATGGCGGAAGGGTTGTCGAGGGCAAAGAGAGAGAGAGAGAGAGAGAGGCGGCACTAATTTCTTACGATAGTCATTAGGTAGTATAGAGCTAAAGAGAGCTAGAGAGAGAGAGCAAGTGAGAGCGGGTGCTAAGGTGAGTAACAAGCTCTGCTGCGAGACGAAACCAATTAGAGAAGAAGTTTCGAGAATCGTCCAAACAAACGAGGAGTTGATTAGGGAGGAGGAGGAAGAAGGGATAGGTGGGGGGGGGGGATCGTCCGGGATCGTCTAGTAATCGCAGAACCAATCCAATTTGGGAAAGGCACCCCGGCAAAAAGAAGGAACCCGAGAGTAAGTAGGCAGGAGAAAGTGAGAAGAGATCTCCTTTTGCAGAATAACCCCCGCAATTTCCTATTCCCAAACATATATACTGTCACACAACTCCAACCTCTATTTTTCCTCTTACCCCAATCTTCTCACTTTTCTCAGTTCTGGGTCCACCGCCACCATCGGATATTCTCGTGCCTTGTTTTGTGTATTTCATTCGTTTTCTAATGAAAGAACGGTGTGAAAATTGCCGAAAAGTAGCCGTGATAAGCGGAAATTTTGCCGCGATCGGATCATTTCTTTGGCATAATCAAAATTGATAACGGTTTTTATCAATACTTTTTTTTTTTATGGTGGAAATCGTTGTTGATTAATATTTTTCATGATACAGTAAAACCTCTTTTTTGCGGGCACCGGTGGGACAAACAAAACTCGTCCGTAAAAGAGTGGCGACCGTTAATCAGGGATTCGAAAAGCATACTTTTATTATGCAACGGGAAATTATTATTTGGCCGTAAAAAAAGGGTGGCTGCATCTGAGGGGGTGTCCGTTGAGATGGATTTTAGTGTATTATGGTTCGATTCAAAAAACCTCTGATTACGTAAAGACGATGATGCCCTTTTCACTTGTTAGTATAAGATATGCAGGAAACTCGTTGTTATGTTGAGCTGATGATTATTGGAAAGAAAATTTCCATATTTTATACTGGGACCCGAGCCTGACAACCATGACTTCCATATCCTGATGTTTTACTCGATTTACGCCTCTGTGTAGAAGAAGTAGTGTGGTAATATTTTCGTAATAAATTATTAGTTTGCGATTTCAAGCTGTAATGCTCACCGAATGAAAGTTCTGAAAATGTCCTGGTCTCTAACAATAATTTCCGGGACTTGTCCCTATTTCGCAGGTACTTCATCTGGTGATCCTTCTTGTACCACATAATATAAAAGATCCTTTTTGAAGAAAAAAAACTTCACGGTAAATAACAGTTTCATTCCCATGACTCGAGGTCAAAGTTTTCAAAACTAAATAAGTCGATATTCTCCTCTTATCAGGAAACTAATAAAAGCTTTTCTTCTCCTCTAAACCCGACCACCTCATCGAGAAGTCCGCTCTCATGTACCTACCTATTCCTCAAGAGCACGTTCATCAGAGTTTGGCATCACGGAATAGTAATTGGTTAGACTTCAATTGATGGCGGGGCTTCAGCAACGTATTTAAGAAAAGTGTTAACTTTTCCTCTTTTTCATTTTCTAACTGATGAAAAGGGAAGACAACGGGCATTACAAGTAATTGCTTGCTGTTTCATCATCAACAGCAGCAGCTTCTTCCTCAACTATCAAGATCCCAGTATATAATCGCACAAAGTATCATCACCTCGGAGATGAAATGAACAACTGCTAAAAGAATCGCGTGCATTTCATCACGAAAAAGTTAGCGTATATGAAGCATTATTACTTTACGAACGGAGTCAAATACCCGGATGCGGTTGCTCCGTCAAAAATCGTGACAACAAAACTTCTGATCCTAATCACCACTCCTTACTCAAAGCTTACACTACAGTGGTGAAGGGTGAAAGCATGGACGATGGTGAACAAGTGATTCTCTCGAGAACCGGCTCGCTAGGGAATTTCACGAAAAAAATAAGAAAAACGTTACTAAAATACACACACCACGAGTGGTGGCGGTGGCTGTGGTGGTTCCAGCAGCAGAAAGTTTTACCTAAAATTGGACCAGTTTCCAGAGCGAGGGAGGGATGGAATATAATAATAATGTATGGTTACCACCAACACCACTAGAAAAAAGAAAGAAAAACCTCCCGGTTTTTTGATGTCGATTAACCTTGATTGTTCCTCCTTTTTTCTTTGTGAGTGTGTGGAAACGTGCTCCGTTAACCTGTTATGCAGAGTTCATGGCCTGTCTTTCGTGGCAAGAGCCTTCATTACCTTAGCCGGTGTTGTAGCACCAGGGGGGCGAGTCCGAGTTGAATACGATTATATTTCTCAAAAGGCCGTAGACAGAAGTGGTCTCTGCCTGTTGCTATCGACACGACGCATCTGATAAATGATAATATATATATGTGTGAGTGTAATTTTTCCTTACAGCGATACCCAGGGCCGTTACTAAGCCGGGACAACCGGGGCACTGCTCCGAGCTGAATAGAGGGACTCAGGAATAATGTACACTTATTTTGCATATTTTTTTCTTTTCCCCCCGAGAAAATGTCTACCCCAGGGCCCCGAAGAGGCACGCTATGGCCCTGGTGACACCTTCATAGAATATGCACGTTAGATAGTTTCTTACCTTAGGATTACATTTTCCGGCAACAATGGTTATGAATTCTCATTTGGATGGTACCCAACGTCTCGAGGTACTTCATCAAGAAAGTACCATCCATAAGGCGTAGCATGTTCACCGCTCTCCCGCAGGGCCGTCTTAAGAGCGCCAAGGCCCCCGGACCGAGGGATTTTTCTGAGTCCCTACCAGGCAAATATACATGTATGCTCCTCGAAAATTTCAACCATACCTCATTTTTGTGACATCCCTCTTCGCTTGAGGTCCCCGGGCCGTGCCCGGGTGGGCCCACGCGTTAAGACGGCATTGCTCTCCCGTATTTTACGGGAAAGGACAATTTTACAATATTATCGGGCTTGGAAGGGACGATCTCCTTCGACTTCCCCTACTCGGTGCCGTCATAACACATGGGGCCTACCCGGGAATGGCCCGACGGCTTCAAGAGAAAAGATGCCTCAGAAAACTGAGAAGCATTTGAATTTTTTGAGGATTTGCCAGGTAGAACCTCAGAAAGATGACTGGGCCCCATGATGCTCCTGAGACGGCCTTGTCCCTACTCTAGATTCACGCCTGATTTGGGCACCAGATTCTTGAGAGCGCTCAAAATCTTTTCGATCGTTTCAAATCACACACTTTGAATATCAGCTTCTTGAGAACACTAAATATCTTCGCGATCGCTTCTGATTTGGAAACCCGCTTTTCAAGCACAAAACTTCTCGACAACACACACATATACAGCTTCCAAAATCCCTACAACCATTTTCAATTACGTACTTTAGACATTTCAAAGCAACAGGTTCAGAAGTTTTATCAACAACAAGAAAGAATCGCTGATACCACAAGCGAAACCCCCCCCCCCCCACATTTTTCTATTCTTCTTAGAATCCGATGAATTCTATATATCTGTACACTTTGAACCAATACAAAGGCAATAAAGAGCGGATATCTCTTGCAGCAGCAACTCAGCCAATGCTTTTTTAGAGAGGAATATATCCTGGCACACACCCACACACACAAGTCTTGCAAAAACTCATCATGATTGCTGAGGGTTAAAGGTTATTTATTGATAAAGTAAGACTTCCTCCTCCCTTCCGTTGAAAATGGAAGTTCAAGATGGAATGGAACATGGAAAAAAATGGATGGGTAGATCCCGGAAGCAATAAAGGAATGAATTCTAAAGAATTCAGATTGGGTGGCAGGATGATGTGTCGGAGCGAACAATTTACTCTGTATTAATCAGTGGAAACCCAATGATTACTTTTCTCTTTCTGTCCCGTATTAACACGTATTTTACGAGACACCAATTTTCACATGTTATTGGGCTCTTAGTAGAAGGGAGCGACCTCCCGCAACTCCCTACTCTGGATCAACGCCTGATTTGGACACCAGCTTCTAGAGAGAAGAACTCTTCCTACCGATCATTTCCATTCTCGAACTTTGAATACCACCTTCTTCAGAACGCTGAAGATCCTCGCGATCGCTTCTGATTCGGATAGCACGTATTTTTGAGAGCAAAATTTCTCAACAACACATTCAGCTTCTCCAGCACACACGAAGTCCCCCCCCCCCCCCACAATCATTTCCAATTACGTACTTTGGACATTCCGAAGCAACAAGTTCAGAACTTGAAGGAATGAATTAAAAAAAAGAGAGAATCGCTGATACCACAGCGACAACCCCGTTTCCCCTCATTCTTCTTAGAATCTGTGAATTATATATATCTATACACTTTGAACCAATACAAAGGCAATAAAGAGCGGACATCTCTTGTATTGCATCAGCAGCAACCCAGCCAAGACCTTTTTAGAGAAGAATATATCCTGGCACACACGCACACAAACCCTGCAAAAACTCAACATCATTGCTGAGGGTTAAAGGCTATTGATCCACCAGGACTTCCTACTCCTCCTCCTCCTTTTCCGTTGAAAATGGAAGTCCAAGATGGAGGTGGGGGGGGAAGGGGGGGGGAAGGAGGGTAGATCCTGGAAGGAATAAATGATATTACAGCATTTCTTATCAAAGGGACTCAAACAGCAAAAAAAAAAAAAAAAAAAGAAGAAGAGTAAAAGCGAAATCTCATCTCTTTTCGGGAATGCTTCCAATCAAGAAGAAGGCTTCGCAAAGCGCTGTTGTCAAGCGGCCCGAAAAAGAGGAGGAAAAAGCAATTCCTGATGTATCACAGAGTGTGTATGTGTACATACACACATACACACACACACAACCCTATTAGCTGAAAATCCATTAGAGGAATAACGCAGCCAATTTCATTAGCACGTCCTACAGTCCCTTTCTTTTGCCAAAAAGTATAAAAAAAAAACCCAGGGATCTCTCTCTCTCTCCGTTGATGGCAGAGAATGTGTGGAGGAAAATGTGAGTTGTGTGCATCGATGCTTCTTACATCTCTCTCTCTCTCTTTTACTTCATCTATTTCTGTATTTGTGCACATTTACCTTCTCTTTACGCTACTGCCGCCCACCACCCGCTTCTCAAGGATGGAACAAGAGAAAAAAAAGAAACCTTTTATCTATTTCACCTATCGAGTTTCTCGTATTGAAAGCCATGCGATGGGTTTCCACTGAGCTACTCGGTGTGAAAAAAAAGGAGTAAGTAGCTAGGGGTGTGTGTTTGTAGTTGTGGGTATAGAGATGGTCGTCGAGGTTGGTCCATGCGTGGTTCCCACCATCCATTGTCCTATAATTCTTTCTTCTTCTTTTTTTTATCCATGGTGTTTGGCAATGGTGGTGGCGGCACCTTTAAGCCGATGCCGCGTTTTGATGTATACGGTATACTACTATGTTGCCTACTATCGCCCGTTTTCTCCATTCAGGGGCTGGTTGGTTTTCTCATCTTCTTATTTTTTTTTTGTTCCATTTTCATCAGGAACTATGTCAACAACACGGAGACAAGCTGTTACCCAATGTCGGAATAAAAGGAATAATATACACGAGCTCTATCTCACACGCGCGCGCTTGTGGGTGTGTGTGTATTCCTATGAGAAGAGAATAGGAACGGATATGGGAATTGATTGGGAAATTTGGAGGACGTGGTAGCTGATGAGTTTTCTTTTTTCTTTGGTTCGGCGGAGTTTGTACTGTGAGTGGGATGGGATTACGGTGCTGATGGGAACTCGTGAAAGAAAAGGATGGAAAAAAAAAATATGGGTGTATGTCTGTAACATTATAGAATCACGGGACTTCCTCTTGCGGCTAATCTTATACTCTTTAAGGTTCAAAAACTTTTAAAGAGATTTCGGATGGTATTCTCTACCATTGATGACCTAACAAAGCAATTTATTTCTACGAAAACTCTGATGTTTTGTTGTACGACTCGGATAAGAAATATAATCAAATTCAAGTTTTATTGTGTATTTCTTTTTATAAAATTTATCTTTAATTTATTATATAAAATTTTTATTTCCTTAATTTCACGTTTTTTAATTTCTAAAGTTTCCCCGATTCGGTACCAGATGCACCCTCAGAACATTTTCCCTTGTAGAGAACTTTGGGGAAGATTGACATCACACCATATGGCCAACGTCAGATCTCAGCACCTAGACGAGTTATTCTCAGCCGGGGGCCTGGGATATTCAAAGGAGGCCATAGGTGAAAATCGAATGGGATGGGATCAATCATAGGTTTGTTCATTAATTACTTTACACCGGATTGCGAAATGTGGATTGGACATGTTGGGATGATGATCACTAGCTATTGTATAATGTGGTCTCTACATCAAATTAAACTTTTATAGCAAGCGGGATTCGACTTTGTGGTGAGTGCGGACCACTTGAACGATTTGATGACTATACGCGCGGGTCAACATGAAATTAAATGGTTACAATTTTCCTTTTGAATTAACGCCACAATGGAAATTTCACATGAAATAAAAATGGCACAAGTCAACGATATTGTAAGACATGTGACCCACGGGGCCAGAGGCTTACAAAAGAAGGGGCACTGGGGACCCGTGCCATCCCTAAGACGATAAAAGAAATTTAAATATTTTTAAATATCTTCGTAAAATAAATAAAGTTTTGACAAAAATAACTTTGAATGCTATTTCAATTAATAATCTGTTGATTTAAAATGATTTTTGAAGATTTGTGACTTAAAATTCTGTAACGTATAATTTTATAACTGAAAATTTTAAGAGATTACATGTACTCTTCCAAACCCGATGTGCCCCTGCAAAAGTCGATCCTGCGTGCGCCCCTGAATGGGGTCCGGACCCAAAGCCTTAAATAACCAGGATCCTCTAATTACTGAAGAGTTTTTTTGTTTTTCATCCCCTAAATGTTTATTATATTTTTTTGGCATATAATCACGTTTCTATGACGTACGTATTTGATCAATGGCAAATGACCCCAAAACCAAACACGAGACATTTCGCTGTGACGTCCTTTCCAGTATGTAATATTACATGCAGTATATTCAGCACATGTTTTTTTTTAAATCGGGCAGAGTAGGTGCAATATGGAGTACGCGTCATTACTTCATCACCCCTTTCGTGTGAACAAATTATATCCAATTCTGGGAAGGGGAGCAGAAAAGTAATACAAGGGGATCTACGACATGTAATAAGGAGGGAGAGAGAGAAATGAGAAATATTTGCTATTTTCCCTCCGAAAATCAAGGTAAGCAAAACAGGCACCATTTTTTTCTCTCCCGTTTCTTCGTGGTTTTTTTTTCCCCTCCTTCTCCTGAATATGACTAAGATTGATGACTGTGATATAACCGAAATGGAAAATACAAGAACATGATGCAGCTGTTATATACTGCATTTATTATTCCATACCCAAGGAAAATGATCTTCTCTCTCTCTCTCATATA
This sequence comes from Pholcus phalangioides, assembly GCF_987345545.1. Taxonomy (NCBI): domain Eukaryota; kingdom Metazoa; phylum Arthropoda; class Arachnida; order Araneae; family Pholcidae; genus Pholcus; species Pholcus phalangioides. Next base: position 49,612,027 of record NW_028301597.1, read on the forward strand.
GGAGAGAGAAAGGAAAGGCATACGCTTGTAAAGATAGAGGACTTTTGCGTATATCTATTAAACAACGGGGTAAAAGGGACTTGCACATTTGAGTACGATAATATGAACAATACAGCTGGGCTGTACGAAAGAAAAAAAAAGAATAATAATAATAAGACGGGGGGAAAATAAAGCTCTTGACAGCTCTCATTTTCTGGTCACGTTTTGAGCTTATTTGCGCGGAAAAAATTTTTTTTTTCTTTCTACAATTTTTTTGACAACGAAATTCGAGTTTTGAAGCTGAAAAATTACCCTTCATTCTCTTATACACCGTCTGGAAAAAAAGTTCACGGACTGATATTTTTTGCTGGCGTATCAATGGTTTTATGTGTTAGACATAGTTGGCTTTAAATTCCAGCTTAGTGTTTCTCAACCTCCCCCCCCCCCCCCTGGTCCAAAAGTGTGCAACAGGGCGACACAACAACTAAGTGTCACAAAAGGAAACGTTTTACCAACGATCAGTTTTCTCAACAAAGTTTGCATTTTGTCCCTCCTGATCAAGTTCTCGAGAGGTTACACATCAATACACACTGGACCAACGTTCGTTAATACAAATACAAATACAACGCCACAACAGGCAAAATGCCCAACGAGGTGGCTGATGAAAAGATGCCCATAAAATATGGATGTGATATATTAAAAAAAAAAAACAGCAACCCAATTAAAAATGCAATTAACACAAATTATAAACAATATATATATACACGTGATAAAATATTATACAATGCCCGTAAAGAATACCTATGGTTGTCTTATTCTAAGAATGGATAGCTTCTCGATTTACGCATCTAGATGCGTATTTCACCCCCTGAAATTCATTTTCACCACTCGAAATTTTCTTAAGAGGTCAAAATGCTCATCGAAATTTAGGTTGATTGCTTTTTTGAAAATACATGTACAAGAGAATAAATATAAAGTGAATACTATACCACACAAGGGTTTAGAGGTTAGCCGTCTAGAAGCTGTACCTTGATTATACAGGCTTATTTGTAACTTAGAAGCAGTATCAAAGTTCAACTTTGTTCCAAGCATTTGTCTGTTTTGAACTTGATAAATTACTCGTTGCTTTCACAAGCAGACAACCTTAGTTTTTCAACTGTTATTTAGAGGTTGAAATTAACGAAATTCTAAATGGAAAAGTTTCATAATAACCCTGGAATGGGTTTGAAAGACTTCACTTCAGAATACGAAGAAGTAAATGAGTACTAGAGACAAATAAAAAGTAAAAATGTTCAATTTAGATTAAAATTCCATGAAAGCAAAGAACAGTTTTTAGACTATCTGGTTGGAAACTTGGAGAACAGGTTCGAAGAAAGTACAATGAACATTTTCATTGACTTTGACGCAGTTTTGAATCCTATGAATGACATAACATGTGCAAGAACTTTCGAGTCCAATGATAAAAAAAAGTCATACTCTGTATAACGGTGCAAAAAAACGAATTACAACCCAAGTTCTGATGAAGCAATGAACAGTTTAATCTGTCTCTATTGTAAAGGAAATCCGAATACCTTGTATAAAGATGAAAATATAGTTCCTAAAGAAGCGCCACCTAAAGAAGAATGGTTAAAAGAAGTATCACATAAATATAATGGAATGAAACTGACAGAATCTTGCAAATATATCAGTGGGTGCAGAGAAGGTGGTGAAGACACACCTTTTATGTATCCAGAATACAGAAATTTGAGCGTAATTGCTTTAACTTTGCCTCTTTCAACAGCATCATGTGAACGTGGTTTTGCGACATTAAATCATATAAACTCAAAAAAGAGAGCTCAACGTGGTGATTGATGACAATCTGGACACCCTAATAATATTATCTCTCATGTGAAGGCCCTCATTTTACTGTCACTGATGAAGACGTTCACTGTGATATGGATTTTGAACTGGCTGTTAAGATGTGGAAACAAAAGAAAAATTGGTGAAAAAAATGCAATGACTATATAAGTATATACTTATACTACATATACGTATGATTAAGCTGGTTCTTGTTATCTCTTATCTCTTATTTCTTTAAATATTTCTATCAAAACATTATTTAATATAAGTGTTTCGATTAAATATTTTTCAAAGTTTGAAAGTTTTAACGTAGGTATGTTTTCATTTAAGTATCGTGAATTTTATGTAGGATACGAATGCCGTGGTGTTTCATACGGATTGCACGGTGTTTCAATTCTAATTTAAATTTATTTTTCACAGTTAAAAAATTACCCCTCATTTTCGAAAAATACCCCCAAAATTTGGGAGGGGGTGAAATTACTCGTCATAAAAAAAATTTCACATGACACTGCTCTGGACTCTCCGGCCTAATGTGGCAGAAGGGTGGGCCGGATAAACAGAAAAGACGGATTTGCCGGAGTTCTATAAATGCTCATTTCCTACCTCCACCCATACCATGAAAAACACCCTTCTTATTCAAAACCCGCTCCTATTCTAAATGCAAGCGATAAATAAGTGTTTGATATGCACTGAACTAATTGTATGTTTTAAAAATTTATTCCGGAATAAAAAGATCGGACATATTTTAGGTTTCACAATAAAATCTTTTATGTCTATCTTGATTGGAGGAAACAAAATTTTGCACAATATACAGTATGAAAACAAACCGTACACCTACAAAGTAATCAAAACATTACCGTAAAACGTAAGTTTAAGTCTTACAAAAAATATTTAAATTTATTTCACTCTTCATTGATAAATGATATCACAGGTGTCAAAGGGTTGGCCTAAGATGGAAGAGTCAAAACTCACAGTTTTTAGTTTTTTTAAAAGTCCATGATGTAGATAACTTGGGGCTCATCCATTTTAGCCGCGACGGAATGTCCCTCCACTTACGCTCTAAACAAGTGGTTGCCAACCTTTTTTAGGCTATGCCCCACCAAACCATCTCTGAAATCCTGACGTTTCTCGTACTTTTGTCAGAAGGTCCTTCCCCCCTCCCCCTTCTGGTGAAACTTCATATTTCCATAACAAAACTTTTTTTTTTTTTCAAATGTAATTTTTTAAATAAAACCATCATTTTTTGGTGTGCCTCCTTGAATTTTAAAATCAGGGATGTCAGCCCCCCCCCCCCCCACATTTCTGTCTACTTTTACTTAGTCAAAAGCAGTGATTCTCTTAATCAGGAGTCGTCGCAAACACTTCATGAGGTTCGTGAGCTTGTACAGGAAAACAATTAACTCATTGTCTTTACATTGCTATGCACCGAATACTATTTTTTAAACGAGTTCGAGTGGCCTTCATTTTTCTTCATTTTATTCATACAGGAGATCCATGGAATTTTTCTTACTGGAAAAATTTTTCTGTGGAACACAAAACATTAAGAACCCTTAGTCGAAACCCCTTCCACTGAAAGAGAAGATTAAAAGAAAGAAGTCATCACAAGAAATTGTTTGGAAATTAAAAATTTGAACTGATTTAAAAAATGAAGGGAGTTCGGAAATATGTTCCGCCCTTAGAAAAACTCAAATTGCCGCCTTTTAGAGCGTGGACTGCTGTATACCTACCACTCCCCTTATGTCCACGCACACAGTGAGTTGACCAAGAGTTACGGGAATGTAGCATAGAGATTTTGCGGGCAAAACAGTTGTATTGTTTTGTTCTGCACCCCACATACTCGAGAAGCGAGGCAAAGGAGAGAAAGATGCTACTGTCAGCGTGGTGCGCGACTTGAACAAACAAGTTTGTTTTTGCCCCGATCTGCTGTGTGTGTGAGAAAGAGAGAGAGATTGGTCCTTTTTCCCTCTTTACTCCCTTTAGCTTCTGCGGAGGGATAATCATCATCATCATCATGTCACCCTTACATTTCAGAATCTCTCCCCCGGTCATTTTCTCTAACCTCCCTCCTCCTGACTATATGTGTAGACACCTCTTCCTCCACCCCTACGAGATTTTTTCTACCTAATCGCAGTTCTTGTCTTTGTCCCACTAGGTGTGCGCAGGTAAAACTGCGCAAACACCGATAGGGTTTTGAGTTGTGGCTAGCACAGCGCGGGTTATTTTAATGGTCGAGTTTGCGTAGACACACTCCAAAATAGGTTTTTGTGCAACTTGGAATCACGGAAAATTATTATGTATTGATTTTTACTAAGGCTGAATAGTCGAGAGTCTACCGCAATTAGCTCAATGCACTAATGATGGTGTTGAAAAAAAAAATTGACAAATTTTCGTTCTGAAGTGGGATTGTCCCCACTCTTCAGCAGTCATTAGTTACTCACGGTGCTGTTTCCCGCCAAAAATCGGGTCGCGCAGTGTCATCCGACCTACCTTATCCATCAGAATGTAATCCATGAATAATAATATTTAATCGGTTACCACTTACCATCACACCCTATGAACGGCAGTTATCAAAATTTTCAGCTTCCATGTTGTCGTGGGGAAAAAAAAACGAAGGGGAGACCGAAGGAGGGGAAAAATGCCTGAGTGGGGGAGGGGGAAGTAAACAATCACACTGCACATGCTCAGAAACGGCAAGAGGCGTAAAATCCCAATTTTGCCGGATTTTCCGGTCGTCAGATGCTGCCACCGGAAGTCACTCGCTGAAGATCATTTCTAGAGGGACGACGTTCTCCTACTTTCTGTGCAATGGGATCAGTCTTGCTAATACACACAACTTCGTGCGACTTGTTTATTACTTCAAATCCTGTGGATGACCGGCCTGATACATCTTTCGGACACATATACTTGGCCACCTACAAATTCTGGCCCGAATCCGATCGAGAGGAAATCCAGTCTAATGGGGAACTTGATAAAGAGGAATCTGATCACCAATTCGACTCTTTCTTGATCTTCCAAGAGGATGTCGGTGCGAAATTGATATAGCCTTGGTATAAATCTGACAAAAAAAAAAGTGGTTAATGTGCATGACTTTAAAAAAATATTGTCGTTGTGAATGCAAAAAACTGTCCAACAAAGTCTTTCACTGTAGACTCGCGGCTATTCGGTCTCCGCATATTATCCAGCTTAATTGAAAATTAATATATAATAATTCTTCGTGATTCCAAGCTGCACAAAAACCGGTTTTGGGTTGTGGCTGCGAAAAACCGACCACTAAAATCGCCAGCGTGCTGTGCTTGCGACACCTCATAACCGGTTTTTGTGCGGGCTAGAGCGTTAAGTGGAGGAACATTGCGTCGCGGAAAAGAGCTGAAAGCGAGAAGCCCTCAGTTTATCTACATCAAGGAATTATAAAACGCTAAAAACTGTGACTTTTGACTCTTTCGTCTTAGGCCTACCTTTGTGTTCTCATTCATCAATGAAGAGTGAAATAATTTAATTTTTGTGAGAACTAAACTTACATTTTACGTTAATGTTTTGTTTATTTTATAAGCGTACGGTATGTGTTCATACTGTATGGTGTACATGATTTTATGTTTCCTCCAATCAAGATATTCATAGAACAATTTATCCTAAAACCTAAAATGTGTCCAATATTTTTATACTTGGACCATTAACTCTTTAATAAATTTTTAAAATGTTTAGTTAGTTCAGTTACATAACACACATTTATCAATTACTCGCTTATAATTATGGATTGGAGTGAGTTTTGGTAAAAAAAGAGTGTTTTTTTATGGTATGGGCGGAGGTAGTAAATGGGCCTTCATAGAAATCCGGCCTATCTGGCTTTTCTGTTATCTGGTCCACCCTTCTGCCACATTAGGCCGAATAGGTCCAGAGTCTCTACTGTATTTACCTTTTTTGTTTTTGAATCTATGGGTGAACTGCATTTCCAGAGAGAGAGAGAGAGAGAGAGAGAGAAAAAAAAATGAAATGTAACCTATAGGACACAACGTGCCTTGAAATAATAAACATGTTTGTATAAATGTTTCCTTTTTTGTTCTTACTGCCATTTGATGTCGAAGAAGTCATCCTGTCATCCTTTTAGTTACAATGAGACCCAGAGAGCAATTGTAGAGCAAACGCTATGGAACTCAATTCCGAAATAATTGAATAGAAATTTACGAAGCAAACAGCAATGGTCTCGCCGCTTGTTCTCCTTCTAAACGTTCTTAAACTGGATAATCTGAGATGGAGGTGGGGGAGTAAACTGTGTTATCTTAGGTCTTTAAACAATTTGCTTTCCGTTTGTTCTGTTTGCGGAAAGATAAAAAGGCCGAACATACACCAAAACCGCTCATTTCCTTCTTGTGTGTGTGTGTGTGTGCAATCCTCAGGATGTTCTTGGCTAGGGAACTTGAATAATAATAATAAAGAAAACACAACTCGCGAGCGACTGAGGCTCCGAGAGGTTTTTCTTTGCCGACGGAATAAAATTTTCGGTCCAACAAAAACAGAGCTAGAAAGAATTAAAGCGGTAAATTGGGCGAAATTGGAGAACTTAAGCGGAAGGAAAACAGCATTTTTCGAGACAAACTCGACGACATGGGGTTTGTGTCGTCAACTAACGAATTAAGCGAATTTATCAGAGAGAGACAGAGAGAGTCCAGGCAACTTAAATTCAATATAAAAGAGTTTGAAGCACTCGCTACTAAAAACCACCTTGTGCAACGTTGAGCGGGGATTTTGCATCGGGATTTGCGTTGCAACCCAACGCATTAAGATGGGCAATTCCCCCGAGCACGAATCTCCCCCTTTTCAAAAGAAGAACTGCAATTTAATATTATAGTTTATTGCTATTTCTTGGATGTTTTTTGCGTTCAAATGAAACATTAAACATTCTACTGGGGTGTCCCATAAAGTCGTAAATACTTTAAAAATCCATACGAATTGAGGGAAAATCGGTTTCCAAAAAAGTTATTTCCCCACAGTTTTCTTTTCTCTTTTTTTGTAGGAAACAAATAAAGTCCAAATTTTTGTCTATAAAGGGCGCTGCACGAACACAAATCACAGAATTCTGGACCTAAGCCACTCTTTGTTCTCTTCTGCTTCCGAAACGTCCGTAAGGGCCTCCTCACACGAGGATACTCAAATCGAACTCGAGTAGCCTCAAGTTGAGAGTTGAGCTGACTTGAACGAATTGAGTTGTCCTTTCTCACTCACACGTCACTACTAAAAAGCAAAAAAAATTCCCGGGAAATTGATTAATAATGACACAGTTTACCTTCTTAAATTCCTGTACCTCATATACCAGGAAAGGGGGAAAAACATCAAATTTCTATCGATTCTAGCAGCGATGAGATGACGTTATTATTGTATTATAAATACAGTGAAACTCGTCTATGACGACCAGTCGGCGTTGCGCAAAGAAAAGTAGCCATCTGCGGAGGTGACTGCCGAATAGAGGTTGTATCCGAGGATATGATGTCACTCTCCGCTATCCATACAAAGGTTTTAACAGCTGGCTTGATGCAAAGATATATTTTTGAAAGAGAGAACACACATTCAACTGCCCCTGCGAGGAATCGAACCCACGTCCTTTCATTTTCCGGGAGAACGCCCAATGTCTAATATAAGTCGCCATCTGGTGGCATTGTCAGCAGTTGTGAGCTTTAGCCTGAGTTAGTCCGACCGTCCATGAACGGTTCAATTCAGTGCACACGAGCTCAAGGGTAGGTTGAGATAACTGTTTCCTCTGTAGTCTAGTGGTCTAGGGCGTTCACCCGGAAAGCGAGAGGACGTGGGTTCGATTTCCCGCAAAGGCAGTTGAATTTTCTCTCTTTCCAAAATATATCTTCGCATCAGCCAGCTGTTAAAAACCTTTGTATAGAGATTGTATGACACAGGAAAAACACCAGAGAGGGAGGGAGGGCGTGTCAAAATAATGGTTTTCAATGTCACAAAGAAATTTATTTACAATGACAAAAAAAAAAAAAAAAAAAACAGATATACAGAGAAACCTCGCTGAAACGATACTCGATATAACGATAAAATTCCTCTACAACGGTATTTTTCCAAATCTTAATAAAGAAAAGAAAGCTTATTATGTTAAACTTCTCTCACTACGACGATATATCCTTTACTACGATAAACCCCTCTACAACAATATTTTTTTGGAGGATTTCGAAACTAAAACATCGCGTTTATATTATTTTTATTTATTTTTCACTCGAAATATCCTTCAATGTACTTTTTTAAGTCATCTCACATGTTTCCAGTTCTTCCGATGACGTCTAGTAATATCAGTGTTGGGCGTCACCTTATCATCGAAAGTGTTCGGAATCGCTACTTTTTGTGTGATACACCAAAGTGTAGAGCGATGAATCCCTTTACGGGGGCAATACGTCTAACTGAATTACATTTATCAGCTATTCAATTAAAATATTTTGAAGCGGATAAATACTCAAAAGCGCACTTTTTGGTGATACTAAGAGCGTCGATTTAGAACAGTTGCCAATTAAAGCATAAATGTGATAACACGTGATGATAATTTTGACTGTCGATTTAAAGACAATTCCTGTACAAAGACATTTTTTCTTGGCCCGGTACCGCTACGTAAAGAGGTTTTTTTCATTGTATTTTATGCAGAACTTGAAATACCCGTTCATCTGATCAATTCCTTAATCTGTATTATCGGGGAATCTGTTCTTTCTTTATAGCAAGTACAATAAATGTTCATTCCTCACATTTTTTACTATGTTCACTGTCGTTCTATTGAATTTCTGCGTGCTAAAACGTGAACAAAATATCCGCAAATCAAAAACCTTCCACATCCTTTACGTATTCAGTAAAACTCAAGAGTTTAAACTCAAAATACATCGAAACTCACTTACATCTACAATGAAAACGAAGCCACTCGTTGGATAAGACCAGGTAAATTGCGATTGAAACAAGCAATCTTAATAATGTACTTCAAACAGCAGAATCAGAAACGGTGGGAAAAGAAGTATTTCCTACAAATTTACAAAAAAATCGTTTCATATATAGTTTTTTATAAATGACTATAAACATTTCTTTAGAAACAACACGCAGCAAGTTATCCTTAACATGCCTATAAGGAAGTAAAAGAAACAATTTTACTACCTGTATATCCATGTCATACGTAACAATTGCATTAAAAAAGATAAATGATCATGAAAATGTGCAAAAAACTTGCTGTATGTTAATGAGCTCTACGTGAGTACTTCCAGAGACGACATATATAATCGAATTTAGTAAATTCATGCGAATTTTTATGAGGCATAAAAAACTTTTCCCGTTTTCTTTCGATACATTTTTAGTACGATTTGAGGCAAATAATAATAAGAAAAACTCAATTTGTATATCGGGTAGCAGCTGTTCCTAAAAACGCTGCCAGGGAGCCGTTCAAGTATTACGTCAGATTTTTAGCCATTTTTAACCTCCCCCGCCAGCAAAATTTCGTCAGCTCTGCCCTCCTCCACGTCCCAACGCATATATGAACCAGAAACGTCTTCGAAGGGGGGCATGGGCAGACAATAAAACATTTATTTTTTTTTAATGCAAAAAATATTTAAAAAAATTTAAATTTCGAAAGGAAATACCTTTATATGTTATTATAATCAATTTCTGTTAATTTCGATGCTAGGTGTTGGCTAAGAATTAAAAATTTCCTTTTAAGAAATTAATTGCCATCCAACATTTAAGCCATAGGCCTATATGCTATTTCCATGACCCTCGGATCGAATGTGGTCTTCGGTGTTATCTGATGTGGCCCGCCATCTCAAACCTAATTTTTTAAAAATTAACTAAGCGGCACAGATCGCTTAAGTGACCCGTGGGACAATAGCGACAATGACAGTTTAGGTGCCCACAAACTAGCGTTCTAGCTTCTCGTTTTTGGCACACCGAGTAAGATGCCATTAGGAATGTTTCATATTTTTATAAAGGGTTATAAAGTGTGGTCGATGACGTAAGCATCATTCAAATCCCCCTCCTCCCTTGTCATCAAAAGCCAGCAAACCCGAAACCCCCTACCATTATCCATGTTGACGTAATACTTGAATGAACCCAAAAGTACACCCACTAGAAATAGTATAGTTATTCCAGTCGCCTTATCCAAAAATGAAAAAAAAATTCTAAAAACTTTCTTTTCTTCGCAGATAAAATTATTTTATATTCACGCGGTCAGCCCTCAATCAAAATAAAATTCCGTCGGCGTCCTGAGGTACATTCTACTAACACATATCGACTAAACTTTCCTGCCAAAATTCAGAATTTTTGGGGCAGTAGTTTTCTTTAAATCTTACGGATGCAATCTGAGAAAATCGCGTTCAAAGTGTTTTTTTCTAGTATACAATTACACTATAATCCAGTATTTCTTTCTTTAATTATGAAAGAACAAACTAACCGATTGACACGAAACTTTTAGTATTTTATTTGCAATCAAATGAAATATTTTTTTGAAGTCAATATTGAAAATTCGTTTTTTTAAGTCGAAAGAGTAGTGAGACCCCTTAAATGACCAAGTATTTCTTCAGATTCACCGAAAAAAAACCATACAGAAAATTATTCTTAACCTGTCTATAAGGGTATTAATAAAAAACATAATTTTACTTCTTTAATAACCATGTCGTACATAACACATGCATTAGAAAAGATAAATGATCGTGGAAATGCGCAGAAAAGCTTTTATATTAATGAGCTTTATGTGTACTTTCCACGACGGCATATATAATGGAATTTAGTAAATTCATGCGGATTTTTATGAGGCATAAAAAAGAATTTCCCGGCTTCCTTCGATACATTTTTAGTTGAATTCGTGGCAAATAACAAAAAAAAACTCAATTTGTATCGGGTAGCAGCTGTTCCTAAAAACACTGTCAAAGAAAAAAAAAACATCTCAAAAACTTCCTTTTCCTCGCAGAAAAATGTATTTTTCGGACCTCAATCAAAATAAAATTCCATCGATGTACATTATTATTATTATTATTGGTATTATCATCCGAGAGCTTCTGGTCATTTTCGATGCGTAGCACCTGCCATATTATGAGTACGGACGTTCTATATTCGCACAGACGCTCTTCCGTATTTCGATTACACCGCCGGAATATGTGTGAAATAAAAGTATATAAAGATTTTCTTTCCTGTTACAAATTCATGTTTAGGAAGTGGAGTTTTAAGAAATTTCCTGTCTGTATAGAGAGATATATATATAATATATACGAATTTTATTTTTTACTCGAGAAAAAGATTCGTTTCTTTAGCGCAGGGGGCCTCAGGTGTAGACTCACCGCGAAGAAGTTATTAGATTTATTTGCTTTGAAATGAAAGAACGTGGAAAGAAGGTGGCCGACAACATACAAAATTTAAGGAAAAAATTTTATTTTTTTTTATTGCCACCTTCAGCGAATTCTTTTCGATTCCTTTCCTCAATTCGCTTCCTTTAACGGTTGTAAGAAAAAAAATTGGGGGCGTTTCGGATGATTTCTTCTACTTTTTTTGAAATTTTTCAAAAAGTAAGAGAAGAAAATATTCGTTCCTTTTGTAGTTATAACCTTTTCACAACTACTGACAGGTGCATCAACAACAAATTCAAGATGCAATTCTTTCTTCTTCTTCTTTGACGCTTTTGCCAAATTATAAGCTTATGCTTTTATGGAGAATGTATGTATGTATGTATATTCATTTCTCGTCTGAAGTATTTTTCTCAATTTTAAAAGAATTTTTAATTCATTTTTTCCTTTAAAATTATTCATTTGAATATGCGTGGATACATTTTTCTTTATTAAATGGAAGAAAGTTACTCCATGACGTATATAGTAAGTATAAGCGTGAGTTTGACTAAGAAATAAGTTATTTGGATTGGGAGAGGTGTAGTAATTAATTCATACGTATCTATCACATTTAATTTTCGCATTGAATTTTAAAATTATTCTTGAAGAAGCAAATAGAATTCTGGCTTTTAGTATGGGTCTGTAGAAGTCTCTTCGTGTTTTTCTTAAGTCATTTTTCGCTTTTCTGGGGGGAAAAAGGGAAAGGCTATCAATCTTTTGTGTTCCGGAAACCTTCTGTGCCACTTTCTCATTCAACTCACTGTTCCCTTCTCCCTGAAACTTTCGAAAAAGACCTCTGGTTAAGAAGTTCACCTTGATTTTGAAGTCTAAAAGAACAATTATTTTAGGTAGTGCAGAGAAGAGTCATTTGGATGCTAGTTGGTATGAAGAGAGACTCGATTCTTCGAACATGTTCTCATTGGAAGAGTATAGTTGTCTGGAGATATAAGAGAAATTATGAGATAGGAAAAGATTTTCAATGCGATTGAGAGAGAAGGAACTATATCTTCTAATACAAAAAACGTCAATAAAAGACTTCAACAAGTGGGGGGGGGGGGGACACTATTATGAATTCGCTAGGGGGAAAATTCCAGGTTGTGGTGCCACAAGGAGTTATTTTTCAAATGTGAACACATTTTGTAATATCTTATCTCTGAAATGCCTCACAATACACTGTACACATTTGAAAAACTGAAATGATATGCTCGGGGGAAAAAATGAAGAAGGTATCAATTCTTACATGACAACCATATTTTATACCACTATATTTTTTTAACTTGGGGTGAAGAACGATAAATAAAATTCATATTTATCATGGGAATTTTGTCTTGGAATTTTTGTTTGCCATTTTAGCTATTTCAATGAGAAATTTGGGGCCTGTGTGTTTATACCAATATTTCTGATTCTTTTCAAAGAGAGATTCTGGCACAACTGTAGGCCAATTATCCCTACATACATATTACACGGGTTATTATCTAAGTTATTACTGTGCTGGGTATGAAAGAGAAAAATTACATTTCGGTGAAGTTAAAGATTTGTTCTTCATTATAGACTCTAATACTAATGTTTCGATATAATTATCCCAAAAATAAAGTCTTACAAATTTTCACTTCAAAATGTCGAAAACAGACGGCAGCAACACTTGAACACAAAATACGCACAACTCTGACAACATAAGTACGTTAGGGCCACAGGTACACTCAGAGCGCACATTCCGTCATATACCGACTCGTTTGGAATTTCCCAGAGGAATGTCGTGTAAAGTCTATGAGTTCTTCTTGATTATGCAAACGGCAAAGGCTTAATTGCCCCCCCCCGAATGTTCTCAGTATCAAAAAACGCTTAAATGACTACCGAGTGATTATAATTCGATACCAACCACTCCCTTTTTATTAGTTCGAGTTGTTATCAGCAAAAGACATGATAAGAAATTACGAAAGCCATTTATATTCACAAAATGAACAAGAACTTAATTGAAGCACTTAATATAAAAGAATTTAATGCTTCCTAAAAATTAACTTTTCATTTATTTTCATAACGAACATTAAAGCTTTCATAAATACTTTAATAGAAATTATATTAAAAAGCACATCAAGGGAGATTCAAATGGCTATTAGCACAAATTAGTCTTTTTGTAGATATCATCATAATAATGAGGAAATCGTAGTTTAATTTCAAGTAAATATTTGATTACCAATTACATGTCTAAACTTTTACTTGATATCTCCGACATGACACAATCAAGCGTTTTGCTGAGATTTAATACCAATGAACTATAAGAGGAATTAGAGAATTCTCAATTCAATAACATGTTATTAATAGAATGTTAATTATATTCTCGATATTATAAATAAATACTCGAGTTTTCTTCTCCATTTCTTACCGAGTCTTCAAACATTTCCATGTAAAGCGAAAACCGATTCCATTTTCTTCTCATCTTTTTTCCTTAAGAAAACAACCGATAAATAATTCCTCTCGGAAGTCTACTATTACGAATGTCTACATTCATACAAATAATGAATAAATAAAGGCTAAAAGAAAGGGGGGAAAAAATCGCGGTAAACACATCTTTTACTTCACATCCATTTCCTTTTACTTTCTCAGCCATCACCGAGAGATAATTCTAGTGTTATTCATACGTTTCAACTTTTAACGGAGAAGCTTTTCACCGTAACATGTTAATTATTGAAACATAACACAAACGAGCATTTTTTTGGGTAAACGTTAAATGCAAAAAAATAATAATAATAAATAAATAAATAAAATTGCTTAGGAAAACTCGGGAAAAGTTTGAGAAAATTTACGTGTTTTCCCCTATGGGGGAAAGTTTTGTTCAGCGCAAATATACCTTGCACATTTATACACACACACATACTTTTGTGGGACTAATTCCCAATCGCGTATTACATTAACACTGAATAAAAAAAATATATATATATATGTATGGGGGAACTTTTAGCTGCCAGTTTCAAGAAGAGCTCAAATTTAACGCGTCTTGTGACAAAAATCTCGACAGCTTTTAAAATATTAAAAGCACGAAACACTTTTTTTTTAAAAAACAGTAAATAACACTTTTTATTATTATTATTATTTATAGTAGAAGATATTCAAAGTTTCTTGAAACTTTAAGCAATTTACGATTTCTTCTTTTTTTGAAAAATTAAAGAAAAGAGACGAGAAATGGTCTCCCTTATGCCTATTTCTACGAATTAAGGACGAAAATTCCAAGCCAAGTAAATTTTCGTTCATGAAAAAAAAAGACGTGTTTTTATTCGTAATGTTTTCTAGTTTAATGTAAGCTAGGGAAGCCACTAGAGATGAGGGATTCCTTAAAAATCCACTAAATACATACACACACGCGTACAAATACATATCAGAACAAATTTTCTCTCAGAAAAATAAATAAATAAATAACTCCGTAAATAATGCAAAGAGAGAGAATCTCGTATAACACGATACGTATATAACGTATTTTGCTTCGTTTTTTTTTTCGCCAAAAATATACAATTTTTTATTTTGATTTCTCCTTGGAAAAGTTAACTGGTAAATCAAGTTTACCTCAAATCCTACGAGAGGATGAGAGAAGATTCCCCTCTCTCTCTCTCTCTTCGATGTATTTAGCCCCGAAAATACATAGGAAAAAAAAAGGTACATCCTGAATGTCACTTAAGAGAGATATTCTCTCCTCTCCATCTCTGAAACTCGAATCAAAGATATCGGTGAAATTCGTTTCCCATCCCAACCTTCCATCTTTCTGTACGTACTGAAGGGATCCACAGCAAGGTATGAATCCACTGCAAAGCACTAAATAATAAATATCGACTCTTACTGAGAGAGAAGATGAGAGAGAGGGGGGGGGGAGTATACCCTGTGTGCGTGTGTGTGTGCGAGTTAAAATGAAATAAACTGGGAAAAGAATTTGAGATAGAGATATTTTGAAGAACTAGTTTACGTTTTATACTTGTGCCTGTGTATGTACAGTATGTATATGTACGCATCATGCCATTTCTACCTCATCCACCTCTTGGAAACAACTCTTCTTGTGCCATTATGGGTATGAATCTTTCATTGAGTTCTCTGCTTCTTTACATGCGACACATTTTGTGAAACGAAATTTGCTTCTTCCATCTCTCTCTCTCCTATCTCTCGTTACGAGCTGAGTCAAATTTGTGAGCATCATACCTTCGGAAATTCTCTCCTACTACAGTATATATATGTGCGTAGCCTATGTAACAAACAAATAAATAAAAGTAAAATAAGAAAAAAAAAATTGCGAGTTTTGTATATTTGATGCGTTGCTTCTCGGACTCAAAACTCAAAAGTTAGTTTATGTCAACGGTTTTTAAAAATGCAAAGTTCTTCGAGGAATCGAATATTGGATGCATCACATAAATATATGTGTATACTCAATCTAGAGTAGGTGCCGTCTCAGATTTATGCACGGATCTTTTGTTATACGTGTATGCGCCGCATTAAAAACAATTTCGTCGTAAAAATTTGAATGTTTCATCTTCAGAAGTTCTCCCGAATGAACTTTTGTGCAAGTTAAAGCAACCATTAAAGCGGATTGAGAAAAGTACCAAAAGGTTTAAGGAGGGTACCTTTAGGATCTTTCGAGTTCGTAGGTGGACGACGAAAATCAAAGACACGATGCGACGACGATGATGTTTTGCATCGCAAATTTTTCCTTTCTTTATCTCTCTCTGTATCTTACATACACGTTTACGACGCAAAAGGGTGGAAAGTTCTCCATCGGGAGCGAGAACAATTCTCTTGTAAGGCGAGATTTTTGTCGTATATATACGACATTATACGACATCAAGAAAACAAACAACAAACATTTTTGACAAATATATTTTTTTTCTAGGAATTTCCCGTCTCAATTCAATTCATAATAATTCTTTTGATGCCTTATCGAACCCCACATACCGGTGAAGTATGTAAATAAGTCACAAATTTCAGAAGAATAATGAATAATTTTGTCATGAAATAAATGTATATGATTTTTTTAACATGAGTTTGTGCGACAACTTTTTTTTTTTTTGCGACAATTTTATAAAAATGTAATTTTGGGAAAATTCTGAAAAATTTCGCATGATATCGTAAGATAAATTTAGAGATAATTTAGAGATAGATTTAAGATAAATATATCAAACTTACCAAAACGGTTGCGATAATGCATGATTTTAACCGGATTCGTCATATTTACCGGTAAATATGTATATACTCGTATACCACACTAATATATACAAGTATATACGTATCCACGCATATTCAAATAAATAATTTTAAAGGAAAAAATGAATTAAAAATTCTTTTAAAATTGAGAAAAATACTTCAGACGAGAAATGAATATACATACATACATACATTCTCCATAAAAGCATAAGCTTATAATTTGGCAAAAGCGTCAAAGAAGAAGAAGAAAGAATTGCATCTTGAATTTGTTGTTGATGCACCTGTCAGTAGATGTGAAAAGGTTATAACTACAAAAGGAACGAATATTTTCTTCTCTTACTTTTTGAAAAATTTCCAAAAAAAAGTAGAAGAAATCATCCGAAACGCCCCCAATTTTTTTTCTTACAACCGTTAAAGGAAGCGAATTGAGGAAAGGAATCGAAAAGAATTCGCTGAAGGTGGCAATAAAAAAAAATAAAAATTTTTCCTTAAATTTTGTATGTTGTCGGCCACCTTCTTTCCACGTTCTTTCATTTCAAAGCAAATAAATCTAATAACTTCTTCGCGGTGAGTCTACACCTGAGGCCCCCTGCGCTAAAGAAACGAATCTTTTTCTCGAGTAAAAAATAAAATTCGTATATATTATATATATATATATATCTCTATACAGACAGGAAATTTCTTAAAACTCCACTTCCTAAACATGAATTTGTAACAGGAAAGAAAATCTTTATATACTTTTATTTCACACATATTCCGGCGGTGTAATCGAAATACGGAAGCTCGTCTGTGCGAATATAGAACGTCCGTACTCATAATATGGCAGGTGCTACGCATCGAAAATGACCAGAAGCTCTCGGATGATAATACCAATAATAATAATAATAATAATAATGTACATCGATGGAATTTTATTTTGATTGAGGTCCGAAAAATACATTTTTCTGCGAGGAAAAGGAAGTTTTTGAGATTTTTTTTTTTCTTTGACAGTGTTTTTAGGAACAGCTGCTACCCGATACAAATTGAGTTTTTTTTTGTTATTTGCCACGAATTCAACTAAAAATGTATCGAAGGAAGGCGGGAAATTCTTTTTTATGCCTCATAAAAATCCGCATGAATTTACTAAATTCCATTATATATGCCGTCGTAGAAAGTACACATAAAGCTCATTAATATAAACCTCTTTTGCGCATTTCCACGATCATCTATCCTTTTTAATTCATTTGTTATGAATGATATGGATATTAAGGAAGTAAAATTATTTTTTCTTATTTATTTCCTTGTAGACATGTTAAGAATAGTTTGCTGTATGGTTTTTCCGGCAAATCTAGAAAAATGCTTATAGTCATTTAAAAAAACTAGAGACGCAACGTTTTTATAAACTAGAACGGTTTTTCTGTAAATTTGTAGGAAATAGTTATTATTTCATCGTTTCTGATTCGGTAATTTGATGTCAATTATTAAGATTGTTTGTTTCAATCGCAAATTACCTGCTGTTGCGTGACGAGCGTCTTTGTTTTTTTATAGTGTATGTTAATAGTAAATTTTCAATGTCTTTTTAGTCTAAACTCGGAAAGAAGAGTTTATTTTGTGATATTATGTTGTAATAACTCTGTTTTACACGAAATTCTTGGTGATACAACTTCTATTATACGAACTTCTTTACCGTTACGAAATAATAATAATTAAGGGGAAGCAATGTGAGAGTGAGATTGCCATAGCCGTAGACGTTACGAACGAAATAAACGTTCAAAAACTGGATCCTAATCTTGGCAAATTGGTTGGATCCTAAGGGGTTTGAAGGGCAAATGTGATAGAATTTTACAACACCCACACACACGTGAACATGAATTTCCTTCCTTTTAACGATACATCACATTAGTTTGTACGTTTTGAACGTAGGGAGGGAGCTATGCTCAAATTGAGCCACGATTTCAAAGAAATATGCGTCAACTTTGACCATTTTCATTTTTAGACCACACGGATTACCGGGATTTGTTATGGTCCTCTCTGTTTGAAACTTTTATTTTTTTTCTTAGCGTAGACACCTTGTTCATTTTTATCTCTTTCAGACCCTGGTGCCACAAATGGGGTGGAGGAGTTGCTCTTTCTTACTGTAAAACTTTTTCTTTTGACCTCAGGGAGTTAAGCTATGACTTAAAGGATTGTTTAAGAGGACACTTGACGTTCACATGTAAATTTCTTATTACTTTATATTTCTTGCTAAAAATGCTTTAATGACATTTCAGTATTTATATACACAAAAAGGCACCGCATTGGAACTGCCATTTTTTAGTCTTTTTTTTTTCACTGTCTCAAATTTCATTGAAAAGCATCAATTTTTTTTTTCGCTTTGCTCTGTAGGCCAAAAAACGGTTTATATGCAGGGTGTCCTGTAAGTGCTAATGCTGCCTTTATCTTAACAACCGTCCGTCGTAGAGGTATAGTTTCGGTTTAAAAAATGCTCTAAAGGTGTTAAAAAATTACCCTGTGCCAGTTTTGAGATTGAAAATACAGTGTGTCACAAAATAAAATAAAAAAATTTAACGGTTCCTCTGTCCTCGAACTTCAAATTAGAAAGTTGTCGCCCTTTCTATCACTCCTGAGGCCAACAGAAAAAATTCCATATTTCTAAGTGCAATATTCACTGAGACTTTTTTACACCTAAAAATCTGGGAAAAATTATGAAAGAACAGCAAAAACTAACGGGCAACGCTCGTTTCCCTTATTCATGCTGTTCTTTCCCACATTTCCCACCGGTTTTGAATTTGAATATCTCAGGGAATATTGCGCTTTGAAACTTGGATTTTTTTTCCTGTTAGCCTCAGGAGAGACAGGGCAACCACTTTCTAATTGGAAGTTAGAGGACACTAGGACCATATAAAAATTTTGATTTTTTTTATTTTGTGAGGGACTCTGAAAACTGGTACAGGGTAATTTTTGAATGTCTTTTTTGAGCATTTTTTAAATTGAAACTATACCTCTGCGACAAACGGTTGATGAGACAAAGGTCGTATTAGCACTTTCAGGACACCCTGTATCAGTGTTATCCAAAATTTTTTTATGACAAGTAATTTCACTCCTCTCCCGAATTTTGGGGGGGGGGGTATTTTTCGAAAATGAGGGGCAATTTTTTAACTGTGCAAAATAATTTTAAATTAGAATTGAAACACCGTAAAAACCATATAAAACACCACGGCATTCGTATTCTACATAAAATTCACGATACTTAAATGAAAACATACCTACGTCAAAACTTTCAAACTTTGAAAAATATTTAATCGAAACACTTATATTAAATAATGTTTTGATAGAAATATTTAAAGAAATATGAGATAACAAGAACCAGCTTAATCATACGTATATGCAGTATAAGTATATATTTATATAGTCATTGCATTTTTTTCAACAATCTTTCTTTTGTTTTCACATCTTAACAGTCAGTTCAAAATCCATATCACAGTGAACGTCTTCATCAGTGACAGTAAAATGAGGGCCTTCGCATGAGAGATAATATTATTAGGGTGTCCAGATTGTCATCAATCACCACGTTGAGCTCTCTTTTTTGAGTTTATATGATTTAATGTCGCAAAACCACGTTCACATGATGCTGTTGAAAGAGGCAAAGTTCAAGCAATTACGCTCAAATTTCTGCATTCTAGGTACATAAAAGGTGTGTCATCACCACCTTCTCTGCACCCACTGATACATTTGCAAGATTCTGTCATTTTCATTCCATTATATTTACGTGATAGTTTTTTTAACTATTCTTCTGTAGGTGGCGCTTCTTTAGGAACTATATATTCTCATCTTTATACAAGGTATTCTGATTTCCTGTACAATAGAGACAAATTAAACTGTCAATTCCTTCATCAGAACTTGGGTTGTAATTCGTTTTTTGAACCATTATACAGAGTATGACTTTTTTTATCATTGGACTCGAAATTTTTTGCACATGTTATGTCATTCATAGGATTCAAAACTCCGTCAAAGTCAATGAAAATGTTCATTGTACTTTCTTCGAACCTGTTCTCCAAGTTTTCAACCAGATGGTCTAAAAACTGTTCTTTGCTTTCATGGAGTTTTCATCTAAATTGAACATTTTTACTTTTTTTTAAATTTGTCTGTAATACTCATTTCCTTTTTCGAATTCTGAAGTCAAGTCTTTCAAACCTATTCCAGGGTTATTATGAAATTTTTCCATTCGGAATTTCACTAATTGAAAAATGCAAACAATAGTCGTATCGGTTTACATTCGAGCGAATCTAACCAATAGTATTATTAGTTTGTTTGTTTTTTCCAGTTTTATAAAATAACTTTTCTAAAACTTTTATAGTGTAATCTCGCCTTACAGGACTCCCTGTATAATCCACACTGAGAAATTCGCGGAATATACAAAGGAAAATACGGTGATTTTATTTTTTTCGCACAAAAATATACATTTCACAGACCGGAGAAGGACTTCCAACAGGAGTCCGTACCGTGGCCGTAGGTCTATCTCTACATGGACTCGCTCGGAATTTCAACGAAATAGGAAATGTATGCTGAGAAAATTGACTCTTCGAAAATCAATACAAAAGGAGGAAGATAATGATTGAAGCAAATTGTTCGGCATTTTTGAAAATTTTCGAACGAATTCACAATGCACCGGGGGGGAGGGGGGGGGGGGGAGAGAAGAGAAAACGACGGAATGGGCTGTAGCACGTGTAGCTCCCCATACACAGCATGTGTGTATATAGTCTTTTCTTCTATTTTTATTCTCGTTGCCTACAACGAGGACAAATGCTCGTTGTCGAGAGAAATAAAATCAATATCTATCGTTAGAGGAGAGAAAAGAGACAGCGGTAAAGACATGAAATATTAATGCTCGTCAGTTAGTGTTGCAGCTCGTCAAAACCATTTTTTTTTATTCCTTTTTCGGCCACCCCCCCCCCCCCCCCCCGAACATATCAGCAATCAGGTGGGGGCCGGCCCCCCGAGGGATTGCGCGCGTTTGTTTTTTTATATATTATTTTTATTATATATTTTCAACCGCGTCGCGGGCGCATGTGTTGCTGTTCCCTTCACTTTGACTCTCTGGTACGCATCCTGGGTCTCCTCTATATATGTATGCACATTTTCTCTCATTTTCTTTATATTTGGTTCGGATTCTCTCCCGCCCCCCATTCCCTGTTTTTATCCCGATGGGTCGTTGCACGTACGAAATGGGAACACAGTTGTTGTCGGGAAACGTTTCGGATATGTTTCGTTTCTACATTTTGGGGAGGACGGATAACTCGACATTAATGACGGCTGTGCCAAATGATATTCTGTTGGGCGGTGTTTAAATGTTTATGGTAACCACACGTGCTCGATGTTGACGTCAGGTTCTGTGAACGTGATGGGGGGGGGGGTTCACGTAAATACAGTCGACGCTATTTATAACGACCTCCCCCGTTATAGCAACCATTCCATTACACCGACCGGTGGGATCAGTCCCAAAAATATGTTCACATAACGAATAACCTATATGTTTTTCCTTTCGATATAATGACCTTCCAATATAATGTTCATTTTCGACGGGACGAGGTAACGACAGTCGACTGTACATTTTTCGTTTCAGGGACATATATTCAATATAAAATATTTATAGAAAAATACAGTTTGATAATTACCGTATCCCCCTGCATTAGCCGGCTTGCCGTAATATTCAAGGGAACCAGTTTTTTTTTTAATGTTGGTGTTTCGTCCGTTCCGGGCAAGCCGGAAAAAAAGCGAGGATCGCAGAAAACGCACTCAAAAGGCCAATATCAGTTTATATCGATTGCTGAGTATATAAGGTATAATATAATGCCCTAGCAAATGTGTTTTGCCCAAGAATTTGTTAACGATAAGGAAAATTGAGTATTTACTACTCCTTGTAACCTAATTATCGTCAGCTCTATTTGAAATGCAGATGCTGTTCAAAGATTGAAGAAATATGCTGTCATTTTTGTGTTACAACATCGTGTTTTGCAGTTTTATTATTATTATTCCGCTCTGCTTATTCTAACCGTAAACACATGATCTGGAAATACAACAATACTATCAGTTTAACTTATGTTTTCATTACTTCATCTAATGTACGCAAACGCATACGCTTAGTATCCGAAATTTTTCTTAAATAAATTACGATTTATGACAGTGAAAGCAAACATAAATTTCGAACTGTTTGAACGTAGTTCGGTAAAACACGAAAGACCCTTAAAATGCAGAAAACAGATAAAGTTCGAATTAGCAAATTATTAAATCGATTCTTAGAGTCCAGATATTTAAGAATTTTCCAGTGTCTGTGAATTGAATTTTTCGGAGTGCCGTAAAATGCGGGTATACACGGCATGCCAGCTAATGCGGGGAATACGGTTTTTGTGATAATCAAAGGTAAAAAAATCGTTGAAAAACGATTATAGAAATCAACAAGATATGAAGATATGAGTATTTTAAGTAAATAACTTTTAATTGCACATGAGCAAGAAATAACAGTTTTATTTTTCCTTAATTTGGTTGCAAGATATACAAGGTGATTACTTAAGTCGATTGCCTGCACATTACTGGTGAACCGTTAATCCTAGAGGCGTCCTTCTAATTAGAAAAAGTGTCTAAATAACGTGTATAACTCGGGAAGTATGCCTCTAGGTAGGGTCAACGGTTCACCAGCAATTTGCGGCCAAGGGGGGCTTCAGTAATCACCGTATATACTGCAGCTTGTAAAAAAAATTCCAGTTGAATGCCGAAAAAATTGAGAGAGAGATGTCGGTGATACAGTGAACTACAATTTAAGTTACTTGCTAAAAGTAGCTGGATGATAAGGGATCATCCACAAATTGATATTTTGTTTATTTTCTGTCTTGATTATTTACTTCAGCATACTTAAAAAAATGCCAACTACGACATATACCGCTATGTTGTTGATGACAAGAACAAACTCGTCGGCAGCACATCGCTAGAAACTGTCTATAGCCACTCCAATCCTGGCATCCACGTAGGAGCAAGGACGGCATCATAACTAAAGCAACTATACAGTACAACGACGAAGAAGGACTGTTTTTTGAAAGGCACCCAATTCTAAAAAAAACCTTTCAAATATCATCGCCTTATCCTTAAATCTCATTGGATTAATGACTCTCTTACAGATCTCAAAACAGGCAGCAAATGCATTGATGACATCGTTGGAACACCGGCACATGTACCTATCCCCTAACGGACAAGCTTGAAATAGTAGAAACAACACCTGAAACTAAAACTGTATCCTCAACATACATGGCATACTCCCAGGTGGTTTTTCCCTACCGGACATGATATCACCCTTATATTCGAAATGACAGTTTAAATATATTCAAAACATCAGTTTTTTTTTTTCATTTTCACATCATACACGAATGTTATGCTCAAGCATTTCTCTTATATAGCATCAGACTCGTGACTTCGCTCATTCGCATTAAATTATGGGCTTATAAACGAAATAATTAAAAAATAATCAAAGTATCAATTTGTGGGAAATCCGTTATCATCCAGCTATTAACAGCAAGTAACCAAATTACTGCACACCGTATCGCCACCACCTTTCTGAATTTTCGCAAAATTTAACTAAACTTTTTTTATAAGTTGCACCATATAATGCCTGCTGTATATCTGCATGATATACATAATACAAATACAAATACAAATACAACGCCACAACAGGCAAAATGCCCAACGAGGTGGCTGATAAAAAGATGCCCATAAAAATATGGATGTCATATGTTTCAAAAATACAGCAACCCCATTAAAAATGCAATTAACACAAATTATAAACAATATATACACATGATAAAATATTATACAATGCCCATAAAGAATACTTACGGTTGTCTTATTCTAAGAATGGATAGCTTCTCGATTTACCCCAACATGTTTATCGTATTTCTTTTTAAACGTGTCAATTGTGTTACAATTTACTACCTCCGGGGGTAAGCTATTCCATTTATTAACAACCCTATTGGAGAAAAATTCCCTGCGACACCATAACTTTGCATTGTCCCTCACCAATCGATACTGGTGTCCCCTTGTAAAAGCAGTCGATTGGCGGTGTACTAAAAGTTCATGGTCCATCCTATCCATCCCATTGAAAATTTTGAACACTTCGATCATATCTCCTCGACACCTGCGTTCATCCAATGTAAACATATTCAAAAAATGAAGTCTCTCTTCATGAAGTCTCTCAAGCCCTGTGTGCCAATAAGGACACGCGTAGCTCTTCTCTGCACCCCTTCAATCAAGTCTATGTCCCTCTGTAGGTATGGTCTCCAAAACCTTACAGCATGCTCCAGTCCAGGACGAACTAAACCTCGAAAAAGCGGAAGAATGACTTTAGGAGAACGCGAAGAGACCTTTTTGAAAATGAGACCAAGCATTCTATTCGCTTTTTTGACAACCGCTGAACAATGTTCAGAAAACTTAAGTCGCTCGTCAATGAGAATTCCCAAATCGGTGACTCTAGTTGCATCCGGGATAGTGACACCATTCAACTCGTAAGATAACCATGGGTTGTTCGAACCAAAATGAGCGACCATGCACTTATCTACGCTAAACGTCATGCCCCATTCATTTGCCCATGCTGCAATCTTGTTTAAGTTGGTCTGGAGCAACTCCCTATCGCTTTCATTCCCGATTACCCCCATTAGCTTCACATCATCTGCGAATTTGCTAGTAATTCCATCGATACCCTGATCGAGTTTGTCGATAAAAAGTGAAAAAAGTATGGGGCCAAGGATACTTCCCTGAGGAAGTGTCCTTGGCCCCATACTTTTTTCGGGCATAATATGCATGAGTAATGAATTTACAATGTTCATATCTCATTGAATACTAAATTATTACATTTTAAATTTCTTAACAGTGTGCGTCTCATGCATAGTGTCAAACTTTCTGCAAGTTTCGTAAAAATTGGTTGAAACACCTCATGTTATAAGGAAAAAGAAACATGCCATATCAGAATTTTCAGAAGAAACATTTATATCTCAGTGAAAATACGTGGTTTTAACGAAAATGAATAAAAATACTGCGCAAAACAATTAGAATATTCTGGAAAAGTTACAAATCATCTTAAGCTTTTTCTGATACAGTTGATAAAAAACGTTTTTTTTTATTCAATTTTTTTTCGGTACTCTAAATACACTAGTGATTAAATTTCCACTGGAAATTGTGAGTACAATCATAGAGATTACATGAACACAATTTCAGAATAATTCATCAAGTATTTTTCCCGAAATTCGAAAAAAATCTTCTGAACTCCAGTGTCCACTCATATATAGTGTACTATGTATGTTATTATTTATCAATGATATTTTAAACACGAAAGAAATTTATAGATCTGATTTACAATTAATTTGTAACTAAAAAAAAAGATTATTTGTTGAAAAAAATTTGAATTAACTTTATCATCCACGTGCTTTAATAATCACCGCTTGTAAATCACTCAACAGGTTTCTAGTAAGATAATAAAGCTTCTTCGCTATACATGGAGAATCGAAGAAAACTTTTTAATATATATAATCTCAAAGGTCCTTCGTGAATATAATCCCATTTTGTATCTTCTCGGGTATCTAAACCCTATTCCACGATCGAAAATAACAAAAAAAACGCATTCAACAAAAGAGGAAAGGGAAAAACAATTTTCCTCAAAAACAAATTAAATCGTATCCCTGCTCAAAAGAAAAATTCAATGTCAAAATCTCATCCCATATTATTATTTAATACAAAAAAAAAAAAAAAAAAAAATTCGGCAATAAATTTTCCAAGGGGAATGAAATTAAGAATTAATTCATCTGTGATCGTCAAATGTTCTGTCACAATTCATAAATAACTTTTCACCGATGGCTTCAAAAAGAGGAGGGAAGTAAATAAATTAATGAAAGGAGGAAATTTTCTTTCCGTTTTTTTTGTTTTTTTCCGGCGATGAAAATTCACAAAATTACACGAATAATTTTTTTCCCCTCAATTTTCTCCCCTCCTTGTTCCACGCCAACACCACAATCCGTATTACAGAGATAAGTTCGGCCGTAATTTATCATTTTTCACATGTTAAAAAAAAAAACCTTTGATACCGTTTCCTTTTTTTCCCCTCCGTTTTTTCTTTTTTCCTCCAATTTTTTCATCTTCAAGTATTTATTTTTCGTATCTTCTTATCCCGTATTTTCTTTTTATTATTATTTTCTTAGCGGGAGACTTTATCAAGGCTGTGCTTTAGGGCTTTTGTTCGTTCCCAAGTCGACGCTTATTAGCGCAATCCCGCAGGTTTAATTGGTGGTATGGAGTTGGCCTCTTATCGCTGCTACGGATATTTTGTGACACACACACCCTTTTTTTTTTCCAACCAACTAGCGCTAGCCAATGGAAAGAAGTAAAAAATAAAATTATATCTATCAAATTAAAACAGTTTCCACTATCTCTTTCCTTTTCTTTTTCCTCTTTTTTGCGGTTTTTGCTTCTTTTTTCTTTTAAAAGAAAACACTTTTGGGGATTCTTATTTTTTTTAAGCGGTTTTTTTTTTTTTTGTGAAAAAACAGGATTATGTTTAGTTTAAAAAAACAAAAAAAAACGTTAAAATTTCCTTTGCATCATACTTGTTAGAATATCGGTAATTGATCTGTTAATTGCTTGGATTTTTTTTTTATATTCAGTATAAGCTCTTATTTTTCTTATAAACTTGATTTTTTGCCTCTTCGTAACTTTCCGATCACGGACGTAATATTGCGTTCAAACACCAGAGGAATAAATTCAATTAAGTTCTATGTGTTATCTTTCCTCGCTCTTCAAAATTGCGAAGCGCGAAGCTTTATAGTAACCCTATCAATTGAAGTTGCTTTTCCTTTCTCCCTTTTTTTTATACTCCTGTTAATGATTTTTTCCCTACACATATAATGTATCTTTCTGCTTGTAGAAGCGAATGAAGCTTTCTCCGTGCAAGAGCAGAGAACAGAAATGGTGAGGGTGAAAAGAACCCAAAAAAAAAAACTCTCTTATCTATCTTATCTATTATACCTATTCCTTTTTTATTTTTTCCCCTTTCCACTTTGTTTTTCTAACGTGTGGCCAGGTTCAGCCGCACGGGGCAAACATTATTTTGCCACCCCCACAACTTTAAAAACCGATAATTTTGTAATGGTATTCTTTGTTCCCACCTAAACTGACACCTCCTAAATTTTCCTGCCCAGGCTAGTTGTCCCCCCCCCCCTCTAGTTACGGCACTGAATGAAATCACTGAAAAATTGCCAACGTCGGAAAATGGCACTCTACGACAAATCGCGAAGGACTAAAATGTAATTCACAAAAATACGTTTAGTTTGAAAAATATGTGAGATGACATTTACATGATTATAAATAACTGCAGCTATAGTCATAATTATGATGAAAGGAATCATCATAATTATGATGAATTAATCTTATCCCTTGATTTCGGTAAAGAATAAAATTTCAAGAAGCTTCGTTGAAAATACGGGTGAAACGGGACATTTTTTTTTTATAAAAAAATAGTCTAGACAGCAAAATTACGATAATGTTCCGTAAAATAAGGTCACGTGGTCACTTTATAATATACCAGTTTCGGTAACAATATCGCATATCTGACCTGCGGCGTGAAAAGATTGTGTTACCCATGATGTATAGTATACTAATTTTCAAACAATTCGGACAGGATATTGAAAATACGGACGTCTGGAAACCCTAATTGTGCTACGTTATGATTGAATTTTCAATTATGAATTTCAATTATGAATTTCAATTACTATTCTTAAAATCAAATTTTTCATCACAAACCTGTATAAATAGTAATTAACAATAACATAATAAGCATAACCATATAAATAATTACCTCAAACTTATTAATAATATTACAAAACTTTAAAACAAATGGGAACGAACCATTGTGAAGATTAATTTATTTTATTTCTTTCTTTGTATTTAATGGTTTTTTTAGGTTTGAGGAAAGTTTTTAATGAATAAAAATTGTACGATTTTAATCTATTCGTAAAATCGTGTTTAGGTCATGAATGATTATTTTAATTAGTGCTTTTTTTTATATTTTTTATGTGAGTTTTTGTGAATAATTATGTGCATTTTGTCCTGTTGAGAAGTTGCAGAACTATGGTATGTATTATGTAATTAGTATAATCACTAGAAAATTCCAGATTTCTTTTTGTTTTTCCCATAGACATTGCATGCAGAGATAATTGCCATTAGAAATTAGTATGATGGATATTATAAGAATCAGTTAATTATAAAATACATAACTGATCAATAAAAACTGTACTTATGACGTCGCTCTCGTTAATGCAAGATATACAGAAAACTGGATGTTGTGAAGATATTTATGAATATTGAGATGTAGCTTAGTGGTCAGAGCACTCGTCCGGCAGTCGAGGGACTCGGGTACGACTTCCGGTAGAAATTAGTTTTTTTTTCCTTCCTTAAAAAATCAACATTTCAAATAATAAATATCTTCACAACATCAAGTTTTCTGTATATCTTACAAAAACAGTACTGTATATTAAAAATATCAAGTTACTTTTCTCTGTCAACTCTCATTAAAAACCTTATTTTATACATGATTTTTATTGCAACATGAAATTTTAAATTTTATTTCTTTGATTTGAAAGTTATTTCTTTCACCCAACAGAATTTGATTATTATTATTTTTTGAAGATAAATTTGTTAAATATAAGAAAAGTTACAAAAATTATATAAAAGCAGTATACGGTGATAGTAATTTCCCTAAGGTTGAATTTTATATGAGAAATTTTTACTCATTAGTAAGTTTCGTTGTCTATGAAAAACAGATAGTGATTAGTTCACTATTCCGTCAGTGCATTTATTATACGTATGTACAGTGTATATTAGCAACTAGTATTAGTGTGTTTCAATGGCTATATATAAGGATTTTTCGTTTAGTCTTTGCGACACTTTATTTATTATTTTTCAAATGCCAACAATGATTCCATTCGAATTTAACATTTTGATAAAATTATTAGTTTATTTTTTGATCTTTTGATCAAAAATGCAATTACGTATTAACATCATGCATGGTTTTCTCTCCCAATATTGGAATAACTTTCATAGAAATACATACATAGTAAAATATAAGTTTTTGAAATATAACATGTTTTTCTTTTTCATTCAATAAATTATAGTACAGTCAAACTGAGTTATAACAACATTGAAAATCTCACGAAATCTTTTCGTCATAGTCGGGATGTCGTTAAAACCGAAGTTGACGTTTCAAGACATTCTTAGCATAAAAAATATAAGCAGATGAAATCAACTACTACACCTGATGTTATTTTATTATGGTAAGGGCGACCATATTTTGGCACGAAAAGACATGGAAATTGGGATCATATAAATATAGGACATTTGCCAACTCTAGCCAAAAATGTTACCAATCGTCCTTAAAAATGTCAATTATTCCGTATAAATAACCCTTGGCGAGAAGCAAAGTGTTAGAGCAAGTCCGCGTTGAATTAAAGTGCTTTTCATGGAAGAAAAAACACAGTTGAATCTGACGAATATATGTGTGAGATCAGTATTCTTATTCTGTAAATTAAATCAAATTTAATCATACTCACATTAGAAAATACAATCAATACATTTTTCAAATTATCTCTATCACCAATTTTAGTTAGAATCGTGAATCGAAAGAAGTTTTATTGAAAAAAGGGATTATTTTTTAAGAATAAAAAGGAAAACTTGCTAAAGTACGGGAACGTGTCCCGTATACGGGCAACGCCATCTGTAACTAAAGTATTCTAGCTATCTATACTTACTATCTGCTAACTACAGATAGCTACTATCTGTAGTTATAGGAGTTGTTGGTACTGGTCATACCAATAAACAAGTCGTTAGTATCTAACATGTAATAAATCTTTTCTTTATAGTTAGGTATCAATAGAACAAATAATAGACAAATATTTCTCTCAAGGTGATCAGCATTCGAGTTTATTTGCAAAATGTCATAAAACCGTAAGCGGAAGCGCGAAATAATATGTATTGTTGTATCCGAGTTCTTTGCGTTTTTATCGACGTTATAAGAGAGCAACGCTCCTTTTTTCTATTCTCTACAAGAATCGGCCGGGACCGAAAATTTTTGGAATTTTTGAAGTGCCGTTACAACCGACTTTGACTGCATATGTTACGGTAAATGTGATGAATTGGTTATACTATGCATAATAACCGGTTATTATGCGTAACTTCCTATAATATCTGTTAGTTTAAATTTATCACTTTTACCAGTGATTAGGCATAATAGCAAAGCGTCGTTGGTGAGTTAGATAAATAAAAAAATTATTATATAATTTTAACCGCTGATTATACAGTAAAACCCCTCTCAACGGACACTCCTCAGGTGCGACCACTCCCTCTTTTACGGCAATATAATAATTTCCTCTTGTATAATAAAAATATGCATTTCAAATCCCTGATTGACGGTCACCACTCTTTTACGGACGAATTTTTTTGTCCCACCGGTGTCCGCAAAAGAGAGAGGTTTAACTGTATTTAATATCAAGGCGCGCCTGGTAAATTTGATAAATACCTGGAATTCATCGCTTTAAAGGGTGATAATGCATTAGACCTTGGTGTAATTGGTGAACTTGATAAATGTGAAATATATAAATTCGCAAATGAGTCTTGGTAGTATTTTGGATAAATATCGCCGAACTATGGTATAACGAACTCCGATTTAATGAATTTCTGCCCTTGTGCGAATCTGCTAAATAAGAACTCGTAAAAAATTAAATAGATCAAATAATTTGTTAAATAAGAGTTCGTAATATTGGGCTATGACAATGGGATTTGTTGAATGAGAATTTTCATCATGTCGGGTAGGATAGTAAAATTGGTTAGATGAGAGTTCATTATATCGAGGTACAATCGTAAAATTTGTTAAATGGGAGTTCATAGCATCGAGATCCGATTGTAGAATTCGTTAAATAAGAGTTTATAATATTGGGCTCTGATTGCATACACTCCACACAAAAACTAGTAAAAATTCGTCAAATCAAAGAATTTGTTGAATGGAAGTTCTTTATATTGGGGTACGAGCGTTAAATTTGTCAAATACAAATACAAATACAAATACAACGCCACAACAGGCAAACTGCCCAACGAGGTGGCTGACTTAAGAACATCATGGATCCCCGAGCCCCTACCTACTACTGCTACACCACACATGCACCCCCCCCCCCGCGGAACCCCCCAACGAATCGGTACATGCGGGAATGTGCGTGTACGTGTAGTGCAACCTGACGTAAAGTTTGTTTCTGTGTAGTGCTTGTTATGTGTAGTGCTGTCATCTGCCCCCAGTTTTACTAACTATGAGTGAAGTGTTATGGTTGAATGAGTTACCGTTGTAGGACTGTTGCTCTCTGTGGCGAGACTTTTTAACGGGGAGATCGGCTCGCATTTGCGCCTTGAAGTTGGGAACCACAGAAAACCAACTTCAGCCGACCACCACTGTGGGGTTCGAACCCGGATTCTCGCATCACGAGTCCGGCACTATAACCACTCGACCACCACAGCGGCAAATAGGAGTTCATTACATAAAATTTATTAAATGAGAGCTATTGGAGTGCAGTCGCGAAATTTAATCAACGAAAGTTCGTCATATCTGGGTACGATCATAAAATTTGTTGAATAGAAGTTCTTTATATCGAGGACCGATTTTAGAATTCGTCGAACAAGAGTTACTTCGGGGATGTTTGGAAAAATTCGTTAAATCTGAGCTCGCGGTCATCTAACTAATAAATCTTATCACGGCATTGGGACCGTTTTATCATATTTACTAATACGAAATGGTAATTCTGCATAATAACCAGCAAATGCAATGAATTTAGTACTAATTAACAAACGACGCTTTGGTATTATGCATAATCGCCGGTAAAAAGGATAAATTCAGGGAAATTTATCAAACTCACTTACTGAAATGGTCCGGTTATTATGCATCATATAAATTAAAATATTAACCGGTTACTATAATGCATAATAACGGAATTTATCGCAGTTACCTCGTAACATATATATTTGAATAAGCATGCAAATGCGTATGAGACTGGGGCATAAAAAATAATGAACTTTGATTAATGAATAATATACAGTAAAACCCCCTCTTTTGCAGACACTCACGGGTACAAAAAAATATTGTCCGTAAAAGGGGATTGACCGTATCAGAGAGGGTTCCTGTACTATATAGTACAAACAGTAACTGAAATGGTTCTTTATTTGAATCTGAATGAAATTCTGAATTTCATGATATGCTTTTAAAGTCAATACATAATTATTGCATAGATACGCAATTAAAATTACAAAAGAAATATTATACAAAGTTTACAAATATGTATTTGAGCTCCTTCAAAATGTATTTTTAGCTGAAAGACTGAATCCAATGACTTTCCGTCATTGCGTTTACAGGAAAATGTATTTTATCAATGCATTGAATTCATTTGCAAGAGCAGGAACTCCAATTTTTACGTTTTTCACTGTATTTGAGACATCAATTTTTTCTCTTGGTGATAGAGAGCTGTGATTACTAGAGCTGACCATATTAAACAGCTTGAAATAATGTAAAATATAGGAACACAACCAGCAACACATGATTTCAGATTCTAAACGGACATCAGAGGTGGCAAACAAGCAAGGAAGTAACAAATTTCAAGCCAAAATTTCATTCAAAAGTGGCCAAATATAAAAAAAGTTGATCAAAAATTTACACTTTTGCTGTCATCTATTGAGCATAATTCGAATTAAAATAGCAACTATTGGCGTCCGTACAGGGACTTCAGTCCAATCGAACGAATGATGCATCTGAAGGTGACCGTAAAACAGGGGGTTCGAAACACGTTGTTTAAATAGGCTTTTTGCCGGGATATTTTTATTTGGCCGTATAACAAGGGTGACCGTTAAGCGGGGTTCTACTGTATATTTTGAAGTGTTTAAAATTTGCTTGTCGGGCATTTGAGACTTTATATAAGTACACGGAATCCAAGAGTTCCCGAATGTTGCTTGCTAGAGTCACGACGTAGAAATCAAACTGAATTAAGTATTAACACATGACAATATCAAAGAGGGCGCCAAATGGCCGACTTTTTCCCCCGAAAATATTTATTGCTCCAACTGACATTCAAAGATTTCTTTTCGTCGAAAGCTATGTGTTAGCGAATTTTATTGTTCGTTGGAATTTTTTTATTTTTTTTTAAAACTTGGAGCTTTAAAATTGTATTCAGTACAAAGAAGTCGCCATTGTCGGGAATAGGCTTTAAGGGAAGAACTGAACGCATTGCAAACACAAAGATTTGAGAAATCGGCAAACTTCCAAAACAAGAAATGCAGCAACAAAATAAAATAAATAAATATATATATAAATTTTAGCCCTATACATTTCAATGGATCTGTCTTGAATTTCACTTGAATGGGAAACAAAGAAACGAAAAATAAAAGACTAATATAATATTTAGAATGAAACATCTGTTTGTGCATTTTTCCAAGATGAAATTTAATTTCTAGGAATATTTCGCAAGACGAGGACATGAGATAATTTATTTTCTCACGGCATCTACTTATGGAAAATCAAATTAATTGGAAAAATATATATGTTTTTTTCCCCTAATCCTCTTCGGTGTTAGTCGAGATGAAATTAATCGAAATCAGGTCACGTCACGGAAAGCAATTGATTTAATTCCATTGATTCATTGATGTGAATGGCCTCGGCCATTAACACGGTTTTCTTTTACACTTTTAACATGATTTGGTTTTTACTGGAATAAGAAAAAAAAATGTTTTTGTGGAAAATCGAGCAAAAAAGTTAATACATAAATGAAATGTCCTTCGATAAATATTCGAAATTTTGTTATTTTCATTTAGCAAAATTCTCAAAATTCTAAATTAAATTTTCCGGGGGAAATTATGATTAAGTTTATAACATTAGAAAAGAAAATAGAATATGAATGTGTAACAAATATTTATTTAATGTTGAGGGATGTGAAATATCAATCACGTGTTCTAGAAATTTGTTTGTTATATGAGAGACTCGTTCATAAAAAAGTGTTTCTTACAATTTATTTTTGTCATGTATTTATAAAATGTTTATTCCTAATTTATACAGCAGTGATTATTTCAGTTTATTACGTAGGCCTATTTATAGCTCAGATCACTTTGTTAAGACACTTTAAAATTAGGTGTGTGGCTAAAAAGCATGGTTAAATTTATATTACGGCATATGGCGCAGTTTAAAATCACCAAGTGACCTGCGACACATTTACAGACCAATTAGTAATCGAAGGCACAGTTCTATAGCACTTACGTGGCCCGACACATTTTGAGATCTCTTAAGTGATCCACGGCACATTTACAGATTATATGTCCCATGGTACAGTTTCCCATCACTCACGGCATATTTATAGATTAGTGATGTGTGACACAGTTCTAGAGCATTTAAGCGGCCCGTGGTGGTGCAGTCTTTACATCACTCAAGTTACCAGCGCAACAGTTCGCGATCCCTCAAGTGGCCTACGGCTCGTTTCCTTGATCACTCAAGTGGCTCACGCCTCTTTTTCCTGATCACTCAAGTAGTCCACGGCACATTCCTAGATCACTTAAGTTGCCAGCGGCATATTTGCAGATCACTTGAGTGACCCGCGACACGTTTCCAAATCAATGAAGTAGCCTGCACTTTCCCAAAGGTTAAGCACAAACACCCTTGCCTTAAATGGTATGTGTCTGCTCCATAATCGGGAAGTTATGAATCGTATAATCCTTCAGACAGGGCGGGCCAAATTGATACTTCTCACGAAGCCCGCGGGCTAACAATTCAAATAATTTAGTGACATAATAGAAGGGACCAAAGAGACCCCGAGTTAGGGAAAAAATAATTGAAGAGTTTTATTTATTCACAAATTATTTTTTTTCTTAATTGCATCAATTTGCATCTGAAATAATTTTTCTTACTGATTCTGAAATTTTTTTGATTAATTGCTGATTAAATTAATATATACTAAGAATAATTTTAATCTGAAATCCCTTAAAATGATTCCGTAATCATTTATTTCCGCAATTCTGAAATTATCTATTGTGCGGTAATTCTGAACTTATTTCCCTTCTCAGTATATCTTGAAATTATTTCCTTCAATAATTATGCAATTATTCTTTATTGATTGTGAAATAATTTCTATCAGGAATTATACAGTTATTTCTCTCATTGATTTATAAGTTTTTTTTTTCACTGATTCTGAAATTATATGTGTAAAAAATTCTACAATTATATTTCTCTTTCAATAATTCTGAATTTTCATCAATTTTAGAAATATTTCTTTCGTTAATTTTGAAATTATTTTTTTCATTAATTCTGAAATTATTTTTTTCATTAATTCTGAAATTATTTTTTTCATTAATTTTGAAATTATTTATTTCAGTTATATTCTATAATTATTCCTTTCAGTTCTATAGTTATTTCTTTCATTAATTTCGAAATAATTTCTTTCAATAATTTCGAAATAATTTCTTCCAATAATTTCGAAATAATTTCTTTCAATAATTTCGAAATAATTTCTTCCAATAATTTCGAAATAATTTCTTTCAATAATTTCGAAATAATTTCTTTCATTTATTTATTTCTTCTCAAATTTCTTTCTTCTTTCATTTATTTATACAAATTCTCAAATTATTTCTTTCATTTATTATCGAACTATTTCTTTCTTTAATTCTGAATTTTCATCAATTTGTTCTCGAATTATTTCTTACATTAATTCCGAAATTATTTCTTTCATTTATTCTATAACCATTTCTTTCATTAATTCTCAAATCGTTTCTTTCATTAATTCCTCATTTCTTTTTTTCATTAATTCCGAAATCATTTCTTTTTTTCATTAATTCCGAAATCATTTCTTTTTTTCATTAATTCCGAAATCATTTCTTTTTTTCATTAATTCCGAAATCATTTCTTTTTTTCATTAATTCCGGAATTATTTCTTTCACTTATTCTAGAATTAATCGTTTTCCAATGCTTTCAACCATTTTCACAAAATAATCTTCGAGCCACGATAAAAAGCTCCGAGGGCTAAATGTGGCCCGCGGGCCATGCATTGAAGACCCCTGATCGCATGAGTTGGCATTCACTGAAATTATATTGAAAAACATATTAAATCTGGAAAGTAAATGCAACATTTCCTAACTACAAAATTTAAAACTGCAACTGGGATAAGATATAAAATAAGACTGTCACATCCATATACGTACAGTATTGTATCCAAGGAACAGGAACTTCCCAGAAAACAAGCTAAAAACTTCCTCCTTTCAATCTCTTCAAAATTTCTCTTTACTTTTAGCCCGTATCCAATAAAAAAGTGTATTAATTAATTCTCATAAAAGATTGAATTCCCAAATTCGGAAGTAAAAAAAAAAAATAATAATTCAAGCTCCTTTGAACGCATATCCTCGTTCTCCTGCTTCTGTGCGTCTTTTCTCGCGTTGAAAGTCTTAGAAAAGAGATCGAAAAATTTTAATTAATGCAGCTCAAGCTCATAAAGTCAAACCGTGGCCACCATTTAATTTTTAATGCTTTTTCCTAGAGAGAGAAATCGGGAACAAAAATTGAAAAAAAGAAGAAATTACATTTCCTGCGATTTCTCCTTATTTTTCTGTTTTCCTAAAGTTCGAAGCTAATTTATATTCGGGAGAAGAGAAATAGCCCATAAGAAAACTAATAGAAAATTTTCTTCGAATTTCGTAAGAAATTGTGACTCTCTTTTCTTATCCCATTGCATTCTAAAGTCTGTATATTATTATGAAAGGATTTATGATTTATTTTCATGACTTCAATTTGGAAAAAGACGGGAAAGAACAAAAAAATTAAGAAGCATTTTTTTCCTTTCAAAAGCCAATATTTCGTTTCCCAAAAATAACGAAAATTAAAATGAAATGTTTCATCTAAAAATTAAGGGGAAAAAAAATATTTATTTTAATTTTAGTATGACATAAAATCGAGAGTAATTAAAAGTCTAATTAACAGACTTTTGAAAGGATGGCGAACCATTTTTTTTTTCATTCTGTTAATTTCTTCGTTGCTTTTGTGTCCATGGACGTCAGTGTAAACAGCTGTTGCCAGGTTTTAGGAAATTATTTACTAATTTTTTTTGTTATATATATATATATTTATTTAATGAAAAAGCGTATAGTTTTGAAATGAAATTTCTCCGAAGACAAGAGAAATCTGTTGGTGTTTTTGGAAAAGACTTAGGCCGGCTGCAGCAGTAGCAGCAGCGACAGCCTATTATTATTAAAGTGGAAAGAATGACCGAAAGACAATTTCCGGAAACTTTTCTACAGAAAATTTTATAATTTTGTTTTTTTTTTAGAAATATTTTTATTGTTATTATTTTTTGAAGAAATTTCTAACTTCCAAAGTTATTTCGAAGATAAAAATATCTCTTTCTGACATTTGAAGCTTGACTGAAAAATAATTAATATTTATTTAAAAAAAAAAATCGACGTAACAAAATTATTTTTTTTTGTAAATAATTTTTAATTGATTGCTTATTTGTTGTTTCCTTCCGGATCCGAGAACTTCATTATTTGGTGGAAGTTTCCCTGTGTTTAATGAAGTTTTTGATGTAGAAATTAATTTTTATGACTGAAAAAGTAATTAAAAGGAATTTCTTCTTTATTTCGATAAATTTGAAAACCCAAAAAGAATATTTTTGCTGATGTAAATTAAATAAAATTAAATTCCTTACAAAGATATTCTTTTATTAGATATATATACTATATACAAAATGATAAAATACGTATTCATGTCTTTGTACAATAATTCAAACATCAATTTATGGTTTAGATAAATAAATTTATTCAATCGTTATTATACATATATATATATATGTGTGTGTGTGTGTTAAGGTAAATGGGATAAATCGGCTATTATACATAATAACCGGTTATTTTCGCATAATCGCAAAACATTTTGGTAAGTTTAATAAATTTCCTCAAATTTATCACTTTTACCGGTGATTAAGCATAATACTCAAGCATCGTCGGTAAATTTGATAAATTTATCTAAATTAATCACTTTTACCGCCGATTGTGCATAGTACCGAAGCGTCGGTGATTACGCATAATACCCAAACGTCGCGTCATTGGTAAATATGATCAATCACACTACATGATATACTATACATGATAATTCAGCATGTATTGTATCATTATATCGGGTACAATCGTGAAATTTGTTATCATTATATCGAAATCCGACTATATTCATCACAAATACTAGATTGATTAGAATTTATTTTCATATTTATCAAATTTACTAACGACACTTGGTTATTACGCATAATCGCCGGTAAAACTAATGTTTTCAGTATTTATCAAATTTACCAACGACACTCAGGTATTCTGCATAATCACCGGTAAAAGTGATAATATTTTTGGTAAGCAGTTGATTGACGATATATATATAAATGATAAAAAAATTTCTTTCATATTTTGATTACTCTATTGTATTTTAGGTATTTTTAATAAATAAATTTATCGCTTTCATCGGCGAATATGCATAATAACCAAGTGACGTTGGAAAATTTGGAAAATCCTTGCAATACGTCGCTATTACCTGTGAATATGCATAATACCCTAGTGTATATTAATATACATACGATTAGTGAATTCGATGAATGTGAAAAAAATTCCAAATGAGTCTAGTATATGTTATAAATATAGACAGACCCCGATGTAATGATAAATTTTAAGATCGTACCCCACTATGATAGCACAATACATGTATAAATTATCATGTATAGTACGTCATTTAGTACGAATTATCATTTCATCGATGCTTGGATATTATGCATAATCACCGTCAAAAGGTAAAGCCTAATCACCGTTTTGGGCTTAAATTTACCAATGACGATTGGGTATTATGCATAATCACCGGTAAGAGTGATTAATTTACGGAAATTTATCAAATTAACCACCGACACTTGGGTACCATGCGTAATCATCAAATATTGCTATCAATTGGCAGAATCACAGATTATTGCTAAAATTGCTAAAAAATTGTCTGTGGGAAATGGATGGGGGAGTGGGGGGGGCAGAGGAGATCCTACTGGAAATCTCAATGCATTGTAGTTGAAATTCAATTATCGTTAAAAAAAGGGGTTGAAATAAGACAAATCTATGAAATGGATTTTTATAATCTTAAAACTATCGTAACATAGTTCTCAGCCACCTCATTGGGCATTTGTCTGTTGTGGTCTTGTATTTGTATTTTGTATTTAAAAGTGATAAATTTGGGAAAATTCATCAAACATACCATCAAACCGAAAGATACCCAGGCCACATCGCCGTATGGCAATATCGGCTCATTGTCCACACGGACTGGATACCTCTGCCAATTTATTCATAAAAAAGCATACATTACAAAATATACATTACAATCATAACAACTATAAAATCATAATCTAAGTATAAAATCAATTGCGAGATCACAAATCTACGTATACAAAATACCTAATCACATATTGAAATCAATAATAAATCAGATAAAATTCATAATCGATTTCATCCTCAATTTAAATCGTCCGATTTCCATGGCATTATACTAGTCTTGTGCTATCAGTCATTCTTCTTTGTAGTTGATCAGTTTCTTTTTCCTTTGTGAACGGCGAGGTGGTACAGTTTGTACTTGTGCTATAGGCCGATAAGGCGTCCATGGGATCACTTTGTCTTCATTGTCTTCTATCCATCTAATTATTTTCTTGACTTTATTTATTCTACTTTTGTTTTTAAAAATCTCTCTGATCCAGAGTGTGGCATTTTCAGCAGCGGCCACAGCCATTTGCTTTAGATGTGCAGTTAATGTACATGTTGTCAAGTAATGGATGGGAGTGCCGATTTCACCACAAAGGCAATGATCTGTTCCTCGTTTTTTTGAAGCGGTGAAGGTAATTTGGAAAAGGTCCGTGATTGGTTGTAAAAAATACAAGTTATCGGCTTCAATTTTTTGCGTTGTATGAAACTTTTGGTACTATTTTGTGGACACTTCTTCCAGTTTTGGCATCATTCCATCGGGTTTGCCATAGATTGAGTACTTCTTTTCCTGCCTTTTGTTTCGCTGTTGATGATGGTAATAATATTTTAATTAAATGTGCGCCATTGATTGTCGCTGCTTTGGCTATTGCGTCTGCTTCTTCGTTCCCAAAGCACCAAACATACCAAAATGCTTGGTGATTGTGATTATGCGTAATAATCTTGGTTATTATGTGTAATAATCTCGGTTATTATGTGTAATAATCTCGGTTATTATGTGTAATAATCTCGGTTATTATGTGTAATAACCGGTTGTTATACATGATAACCGGAATTATCATATTTACCGTTACATAAATATCTGAGATATATGCATTTTAATGCATATCCAACCAATAAGAATAATCATTTTTTAACAGTTGAAATGAAATAAAAAATTAGAAATTATGAATAATAAGTCACAATGGGATATATACAGTAAAACTAAAATCATTTCAAGCTTGTAATGGAAATTTCAAGAAATAGAATAATAGGTCCAAAAAAAAATTCAAAGAAATTTGAGAATTTATGAGTTTTTTCAGTCTAGAATTTCAATCATTATTTGAAAAACGACGTTACTGAATTGAAGTGCATTTTAAAGTAAAAAGAAAAAACAAAATACTATTTTAATGGGTTTTCATTATAATTGTTTTCAATTCAAAACAATTATTTTTTAAGTCCATTTTTAACGTGAATAATGTGCTATACACAGGGTGTCCTGTAAGTACTAATGCGGCCTTTGTCTCATCAACCGTTTGTCGTAAACGTATGATTCCAATTTAAGAAATGCTCAAAAGGCGTTGAGCATATACAGTGTTGAGAATATACAGTGTGTCACAAAATAAAAATCAACATTTTTATGCGGTTCCCTTGTCCTGTAACTTTCACAATTACAAAATTGTTGCCCTGTCTTTTCTGAAACCAACAAAAAAAATTTCCATGTTTTTAACTGAAGTATTCAATATTCATTGAGAATTTTTTATTCAAAAATCGGAGAAAAGTAGGGAAATGGCACCAAAAACAAACGGGCAACAATCCTTTCCATCATTCATGCTATGCTTTCCCAACTTTTCTCCGATTTTCGAATATCTCTGCGAATATTGCAGTTAAAAACATAGGGTCTCTTTTGTTGGACTCAGAAAAGACAGGGTAACAACTTCCTAACTGAAAGTTAGAGGGCAGGGAAAACGTATAAAAATTTAAATTTTTTTTTATTTTGTAACACACTATATTTTTCACTCTCAAAACTGGTACAGAATAATTTTTGAACACATTTTGAGAATTTTTTAAAATTGAAATTATACCTATACGACAAACGGTTGATGAGATAAAGGGGGCATTAGCACTTACAGGACACCCTGTATAGTAATATGGCATATAATTGTATTGCACAGCCTGTTTTGTCATTACTAAGAGTAGACTAATCAATAGAAAATTGTATTTATTTAAAAAAATTCCTATCATCAATTGCTAACTGTATATTTGCTGAATAAAATAATTATCTACAAGAATATATGAAAAAAATTTCAAAAAAATTACAGCAATTACTAGTATATATGCTTTCATTTGAAGATTACTTTCTTATAAAAAAAAACCGAGCACGCTGTAAATGTATCGTTATATAGTCAAACCCTTATATAAAGAACTCCGATACAACGAATTCCGCGATTTAATAAACTTTATTAGAAGTTTCTGTGCATATCTAATTGTTTTTTTTTTTCAACATTTATATATAATTAATATTTTTTCTCGTTGTAATGAATAAAAATGTCAGTTTTATCTGATTCGTTAAACCGGCGTCCGACTGTAATAAATTACTTATTGGCAATAATACCAATGGCAGCATTCTTTTAAAAATAATGAATTTAAATTATACAGTCGGCACTCGTTATAACGACCATGCGTTATTGCGAACAATACGATGAATTGATAAATTTCAAATATTTTCCTATTCATCCCATGCTATTTTTCATCCAATATAACGGCCCAATAAGGTTATTCGATCCAATACGTCAAAATTCAGCTACAACCCGACTCATTTTTTACAAAAAAAGTTAACAAAATGCGTGTTTTTCATTTGCCAAAATTGTGTTTGACTTTGACCCATGGGCGGAGATACGGGGGGGGGGGTGTGATGGGGCATTGCCCTCCCCCCCCCCCCCCAGAGTCACAGGTGGAGTCGACTGATCTAATGTATATATGAGCTGACATCATCATCATCGTGCCCCCCCAGCAATAATGACCTTGCTCCCCCCCCCCCAGACTTCCAAGTCAATCTCCGCCTATGCTTTGACACTTGATATTAGAGAAATCGGTACGCATGTGCGTGCATGTAATTATTCGATATTATAGTTAATTTTATTTCAAACATTCCATATAATGATCAACGAAACGGTTGAAAGATTGGCTTCAACACAAAAGATTACCTTGAATGAAATTACGAAAAATCCTGGAGTGAAAATTTCAGCAGATAAACAGTTCATAGACAGATCAGAGAAGATTGTATTTGATTCATAAAAGAGTGGTTAGGAAATCACCTGCCACAAGGAAGCACCAAAGAGAGGTGGAGAAGAGGGATTGAAATGGTCACGAAATTATGTTTAATGGAGAGAAATAGCTTGGTGTCATATTTAGTAATGCAAAAAAATCGAACTTGACATATTCCAGACGGATGTTTTCGGCAGACAATAAGGTGCAGCTCGGATAATGGTATGGGCAGCATTTGCTTCTAATAGTCAGGCTTCTTTAATTTTTGAAATTGGTCGTCAAAACTCTGATGTTTAAAGGAGGTCCTGGAGAACAATTTGCTTCTGATTGGAGAAGATTTACGAAAACCAAACTTGACATTTCAGCATTATAACGTGTCTATTCAAAGTTCTGCTGCCACAAAAAAAAACAACAACTCTTTAATCGCTAAAATGTATCGGTTTTAGAGTGGACATCGATAAGTATTTTGACTTAAATCCCATTAGGAATGTATGGGGCATACTTACGATAAACGTTGTCGCAAATGAAATACAGTATTCGACTGTCGATGACTAAAGAGCTCTATCGAGGAAGAATGGTACAGTTTTGATGTTGACACCCTACAGAATTTAATTAGATCAATGGAAGATAGTGCGTTTGAGGTTGTTAGATAAAAATGAAAAGTCCATTAGCTATTAAAAGCCTGCAATTTTTGTAAATCCGAAGTTTCTCTAAACTTTCTTGACAGTCTTTTTTTTTTTTCAGTACCATAAATATCCTAAATGTTCTTTCGTAGAAAATCTTTCTTCTGTAAATGCAGATACGCTTCAGGTATTATCCATTAAAAGGTAATTATAAGGCTAATTTTACTCGCCGTATTTTTCTTGTTATTTTAAGAAAAGTGCATTATCTAAAGTTTTGAAACGGACTGTATTTATAGATTATAAACGAGGGAGAGAGGAGGGATCTAAAAATATAAGAATAATTTTTTTTAAATTTCAATATTAAAAAAATTTAGCCTAATTTTCTGAGTCGAAATGCAGTTTTCTTCAAATCGTATGTGAGAAAATGCACATACGAATATGCTGATTTCGGGTGAACACACACGCGTGCAT
Organism: Pholcus phalangioides; assembly: GCF_987345545.1. Classification (NCBI taxonomy): domain Eukaryota; kingdom Metazoa; phylum Arthropoda; class Arachnida; order Araneae; family Pholcidae; genus Pholcus; species Pholcus phalangioides. The sequence continues at coordinate 49,656,047 of NW_028301597.1, forward strand.
TTCTTTCTCTTCTTTCACACATAAAAAGCGTTCTTTTTTTTTTTTGTTTAAAGTTTCTTTTTCTTCATCTTTGGGTTGAAGTGGAAATTTCAAGATATTCTTATTTCTGCCGACAGTTTCTTTATTTCTCTTCTTTTTTTTTTTTTGTCTCACCGCTTAATGTGTTTTTCATGTCTGCTTTGCATAAAGTTTGACACTTGCGTTCGAATATGCATTCGGCAACGGATGTGTATACACACATATAAGAAGAAAAAGGAGATCATGCTCTCAAGTATTGACGCAGCTTTTTTTACGATTCACAAGTTCCATTTAAAAAATGCATTTGACAGTGAATTTCGCTGAAATATTTGGTTGAATTCTGCACTATTTAATGAGAAATATTGCGTTAATAAGTGTAATTAATTTTCTAGTATGAGGTATTTCGAACTCCATGGTAAATAAAACAAAAAGAAGAACACTTCATCAATGTTGGGAGTTCGTATTTTCCATTTGTTTAGAAAATTTTGAAGAATTTTGGTGAGTTTATGTTTCTGAATGCTCTATATTTTTTGGAAGCCTAAAAATATTCGTAATTCTTTTTAACGAACATGTAGTGTGTTCTCGTATATTCAATCATTATGAAATTGGTTTTTTTTTAGAGAAATCTAATGTCGATATTTGTTCAATTATTCTTATGGAAACTTTACCATGATATATATTTTATTAAGATATTTCAATTTTTCTTTAATGTTTGGGAATTAATGAGTTTCTGTGAGTCTGGCTTTAACTTGAAAATGCCAAGGGCAGAGTAGACTTCCGCGAGACCTCAGACTGGGATTAAAGATGTGATTTGATGGAGTGGTAATAAATTATACTAAACTTTAGGTACCAAATCCCTAGAACCCCAGAGCAAAAATCGTTATTATCATTAGTGTGTTTTTCAATATTTTCAAGGTCAAAGTACTGAATTTTTTGGGGATCGCGTGCCACTTGAGCGATTTGGTTATGGGTACACAAAATGAGCCACAAAAAAAAAACAAAATTTTTCAGAATTTTCTTTTCTTTTACATGCCAAATAGCATGATGAAAATTTCGAAACAAGGATCGAATTTTTTCCTTTGAGTTATCTAAGCTAAGTTTCTATGAAATTTTCACCCCATGCCCATTGGCGCCCACGGTCGGAAAACTTAAAACAGAAGAACCCAGTGTAGACGCATATACTGTTTAATAACCATCATGTCGGAATAGAGGGTAACAGTTTTTGTATTGGGAGGTCGTTATATCGAATTTTTGAAATAAAGTTAATTATAATATTTAATATTAAGTAATATGATATTTTTTGAACAAATATACTGTTTTCCTGATTGCTGTCAAAGACACCGTCTTCCCTATGCTGGCTGATTCATTTCGAAATTGAAACTAATTTGCCCTTAATGGTAAAATCAGATGAGTTACACTTTTGTAAATTCCGATCATTTCCATTCAAAAGCAAAAAAATTCATTTCCTGTCAGTTTCCTGTAGTACTATGTGGCAACTCAATTAATTTTAAGTCAGTTGTTCCAAAACATCGTCTTGCTAAGAAATATATGCGCGGTGGGGCAAAGTAATCCGCTCCTATGGGTTTCTTTGCGCCAATTTTGAAAAATTCGAAAACGTTTTAATAAAAATGTTGTGGCAACAGCCCTCACATCGTCTTAGAATATTGTTTCATCATCATTAAAAAATCGTTTTACATATTTGCTATGCCTAGGGTGTGAGTTTTTCCCAATAGACTCTCAAAACACGGTACAAAGTAGCCAGTGTAGTAGCCTACTATGTGCCCAAAGTAGCCAACTATAAACTTTAACATTTTTCAATTTATTCTTAATCATACGAAGCAGAGGAACGAAACTTTTATCAGACAAGAATTTCATAATGGAAAACATTAGCTTATCTCACCAGCTAACTACTTACTTTAATATACGATTATAATTGTTTTTGATCACTACGGAAAATCATTCGTCATGCAGAATGGATACTACTGACCGCGCATTAATTAAACACGTGATTCCTTGTGAAAAAAAACTGATACAGAAAAGTTTTTTCCATTTTAGGATTTGACGAATATTAAAGGAGTTATAACCTTTATTTTTTAAATTGTGTGATGTGTCAGTTTTCTAACGGTTAGTTACGCACCAAACATCCAAAAAAAAAAAAAAATAAATAAAAAATAAATAAATAAATTCCCACACAGCGTGTTGCCGCAAATTGAAAATGAGCTGAAATATTCAAGACCGTTAGATGCCAAGTTCAGTTATTTTCTTTCAGGATTGGCGCTTCTTCTTTGTGTAGAGTGATGTTAACCTTGTTATTACGTGTTACCTTCGCCCCACTATATTGGCAAATTTATCCCCAGATTTGTAAAGCGTTAGCCAAATGAGATCTATTGAAAAAGTTGAGATCTATATCAAAATTAACACTTTTTGCCCAAATGTGGTAATTTCTTTCCTTCACTGTTAAGTCAAATTTTTTGAGGAAAAGGGCAGGGAGAAAAACTGGTTTGCACAGCTCAGCTTTCTTACTTGCTCTCGAGTTATAACATTGCTATCAGTTTAAAAACGCCAACTTATATTTTTGGTGCACGTTCAGTGAATGTGGAAGGATTCGAATCAATGTTTAATACATTATAACTCCATAATTACCGGTCAAATCAAAAAAACTGAGAATACTTTTCCATATTAGTTTTCACAACGAATTACGTGTGTAATTATTGGAAGGTCGATATTATCCACTCTGTATAGTTTCCATTTCACCGCGGTTTCAATTTCAAATTTTACCAATCTCATAGACAACTTATTATTCCCAGATAGAAATCGACTCCATCCAGGAAAAATTCTTTGGCCAATAATATTATAAAAATATATTTTAATCCACACACAAACAAGTCTCGTCAGCTAAATAGTGTCTTCAATCAGGAGAGAGTACCAGGATGCAGAATGAGGAATAACCTCTTTTTCCTGCTCGAATATAAAACTCTCTTTCGAACGAATTTCGGTTATGAAATTTTCTTTTTGGGAATCCAAAGGAAAAAGGCAGCTTCTTGCGCGTGTGTGTGTGTGGCCCTCGTCGCCATTAACTGATTACTTTGCTCGACGTAACCACGTCGTAAATATCTGTTTCATCTCCCAAAGTGGACGAGGCTATCGCCGTTATTTCATAAGATAACGAGAATTTAGAGGATGGTCTCTGAAGAGAGAGAGAGAGAGAGAGATCTGCAGGGTAATCAGCGTTATTGAAAGATATTGAGAAAGTAAAAGGCTTAACAGAGGCAAGTTTGTATGTAGGCATGATAAATATATATGAGAGAATGTTTCATATTATTTCGCGCAAGTCTCGTAATTTTAAGCATTATCTCGCTTCGTGCCTGGTTTACGAGTTAACATTCGAATTATACCGCTTATGCTTAATGGGAATATCCATTTTTTTTTTTTTTTTTTGGGGGGGGGGGGAGTAATTCGATGCACATGATATCCGTGATTTAGAAGAGCCAAGTAGACCTACTCCGGCAACTTTACTGAGAACTTTTGGTTTGATAAAAATATTGTTTAAGATATCTGACTGCGTTCGAGAGCACTTTTAAATTAAATTATACTGGAATGCTAGGAAAAAAAACAACGTGTGTAGACACAAAATTGGAAAAAGGAACCACGACTAGACGCTTTTCGGAACTGTATGAAGTTGCTTTATCAGTAGCAAAGAAAAGAATTGGAAGATAGTGAAAATACTCCTTAGAGCTGTCTTTTCAATTCGACTCTTTGTCTGGAACAGCAACTCCCGCCACGTATAAGGAGTATTTTCACTATCTTCCAATTCTTTTCTTTGCTACTGATGAAGAAACTTCATACAGTTCCGAAACGCGTCTAGCCGTGGTTCCTTTTTCCAATTTTGGTTCTAGACACGCTGTTTTTTCCCCCTATCACCCAAAAAGTAATTCATTTCGATACTGGAGTGTACTTTAATAACATTTTTGGATAGAAAGTGTCCCTAAATGATGAAAACAATAACAAATTTTTTGACTACATATGTCATTTTCCATGAAAAAGTCAAAATTTTTATGTCCAGTTTTAATCAAAATTCATGTAATATTCGAAACACGATTGCAAAAACCTCTACGAATAAATTTTTTGTTATTTTCACAGTAGATTCAGCTTTTTCATTAATAACAAATTAAATTAATTAATTCTGAGGTAAATTTTAATCAGAAATCACCTTGAATGATTCCTTAATTACTTATTTTGGTAATTCTGGAAAATAATTTTTCCTTCTCAATACATCTCGAGATAATTTCTTTCAGCAATTATTCGATAGTTCTTTTATTGATTGTGAAATAACATCTATCAGAAATTTCGAAAGTTTTTCTCTTATTGATTTATAAGTTATACTTTTCACTATTTCGGAAATTATTTGTTTTTAAAATTTTGAAATTGTGTAATATTTCAGTAAGTCTGAATTTTAAGAGAAATTCTGAATTTTAATAAATTTTGGAATTATTTCTTTTATTTAAAAATTCTGGAATTATTTATTATAATATCTGGAATAATAGAATTACGCATTGCTAGAGAGAACCACGGTAACTAAAATAAACATTTCGAAAGTGATTTTTGAGGCCCAGAAACCAGTTTTTTGTAGTTGCCTGACAGTTTTTTTGTCCATTCGGGGCATTTGCCCTGCTCTGACGAAATTTTAAAGTAGCCTATTAAAGTAAGCGTAAAAAATTTTAAAGTAGCCTATTGTTCAAGTCGGGTTCCATCAAATGGAACTCGACTTGAACAATAGGCTACTTTAAAATTTCGTCAGAGCAGGGCAAATGCCCCGAATGGACAAAAAAACTGTCAGGCAACTACAAAAAACTGGTTTCTGGGCCTCAAAAATCACTTTCGAAATGTTTATTTTAGTTACCGTGGTTCTCTCTAGCAATGCGTTTCAAACGTATGTATGCCTTTACAATAGTGTTTGCCATTATAAAGGCTGCTTTAATGCTGCCAGTATATATGTATAATAGTTTATGGTTTGCTTTTGAATAGATATTAAAATTATCATCAGCATCACTTTGAGGGCCAGGCAAAGGATGATCCCCATAGAAATCACTATTAGAATTGCCGATTTTGCTGTAGAAATGCGGAAATTTATTGGGGTTTTCCGCCACATCAATAATTTTAAAAATTGTATTGAATTCTCGATTTTTTTTGAAATATTGAGTTCGCTTAGAGATATACGAAGCCCAGGAGATTAAATATGAAGTAATTAGCCGGACCTACTTTTGAGTTGGATATCCATGCAAAATCATTTATTTCTGCTTTTTATTTATATCTTGTCAAGCATGAAAATTAATGTCTCCGTATTGTCTTTTAATATTCAACTGCATAAATTCATATAGTTATATATTGTTTTAAAATTAACTAGCTGATACCCGACGACGTTGCCCGCCCCGTAAAAAATTTATATACGGATATCTTATTAATTATTTCTTAATCAAAAAAAATTTCTGCATCAAGTAAGAAAAAATTACCTTTATTTTTAATTTTAATTGAAAACTTCAGGCAATCGCTTGTGGATAAACAATATTTTTTGTTTTTCCATCTGGTGGGTAGATGTACAAATTTTTGGGATTACCAACACGCGAATAGGCGACGAAAAGCTGACCGTGAGAAATGCATGGCTCAAGTAGGTTGATACCTGCCACTGCTAACGACTGGCGTTGCGCTTTGTTGATTGTCATGGCAAAAGCTAAACGAATCGGGAACTGTAATCGCTTGAAAGGGAATGGCATTTCTTCAGTGATAATTGGGATACGTGGAACGAAGACGTCCTCTCTCCTTTGGCACATCCAGTTAGAATCGTTCCTTCGATGATGTAATTGTGCAATTTCTTTACGCAGAGTCCGGTGCCATTGCAGAATCTCGGTGTCTCCGAATTTCTTAAAAGCATTATAGGTGCTCCGACTTTGAGGGTCAAATTGTGTGATGGCAAACCCGGATTATCCAAAGAGTTCAGAAATTCTGTAGGATACACAACTGTCTGCGCTGTGTCAACCAGTTTGTAAAATGTGGAGTCTCCTGGAATAATTTTTAGGATTTTTTCGTTGATTTTGTTAACGCTATCATTTTTCGGTGCCAGAATCACTCTCTCACAAAGCCACTCATGGTTTGGGGGGTGATTTTGTTGAATGTTTGGGGAGACTTTGTCTGCAAGTTCTTGAACTGAGTTTAACAACTGGCAAAATCCATTTGGGAACGTAATCAGTCCAGTGCTTCGGTCTACGTGAATTCTTCCATTGCCAAGTTTGATCAACTGATGTGAAAATGATAGCAGTGCCGAGTCATTTTGCAGTTTAACTCGCATGTTGGTGGGTAATGATAATTTTTAACTTCGTGCCAGAGTGTTGATGATTTGAGGCAAGCAGCATTGAGTTCATCCGCTGGCGATGAACATTTTTGTTATCAGTTTTGTCGTCGTAGTTGTTGTTCTCTGTTGTTAGTGACGTCATACGTCCAGCTTGCGCAGCGAATATTATTCAAACGCCATTTAAGCATTTTTTAAATTGAAACTATACCTCTACGATGGGTGGTTGATGAGATAAAGGCCGCATTAGGAGGAAATCGGAATACCCAGCGCCCCTTGGAAAAAGAAAAAAAATATCTTCATTTCTGTGTTTCTTTAAATCTAGATTTGTTTGTTTCATGAGTCGCGCAGGAAGTCGCCATATTGGTTTACGTGGACACAGTTTGTATTTCCCTCAAAGAAACAGAGAGATATCACGTGATCCAAAAAGCCTCATCGAAGAAAACCCGGCCAGCGCCGGGTATTATAGCTAGCATAAATCAATAAAATTACACTTTTAGAATCATTTCATTCATCTATTCCGAAATTATTCTTTTCATTAATTCTGGAATTAATCGTTTTTCAATGTTTCCAACCATTTTCTCAAAATGATCGGCAGACCATAACAAAAAGCTCCGAAGGCCAAATGTGGTCCGCGGGACCATGCTTTGAAGACCTTCGCCATAACACATATATATGTATTTCTTTTCCTTTCTTTTTTTTTTCGTTATTATTACCCTTATTAATATAGCAATTATAATTTTTCGGGGCTCACACGCTAGCATTGCCTCAAGATGTATCTGTGGTTTTATTGAATAAATAAAATTGAATTATGTATTAATTTTATCTTATATTTGAATAAATTTATGCGGGAGGGGGGGGGGAAGGCACCTCGAAATCACGTGACTACAAAGAATGGAACAAGCAAGTGATAGACGTATATTTTTTACCAAAATTTGGAGAGCGTATTTTTCTGAAATTGCACTGTTTTTTCGTAAAAGCTATACCGGGGACTTTCATAACCTCTCGTTTTTTTGCAGCGCCATTGCAAATTTAGTTCTAAATATTTTCTGGCTAATAGCCTGGTCTGGCGGCACTTTGGCGGCATCCTTAATTGAGGTGAGCATTCATCGAGAGCCTTCACAACTCTATTAATACGTTCAAAAAATACGTGTAATTCTATCCAAGAAATATCTCATGTCATCCGTTAAGAGTCGCTAAACAAAACAAAAAGAATTTCGATACACATCGTAAACTTACTAAAACGGACACTATTACACTTATTTATCATCTTTATTATACAGGGTGTCCCATAAATTCGTAAACGGTTTTAAAAGTTCATAAAAATTGAAGGGGGGGGGGAATAAGTAGATTTGAATGCGGGTTTTGCGAAAAAATTATTCTCACGAAGGGAGACTTTTTTATACTACAGGAAAATAATTGGTTAAAAAATTTTTTCAGTAGAGGGCATTGCACGAAAACAAATCAATGGTAATTGGACCTGAACATTTCTTCGATCTCTTCTATGTCCGAATCATTCGTAAATTGTGGCTGAAGTAAACTTCACCAACAAATCCACCAATGTCGACATCGAAATGAAAACCTTATGTAAGTGCCAGTAACAGGAAAATTAAGGAATGAGATGTTAATCGTACACCCTGCATTTTATAGGATTCTGATTAGCATATTTCAGGTGATTTACTGTTGTTTAATTACTATTATTAACTAAACCTCTATTAACTAAAGTTTGAACTACTTTTTTTCACCAAAAAAAAAAGAATTTCCCCTCCGTGAAAATAACCTTTTCGCAACAACCACACCAATTCCAGAAATTTTTAAATAATTTACAAAAATTTATTGGACTCCCTTATAACTAGATTATAAAATATAGTATACAATATTACAATATTTATTGTGAGAATTTTTTTCTTTTTGAATTATCTTGCCGCAACTCTTTTGATTTCTGAAATCCTCAAGGACGAAAGGCGTATTAGGCCTCTCAAGTCTCTAATGATTATTATGTAACATGTATGCCATGGATTATGTCCTATAATCTATGACATTTGAAATAATAATCATGTTTAACAACAGTGTTTCTCATAGTGTGCGTTTTATGATGTGAAACGATTCTTTTATAAGTGAAAATATCTACTAACTATTCTGGGGGAATCAGCAGCGAACCATGGATTGGGCAAAGAAGCAGCAAATGACAAAAGTCTGAGAACCACTCGATCAGGAGTATCCAATCTTAATCCTTCACGATCACGGACGAAATATTTCGTCCAAACTGTAGTGGAGTAAATTCAATCCAGTTTTCTCTGTGGTTTCTTTCCTCTTCCTTCATCATCGTGAAGTTTTATTGTAACCCTATGAAACACGGGTGTTTTTTTCCTTCCCCCGGATTTTTCTACATCACTGTTAGTGATTTATTTCCCCCGAATGTAATGTATTTTTCTACTATATAAATGTAAGAGCGAAAAAGAATACGTAGTGGTGGGGGGGGGGGGGAAGAATGAGGGTGTAAAGAGAAATCTACTCTGTGTACTTCTCTTTTCTACTTATCTATTATGGTGTGTGTGTGTTTTCCTTTGCTATTTATTCATTTTTCTTCCAGGTTTTTCTTTCCATTTGTTTCTTTTTCTAACATGCGATTATGTTAGGATAAGATTAATAGATTTATCGCCGGAATAGCGATAACACAAATTCGTCAAATAGACAGCATCCAAATTTGTTGGCAAAGCATTGTATGTGAAGTTAACATTTTTCGGGGCCACTGATTTTGATTTACAAAAATGTTTTGGGTCATATTGGGTGAAGAAAAATATTTATGAACCGCATTTCTGTGTGAAATGCTAACAATAGCTTATAGCATTTGGAAGGCAAATTTCCCATGGCCAGTTGGTTGAAAGGAGACAAGTCTTCGTCTCAGTCTCTGGTGACGAACTGTTGCCGATGAATTTTCCTATAGGTGAATATTTGTTGGTTTTCGTATCGGTGAATTATATGGCGTGAATTTTCTTATTGGTAAATTGTGTGGTGGTGAATTTTCCTATTGGCAAAGAATTTTACTATCAGTAAATTCGTGGTGCTGAATTTTCTTCTCGGTGAATTGCATGACGCTGAGTTTTCCTATCGGTGAATTCCGTTTCGGCGAATTTTCCTACCGGTGAATTGCGTGGCGGTGAGTTTTCCACAAATCATCTATCTTTCGCATAAGGAGGTCGAGGAATTGAAGAGTAGGATTTTTCTTCCTATTATTTGCGCGTTAGCAGCGCAGTAAAGGTCGAAATACATTTTCAATCGGAAGTATGATTTTCATGAGCGGTATTTAAGGATGACAAACACAAGAAACAACATGATATTAGCGAACAAGAGCAATTTATTCATGTATATTACAAGGAATTCGAAACAAAAGGCTCAGAACAATCTCAAAATTACATGAACATTTGACTCTTTTTCAATTTCTTTGTTATTATTTTGAGACAGAAACAAGAAAAAAACAATAATGATAATAATAAATTGTTTTATCTACCACTAATAACAATGATTTCGGGAACAAATGATTGTGCATCGATTTCTTCATGATTCGGGGGAAACAAGGGGAAAAAATATTATCAGAGAATCACTATCAACAACATTCTGAAAAAAAAAAAAAATTCGAAATTGATAAAATAAATTTAAGAAATAATTAAAAATGAGAAATTTTTTTTAAAAAGGTTATTTCCATCAAAAAAATTGAATATTCAGGATAAATTTAAAAATCAACAAGCACATGCATGGATTTAAATAAATTATAAATTTGATAGAAATTAGTAATTCATTGAATGTATCAAATGAGATGAGTGTGTGTGAATCCAGTTAAATGAACAAGGGATTATTATTCAACAGTGGTTGGGTAACCAGATTTTTAACTCTGGATGAAGCTAAGGATGGTCATTGGCTGACCATATTTGTTCGAGACCAAAGTGGGGCTTCCAGCCAATAGTCGCCAGTTAGCACCCGTCTATAACTTAAGAACAAGGGATATTTCGATTTCACATAGGTACGGTTACTAGGTTAAAAAAAACCCAAAAATACGGAGGAAAGTCATTCACTGACCATATTTGGTCGAGACGAAAGCGGGACATCCAGTTAATAGAAGCCAGTTTACATTTGTCAATAATTTGATTAGACTGATGGATATTCACTCGCAATATCGCGTGAATAGATCATTTTACATATAATGAAAATTAGGCATAGATTTAATAAAGTGTCTGCTCCAGTCCGGAGACATTATTCGTGTAAGTCCATGCAACGACATTTTTCTTTTGCAATAGACGTGCAAGAGAGGAATTTCTCGTGGAAGGAAAAGAAAAAAAAGAAGACAGTTTTGATATTATAATTGCATGGAGGTTATAATAACCGATGGGCAATTTCGGAAGTATGACGGGGACGCGCACGAAACGCACGCATTTTAGGTTGAGTGGCTCTTAGATTGCGTGGTTGTGTGTGCCAACTAATATATCGCTTTTGGAACTGTTTGCAGCCGCTTTATGAATTTGAAGGTAATATGCTCGGACGTAAAATGGATCGGAAGTAATAAGCTTAAGTGTTTCGCTTATTATTTCGCCATGTTTAGTTCATTGGAAACACAATAAGTGATTGCGGTAATGACGGCAGTTGATCGCCGACACAAACGCCGGGGCGAACTTAATACCGGAGCCATGTTTATGAATGGACGCGTCTCACTGCAGACGTTACGAAGTGAATTCATATCCATCAATTACTCGAAATGAAAGGCGAGTCATTATTAATAATAATGATGATGATGATCGCGAGCACTGGGCAAGATGGACGCTCGAATTAGGGAGGAGAGGAGAGAAAACTCATTGCGCACATCAAAAGCGATCATCACATCAATGAAAACAACGCACGACTCTCTCTAATGGATTTCCATTCGAATTAATGACTTAAACATTAACCCTTCCAGTATAAAATATAAGACATATTTCGCGCATATGAATATACATGCACAGATAGTGAAAGCTCTCTCTTGTACTGCAATGCAGTCAAAGCATTCATAAGCATTTTTTGATATCATATACTAGGAGTTTTCAACTTTTTAATTTGCGAACACACCATCTATGCTCATTATTTTAAGAGCACACGTATGACAATCCTGGAACATGCTCAAATCAGCATAATGCGAATGGAGTGTTTTCAAGAGTTGTTGACCAATAAACATCTTCGAGAGTACAATATCGAACTTGGGCATCGAGGGCACTTGACCAGTGCGTACTCAATTAGCACTTACCAAATAGCGTGAGAACAAATTATAATGAGCTAACACTACTGTTCTTACGCCTGGGTCATACGGCCTGCCTGGTGGTTCTGATATATTCTGGGGGGGGGGGGGCAAGGGTGAAAAAAATCAAGTGGAAGGGATGACTACAGGCGTTTAAGAAGACACAGAGACCAGTGAGAAAAAGATAATTAGGAGGTAAAGAAATAACTCTTTTAAGTTGCAATTAGGTGAAAAAAGTGCGACAATTTTCAGGAACCAGCAACGCTACCCATAGAACCTGGGCCATCTTGACACATAGTCTAACCCGGGCATGGCCAATGAACCTCATGGGATTCGGGTTACATAATGAGATCTGCCTTTATTTTAAAGGGAAAGTATGTAAATATGCCAGCTTTCATGCGCCCAGCTGCATATCGGCTCCACACAACATCACTTTGTCCAGGGGCCTATGTTTAGACAGCCTTTCATAGAACCAATCAGGGAGAAGCTCGCGGAACTCTAGCCTAGGGGTCCAGACCTTATTAATAAAAGATATTTCACTGTAAATTTACTAAAAAAATCAATTTAGTGAGCGGAAAGGGGGGGGGGTCTCCCTCCTTGATGAGGATAAGAAGACCTGGATAAACAAGGGGACCACGAGAAGAGAATACTGCCCAAAGAGGCTTTTGTGGGGGGGGGGGGCCTTCAAAGATGCTTAGACATTTGGAGATTATATAATCACAGAATAAGCTAAATCGATAGCCACTTCTTTAACCACTGCTTTTGAGGACGGGGGGGGGGGGACTCAGTGAGAACTGAGATGCTAGGCTGTATTTGCCTACCATACATGTCCGGGGCAAGTAAAAATTCCGCACGGGCATGTTTTTCTCTCGACCACATGCCCGACGCGAACATGTTAAAAAGGGTTTTTTTATGGTTTTATGGGAAATTTTGAGTTCAAACAAATCAGAAATGTATATATATTCATATATATATACATTTTCTTATTATGTAAATTCTTCAGTAAGTGTCTTCATCAATAGATGGCCACACATTTGTTTCGAAGGGAAATTTCGTTGGAAACACTATAAAAGTTTTATGAAAGTTCTTTTACAAAACTTGTGTAACCAACAAGTGTAACCAACGAGCTTATTGTTTGTATCTCGAGTGTAAGCGATATGTTAATTAGTTGCATTTGTCAAAGTTAGTGTAATACCAATGCTGGACCACAGGTGGCTATTACTGATCAAAACTCCAAAATCGGTAACGGGGGAAATTCGTAGTGTTGTCGAAAATTTTGATATTTCATCAAACACAAAGGAATAATTTGAATTTAATTTCTTTTTAATGTAGTGCAATACTCTTAATTTTCCATATTATCTGCATATTTTCATCAATAGAAAGCAGCACATTCGTTTTGAATGCGTGGGAAAAATTTGCTCAAAAGGAAAAACTAAGCAATTTTTTTTTTGGGGCATGTGAAATATTGATCCGTCATGCATTTTTTTTTAAGTTGCGTACCCGGTCGGAATGTAAAATTTTGAGATTTGGCCAGAACTGATACACGGTCAATCTCTGGCAACAGATTGAGATCTAATCCTAAAGATACTAATTAGAGATGAGAATCCCAATGAGCTATATCAATCGATAAAGACTTTAGAACTGATCCCAATACCGTCATTTTCTGGATTCACACACATATCACCAAATATATAACAAAATCACAGATAAATACTGTATTAAATACTATTCAAATAACCGATTCCATCATCACTGAATACTGCTTACATTCAAATAAGAAGACAAAGACTTTTTATCGAACACAACACTTTACCCAAAGAATAATTTCCAGTGAAAACTCTTAAACGCCATTTTTTTGTGTTTGTGTGTGTTTTATTTTACAATATCCTGAATGTATTCGGAAATATATTCATAATATATATATTTTTTCTTTATATATATGTTTTTAGGCGGAATTCCCCGTATTTTATTCATTTTTTCTCCATTAATGAACCTGACGAAATTAAAAAAGGAAAAAAGAAAAGCTCATCATATATACAATGTGATTTTTTTTTTCTTCAGTTTTTGAGCTTCCAGAAGCCGTACCACTTCCTCGTCAAGAATCCACAGTCCTTAAGACATTGTTTTTATTCCTCAGAATCTGCCTTACTGACCGGTCTGAATTTTGAACCGAGCCAAGTTAAGAACGAGGATATGGTACAAACCCCTAGCATTTTTTACAACGAGGAGTCTTCAACGCATGGCCCTTGGGGCTTTTTTTTGCCGTGGCCCGTCGGACATTTTCAGAAAATAGCTAAAAACATTGCAAGACAAATTAATTGAAAATAACTCGATAAAGCCCGCAGGCCAGCGGGAGTTACGTTGCGGTGTTCGACATTTTGTGAGATGCTTTCTAGAAACGCTATGCATTTGAGGCATTACCTGAGCTGTCTTGACGAAATAAGAAAGAAACAATATTAGAAAGAAGAATTTTAAAAAGGTGCTTTTCGAATTTTATAAAGAAATGCTCTTAAAATTTTAGAAAGAAATGTTTTTAAAATTTTAGAAAAAAAAGTCAGTTTCTTTTTTAAAATTCAAAATTTTAGAAAGAATATAACTTTAGAAAGAAAATAATTTTAGAAAGGAAATAATTTTAGAAAGAAATAATTTAGTTAATAAATTTTGTATAAAATAATAAATAGTTAATGCTTTCAAAAATTTTAGAAAGGAATGCTGTAAAAAAGTTTTCTAAAAAATTCAAAAAAAAAATTCAGTTTTAGAAAAAAAATAGTTCCAGAATTTTTGAAAGAAATGTTTTAGTAAAATAAAAGTTCAAAATGTAAGAAAAATATAATTTTAGACAAAAAATTAAAAAAAAATTAGAATTGTATTTTAAAAAAAAAAGTGTCAAAATTTTAAAAAGAAATGATTTTTTTAGAATTTTGAAAATAATTTCCAAATTTTAGAAAGAAATAATTTCAGATTGGTAAGGAAATTATTTCGTAATTGATGAAAATGTAAAATAAGAGTAATTCCAGAATTATTGAAAAATATTTCAGAATCAATATGAAAGGAATTATTCCAGACTTAATCTAAATTTTTAATTACTGAAAGAAATAATTCCAAAATTAATAAAATAAATAAATAATCGAAAACTTAATCAGAATCGATTAAAAGGAATGTTTCCATCTTGAATAGTTTTCAGTCTACCACAATTTGGAGTCCTACACCGAGTTCAGCCCTTTAGTATATCCAATTAGAAGCCACCATATATTACTTAAAAGCCCTTGTGGATCTGGATACCATCTTACAATTGTAACTACGACGGTATAGCTCGCTGTTGGCCCGCGGGTTCCACGAAAATTTTCAATTTTGGCCAGCAATGTCAGAAATGTTGAAGACGCCTGGTTTACAATATATGAATTGCGGATTCATCATTTTTCAGTTAAAACTGTGAAATTCCAGTGTCATTTACACGAAAAAGAGAAAGAAAAAAAAAAGCGCCATCTTGAGTGAAGATCGGCGTCCATTTTCATCCTGTTTTATATAATTAATAATAATAATGATAATATATACAGCGTCCGTCAACATAATATTGCTGCCTTTTTTTCCATTTCACTGTACATTGAATCATGTTCACATAATGTTGCGTATCTTCATGTTTCCATTTCACAGTATGTATGTTTGAGCGCGAAGATAACTTATAGTACAAGTAGAGATATTAGAGGGAGGGAAAAGAAAAGAAAACGGTTGTGCCGTCGACGAACCAATAATAATTAATAATTATAATAATTATTAAAAACCGAATTTTTCTCTTGGAAGTGTCCAAATTCTTCTCCAATGGTCAGTTCTTTTAGGCTGACGAGACCAAATATATTCAGTTTTTTACATGATGAGGTTCGAGATTATTTTTGTTTGTTTTTTTTCAAGATGCGCCTTTGAGATGTTCGTGTCATTATTTTATTATAATCATCATTATATAATCACTATATGTATGTATATAATGGGTGCACACTCGATAGTTTTTCCTGTTGGTTTTTTCATCAAAACGATGATCAGATGACCGTGTTTGTTTTTTCCCTTAGACTTTGATGGCCGAATTGACCCTCATCTTAGTTTTCCGAACTCCACCGGGACTGATCGTTCCCTTGAGCATCTTGATGCAGTCCTGTTCGCACAAAACACTTCCGTTGACGAGGTTGTACCTGTCACCCGTGACCAGCTGGTTGTGGCATTTGACGCACGTGAAGCATTTCACGTGGTACACGTTGCCCTGGGCTCGCATCACGAACTCGCTCGCCGGGATCATCTGCCCGCACGCACTGCACGCGCCGCTGTTGCCGAATAACCTGCAAAGAGATAAGTCAAAAAAAAAAAATTAAGTATCGATATATATATATTTATATATATATATAAATTGATGTAGTGTGAAGAAAATAATGATCATCAGAACAAACTTTTACATAAAGTAAAAATCAATCACTGAAGCCGATATTATTATTATGAAAAAACCGTACAATTCATAAATAGTTTAAAAATTCATAACAAATTGAAGGAACTGGTAAGTTATTCTCGCGAAGGGATATTTCTTGGCACACAAAAAATTAGTTCACATTTTTGTCGATAAAGGGTGCTACATGAAAGTCAGGCACGAGGAATTTGACGTGAGCCTTTCTTCAATTTATTCTGCGTCTGAAACATTACCGAAGCTTCATCACAATCTGTGATCGATGAAAACGATGAAAATCGTTATGTAAGCGCCGGTAATGGGGAAAATTTCGGAATGAGCTATTAATCGTACGCCCTGCATTTGTATAGGACTCTAATTTAGGTATTTCCAGTGATTTGCTTTAGTGCAGCACCCTCTATCGACGGAAATTTGGACTAAATTGCTTTATATACCATCAAAAAAAAAAAAAAAAAATCCTTTCGCGAGAATAACTTTTTCGCAAAAACCGCATTCAATTATAACAACTTTATTACCACGAAGGCGTCCGTGGCGTTCATTCACTGGTTAAAGGGTTCCGGGGCACGCAAAAAGTAAACACTGATCACAGGAATCCGATGGTTCCATTCCCTTAGATAGTAAGACTGAAAAACCAAGTCAAATGGGTCAGAACACTATGCACATTCCTAGGCCTCAAGCGCAGACAAATTCAAATCCACCAAGTAGCGGTTGGAGACTATCAAGCTCAGCATCACATAATCCAGAATAGTTCATCACCTTTTGGGTATTATACGGGCTTCAATCTCGCCAACTAGAATATTGCAAAATATATCACTCATCTCATTATTTCACAAGAAACTGAATATTCTGATAATATTTTCATCCGTACTGGGGGAGGGGGGATCCACACGAGCCTCTTTTTACCTCCCGCGCTTCCCATTGACGTTCATTCACTGATAGTTCGAAAAATAGATAAAGTCACATTCTGAATACCCATCTTCAGATACACACGCATACATTCACAGCTAACATACGAAAGTGTTGAGTTTTTCAATTTTTTGTCCATCGTTCATTTTTTTTTCCATTTGTTGAATAAATAGAAGATGTTCTCCGACACGACCCAGCCTCCTAGGAGGTAAAGAGAGGAAGTTGTCTTGCACAACAGCTCTGGGTGTGAGCGGTCATCAATCAATCAATCCCCTTCTTCAATCATTTTTTCTATCTGATTTCCCTCAACTCAAGACTACTTATAAGACCTTCTACCACCTCGCGGACCATTCCATCACCCACCCAGAGGGCGATATCGCCCACTTTGATAAACACTGCAATACGAGATACGTATCAGCAGGACTGGACAAATCCCAGGCGCCAAGTTACCATGGCGACTAAAAAATTAGTATTGGGGCCTAAAATTTTCTTTGCGTGGTTACTAAATTGCAAGCTATAGGCAGCACAAAATGTTTGGAAGTTATAGCAGAGCATATCTGCCAACATATGGAAGAGGGTCACTATGCCCTGGAAAGTCAAAACAGCCATTATTTTGGGTTTTTTTTTTCTTCGGGTAAAATTTTTTTCTGGCGCCTAATTTTTTTTTGCGATTCGTGCAGCCCTAGTATCAATATCTCCGGCAAAAATTGGCCACGGCTTTAAGGGCTTTTTTTTTTTAAATTTAAGTACACGCTTGATTTCTACCGGAAGAAAATGTATTACAAGAAATATAGCGAGTTTAAGGGTACTTTCTAATACAGTAATAACTGAAAATGGCTTAGAAATAGAGTTAATGGCCGTGGAAGCAGAACAAAGCTGACTATTAAAACTGACTTAATAAATTTCGAAAAAGAAAACATTTTTTTTTTCTGGAAAACAAAGGATGTTGAAGGTGTACGTATATATTCACAACATGATGTACAGGAAGGACAAAAGAAAATGTACATAAAAGCCAGTAAAGGTAGAGGTATAGGAGAGGAGATGGGGAGGCTTTTGGATTAGCCCAAAAGTTCCATTCGAGTTCAAACAAAAGATGGTTTTCCATCTCCCTTTTCTCCCGTTTCCTTTTCCAGAGAAAGAGAGAGGGGGGGGGGGTCGAACGCTATTTCGCATTTGTTTGGAGGGTAAGAAGGAGGGACACACACGAGCCTCTTCCCAATGGCTGCTGCTGTCGATAAATCGATAGGAAGCCATTAAAGCGTTACAAACCTATTAGCCGGGTGGCCGGCGTCGAAATTAATGAAATTAGATAATGGATTTTCTGGATTTTGCAGAGCGGCGCAAACATGATTTGTAGTCGAGAGAAAGAGCCTCTCTCTCTCTCTCTGGAGATGGAGGGCTGGTTGGCTGACCGAGTGGTAGAATAGAAGGCAATGGGGAGCCCCATCCTTTGCAGCATTCGCTTTTCTTTCAACCCTTGCACCCGATAAGTGATTAAGAAAGGCCCGATAGCAAATTACATTAAAGCTATTGCACATTCAAACGGCTTCAGTCCTCTCTTTCCCAGGCTGAGTCCTCTCTCAGGCCGCCCCCACCGTGTAAAGAACGAGCAAGCACACTGTCTGTCTTTGGCAAATGCATAACCAGATATATAGGGACCGAGCAAAAATGCGTCAATCTATCTCTTGAACAGAACGAGCAGATTCAAAACCTGCGCTGGGGGTTATTTGACGAATCCGACCGACCGGTTGATGTTATTGCGAAATTTAAAATTCCACGGTTCAAACGCATCGAACTTCCGAAATTAAATATTAATTCGAGTCGTTCTCAGAGAGACGAGAAATGTGTGCGTGAGATCGGGGGCGCTTTTATCGGATCTCACCACGAATTACATCGTGATGATTAATTTTGTGGAGATTTTCACATTTTTAGAGGATGGTAGATCTTGTCTCTTGTGGTTTAACGGACCAAGGCAGTTGTTTTCGTTGTCCACGGCTCCCTTGCCCAATTGATGGTTCTGTTGCGGCTCAGCAGAATAGTATAGTGATGGGCAAACTACGTCACTTTTTGAATAAAAACAAAACTATCTGTTGGTATTCTTAAAATAAAATGGTTGCTGGTTTTAAACCGATGTGCATGAAAGTACACATCATATGATATAAAACAATATATACAGTCGAATCCCGTTTTAACTAATACCGTTATAGCGAAAATCTCGTTTTAACGAACATGTTTCTAATCCCCCAGATAAGTTTACGTAAGAACAAAATGCAAAAACCTGGAATTCCTTTATAACGAGGTGATTTCTCCGGTCTCTTGGAGTTCGTTATAACGGGATTCGACTGTATATATTGTGAGGGTCGCCGACGGGTCTCTCGACGAACCTCCTGTCACCAGATTCATCCCGTCGGGTGGAGTTCTCCCGGGTTCTTCGCCGAGGACTTGAACATGGGTAGACACTCACAGCAATGAGGATTTGAGAGCAAGGAAACGTCTTTATTTACAGAAACTAGAAGTCCTGCTTCAAATAGAGCAGCCTTCCAAACATACGCATGTCTCTCTTCGAATTCTACTGTCCGAGTCCTTTTAGAATCTCGTTCTTCTCTTTTAACGATCGCATGCCACGCGTACCTTGCATACGTTCACAGCCTCTTCAAATTCTACCCTTCGTAACAATATATATTTATTTTTATGTTGAATACTGGTGTAAATTTCATGCGTCAAAACACCGGTTACTGTGTTTTTTGGTGTTTACAAAAATATATTTTGCGGCAAACATAAAAACATAGTAATTGGTACTTCGGCGCATAAAATTTACGCGGGTACGCATGCAGCTTAAAAACAGAAAAGTTATAATTTTATACCATATGATGTGTACTTTCATGCTGCACATCGATTTAAAACCAACAACCATTTTATATCAAGAATGATAACAGATAGTTTTGCTTTCACTTGATAGATGGCAGCCGAAGTTTTAGTGCAAAACTTTTCAGTTTGAAAGGTAATGTTTATTTCTCTTCCATACAAAAATTATCGGTACGGGAAAGCAAATGAAATTCGAACTCATCCCTCAATGTTTAAGACAATATAATTTATCCTTCTGACGCCCACAAATGTTTAGTAGCAATTCTTAAAAAGACGTTTTTCGTTCGCACAATCGCTGCTCTGAAGTTATCAAGAAAGCAAGCCAAAGGTCCAGAGATGCCCAAAAGAACCTACGAGCTCAGTTGCAGTATATGAAAGCCCATGACCTCAACGGGCTGTTAAATATTAAGACCGTAACAACAGATCAAAATACGTTGACTGTATCATAGTTGTCGAAGAAAGCATTTCTGTGGAATTTCACGAGCGTAACTATCTATCGTCGATGAAAAAAAGAATAATAATAACAAAAACAAGTTTAACAAAATATCGAAATTAAATTAACAGAGATTTAAAATCTGCTGGGGGTTTTTTTATATGCCCGCGTCAGGCATGCGGTCGAAAAAAATACGATCGAAATTTTTACATGCAACGAGCATGCAGGGAAACAGATTTGTCTAGCCTTAATTGGAACCCATGTAATTATTATTTCTATGATAAAGAGGCCGAAAGAAACGAAACAACCGGCTGATGTCATCGACCACTAACTAGGCTCAGAGCCACAGACAGCATCAGAATGAATGCCTTGGAAAAATCCCAAACTTATTCCACCACGAGAAATGATTTATATCAAATGCACACACAAACACATGCACAAGCCGAGGTAAATTTTAATGTTCTTCTTCGAGGTTAAAGGAGTTTTACGACGACACTCGATAGCAGACGCAGTTATTGCGGAATGAAATCTCGTAAAGACTACTACTAGTAGTGCGTGGCACTTTACAGAAGAGTCTTCAGTTAATTAGTGTTATTAACCGACGTGGGGAGGGGGGAGTAGAGATAACTAAAGATAAGGGCCTATATTAATCTAGAGGGGCCCCCAAGAACAGCAGGATTTCCGAACCGTTAATTCTATTAGCCATCAAATCTAATCAATTACGCCCAACTCCCGGGAGGTGAGTTGCGTTACGGCCACTTTCGTTGGTTTAACGCAATCGGAGATTGCGATCGTTTCCATCTCCCATCTCCATCCTATTCTCTCTCTCTCATTTGATGTAAATTATATATATAACTCATAACATATATAAACAAACACACGGGTATAGTGGTAGTAGTATAGTAGTACTACTACAACAATATTATGGAGTGGTTCCGTAGATGGAAGTTCGCTTAATAACCATCGCGGTTGATCAAAATAAGTTAGTTATCTTATCCAGATGCTCTCAACACGTCTTACGATCTTATGAGAAATTATTATCTGTGATTATACAGCATTAATTATTACTATTATTACATTATGTATTTCTCTCATCTCTCCGTTGGAGGCGAAATTATCGAGTGAGTATTAAAATTTAATTAGTCTAGGCCAGCTGTTCTCAACCGGTGCTCCACGGCCACTCAAGGAAAATAAAAAACCAGTAAAATTTAAAAAAAAATGGTTGCGAATATTTTTAAATAATAAAAATAAATCAGTCTTTCATGAGTAATTAAAAAATGGGCCTATACGAGGCTCCGCCATAGAATTTTTTTTACTAAAAAGTGCTCCGCGAGTCAAAAAAGGTTGAGAACCCCCCGGTGGTCTAGGGCTCTAGGCCATACATACTCGCGGGCCAAAATTGGCACTCGGCGTTGAGTGACGTGGTAAACAGCCTCAAATCTAATTTTTTAAGATGAGCTAACCGGCACATTTACAGACCTATTGCGGCGTTAAAAAGTCTCACCGCAGAGAGCAACAGGCCTACAACAGTATAATTCATTCATTACACTTCACGCACTATGAGTTGAGAAAAACTCATAGTTTAAAAAAACGTAGTAGTAGTTGGCCTCCCTTAACTTCTTGATTCAGCTAATGCATGAATGCATCCCCTCCCCCAAAAGGGGGGCAGTATGGTTTTAGGTTGAGAAACACTGCTATAAAGTACTACGTATGAACCGTACCAACGAAATGCCGAAAACACCTCTGGACCGTAAAGAGTTGATGTTCGATGAACTACCAATTTGTCTCGGAAGAATCAGAAAAACTCTGAAAATATTACTGAAATTCACGGAATAAATGCAATCAATATTCTAAAACACACATTGTCTTGACCTGGGTTTCGAAATTTCCTATAAAAATCGGCGGAAAAACTCGAAGAATTTCTGAAATTACAGACCCAGAAATAAAATTAAATAGAATAAAATAGCCTTGACCTCATTCTCTTTTAAAATGATATAAAAGATAGAAATAAAAAAAAAACACCTTTCACTGGATCATCGTCATGATCATCGTATGAGTACATGTAAGGAAAAAACCCTCTGTAATTTCGGATATGGCCGTTCACGAAAATTGATCACTTTTTTACGGGACATCAACCAATGATGGAAAATTACATACCACGGGAACAGATAGATATATATAACGGATTTGCCCGAGGGCCATCCGATGGCTCTATAATAATCATAATAACAATAATGATGATACATATCTCTCGTATTGTACCTTAGATAAAGATCGGTCGATAAAGAAATACAGCTTTATCCAATTTATTGTTGTCTTTTTTTCCCGTTATTTAGTGCTATGTATTTCACATTTTATGTAGTTTCAGGTCATAAAAGATGTATTGAAAACACGAATATTGGTAAATATATGGGTATTATCCAGCGTATGATTATGATTTATCGTCTTTGTAGGTACTTCGAAAATTACACAAGAAACAGAACCAATAAGTTTGATTGATAAGAAACGGCCGAGACAAGACGATGGATACTTGCCAGTAAAGGTAAGTTACATGAGTACTGATCGTATAAAACAGCGTTTCTCAACCGGGTATCCGCGAAACTATGGGGGGGGGGTCTCTCGAGAAATCGTTAGGGTTTCTGAAAGAAACAGTGGATCAATAGCAGTGTGTGATAGTTGTGGTAAAATTGCAAGAAAAAAGGATCATCAGGAAAGGAGAATCAAGGATTCTCCTTAACAACACGAAATTGTTTCAACGGTTTTATGAACATGGAGAGTTTTTGAAGGGTTTTTCAGAATATATAGAGAGTGTTTCAAGGGTTTTCTAAACCACGGCGATTGTTTCAAGGGTTTTCTATAGGACATGAAGATTGTTTTGAAAATTCCTTAAGGAAATACAAATTCTTCCAACGGTTTTCTAAAACATAGACATTATTTCAAGGAAGTACGAAAGCCTGGATAACCAAGCGGAGATCCAGATGTAGTTCGGAAAGAAAATTCACATTTCTCTGTGGGGAATCGAACCACCAATCTGTGTCCGGATAGTCGTACATACATATGCTCTAAGGAATGAAAATGTCTGCCCTCTGTAGTTCAATGGTTAGAACACTCGCCCGGACAGTGAGAGATTGGTGGTTCGATTCGCCACAGAGGAATGTGAATTTTCTTTCCGAACTACATCTCTATCTCCGCTTGGTTATCCAGGCTTTTGCACATCGTATGAACAGCGGAGAGAGTGACATCGTTTCTCTCTATTATTTCAAGGGTTTTTCCAGAGCATAGAGATTCTATATAGATAGGGTTTTATAGCATATTGGTGATTGTTTAAAGGGTTTTCCAGAACAGGGAGTTTACTAGGAAGTGAAGATCGTTTCAAGAATTTTTTGAGAACATGGGGGATTACTTTAATGGTAGAACACATGGAGATTGTTTTGAGGATTTTGCAACGATAAAAATACGCTGGTCTAGAATAACTAGGTTGAAAATCAAGGTTTTCAAAACAATTTGGAGAAAAAAACTGGTGCAAACTGTTAACCATTTCTTCGGCGTGTTGCCTGTTGTGGTCTTTGCAGTATTGCATTTTTCCAAATACAAAGGCGACAACAGGCGAAAGGCCCAACTAGGGGGCTGAAAACAGATGTCCATAAAAAATATGGAAATAAAACATAACTAAAATAGAGCACCATAAAATAAGAGCAATTATCACGAGAAATCAATAGACAATTAAAATGAAACTAGTAAAAACTAATGCTTATGATCAATTGAAATACCTATCTACGTATGGATATCTTCTCGATTTATCTCAATTGGTTTATCGTATTTCTTTCCAAATGTGTCAATTGTGTTAGAATTTACGACTCCCGGAGGTAAGCTGTATTCCATTTATCCACAACCCTGTCAGAGAAAAATTCTCTATGACACCACAATCTGGAATTGTCCCTTACTAATCGGTACCGGGGACCCCTCTTGGTCTTATAGGTTCCCAATCCGGTGCACTATTACTGACGCTGATTCAGATGAAAAATACATTTGATAGAATGTATTCATTTCAAAATCATGAAATGCTCCGTATTTTCACGTAAACGATAAAGATTAAAATCAAGCTCGCCCGATTGAGATGAGGGCAGGGCATTGCTGGAAAGAAACATGATTCCCATTTAATTCCACTGATCATTGGTATAGGTGCATACATAATATGTACGTGAACTCTGAACAAAATAAGTATGTGCTATCAGACGCAAAAGGGTGTATATCTTGCTCACGTCCAACCAGAATTCTCGGTGGATTAGTCCTTAATTCGAACAGCTCATCCGTCCACATACGAAAAAGAAAGTAATGAGAAGAGGCATCTCCATTCCCCCCATCGCTTGCCTCGTTTGAAGATTACCGCCAAAAAACAGAAAAGAATCTTCTTCACACAATTTTGGAGGAAAAGACCGATATACTATGTATATAATAAGGCTCGAGAAAAAGGAGAGAAGTTAAAAAAAAAACCAAAACACGTGAGATAGGGTGGCCGGGAATGAAGAGGCTATTTCCAAGAGGGGGGGCCCCCATGAATAAATAGGCAATTATCCTCTCTTTCCGCTCTGGCCCCCACGGCACTGACGGCCCAAAAGCAAAGACACATTTCTAATTAGGGGTAAAAGCAAATGAAAGCAAACACGCGATGACGTACCTTCCACGATGAAATTTAACGAGCGCCAGTCACTGCAATGGATCACTTCGACGTGATCTTTTTTGGAAGGGGGGGGGGAGACCCACATCTGCTATTCCCCTTGAAAAGTCTGATGAATAAGGAGCTACCCCCCCCCCCTCCCTATTCGACTTACAAAAATGAGTGATTTGAAAGTTTGTAAAAAAATAGATGCACGTCACTAGTGAGGGACTAGGTGTTTAATAATCGCTTGACAATGGTTGTGTGTTTCGTGTACTGATAAAACTGCCAGAGGATGTTTGTTTAGCAGCATGAGGGATGGCGTAGTTATTTATTATTATTATCATTTTTTGCGTGTGTGTGCATACAGTGTAATGTGTGTATACAGCATCATTCATGCTTTCTATATCAGAAAACCACGCTCTTTATTATGGCCATATTTATCGAATAGCGTCCCGTAAATATTTCCGAAATTCATTAAAATTGGACAAGATAGCAGTGAGAAGCCTGTATATCAAAGAAGACATTTTTTGAGGAAAGAAATAATGCTAGTTTTGAGTCTCAGCAGCAGAGAGTGTACCGAAACTTAAGACGCAAATTACAAGACTTAACACTACATTTATTAACATAATTTATATGAAAATAATTCT
This sequence comes from Pholcus phalangioides, assembly GCF_987345545.1. NCBI lineage: Eukaryota > Metazoa > Arthropoda > Arachnida > Araneae > Pholcidae > Pholcus > Pholcus phalangioides. The sequence goes on from NW_028301597.1 coordinate 49,681,629, forward strand.
TCATTTCATCACATTCTTCTTCTTCTTCTTAATTCTTCTTTCATAAACGAGACGTCATTGGACACGTGGTGTCTGTCTGTCTTCTTCAAGCACTTGATACATATTCTGTTGGGCATTCCTTTGAATTTCAAAACAGAATACTCGGTTCCAGAAATTTCAAAATCTGGATGAAGACGGGTTAAGATTTTGGATTTTTTTCGAGATAGGACGGATAGGCGCTAGATTAAACTTGTAAGATATCCAGTGAGTTATTCATCGGTACATAAAAGGCAATCTAAATCTCATTTCAGACCGAGCAAGTTTGAAAATTTTGCAATTTCAGAGGAAGAGATAGTCTAGGCACCTCTTTTGATACCTTTTCCAAAACTCATGATGAACATGTTTGATAAAAAAATCATGATTTTTCTTGTATAGTCTTTTTATTTTACCACGCTGGCCTCATACGAAGACATACCGAAAAAAAAAAAAATAAGGTTTCATCTAATATAGTCAGGTGTATTTTTCGATATACATGGTCAATAACGTGTTAAAAAAAATCCATTATACCAATTTATTTTTTAAATATTTTTTGGCATTTTAGAAAGCACATCTTTTAGGGTCGTTTCAGTACAAAATACGACTACATAAGTACAATAATATTGATATCTACAAAGGGTTGATTCCTTGTCGGTGTAATTTTTCGAGAGCTGTTGAAATTTTACGCTTTCGGAGGTTTATCAAACTGCACAAAACTGAGGGAATAAAAAATAAAATTTAATTTAACGACTATTCAACTTTGCTGAACAAGTTTTTATCAAATTATAAATAACAATAAAATAAAGGGAAACTATATTTTACCCCCATAATTGACCACACTGTACATAATTACCATTTTGATTGATTAAGTTACTGTGTTGTCCCAATTAAAAATATCATGCTAACAGGACTCACTCATTTACATACGTATTTGTGGAAAAAAAATGTCAATATGTTTTCAAAGGGTTGAATCATCGAAAGTTAATATCATACACACAGATAAAATATACATATGTAATATATCCATACAACTCCTGTTCTGCGTTCTAATGACAAATAAAAGTCCTCCAGGTATGATAGAGTTTTACAATAAACCAATCGTATATATACGTAGCTATACTTTCTAGAACCTTTACTCGTTTATTTAGCTTTATTTCTCTAACGCATCTTCACCATAAAAACCATCATTCTTCTAGAGAGAACGATAACCCCCTATAAGAAAATGAACCTTACAACTTCCAGGCGTTAAAAACAAACCATTTATTCCACTGTTTAATAAGAATCTTTTCGAACAAGGGAAATGTCTTATTTTTACGAGGAAATACTCAACTCTGTAATTTTAGTATCATTTTACTACTTACGATCTTCATCTACAGTATTTCGAAAACTAGATTGAAGCTTAGAAGACTCAAATCTCAAATTTTTTTGTTTTTCCTTATTTTATTTCGCGATATTTATCTATTAATACGATCATTTTCTCAGTTTCAAGTCTCTATCATTGAAGCTACATCGGCGAAGCGGCTAAAGCTCGCCATTTTCAGATCAAAATTTATTGTCAGATAGAAGTCTTTTGAAAAGAAGTGGGCGGAATTCAGATTGAACGTGGGATAATCCCATACCTCAAATCAAATTTTTGGGGCAATTGCTGATTCCGAACAGAAGCGACATTCATTCCAATCTCTGACAACTTTTGTTGTGATGATTTTTGCGTTCGTAGTACACAGTTATGAGCGACCCGAAGCTAATAAATATAGCCCAGAAGTTTAGGCACTAAAAATGCCTAAAATAGGCACTAAAAAAGGCATTTATAATTTTTGAAAGGAAGAAAAAATAACTAAAAACAAAGGTATTAAGGTTCAAAAACTAGCTAAATATATAATTGGTTGCACTTAACCCGTTTATTGCTTTAATTATGGTTGATAATAACTGCATTATTACCTAAGTTAAATTGATTTCACTCAAGATAAAATGCTATTAGACCTCAGGATTAGGCCAATTCCAGGACAACCATTACCAGAAACGGAGCCGGTAGAGAAAATGACATGTGGGACTCCTTCGAGTTGCGAATAATTTTCGTTTATTTGTTGTATTATGTGGAATAATCATCATTTCTATAGTTGAAACACACACACACACACACACATGGCTATCTTATTCTATTTTTGTAAAAGAAAAATTAACTAATTTTTTAATATTACCACATATTTAGGTGTCCTTCAAACGCGGGGGCCCCTCGTGTGTATGGCGTCGGGGCCCCCCAACGCAATCGACTACTAAATGTGTATGTTTAATAAATAGCCATAGTTGTTTGCAATGCATTTATGGTGCGAAAAAAACAAGATCAAAACAACATGGGCCTCAGAGCCCTGTCTGCTCCAATCCCGCCTTGTGTGCGCCATGACGTCAATTCATTGCCTCTTGGGCTAGTCATCGGTGAGCTATACACAAACAACGCAGTCCAATGGCTGATCGAGACATATCATATGAAGCATGTGGAGAAACAAAAATTTCGAATTTTCCCTCTGCTTTTCTATTTCTAACACGGGCTGCGTTGATCTGAAAAAAAATCATTAACGTCTAACGCCATCCTGTCAAAGCAAAGTTAGTGCATGGCACCACCAATCTCTGAGGTCACTTATTTGCATCTAAATGGGGCTGGACGGGAGGAAAACGTTTTTAATGATAATTAATACTGAAAGTTGGAAAATTTTAAAAAGAACAATTCTTTTGAAGTTCTCAATGCTCAAAGTATCCAAATTTTACATATTATGGCCTCTGAAATTCATTAATAAACTTAAAACTATGTTAAAGACACATTTATGGCACGAAAATTGCAGAAAAGACATTTTTACCAAAAAAGTTTGGAAATATGCAAGAAAAGGCATTTATGACATTTTGCCTAAACTTCTGGGCTGTACTAATAAAATTCTAATAAATAACTAGCGCCATCTATTTAACTTGTACGTAAAAATTTATCGGCCTGCTTTTCATCATAAAATAATTTATAATTATTGGAATGTTTATTTTTTTTTTTGTCGTCACCCTACTTATATAGGAAATATTCAAGTTTTAACACACAGAGTTACATAATTGCATATGCTTTCGAATGAAAAATTTTCCCTCAACAGAATCATTCATAATTTTCTTCATACTAAAAATTAAAAGGTATGTATCACATATAGAGAAAAGATGAATCGGTATCAGTCTGACTCTGATGGATATTACGCGCAACACGGGGGATAAAATATACATGTACAATATATACCCATACAACTTCGCTTTTACGTTCTAATGACAAATGAAATCCTTCTGCATATGATAAAGTTTTACAATAAACCAATCGTATATACGTAACTATACTTTCCAGAACATTTACCCGTCGAAGAATAAATTTATTTGGCTTTATATTTCTCTAAAGCATCTTCACCATAAAAAACCATCATTCTCCACAGGAGAACGATAAACTCCCCTACGTGAAACTGAACAGTATAATACCTTATGTCTTGTGGGCGTTAAAAAACAATCCATTGATTTCACTGTTCAACAAGAATCCATTTTTTTTGAACAAGAGAAATATCTTTTTTTTTACGAGGAAATTCCCAACTCTGTAATTTTAGTATCATTTTGCTCGTTACGATCTTCATCTATCACATTTTCGAAAACTAGATTGACGCTTAGAAGACACAAATCAGAATTTTTCTTCTTGTTTTTTTTTTTACTTATTTTATTTTGAGAAATGATCTTCGAACTTGATTTCGCGAACAAGAAAATTTTTTTTTTCTATCTCTCCGGCTCCTTATATTATTTTCCTCGATCAAGTCTCACACATACCGGACACACACACACACATATCCCTTCTATATATAATTTTTTTTTATTCGTGATTTATTTCGTCCAGGTTATTATCTTTTCCACGGGCGGTAGGAACTGAATTACCGCGACCGATTCATCATTCCTGATATTTAATCTCGATTCGATGTGATAAATGAAGCATTTCGAGAGGCGCCAGGGCTTATATATATCAGGAGAGAGAGAGGGGGGGGGGGTCGGCAGTTTCCTCTCCCTCCAATTTTATTTTTTTTTATTGTTATTCCGGGAAAAAAGGGGAGCTCCATTTTCTTCTCCTGGAATCAGCTTTCACGGCTTCAAACGAACAAGAAAAACACAAAATTTGATTAGCGTGTTCCGATCAATATTTAACAGAGGATATCACATGTGCGTATTCATGTGATTCTGATTTCTCCCATTATATTGTCGCGATATAGTCCGGATATAGATGCTATATCGTCCAAAAGCCGTTTGAGTGGATTATCACGGTAGGATCTTGGAAGAAGTCTCTTTAAATCTCATGGGAACCAACTTGTAAAAACGAAAATTAACAGATCTTCAGACTGATATAACGCTAAACAACTTCTTCGACAAACCATAAAAGCAATGAAAATGGAAAATATATGCATAATTAAGCAATAAACTACGCAATTGGTATTTGAATTAGATGAATTCAGAGCAAATGCTGTGATAAAATAACGATTGATCGCTATTTTCATTCGTTATAGCTAAGTATGATACCCTGATTCTTTTCCGCTTTCGATACCCGTAAAGTTTGTTTTTTGGCATGATGCATCGGCAGAAGGGAAAGCAGCATTTAAGAAACATCATGATGGCCCTCGCGTTCAAAAAAAATTGAAGTTACTTGGAATATGTATATAACAGCTTTTCAAGACAAATACAATAAAACTCGATTATACCGACACTTCGGCTGTAACGTCAATAAGTGGCAGTTCCACCTAAGTTTGTCTACTTTCTCTCTACAATTAATACGACATTAAAATCATCGCATTGATTGGTGATAGTTGTTCAGTTATCATCCACTCTGCATATTGTAATAAGATTTACATGGTTCATATTACAGTATGTAGAGTGGATGATAACTGAACAACTATCACCAATCAATGATTGTGTGAAACCATGGATTGGTTGTAATAAGTAAACAATTTCCAAATCAACACATAATCGTATGTATTGGCATCACCTTATTTTCCAGTTGTATTTTATATTCAAGTATCCTAAACAGAATCAAACGGCAAAAAAATCGAGAAATCTATATGTACAAGATCATTTCTATCGGTAATATCCTCAAAAAAATCATTATTCAACTCAGAAACATACTTATACATATGCCTTTACAATGTTTACCAAACGAGGGGGGGGGGGGCTCTAAGATAACGTTAAGAATATCAATAAATAACAAATAGATACAATTTTCTGCAAGTAAAAAAAGAAAAAAGAGGAAAAACTAGAAATTCCATCTCCTGGAAGAAGTAAGAAGAAAAGAATTATGGGAGGAAAAGAACTGATTCTCAAGAGGATTCGGATCTAGAAACAAGAAGAGAAAAAAAAATTGGATCTTTTGAGGTCTATAAAAATAATTGGGAATTTGTTTCAATAACTAGTAGTCATTACAGAGTTTTTCCTTTTTTTTCCTATTATTTTATTATTATTATTGTTATTTTCATTTTTCTTTTTTGTTTTGTTCCCAGTGGACAACTTTGGTCGTTAGGAAAAGAAATTCTGTTTGAGTCCAAGAGGAAAGAGGAGAAATCCAAGACGAGGTTCACAGACAGAAAGAGAAAATGCCAATTGCATTTCGTTGCAGGTTCGGTCGGTCTGTGGTCGTTCGGCCTTTGGACGGAAAAATGGATTACCGCAAACTACCGATCGCGGCTAACCAATGACGACCGAAATAGTCGGATAGAAATCTTTGCGATATCGTTTTTGTCACTTTCACACACGCGCGCGAGCGCGATCGGCATTGGAAGTAGGTGCTGCTTCGGCGGGAGGGAAACCATATATTGTATATACTACGGTAAAAATGTGATAAATCATTTATTATGCATAATCGGTATGTGTCATAATTATAGGTATAAAGTTATGCAGAATATCTACATTCCCGATTAGAGTAAAAATACTAATTTATGTGAGTTTTATTGAAAAAGAGGGACAGTTTTAGTTGATTAATAACTTTGCCCGATGCGTTTTCATCATCAAGTGATAGTTCCACCGTATTTGTCATCGATAGCAAAGCCCTTGACATTCGGAAGATGTGTCAAATCGAATCATCAAAACAGCTTACTTTGCGAGAGACTAACGAAGACGGAAAAACACGTGTTATATGGACAAGTAATATACTTAAAAACACTTATTCTTTACTGAAAAAATTGTAAAAACGGCAAAAAACCATTAAAATACTGGTCATATAGAATTTGGTCTATTCGGTCCCCTTTGCGGAAGATTTGGTTCGGCGAACGTTGTTTAGTATTCGGCCGAATATCTATGTACACGAAACTAATTAAAAAATCATATTGATATAAATATATTAAAAATTTCCCGATTATATTTTATTGTGGTGCATATCCCCGCGGTGAAAGAGGTTATGCCAGTGTGAATTTCTCGGATAGGGAAAACATGAAACTGAAAATAGAATTATACTGCAATAAGGTTAAAGTGAGCATGAATTATATATACAAGTCAAGTTCCACACTACTGAAGAATGTATCTAAACAAGATACAGTGTCCCTTGACTAATGAATGTCTCTAATTACGAATTTGTCGGCTAACAAAGATAATGTTTCAACGTTTTTCTGCCTCAGCTAGCGAATGCGAATTCAGCTAACGGACATTATAGTTGATATGGATGCATCAGTTTTCATAAAACGGCCGCGTCGTGAGTTAAATTTTTGTGCTAATCAAAATGAATCCAATGAGTAACTCACTCGAGCCAGATTAATATTTTTCCATCTTGGAATCGCTTCCTAGATAACCTTCTCTTTCAGAAAGATTTTTGAGCTATTTCATATAAAATTAATAATTAACACTAGGAACTTACCTTTTCCATCTGCATGTGTGTAAGTGAGAGAGAAATGAGCTGAATATATTACATACCGCCTGATTAATTTTTTTTTCACCATGGCACATGAACATGCAGCCGACTGCATAGTGTAAAGATATTCTGTTTTTCATCTTCCTTTAAATTATCCTTTATTCAATTGTGAACTTGTTCATCTCGGTCTTCGATCAGTTTTTTAATAGTTGTTAGTCTTTTATGAAGGTTGCTTTGTGAGATTTTAGGCAGTTCCTAGGACGAATCAAACTATTTTCCACAGAAACCTATGAATAATCGTATTTCGGATAACGAATTATCTTCGTTAGCCGAGGTATCGTTGTATTAAGCTACGGAAAAGGGCCAAAGGATATTTGAAGAGAAAAAACAAGAAAAAAGAGTCGTGAGTTTTTATGATGCATTACTAATTGAGAATAAATATAAATGGTTGAAATTTTCTTAATTAGAAGTAAAATTGCAATAAGAGTGTACAAGAGTGTTGAAAAAATAAATATTCTTTGAAATCAATCGTTAGATTTGATTGTCAATACTATGGAAATAAAATTCATTCAACTACCAGTATTTTAGTATTCAAATGATAAGTTGAAAATTTAATTTCAATCATTTAAAATTTATAATAATTTTATTTTCAATTAAAAACACACCGATTTTACTTATAATTGCGATGGTTTTTCAGGAAATCGATATTCGGCCACTGAATATCCAAGGGGGTATAAGGCGAAAACATTAACCGAGTATTCGGTATTTGGCTAAATCACTATTCGTGCCATCCCTGATTGAAATTATTTTCTACAATATTTTTTTGTTGTTGTTCATATGAAAGAATTAACACAAAACTATTACACTTTTAAATCACAAACACAATTTAAGTATTTCGAACTCATTCTTTCTACATTACTGCACAACACTCGTATAGAGATGCATAAGAAAAACTCGCAATACATAACATGTTACATTTGTTATAGACCAACAACAACAAAAAAATAAAAACCTCCCGTTTATAGTTATAAAGGGAATCAAATGGGAAGAAATAAAACACGCCGTTTCTATACTAAATGAGGCCGTAGCGAGCATGATAAAGGCCTAACTATGTGCGCTCGACAAAATTGAAATACAAAAAATATAAAAGAAAATTTTAGAAGAACAAAAAAAAAAAGGAGAGAGGCGCTTTGTTATAAAGAGGAAAAACGAGAAGAGGGACATTTGTTTTTAGGAGTTTTTTTATGCTGTTTTATTTTGTTCTTATTTTTCGTCTTTTGTTAGAGTAACGAGGCGTAGGGAAGCCAATTTCACCGGTGGACCTCCACGTCAATTACCCACGACATCCATTGGGTAGCAAAATAAAATATATAAAAAAATACGGGACGGCGGCGAATCCATTCCGAAATAAATAAATAGGCAGAGAAGATAGGGAAGAAAAAAATGTCCGAGGCTGTGTCCGTCCGTCCACCCTGTGGGAATAGTTGCTTCAGGGTTGTGTTCATCTTTCTCTAGTCCACGTTTTTTTTTTGCCTATTTCAAAAACCTACTTTCCGACGAGGGTCGGGGGCAATGGCAAAAGCCTGGTAGAGAGAGAAAGAGAGAGATTCCCATCTTTTCCGACCGCTCTCTGGAACGGTAGGCACGTACCAAAGGTTCATTGTAGGGTTTTTTTTATTTTTGTAGAATTTTTATTTTATTTAGTTCCATCGTTAGTCTGAGTGAAAATATTGAGAAAATTCGGTTTAACGGACCGCGTGAATTCGCCGCGACGTTTCCACACGTACCATTGCGGTCAATGAATGGCTGCACCTGCTGCATATACAGTATATATATATATATACGTATGACGTCCGGGAGTACGGATGATGCATCTAGAGCATACTAGTGGATATTCGAGATGATTGTATTAGAAAACAATTCGATATATGCGTTATTATTCACAACTAGCTATAATAGCTGACGCTGCCCGGGTTTTCTCAATATACCGGGAGCATTGAAGAAGTGACAAGCCATTGTAAAGGAATAAACATGTCTGAGACGCACTATTAGGGAACTACGGTAAGTAAAAATTTCGAAAGTCATTGCTGAGGCAGACGAACTATGGTTGCCCGACAATTTTTTTTTTGACCTTTTCGGGCATTTGCCCAGCTCTGACGAATTTTTAAAGTAGCCCATCGTTTAACTCAGGTACTGTTTAGTATGTAGGCTGAATCTGGCGGGATCGATCTAAAATTGTAGATTCGAATAGGGAACATACACATACACACAAGCAGACAGACATGAAGAAAATAAATCTACATACAGGGTGTCCTAGAAGAGCTAATGCGGCCTTTATCTCATCAACCGTGCGTCGTAGAAGTATACTTTCAGTTTAAAAAATGCTCAAAAGGCGTTCAAAAATTACTCGTAACCAGTTTTGCGAGTGAAAATACAGTATATAACAAAATAAAAAAAAATCCAAATTTTTATACGGTCCCCCCGTCCTCTAACTTCCAATTGGAAAGTTGTTGCGCTGTCTTCTCTGAGTCCAACAAAATAGATTCCATGTTTTTACTACAATATTTGAAAATAATTTTAATTTTTGATCGTCTTGGGCCCCCCCCCCCCACCAATGTTTTCTCCTGCACACTACGCCTCTGGTCCCAAACGTATGAACTCAGGGATGTCACTTCGCTAGGAAATTTCGCAGCAACATATAAATAAAAAGGTAGGAAAAACTTATTTTTATGCGACGCACTATAACAACGTATAAACAACATTTTAAATAAATAAGAAATGAGGAAAGCGACTATTGGATCTTCAATAAATAAATTTTGTCTGGATTCAGAATAAATATTGATTTTTTAATTTTCATCTTTTCTCATATAGAAGTGCGCAAAAGCACATTTGTGATACTTGATTCAATAAGATTTTTCTTTAAACGATTTTTAGTAAGTTTTATGTACAATTTCAATGTGTTATGTGATATATAAGTGCTAAATAGGTCAATTAATTTTTCGAAGGGCATTTTTATAAAACCCATAGGAAAAAAGGTAAGCAGGTCCGCCCACATGGGAACAACTCCTTCCCCCCCCCCCACTCTTTCAAACAGATTTAATACATTTTCTCTCCTCAGGACTTTCAGAAATTCTTTCTCGAGACATTTTAAATCATCAAATCATCAACGTTCCTCCCCCTCCCCCAAGAGGGTCATGACCAACACTTCAAGAACCACTGTATCAAGGTGATAGAGGTGAAGGGAGGGAACTCTTTACAGATAGTCGTTTCTTAAGGGCGGCAAAATATTATTCGACTCAGAATTTCTAGGATCGGTCCTCTTCTGAACCCCCAGGCCTTGGTCAAATCGGGCCCTTAGAAGTTGCTTTTCTGGAAATTAGCGCTATTTTTTAAATTTTTCCATTTTGCTTTCAGATTCTCGGAATTAATCGTCGTGTATAGCTGTAGGTTTGCGGTTACCATCATTAGAGAAAAATAGAGGGGAAAAACTTTGAATTTTTTTTTGATGTGATGGATTTTGTAGACAATGTGTTTAAAATCACCAATTTTCATATTTACGACGGGGTTTGGGGGGGGGGGAGAAGTTGGGTATTTATGACCTTATAGGAGCAGACCCAGTTTAGATCAGATGTGACACTCGGTTAAATTGGCTGAACTTTTATGTTAAAATAATTTTGAACAAGCCTAATCAATCTCATTGAAGAATTTGAAAGATGAGCTTGTTGGCACCCCCACCATTGACTTTTTTCCCTTCTTCTCTCTTCTTCCTTGGATTATTATCAAAGGGATTAAATTGTTCTTAGCAATATTCATGATGAAGAGCCTGTGATCCCGATCCTTGGTGATTATTTTCTAGCCAATGATATCTGGAGGTCATACCTAGAAAACCCTAGCACATGCTTGCTCAACCCGTGGCCCTCGGAATCGTATGATGTGGCCCGTAAATTCAAACCTAATTTTGTAAAAAATGAACTAAATCATCACTCACACAAGTGTTGTTTGGTTAAACTGTGTTTATCCACATTCCGACCTTTCGCTGTGAATGCCAATTATAAACGTTACACTTTAGCGACCTGCGGCGCAGCACCAGATCACTCAAACAGACCTCTGGCGCAGTTTCAGATCATTCAAGAAGCACATTAAAAGATCGCTCAACCGAACCGCGACATATTTGCAGATAACTAGAGTGACCCGTGACACATTTAAAGATCACTTAAGTGACCCATGGCACAGTTAAAATCACTTTAGCGGTCTACCGAAATTCCAGATCACTAAAGCCACCCGAAACTCATTTCAAGATCACTCAAGCGACCAGCAACACATTTACAGATCACTCAAGTGATCCGCGGCACACTAACAGATCACTTATCGTGAGAACCAATAAAGTGGCCCGGTCTGTCCATAAGGTTTTGAGCAACCTAGCTCTGTCATTTCTTTTTTGAGAATTTAGCTGTTGTTTCTTTCCATCATCATCACGTCTGGAGAAATAAAAAAAAAAAAAAATTCGATTTATTTTCAATATATATATGTATATATATTATAACCGAGTCTTCAAAGGGTCGAAAGGGAAATATAGAGCGCGAAAATGATCTCCAGTAAATTTAGGATGGGGGGATTCCGAAGGGCGAAGGGGCACGGTTTCATTTTAAGCCCCCCCCCCCCTCCCAGTTCTTTAGCATCAAAAATCTGCAAGCAATTCACGCGAGAGAGAGAGAGAGAGAGAGAGCGAAAGAATTTCTCATACACATACACACACATTTCCAATATTTTCTTTCTGGGATCCCAGAAGCCGAAAAGAGATTGGAAGACCGACGACCAATAAGAAGGCGTAGAGAGAGAGCTCTTTTCGTGTGGGGCAACATCTGTTTCTTATTGAAGTTGATGGCTTTACATATTAGTTTCTGTCCGTGGGCAAATATCGCTCCTTTTGTGTGACAAGTGGAAGGAAAAAGAAGGCGCAGAGCAGCAAAATTGCTCGGATCGTTGATGAAAACTGGAGCCTTACAGATGACCAGAAATGCGAGAGAGACGACGACGAGATATTGCGAAAAACCCCGGCCAACACCATAACGTCCCGTATATATACACAAACACATATACCCTGTATACATTCAAATACATATATATATATATGTGTGTGTGTGTGTGTGTGTGTGTGTGAACACCATTCCTCTCTCCGATCCTTTTCCTATTTTATATATACGTGTTGTCCCTCCTCGTCCTTGGCTGGACTTGCGTTATGTTGGTATTTCAACCAATGTTGACGTCAAATGCGTGCCTCAACACCAATTGAAAAAAAAAAATCGTCCAAAAATGGACGACGGGTAAGAAAAGGGGAAAAAAATGAAATAAAGGATTGACACTAGATTACACAGTGTCAATATTAACTTTCGAGCAATTTCCAAAGATTTTATTCATAAAAAATTTATTTCGTTGCTTTATGCGTTTTCTTTTTATTCTCTGATATTGAAAATAACATCAAAATTTCACTGTGGGGAAAGAAATACAAGAGACTACGGGCTAACACGTGGGTAGTGGGAGCCATGATTTGGTTTGGTGGTGGCTAACGCATGGGTGGCCAACACTTGCGTGGCACGCTATGGTACTAAAAGTGTCACCAAGAGGTTCACCACAAATATTTTCGTAATGGTGAAAAATATTTGAAGAGAGACAGATTTTTGTGTATAGAGAAGTGATTAAGAACAATTTTTTTTCGAAGAAGAAATATTTAGTTGCGAATGTAAGCTTATCTTCAGATGCGAATTCGGTGTATATAGTGCAGGGATTCCAGCAAAATCTGCTTGATAATTTCCCTGGACCAAAACTCAAAAATTTGCCTGGCTTTCCCCGACTAAAACTGCGGAAGAAAGAAATATACAGTGGATCCCGCTTATAACGGTTTCAAAAAACTGTCATGAAAAAGTTCCCATTGTAAGCGGGAAATCCTAATGAGAACTACTAAGATACGAGACCACGAAAATACGTCGCACTAAGCGAGATAACGTTATAAGCGGGATAGACAATTCAAAATCTCAATATTTTTAAATTTAGAATCTTTTTTCCGGGTTTTTTTTTCTTTAACTTTTCTTTGACTTTTATCAAATATTTGCATAATTGCCTGAATTTTGCCAAACGTTTTAAAATTTTCCCCCCGACCATTTTTCATTACCCAGACTTTCCAGGTAGCAGGGAACCCTGATAGTAGCCAGCCGTCAACGTGTTAACAAGTTTCGAGCCATAAAATGAATTAGTGGCAAAATATAATAATAAGTTCGGACTCGCGAAAAATATGAGTAAATAAAAATAACTAAAAAAAAAAAAGTTTATATTTTTCAAATTTACTTGATATTTTTTGGAACGTGCGATTTACTGTAAATACGCAATTCTAAACGAGATCAATGATAAAATGTGAGTGGCAAGCCCAGAAATGTGTTAGAGAGTGTCGTTTTCTCCAACATCGGGACCGTATAAGACTCACGGTCCCGATATAGGCAAGAGGTAGGGTAAAGTTGGCAAACACTGGGTTAATTGAATTATTTTTAATTATTTATTATCGATATGTTATATATTAATTAATTCGAAGAGAATCAATAGAAAAGAAATCGTAAATAGTCATCCAGATCGAACCAGTTAATCAATCGAATATCACTGAATGGCACTTGTGTACATTTGCCACATGATCGAAGTCTGTACAGGCAGGTCCTTGCATTATTTAGCACCAGGACGAAATCCAGGAGATCCTTTCTCGCCTTTTGGAATGATCATGTTTACGTCTCTTCAGATAATGTCCGCAGCAGACACGCCTCAAACATTGCTCAAGGTAATGAGTGAAGCATGCGATGCAGAATCGATTCTGATGTTTCAATATGAAGACTATGATGTCACATAACATCTCTCTCTCTCTCATGGACTGCTGGAGGTGATCACAAAATAGATCCGGTGAAACTACCACCACTACAACTTAACGGTTTATACACCTCGTACGCATTCCGCTAAGAAATTTCGAACGAATTGGTTCATACCGGAACGTGTGTTCTGAGAATATGTATGGCCCCAACGTATTTATGTTGTCAGAATTACGCTTGTTTCGTGTTCTTTCTGGTGCTGTGATCTGTTTTCCATATTTAAATTAAATACTTGAATTTTGGTGTTATGCCAGTATCGTGTTGTAGGCCTGCCTGCTTTCTGCGGAGGGACTTTTTTTACTTTGACTAGCATTTACGTCTCGAAGTTTGAAACCGCAGAAAATCCTCTGCAGCTAACCACCACTGTGCGTAAAAGGAGTTCGGACCTGGATCCTCACGATGATGCTCACGCGATTGCACAGCGGCACTACTGCTACAGCAGTATGTCTCGATAAAGGACACACGTAAGGACCGAATATTTTTTCACATGATAAAAAAAAAAAACGTAAGTTAAAGAGAGGTATCCGCTAAAGTGGAGGGTGCGTTATGGGAATGTCCTATTGTAATTCTAAACCGCAGATGCAACTCGCAAACGTTCCTCTGAGGAGTAATGAGCTGACAAGCCCCGGAGCTGTTTGTAGATACTTTCACACATTTGGGATCGTGGGAAAAGATGTGTATTAGTGTTTATTTTTTGGAAGTCCACGTGCGACGATAATGTTGGACAAGATGCTGAACAAGAAGAATGCAAGCATGAACCGAGTCCAGAACAGTTATACATGTGGATAACTGCATAATGAATTTGTGATTCTGTAAATAACAAAGAAGCTGCCCGGAACATACAGTTAGTATCGACGAAAGATGGATCACATATTATAAAGGTTACTTGGTGAACAGGTTTGATGTGAATGACGTGATCGAAATGACTCATATTTTATTTATTTTCGCTTCAGCAGAATTAAGTACGAACTGAAATGAATGTAATGCGTGTGCGGTTTATCTGAAATATATCTCAGAGCTTATCAAAACTCTACCAAGTAAATTTCACAGTAATAAACAACACAAATGCTGCAACTACTTAGCATTTTCGAGAACTTTCCTAACAAAGATACATAACAAGCGTACAAAAGAGCTCTTGAAGTAGTATTTCGTTCCTGGTTGTATCTGTGGATGTAGAGACGCACGAACTTTTCCCCGTCGAATCACCAACTTCCCGAACAGGAAACACGAAACCTACAACCGTACGTAGAAAGCCTAATAAAAAGCTCGCGAAATTTTCAAAGTCAAAAATTTTCCCATCCGTTTTCCGGTAAGGAGGCGGCACAGTCGAAAAATTTTCACGTCTAAATGGAGAGGCATATTCACACGCAGTGGCACATAATACGGGATACGCACACAACAGTAGTAAAAATGCTTGAGCAAATAGAAAGCGTGCCTGCCATACCTAAAGTGTGCATGAATATGTATAAAGTGTATTCCTTCCTTCTTGCAAAAGACGGAATAAAGTTCTAATTGTTTAGAGAGAGAGATGGTGGTGGCGGTGGTTACCTGTAACAGATTTCGCTTTTCCCATGAGTTTCTACGCGTGCCGATATTTCTTAAAACTCTTGCCAAAACTCTAATTAGTGCTGAGAAATCCCCGGCAGCACAAGTGGCTTCTATTTCTCTCTACTCTTCCTATATATATATATACACACACACACGTACACACAAACGCACTTCCGAAATCGTAAAAGGCAGCAAAGCTTCGGTGGAAGCGGATGTAAGGCAGTAGGAACAGAGCAACTTTTGCTGGTCGTGCTTTGCAAAAGATGCTGAAGAGCAGCAGCAACAACTGCCTCTAACTGCGTTAAGAGATGCCCGAGAGAGAACTTTTCCCAAAGGAAAGGCGGGAAATTTTCTCCTTTGCTGAAAAGTAACGTGCCTATACCCAAACTCGAACCCACAACTTTTCAAGGCAGCTTTCGGAATTAATTAAGCAAAACATAGAGAGAGAGAGAGAGAAAATCCACACGTATAACAAACACTAATATAGGAAAAGTATGTATACGAACTGCATATGCATGTGCGATAATATTGAACAAACTCGAAAATATTCACTCGGTTGCAAAAAACTAAAAATCTCAGGCAATGTAGAGACTATGAATCCCAAGAATATAATGTTCATTGCTGATACGCTCATCTAATTGGCTTTCCGTTGAACCTTTCCCTTAATAAGTAACTAAGAGAGATCCCAATTTTTCAAAATATCTAAGATGGTCTGAGACTCGTCAGTTTGATCGGTAACAGTACGAGTCTAAAGGTGGTATTCACCGACATAGTTTAAACTAGTCACAATTTTTGGATAGGAGATCGACATGGATTGGTTAAAAACCTGAATTTAACCAATCCGTGTCGATCTCCTATCCAAAAATTGTGACTACAGTTCAAATCCTGTCGGTGTATACCACCCTGAGTGAAATAAAGGACTAAAGCTCAGAAAATTTTAAATGGGAATGCTATCAGCTCAACTAGCGACCCAAACGCTCGAACCAATGATTTGAGAGAAAATACCGGACTCACAAAAAATCCGATCCATCAAAGATCAGAGAGTTTAAAAATGACGAGAGTCATTCACCAATCAACAGTTGATTGGTCAAATTTCAGTTTAAAAGATCTCAGGCTCGAATATTCTCAAAATAAACTTGATGAAGGCAAGCTACAAAATGTAGCAGTTAAATTCTTGGCGCGAAATCTCCCATTCAAAAAGTCTCTCAGCAGAGAACACGCAGACCTTCACCACGATACTTATATAACACGAAAATTCCGGCATCTGCTATTTTCACTTCAAAATGTGGAAGACAGGTGAAGCACCAGTAGAACACGAAACACGCATAAATCTGTTAAAATACATGAAGAAGGGCCACACATACACTAAGAACATACGTTCTGGGATGTACCAATAAGTTGGAAATTTCTCGGAAGTTTCTAACCTATTCAACGGCATTGACAAGATATCTCACCCCCTTAAAAGCCTCTTATTTTAGCATTGACAAGCCCAGATATTTTTTAAAGTTGATTTCTCAATGGATCACTTTTCCCTATAGAACTTAGTTTGCACCTACTGAAAATCGTAAGTCTAGTTTATTAAAAAAAAGAAAAAAAAATACATTTTGAAGAAGGTTTAGTGATTTCCGCTGTGCCCTTAAAAAGGTTAAAAAAGGCACGTACGGTTGATAATTTTAATTAAATTCTTGTGCAGAACGATAAAATGAACCTATTGATCCGAAATCATGCAAATAAATCCGACGCAGATATGAACGAAGATTTATTTAACCTGTTTTATATGAACAGCGGGTCTAATTTGACTAATCACGCGATCACCAACACTCTAAACCAAGAAACAGTGTCGAAAAATAAAAAGTTCATGGACAATTGTATTGAATTGCATTCAGCGTTCAATTGCATTCAGTGTTCAATTGTATTCAGTGTTCAATTGTATCCAGTTGAATTGAATGTAACCAAAATGAAAAATTCTAACCACCCTATTTATTCTTAAACATTAGGTGATAAGTGACAGTTGCTACTCACTATTGAATATGGCTTAAAAACTGAACGTAATTCATAAAAATTTTGGAATCGGTATCATATAGAGTCTCTCATAGAGTGTTGCAAATACTACTGGAACCTCACAAGAAGAGTATTCTTTGAAGGACTAACAGCAAACTACATCTCTGGCAATTTGAGAAGAACACTTTGGAAAAAAAACATCATATATTTCTATTTGTTGATAGATAAATGCAAATAACCAAATTAGGGGAAGGATAAATTATCGATATAGGCCGTAGTGAGATCATATTCAGCGAACTATTCCATTTCACACAGTGTCCATTTCAAGTGATGCGCACAGAATTAAAAGTACGCAGCTCATCCATTACACAAATGAGACCGAATGATACAGTACATGTAAATTTTCCCCCACAAAAAAAAAGGAGAAAAAAATAAGTTTTCACGCGATTCTCGATAAAAATCGGACTCATACGTGATATGCATGTTAGTCTTGCATGTAATTTCCACAAATTGAAAACATGTTTTCCACTGCATCATCAGAACTCAACAACATCTATCCCGCAAGAAAGAATAACTTGACGAAAACTTTCAGTTGGAAACATTTCCGTCTCACGAATTTTAACGGCAAAAATATTTTATATGTATCTCAAGCATATACGCACTCGACCAATCAGTAACATTACTTTCATCGCAGATTCAAAGAGAGAAGAAAGTAGCAAAAAAAAATTTCCATTAGTAGTAATGCATCCCAGAAACGAATGCGATACATTTTAAATCAGCTTAACACGGAAAAGAGAGAGAGAGAGGATGATCCTACACTCTATGATTTTTGGTTTCGAGAACATTCGGATTTCCCCCTAGTGGTTTGAATATGCCATTATAATTACTATAAGAGAGAGAGAGAAACTCATGGAAAAATCCAAAGAAAAACAGCTCAATATATGACATACAAATTGCTTCGCCCAGTTTTCCATCTAATGAATGTACAAAACCACTTCTACAATGATAGGGAGTGAGATACACAGAGAGAGAGAGAGAAAGCGGGGAGACTGGTGGAAAAGCAATATCAGAAATTGAACTCCTCGAATATATATGAGAAAAGAGTAGAGGAATAGGGTTTTGTGAGGACGAGGTGGGTGCTCTGTTTGTCAAATCAAAAGTGCGCACACACGCACCCGTAACCGCGAAACAATAGCTTTCAACCTCCCTCATACTAGAAAATTACCAAAAGCGCAATATCGATAATGGAACATATGCAGCAGCAGCAAACCATTATTTCGATTAGCCCCGTGGCTCTGTCCTCCATCTAAGTAATTAATCTCGGCTCGTCCATCTTGCTTTGTAACGTTTTTCGATTGCACTAATGTAATTAACAATAAATTTTCGTTTATTTCTAACCATTATTCATGGTTATGGACGACGCGAGAGGAAACCAACCCATCATCAGTTCCACTTTCTATTAAATTAACATTTTTAGTCTCTCTTCCTCTCTCATTTTGTGTGACGCGTTTTGCGAGACGACGACGATCCATCAAATATTTTTTGGATGACTAATAAATGACAACCGGTGTGTGATTTTCAGCCACAAATTTACGAAGAAAGAGGGAAAATAAATAAATAAATAAATAGATTCCTCTATATTCCTCATTCACGGAAAAATTGTCACTTTCTGAGGAAAAGGACGGGAAAATTCGTGATTAAAAATCTTATTCTTCACCCCCCAAAGTTCACGTCAAGAGATTTGTCTCATCAAAATGTCCTCCTTATCCTCTTTTTTTTTTTTATCCATTTCTCCTCCATCTTATCTCTTATCTATTTCATTTTTTTTTTCCTTTTGCTCTTTTCCATGCTGCCATTTTCCGTCTAGAATTTTCACCCGTTAAATCCTTTTAAAGCTGCCATCAGTGAAGGCAAGACATTGAAATCTTGTTATCTTAAACCCATTTCTCCATCCTCCTCACTCTTATTCTTCTTTTAAGATTTTATTTTTTCTTATTTATTCGCATACTTACTAGTTTCCTGTTCCAAGAAACGTGGAATTCTTCGTTGAAAAAAAAATTATACGAATGGAGGAATAATGGTAAAAAGGATGGTGGGTTGGAGCAGTGAGACAGATCTAAACGAGATTTTTGTGTTTTGGGAACACGATTCTCTATCTCTGTTGGCAAGGAATCCAGGATAGAATTAGGGATGTATCCGGCTAATATTGGACGCATTTGCATATCCTCTTAGACTATTTTTTATCATCCGTAAATCTTCTGTGTGAATATTTGAGAATTTTATTTGGTACCATCCATCATCTTGAACGTGATGATAATACATATTAGCCCCTTCAATATCATCGACGTGTGGATCGGTTATGATCTTGATATCGGATCCGACTACGTATACTGATTTAAGAAACATGCTGTTTTGAACTCTGTCGTTTATTCAGGAAGTTTTTAAGTTGATTTCGTGCGTTAATCTCATATTTATATTTACTGGAAAATTACCTGATAAGAACATACACAAGGTCAGAAAACATCCCATCTTATCATGAATCCCCCTCATCATGAAAATATTCCTAAATGAAAAATCGGGTACAGATCTTGATGTTACGCATATTTCTCTTTGAAATGGAAATCTGGTGCCTATCTAAATTTTGATGACGATAGTGAGCAAAAAGAAACAAAAATTATGTAATCAACATTTTGCGGAAGAAATTAATCAACGGAAACCAATTTGAACCATAAAGTTGAAGGAAACAATAATAAAACACTGTATATACAGGAGAGTATCCTGTAAGTGCTAATGTGCGGCCTTTATCTCATCAACCGCCTGTCATGGAGGTATGATTCAAATTTAAAAAATGCTCAAAAGTCGTACAAAAATTACCATGAACCAGTTTTAAGAGTGGGAATACAGTGTTTTACAAAATGGAAAAAAAATCTAAATTTTTATAGGGTCCCCTTGTCCTCTAACTTTCAATTAGAAAATTGTTGCCCTGTCTTTTCTGAGCCCAACAAAAACATACCATGTTTTTAACTGAAATATTCACTGAGATATTTTAATCACTTTCCACAATGGACGTAATATTGCGTCCAAACGCCAGTGGAATGAATTCAAACAAGTCTATCTGTTTTCTTTCCTCTCCTCATCACCACGAAACTTTGTTGCAACCTTATGAAAAAAAAAGTAGTTCTTTTTATCCTCGTGATGAAAAGGGAAAAAGCTTCTACTCTAGGGTTAAATAGGTTTTACTACATACATGTACATAAGGGAAACAGAACAGGTAGACGAGGGTGAAAAGGGAAATATATACTTCATACCTACTCTCTCTTATCCGTAAGTATTAGGAGATAAGAGTATTTATAAGTCTTTAAGAACTCGTAGTCTTATTACAATACCATAAATACAGTAAATTAGAATGATTTGGTCCCTGTAACTTCTAAGCAACAAAAAATAATACAATTTTAGAGAAACAGTATTTCACAGGTAAAATACTACAATTTTTATCACGCTCGTTACTCGTATATTGCCTAAACAAAAAAGAAAAATGACAATTATTGTTAGATGTGGCCATGATTTGGACACCTCAAGAAAGTATATCGAACACAAATACGGAAGCTAAGTTTTCACAAACATCATGAAATATGTTCTTGTGGTATATTCATGTTACAAATAAAAGAATTAAGATATCTATACATACTTTATATATTTATTTTATTCTTTTTTTTTTTGTACCAAAATCAACAACCAGATCAGCTTTGCGACCCATGAGACTGTTTGTTATCCGAAATTAGTGAAACCATTGATGAAGTTGATTTGTACGACCCATTTCAAAAGCCCCCAGTCAACAAAGTTTTTCTCATGACCGATACCTCGAGAACCCCTGGCTATAAGTTGATTTGCACGAGCCATCTCGGAAGACCCTGCGAATCAAGTTCAAGTCGGGACGCATAGCTCACGAGCCCATGGTGGTTAGTGGATTCGTACGACCCATCTCGGAAGCCCCAGCGACCAATGCTTGAGTCACGACCGATTAGGTTAAAAAAAAATACCTGCTCACTCGCTTTAATAATGTTTGCAATAAATTGAACAATAACTTTCGACGCAAAAAACATTTCACTTTTTAACAAAATCGAAAAAAAAAAATTAATTAAAGAGAAGAAAAAAAATAGTAATCAAAAAACACAAACATAAGAAATTAAAAGTGTCTAAAATATGCCGAATTAATTTTTTACGCTCTTTTAAATGATTTAAACGCATCGGGTGTTTTATAACGCCATGCAATTGACTTTTTTTCCTCCTCTCTCTTAAAAAAAATTTAAAGAGGAGCAAAAAAAAAAAAGAAGGTGCTTTATAAGAATCGAATGTTAAATGAACATTTAATTCGTACAATTAATTAAAGCTATTGCTCCTCAATTTCGAGAATTAATTCCCTTCTCCACCATCTCCCTTTCCGCCATAAGAAAAGTGGTTTCGAAATCTATGGAAATTTTCTTTCCTTTTTTAATTAATAAAGCATAATGTGTGTGTGTGTGTGTGTGTGAAGAGAAATTGCAGATTTCATGCAATATTTGCTTAAATAATTCATCCCTTCCAGGAAGGAACGGGAAAGATTATTTTTCAATGCAATTAATCAGTGAAACTGCAACGAGGGAAAAAAATATTATTTTATTAATAAAAGAAGAGAAAAAAAAAAGAGGAAATTTAATTTTTTTCCCCCTTGTTATAGGAAGATATTAAAATATTTAAATGAAGTAATTCGTTTTAATCTGACTGGAAATAAAAAAATAAATGATGGAAATGGCACAATTCATGCGGTTAGCCGAGTTAATATTATAAGTTTATTTGCATAAAACTCCACTCGTTTAGCGCAATAAGAAATCATTCAAAAAAGAAAAATGAATAATAACTTTCTTTTTTTTTCAATGGCTATCAGAGGCTTCAAAAAGGTCTTTTTTAAACTTAATTCGGAATTTTATTGGAAGAATGTTTTCAATTGTTCAAGTTTCAAAAGATATTTGTGTATCAGTAAAATATGTGTATTATAAATATTTTTTCATAAAGTATTTTGCATGAATATCAGGAATCCCATTTTGAAATCACGAAAATATAATAAAAAGGCTGTTTTTTTTATTCTACAAGTAATGATTACATAGTTCACTTACTATTATTTGGAGTGAATATAGAGGATCTTCAAAGGCAGAGGGGTGTATAACCGTTTTAGTCCACGCGCCAGATATGCAGTATTTCTTGCGGGCCAGAAACCTATATATATATATATATTGGGTGGCCATATGAAGCTTATTTTACGGGACATTTCTGTAATTTTGGCAGTCCCAACTTTTTTTTTTTGTAAAATGTTTCGTTCCCCCCCCCCCCTCATTTTCAACGAGGCTTACTGAAATTTTTGAACTCAAGAATTAAGAACACTTCATGATGCGATTTTTCAACAATTTTAGTAATAGCTGGCAATTTTGCTTCCCTTTGGCATTTTCTTTTTTGCTGTCATTAGCAACTCTACCTGCCTCTGAATTTCTTCCTTTTTTTTTGGCTATAATTCACAACTCTATCTACATGACAATTCCTTTGGTGGTAATTGACAATGTCCACCTTGGATCCCAGTTATCCATATCTTTAAGAAAGACATATGGCCAGCCAAGAGTAATTTATCGTGTTGTGTGTATATTGATAATTTTCTACCGGAACACCTTTCGCGGCTAGATTGAACCCCCTTAACGGGTCGGAGATTGTGTTTTCCCTTAGAACAGGGGGTGCGCAAACTCAAACGCAGCAAGGAGGCATCAATATCCGACAGTTGTATTGAATAATTAATAATTTTCGTAAATAAGTACATTTTTGTCCCGAAAAATTTACCCTGTATCCCCATACAGGGTGATTCAGAAACAATGGGAAAAACTGTAAGAGGTGATTACTACACACCAAAATTGAAACAATTGTCATCAAAGAATGCAGGGTCTACCATTAAAAGCAAACGCACTAACGCGTTTCGAAACGGTCGCTCCGCAAACCTTAAAACGGAATTCCTGTTGAAATTTATTGGAAGAAAAAGAACACCATACATGCAAAATGTAACCTGGGGAAGAAGAAACCGTATGCAAATCTGCGTCACAGTGAATAAAAGGCGCGGATTCTGGCCCTGTGAAGTCATTCCAGCGTGCAACCGTTCTAACAGCTGTAAAGTTCGGAATAATGACGCACTTTAGTATACTAAGTCCGCACCTTTTATTCACTGTGACGCAGATTTGCGTACGGTTTCTTCTTCTTCCCCAGGTTACATTTTCATGCACGGTGTTTTTTTTGTTCCGATAAATTTTAACAGGAATGCCGTTTTAACGTTTGCGGAGCGGCCGTTTCGAAACGCGCTAGTATGTTTGCGTTTCATGTTAGACCATGCAATCTTTGATGACAATTGTTTGTATTGGTATGTACTACCACCTCTTAAAGTTTTTCCCATAATTTCTGAATCACTCTGTATAATCAATATTAACGTAATAAAAATCAGATATCAACTAATTAAATAGCATTTGAACTATTCAAAATTTGTTCTGGGCATTTAGTAAGCAGTTTCCGACGGATATTCATTTGTAGAACATAAGAAAACAATAATTGAATAAAGTTAAATTTTATTTTGGAATAATGCGGCACCTACAGTGAATATATATATATTTCCGATTGCGACGCTTACGCCAAGAAATGCAGTAATTTATTCTATAAAAATATAAGGAAGAAAATATATATAAGAATAAAAGAATGGAGGTATCATTTGCAGCATATTATTAGCAATAAAGGAAGCCACTAGTCACTCGGCGAGCGTTAAGAGAGAGATAACCTACAGGGAGTTTTCAACGCTGGATCGTGACCTAAAACATGTACGTATAAATGTAGTACGATACATATAAAAGGAAAAGGCCGAAGGCCTCACTTCAAAGCCTGGAGGATAAAAGCAAGAATCTTCGTTCTTCGTGCATCGCATCAATTTCGCAACATCAAAAAAGCCTTGTCGGTTTCAATTAGGGGGGGCCCTACAACGTTTTTATTATTTTTTTTATTTTTTTGCCAGCGTTGTTCACAGTCTCACATATTTTCGTTGAGTGCCTTATAAAGCTGTCGAAGGCAAGAGTCAAAGTGAAAACATTCTCATCTTCATCTTGTTCTTCTTCTTATGGAAGGAGAGGATCAGCCGTTAAAAGCAATCAATGGACCCGAGATTCCACACAGGAGTTGTATCAATCTTCTTTCGCCTCCGGAGGTAGAAAGAAAGAAACAACAAAAAATAGATAGAGAAGAGAGGGGTATATACATATAAATATACAGTACATATAACGTGTATACCGTACCATTAGAGCGGTGGGAAGGAAGGCAAGCACTCGCTATTTGCCAGCCACTTAAGGGCTTCCCGCTACCACGATTTTCCGCACTTGTCTCGCCTCGTGTGGCAAATGAATGTCTCTCTCAATTTCCACGTTAAGTAAATCAGACATACGTCGTCGTCGGACAAAAAAAAAGAAGAAAGAATGAATATAAATTCACCTGCAATTTACAATGTTAGAGATTTATTGAAAATTATTGGATGAGATTGTTTTCTCCCATACATTTACATTTTTTCTCCTTTCAATTTCATCATCGGTTTTATTTGTTTTTAAAAGTCAAGAAAAATGTGACGTATTGCCATCGAGATTTTTTGAAGTTAATAAAATCTGATAAATTTTTTTAATTGGTCGTCATATTCTTGTTTGCTTACCTGAAAGCTAAGAGAAGTCTGGACTTGCAAGAGCCCGACACAGACATGACTGGCCTTCGGCAAAACCTATACTTATGGTTTAAGATGTTTGGTTAGTCAGCGAATATAGTTTTTATAAATTTGAAGGACCAGAGAATTCTGAGACCTTGAGCAGAAACTCCATTTACCAATGCATAAACTAATCCTAGCCGATTTTCATATTGGTAATCCGCTATCTCGTGTTTGATTACAGAGCAGATTCTTGATTGGGCGTGCGAGAAAGCAATCTTAAGCGTGTGAGCTGCATGTTTCACGATAAATCGACTATTTCATGGGGGTGTGAGATGTTCAATTGACGTTTTCTAGGGGTTAGAAATTGCAAATGAGAGAAGCGTACTAGGAAAGCGGCCCACTATAGCTGAGAAGACCAATGCTTGGTCATTACTGCCATAGTGTAAAACAATGTTTTCCGAAATGGGCAATATCGCCCTCAAGGTGGGGGGACAATGGATTAATCCAAGGAGACGGTAGAAGCTATATGTATAATATAGAATCCTCCTCGAATATGGGTTGCTTTAAATGAGTGCGGTGAGGAAAACAAATTTCTGAAAAAGAGGGTTTTAAAAAACAAAAAAGTTTTGGAAACTGGTATAAACTACGGAAATACATGCTACAAATGTTAACGCATAGCCACTATAATGACGGCAAGCCTCTAACGCTAATATAGATAAACGTTCCAATGCGTACAGAGCCTCCTCACTTGAAGGCATTAAGAGACTTCCGTGATTAAAGCCGAAGATGTTTGGTTTGCCAATCAATGTGAATTGGGCGAGAGTGGTGCAGTGGGAAGATGCTCGTCTACCACTATAAAGGCTACTGTCAGGTCCACGGGCTCGATCTCAGGAATATTGTCGGGGCTACTGGCCCTATCCCACTTGCCCATGCAGAGTTATGCCCATGACATTTTTTTTTAGATTAAACTGCAGAGTGTCAAATGGTCCAGCATAGAGGTCACAATTTCACCCCGAATAAGCTCTCGTACGTTAACAGATTCGGACATGTGACATTCATTTTACTCGAAGGTTTCTCACCAAATCCCACCACCTGACTCAAGACATACAATATCTAGAACAATGATTGTAAAAGTTCGATTCCAGTCGATCGTCCGAACGCACTTTTTTTTTTCCACGCTCTCCGTCCATCCTCCATTCCGCAGAATGCAATACCTGTTACTTAGCGAGGAATTTCGTAATAAGACCAAGAGCAAAAAAAAAAAACCTTCAAGTGAGGGAAAAGTGCACTTTTTTTTCCCCACCATTTCCTATCCGAGTGCCGAGAATGGAATCCTTATTGAAAAATCTCTGTCATTGTCAGAATGGTTTTAACCTATAACCGCCATTTGATTCACTTTTTTTGGGGCTTTTTTTTTTTTTGCTTTTATTTTTCCTATCTTATCTATTTCCTTGTAGTGAAAAGAGAAGAGATCCTTTTCTCGTTCGGTGCCAGTCCTTTTGGTGTTGGTCGGCCATCACCATTCCTAGTCCTTTTTTTTTTCCTCCTACATATTATCGTTCGCAGCTTTGTGAAAAGTATCTGAAGCCGAAAGGGAAATTGACGGATTTTAGAGAAAATCTCGTTCGATGGAATGAAATGGGATGGGCGAACAATATATATAGAAGAAGAAAAAAAAAAGAAGAGAGAGAGAGAGAATGGTAAATTTGTTGCTTGAATCGATTCTCTCTCTCTTCTTTATCGCCTAAGCGGGAAAAATCTCTATTTTTACTCTCACATCCCTCTTCTGCAAGCATCTAAGAAAATTTGCAAAGATATAGTAGATGCCTGCGTACATATACACTTTATGTATAATGGTATATGCATATACCGGTGTTATGTGGGGTGTTGTTTTTTTTTTCTTTTTTTGCAATTCCGCACTTGATTCGAGCATCTATCTCTATCTCTGTCTGTATGTGTGTATTGGAACTAGATGGATCCATCCATCGCAAACAGCAGAAACCGATTTCGAATTGATTCCATTCCCCTCTTCTGCAACAAACTGAGTGAAACAAATTTCAGACATGATTGCTCCTAAACGAGATGCAGTAATTGGATCGGAGGATTCGCCATGGAATGATGATGCAAAAGAGAATCCAAAAAACTTGAAATAAGGTTTATGTATCATCATAAACCAACCGCATTGGGACTATGTAGGTGATACAAGAAGTAACACAAGCACGAGACCAGTTCCTTAACTCTTTTGCTTGAAAACTCTCCAAATAGAAATGAAATTTTTGTCTTCAATTTTACACGTGATGTGAATTGTATAACAATCAGATCGTCTTCGTCGTTAAAAACTCTCGCCACGGAGAATAAAGGACTTACAATGGTACAAATATCCAATCATTAGACTCACATTTAGAAAAATGAATGGCAGCACTAAAAATTAACGCACAACACTAAATACTCACTCAATATGTTATTTACACATGCCCACTGCCGGCACAGCTCATTTAACAGGTAGTAAGTTAACTGTCGCCCATGGCGATAGACCGGAGTTGTGCTTGGTTTGAAAAGAAAGGAAAAAAATATAGTCTTTTTGTGTAGAATCCGTATTTTCCTCACAAAATTATGAATTTTTTCGGATTTTGGTAACACTTATCATGTTGATCACTAACGAGATCCAGGGCTCCCACTCAAAAAAATATAAAAAGTAGGAAAAGGACTAAAAAAAAGTAGGACGGGGAGAGAGTACCCCCCCCCCCCCCCAGATAACATAATCATAGCATAATAGGGAAAAAAAGCCTAAAAACTATTTTTTCTAATTACATTTTTTTTCATAGAACTATTTTAGTATTCTGTAAGAGTGACACGAGCCAAAGCGAAATGACAGAAACGACTTGATTACAAAAACAATTTTTGGCCAAAACAGCGTACTAGCAACCACAGGCAATTCTTTTCTGTCTCTCCTCACAATATGTATTACGTTCTTTTTTACAGTCTTGCACAGTCCAGTCTTTCAACTCTCTTCTACAATGCACGGCAAACTATGAAGGCAAGTAAGTTTTTTTGAGAATGACGCTCTTTCAAGACCACTTCCAAAATTACGTAGTCCGATGTTAATACGTCATGGTGAACCGAATGACTTTACTGCGTTGTCAATCTTTCTTTGAAGGGATCTGTTTACATTTCACTGTTCAATGCAATCGTTTTTGACAAATGAAGCACTTCAATTTCTAGCTCTTTGCTGAGCATTGTAAATGTTGTTTATGCTTCTGCATGCCCTAAAAATACATAAGACAATTCAATGCTAAAACCTAGAATAGTCCTATCTATCCAACTGCTTTGTAATGCAAACTGTTGTTTCGCCTATACGCAAAATATGGACCATGATTTTGAATGATGAATGTTACTTACTGTTCAAGGAAATGAAGTAGTAAATACAAAATTATTTTTCCCATCCAGACAAAAGTTTTTAATGACTACTCTACTTGTTGAACCCTCAAACTATGCAAATGAAAAATTAATAAACCCAAATGGTTCACATACACCCTCCCCCAAATAATCTGAAAAACAATGCAATTTCTGCTTTAGCAGAAGCATTAATTGCAATCTACTACATTTGTAATATTTGGCAATATATCTATGATTCCCTCCTCAATTAAAATCAATTACACAATTTTCTTTATAGTATTTGGCAAAAAAGTAGGAAAAGTAGGTCAAAAACCAGATAGTAGAACAAAACCAAGAAAGTAAGATAAAAATAGTACATTTTATCAAAAAAAGGAAGAGTAGGAGAAGTGGAAGCCCTGCGAGATCTTTTCGTAATCTATTCTAGTCTATTACAAGAATATACAATACTAATACTGAGCCAATACCTTGTCTAAAACTCAAGCCTAAAATAATAAGAGGTTTGGTAAGCTCAATACGTTACATTATAGAGAGAAAAACTGTTCTTATTACTCATTTAATAAAACTCGATGCCTTGAAAAGTACAATAAAACCCCTCTTAACGGACAGCCCCCTCAAATGAGGTCACCCCTCTTTTAAGGCCGAATAATAATTTCCCCGTGCACAATAAAAGTATGCATTTCAAACCGCAGATTAACGGTCACCCCTCTTTTGCGGAAGGATTTTTTTTTTGTCCCGCCGGTATCTGCAAAAAAGAGGTTGTGTTTTGGTTCAAACCGGATATTTTTGTCAAAATTGGTTCGTTATTCATTTCTGAAATGTGTTGAGGATTTTTTGCCCACCCCACCCTGTATTAGAGAAATTCTCAAACAATATCAATTTCCTTGCTTTTTTTTTTTACAGTAGTGTTTCAAATTGACAGTCCATTCTTCAATTGTAACTAGAGAAAAGTTGAGAAACCGACTGTTGTCTATTGTAAGTCACAAAACTTTTCAAAAAAATTTTTGATCTCATAGTTTTACGACTGAAGTCTGCGAAGAAACGAAAATACACTGTCTAACGGAAAGAATTTACAGAAAGTGACACGAAGTTATCCGCTGAATCATATCCCCGAAAGCATATATTATTATCAACCTTATTACACTGTAATATTTCTCAGTCGTTCAAAGAGGCCGAATGCAATTATATGCTTGAATCGTTGAAAAGAACCGGCGTGAAATAGACCTGTCGTATTCATTAAAAAAAGAAAAAAAAATAGAAATAGGATAGATTGTACTCGAGAGGGCGCATAAAAACACACAAGCGCTGCCATAAATGAATGCATAAACTTTCTCTGCGTGTAGTATGATATGATACCACACATCTTCTATCTTGGGGTTAGATATTTTCCTCTCTCTCTCTCTCCCCCTGGAGGTTGAAAGTGCAAATAAAATAGACAGTAGCAGGTGCGAAGAGTCTCACGTTGAGAAAGAATTTGCCGCACAAATACCTTATTTTATTTTTCACTGGAATTTCTTTTCCTTCAACGAAAAAGAGAGGAAATATCTCATCATCAAAGATGATTTCGCGCAAGTAGGGAGGAAGATTTACATTTTTATGGTCTTCTCTTTTGGCTAAGAGACATCAACACACACACATCCAATGAATGAACGAGATGCCCTTTGGCCCATGAAAATGAATTTTTCTCTGGAATGAAAAACTCCACACTCCAACTCAATATTACACACACACCCTCTGCTTGTGGTGTTATTCGGAATTCCCGTTTGTAATCATTCATCAATTTTGATGCTACAAAGCAGATGCTGATGGATACGATGTTATTCATTTGTACCGGGAGGGGGGGATGTCGAATATAAAAATGATGTGATAAAAGGGTTAAAAAAGAGGAGATATACAAATTCCATCTTGTATTAAAGGGGTTAAGGTGTTATGATGATTATGTCGAAGCAGCAAATATACATCCAAGAAAATCCCTCGAGGGGTGTATCATTTTTTTTCTGTGACAAATACATATGAAAATATTTTCGTTTATCTCGTGAATCATTTAACTTGAATTCAGATTAATACTTCGAAAATGTAAAGCGTCACCAAGATCATCTACAATGTAAAAGTTCTCCAGATATCGATAAACATGTTCTGGACAGCAATCGATATTTTCAAAAAAAAAAAATGTTTTAGTATTAATAGCAGTCAATGGCTTTGATTTTTTTTTTTGCATATGCATCGAATTATTATCGAAATGCCCTTTGGCCCATGAAAATGAATTTTTCTGTAGAATGAAAAACTTAACTCAATATTACATACACCCTTCCTCCACTTGTGGTGCTATTTGGAAATTCCCAGTTGTAATCATTCATCAATTTTGGTGCTCACAAACCAGTCGCGGATGGATGAATACGATGTTGTTTATTCGTACCGTGGAGATGTCGAATACAAAAATGATATGATAAAAGGGTTAAAAGAGAGGAGATAGAATTTACATTTTGTATTAAAGGGGTTAAGGCATTATGTAGATTATTATTATATCGAAATGATGTCGGAAACAGGAAAAATACATTTTGGAGATTTCCTTGAAGGGTGTATCATCTTTCTTCTGACTCATACATATGTTAGTATTTTAATTCATCTCGTGAATCTTTTAACTTGAATTTAGATTAATACTTCGAAAATGTAAAACGTTACCAATATCACACACAGCTCGGTAATTTCACAATGTCAATAAACACACTCTGGACAACAAAATCGACGTTTTCAAAAAGAAACTTTTAGTATTAATAGGAGGAAATCAATAGTTTAGAAATAATATTTTATTGCGAGTGGGTATAAAAGTATATATTAAGCCGGAAAAAGAAAACTAGTATCGAAATATTAATTACATTTATATCTTTGTGAGAATCTCATCAAGAAGAGTAATTTGTCTTTTCAAATATATACAGTGGAACCCCGCTAATCTGAAAACCCGCTCAATGCGAACGACACTTAAAAGAAAAAAAGACGTGCTCGAGAAAGTTGAAGAATCAACAACAGAAAAAAAAAACCACAAATAAAACATAAATTTCGCATTGTAACGTTACATTTTACGTATGGACAATGAATGATGAATAGGAAATGATCATATCTCATAATGATGAATTACATTGTTTCCTTGAAAAAACTTTGTTTTCATTTGAAGAAGCGACGTACCGAGCGAAAAATGCAGGTCGTTATCTAAGAAACGACGTCTATCGTGATCAAGAGTTCAGTAAGCTTCCTTCTTAAAGGTGGGGGAGGGTTCTACGCAGGGCCGTCTCAACATCTGGGAGTCCTCGGGCAAACTGATGCTCTGGGGGGTAGCATACTTAACCGAAAATAGCAGTTTGTTTTCGGATTCTCATCTTCAATGAAATATCGAAGCAACTGCAGGAGCAGAGACGCATCAATGGGAAGTAAAAAAATTACTTTAATTTCACCGCAATTGTTTCGGTCATTGTTAAACGGAGTTGTATATTTATACACACACACACACACACACACACACACACACACACACACACACACACACACACACACAGTATTCTACTCAAGGGATCGCTTGATTCGTCCAGAGTATATGAACATAAATTTTTCTGTGGTGGCAAACACTTTCGTATCTAACAAGTACTAAACAAAATACAAGTATACAAATAGACAAATATTACAGAGGCCTTGGTGTGACATCACTGTATACTGAGGGCCGAGAAGTACTTTCCTATTGTAGTAAAATATTAATATATCTTCCAAAGATTTTTAGAAGTAAATCATTTTAAAGTAAAAAAATTCGAATTTTTTTTTTCTCTCTCTCACTATAGATATATATTCATTACAAGAATAGTTTCTAAGAAAAGACATGATATTTCCTTAAGAATACACTCTCTCTCTCTCTCTCTCTGTGATGCTACAAAGTTTTGAACAATGGCTTGGTATTAACTGCTTTTAATCAATGCGTTCACAGAAAAATGTTTTCACACAATGAAAAAATTTCAGAAAAAAAAATAATGCTTTGGCAACAATAATTTTCGAGCAGTGCTTTGAGAACGACTGCTTTGAAACAATTCTTTGGCAATAATTTTCTGTGCTGTCTGAACTTTTTTGTGTTCAAACAATGCTTAGGCAAAATTGTTTTCAAACAATCCTTTGACAAAAAAGAGAAAGTTTTCAAACAAAAAGTGCTTTGGCAATAACATTTTTCAAGCGGCACTTTGGAAAGAAAAAAAAATCGGAAAGTCATTTTACAACAGAAAAAAATAATAATTTCACCGTCAACAAAAGGAAAACATATTGTAAATTTGAACTTGATGCGTGTGTGAAGTGATTCACACGCATCACGACCATGGCCTCCCATCCGAAAGTGGAGACTGATAAAGCCCTAGACTGGGGGGCACCGAACCATAATACTCATATCGAATTAATTTATAATGCGTCGATGACAATTAAACAAAATATATCCGAACATATACGTAAATTTAAAATTAATTCTACAAAATATGTAATATTCTATAGTGAGGTCATTTTTTCAGTAATTTAATAATAATTAAATTTGATCACATGTTAACGAAAATTATTTTTTAATGAAATAAAACGGATAAGATTGAAATAAATATTTCCTATCAATTTTCTAGGAAACCAAAAAGATTTTCCTGCGTATTATAAAGGATCAGTGCAGTAAATACCCCATAAATTAAAATTATTTCACTGGCTTTTGGAAATATAATCATCCGAAATCCACAGTTATTTAGTGACTTTCCAATTCTGAGTAGTTTTTGATGTCTAAAAGAGGAGAGGGGAAAAACACTAAAATATCACAACAGAGTATCGATAGGCAATCTAATCAAAAAGCATTTGGTTATATCATGGGAAAAGAAAAAGTATAAGATGGTACTCGTGTATGTATGTGAAGGTGAAAGCTCCATATTCCGGCATCTCTTTTTTTTTTTCCTCTCCTTATTCTGGAAAATAGAGAAGAAAGCTGGTACGGGAAAGAGAGGAGAGGAGAGTGATGAGGTAATGTAATAAAAAGCTCTCCAAATGGACGAGACGTGTTACTCAATGTCAGCTGTCAACAAACCCATTAACGTCGCTATGGGCAACCGGAGCAAAGAAAAACGTCCAAAGTACGGCCAAAAAAGAAAAAGAGAAGAGAGAAATAACGTAAAAGCCTTTCACTATCAGATATTGTAAGTCACACATTGATTGTATCCAACAATAATTTCATTACGGACGCGGCGCAATTCCGGAAATGAACACGATCCCGATCAAAATCTCACAACGCTGCGATTAGAAAAATTTCGTACCGAAAATGGGATCGAGGACATTTGGTGTAAGTGAAAAATTCCGCCCGTCTAAATAAGCATATTTTCGTCAAAAATATTTCTCACACGGAAATCTGACGTACAGGCACTACTACGAAACAAAGGGGTTCTTCAATCCTTATGGGTAGCGACCCAAACCTTGGTCACAGGGGCTTCCGAGAGGGTTCGTTAAAATCCACCTAACAGCAACGAGCCGAGCTCTTGAGTTAAGCGTCCAGACCCGGAATTTATTCGCATGCCGCAGAAGAGTCGTACGAATACAGCATGGAAAAGGATCTATATACGAGTTAAGGGTCACGAGACCCAAACTTGATTCTCACCGGTTTCTTAGATGAGTCGTACGAATCAACTTACAGTCTTCCAGAAATGCAATTATTGATTCACTGGTTTCACTAATTTCGAAGGACAAGTACTGTCATGGATCGCAAAGATGATGGTGTTGATTTTGGTTCACGGCTAAGGACGGGTTAAGAACCCCTGACTTAACCTTTCTTTCTTTTAAGCAAAGCAACAACGCCGGTCTATCGCCATGGGGCAACTAATTACTGAGTGAGCAGAGCCAGAATTGTGTGTGTACCTAACATTCTGAGAGCACGCGTATCCAGTGTTGCGCGTGCGTGATGCGGGTTTTGCCATCTATATTTCGAATTGTGATAAAGTGTAATAATGATTGAATATTTGTTATAATTAAACTGACACTGCTCCGACCTATGTAGCGCCCGTTCATTGAAACTTGGTACACACGTTAAGAAACAGATAACTGCGGTAAAACACGTCACTTTTTTTACCTGGTGGTCAAAAGTTGAACTATTTTTTTATTGAATTTTTCTTCCCCCCCCCCACCAATTATTTATCAAAATACCTCCTTCAGAATAAGCTACATACGTCCGAGTAGTGGCAGTTTAATTATAACCACCCTGTATAATAACTCGCGATTAAGGAAACAAATCTCTGGAATATTCGAACAATGTATACAAATATACAAAATTCAATTTCGAGAAATACAAAACAAATTCATTAGTATTTAATTGACGCTAATACAATTACACGTCTGATTCCCTTAATTTAATTTATTAAGACAAGAATTAATTAATTTGTTAGCTAGTCGTGTATAATATTAGAGATTCTCGCGTGTGTGCTTTCCTTTCTTAGTTTATTAAGATGTTGCAGAAGAGAACAAAAAGATTGTATTGGATTTTGATTTGGTGGCATCGTCATTGAAAATTAAGATATATTCCAAAATGCACACCGATGAGTCGAAACATTATGACCACCTGCGAAAATAAGCATAACACAGTAATACCCAAACCAGAATTTTAATGTCAATGCCTGGCAAAAATCTCGTACTGAAAATGGGATCGATCCTGCGAAAATAAGCATAAAATGATAATACCCGAAACAAAATTTTAATGTCAATGCCTGGCCCCCTAAAGCAGGCATGAACATTTAAGCATTCACCATCTTCACTTCAAAATATGCGAGACAGATGGCGACACCAACATGAATATGAAACAAACGTAACGCTGACAACATAAATAGGCTCTGCACGA
Organism: Pholcus phalangioides; assembly: GCF_987345545.1. NCBI lineage: Eukaryota > Metazoa > Arthropoda > Arachnida > Araneae > Pholcidae > Pholcus > Pholcus phalangioides. The sequence continues at coordinate 49,716,989 of NW_028301597.1, forward strand.
AAGCAAATAATTAGAAATATACAAGTTGAAGTTCAATAAAATGAGGATAATACGATTAACAACTCAGCTCTGAATTTTGATATTGCTGCTGGTGCTTACACACGATTTTCATTGCGGGGTTGACGTTAGTTGATAAAGCGACATCGGTGAAGATTTTTTACTTCCGCCATGAATCGTCGGCTGAAGCTTTATGAACGTTTCGGGCACAGAAGAGATTAAAGAAAGATTCGGATCCAAAATTATGATTTGATTTCATGCAGTGACCTCTATCAACAAAAATTTGAAGGATAAAATTCCCCTTCGCGAGAATAACTTTCAAAAACAGCATTCAAATATACCAATTCATTCAATTATTTATGAATTTTTAAACTATTTACGAATTTATAGGAACACCCTATACTCAGTTTTATTTCTATCACTAGCCGTTCTGCTCTAATCTTTTAAATAATTTTAAATAATAAACAAAATTAATAGAAAATGAGCCCATCTACACCACGTCTCAAATACATCGAACGCGATCTGAATGTATGGTGTAGTATGTAATTATTACAAATCAAGGGGCCCATATATAGAAACATTTACACACTATACTCATATTCAGGTAATTACAATGGCTATTATTAATTATATACGGATTCCCCCGACTGTAGCCAATCGTGTTTCAATCACAGTGGCAAGGCCATCGATCAAAACCGATTAGCAAACAATCGAAACAACGATATTACATACAACAATCGTCGATTGTTTCACCACAACAAAAACTCCCGTCGATGAAAACAATTATTAATACACTATTCAGCGAGTAACCAGCAAGATAATTAATAAATTACTTTCAGCCTTGATTGACACTTACCACAGCATAAAAGAAACGAGCGGTTCGTTCATGCTAATCAATTAATACGATTTAAAAAAAACTCCTCAACTTAAACTAATCAGAATAACCAAATATATTCTTAGACCTCCTTTTCATTAAAGGATGGCAACGTTAAAAGTAATTACAGAGAAAAAAATAATTACCACAGAAACATAATATAAACACACGTAACTACTAATTAGCATCGAATTGTATGAAGAAGACTTTTGTTTATGTGTGCATATATTTTTTTCATTTACCCAATACTTAATCTTTTCCAACGAAACACAAACCTTCCATTGAAGAGAGAAATGTTTCTTCATTCCTTTTTCGTCCCCCCAATCTCTTGTGGGGCGAGCACCGCCGCCATCTTCGAAAAATAACTATCAGCAGCAGAAGCTTCTTCGTTTTTGAAGAGGAAACGCTAATTCCTATTCATTATCGTATTAAAACGCCTTTTGCTTTTATTTATATATTTATTTTTTTTTTCGGTCCATCCTCTTTACTCCATCCATTTACACGCATCCACATCCACCAGGAGCACCAATCAGGAACCAAAAAAAAAAAAGTAGAAAGAGAGACAGCAGCGGCTGCCATGGTAACCGACCGCTTCTTCGCCTTTTAATTAGTCTCGCTTTTTAATAGAATAATTAAGGGAAAACTGCGTACAAATGCTTTCGCGAGAGTAAAACAATAAATAAATAAACTATAAATAATAATAATAAAAAGAGAGAGACAGAGAGAGCACCTCTTTTCTAGCTTTGTTCTGAGAAAATGAGTGAGGGTGAAAAGGATTGTGGACGAACGAGGTGCTCTCTTTCTCTTTGCAACCGGAAACCCATTAGAAACACCGAAAAATGAAGAAAAGTACAGCAAATAAAACAACGGGTCATATGTTTACTTAATGGGAGGACTAAAATTTCGTTGCTTTTATTATTATTGTTATCGTATACGCTGTGTTTTCCTTCGCAATAATTTCACCCAAGTTATCTTTTTTTTGTGTAGCAAAGGATATTAATGTGCTAATGACTGATATTGAAATCTCGCGCTAATGAAGTCAGCGCCGAAGACGAAATTAATTATTTGTATAAATATGGGAGAAAGAGTTATTTTGAGGAGAAAAAAAATAACTTTTGACGTCGAGGTGTAAAAACTAAATTAAAAGTTTTACAATGATTTTTGAAAAATTGAGAGGAAATATTCTTATATTTGAGCACTTTAGTCACAGGAATAGAATACTGTGCTTATATTTGGCAAACAACTTAAACCGAAGATTGAGGTAATGCATTGTTTAGTTTGATGTACGTAATGTGTGTTGTTATTATGCTGTGAAGACTTTTTTGTAAATAATGTGATCATCACATATTCCTAAAAGATCTTTACGATCTGTCCAGGGAAAGCATTTAAATGCATTTCACCACTGTCTTTCATTCATATTTGGAATTCGAAGTGAATTAGCTCTCATAAGGAATATAAATCCCTTGTGGGAGATATGAATTGCGAGCCAAAAAGGATTGACACCCAAGTAATAGAGGATCCTTGATCAGAGAATAGAAGAAAATATGAACTCTACTATAACACCATAACACTTCAGAATAATCAAGTCATCTTCATATTTGAATGTTGTTTTCATGAGTGAATTTCATGGAAAATGAAAAAGGAAATAGTTTCTGAATAGAAATCAGAAATTTCAAACTTGAAAAAAAACCAAAATAAAACATTTTGTACGAAGGTTTTAACAACTGGCTGTTGCGAACAGGGGCAGTTGAATTTTCTCTCTTTCCGAAATATATCTTCGCAACAGCCAGTTGTTAAAACCTTCGTATGGTAGCGGAGAGTGACGTCATCCTTGTATAAAACATTTTGTACCTACTCTCGATAATTAGGAAAATCAAAATAAAAGGTTTCATATGTTTCAAATACAACGCCACAACAGGCAAATTGCCCAACGAGGTGGCTGACTTAAGAACATCAGGGATCCCCGAGCCATTTTTTGAAGGCCCTACCTACTACTGCTACACCACACATGCACCGCGCGGAGCCCCCAACGAATCGGTACATGCGGGAATGTGCGTGTACGTGTAGTGAAACCTGACGTGAAGTTTTCTGTTTCTCTGTAGTGCTTGTTATGTGTAGTGCTGCCATCTGCCACCAGTTTTTCTAACTATGAGTGAAGTGTTATGATTGAATGATTTATCGTTGTAGGACTGTTGCTCTCTGTGGCGAGACCTCTTAACGGGGAGATCGGCTCACATTTACGCCTTGAAGTTGGGAACCACAGAAAACCAACTTCAGCCGACCACCACTGTGGGGTTCGAACCCGGATCCTCGCATCGCGAGTCCGTCACTATAACCACTCGACCACCACAGCGACCACACCTCGGTTGAGGTAACTTCAAACCCTTTGCTCGCGAACACCACTGCGCACACTTCTCTCATTCGCATGGAAAATTATCCTGCTCATAAAAACAAAGGTTTACGTCAGAAAATTCAGCTTCAACATCCGAAACTATAGGCCTCTAGTGCAGCTGGTTTGACGCTGTACTAAGGGCGGCCTGTCGCTAAACCAAACTAGCACTTAACCCCTACGGCAATACTCTCTTCCAACAATCAAAAGCGATCACACTTATGTGTCTGATTTCATACCGGCGCAGTATATATTAATGGACTTTTCAATATTAGATACCCAATATAAGTTGCATTCAAGAATCGGCTTATTTTAGATTCAGCGTGCGTGTCAGCGTCGCTGTATGGGAGCTCCAGTTCTAAAAATCGGCACAGCTGGCACCCGTGACACGGAAAAAAAATAAATTGAAGATATTTCCTAGTTACTGGGTACATACATACTGGGTATATAGTATGGCCTAATTAAAGTTTTCCTGTTACGAGGCTATGAGCTGTCTGCAGACAAAGCTATTCATCAGGAAAAAAAACAATCCCGACATTCACCACTAGAGGGAGTTTCTCTGTGTATATAATAACGCACGAGTTATTTTTTTTTTTTTGCACCCATAATGATAAGGCAAGGTAAGGTTCACGGTAAGGCATTTCATCCTCAGCTGAGCCCTTTTCATTTCTTCATTAAAAGATTGTCAATAAATATAACGTTGAGTTTAAACCAGCGTTTCCCAAAGTGAGCAATATCGCGCCCGGTGGGCGATTTATTGGTCCGGGGGGGGGGGGGGCTACGAGTATAACATAGGATTCCATGGTTTCGTTTTAGTTGAGGAGAATGAGAGAAAACATTTCTGAAGAGGGGAACGATGGGATAAAAACTTTGGGGAACTATAGTTTAAACCAGTATTTCTTAACCTTTTTTTGCCCGTGGCCCCCTTTGAACCATATTTTTTTTCTCGTGGCTCCCCTGTCCTACCCAGAGTTTTCAACTCTCATCTAGAAGCAAGACACTTTATGCGTATTGAAATGATTTTTTCAGTGAATTTGTACTGAACGAAAATTTTGTAAAGAAAATTGGCCTCCAGACCACTAGCCTAGAATTTATTGATCTCCCCGCTAGTCCAAGTTCTATCAGGACCATCTCAACATCATGGGAGCCCCCTCCTTAGGCAAAGTGATGCTATGGTAGTCCCATACTTTAGCTGGAAATAAACAGCCTACATATTTCCTACTTATTTTCAAAATTAATATTGTACTATACAAAATATCATAAGGTGGGGTCACTTATGGGCATGACCCCTCACAAGACTGGGACTGACAGAGCTACAGCCAGGGGCCTAATATGGTAATCATCATTTTTTTTTTGTTTTTCATACAATAAATTTCATATAGAGAAGGGGGGTCTGAAAAATTTAACCGGGGACTTGAGAAAAACCCCATCCTAGGGAACTTGTTGCAAAATGTAGCCGGTGAGGCCTGGGTGGGTCCATGCCCTAAAGAAGGCCCTGGTTTTATGGGTGGTTTTGTTGGATTCTCTCTCTCACTGTAAGTGTTAGTCGCAATCAAATAAAATCTTTATTTCTTCACACCTTAATTTTTCTTCTCAGTTCTCCAAACCACCTGTCATGGTCCCTTTCTCCATTTTCTTCCGTGGCCCCCTTAAAGTATCCCAGTACCACGGCCCCCGGTTGAGAACCACTGGTTTAAACCACAGTTTCCCAACCTTTTTATCACATCCCTTCCTTCTTCAGAAATGATTTTCTCCCATTGCCCCCCCCCCCTCAACGCAATCTAACCCATATAGGATCCTATGTTATACCCGTAGCTTCTACCACCCCCCCCCCCTGGAATTTTCCATCGCCCACGTTGGGAATCACTGGTTAAAACGAACGTGCTTTACTGGTGGAACTCTTTCACGAAAACTACATCAGAAAAGCTCCAGATGGGACTTCGAAAATTCTCCCCATCCGTTCATTAAGATGTTCCCAAAGTTCCATAGCTTGGTGACAAATAGTTCCAGCTACAGACAGCTCGGAACAAGGGAAATTATATTATAGACACTTAGTACACGTGAACAAAATTTATGGTTACAACAACAACCTTCATTCATTAAAAAAGCAAGTCCCAAAAAAACTGTCTGTCCAAGAAGCTAGTAATTGCTGACGTTACAACAAGGGGGGGAAAAAGCCAAACAAGCAATTAGCGAGATTATTTTCCATTTCACACATTCCGTGTTTATTAGACGTTCTATTATCTTTTATGGAAACAAAATGGGATGGAAAAGCCAAAGCTGAATAAGCAGCAAAAATAAATAAATGCAGTATATAGAGAAGTGTGTGCGTGTGTCGTCGTGTAACCAAGTCCCGGTCCTTTCATTTCCTGCGTTTAACGAGGATGGTGGATGGACACATTTGTTTCTCTCCACGGTCCGGCCGCACATAATACGTACTGTCTATGTCAGTTCTCGTCTATTATATGAGAGAGAGGCTACCCCTAATCAGCTAATTATGGGACAATAATACCGATGCAATGAACTTCCGGCAGTTAACGAGGTTTTTGGTTAAAAGGCATCTGCGCGAAACGAATCAACGACCGCTAGTCAATTGTTTCGAGAACATCAGTTTAGTTATGAGGTTTTGCGTTATTACTCTCTCTCTCTCTCTATCTCTCCGTCTTATGCGTTATAACGGGGGATTCCCCCTTCTCTTTATATTTTTTGTGGGAAAACGAATTATTGTTGTAATATATTACGTACAAAGAGAACGAGATTGTTACAGCGGTGGTGGTGATGAAACTCTTATTTTCTGAGCAACACAAATGACAACGGATATAAAAACTAAATTCGACGACAGCCGTAGGATGTAATTATCGGAAGTCTGTGGTCACGTTTAGGTTAGTATTTACTCTAATGAATAGCAGTTTAGCCTCAGGTTCTGACAATAGTTCGCTGTGTTTTATTTATTTTTTTTTTGTCTTGTTTCGATTCGAAACAATAAAATACAAAATACGTAACAAACACGCACACGCCACAAAAGCCTATTACAATGAAACAAGTGAAATAATACGCAATATGCCGCGAGAAGCAATAAGTCATCGCTGATGGGATTAGTCTTTTTTTAACCCAGTTCAACAGCACGCACTAATTTGGCATGTACATACATATAAATAGATCTTTGAAATAAATAACCGTTTAGATCAGGGTCTTTAACGTATGGGCCCCCCCCCAGGAGCTTTTTGTCGTAGCCGCCGATCATTTTCACAAAATGGTTGAAAACACTGAAAAACAACCAATTATATGCAATTAATTAAGAAAATGATTTCGGAATTATTGAAAGAAGTAATTACAGAACAAACTGATGAAAATTCAGAATTACTGAAAAAAAAATGATTTTTTAATTTTTGAAATACACGATTCCAGAATTAGTGAAAAATCAACTTATGAAATTATTTCCCAATCAATAGAAGAATAAGTGAAAAATATTAAAAGGAATGATTTCAAGATATATATATTGAGAAAGAAAAAATATAATTTCAGAATTACCAAAATAAATAGTCACAGAATCATTTGAAGTGATTTCAGATTGAAATAGTCCCAGAATTAATTAATTTAATCAGTAATTAATCAAAAACTTCTACAGAATAAGTGAAAAAAAATTATTTGAGTACTGATCAAAATTAATAATTAACAAAAGAAATAATTTCAGAATTACAGAAACGAAGTTTTAAACGAGGTTCTATCGAGGTTTTTGATAGAAATAAATATAATTCTTCAATCATTTTTGTCCCTCTTTAACTCGGGAGTCCCCATTGCCCTTTCTATTAAGATGACACTAAATTGCAAGCGTTCTGGTGGCCTGCGCGCTTCATGGGAAGTTTCGATTTGGCCCGCCGTGTCTAAAATGTTGAAGACCCCCTAGTTTAGATTATGTTAAAATAACGAGATGTGTATGAAAAAAGAAATAGTATTCAATACCATTTTGCTTCTCGAAAACCCATTCATTTTAATACAGGAATTTCTTACGTTCGTGACACCCCTAACTATCATAGTATATTGACTAAAAATATTTTGTAATCACAATCCAGTTTATGGCTTTAAATACAATTTTATCCCAGAAATTTTAATCCTAAAATACTAAATCTTTTTCATACAATGAACCGTACGAATATGAGCTCGAATTTCAATATTTACTCGTTTGCAAAAGATATAAACTATGAAGAAATCATGCAATAAATACAGATAATTGATAACAGTAACAAAATGCTTAACAAATGATGGATAACAGTAACAGTATGAAATATCGATTACACAAATAAGATGCAAAGTAGAGAGGTACACATATCTTGATATTAAATAATTGTTTGTGCTACTTTTACATTAAAATAAAAAAAGGTGAAAGATTATTTTAAAAATAACATAAATTGAAAAATGAATAACGGTTGCCATGTGGCAACAGACAATAGATTATTTTTGTAGACCTACTGGAAGGACACCTTAGTCCCTTGAGTGAATGTTCCTAATCAAATCTACGTATTTATATGTGTTCTTTGTTTCTTTTTTCTTTTTTTTTTGTACCAGTATCAGATTGTATTTGTAGTGTTATAGTCAAATTATCCCGCTACAACTCCGACCAATTTCAAAGTACCCTACGGTGCATTATCTCACACTTTGCAAACTACTGTGTTAGTATAAAAAATTTCGTTTTCTTCATATTTAATATAAATTGTGTTGAATTTTATGTTGAATCCCGAAAACATGTATCATTATTTTTTGTACGATAAACTGTTAAATCAATTACTTTTTATGCTTGAACAATTTATTGAATAGATTTAATTTTGTGTTCGATCAAACTGATTAATTAATTGAAACGGGAAATTTTTTTTTTATAATAGTGATACTGCGTTGTTTTCAGCAAAATCTGTTTCATTATTTCACTGCCCAAAACTCCAGAGGAAAAAATACAATTAAAAATTTTAACCTATTCTTAATCAGTGGTTCTGAAACTCTTGCTATCCGCGGATTTCCTACCCTAGTCAGAGTTTATCCGCGACTCCCAATAAAAACAACTCCAAAGCACGGAATAAGCACACTTCAATATGGTGAGCTATAAATTATGATTTTTATCAGCCACCTCGTAGGGCATTTTGCTTATTGTGGCGTTGTTTTTGAAGATTCATTGATTTACCATATTAATATTTATCGATACTTAAATATTAATTAAATTGATAATTTTAGAATTAAACTCTAAAATATTAATAAAATTAATAATTTCAAAAGAAATAATTTCAGAATGAATAAGAAATAATTTCAGAATGAATAAGAAATAATTTCAGAATGAATAAGAAATAATTTCAGAATGAATAAGAAATAATTTCAGAATGAATAAGAAATAATTTCAGAATGAATAAGAAATAATTTCAGAATATGAAATTATTTTAGAATAAATAAGAAATAATTTCAGAATAAACAAGGAGTAATTTCAGAATTATAATAGATCTAAAAAATAGTCTTACAATAATTATAATTTCCGAGAATTGGCTGGGCACCCTGCACTGAGTATGACTATAGTTTTCAACTTCGTTTGAAAATAATCGCAAAAAATGCAATTACTATTTAAAAATGAATTAAGTTACCACATTCGAAAAATCATACATAATTTCATGAAAATTCGGAAATAATAAGGAATAATTTCAGAATCAAATAAGTTAAATTAAAATGAATAATTTTGGAAAATATATACAAATCAAGATAAAATGAATAATTTCAAAATTAAACTAAAATATTATTAAAATGAATAATTTCACAATGGTTAAGAGAAAATTGCAGACTGGATGCGAAAAATAATTTCAGAATTTAATGAACAAAATAATTTCAGAATTTAATGAACAAAATAATTTCAGAATTTAATGAACAAAATAATTTCAGAATTTAATGAACAAAATAATTTCAGAATTTAATGAACAAAATAATTTCAGAATTTAATGAACAAAATAATTTCAGAATTTAATGAACAAAATAATTTCAGAACTATATAATTAGAGAAATAATTTCATGAGAAATTGCAAGATCAGTTACATCGCAACCCGCCCATGAAGTCAGTGCGCGGCCTACTTCGAGAGAAGAAAAATGTTTACTAATAGCGGTTGAGTAAGAAAATTTTTTTTTGTACGAAAAGCAGTGGTTTCCAAAAAATTGTCCGCGGAACTTCAAAGTTCCCAAGAGAGGTTAGCGGTGCATAATTTTTTTTCCGGCGTCGAAGTTCTGGAAAAAAACATGTTTTCTCGAAACCTTATTATCACTATTATTAATATTATAAGAGGTACAACCACCCCTACTTCCATCTATTTCGCATAAGATTGACAGGCACATGCCCTTCCTCCATTTTACCTTCCATAGCTCCATTTAAACGTATATATTTTGAGAGAGGGAGCCTCCTCCCACCAACTCTCTCCATCTCCATAACAGAGAGAGAGCGCCTCTTTCTCTCTCTCTCTCTCTCTCTCTCTCTCTCAGAAAGCCATTAAAAATCCATTAGCAGCTTCGCCATCTCATTACTAGATGGCGCCAGCAGTTTCGGATCGATGTCACCGGGAGTTTCGGTCAAGTACGAGACGTTGGAAGCCCGGCCCACTGGGCGGGCCTCAATTATTATGGCACGCATACATGCATGGCACGGACACATAACGTACAACATACAAGCTTTTGCCAAACAAACGACAATCGTTGCCGCCCTCACGCGCGGAGCCAGGGCTTTGGGTCGTTGTTATGTTGTGTGTGTGTGTGTAATAGTATTACATCTCACGGCTCGTTGATGATGATGATGACGACGACACGCGCAGGTACGTAGGTAGAATCGTCGAAACGCACACACACACACACACAATCAGTGATTCTACGCCTACGAAAATTGTGAGCTCAATTCCTTCGGATGCCGTTAAATGGTAGAGTCATAGCATGGCCGCCCTTACCAGACGCGGGGGTCCAGGTGCGAAAATAATAGCCGGACCAGAGGAGTCTTGATAATTTCGAGGCCTCCTTAGCCCTAAGTTTTATATATTTTTGAGGAAAAGGAGAATCGAAAATTCAGAGAATGAAAATCATGAAATTTCAGAATAACTGAAAGAAATGATTCCAGCATCCATTACGATTCAGAATAAATGCAATAAATAATTCTAGCGTCAATTAAAAGTTTTTTAAAAATGCAATGGGTAATTCCCACAAACATGAAAATTCACCCCCGCCTGGGGAGGCTCTGAGTCATGGCTCACCACAAGGGGGACGCGCTGACAGGACTCTAGCCTAAGTACCCCATTTCACAACCTTTTAATGTTTTTTTACACGAAATACGAGGTGGACGAGAAATTCTCGACACACTTCAAAAATTAATAACAAATTAACCGATTGACATGAAAAGGTGCGATTTGCACTAAAATAATTATCATGGCCTAGATTTATTTTTTTATAAATGAAATAAAGGTTTAAATTTTTCACTCACAAGTGGCGCTGTAAAACTAAAAACTCGACATAGATAAAATTCAACTTAAACAGTGTATAATTGATGTATGTCAATTTACATTACATAAAACTACCATATTTCAACATGAGCACCCTTTCATCCGTTCAGATGTAGCCCGAGATAAAAAAAAATGGTGATCATATTGAAATGTGATAGTTTAGTAGCTTACTAACGCAAATTGTCATAAATATGCACTGCCTGTGTTGCATTTTATGTGTGATATGGAGTTTTTCGTTCTACAGTGCCACCTGTGAGGGAAATTTGAACTTTTTAAATTAAAAAACCCTCTAAATCATGATAACTATTTTGGTCTGAAGGTCTCTAAATTTTTCGCCACACTGTATTACACTGGATAAATTGTGGCATTTTAATGCGTTCTATAAGGTCCATTCAAAACCCAGATACATCCAGGCCGTATTAGTAACATGTTTCCCAGCGAAATAATGTTTTGGGGCCCTCTCAGAGGCGTTTATGGCTTAGACGTCTTCGGGCTGTTCAAAATTTCCCACCCTTCTCTCGTTCAAATACCACACCACTAACTGCTTAAATTTGCATGAACGCAATGTCGCTCTTAAGCTCGCTTAGTCTCCCCCCCCCCCCCCCGCCACAAATGCACCTCTGCGACTCTTTCACTCACTATCGAAAAATCACAATGCCAAATCTCATTTTCGTGAGACCCCACCCTCCCCTTATGCACTTGCAGGGTTCCCTCAAAAATATGTTTGACCATTTCCCTGAGCAAAATTTGGGAAGGAACATAATCCAAAATTTTAAACTTTTCCAAATTTTGAATTTTTGGAGTTTCAGTTTTTTTCTCCCTTCGCAGAACTTTCCCTTGACTTTTGCCAAGTATTTTACATTTTCTCTGACCATATTTTATTCCCTTGACTTATCCCGACTTTCCTGGTCACTATGAACCTTGACATAAGGCTCTCCCGAGCCATGCCTGGGTAGGTCCATGCGTTTATACACGGCCCTGGGTCTATCGCCAATATCCATGAATTATTTACGGAACCGTCACAATTCAAAAATCCATGAAATTGAGTTTGAATATTGAATTTTATATTCAAAACTACACTTTTTTGTTTATAAGTCGGTAATTGTAAAATTTCTATAGCTACAAAACTGGCTTCTAAGCAGCAGAAGTTTCGTTCTTGCAAGCAGCCTTTTGTATTGAAGTTTATTTTCGTTATTTTTGCCAATTTCATGTTTTTAAATTGTGATAGTATTCTTCTAGTCATGCGACATTTAATGCTTGTTACTGCGTTACAGTGTGCCCATTCAGATCGAAACATTTTTCATAGGTATCCGCGAATTATGGAATGCAACTGCAACACGTGGTTACCGCAGAAAGCGGATATCTTGAAAATAGCATGATTTGGTTCCCGCAGTTTTCAGCGTCAACTGTAGGAGAAAATTTGTGAATAACGTCGAATTTTCGTACGTTACTTTTTTCGCTTCCCCGATTTATTGGCTTCCAAATATAATTTCATTTCTACTACTAACCGTTATTCACTTATGTAGTAATTTTCTGGACACCCTGTAAATCAGGGCTGGACAAATCGCAAAAAAAATCTAGGTGCCAGAAAAAAATTTTCGGCTCCAAAATTTTTTACGCGAAGGAAAAGGTCCGAAATTGTGGCTCTTTAGACTTTTTCAGGGCATAGTGACCCTCTTTCATGTTGGCAGATATGCCGCTATAAATCCCACACAGTTTTTGTGCTGCTCTCAGCCTGCAATTTAGTAACTACGCAAAGAAAATTTAGGCACCAATACCAATTTTTTAGTCGCCATGGCGACCTAGAACCTAGGATTTGTCTAGCTCTGCTGTAAATGCATATAATGAAGTTTGAATGACATCTCGAATGAAGATAATCCCAAAGATGTCTTACGATACAGCACAGCTGCCCATTCTTTTCGATCTTGATCAGTACACGTCCCGACATAATAGGCTTTCAAGGCACCGATAAATGATGTAAATATAGGATCTATATCGTCTATGTAAGTCTTGGAGAGTTGAATATGTAAGAGACTTATATACGCGTGAGGAGGCGATAACCTGTGAGAAGGTCCTCGGCAGCTCAATTATCATTTGGCGCAAAAGGTAAGGCGGTAGTAATTTGCCAGCTGTGCCTGATCCCTTCACTGCCTTAACGATAAGATCTTCTCACGCTCTGATTATTCTCCTTCTTCTGAATCGATCTTTCCTTTTCGGTGCTCGTGCGAAAATTCGTGTTGACCAGATCCCACTTGGTACCCCATTCACTTTTGCCTGCCTGACACCGGAGGTCATCCCCATAATAAACAATGAAGATGGTATGGCCAAGTCCAAATCGTTTTCTTACGTTATTAAGCATCACGAGATCGATTCCCTTTTACAATGGAGCTTATAATGATAGACGGACACTATACTTAGGGATAACTTTACTCACCACCATTTTGATTACCACACGATAATACAAGAAACGAATGAAGATACTAAATGCGCGCGATGTATAAATTTGTTTCTTTAAATACTGTACATTACACGAAAGCGGCGGGTCTGAAATTCGTTGCTACCATGCCAATAGATCGCGAATTCGTGGTGGTAGCTGTCTTGCAGGGCCGTCGCAAGAGTATTATCGGTTCCCTGGTAAAATTATTTTCGGAGGCTCCCCTACCTGGATGAAAGAGCAAGGCTATAAATTTACATAACTCAACTACGTAAACTTAATAACTAGGTTAATACTCTGGACCCTTTGTGGTTCAGAAGTTCTTTTCGGTACGAGGTGGGGGCGGCGCACAGTGGTCCATTTCACGGATTTAAGAAAAAAAAATTCTCAAAAACTAATTCATATTTTTAAAAAATTCTTTTTGATCCACGTCAGAAATATAGCTTTACATATATGCTGAAAAGTATAAAAAAAATAATATCATTCGTTAATTTTAAAATCATTTCAACATGATAATCACGTTTTTTATTTTCTTGCAATTCTCTGTATTTTAAAGCCAAAATTGCATTATTCATTTAAATTTGTTTTTCAGGTATTGCTGGTATTTTTTATGTCTACGATTAATTGTACTCGAAATAATAACGTATCCTTTATATTCAGAACGGATAATATTGAAAAAAATAGTAATGATACCAAAGTTTTTTGAACAAAATAACCCCAGGAAAATAGTATTTTTTTCGAAGCACTTATTTCAATGTTTGTATGCAAAAATCAAGGTTAATTTATTCCAAAAAAATACTTCGTTTCCCCCCCCCCCTTTATAGCACAAAACGTAAATAAAAAAACCATGTAAAATGGCAAAAAAATCTAGTTTGTATTTTCCATTTGAATTACCCATCGCATAATCGCATTAGAATGGAATTTCAAACAAAAATTAAGAAAAAATGCCCTGGTTATTTCAAAACAACAAATATATACTCACACTGCTACTGATATATATATATATATATATATATATATATATATATATATATATATATATATATATATATATATATATATATTTTTTATTATTATTATTATTATTATTATTTTTAATATATTATTTTTCAAAATTAATTTGCGCTCATGGAATTTTTTCTATTACTTAAAAATTTACAACAAAAAAAACCGCCAGACGAGTCTTCGTTGTCAAAATTAATTTAAGTAATTGCATGGTGAAATTTTTAATCGTGCGTTGGCCGGATGATCTGGCATTAACTTGTACCGCATAGCAAAGCTTACTCTCGTGCTATGCTTCTCCAAAACACTTTCTACTTTAGGCTGGTTTTTGCAGAAAAGTCTTGGGAAATTTTCTGAGTTCTCTGCCCTGATTTTTATGGAGTATTTTCCATGGTTTATCTATGTAATCGGATTTTCCATGTAATCGGGACGAATTCTTTTCTTGAGAACACGTTAGTTAGAGTCTTGTTGCACGATCTTCAATGTTCTAAAAGGTGACTTTTATGAAACGTTCTTATATTCAAACGAAATTTAAAATTTCTAAGCTCAAGGTAATGTTTAAATTTTATGTGTATGAACTTTTATCTGTATTTCATTAACAGATCTGTAGACTTTCTAAAAGGCAAGTGCAATCCACCATTAGCACATTGCGAGTCATACGTAAGATGCAAGATTCATCGAAAGACTGGTTATTTGTGGAGATGAAGATTACAAGGAAGAAAATTCTATATGCATACGTAAGATGATTTAAAAAAATTATTTTCAAGAAAAGTGGTGGCTAGGGGTTGCAATGAATCATATAATACATTCAACCACAACATCTAAAACATTCGAAAAAAAGTTTAACGGTTGAACAAAGATGTATTTTTTTCGTAAATCACTTTTTCGTGCTTAAAACTACTGAAAAATAGGCAAAACTTCCCGCACTATTTTCAAAAACAATATATTCTACATAGAGCTGGAAAAACAAAGAATTGAAAAGAAAAACAAGTCTAAAAATGAATGGCAAAAAAAAAAGTTCTGTGGTTTCACTGGAACATATCCGAGCAATAAGCTAAGAAAGTTAACTTTCTCATCAAAATCCTATTTGAATGAGTCATCACTCTACTTTGTTCCTCCGATGCAACCCGACGGAAACAAATATCATGAGATAAACAACATCTCAAGATACACCAGACATTTCTTTACACACTGATACCGTTTCTCTTCTTCAGGACCACCGTGCGGCGGCAGAAGCTAGGCGTTCTCCTCATACGATTCCATGCATGGGTCTTCGGGGGGGGGGGGGAGACTGACGGATCATCTGTAGACTGGGTCATTGGTCATCAACCTACTTGAATTTTTTTTTACGCTTTAAATTTACTAGAAAATTTATGTAAGGTACCAGCTCTAATTCAGAATTCACGAGCGCTTTGATTAGGTTACGTTCAAAGAATGAAAGATTGACACAATTAATCAGATCGATTAATTCAGAGACAAATATAATGTGTGTGGAATGACAGATTTCGGTCACCAGCGGCTGGTCATTCTATTTACAGCGCTCATAAAAATTTGTGTATTGTGAGAATAATTTGTATCCTCATCAGTCTTTTTGTGAATCACGCGATTTTTTCCCCGTCAAACAAGAAGCCTATATCCTTGAAAGAAAAATATAATCTGGTTATATGCGATTGTTACAGATGATGGTGATGCGAATTCGTAATCGCCTGGTCCGTAATTGTTTCGGAACGGGATATATATGAGATTATTTATGCGCACACGAGGAGGCAGCTGTGTGCCCTCCCCCATCCTCCTAATAACGTAATGCAGTCTTTTATTTCGTTTTCGGCGGCGTTGATGAGAAGATCGCGTGCACATAACGCGCGTACACCTCACACGCGCCAGGCCAAAGCCCATCTTCATTTGCATTTCCTGTCCTCGCCATCTCTCTCACATGTACAGCCCCCCCCCCCACATATTATACATGTATATTCAACTTTTCAATTGAATATCTGGATTTCTCTCACAAATATAATATTGCATCTGCTTCTTTCTATTCTTTTTTACGGCTCTTTGTGCGGAGATTTTATTACCGAGTCGGCTTTTCTTTTTTATATCATCTTTTACGATGCAAAATTCGAAACTGGTGTCAAAAGCTTAGTTACGCTCACTTTTTGACATCTTCTTCATTGTTGGTATTCATAAAAAATTTTGAAGGTAATTCAAGTACTGCTACCAGAGCGGGTTCATCAAGTTCGCGTACCGAGCGTCACGTCCAGAGAAAGAAAACCAGGTGCGAAGTGGAGTCGTTCAGGGATTTATTTATTTATACAATATTGTTGGCCCTGGGGCCTGTACAAGATGATGCGATTGAAAATGGCAAAGATATTGTTTGAGATTGGACAAAAAACTAGTGATAAGTGGGGGGGATTCGACAATCGAGCTTGGGAGTTTGCTCCATTCACCAATAGTATGAGCAAAGAAGCGGTATTTGAAGCAATCAGTGGAAGCAAAAAATAGGTTTTATTTTAAGGGAATGGTCGAGTCTTCTAGTGATGTAAGATGGCTTGGCCAACCAGAAGTATATCTATGTTGACTGTTGATATACCAGAAGTATCTATGTTGAATTGACCATGGAAAATTTTATATAGCAATGTTAATCGAGAAATGAGACGAAGAGTAGAGAGAGGGAGGAGATGAAGTGTTCGTTTCTAAGTTCGGAAACGAAAGATGATCAGCAGTCGTGACCTAATCAGGCGGATTTATTTTGGATTTATTCGGGTTTGTCTATGTTACTGGAGGTATAGGGGTCCCAGATTAGGGATCTGTGTTAGGCCGGATATTATTCACTTCGAACACTTACGCTATCACTCAGGATGTGTCACCCATCACTATTGCAATTAGCTGATGACGTGAAGTTATTCTCTCCTGTAGAAAACATGTAAAACACAAAAAACACTAGGTACCTAAGAATTGCAAGCCAACAACTTTTCCAGTTGAGTTTTCAGTATAAACTCCCTATTTAAACATCAAAAAGCGGATCAATGCATTTAGGCAGATGTACCGATCCGGAATATTATCAACTAGGTAATGGAACGTTACAGCAATTAATTACATACATGCGTGGATTTAGATATTGCAATGAGCAGCATCCCTGATATTACTGATCATTATCATGGGCATAGTCTGCAAAGCTAATCGAATTTCATACGTGTTATGTAAGGCATACCGCAAGTGTGATGCGCATACGCTGTTATATGCTTTCTGTGTGTACGTTCGCCCGACTCTTCGAAAAACCTCCTAAGCTCCTCGAAAAACCATAGAGGTCCTTTACCAAACGAATAGCTGGATTGAGCGGCTGGTCTTACTGCTTCATTTCTGGTTTTGCACTCACTGGAATGGCGTAGAATCGCGGCAGATCTAAAGATGTGCTACAAACTAGTCCACGAAATTGTTTTTCTACCATCGAGAGAACCTTTCTTCGAGATCATGGAACAGACGAGCTAACCTACGGAGGCACCGCTTCCAAATAAGAATACTACAACGGCCAGAAGAGATTGCTTTTTGCCACGGACACAGATGTCGAGTGGCGAGAATATGGAACAGTCTGCCATCAGAACTCGTATGCGCCTCCTATGCAAGATTTGAAGATTTCTACCTGGCTCCGTATATGCGAAGTGTTTTCTCTTCTTGGCTATTATTTCTGATTATTTTTATTTTTTTATTCATTATTATTTTATTTTATTTATTACTAATTTTCTAGTGTAAGTGTATTTCACGCGTTCTGGGGTTATTGTAAATGAAAAACTAAAATATAGTGCAGTGATTCTGAAAATGTGCGTCGTAGGGTGTGTCGCAAAAAGTCATCTCATGGGTGTCGCGAGAAGCCGAAGACATTGACGAGTGCTTAAAGAGTGATTAGTGAGTAGGAATTGAACGTCACCCGACTATGACAATTTTATAGCCACACCATCAACACTAGTTAGAAATACTTAATCACTGGGGCAAATGCGCTTTGTACAGTATCGACCACGGTATAATGACTATCATTTTTGGTGTCAAACTTCTTATAATAGAATAGTGTTCCTGCAGCATAAATAGCAAATTCGGATTAATTTGCTATCAAGTAACGGTGTTTATGTAATCATTTTCATTCAACCCCAAGGATTGATAAAACTTATTCCCTTACTTTGATGATAGCATATCCACAGTGCTCCTTTTCCTGGCAATCCCATGTGCAGTCAGACTTATAGATCGGACTGTACATGGGATCGCCAGGAAAAGGAGCATTGGATATGCTATCATCAAAGCAATGGAGTCTCAGGTATATGGTAGCTACGACAAAGTAGGCAGTGAGTACTAAATCTCTAGGCTATGACGTCTTAAAGCATGGACTCACCAAGGCACGATCCAGGGGTTTCAGGTGCATAGAAAGACCTCATGATAAAGAGAGGTGGTAGTGATTTTTGGGAATTAAAAAATTGTAGGCTGGTCCAACTCGATAGGGCTCCCCTGAACATAAAATGTACGAGAACCATGATGATTTTGAGACGGCCTTGTCGTCAGGGCAAGTGATCTAGGGATGTATGATCAACAAGGCAAGAAAGCCACAGATATGTAATCGATAGCACAGAGAAGACGTGTGTAAAAGATATTTCAGACAAGGAAGCCATGGATTTCTAGAGCAAAAAGCCTCAGATATTTGATCTCAAGAACAAGAGAGATCCGCGAGTGTATAGCTGCTAGAATAAGGCATCAGCATTAATGCGGACCCTCCTATTCACAGTCCGGTGCCTCAACTTTTTTGTTCCATGGTGCCATTTTTCGAATTAATTTCTATGGTAGAGCCCTTTGAGCATTTTTTATTCGTTCATATTTCACTGAATTTAGTATGTACATAGTACATAGTTTCATTCTTCTGAAAGAGTCACAGCGACCTCTGGGAAATGAGCAATGGTTGGAGAAATAATAAATTTAAGTGTTATGAGAAAACTATATAATGCTCTGTGCATTTTAATTCCTAAACAAAGCGGCCTATCTTATTAAACTAGGATAAGTGATGCACAAAGTTTCCTGACTATTTTGACCAACACTGAAATATTTCCCTGACCATAACTCAAATACAGTCGAATCCCGTTATAGCGAAATTCTCGTTTTAAAGAACACTTTTCTAACCCTCCAAATACATAGGAAGAATGCAGATACCTGGAATTTCTTTATAACGAAGTGATTTCTCCGGTCTCTTGGAGTTCGTTATAATGGGATTCGACTGCATACCCCTGACTTTTTGACCCAAACTCAAATATGAGTAGTACATACTTCTGACGAAAGTAATATATATATATATGAAATAATAATATATGAAGTAAATATATATATATATATATAATTCAAATATTAGCCTTCTCAATATCTCCCTTTTTAAAAGTTTTTCGTTTTGCTAAAAACATTTCACCCTTTTCCCAGACTATTCTTCATTTCCCCGTCTTACGTTGATTTTTCAGATCGCTGGACAGTCTTTAATTACGTTCCCCTGAGTTCATATCCACCAAACTTCGAATGAAAAAAATCCCTATTTAACGAATCAAAAATGCATTTATCCCATATACAGCTATTATCTAACTACCATCACTATTATCAATGGCACATTCCCCGCCTCTATTATTTATTTTACTTTCAATTTACTCCCAAATAATAAAGACGGAGCTAGAGAGAGAATAGCAAGAGGGTGGAGAGTAGCTCCCTTAAATTGACTTGTCGATAAACTCTTAGAGCAACAACAACAACATCGTCTAAATAGTGTCAACCCAAAAAATAATCAATGGCAATCGCGAACCCAAAAATAAAATTAATAGTATAAAATATAAAATACACGCCACGAGAGAGAGAGAGAAGGGATCGCAACGATCGCCAACCACAAACAATAAAAACAATAAACGGCTTTTATTCGTCGATACCCGGGGAACGAATCCATCTCGCCTGTACGAAAGATAGACACACATACACTCGCAATCCTGATTCACCCTGTCCCGTATTCCCGGTAAAAAAAAAGGGACAAGAGAGAAAAGCAATTAACTCGGCGGGAGAGGAATGAAGGGGGGGGGGGGGCGAGGAGAGAAGGTAGAGAATCGATCTACTATATCGTTATCATCGATTAATCGATTCGTCAATACCCCCTTAATTCCTTCGAAAACCTCCCGGAACATATTAGATTGTCGACGCTGACGGAAAATCGCGTTCACCCCTACCCCCCTTCATAGCCACTCTTCACCGCCTATTCCCGGTTCCTAATATCTCGAAGATTCCCGTCGTTTTGTTCGAGATACGGAAAAGGGGGGGGGCGAGGGCGGCGAAATGTCTTATAAAAGGGGAATAGAACGTGGGGGCGATGGGGAGAAATGATTGTGTGGACGGGAGAAAAGGAGTGAGAGGGCGCCATATTTAATTTCGAGAAAATTCCTTTTATTACGGGAAAAGGGGTAAGGTGTAGAAGGGGCGCCGAAAAAGGGATGGGTGGGAGTAGGGAAGGTTGTGGGAACCATGGCTACGGCGTCAAAAGGACGAATTGGAGCATTTTCTGGCACTCACGGCCAAAATTAAAGCCGCGCAAACATATTATTCTCCCAAAACTGCCCTCTTCTTACCGAGATCTACACCAAATTATATTAAAATGGATTTTTTGCCTCCCACTCTTTCTCTCAACGTCCTATTCTAAACCGGTTTGGCAATGACTACACCGGGATGCGAACTCTCACCTGGAAAATGTTCACACGACATACGTGGGGGTGTTAGTGAAGTACGTCCTATTTCTTAGTCGTCCTGATTCACAACTTAATGGGGGCCTCGACAAAATTCCCATCGCTCCCCTATTTATTATTATTCGAACTTTAACTCATCGCCGGAGGGAATTTGGCTCATGTGTACCGTAAATCACATCCGGGTTAGAGAAATTTTTGTTAATTGCGGGGGGGGGGGGGCGTGGATCAAATACAATAGAGCACCACCCATCCGAGTTGATGATGATGATGAACAAACGAAATGTAGATGCCGGGGCATCGAAATGCCTGTGTGTGGGATTCTTCGTAAGAAAGAGCAGGAATTCCTTCCTCCCTGGCATTTTATGTGAGGCATTACCTGCATGGATCACGGGATCGAATTTATTGAGAAAAATCGACCGTAATTTTCAAGTCCACATGGTGCTTGAATCCATAAAAGCTCCTGGTCCAATAGGAATGAAGACCACGGATACGAGTCTCACAAACGCATAGGCTTAGCAGGAGGTCTCCCAAAACAAGCGTTTTCCGATCCTTTTACCCTTGAGAAAATTCCATACATTCTAAAGAATCCTCGAAACGATGGCCATGTTCTAAAGAGAGAGAGAGAAAGCTATTGGAAGAAAATCAACATTCTATGGAAATTTGAAGGTTCATGTTCAAAAAGTGCTACTCGATCATTTAATCGTTTTTGTCGCACCACGGTCATTTCCTGCACTCGAGAGCTAATTAGATCGGGACCTACAGTATGTTGCCGTGCATTTGGTTTTCACTTACCATGAACTCGCGGCACCTGTTAAAAATTCTTTGGTACTTTAGGCGAGTATCTCATCCTGGGCTACAGTGCCCGGGAATACTCACAACTCGAAAAGTCACATACTTGAACACCTTTACTTGCTTCGGTACTCGCGAGTGACAGTTTTAAAAGTCTGTTTAAAGAAGACATTCTGAGGGAGGAACAGATTGGGCTACAGAAACTTAAATACGCACTAAGATTCATACGTGCACATGAACACTTTTGGTACAACTCGTTCGATAGTAAATTAGATAGACCAGAGTTGTGCTCGATTTGAAAGAAAGAAAGCATATAGGCCTACACAAGCAGACCCAATTATACTGAGATATAAAAGAATTACATTGCCAACCATCGCCAATTACCTCAAATAATCATCCATCTTATCACTCGACGCCAAGAAAAAAAATTGACATTCAGACCGAAAACGGGAAGTATGGTCACCGTACACATGCGTGAAAAAATTTGCCTATATTATGTACTATATAAGTACTTTGAATGGTCAGTTAAAACCGGAATTTCACGGGAAGGCCGTGAGATTCTGTGGGCAATTGCTTCTAGGCGAATTCGGTTTTAATCACCAAATGAAGCATGTCACAGTGATCTGACAAGATGTCAACGCTGAATTTGGCTGGGGGAAAAATCTAGTTTTATTTATTCTCGTGAATTTCCGACTCCTTAATCCCCCGCCCCTTCACGTGGGTGTAGGTCTATTTCCCTCACGCTGAATCATTCTGCAGAAAATATGAGTCGGTTGCCCTCACCCCTAATTTTAGAAAGACACCTAGTTTTTAGCGATACTTTAAGGTTCAAGCTCATGTGAAGGCAGGAGAAACATTTTACATTAACCGATATATTTCACTGCATTTCATTATATTATAAACGAGCACAACTTATTAAAAATAATCAATCATTCTGTAAATTATTAAGAAATTAATTTGTTGGATTTAAAAAACTATAGAAATTGGAAAAATATGACCATAAAATTTAGACGTGTAAAATTAGAAAAGAATATTATTCAATGTCAAAGATAGATGACGCTAAAAAACGAAACTAACTTATTTCGATACGTAAAAACAAAAAGGAAACTGAAACTGACGTAAAACGGAATAAAACTCGTCCACCACAACAAAATAATATAAGAAAGTAGTTAACCGCTATTTTTACTGCATCAAATTCCTCTGCGATTGAGCTCAATTTCAATAAACTTATAAAAAAAAATTACTTACAACATAAATTTTTCCAAAAAATGAAACGTATTCCTATATGACAAGAATGTCGCTCTTCACTTGTTAATACAAGATATACGGAAGACTGGATGTTATGAAGATATTTATTATTTGAGATGTTAACTTTTTTAAGGAAGGAAAAACTCTTCTCTGCCTCTACCGGGAGTCGAACCCGGGTCCCTCGATTGCCGATTACTTGTCCGAATAATAGGCAATCGAGTAATCGGCAATCGAGGGACCCGGGTTCGACTCCTGGTAGAGGGAGAGATGAGTTTTTCCTTCCTTAAAAAAATTAACATCTCAAATAATAAATATCTTCACAACATCTAGTCTTCCGTATATCTTGTTATTCCTATATGTTTATCAATTCAGAAATTAATGTTTAAAGTCAACAACAGAGGGCGCTAATTTCTTTTCCTGCAGGCACGTTAATAATACAATTTATTCGTTTTTTTCCCATTTCCCAACCAAATTGAGCGTAAATTTCACATATGATTACTAGTGTCTTGAATAAAATCATCTCCCCATCACCTGCAATGACGAAATTCAGACTGAGGGCAATCGATTGAGTTCCTAAGCTTTTGCAACAAATTCGGATGATCTCTATTTGATGAATGGGAGATGAATCTGGTTACCTAACTATGCTTATCCTAACCAAACCGCACTTTCGCGAAAAGAAAGAAAAGGGGGGGGGGGAAGAAAAAAAAATTGAAAGAGACATAGAGATAAAAACAGCATCAAAAGATACGAGAGTACGCAGTAGATTTTTCTTTTCACCCCTTGCCGTACGTGTTCCCTTTCGCTCTTACATGTATGCAGTAGAAAGATTATATTGTGTACGGGGGGGGGGGGGGGATCACTAACAGGACCAGAAGCGTCGAAATATTGGAGCTGGGCGCTGAAAGTTGGCGGTCATCCCGCATGTGCGGGACTCAAGCGCGTACGCCGAAGAGAGAAGGTGCGTTGCATTCTTCTTTCAGATATTATTAAGGGGGTGCTGCGCCTCATAACAAAATTTATTCTGGAGAGGGGGGCGCGCTCAAATGACCTCAGCCCCTAAGTTCCGGCAACTATGAACAGGAGTATAGAAAAGACGGGGGGGGAGGGAAAAAATAACTTCAGTTCATAAAATAAAGCTTCGCGATGGTGAGGAGATAGGAAAGGAAACACTGAGAACTGGATTGAATTTATTCTACTGGCGTTTGGGCGAAATATTTCGTCCGTGATCGTAAAGGAGTTAAGCCTACCCAAAACACTCATCGCACCAGGGAAGGAGCGTAAGAAAGCACCGGAAATTCGCTTTATTATCACCGAAACATAATCAAACACGTTGGCGGAAAATTCAAAATGCGCGCTGAATCACAAATCGACCGTAACAAGCTTTAATGAAAAATAATAATTAATAATTTCAGAATCATGATTTCACGTAAATTTAATTATGTACTTGTACCAGAACGTAGGGGGAGGGAAATCTCTTCACTATTGATTCCCGAGGGAAAAGTTGAGAATTGCAAGCACGAAGTAGCCCCCCCCGAATGTAATTATACCCATTAACTACTTCTCGCAGACCTTATTAGCTTGTTCGTCACGATACAGCGTTTCCTCTGGAACCTGCCTCTCTCTCGGAGAAAAACTCGGCAACGTCTGTCAGAGGTGGAAACCCTATCCTGCATGGAAAACGATCAGATTGATCGATTGCGAAACGTTCTATTTCGACTTGATCGATATAAAAGGAAAAGCGAGACAGTGATTATACTCTCGTAAGGGGGAAAGCGAGGGTGCTCTCACTTTCTCTAGGTGTGTATGCGTATAGATTTATATATATATATCTTTTCTAAAATATATTTCAATGCGTGGAAAATTCGAAGTCCCATAGGAAATGCGAACTTCTAAAAGGACATTCATGCGCGGTATTAGAGTGCTTGAACGCGTGGAGCTCCCAAGCTCACTTGATACGAGCGAATGCCGATAAGGCTAAGGGTTGGGAATCATCATACTAGGTGGTAAATTCTACAAGATTCCTCGAAAGACTGGTTATATTTGGAGATGATGACTTTAGGAAGGAAGTTCAGCTCTGCCTCCACGGGGACATTGGTAAATTCTATCCGGCGGCCAATCTCGAACGGCGACAACGAACAATAGGCTACATCAGAGGTTCTCAAAATCAACAAAATGATCAATTTTGCGACCCATGGGTCTGTTTGGTTTTCGCAATTGGTCATACCATTTATGAAAAAAGATTAGCTATAGCTAGATGTTATATTATTTTCGCCATATTTCTGAGCATTAGAGAAGTGGCAAAGTGTAAAGGGATAAAAAACGTCTTGAGCGCATTATTTGGAGAAACCGGAAAACAAAGTAAACATTCCAAAAGTCATTATTGGGTTCTAATCATTGTTGCCCGAATATTTTTTTACCATTTTGGACATCTTCCTTTCCCTGGTGAATTTTTAAAGTAGCCTATCATTCAAGTCGGGTCCTGTTCAGTCTATGTGTAAAATTTGGCGAATATCGCCCTAAATTGTAAATTTGTACAGAAAACACTCTCACACACAAACATACAGAAGATAAGTTTTATATACAGGGTGGTTATATGAACCAACTCAAACGTATGTAAACACTCATTGTGATGGAAGTATTTTGATGAAACTTGGTACATAGAATGTATATGTACCTAGAGGGAAAAGATTCAATAAAAAAATAGTTCAATTTTTGACCACCAGATAAAAATGTGGAGCTTTTTTTTTTTTTTTTTTTTTTTATTATCACAGTTATCTTTTTCTCATGGTCCAAATAACATTTTTCAAAATTTCGATGAAATCCGCCCACCACAATGAAAGCATATGGTATGATAATGCGCGCTCTGATACGTGAACGATTCACGTATCAGAGTAGTGTCAGTATAAGCAAGCTGAGTGGAGTCAGTTTAATTACACTGGCACTACTACGACCTATGTAGCGCCCGTTGTGGTGGAAGTATTTCATTGAAACTTGGTATAAGCCTATACGTTATTCGGACCACGGGAAAAAGCAAAGAGTGATAAAAAAGCGCCGCTTCTTCACCCAGTGGTCAAAAATTTAACTTTTTTTATTGAATCTTTCTTTTTCCATGGCACTTATATTCTACTAGCCTATATTAAAAGTTTCATCAAAATACCAAATAATCAAAATGTTGAAGGTATGCATGCCCTCCGCGGAGCGACTTTTTCAAGTGGGATACTACTTCATCCATTACCAACTCTGGCCAAACTGCTGTATTGCAATTTACTGCCATTAATGAGATGGGTTGCAAATGAAAGCGTTGTCTATTGGTGGTCGCCTTAAGTTCGTTAGGGAAAATATCTTATCTATATCCTCCCATGGAAATATATTTCCTCCCATGGATTTGAACCCAAGACCGTGACAGCAACCTTTACGGTGGTATAGACGAGCATTTTACCACCACGCCACTGAAGAGTTCAAGTGGGATACTGGCTCGCATTCGCGTCTCGAAGTTCGAAAACACAGGAAACCAACTGCAACCACCTACCTCTGTGCCACCAACAAGGTTTGAGCCTGGATCGTCATGATTAGAGTCCAGCAAGATGTCCACACGATCGTACAGCGGCTCATCTACTACTGACGAATCGATATATTTCACGCTTTTGTAAATAGCCAAGTTTAAAGTGTTACCCGTTTTCGGCAAGGGGTTTGGAACCCAAACCATCACGCTAGATCCATTACACAGCTACGTTTTCACGGAGTACTGAGTGGTCACCTTAGAGCGGAGTTCCTCAACCAGTGACCTTCCATCAGTCAAACTGGGCCGTGAGTGATCCGCTGTTTCATTTTTCCCCATTTATTTCCCATTAGTCGTGAATAGGACCAGGCTTTTAAATTCACAAAAAAGAAAGCAACCGGACTGCAGGCATTCAAAGGTTAAGAACCACTGCCTTAGAGAGGCTTCACTATACCCGAAAAAGTATAATCCTGTCATAAAATTTAAAAAAAAACTGACTCTCAAAAACAAGATATCACGTGATCGACTGACTATTTTTAAGAGAGAGGCATTTATGACCCTCGAAATTCTTGATGCCACTCAAGAACTCTCCACTTGAACTTGCCGCTTCAAGTTCGACGCGTCTATATTATCGTAAAGAAACACACAATCACTTCAATGTCTGTTCGTTCATACATCGCGATGGCGCGGTAATTCGAGATAAAGAGGCAGTCGAACACTCTCAGCTCTCATGGTCGCAACTACTCAACTGCCTGCCGTCAGTCATTTCAGTAGTTGTCTCCAGACGCACGCGACCGAATAATAATACGAGAGTGGTTGGCACTTGACCATAATGATGATGATGATGAAAAAAGGACGCTATTATTAGAGAAAAGGGTGAATTAATAACCACTTATATCCCTTTTTCTTTTTCGTATAAAGCCACGCACATTGTCTATGACATCAATACCAATATATATATATAAATATATAATCTCTGGAATAACATAATAAAATGATTGTTTACTTGAAATTTGCGTAATGGGCTAGAATCGGATAAGCAAACACCAAGCTGAAAATTAACACTAAACTGTCTATATAACCGATAATTCTCTCAAGAACACCACCAAAAGAGAAATGGACGAAATTTTCATGCTTCACTACGTAAATCCTCACACAGGGGTCTTCAATCTTTTTAGTCACGATCATCGTTTATGTCCAGGATTTTCAAAAAGAAGAGCACCTAAGAAAGTTCATGCTCTCCTCGTTTTCATAAAATAATCCTTTACTAAGGCCTCCCACAAATTAGCTATAATTCATGTAACTGCAATATTAATCAATCATTTGGGGCCGTAATGCATAATCCACAGATGTCCTAAAACAGTGATTACCGGGGGCCATATGGTCCCCTTGTGGTACTGGGATGTTCTAAGAGGGCCATGGGTGAAAACTAAGTGGAAGGGGAGCAGTGATAGGTGGTTAAGGGAGCCACAGAAAGCAGTGAAAGAAATTTATATGTGGGGGGGGGGGAGTTTTTACGTGAAAGCACCCTTTTAAAGGAGGAGAAAAACAGTTATTCCAGAATCCAGCAAAATCGCTTATAGAACTAAGGCCATCTTAACGCATGAGCCCATTCGGGCATATCCCAGAAGCCACAAGTTCATAAGAGGCCTGCATGATGAGGTCTGGTACTATGATATTCGAGAATAAATGGTAAACATTGGGCTCTAGAACATCACTTTGACCTTGCACTTGGACCCGTGATGTTGAGACGGCCCTGACTGACTACAAACCAAGACAAGAAGAAAGCTCACAGAACTCAAGCACAAGGGTCTAGAGACCGATCTTATATGAAATATTTGTTCACTGTAAATTTAATGAAAAAAATTAATTTTGAATGAGTAGAAGGGCCTCTCTCCCCCCGCCCAAGCCAACCAAAAATGAGGGGGGGGGGAATTAATATTACAGTGAAAAAAATTTAAATATGAAATATCGAAAGAAAATACCCTTTATATGCTATATTAACCAATTTCTGTCAATTTAAATGCTTTTTTGAAAACTCAAACTTTCTCGAAAAGAAAATTTTTGTACCTAGCCCCAAGACTTTTGTGCCCACTCCAAAGGTCGATCCTGCATTCGCCCCTGAACCAATCCAAGTGGGATATCCGTTAAACGCGATAGTGGTATGTTTATCCTCTGAAGACGACACCCATAGTGTGTTGAGATGTATTAGGAATTTTGTATTTTTCCGTGTATTTACGTTTTTCGTTGTTCTATTTTTGTCATTATTATCAGGAAAAGCATTACTCGGTCTTTCATAGCAATATATGCTTGTGCAGAATATGCGCAGGAAATCACGGTAATTTATTTGAATACACTGCCAGATTCTGATTATCAAAAAAAGGGGCATTAACCAAAACATATTGAATCTTCCTAAAAGACGTTCAGTAAAAGAAAAAAAAAAGATGCAAAAACTAGAAATATAAAATATTGCGGCAATTCTTTTTATTTGTCAACAAAAACAAATCGAACTATCACGGGATAAGGAAAAAAGCCTATACTGTTTGCGCATATGTATACCCGTGGTGGAGCTCTCGGCGGCGACCTGGAATTTCCAACGATGGCGTTTACATCGGTCCAAAGCGCATCTCAACGGGAGCATAGAAAAGTACAAAATAAAAATAGAGGATGGAAATAAATGCAAGAAGCGCCGATGGCCACCACGACTCTTCTCTCTGACAGATAATAATAGTCTCTCTCCGTCCAACCTCAATTATGGGGGGAGCAGTTGTTGTATTGATAGGTTGCCATGGCGACCTGGGGAGCCAGATGTCCAGGACCCGATAGGTTTCCACGGTCGTCGGTCCAAGAACCTCGCGGCGACGCCGCTGCACTCTCTCTCTCTCTCTCTCTCTCTCTCTCTTTCTTTCTCTCACTCGATCTACTTTACTGGCCGGGACCCCCTTGTACCAAGGCAACGATGATGCTCCAGTTATACGTGGGTGTGAGCTGTCCAAGCTCTTCACGGACACTCTTTCACCTTTCAACGACATCATACGATTCAAGGGCCAGAGGTCAGCTAAGATAACCAGAAAATACACAGGAGAATCGGGAACGTTTTCCGAAGATTTTATGAGCATTCATGCAGCAAAAATCCAAAAATATATTTGAATCATGGCCCTAACATTTTAAAGGAGGGCCTAGGCCGGAATCTTTGTCAAGCCTCCTCGGTCTGGGAATCGACAAAGATTTTAATTTTCTATTTTAACGAGTTCTTTTTACCGGAAAATTTTTACAGTAAAAAAAAAAGAGACGATGATTCTCAGGAGTACCGCAAAACACTGGGAATCCCCGTTTTGAGTGATCGATCAAGAAATCATGCTCATACAGTTATTTACAGGGGGAAAGGGCTTAGCGGGCTATAACCCCGGGCAACAAGTTCGAAGAGACAGAGAATTTAGGGAATGAGTAGTCAACAAAATTGGTAAAATAGGAAAAGGGCGGCAAAGTTTGTATAGGCCAGGCGGGAAAACCATGTCTGTCTAAAGATCGAGGAACTAAGTCAATGACCAAACCAGTCACCTAGATAGTTCGCACGTGAGTGACCAGAATTCCAGATTTGAGTTGGAGCGCATAGATCCAGGTCAGTGAGGACCAAAACAGTGATCTATGGAGTTTGCAAGCATACGAGAAGATTAAAGAATGATCTAGAGTTTGTAAACATGTGAGTAAATCCTCAATCGATCTAGAGCAGTGTTTTTCAACCGCCGCCTGGCCCTGACATCATTCATACCGGGCCGCGAGTGATTGGTCGTTTTCCTTTTCCCATTCATTCGCCATTAGTCGTGTGTTTGAACTAACTAGCAGCAGGTACCCACGTTAATATTCTTTACGGAACCTCTAGTCGTGTGTTTGACCGGGCCTTCCACTTGCAAACACAAATGAAATCAGACCGCGGGCTTTTAAAGGTTGAGCGGGCATCTAATACTTTTTAGAACCGCTGTTCTAAAAAATATTGAAAATAATTAATAAACAGTATTATAGTGCACGACGCGAAAAACATCACTGAACTGGGATATCTGCTGCCAATTTACCGCTTATCTGTACCACTTAGGAATTCTGGAATTTTTTCACATTACCAGCCAATCAGAGTCAAGGAACTGTGACGTCACAGTAGACCGCAACTTTTGATTCATTTGGAGCTACCATATTTCCTGGCGATATTTAATAATTGATATACTAAATTCAACTTTAGTTCGGCAACCAGGATTGATACAGTGGGAAGTTCACGGGACGCTTAAAACGAAGGTTGTGAGTTCGGGTCCCTTCGAACCCATCCAATTTTTTTTTCCCCAAACATCTTCGTTTCAAACATTTAATTTCTTATTACATTCAATTTCTTTTAACCGTTGCACAGGATAAATATGATTTATTATAATTCACCACCAATTGTCAGATGCACGGGAATGGGGGGGGGGGGGGGGGGGGTTGTTCCCAAACAGCGAACTTGGCGGTACAGGGGAATAGGGGGGCCACCCCCGTAAAATAAGTTATCGTCTATTGAATCACTAAAAAATTTTTTTCATTTTTTTCTGATTTAATCCAAATGTGGTTCAGTTGCATCAAGTTGACAATAATAACGGCTCGCGAAGCTGGGCCCTCCTGACATTTATTGATTCATAGAGTGCCGACCCATTCCTTTGTTATTGGTTCATAATGATAATAGATATATTAGGAAACCCCAAATATAGAACTTGTGTTTCGGTAAGCCACTGTATTTATTACGTGTCAATAAAATTATTATTATATAATATATATTATTATTATTATGATCGTTATATTATAGTATTGTTAAATTATATCATATTGTAATATTATCGTGTGAGCAAACGAGACGTAATGACAAAATAAAAGCGAAATCGTTAATAGACAATAGTGTTTGGCGATAAGTTGCCAAACGTAACAGCAGGAGGTACTGCACAGTAGTAACGTCACAGTAGCCTGATTCTGTTTGGCTGATAATGTGCTAAATATAAAAACTTAGAATTTCTAAGCGTTCGTATTGTAATTAAAAAGATGATTCAGAATCAAAATGGTCCACGCTCAAATTTGTAGTTTTACAAATGTTATTTTTTACCACGCGCGAATAGCATTGTTAAAATTTTGAGACAAATTCAGCAATTTAATAAGTATTATTGCGCATAAAATATTAACTAAATCAGGCCACGTTGCTTTTTTTTCCCCTCATGCAGCATATAAATAAAATCCGGTCACCATTTTCAATCGAAGTAAGAGTTTTATTCGGTAGGTGGCCGAAGGGTCTCTAGTTTATTGATGTTTTTCTCACATGTAACATAATACTGTACTGAATAATTGTTTTCAGTATTTTATATTTTCTAGAAGGCATATTTTTGCTGATGTGATTTTATTTTTACCCGTTTATTAGTTTCGGAAAAAAGTAACTAGGAAATACTTTTTTCCCATGGTGTTTCAGTTTACAAAATATTGAAATTTTGAGTCTGAGAATGACCGAGAATAATTCCGTGTACATGGAATTTTTTTGCTGCGTAGAAAAAAATTCCTCAGTAGGAAGGCATATTTTATGTGGGAATAAAACTTTTCCTTTCTCCGTGAGCATTTCGTTGCTCACTGTGCTCCTCCCCCATCTTGGAAAAAAGAATTCTAGAGAGGAAGGGAGAGACCAGATCATTGAGAGATGAAAAGATTGACCTAGAGAGCGAAGGACCAGATCGATGAGTAATCTAGAGAGTTTGCAAGCGCATAGGTGACGAAAAGTGTAACCTAAAGAGCGAGGGATTAGGTCGTAAGTTATCTAGAGAATTTGCAAGCGTATGAGTGACCGAAAGAGCTAGGGATTAAGTCACTGAAAGACAGTGACCTATAGAGTGTATAAGCATGGTAGAGAGATTCAGAGACGGAAGTGTGTTTGCAGGGGGGGGGGGGTTAAACGGGATATAGCCTAGGGTTTCTAATTTGTGGAATGAGTGGGGCCAAGAAAACTAGATTAGAATAGGAGGAGGGCGACAAAACTTGTGTAGCTCGCAGGGAGCAAAACCATAAATCCACCTCTAATCATGTAAATTTCACACTGGGTTATAATGAGTACAACCATAGCAGATCCCTGCGTAACAATGCGTGACAGTCATATCAAAAATACGGATGCAAAGCCGGAAGTCCACTGGAAGCTATTAAGAGCGAAAACAAATCGCCGAACAAGTCGCAGGTATACGCAAGACTACTATATCGGTCTTGCGCATACCCGCGACTTGTTTTCTTTCCGAGTAGCTTCCAGTGGAAAACCGGCATTAACTTGCAACCACAACGGACACATTCTAAATAAGAACCATCGATAATTTTACGAGCGGAGAGAATTAATTCGCCAGCAGAACACATGAAGGGGAACACTCATATCCACAGCCTTTTATTGCGATCTTCGTAGGCCTGAAATGAGAAGGGCAAAGGGTCTTAAGGAGCCACATAGACAAAGACTTGCAGCAACACCAAGTAATGGTCGCTTCTCCTCCATTTCCTGAAACTTTTTTCCATATATTTTCTTATTTTTTTTGTTCTCCCCCAATTGTGGATATTACTTCACATGCTTCTTTATTCTTGCTGCTGCTGCTGCTGCTACATCTTCCTTTTGGCATCGTTATGCTAACAGCCAATTCAGGATACAAAAACTCATGTCATTACAAGAGGATTTACGGGCACAAAAAAACGCTGTTTTTTTTCCTCTCTTTCGGAAAAAGTCGCATTCTTTTCCGAATTTTGGACTTTAAGGGAAAGAAATACGTCGATCTATTGTGCACAAATAACAACCGATAGAATTCACTTCATATTTTGTTCTCTTATATATATATTGTACTATAACCATTATGACAAGAGCATGACTTTTACTCCTCATCTTGTCGCGCAGCCAAATCTCAGTTATTCCAGTTCATTCGGTTTTTCTAAAAGGAACTACAGCCCACTTGTTTTTCGGTATCTCAAAGATTTCTCGCATAAAAGAATGGAATATACGGAAAACGTTTATAGATTCCAACATATTACATACCTTTTGTATGAAATTTTGTATAGAGTTCATTTTGCGTTTTCTTGAGACATCGTGAGAGGTTGCGAGATGTTAAACTAGATATGTGTGATCGCTTCTCATCCAACCTAGACATTTTCATTGATCTCAAAATCTGTAATTTTACAGCATGTGTGGTTCGAGTTTGGTTATCATCCCATATTTTACCTGTAGAGATAACTAAACTAATACAGAGTTTCTGTACCTTTCTGAATCGAAGGACAAGTAAAATGTCTGAAATGAAACACAGAATCACAGCAATTGTGCTTCATATGTCGCGTAAAATACGGGACATTTAAATGAAATACGTTTATATTTTACAGTTTCTTATCTTCACGTATTCCCAAAAGATCTGCATGATCTGTCCAGGGAATTTGATAGTGTTAGTAAGGATATACCTGAACCGGGATTCGAACCCAGACCTTCACAGTTAGAAGCTAGCTCCCTGACCACTTTCACACGTTTTATACAGGAATGTCCGCATTTTTTACGGCATGTATTTTTAGCCGTCCCAAATTCTTAATTTGACTCCCGTTTTATCAACGAAACTTACTTCAATTTTTAATCCATGCTAAAATCATGAAAAAATAATTCTCACACTTTTTTTTATTTTATTCATTATGGCTATAGATATAAATATTCATCTCACACGTTTTAATATTGCTTTGAATATATAATAATGTTTTCAATATTTCCTGAACACATTTCAGCTCTTTGCAATTTGCAATATCCCTTTATTGCTCGTATGTTGGTGATGTCTTATCAATTTCAGCAGCAATCGGTGGTCTTGCCAACTTAAGGCAAACAATTTTTTACTACAATGGGTGACGTCCCGTATTTTGTCGTATTTAAGATCCCAATTCCCGGTATTTTTCTCACCCTATCTTGGGACAGAGTGAGAGCCATGTTCCGGTTTGGTGGTGGTGGTATTTTTCTCAAAGAAATATAATAAATCGGTCATGGAGAATTGTTTTTCTTATGAAATATAAATTCTTATTTAAGTCTGATTTTCATTAGCCTTTTGTTCACTCACTGTTCAGCGATTTTTAGCAATAATTTTCAAATTTGTCATTAATTGCATTTTTTAGCTGCATTTAACGATAATATATATATATCGTATTTAGAATCGCAAATTCCCGCAGTTTTTTCTTTAGTGAAGGTCTGATTTTTGATTTTGATAAGGATAATAACAACAATTAAATAGCTTTTAACTCACGTACGATATAAAGTCTGCCTTTCAGACAGATTCCACTGTAAATTTCTGGATCATCACAGTTGTGTTTGTTATTGATTTTGATAACATACGATCCTTAAATATCAGCGATATGAGAGATAGGTACATCACTGACGTAAACATTTTTCTGTAATGCTGTGTTCTATTCAGTGTGATTATCATTTGTTCAAGAAAAAAAGATGTCTCGAGCACCATTCGGGAATCGCACAATGGAAAACTTCGCGGTCGAAGTAAGAGAAATCCAAGCATTAATAACGTTCTGTTACGATTTTACTTTCTACAGATACCCCACATTTATACCTCACGTTAGATTTAAAAGAATTAGAAGCGTCCACATCCCGCAACTTTCTGATCGGGGAACCTTCACAAGGTGACTTGAGACTCGGATTCAGACAGACTAAAGCCTTGTCTGAATCACAGTCTCAATACACCCTGTAGTGTCCAGGGGGGCATCACAACTAATATTATACCCAATATCACAGCGAGAAACATAATTCATGTTCATAAAGCTCCAATGAGATTACATGAACATGCACCAATAAACAACATGAAATTGATTTTGAACAGTTCTTACGTGAAATTCCGAAATAAGATGCTATAAAATAACCCTTTGTATGCTAGGTGTAAATATTACAGCAAATTAAAATTTTATGTTGATAGACTTTTATCTATATGGTAGTGCAGTACACTGTGTACAGATATGTGTAAAAGAAGAGATATATGAAAGACAGATACATGTATGAGTAAAAGTACACTGAGGTGAATTATATCAAAGTAAGACATACAATATTAAAATTTATTTTTGATTCTCCACGAAAATTCCAGGGATAGGAACCGTGAAAACGAGTAACGTATTGAATTTTGTTTTCACAAAGTTTTGTGAAAAATAAAGACTACACACACATTCATCTTGGAAATTTAGAGCGCGCTCCGGAACAGAAAAATACCAAAAAAAAGTGGAATAAGGGCACCAACACAGCAATAACCATAAATATACCAGAAAGGTACACCGACATACAAACTATTCAGAAAGTACCGAAACCCACAAAAATGTCGAGAGGAAAACTTGTTTGTGGAAAGAAGGCAAAAGAAATAATTTTTAATAATTTAGCATGCAATTTTATGACCACTGTCGTAATTTTTAAGCTAACAAAATACGCAAGGAAACGGCACCTTGAGTGAGTGTGTGTGTGTGCACGAGGCAGCTTTTCCTCCCGAACCCCGATTGGAATCTGCATCAATGTCAATGGTAAATGTGTTTGTATACTGTGCAGACCAAAGAATCACCTCCACACAGTTACGTTAGCGCAAAAGAAAACGCAACAACAAAAACTACAGGCCGCAGAAATAAAACTCGAGGCCTTAACGGCGACGTTATAAACAAGTGCAAAAAAAAAAAAATGGCCGTTACAAAACAACAGCACTAAAAATTAATAATGCAAGAGGTAAACACCCCCCTTCCCATGGCTTTATTTGTATTCTCACTTTTACCGCCCACCAGAGACACACACACACACACGCGCGAATACGGACAGAAATAAATTCACAAATAGCCACAAATAAACGCAAACTGTCTTTCCCGAATTGGGAAAAAAAGGCAATAAATATTACGAGAAAATATTCCTTTTTTGCATTGAAAAGAAAAGAAATAATAAACACATACATAATTTGCTCCGAATGTTTATGGTTATTTGATTGATGATAATTACTAAATCTGCACGGTAATGGCTACATCGAGAGTTCTTTTTAAAAAATTCTGATTGAGGATGACTTGAAATATCTGCGTTGCAAGTGTTCCTAACTATTGCTCCTAATGGCGAGCGTTCAATAAATTGGGAGGACGGAACTGTGAGCTGTGGTGATGGGTAGATAGTAGGCCAATATAACTACAGTGGAACCTCCCCTAACGGACAACTCCCGTAAACGGACACTTTTCGATTCCCGGTCCCGAGGAGTAGGCTTTAATGTATTTCACTTCCCGTTAGCGGACACTCTCGATAGTGTCAGTCAGGTATAAGCTATATTTTTTGTTCTCCAAAACTCTAATTTATTAATTTTAGCTCATAAATCGAGAATTTATCATATTCAACGGTGATTATGTATAATCTCAAGCTTTTATTGGTAAATATGATAATCTGTCAATTAATTACTTGATTAACTGGATACTGAACATAACTATGGTTCAGGAGGATGATTTTCCACGTGGTAATGTTGGTTTTGTTTGCATATGTTGGTACGTGTGAAAAAAACCAACATTACAAGACTGATAATGATTTTTATGTTTTTATCTTCTTCACACCTATTAAATAGAATTAAATTAGAAAATGTTTTTTACATTGAATTAACATTTTTAATTCAATTTATTTCCCAAAATATGTGTACTGTAATCATGTAAGGATGAAAATAATTAATTGGTTTAATGAAGAGAAGAAAGGTTACAAATTTTTCCATATTTATCAAACCTTCCATTTTTGTTTGGGAATTATACATAACCGCCGGTAAAAGTGATAAATGTAGTGAAATTTAACCAAACTTTCTTTATCGCGGCAATTGGTTATTATGCATGATTACCGTACCAGTGTTCAGTTTTACACAGCAGCATATACATCTGACATTGAAATCTATAGGAACCAAATGCGACAGAAGCCAAACGCCGTATAAATGTGGAAGTCGTATAAACGAGGTTCCGCTGTACATCGCACCTCCCCATTAGCAGACACTTCCTCATTGCTTACGGGACTGTTCCACGAAGCCTAAACAGACATTAATATTTCTGTAATACCGATGTTGCCACTGCAAAATTTTTGATACTGTGCGAACCCCAAAAGCTATCAGTTAGAAACATAGTTTAGATGGAGTACGATCACCTGCCAAAATGCCAAACACTGCTGTCAATCGGATAAACCACCTTTTTAGAGGCTCAAACTCTGATGTCAGCGTACTTTCATGTCGAATAATACCGCCTAAGGATATAAATGGCGGTATTATTCAGTTTTTACCCTTTTGTGACCTACGAATTGATGGTTCACGAAGCTAAAAAAACTCCATTGGCAGCATTCAGCACCGATAAATCAATATCATAGGCCTCGTGATTCGCAAGCTCCGAAATACTGCTGGCTCTCTCCTCCTTTCCTTTCAATTCTCTCTCTACGACACCAAGTCGGAAAAAGGGAACTTAATAATGCCAATAAATACTATAGCAACTGGTAATACATCATTCGAGATTCGTATTACATTGTAATAGCACATGGCGTAATCCTTTTCACGGTCCGTGATCGAGACATTCGATGATGACCCATTCATCCGATTATCGTGGAGACATTGTCTCTCGACGATCTGGAAAAATCAGTTTGGAAACATATGAATTCATATTGTAAAATTGCCGATTCCGAGAATATATAGGGCCGTTCGCCATTCTTCGTCCGTCACCATAACTACACAAGGCATCTGGAACATTTCGATTCAGTCGTCGAGGAAAAGTTTCCTCTCGAAATATTTTCCCAGTAGAAGCCTCTTTTCGGATATTACAATGTTTTCGGCATGCGTACTCCAAAGCCTAAAACGGTAGAGAGAGAGAGAGAACCAGGAGAGAAGGTTGGCAGGGGAAGGCCCTTTCTACTATGATTGGCATAATGGCCTCTGTCGGAATTATACTGCAAACGTTCCTTCTAACGGTCTTTTATGGCTTTTCGGGCTTTCGCGAAATAGCCAGCGAGATGACATTACAAGAGGAGGGTGGGTTGAAGTCCGTACTCGGAGTACACGGCCATCGCTAAGCCTCGTCCACAACAACCTCCCATCTTTTCTCCAGGCATACAGCTACAGAGAAATACTACTACTACCACCACCACTACGGCTGTAGCAGCCGGAGCTTTCAGCATTAGAAGAGCAATTACAATCCTTCTATTCCAACATTAGCGTAGTAGTACGAGAGGAACTCGGCGCAATACCCTTAATGGTTAGTTGTAGAGTGTAGGGGGGGGGGGGTTGAAGGAATTAGGTACACTTATCGCAATAACAGCTCCAAACAATTTTCCTAATGGATTAATAAGCCTAAATCAGTGTGCACCCCGAGCGCTCGAATAAATACGTGAATAAATAATAACGCACTTTTGGCTTTTCCGCGTGCGCTGAGGCTCAGCTCGCGAACCAGACCAAGAGCCTTGCAAATATAATAACAATATTTCCTCGCTCTCCCGCTCTTCTTTCAATGGCCCTGCGACACCAATGTTAGTTCGTTAACGGATTTGCCAACACTCGAGAAACTTCCATCTCGTATATATTTGGCTGTATATACATCGCAATTTATTTTTTTTTTATTTGTTAAAATGCAGTTGGAAGGACCTTCGTCCTCTACTGAGAGGACGGCTTTCCCGGAGGCCGATTTTTTGGGGGAAACTAAGGCTTATCCTCTTTTAGATAGGGTTGACTGTATATTGTCATTTTAAATTTTAATATTACAACAAAAACCTGAAAAGGTGATTTAAATGTTGTACAGAATATGAACCTCTTTCTGCATACACTCTTGCAACGTTCCCAGC
Organism: Pholcus phalangioides; assembly: GCF_987345545.1. NCBI lineage: Eukaryota > Metazoa > Arthropoda > Arachnida > Araneae > Pholcidae > Pholcus > Pholcus phalangioides. The sequence goes on from NW_028301597.1 coordinate 49,756,304, forward strand.
AAAATCTGCAATATCATTTCTCTGACCAAAACTCAAGAACGGGTTCACAACCTCTGATCCACGGACCAAATGTAGCCCGTGAAAGGGACTCCGGTAGCCAGGTAAACCCCCCCCCCCCTTTCTTCTTCAGTAAACCCCCCCCCCCGATCATATTTTCTTCATAAAAAATACTGGAAATCTGGATTCATTTGAGAAATCACCGATTACCACCAAAAAACTACCATCGGTAAGTTGTCAATTACAGACAACAAAATTATCAAAGGTAAATAAAGTTGCCACTTATAGTCAAAAAGAAGGTAGAGTTGCCAACTATATCATTAAAATTGCTAAAAAATCACCGATGACAAGAAATAGGAGGGGGGGGGGAGAAGAGGGCTGCTGCAAATTACAATAGATTAATGTTATTCACTAAAACAATTATATATTTGACCAGGGCATGACAAGTCACAAAAAAATCTAGGCAGCACAAAAAATTTTAGGCGCCGCAAAAAAACTTTTATTCGGAGGAAAAGAGTCCAAAATAATGCTTCTTTTGACTTCATAAGGGCATTGTGGCCCTCTTTCATATTGACAGATATGCTGCTATAAAGTAAAGACTAAGAGGGGTTATTCGAAATTCAACCGCTAAGGGAGTTCAATAGGGAGAGTCGTATGGAGAAATAACGCCGAGCCAAAACCGCTGAAGCTATAAATATGAAATTTGGTCAGTATTTTTGTATTGTGATTCATGATTCATTGAGAAGGGATTTTTCAAAATTCAACCCCTTAAGGGAGGGGGAAGTTCAAAGGTTGTATGGAGCAATCAATCACTGAGCCGAAATCGCTGAAACCATGAATATGAAATTTAGTCAATAATATATTCTATAAAGTAGATACCCACTAAGACGGGATTTCTGAAAATTCATCCTCCTAAGGGGGTTATGAGGGGTTCAAATGTTACATGGGGGAATCATCGACGAGTAATTTTCAGATTACCAAATCCCAGCGATGGAAGCTGCGAGTAACAGCTTGTGGTTCATAAAAATGGTTGGGCCCTAGTTGAGAGCATAAAGTACAATTTTCTATTATTTTTCCTATAAATATTTTTATAAGCACGTAACAGTAAAATTTTTATTAAACATATGTAAGTACTAAATTACCTGTAATACAGAACATCAATAGCGCAGCTTGTTGTAGAAACTTGTAACCGAGCAAGTTTGCAGCTGACAAAATAATGTGAAAAACATAACCCCCAACCAACAACCGATTCTAGGGAAAGTATCGGAGAGAGGGCGTCCTAACCACACATCTCCATATTACACTATCTATGCTCTTCGCTTTAGTAATTAAATAGTCCACTAGATTTTGTTAGCATTTCGATCATTGATGTTTTTTTTAGTGAGCACGGGCGTTTGGACCATAGTTGTGTGAAATTACGGTAGTTCACCTTATATTGGGGACAGAAACAGAAGGTCGGTGAAATATACGATACAAAGGGTCAAGAGTCCCCCCCCCCCCCATGGAGCGTACTGTAAACTAGTGTTACAAGACAATTAATAAAATATATGTATAACATCACCATAGCGGCCAATTCAGATACTCAGAAGAATTTTAGAAGAGCCATTAAAATTCCTTAACCAATTTAGCGTTACTTAATTAATTACTGTCGCGAGTATTTTAATTTGAAAAATTAATTGATTACGGTGATTAATCCGTACAAGAAATTTAATCTATTTTCAAAAATAAAAAATTAATTCTTCTTAAGTGAATTTCTGAAAAAAAAATTTATGGGTTATACAGTATATGAAACTTTTTTTGTGTGTGTGTATGACTGGGAAATCCGCTAGACGGCGCCGATTCTGAGCCTAGCTGACAATTAATCGTTGAAGAACCTCCCAACCCCCCCCCCCCACTCCCGGGATATTGTAAGCTTCTCGCTTCATCATAATTAATGGATATTATAGCCGCCAATTATTATTATTCATTACGTTTGCATTTGGCATTTGGAATAATCACTCCCTGTCCGAAACCACCCTCCCTCTCTTCCCTACTCTTTCTCTTCTTTGATAATACATTCGTGAGCATCTTTTATATTATCTCTCATCTTCATACTATGTATTATGTAACTTCTTCTCATCCTTTCAACTTCTTTTTCCTTAATTGCTTCAAAAAAAAGAATGAAATGCTCGCTGGTCAATTTCAGAGCCACAAGAAAATGATTAATGATGCGACTCACTGCCGTTTTTTTTGCCTTCTATTCTCTTATGTAAGAGTTCTTTTTTGCTACATTTTTTCTTCGAGAATAAAAAAAATTATGAATTAATGCTCTGAGAAGTTTTGATTGAATAATAATAAACACATTATGGGTAATGCCGCAACATTACGCGGACATTCTTGCTAATAGGCATGCTTGCGTGCACTGCGGTTCGGCGATGAGTGGTTAATGTAAAATACCCTGAAATCTCTCCGAGAGAGAGAGATACTTTCCAGCTGAGGTGAATATTTGAGGAATGCATAATAGGCAACATAGTTTTGCATTTTTATTAAAACCGCAAAACTATGTTGAAAATTCCAAAAACTGAGTGCTCGGGTTTGGAAGGGGTAAAAAAATACAAGAATGCACAAAACACTGTCTATTCTGAGACATCGTGTAAAAAAAAAAAACACCAAAATTTTACATATTAGGACACACTGACTAATGTGTGCATACTTCTCCGTAAGAATACTCCAATCATTTTCGGATCGATCCCCAGCCCGGGATATACATGTAGAGAAGCAAGGGTGGATAAGAATCCGCAGAGAACCAATCACGAACCAAAACGCTCCAAAGTCAAATGAACCTCGTTTAATAAAAAAAAAATGTATATAATGATTCCCCAGCACAAAGTTAAACTTAAAACTTCTCTCTCGCAATGGTTCTTCAAGTTTTTTTTTATATATTTTCCTTATTATTATTATTATATCTTGACATCATCTTTAGAACTCACGACCTCAGTTCGTTTGGGCTTTTAATAAAAAAAAAAGAAGAGGAGAGAGAGGGAAAAATGTCTTCCTCGAATCATTAGTGGCAAAAGATCTCGTTGCAAACAGACTAAGATAATAACGACATATTTAAGATGGAGCAAAAAAAAATGTACGAAGGAAAGAGGCAAAGACTTCTTATAACAGATGTGTCACTTAAACGAGCTCAATCTGGGATTATTATTTCGGAAAAAGAAAAGCAGAAAGTCCAGGAAATCACTGCTTAGATTTTGGGGGCTTCTGGTTTCGGCTGTAATTGCTGAGACAAGATGGTGCCCCTACAACTAGAGTTCTTAAGGATGCTGGGAAAATGAAAATGTTGGATAGTTCTGAGGAAAATGCGTCTAGTATTCATCCAAAACTTAGCCATACTAACAATCTAAAATAATAGGTGGGGCAGGTTAAGGAGAGGTCGATTCATTTGTTTCAACAGAATCGAATAGCTCAACGGTTTAGTATTTCTACTCACCTCATATAACTAAAAACCATACTTGTTTTTGCTCAACCCATGACTCGCACCAAATATGGCCCTCGGAGGCGTCCGTGATCTCAACCTAATTTTTAAAAACGAACCAATTGGCCCATTACCAGATCACTTAAGTGACCCGCAGCACATTTACATATCACTTCAGTCAACTAGGGCGATTTTCCGGATCCAAATGAGACGTTTGACAAGAGCAGACCAGAATCATTTCAATTAAGTGATCCTCGGCACATTTCTAGATCACTTCATCTAGATCACTAGATTACAGATCACTTAAGTGACCCAGAGCACATTCTCACTGTTCCAGAACACTAAAGTAGCCCCAGTGACACGTTCTCATTTCAATTAGGTGGTCCGCGGATCATTTCCAGATCACTTGAGTGGCTCGCGGCACATTATCACAACAATTAAGTGGCCCGCACTCTCCAAAAAGTTGAGCTCCCTTGCTATAAACCACATTTTCTACAAAGCAGTTGCAGTTATTGAACCTATATTACAATATTACTCGACTGGGTTTCCAGCTTGAGTATTTCCCTGACCAAAACACACTGAAGAAAGAAATATAATTCAAGATTTTTCCAAATGATTCTCGAATTTTAGTTTTTTTTCCCCCTTTAAAGAATTTTTCCTTGACATTTATCAAATATTTGCATACGTCACTGATTTTTCCCCCGCAATATTTTAAATTTCCCTTGACCATTTTTCATTTCCCCGACTTTCTGGTTCGCTGAGAGCCCGAAGGTTCCCAACGTTCTGTGGGAAAAGGCTCTCCAAAACACTTCTATCCCAATAACGTCAGTTCTACAAGGCCTTTTAAGTTCAATACGATACCCTCGGAACACATGGGGTATCGTTTTTTTATTCTGTAGGGATATGTTTCAAAAAGATCTCACGAAACGTCCTAAAATATTGGCCTAATTCATCAAGCAGAGGCTGAATTTTCATTTTAAAAATACATAACATGGATTAAAATAAGATAAATTAAGATGAAAAGATATGTCTGGCATCTTACCTGATGTAGTCGTTTTTGCAGAGTATCATGCCGCCTTTGGTGAAACACGAGCTGCCAATGTCCGCAAGTGTCGCGTGGCAACACGTGCACTTAAGGCACCCGTGGTGCCAATAACGGTCCAATGCGTGCAGCAGGAAACGGTCCATAATTTTGGCTCCACATCCACCGCAGCACCTACTGTTCTGAGGGCCACCCGGTGGCCCACCCGCGAAATGTTGCTGTCCGGGTAGCGGGCCCTGTTGAATCGGCTGCATATGGCCGCCCATGGGGCCACCGTGGTGCCCCAGCATACCCATCATAGGGTGTTGGTTCTCCCCACCGTGGTGGTGGGGAGACTGGCCCTGAGGGTTCATCATCGGCCCGTGGTTCGACGGGCAGCAGTCCGGGGGAGGCGGGGCATAGCCCGTCCCGTACGGCGAATCCGTTATGGAAGCCGTGTTGCGCTTTTTGCGTATCGGTACCAGGTTGACGATTTTATATGAACGCTTTTTCTAGAAATAATTCAGGCTTCGATATCGCGGTGGTACGAAGGCGCAGTTGTGACTGCTCTTCTCCGGGGGACTCCTTGAATTTGTCGAACGTATATCTTCGAAGAAAAAACAAAATTACGCTTGAAGACTGGCTCTCGAACTTTCGAGGGAAAAAAACACCCGAAAGCTGCAGATTAAATCTCGAACACCAAATCAACTATCACAGAACGTCCTTTGAACTTGAACAGAAGCAATCATTTTAAATCACACGGCACACGAATTATTCTGAGAAGTTTTCCCGTTCACCTCTTCTGACGCAGCGCTGCAGGATACATGATGGCACCGTGGAGAGAGACTTGCAGGACGCAGCGCAACACCTGTAAGGAAGAAATAATCAAATATAAGATATAAATCTATATAAGATACATAAATTTATCTGGAGGAAAAAGTTTCAAATTTAATTGTTTAAAATATTTCAGTTCCTGCGAAAGATATGATGTCACAAAAACTAAACTGATGCTAAATATAGAAAAATACCTTCATCGCCACTGTCATTAATAGCATGCCTATTGTCAGTACGGACCTTTTAACCCTTTAAGAGGTAATTTGAAAGCTCACTAAACACTCCTTCAAATTATCATATCTTTTTCAATGAAGTAGGTTTTCTTTCGATTTTCAGCAGGTGCAGACTAAGGGGTATAGGGGGAAGTTTTCCATTGAGAAATCATTTTTGCAAAACATCTGGGCCTATCCATACTGAAATAAGAGGTATTTATGGGTGTAGGTCGATTGCCCTCACCCTGATTTCCAAACAACCCAATTTCCAGACGCGGCGCAATCGACCTGTTGAGGGAATACAAACACTCCCTTTTTTGGGCGCAATCGACCGAGCCCCGTATTTATAGGGGCGAGATATCTCGTCATTGCCGCTTAAAGGGTCAGGTTAGAGATGAAAAAGATCGGCTTACAAATCCTGGATTCGAATTCGGGAATAATGACTCAAGCCCTCTTAAGTGCATCTTGGAGCAACCACAGTGCTCACGAGCAACATGTTGATGCGAACTTTGCCTACAGAATCTTGAAGGACTAAAGATCCAAGAGGGGCTGCCGTTCTTTCTAGTCTTGAATTTGAAGGATTTGCGATGAAAGGGGTGTTATACCCTTTCGGGAGGTTTGTACTGTGGTGCTTTCTTATACCATCAGATTATATACACTGACGTTGGATCTTTTCTACCCGATGAAGATTAATTGAGTGGTAAATAAAAAATGTTGTCTTCTCTGCCAAGTCTCTCTACTTTAATTAAAACAAAAAAACATGGGACTAATACAGTAAGTATCAACATGCGCAGGAGTGAGAAATCAAACTCGTGTCGTCATGTCGTTTCCTACAAATTTACGACGGGGATCTACAACCCAGGAACGCACGCTGGATCACTCTTGGAGGGGGCGCATCGGGTTTATGAAGCACAAAGAAACTGTGCCAAAGAAATTTTGAGTTACTAACCTTCAAGCATTTTAAATTAACAGAAATTCATCAAGACGCCATATGCAGGTATTTTCCTTCGCGATATATTTCAACTTTTAATTTAAAAACATTTTTCAGTTTAAATCGTGTTGGGGGGGGGGGGGGCACTCACCCCTTCCCAGAATGATTTCGCTTCAAATTTTTTCGAGTAGCAAGCATCGCTTATGTCCATTATCGGAAGAAGAGCACCTTTACAGTAATTCTGGGATAGGCTGAAACGCAGAAAAGAATGATGCGGTGTTTTGAATGCGATTTAAATGGGGGCATGAAATATGACTCAAGCCCTCTTGAGTGCATCTTGGAGCAACCCCAGTGCTCACGAGTAACATGTTGAAGACGAGTCAGCTATTCCATAAATTCTTGACGTCACCACAAATCATTGCCATGGCTTTTGAACGGTAATATCTAAAGTGTTTCTAAAGTGTTTAACTCGGTTTGCGAACTTTTCCTACAGAATCTTGAAGGATAAAAGATCCAAGAGGGGGTTCAAATCATACACAGGATGATACGTACATCTCATTTTGACTACAGGGTGATTCTAAATTCATGGGACAAACTTTAAGAGGGGATATAAGACATCTAAGCACATTTCTGATCTTGGAATGCGTGGTCGAATTGCAATAGCAAAGGCGTTGGAGATGCTTTTTCGAGAGCGCACAATAGCACTTCACCAGTAGCAAATTATAATATTTTTCCAACGTATTTATGCGATATGTGCATCAACCATCTCAGGGTGTGCATATAGTTCTAACATAATGAATTAGACCCATTTTTTGCTGGGAAAAATTCCAAATTACTCAAACACTACATTCCTGCTTCAACCAGAGTTTTCAGGTATTAGTTCACTTCTATAGTTGCTTTTTTTTCTATACCATTACATGGCTGCCCTCTCTCTTGCCTTCTTTCGTGTGTCCATTCAATAGCAATCGTGCACGTGATTCCTATTGGCAGCTTTGGGGATCTCGTCGTTGAAATTACGTCATTGATGTGTCACCAATTTGTTTTTTTGTCAAAGTTTGCACCTTAACCTTGCATATTCGACCACACATTCCATGACGAAAAACGATTGTTTAGTTATGTTCTATCACCCCTTTAAGATTGTCCCATGAATTCTGAATCACCCTGTATATTTCTTAATTTAACTAACCGTTAGTAGTGGATGCGCTTGAACATGCAGAATTGGCCATCGATAGGATCATGGTTAGGTAAATCAAGAATAAATCTCAGCTTTCCAAAGGGTAACAGGATATAAATCTAATGAAGCGGTCCTTTTACAGCATGACGTGAATCCTAACGGGAGACGTAGATAGAACGAGCAACATTCGGTGTGCGACAGGCCTGCCGAATCACTCTTTCGAAGAGTAATACCGCACATATAAAAGGCACATATATACAAATACTAAGTCATAACATCGTGGGAGGAGAGAGAGATAGAGATGGTTACAACTCCCCGAAAGGTAATACACGGAAATAAATAGATGACATGTATTACAAGGCATACCATCATGTAATACGCCAAAAACAAATCATAAAGGAACAAATCGGTACAATACGGGTTTTTACTGTCAGGTGACGAGAATTTATAGCGGCGCATAAAATCGTTAAGAGGACGACAGAAGAGTTCTCTTCCACACGGGAAATACGGGATCCTAGTCGTATAATTTACGACAAATTTTCTTTTCTCCGATAGATTAATACCACGAGAATACATCGGAGCACACCAGAGTTGTCAGGTATTAGATCACTTGTACAGTTTTTTTTTTCTGTGGGGGCGAGGGCGGATGCTGTTATATAACAGATCTATGCAATAACCGAGAAAGAGCAAAAAAAAAGTTTTCTCTTCTTATAATGATGGCCTGGCTGGCCACCAGGAGCCAAGCATTTCCTCGGACAGTAATTGCTGCAGCTCGTCCGCTCGCTTGCATTTCGCCAATACGATAAACACGGGTACAGTGGAGGTAGTAGAAACGTTTTCCCTCTATATACTACAACGTAATACCTCGTGTGAGTGGAGGCCGCGGCCACTGGTCAGTTGTAGCAGAAAGAGAGCGAGCGGCGCATATAAGCGTTTTCTGCGCCCGCGTGTGTTTGTGTGATGTACGACCATTAATAGGATCGTGTTCGTCGTCGCGAGACCCGATTTTGTATGGTGTGTTTGTATGTGTATATACAATATAGATATACGATATGTTTGTTTTCTTGGCCCGACAGACCAGCGAACAGAAAACAAACGGACGTATTTATGTCTGCTAATAACCGTTAGCAAGAAAACGATTTATAAGTTAAGTAGCATTTATTCCACTTGATTAATGAAATATACGGTGACGTTGCTTCCATTTTCTCTTCCCATTTCGGGATTTTTTTCCCTTCTATTCCTTACGATAAATCTCCCGATTCAAACATTTTCCCATGGAAAAGTCCAAAGAGACAAGAATCAACGGAGCTAAAACGAAGAAAAACAAAACCACAAAATTCTGTACAATACTGATGTGATCAGTGTATAGGTTTGCAGAAAAAAATTTCGCAGCACATTCTGCAAGAAGACAAACCTGGAGTTTGGTGCCATCCAGTTTGGGTGGTATATTACTTGATCATTACATGAGCATGACACAAAAGTTTATAGAGGACAATACGAAGTTCGTTTGATTAAATAAGGTAAAAAAGGGGGGTGGTTGAAAGTTTTCTTTTCAACAAATTCTACAGGAGGATTATAATTAAAGTTCGTTTTTGAAAACAAGGCTGTAAAAAAAGAACCACTGGTCAGAATTACCTGATATTTCACCTGAATATACATGAAGCAATGGGATTTTGTGTGGCAAAAGAAAAATAGTTGAAAAATTGACCGACAGATGGCTATACTCGTCATAAGATGCAAATTAAAAGACGTGAAATGCGCACCGCACGTTTCAATTGAGATAAAAGGAGGGGAACTTGCAGTTCCTGTTATTCTCTGCGTCCGAGAAGGTCGTTATGACGTTGTTATCGAAGGATCGGGCTCTGCTTTTGAAACGTTTTTACAAGAACGGTCGAATATATTTTCCCTGATGGTTTCATCACTGTTTGCTTTTCTACGATTTTTCTTACCGTCACGTCTTTTAATTTGCATCTCATGACGAGTACAGCGCTATCTATCGGTCAATTTTTGAGCTATTTTTTCTTTTGCAACACAGTCTCATTGCTTCATGTATATTCAGGTGAACTATCAGGTAATTCTGACCAGTGGTTCTTTTTTCACAGCCATTTCCAAAACGAACTTTAATTATGATCACCCTGTATTTTATTTTTTTCAACATTGTCTCCTTCAAGCTGCGATGGCCTCTTCATTTGATGAAAAAAAAAATTACCAAGCCAAATTTTCAAGTTTAGGAACACGGAAAGTCAGATGGGGCCAAATCTGTAGAATTCAGCGGATGAAAGATTGGCGCAATGCCTAATTCACGCAATTTGGCCATTGCAATGTTGCGTCTGTGGGGCATTCATTGGCTTGGTGAGATAAGCTTTTTTTTGGTGCGTCAATCTCGGCCCGATCGTCTGCAGCTGTTCTTTCAAATTCCCCAGGTTTTTTGCGCATCGTGAACCGAATTAGACCATTTCGCGCCGGCAGAAACGTGTTACATAATTACGCTACGCGTTTATGTTTTCCTAGCGTGGCGCATCAGATCAGGGCGGCTATGTTATAGTATATGGACTTGCCATCAGCTGCTCTGTCGTTTACATGCTCCGGTTTGAAGGGAAGGGAAAGAAAACACACGAGAGAGAGAGAGAGATAGAGTGAAGAGAATATCGGAAAAACGCGCGATGCACGACGCATTTGACTCCTCCAGAAGCAGTCGGCCAATCACGACCGACGTAAAGCGCTGTCGTGAGGCGTATTGCGCTCTGTAGGAAAAACGGTCCATGCTGCTTTTCTTATTGGTGAGTGGGTGGCGTGTCGCGCTGGGCGAATCAGGTTGCGCGCGGCACAGGAAACCTGCTGGTAGGAAAACCCGGCTTTAGGATTAAATGAGCGAATATTCATCTTAAAGCCGGGTTTTCCTAGGAGTAAAATTTCTGCGCAGTGTGCAGCGTAAAAACGCTGATTGGTTAAAAACCAAAAAATTCAGGTTTTTTTTGACTAATCACGGTTTTCACGCTGGACGCGCAGCAGAAAGCCTGCTTCTAGGAAAACCTGGCTTAATATTCAACAAAAAAATTTCAGAAATTGGAAACTTACAACGCGAATACTGCACATATACCGACAGTAACTGTGGCTAAATACTGTATATGCTCAGTAACTGTATAAGTTACAGGTCATTCTTAAAAAACTGTAAATTAATTATATTGGTGTGTATTGAATGAAGACAAAAAAAAAAAATTCTGAATAAGGAATTTCACGACACGATTTTAATATATTTTCGGTGCGCACACGGCTTCTTACGTAGGCGGCTAGGGACAGGAATTACAAGATTTATCCATAATATCAGCGACTCGCATTACAGCTCATATTTTATTCTCCTCTCCCATCTCGGGCTCGCACCACTAAGCTTTGAATTATGGCCTACACGTGACTCACCTTGATCAAAACAAATAAACACGAGGGTGAACAAAAAAAAAATACATTTCCCCGGTAAATTACGACCCAAAAAAAATGAATCCCCGCGAACCCTCGAACTTGAATTACGGCTGTTTACTGCTTGGTGCTCTCACTCCCCCGCAGCACAAACACTGTACATAGTACTGTACGACATGGGAGCCCTTCTTTGCTCTCTCTCTCTCTCTTTCTCTAGGAAGCCCCGTTGCCACCTTTTTATTAAGAAATGATTTATCGCACTACACTTTCAAAGTACGTATAAGGGTTAAGGCCACGTGGGGGAAGAGAGGGGATGGAAATCATGGCATTCCACAAAATGAGAAAATTTCGCTCTTCCTGCATTCCTCCGTCACGCCCTTTTCCCTCCATTTCAGCCATTTTGCTACTACCCTATATTTGTGGACACTGTGATATACACGGTATTAGGAGGGAAAAAACCGACCCAATAAGGCACTGGAAATTGAGTTTTTATTTATTTATTTATTATGGAAGCGGGTGACCAACGGGCCTGACGTATTACAGTCGATATTAGAAATGAGAAAAAATGGGTGTGTGTGATTGGTGGTCTTGAATGAATCTACCGGTGGGTATATAGGAAATTGCCTGAGCCGATCCAAAAAAAAGTATATTTTCTGGGGGGTGAGGGGGGTTCGAAACCGTTGTTTACTGCAGTGATTCTCAATCTGGGGCTATACGCCCTACCCCTAGAAGTCCTAGGACATTTTAAGTGGTCACGGGTGAAAATATAGTAGAAGGGGGAGCCTTAAAAAATCTTCCACCTTCGCAAGCGCAATTTTCACTGAAATATTTGATTTCAAAAATCGGAGGAATGTCGTGAAAGAACAGCAGAAACTAACGGACAACGCTTCTTTCCCTTGTTATGCTGTTCTTTCTCAGCTTTCCTCCGATTTTTGAATTTAAATATTTCTGCGAGTATTGCACTTAGAAACGTGGAATTTTGTTCTGTTGGCATCAAGAGTGACAGGGGCAACAACTTGCTAATTGGGTTTTTGAGAACAGGGTGTCCGTATGAAAAGGAATTTTTTTTTATTTCAACAACTATACAACCTCTTGCAGTATGACTGACGTATCTGAGTTCTACACTTTATTTGGATAATTTTTTTAATTGGAAGTAAGCTTCTCTCTGGGACAGGGATTTTCAACGCATGGCCCGTCGACCACATTTGGCCCTCGGAGCTTTGTTGTGGCCCGTCGAACATTTTCATAAAATGGCAGAAAACATTGAAAACAACTTATTCTAGAATTGATGGAAGAAATGATTTCTCAGAATAGAAAGGATTTTCTAAAATAAATGAAAGAAAGGATTTTCTAGAATAAATGAAAGAAATAATTCCAGAAAAACTTGATGAAAAGTAGCTAAAAAATAACAAATCAATGACAGAAATTATTTCGAAACTTTTTATAGAAATTATTTCTTAATCAATAAAGTAGTAATTGCATGATTATTGAAAGAAATGATTTCCAGATATGAGGAGAAAAATAATTTCAGAATTAACTAATTACAGAAGTAATTAAAGTTATAATTAACTAAAGTAATAACAAAAGTAATAATTAACTAAAGTAATAACAAAAGTAATAATTAACTAAAGTAATAACAAAAGTAATAATTAACTAAAGTAATAACAAAAGTAATAATTAACTTTGAATTTAAGATAATTTAAAGTTAACTTAAAGTTAATTTAAGATAACTCAAACAAAAATTATGAAAACTATGACAGAAAAAAAATCCTATATTCATTATGGACACTGGACTATGGCTGAATACTTAATGGAATAATAGCAATATTTGATGAGTTATAAGATGATTTGAAACGGTTTCATCGTTTCTCATTATTTCTGAAGAAACTAATGTTTAGCAAATTAAAAAAGAAGAGAATTTCTTTGTCAATCCAGTACCCATTATTGGTTTTTTTTTACCCCGCAAATATGAAGGGGAATGTATTGGGGTATTGCAATAATAAAACTACGAAATTCCAGGACGAAAATAAAAAGAAATAAAAAACAAAGTTTAATAATTGAATATTTTTTTCATGAAATCGGTAAAACGGAAACTTGATTGTTTGTAAGTAAGTAAGTAAGTAAGAAAGAAAGAAAGAAAGAAAGAAAGAAAGAAAGAAAGTATATATATATATATATATATATATAAATAACAAATCAGTGGCAACGATTGAATTTGAATAATGCAACTGCGGTAGTTGATTTTGAACAGTGCAATTCAACAATTGAATTTCAACTGTAGAACTTCAACAATCAAATTAAAAATACAGTTCGAGAGACTAAGTTCAGAAATATAGCTCCAACAATTGAATTAGAAAACATAGCTCCAACAGTTAAATTTGAAAACGCAGCTCCAACAGTTAAATTTGAAAATACAGCTCCAACAATTGAATTTGCAAATATAGCTTCAACAATTAAATTTAAATTATATGGATCCAACAATTGAATTTGAAATTGTAACTCCAGCAATTAAATTCAAAAACACATCTCCAACAATTGATTTTATATATATTTGCTCCAACAGTGAAATTTGAAACGATATACAGGTTGTCTCAGCACCAGGTTTACTAACTTCCAGGAGGGGGGTAAGGTGCACTTAGACGACTCGGAATCACATTTAAAAAATGAAGGATCGGGAATGTTTTCCTGACGCGTGATGGCGTTAAGATGGCATTATAGGGAAGCGTTGGGTCCGGGTGTTTGGTGGAGTGGGCTGCTCGATCGCTGGATTTATCATGCCTTGTTTACTTCATCCGTAGTCCTCAGACTGGAAGCATATCAAAACATTGGTGTATGTTGACACCGCTGTTGACAGCACGGAGGAACTTGTTGTTGCCTGCATTGCAGTGAAGTCCTAAACATGTTCGGAATCTTCCAGGATGTTCGAAATCTAATGCGCCTGAGATGTGAGATCTGCATGAGTCGTGGATGACACTTTGAACGCATTTGACCTCTGTTACTTTTTTTTTTATGCGCATTTATTATTGAAACGCGTGTCCATTTACGTGGTGTCCTTTCACTTCTGATGATTTCTGTGTACCCTACTGCATCAGGAAAGCATTCCCAACCATGCGTTGCTATGTGATTCCCACTCGTCTAAGCATACCCTACCCCTCCTAGAAGTTTTTAAACCTGGTGCTGAGATACCCTGTAAAATTAGACGAAAATTGCCTGTGTGTGCGCGATTCCCTCAATGTGTGTGTTTTAGTTTTTTTTCCCACACTCAACGATGAAAGTTTTCAAAAGTCTAAGGGATGTTCTACCTTTTATAACATGGTAAAAAAACTTCCTTATATAGAAATGTTCTAAAAAATATTATTTGTCCATCGATTTATTTCAAATGTTTGCCACATATATTTGATTATGTTTTCTATCCTATGCCAGTGCAAAATTTTACACGTATGTAACACTCAATTTTTTTACAAATTCTCAAAACAAAACACATTAAGAACATTTTGCGCACATGATAAAAATAACATCACGACATGAATGAAATTGAATAAAAATTGATTCAAAATAAAGGAAACTTTTCAAATCAAAAATTACGAAAACGATTCACGAGCCATTCATAAATATTTTAGATTGTAAAAAAAATTAAATTTTAAAATTTTTTGCAATTTAAATTTAATTTTGAATAAGATTTAGTCGATAAAAAATTCCGATCTTTATCATCATTTTATAAGCTGAACAGTTTGCTTTATTTTGAATCATTTTTTATTTAATTATATTGATTTCATGCAATTTCATCATGCGCGCAAGCTGTTTCTAATGCCTTTCCTTTTCTTTTTTTTGGAAATAAGTGAAAAATTAAGTATTGGAGATATGTAAAATTCTGTACTGATATAGGATAGCATACACAATCAAATACATGTGGCAAACATTAGAAATAAATCGATGGATAAATAATATTTGTAATAATATTTCTATGTAAGAAAGTTTTTTTATACAATGTTAAAAAAATGGTAGGAGACCCCTTAAAGCTATTAAAGAAAAACTGATTTTACCGACGTTTATCATTGTTTGCTAGTGATTCAGGATAGAAAGCCATTTTAAAATGCTCTCGGATAGCGTAACATTTTGTATATTTGCGGTCAGCCGCAAAACTCAGTGGCGTCACCAGTGTATCAGTAAGAAGACAAGAGGACCTGACTGAGACTTCATTAGTCATTTCCCTCACGCCACAAAGAATATAAAAATAAGAAGAAAAGGAGTTTGCTTTGTGAGCAATTTGGTCGATAGTTATAATACTAGTTTATAAGGAATGCAACAATAAGAGATGAACAATACCATAGGCTCTGCTCTATTTTCTACGGTATTTACCTCCGACGACTTTCTGACTCTTTTACCTGCTAAATGAAGCATAAAACTAGAACCTTGTGGCAAATTATAACGCCGAGTTTCTACTTGAGAATATTCTCGTCACGATTTCTCTAACTAGAAGCTACGAATAATCGGCACAAAAAAAAAAAAAAAAAAAATCAGCGATATTATGCACACTGCATCTTAAAAGCATATTTTGAGTCGGAGGACGTATAGCAAGCTTATTGATACGCAAGCAGCGCATTAATCAAATCTGTGTAATATGAACGTTTTTCTTTATACGGATAGACTGTACGCGAAATATCAAACGATGGACTCGAACTACATAGCCAGATAACCAAAACTCGTATGTATGTATGAATACAGTCAAACTCTGTTATAACGACGTCGAAGATTCCACAAAATTTTGTCGTTACAAACGAGGTTGACGTTTTTTGGAGATTTTTTTTCATGAAAAATATAATCATATACTGGTCATGTCAGTGGCGTAATGGAATCGGGGTCCAGCTCAAACAATGGATACCTGTCGAGTTTTTAGGTACCTGTATGATAAGGAATCGTTCAATTTTAACATTTTCAGTGGTGTGAGTTGAAGTTTTCATTTCATTACGATTAAGGTTACTATATATTTGGTGACCATATCCAGAAAAAATACGGGAAATTGGGATAATTAATATGGGTCGTTCGCCATTTCTTACCAAACATGTTGCGAATGGTCGGCGAAATTGCCAAATATTGCTTATAAATAACCCTTGGCGGAAATACAATGCTACAGCAAGTCTGCTAAAATGTACTTCATGGGAAAAAATTGGGAAATTTTTTGTAGAGGGAAATAGTCGGGAAGGGCAAAATATACGGGAATGTCTTGTATACCCGGTCATGACAATGAGCAAATCGGAGCGTCAAACATGAAATAAATCTTGTTTTCAGCGTTAGGTATAAGCAGAACGACAGACGAATATTCCCAGGATGTGATCCGCTTTTAAGCTAGGAATTTCTTGAGAATACATCAAAACTGAAACAAAAGCGACCAAAAACTTGTTATATCCAAGGTGGTTTCTATTCAACAACGTTATAAGAGAGGTTCATTAACTTTATTCTCTATGGGTATCAGCCCGATTGGCCAATTATTGACTCTCTATAGCCGATGTGTCATTACAACAAAGTTTGTATTTCAGTAATTGTCGGTATTATTTGATACACTGAGATATGTCCAATGTATGGCACTACTACAAATGTTAAAATTGAACGATTCCTTCTCGTACAGGTACCTGAAAACTCGACAAGTATTCATTGATTGAGCTGGAGCCCGATTCCATTACGCAGTTGTCTCTTTCAGTTGATGAAACGCGAGAGCTCATTAGTGTTGACCTTTTCATTTTTCAACGTGTTTCATCTTGTCTCCAATTATCTCGAAGTATGGATGACAGAAATAGAAGGTGGTTGCTGCAAACGAGGGCGTTGGTACGACAACTGACCAACCAGGCTCTCTGAAAGCTTGTTATCTGTTCAATGGTCTTCCCTGGCATTGATCGCTCCTTATTTTTCGGTGAATATCTATCGTATCAATTTTCCGGAAAATTTTAATAGATATGTGACCGTTATTGATGAACAGTAATTTTTTTAAGCCACTGAGTTTCACTCTTTATTATATAGAATTCGCGTTTTTTATGGAAATAATAGGTTTGAAGAGGAAACCCAGAAAAATATTAAAAAAATTATATGATGACACAAAGACAACTTTACTATCAAAGTAACTGAAACAAAGAAAAATATGAGCCAAAACTGGATATGAGAAAGTTAAATTTTGACTGTGATTTGTGTTTATTGTGCAGAATGTCCTTTAAAAAGAAAAAAAATTTAGCGATATCTTTACTAGAAAAATTTGTGTTAGATACACATGTGTATCTCAGGTCTAAAATAGAAAAAAAAAAGTCATTAACACACCATTTGAAACCGTGAAAAATGAAGGTACACGCGTACACCACTGGGGCGAAGAGGATGTATATCTGAGAATTATACGTCAAAAAACATAGGGATTCATTAATGAGGATTATATACCCCTGCGTGCTTTTTGCTGAGAGGTTGGAATAAATATTGATATTTTTGAAAAGTTATTTGTAAAAAAAATAATTTTTCAAATATTTATCTACATGGCGTATAAATAATGTGAATAGAAAAATGGAGATTTTCTCACAAAAAAGTTGTCAATATCCCCTTCTATTCTTCCAGATTTCATTATTAATAAATGAAATTTTCATAAGTAGAATACGCGTCGCTGTGTACCATCCAAAGACATTTTATTTCTCTTGAAGTGAGTAAGGAAATTTGCATCTACGCATGCATTGCATTATATACATGAAAATTCTGTAATATTGTTTTGTTTGGCAATTTTGGACTCAAGCGAATAGAAAAAATAATAACAGCACGCGTAATGTAACCGTAATGGAATTGTCTTCAAAACTTTTGTCATATTCTCTGTTTTCAACCTTCTCAGTTAGATTTAGGAGATATCTCGCATCCTTAAAGCCCTCTGATTTCGATAATGACGAGTCCAGATACGGTTTGCGAAATGGGCTTCTCCTAAGAACATGCTTCCCGTTTCTCCCGAGCCTGTCAGATATCAACTGCCAGTGGGTGGAGTCAACTTTTCTTCAAATTTTGATAACAGGGAGAGATGGTGAAATATACCCCCCTACCCCCTAGGAATATGCGTACAGCGTGAAGAATACCGAAAAAGCTAGAGTATTTCTCTTCCCCCGTTTTATTCTTCTCTAAGTTGTGATTGTACATTGTGTCCCGGGCCCCAGGGCTGGAGCCTTGTCAGCCCACCCCTTGTGGGGGCCATAGCTCTGAATATGCTGTAACCTTTACCAGACGCGGGGCTCAGTGCGAGAATAAAAGGGGATCATGGCGCTGTTGTCTTTATGGCTTTATGGGCGTTGTATAATATTTTATCATGTGTATATATTGTTTATAATTTGTGTTAATTGCATTTTTGATTGGATTGCTATATTTTTGAAATATATGACAACCATATTTTTATGGGCATCTTTTTATCAGCCACCTCGTTGGGCATTTTGCCTGTTGTGGCGTTGTATTTGTATTTAGCCGCTGTGGTGGTCGAGTGGTCAAAATGACGAACTCGCATCGCGGGGATCCGGGTTCGAACCCCACCGTCACCGCAGTGGTGGTCGGCTGAAGTTGGTTTCCTGTGGTTCCCAACTTCGAGGCGCAAATGCGAGCCGATCGCCATTAAAAAGTCTCGCCACAGAGAGCAACGCGCCTACAACGATAAATTATTCAATCATTACACTTCACTCACAGTTAAGAAAACTGATGACAGATGGCAGCACGACACATAACAAGCATTGCCCAAAAACAAACTTCACGTCAGGTTTCACTACACGTACACACACATTCCCGCTTGTACCAATTCGTTAGAGGTTCCGCAGAGGAATATGTACGAGGTGCATGCGTGGTTTAGTAGTAGTAGTAGTATTTGTATTTGATTGGGGGAGGGTAAGCAGTATCACATAGATAAAATCGAAAAAAACTTCTTGAAAAAGAATGGCATTTTAGAGAGAGTTTGATTATTTCCACTTTACCAGTAACAATTCGAATCGTGAAATTTATAAAGCCACGGGAAGGGTCAATTGTGATAGTATGAGCGAATGAGTGATTGTATGAATGACCAAGTGAGTAGGTGAATGACAAAAATATTCACCGACATTTCACCAATTCATCAAAAGGAAAATTTACAGTAGAGAAAATTAACCACCACGCAATATGCACCGGCATGAAAATTCAGCGAAAGGAAAATTAGGCCTTGGGAGAAAATTCATCGTCACACAATTTTCCAACATGAAAATTCATCGAAAAGAAAATTTAACGTTGGAGAAATTCATCACGCAACTCACCACATAAAAATCCTTCGTAAGACAATTCACCGACTTCAAAATTCATCGACGAAGTGGCGTGGTGAGTTGTGAGAGTGATTGATCAAGTAAGTCAGGGAGCTCTTGTGTAAAGGTGAGTGAAAATGAGTGAGCTGGTGCGCGAGTCACTCATACGATCACTCACTCATTCACGAAGGTCACTCACTCGAACGCTCAGTCAGTCAGTCGGTAAATCACCCACTCGGTCATTCATACGATCACGGTTCTACTCGGTCACTCATTCACTCATTTGGTCACTCACTCAATCGGTCGAGGCGAAACGTCCCGGGGATGAAATGTCGGAGGCGAATTTTCCAGTTCCCGTTCAAGCTACTCCCCCCCATTGGCAATATCCTCTCCCGCCCGTGCGCAAGAAGGGTAAGCTTTTGTACCATATAAATCAACACATTCTCTTCCGTGCGCAAAACATGACGAGGGAGGAATCCAGATACATCCTTAAGATAGAAAACACCTCACGAAACAAAACATTTTCAATCCGTCGAGGGATAACAAAACCACAAGGGATTAAAAATAAAACCTTTCTGAAGAAGAGGGGGAAAATATATTATCACACACAAGTATATTAAGTATTATCGTTTTATCGCCCACTCCAACAAGTTTTCCTTTTTTTCCCTTCCAAATATTTACGGGGGAAAAAAATCGAAGTTTTAGGCAAAAAAAGGAAAATATCCGTCCAAAAAAAAATCACAGCAATAACAAGAAAGAGAATGTAAAAGACTTCAAAGCCACAAAAAAATAAAATAAAATCTCTTTCCTTTCTTGTCAAGGAAAAATTCCCGGACGAAAAGAAATCAATTAAACAAGGATTAAAAGATGAGGGAACAAGACGGAAATATCCGGTTTTTTTCCCCATCACTTTTTCAACCATACGCCGGGAAAAAAAAAACGTGTGTATGGGAATAAAATAAAATGAAAAAAAAATGATAGGACCCCCTCGGGAATCTTTCTCTCATGACCGAACATAATAAAAAAATATTTAATAATAACTTCCCCTTGGTTTCATTAAAATAAAATAATAAAAAAACGGAAGAATTTTTTCCCCTTTATTAATTTAGTGAAATAAATTGAGTGGCTAAGAAATTTTTTCTTATCGTTGAACCTTTGTTTTCGAAATACAGGAAAGTGTCACAATAAAAAACATGGAAAATACGTGTTCAAAATACTTTTTTTTTCATTGACATGGAAAATTAAATAGCCGTAAATAGGAATAAAATTAATATTGATCAATAAATCTAATTATTTTTTTGTATACTATTTTGAATCAAAGAATAATAATGAATTTTTTTTTTGAAGCGAAATGAAATTTTCGGAATTATTGAAATTTAATCGATTCGTTCTCAAACGATCTAATTATGAAAGGTTTTCGGATAATATTGACGCATCATTATAAGATGTGATGTAACAGAACTAAATATTTTTCAACTTGATACAAATCAAATTCAAATACAACGCCACAACAAGCAAAATGCCCAACTAGGTGGCTGAGAAAAAGATGCCCATAATATTTTAGTCTTGAATAATAAAATGATCGCGAATTCATAAATTTGAATGATTGTAAATTCAAAAACTGAAATGATTGTGAATTAAAATTTCAAGTTATTGTGAATGCAAAAATATAAATGATTGTGAATGCAAAAATATAAATGATTGTGAATGCAAAAATATAAATGATTGTGAATGCAAAAATATAAATGATTGTGAATGCAAAAATATAAATGATTGTGAATGCAAAAATATAAATGATTGTGAATGCAAAAATATAAATGATTGTGAATGCAAAAATTGTCATGATTGTGAATGCAAAAATTGTCATGATTGTGAATGCAAAAATTGTCATGATTGTGAATGCAAAAATTTTCATGATTGTGAATGCAAAAATTGAAATGATAGTTGCATTCAAAAATTGAAATGATAGTTGCATTCAAAAATTGAAATGATAGTTGCATTCAAAAATTGAAATGATAGTTGCATTCAAAAATTGAAATGATAGTTGCATTCAACAATTGAAATGATAGTTGCATTCAACAATTGAAATGATAGTTGCATTCAAAAATTGAAATGATAGTTGCATTCAAAAATTGAAATGATTGTAAATTCAAAAATTGAAATGATTGTAAATTCAAAAATTGAAATGATTGTAAATTCAAAAATTGAAATGATTGTAAATTCAAAAATTGAAATGATAGTTGCATTCAAAAATTGAAATGATAGTTGCATTCAAAAATTGAAATGATTGTAAATTCAAAAATCCAAACGATTGTGAAAGAATAAATTCAAATCTATGGCAAAACATCATGGCATCCATGGCCATCGAGGGTCTCATGCTGAAAGATAAAATTCCAAACTCTTGGAATATTTATATAAGACCCATTCAAAAGTTACATAACTTATGGGTTGATCCGATACTTCCAACTGACCGATTTTTAATATCTAATCTCATAAATTTTCAAATTTAGTGCCGTTAGAACTGGTGATCAGGCAAAACGATGACAACCCACCGATATCGGCAGAAGAAAACTAACGGCAAGTACAAAGATGAAAAAAAAATAATAATAATAGAAATCCCGTCACGATAATAACAAGAAATTGAAGATTGATTAATTTCTAATATTTCCGCGAGAAAAATTAATTATTTCTAAATTGGTTTCGGTTTATATATAAAAAAAAAACCATAAATTGGAAAATACGTATATATACACATTCTTATCGATTTCTCAACCAATGACAAAGGACATTTCTCCTGAAGGAAAATTATTATCCTGGCTATAAAATATTATTATTATTATTATTATAGTGACTTTTAATAAAACCTCATCATCATCTCATTTCCCGCCGCAGATCGTCAAAGCCCTTTTTCTTTTTTCCCAGGAGGAAAATACAAAAAAAAGGGACACACGAGCAACTGACACTTAATGTAAGTTTTTAATTACATCCGAAATTAGATTTCGTGACGAAATTAATTTCTTTGACGGACCCGAAATGAGCAGAAAAAGAATCTCGTTTTGAAACACGACAAACGCTTCGATGGTTATGCAGTCAATTTCGCAGCTGTCCGTCGTCCTTTCCATATCATTTTTATTAGTATTATTACCGTATTATTATTATTATTCTTTCTGGCCTCTTCCATTTTCTCAATTACAAACTGTCATTCAACTTTTATGCCGTTTTATTTTGACTCTAATGCGATGGAAAACGTAAGCAAAGTTAGGCATTCACTCGCACATGAGCATTTTTCGTAGAACATAGAGAATTGTTTTGCTTTTTTTTTTCACCCTCCCTTTAATTATTTTCCACGTTGAACCACACCCATTTGATTAAGCATTGGGATCAGTAATAACCAAAAATATATATGTATATATATAAAGGGGGAAACAAATCAAAAACTGACCTTTCTTTTTGCTCAGTGATTTCCTTATAATCATTTACAGAACTCCTCCCTTGAATTTGGAGACTTTTTTTTAATAATCATGATAATAATAATAATAATAATAGTAGAACTGCCTCCAGTGCAGTGCATGACATAACACAAGCACATCATACATTTCGAATGATTTCTAGTTTCTCTTCAGCAATTACATATAACCGAAAGGCGTTGGCCTTTTACACGTATTGAAAATTACATACAGGAAAACGCAGGGCGGTATTGGGTTTCGCTTCCGCGTGAAAGATCCTGTGTTCGATCACATTCGATTAGGAATAGTGAAAGAAATGGCTATAATCTCTGAAGAAAACCGTTTTGCGACTGTATAAAATCCAATTTCGCCAACGAAGATAATTAGTTTTCAACTAGAAGCAACTTCATTGTTAAGCGTAAAACGATTCGTGAACGAATGTTTCGAATCAATCTGATAAACGTTAATAGCAGGGTTATGGGGGTTTTCAATTTACAGGGTACAGACAGACTCCCACTGCTGACAATATTTCTTCAAAACGAAAACTCGACACCCAGCAATATCATAACCACCTTGTAGCAGTCGGTGTTCAATCAGTGTTTTTAAATTGCAAACTTACCAAAGAACCTCTTGGTCACATATTTATGGAACCAAAGACCCTTTGCACCAATACCATAGTCACTCGCAAAATTTTCATTCTTTTCTGCTATATTTATCTCGTGGACCCCTCCCCCTTTTGCGACTTGTGTGTATGACGTTACAGCTGTCATACAAAAAATGGCTCAAAGACAAATGTCGCCAATTTAGTACCAAAATTCTGGCCTACGATTTTATAATGAAAGTGTATAAGGCCGGTAACGGAATCATTTTCATCCTTTTCACAAAGAAAAACGCAAGGATCAAATATATAACATACAACATTTTTCAACCTACTATCTGAAAACTATTTCGATTCGAAAAAAAAACCACATAAAACTAGAGCTGGTCCAATTTATCAATAAATCAGGTCAATCAATCTATTAACTGTTAATCGCAGTTAAAAATTTTAATTGAGTTGATCAATTCAATTAAAGTTTTCATTGAAAGTTCGTAAATTAACTTAGTTTATTTCACGGAACCAATTAGATGTCGCAAACTACGTTCCTATACATCACATTTTATATGCGACCACATTTAAAAATATTTTAAATCAATAATTTGATCAAATTTTTCGGCATAGGAAAATACAAGTCTATTCATTTCAGCATTGGACAAGCATGTTCAGCATCGATTAATAGTTTATATAGTTACCAATACTGCATTTATTATGAATGGTTGCCATTTAGAAATATTCGATTAAAATTCGATTAATCAGTCGATTAAACGAATGAAAATTTTTGATTAACCAGTTAAAAATTTTAATCGATTCCAGTCTCAAAAAAACACTAGAACATTGGATATTCGACTCTAACACATTACTTCGTAAAATCTAATTTAATCCCAGAAATTAAATTCAATCAATAAATTTCCTTATACATAGCACACAATAAACATTGCAATTAAAAAAAAAACAGAAATTCTGGGATATTGAAAAAAAATTAACATAAAAAAAATTCCATTAACAAATTATACAAAAGAACATAAACAAAAACACATCTTGAAACGTTTATAACGGAAACAAAAAAGGAATTAAACGGTCTTGTAATTGGAGAGAGAGAGAAGGAATATATATCTAACCTAATTTTGGTCGTTTCTCTCAATCGAAGACAATTCTCATACCTTTCTTTAGAGACCACAAGAAAAGAAATAATAATAATAGAAGAAAAGCAAAAAAAAAAAAATTCCTCAGAGAGAGGGAATCGAGCCACTAAATGAGAAAAATCTTTTCAAATAAAGTGCATTTCAGTTTCTCTCTCTCTCTCTGTCTCCTCACACATCCTGAGGAAAAAAAAAACCCAAAAAACAGCAAAAAAACCATCACTTCTTGATTGAATTCGAGAGCTGAGGAAACTCATTACAGGAGTTTAAAGGCAAGCTATTAAGAAGTTTTGCCACGAGGAGGAAGCAAAAAGAAGGTTTGTGTTTTTTCTTTTTTACTTTTTCTTCTTATATCGGCCATATTAATTTCGGTTCGTGCCCATTAAGTTTTTCTCGTAGCAAAAAAAAAACTAAATAAATAAATGAAATTTCCTAAAAAAAAAAAGTATCTATCCTTCAGGTTTCTTTGAGCATTTTTTTTCTCTGGATAACAGAAGAAAAAAAAATTAAATATATATAATTATTATTAGTTCTTAAATTGGACGTGTTGAAAAAAGAATTAAAACTGAATTCAGTAGCAGCAACCCGCTCCATTTAAGTTGCAACGAACCGGGAAAAAAAAATTTCTACGATATACTTGTATTATGACAAAAGTAAATGAGTGGAACAGACGCGTATAATATTCGTTACCCCGTGTCTTCATTTTCATTTATTTCTCTCTTCGTGGTTAAATGCTTTTAGGAACGAGTTAGACCGGTTTATTTCATTTTGGAACATTGATTTTTGTTTTTCTTGTCTTTTTTCGTTATCTACCACCTACTATATAGTAGTCTGTTTTCCTGCGAGTGATTTACGACGCTGCAAGGGCAATCGGAAAAAGAAACTTGTTCGATTCGTGCGCGTGAACGAGATCTCGACTTGAATGACCACAGTCTGAGTCGCTAATTGGAGAGTGAGCCGATTTGATTTAATCATATGACATTACTGTGAGTTTGTGTGTAACAACGCTTATGATTAGTCTGCAAAATCGACGCCGAGGGTAGTCCGGATATAAAAACGTAGAAAGTCTCGTAGAAATTCTTAAACTTTATGGACAAAATAAAATTTATCATTTTAGAGATAGTTAATGATTGACTTTTTACATATTTTTTTTGTCTATTACGAGAGTTTTCATGGGGAAAAAAAAGAGCATTAAAAAAGTATTGGGTCCGATACAATGCTTACTTAGTTGTTTTGCTGGGAAACTTCCTCAACGTCAAGGTAATAATATCAAGGTTGATAATTATGCAAAGACCAATCATTAACTTATGCTAAAGCGCATGTACAAATTTTTGAATTTTTGACTGTCGATCGTCGTATTGATCCAAGTGGATATAATAATAATAATAATAATACAGGTTGTTCCATAAATTCGGAAATAGTTTAAAATTCATAAAAATAGAAGAAATTAGCAAATTTGAATGCGGTTTGTGAAAAATTATTGTAACGAAGGTTTTTTTAATAAAGAAAAAATAGTTCAAGCTTTCCTCGATGGAAGGCGCTGCACAAAAGCAAGTCACTGGAATCATGCGAATCAGTCTTAAAATGTTTACGACTATAATTTCTGAAGCATGGCACTGACGTTTTCATCGTGACATTGAGTATTGGTGGATAAAACACGATTGGTGTTACCTCAGCCACGAATCGCCGGCTGAAGCTTTACGAGCCTTTCAGACACAGAAGAGATTCAAGAAAGGTTATGTTCCATCACTCCTAGACTTTCGTGCAGCCGTCTCTATCGAGATAAATTTGAACTAATATATAACACATATTCAAAAGATTTAGTTAAAAAAATTCATAAATTTAAAGGAATTACTCATTTGAATGCGATAAAAAAGCTGCGAAAAAATCATTCTCACAAAAGAGGGATTTCTTTTATTTTCGGTGCAGGCAATTTTTTGTCGATGGGGGAAAGGATGGGTTCGTTCCTTCAGGAACGCTTCGATATCTCGCTGAGATGTAGGGGGGGGGGGGAGAGAAGTCCAGTCCTTAAATGCTCAATGTCGATAGAGGAGGAACGCGGGCTGCGCGGAAGAAAAGCTGCAGCGATTGGACCTGGAAATTTCCTCAATCTCTTCTAGATTCTACATAAAAATGATAAGGGATACATGCTCAACCAATGGCCCGTGGGCAAATGTGGCCCCTGGATTCACCTGATGTGGCCCACGACCTCAATGCCAATATTGTAAATATGAACCCAGTAGCCATTTACAGATGACGTAAGTGGCCCGCGGGCAGTTCTACTTCATTTAAGCGACTCGCAAAACATTTCCATATCAGTTAAGAAGCGTTAGAATTGAAAAACAATTGTGAATACGAGAACCTACTGGTCCGCAGACATCATGATTGCTTCACTAAAATAAATCTAAATAAATCTGCTCTAAATAATAATAATTAATTTTCCCAAGCATTTAGAAGAGTGATATACCACCAAGGGGGTTGCAAAATGTCATAAGAAATCCACTGCGGATCGGTGATTCTCCCATAGGAGATTCTTCCGCGATCATCGTGTCACCACGCGGAGGGGAAGAGGGGGACGCGAAGTTTTTCGCTGCCGGTTCAGCGGATTACCCCAATTTTTTTCTCGGTGGTCCAATTATTTAATCAGTGGTCTCGGACCAGTAGACCACCAATGATTTCCAACGCTGACTTAAGGGGCCAGCAGCATATTCACAGATCACTTGAGGGGCAAACGACACAGTCCCAGATCAATTGAGGAACCCGCGGCATATTTACAGATGACTTGAGTAACCCGCGACACAACTACAGAGCACTAAGCGTCTCGTGGTGCAGCAGTTCCAGATCACCCACTCCGATGACATATTTACATATCACTTAAGCGACCCGCGCACATTAACAGATCACTTGAGCAACCCGCGCCACAGTTCCAAGCTGCCCGCGGCACATTTCCAGATGACTTAAGTGACCTGCGGCATAGTTTAAGAGGATTTAAGCGGCCCTCGGTGCAGTTCAACATCGATTATATTGCCCGCGCCACAGTTCTAGATCACTTAAGCGACCCGCTTCACATTTCCAGATCGTTTTAGTTAACCGCGGCACGTTTACAGATCACGTCAGTTCACGCCTGAGGTGCTGTTCCTGATCACTTAGGTGGCCCGCGACACGTTTTCAAACCAATGAAGTAGCCCACCACAACATTGTCAAACCAACGAAGTGGTCCGCACGCTCTTGAAGGTTGAGCACTTTTATGATAAAGTGTTAAATCCCCTAACACATCACGGACATTTACTCACTGAATCGCAATCAATACGGAGACGAAATTCCTCTACGTATAATGCAGTCTCGCAAGAAATGTCTCTTTTATAAATCTATAGCCACTTATTTGTACTAAAGACTCACAACACATACAATGCAAATGCATATTTCAAGGAAGGGAAAAATATTCGTATAAACATTAAGAACGCAAGTAAAATACCCCCGAAGAGAACAGAAAAATAGCATAACAATGTTCAACGAAAAATTTCTCTTCAAGTTCATCTCAAACTTTGAGAGCATTCGAAAAATGTTTCCCAAGAACCCCTCAAAAAAAAAAAAAAGGTAGTGCTGGAAGGGGGTTGTGTGTGTGGTGCTCACTTGATTAATGATGTACAGAAATTTTCCTATTGGTCATTAGGCCAATTTTCACGCATAGTCTTCAAAACCATGAGATTTGCTGGGATTTTTTTTTTCATTCATTTTATTCCCCCATCGCCTTTATTCTCTTTCTCGAGAAAACAGCAGTTTCTCCCTCGAACTTAACATACTAGAAATGAATGGAGTGGTGGTGGTGGTAGAGATTGGACTCTCTTCCCACATTTTCTCCGAAATGGATGGTACAGAAAAGATTCTCCCTTAAAATAAAATAGTAATGAAAAAAATAAATAAATAAAGGGCAGTACAACACTAGAAAAAGAGAAAAGGGGGATCCTACACAGACACACCCTTCGTAATTACCAAGGATATACACAAGATGCATGATCATTCCAGGGAGCATGCGCACTACCATCTCGATCTGTTTAACATTTAATTACAGTAATTGGCGGAACAGCAAGCCACTAAGATTGATTACACAAGCCTCTCCCTCTCGACGCCTACGCCATTGCCCTTCGCCTCTGTCTTCAACAAACGAAAGTACGTACTTTCTTTGCCTCGACGCTCGCTATTCGTCTTTCATTTCTTGCCTTGTTTCTTCTTTAAAGAGGAAAAGGGTCCTCAACATTCTCTTCTAAGATAATTGTTCTAAAAGAAACATTCGGTCTGTGAAGGAAGAACTACGACCACACAGGACAAAGACACGCTTTGTGCTATATATATATTGCTTCATACAGGGTGTCCTGTACGTCCTAATTCGGCCGTTATCTCACTAACTGTTCGTCGTAGAGGTATGGTTTCGGTTTAAAAAAAATTCTCAAAATATGTTCAGAAATAACCATCCTGTACCAGTTATCAGAGTGAAAATACAGTGTGTTACAAAATAAAAAAAATCTAAATTTTTATACGTCCCCCATTCTTTAGCTTTCAATTCATCGTCCTGTCTCTTCTGAGTCCAACAAAGAAAATTCGATGTTTTTAACCAGCAATGGTCGTTAAGATATTTGAATTCAAAATTGGAGAACAGTTTTGAAAGAACAGCATAAACAGCGCTTCTTTCTCCCATTTATATTTGGTTGGATGTAAATTTTCCAACTTTTCCCCAGTTTTAATTCAAATGTCTCAGCGAATATTCCGGTTAGAAATATCATTCGGCTCAAAAGAGACAGGGCAACAACTTTCTAATTGAAAGTTAGAGAACCGGGAGAATTGTACAAAAATACAGATGTTTTATTTTGTGAGACACTGTATTTTCACTCCCAAAACTGGTACAGGATGATTTCTGAACACATTTTCTTCATTTTCTAAATTATAACCATACCTCTACGACGAACGGTTGACGAGATAAAAGCCGAATAAGGACTTACGGGACACCCTGTGTAGAATATGACACGAGGCTGGAAAATATGAATAAGAATGTTGACAGGAAAAAAACATTTGCACATTTGGCCAATTCATATTTTATATTGAATTTGCCGAATGTGCTCGTACATAGATCCTGATAACTAAATAGGGTCAAGTGGAACATTCATAACAGCTCAATTTCGGAGGGGGTGGGCAAACTCATGTGGAAAATATGTACAGGGTGGATGAGAAGTCCTGGACACATTTTGAAAATTGATAACAAATCAACCAATTTGCGTAAAAAGGTGAAGTTTACACTAAAGTACTTGCCACTTGAACTAGCTTTATTTTCCGATAAATAATAAAATGAAAAGTTCAAATTTCACTCACAAGTGTTGCTGTAAAACGAAAGACTCGACATAATACATAAAATGCAACACAAACAGCGGATAATTAATGTTTATGACAATTTGCGTTACATAAAACTGCCATATTTTATTTTATCCATTTAAATGTATCCCCGAGCTAAAAAGGCTGCTCATATTGAAATGTGATACTTTTAGGAACGCAAACATTAATAAGTATGCACTGTTGGTGTTGCATGTTACGTGTTATGTCGAGTTTTTCGTTTTACAGCGCTACCTGTGAATGAAATTTGAACTGTCTTTAGTTTCCCAAAAAAGCGCTAGACATCGTAAGTATTTTAGTGCAAATCGCACCTTTTTATGTCAATTGGTTGAATTGTTATCGATTTTTAAAATGTGCTCAGGACTTCTCGTCCACCCCGTATATTCGATGACAAATCAAGAATCGTTAACCCTAGTCGTTAGGGTCCTCTTTGATATTAGGTTTGTCTGGGTCCCCCCACCCCATACATAAATTTACGCCTTGCTCGTACATACATATCGGCAACTCGAGATATTCGATCGACGAACAAGTAGCTACTATCAACATTTTATAAATATTGAAGCGCTTTTCTTTTCCATGTCGAAAATATCATCTGTGGTGTGTTGAGTCCCTTAAATAGGGTCGTTTTTCTCACAACTTAGAAAACGAATGCGTGACACGTTTAATGGAAAACTCAGAGCTGCACACTTCCCGTGGAAACATTTACACGGAAACACTCTTGTCTAAGAGATTCCTCACAAAGTTATAAGGGTGGGGGGGGGGAGTGCTTCACAGTTGCCACCATCATCCTCATCATCATCATTTTCTCCGCCGACGAATGCTTCTGTAATGAATTTCGCAGTTTTCAATCAAGAGAAAGAGGAGGGGGGGGGGGATGAATGGTTGAATACATGCACGTGTAATGTGGACGTGTTATATATACGCATGTGGGCAAAGAGAAAGAGGGATTCGCATCCCGTGCTATTCTCACACTGGCACCACCACCACCACCACCACTATTCGATGGTTGTTGATCGCCAGAGCGTTCAGCAACAGCAAGGTTTTCTGGTAATTACGGTGAGTGCCCGAAAACTACTACTACAAAGAAGAGAGAGAGAGAGAGATATCGTGCTTGGAAAACGTTTCGTCCTGCTCGAGTTGTGACGTTTTCAGGCACAGATTTGTTGTAGCTTCGAGCGGATACTTACTGAAGTGCTTAAAAAGAAACAGGCCCGAAGAAATCTATTCTAGAAGAAGAGCTTCTTGGCTATTTTCTGCCGTGAGGGAGCTAATGACGTTCAAAGAAGAACGGCAAGAAACACGCTGCTGAATAATTTCACGGGACGGGAAACGATCTTGTTCGAGTCTGATGCCCACTGATTATCGCGCTAATCTCGAAACCATTTTTTTTTAAAGATAAATACACATAATTGCCTTATATCCGAAGCGTAGCAACACAATGATTCATTACAATGCATTTCGAGCGACTGGACTCGTTATAGCTGCCGATCAATACGAATAATTACCGAAATCGGTAATGAAGTAACCAATTAAATTGATTAGGAAATAACATTGCCGTAATTATTTCATGACTTGTTTTTGCTCCAATGGTGGAATTTTATTATGATTCGAATTTCCGAGATAAATCAAAAGCCTTTCTAACCATAGGTCTGTGATGATTTCCTGTGAAAGTGAGAGGTGAACTGATTTCTGCGGAGGAGTGCCGAAGGTGCACAACCTCCTTCCTGTGGGCCAAATTCGGACTGGCAAAACAATTCCATCCTGCCCTCGAAAAGTGCTCCGGTAGAAAGGTATCAGTAGTAAAAGCTTACCATGTTTCCTTCATAAAAATACGGGAAATCGGGATCCAAATGAAACATCGAAAATTTCTAACATACCAAATATTTGAAATTTTATTTGACGCAGTATATGTGAATTTTTTAATTTATTACTAAATTGCACTCTTCTGTGGCAATAAATTTCCTATATATTTAATTTTTACTATTTTTTTTAAAGAATAAGGGATGATCTAACGAACTAACACAAAAAATCGAACCTCCCGATGCATCACTCTGGTCTAGAGCTCAGTGAGCTTCCTTCTTGTGAGAGTTTTATGCATGACCTTTTCATCATGGGTCTCTGGGCAAAGTAATGTTGGGGTGTCATTTTTAGCTGAAAATAACAGCTTATGAATATCTACATGCTTACGTTTCAAAACAGTAGTACCAGATCTCACCACATAGCCCGCCCCCCCCCCCTCCCGTATGGATATGGGCCTTGGATGGGCTCATGGGATAAGAGGGCACTGGTTCTATTTACAGCGCAGCTAGATTCTGAAAGTAGTCGCATTTTTTCCCATCCTATTTTACTTGAAAGCTTTATTTCTTCACACATCTCTGTGCCCCCCCCCCACCCAAAAAAATATCCCAGGAACGCAAGGGAGTCATATCGCTCCAAGTTTAGAACCACTGATGAAATACATACGTTACGGTAAATATGATAAATCGATTATTATACATACAACTGGTTATTAAGCATAATTACCAATCGTCTTTGTAAGTTTGATAAATTTATTATTCTTACCGGCGGTTATATACAATAGCCAAGTGTCGTTGGTTAATTTGATAAATACTTGAAATTTATCGCCTATATCTGTGATTAGTCACAAGTTCTAGTGTAATTTGAGAATTCGATAAATATGAAAAAAATTCCAAATGAGTCAAGTAGGCTATGTGTGATGAATGTAGTCGGGCCCCAATATAATAGTAACAAATTTTACGATCGAAACCCGATATAATGATGGAGGAATTATCATGTAGGATTTACCATGTTTACCAACAACGCGATGCTTGGGCATTGTGCGTAATCACCGGTAAAAGTTAAATTTTTTTAGTACTTATTAAATTCACCAACGACGCTCAAGTACTATGCATAATAGCAGGTAAAAGCGATAAATTTAGAAAAGTAAAAAAGAAAGTTTGATAATACAAATACAAATACAACGCCACAACAGGCAAAATGCCCAACGAGGTGGCTGATAAAAAGATGCCCATAAAAATATGGTTGTCATATGTTTCAAAAATACAGCAACCCAATTAAAAATGCAATTAACACAAATTATAAACAATATATACACATGATAAGATTTAGAGAAATTTATCAAATTTACTAAAACACTCGGCATTCATGCATAATAACCAGTCATTATGTATAATGGCCGATTTATCACATTTATCTTAACGCATTATGCTTGAAGTGTCGATTTTGCATGAAGCATCTAAATGAAGCAGTGTGTGTGTATGAGCGGGTTTTTTTTGGCAGCTTTCGTGACATTTTCCCACACCAAACATACAATTTTAACCAATATCATTCGATATCAATCCAATCCGAAACGGAGCCAAAATAGCAAAATAGTCCAGCTTAGAGCCACGCTCAACAGTTATTTTGGCGGGGTTAGGTAGGTATGGGGGAATTGAGCCTCAGAAAGTGATTCTCTACTTTTGTCTCTAATACATACTACATGCTATGTTTTCTAAATCGAATCGATGACGCGGTCATGACCGTTCCTTTCGGCAGTTCGTACGGGTATCTTTCATCTCGTGCGGCATGAGCAAAAGCATGAGCTCCAATGAGGAGGAGGAAGAGGAGGACGTAGAAACAAAAAGAAGATTCCCCGGAAAAAATAAAACGAGGAGGCAACAGTAAAAAGACGTAAACGTAGTCTCGGGTTGAGTGAGAAATGAAAGAACTGAAGAGAGAGAGAGTGAAGTGAAGAGGAGAAGATTGCTTCGGGTTCTCATCCAGGAGATACGATGAAAACTACAAATACAATCCTCAACTCGCAAGAATTCATTTCGTTTCGAGAACAGACAAAAAAAATGAGGATAGAAAATGGAAGAGAGGAAGGACACTGGCTATTCTCTCTCACACACACACATATATGAGACGA
This sequence comes from Pholcus phalangioides, assembly GCF_987345545.1. NCBI lineage: Eukaryota > Metazoa > Arthropoda > Arachnida > Araneae > Pholcidae > Pholcus > Pholcus phalangioides. Next base: position 49,790,101 of record NW_028301597.1, read on the forward strand.
GGAGAGAAGAAAAGTGTCCAATTCTGTTGGTCCCCATATCTTTTCGTAATTTGCAGACTGCGACTATTTCGGCTTCTTTCTTTTTCATAAGAGAAGGACACCTAAAGCGTGGGGCCACTTCCATATTACACCGAAACATTGCCAAAGAAAATTGTCAACGTTCTTTACAGACACATAAACCGTCACCGCCACGTTTTCCCTTTATTTATATCATAAATTCAAGAACAAGACTTATGTAATCTCATGGAGATCGGACCGGACTTGGACAACTGACAAGAGTGCAGTCGCAACTGGCGTAAAACGGCATTAAAATACGTTTACCCTCTATAGTGACATGTATATGTCAATACACATGGTCAAAAATGTCCATTATACCTATTTCTTATTTAATTTTTATTTTTTATTTTTTGATATTTTAGAAAGTATATCTTTTAGTCATTTCAGTACAGAATACGGATTGATTTCTCACTTTTATACAATCTCTCACTTATACGCTTATGTGTCTTTTTTCCTTGTACCCTTGCACCAACGCATAAGTGAGAGATAACTATACAATACTTTTTTTTTTATCTATAAAGAGTCGATTTCTTGTCAGTGTCATTTTGAGAGCTGCTGAAATTTTACGGGACCTCAGAGATTCATAAAATCACACAAAATTGAGGGATTGACGATAAAATTCAAGGTAAAAACTATTCCATTTTGCTAAGCAGAAATGTATCTGAAGAAAAAACAATTTTTTTCTGGATATTATGCCGAGGTGAACTCAGAAAGAAAAGTCAACTTGCTTCCGACGGGAATCTAACCAGTCCTCTAGCAAACCAGGCAAGTGCAATATCCATATACACCACTGGAGAGCTACTCATCTGTTTCATTTGCGTGCTGTGGCGTAAGGCACTAAAGTAGAGGCATAGTAGCCCCCCCCCCCTTCCTCAAACTGGGCAATTTATCTGCTTATAAATAACGTTAATATCAAGTCAAACTGTATATTTTACCCATAATAAATCATTTTAGCTAATTCAAAAATCCACTCTAATTACATTGCGGTGCCGATATGTTGTTTGAATTGAAAATATGCTAACAGCACCATTTTTGTAAAAAAAATTCAATACGTTTTTTATGGGAGTGAACCATAGAGAACCCTCTATGGCGTATAATTTCATTTTCACTTTAAACCAACTTGTTGAGAAAGCCTTTGCTAACACGTCATAAACATAATGCAGCAAGGATGGCAGTCTACTAGACGTACGCAGGAACCCCATTCTATAAACTGGAAAATAAATGCCCACTACAAAGGGCTCTTTTGTTGGGGAAAGTGTATGGGAATATTTTTGAACATCATTCAAAGTTAAAATTTGTCATAAAATACAAGCAAGTTCAGGAATTCAAAGTTCAATCATACTGTATGCCGTGGGACTGACACGAAAACAGACATCCGTATCTAGCCGGCCATTTTACGATTATTACCCTATCTTCATATTATTTTAACTTTTAGATACGCCGTATGAAAAAAAATATATATCAGTCTTGTACATTATTACTAACAAATGCAAATTCAGCGCAGGGATGTGTACGAGGTTCATGTACGGTTAATTAGTAGTAGTTAAAATAAGTCAAGGACCCCCCCCCCTTCCCAACCCAGAGCAATATTTCTGGAGGGACCTTCCGTTATTAAATTGTTTCTACAGTAAATATATGGTGAAAGAAACTTTTTATGGTGAATAAAATAATGTAGAAAGCCTCTTTTGCGGACAGCGGCAGGACAAAAAAATTCGTTCGTGGAAGGAGGTGACCGTAAAAAAGGGGTTTATTATTGAAACTTTCAAACCAAAAACTTAATTATTACAAAAGTAATAATTAAGTAAAAAAGGGTTACAAAAGGGTTGGTTGGCCGGATCTGCGGGTTGACCATTAAGAGGAGTTCCATTGTATTTAAAGGTTACCATTCCCATTCGGGGATTGTGGAAGACATGCATACGGATACTAAAAACAGCCACGAAATTGTTCCCACCGGGCACAAAATACGAGGATATTTCCCCGTACTTCACATGAGGACGTTATATATTGCATATTCTCACCTCTTTCTCTCTCTCTCTGTTTCTCTCTCCATTACATTCATGTATGAGTGGCATGTAGACATCCGACTTCAGGGATGCACAAACTTAAATTTAAAAGAAATTGAGGAATGAAGAACAGACAATAAAGCCAATTGGGAACGAAATAATATCGCTGATGACTGTGGAATTCAGATTGGTTCTTACTAGGAAAAAACAACAGAATTTTCGAACGAATCAATTGTAGATTATACTTCTTTGCGTTTCATGAAATGCATGTTTCTCCTCTCTTTGGTCGTCTATTTCCGGGAAGCGGCTCTCGACAAAACGTCACGGAATCTGAGATTCATCCATTGCTGTCTCTCTTTCTCTCTAGTGAGAAAGAAAGAGAGAAAGTGAGACGAGAAAGAGAAAAACACGACCCGGTTATGTTGTAGCCGTGTTGTTGGATGTCTCCCAAAGTGAAAGCACCACATCAATTTTAATCCGAGTTTCAGCGGAGAATTAATTGTTTGTTTTACTAAAAGTAGGAAAGAAAAACACAAACCTCACTGTAACAGATCGAGCCATAAAAAAACATCGAGCCGTTTTCTTCCAGCATCCAAAGCCAATTGTAAAATTAAGGAAAATTTCGAGCAACGCTTGAAGAGTCAGACCCGCGAGAAGAAAACGCTATTATTTTTGAGTATTAATAAATAGTTAATTTTACAGATTTAAGTAGACAATACTAGAGCTCTCACATAAATGTTGGGTGTCGGGGCTATTTCGTGACGGCTAGAAAATTTTATTTTACATTATTATTAACATTAATTTATTGAAAAATCAGTATAATCCTTTCAGACCCCGAATATTCATTTTTTTGGAATTTTAAAGGTATTTTTGCATTTTTTTTATACCAAAAAATGCATTAAAAACATAAATGTCAGCAAATCTTTATTTTTTCAAAAACAAAACAATCGCATTTTCTTTTTTGAAGAAATAATTCATTTCGTTTGAGTTTTTTCAGTCAAGATGATGCAGGGTCTATTCATCTTCACATAAAATTTTTTCCGGAATTACATTGCTAAATTTTATGGAACAAATCAGATTCTTTCAGGAAGTACTTTCTCCTGAAAGCCATCTTAAAAATCACCTGAATTTTCAACTACAAGTGATGCTCTCTGATGAAAGTTCCTAAAAAGTTCATGCTCACCATCTTTTTAAATCAAAACTTACACAATCCTTCAAGTCAGGACTTAACTCCCTGAGGTCAAAAGAAAAACGCTACAGTGAGTAAAAACTACCCACACATTTGTTGCACCAGCGTCTGAAATGGTTAAAAGGAGCCGCTGAAATCTGAAACAGTGTTCCGTAAGTGGGCAATATCGTCTTGTTCTCAACGTCGTATTGAGAGGAGGATAGGGCGAAAGTGCAAGGAATGCGGTGCACCCGGGTTGCAGGTTGTAAGGGGCGGCAACGTAGACTTTAGGTTTAGACTAAAAGTTTTCAAAAACTTCACACAGTAAAAGTTCAGATATGACATTACGCTTTTGAATCATACCTCGGCAATGGAGATGTTGAGAAAACTGGAGGAAACCTTGGGTTACCATCATTGACACTTGGCGAAAATGGGTCAAATTCGACTCATGACGGTCTTGTTAAATTTTTGATTTTTATTATCCCGGTGTATTCTCAGACCTGCAACGTGATACTTACATAAACACGAAAATCCAGTCACCAGCTATTTATGAAAGCCAGGTGGCAGCACCAACATACGACAGCAGGGGAAACAAGCATAACTCTGACAACGTAAATACGCTAGGACTGCACATATGCACTCAGAACACACGTTCCCTTGCGTGCAGTAATTCATTAGAAATACTCCAGAGGAATGTTTACGAGGTGCATGCACGGTGAAGTGGTAGTATGTACCGAAAGAAATTTCAGAATTAATTTTTTTATTTTGATTTTTAATTAATTTATTTTTTAATTAATTTAAATAAAAAATAAAGGGAACATATTAATTATTATTTTTTATTTTTTTAAATAATTCCTTAACTAACTAACTTAATTAATGGATCTGAGTTCTTCTCGAGGTTTATTGGAGCATTTCCGACTTGCGAGCCGGTATTCACAACTGAAACAGTACGTAAGTCGGAGAGTGGTCTTATGATAGAATTACGAAACTATTGTATTACTAGTGTATAACGCGAACATATATTCACAAAGAAACGTCAATGAAATTTTCATTGATATTCAGATAAATTAATTCACGCAACAACACTCGCATTTAACTGAAATTTGATACAAATTTTCTTAATTAAATATTTCTCAGCTGTTCAAAAGAGAAAATCTTTTAGAGCTGAAGCTATAAATAAATGCAGTTCCAATTGCACTTGAGTATAAGCAAATTTATCACAAAACATCTAAAACTAAAAAAACCATTGAAAAAAAGAAAAGAAACAATTTCAATTTCATTCCATAAATAATAAATTTCAATAACTTCTCATAAATATACGATTAATTTTTAATTCGAAATTCTTTTTCATTAAATAGAAAAGGTCTCAAATTCCCATTTAATTCATTTTTATATCATTTTATTCTATATCGCATGTGATAAAAACTGTAGAAATATGGACATTTCGAGACATGAATTAGATAAAGAAACTGGATATGATCTTGATCGTTCAAGAGTTTACTACTACCACGATACGCATTTTTCTATTATTATTATTAAATAATACAATAATTTCTCTTTTATTTTTCTTTGAATAATAAGACATTGAAACTCGACGCAAAATCAAATAAGGAAGAGGAGGGGGAAAAAGCTTTGAAGGTCATAAAATAATTAGAAATTCTTTATTTTCTTGCTGTTTTTGGGATCAATTTACCGTTTGGGAATCAAGAGAAAAAAATGGGTTCCCTCGACGTGATATCGACTAAATAATCGAAGAAGAGAGGGAAAAAAAATGTACAAAGTTAATTATATATTAACTATTAACGAGAGTTTTCAACAAGAAAAGAGCATTAAAAAGCATTAGCAGGTCCGATGCGATGTTTCGAGTTGTTTTGCTCGAAAACTTGCTTAACATCAAGGTAAACATCTTGATAATTGTGCAAAAATGAATCATTACTTATGTTAAAGTGCATTTATAAATTTCTGATTGTCGGTGTCGGTATCATCGTAATGATTCAAGTAGTTGTAATAATAACACGGGCTGTACCATGAATTCGTGACTATGCAGTTTAAAAATTCATATAAATAGAAGGAACTGTTATATTTGAATGCGGTTTGCGAAAACGTTATTCTCACGAAGAGTGGGGTTGTTCCCCTCCATACATAACAACTTAAATTTTTGTCGATAGAGGACGCTGCATGAAGGTAAATCACTGAAAATATGCAAATCAGAGCCTCGCAAAACGCAAGGTGTGCAACTAACAGCTCACTTCTGAATTTCCCTGTTGTTGGCGCTTTCATAAGATTTTCCTTTGTGATGTTGACATTGGTAGATAAAGCACTATCGGTGGTGTTTTTTTCCACGACAGCCACAAGCTTACGAACGTTTCGGACACAGAAAAGATTGGAGAAAGGTTCGGGTCCAAAATTCCGTTATTTGCTTTGGTTCATTGCCCTCTATCGACAAAAATTTGAATTAAACATTTTTCTGCACCTGAAATAATTCCCTTTCGTGAGAATAACTTTTTAACAAGCGCATCCAAACATACAAATTTCTTTAATTTTTATGAATTCTTAAACTATTTACGAATTTATGGGACACCCTGTAATAAAAATGTCATACCTGATTTAAAAATGTTAAAACTTATTTTGTCCAACATTTCAAAATTTTCTACGAGATTTTTTTAACTTTCTATGCTTTATTTTATTAACATTTTAGTTCCCATTTTTGTCGATAGGGGAAGCTGCATAAAACCAAATCACTGTAAATATGCAAATCAGCATCCTATAAAATGCAGGGTGTAAGAGTAAAAAAACCTCATTTCTGACTTTTCCTGTTACTGGCGTTTACATAAGGTTTTCATTGTGATGTCGACGTTGGTGGATAAAGCACTATTGCTTAATATGAGTTACTTACCCCGACAAAGCGAATGTGATTCGTCATACGGGGGCTTCCCCGGAGAAAGCATTTATTTCCTCAATTTAAAAAAAAATTACATATGTTAACATATATACATTCTGTGATGTTGCACCTCAGCCACGAATCACCAGCTGTAGCTTTCCGAACGTTTCCGACACAGAAGAAATTGAAGAAAGGTTCAGGTCCAATGACTCCTGCGAGAGCTGGTTTCCTTCGCCCTCTATCGAAAAAAAAAAATTTTAACTTTTTTTTTTGTACCAAAAAATATTTCGTGTGTGTTAGAATAACTTTTTCTCAAACCGCATTCAAATTTTTCGATTACTTCAGTTTTTATGAACTTTTAAATTTACAAATTGACGTGAAACCCTGTATATAAAACCTGAAACAACTCTGTCACCCATAAAATTTATATAAATTCTATTATTTAACTTAAATTTATATAATTTTTTTTAAACTACCTTATGCAGTCGGACCTCGGCAAATGGTGCAAAATATGACAAACCAGCAATGTGTCCATGCAATTTAAGTGAGAAAAATCGGATGAATGAATACCGTTTTAGAATAAAAGCCGCTTGCAATGAATGCTGATTCTCAATCGAAAAAAATTAAATGTAAATCGCACTCCTGAATTGGACACCAAATTTTTTAGAAATTTCAGGGTCAAAATCTATAGGTGCGTAATGTTTGTATGAAATGACCACTTAAATGAATAAACTACATAAATTGATATTACGCTTTCGGTCAAAATAATATTCCGGAAACAGTTATTTTCCGGATATTATGCTGAGGTGAGCTCGGAAAGAAAAGTCATCACGTCTCCGCCGGGACTCGAACCCAGGCCCTCTTGCATTGCGGGTATGCAAGAGGGCCTGGGTTCGAGTCCCGGCGGAGACGTGATGACTTTTCTTTCCGAGCTCACCTCAGCATAATATCCGGAAAATAACTGTTTCCTTGATATCTCTGGCTGGGAAAAAAAGCCATCTAAATCTCTCAAAATAATATTCATTCGACAGGTACGGCTGCATAAAATCTATTTGTTTTTTTAACTCATTACTTTGTTTATTTTATTTTACATGCGTTTGTTTCATTTTGAATACTTATTTATAAATAAGTAATGAAATAAATTTCATTTTGAATACTTATTTCATTTGTTTTTTGTATGAACAATTTATCATGAAACTATTTCTTGTTATGTGACGTCATGGCCGGATTTACATCTATTAAGATCTTTTATCAATTTTATTTTCATATACCTTTAATGAATGCATAACAAATATTTCAGATTGGAAATGAATTAAAACCCACTCAAAATTGATATAGCAAACGCAATAGGAGCATTTCAAAATATATATACGTATTTATCTCATATTGTTTTGTTTGTGTGTGTGTTCATGAAAATTTTCTTCTTTTTTTTTCGGTCCTGAATTTTAAAATTTTTATTTAACATCCATGTTTTATAAGACTTTTTTTCCTTCAGCCACGTAGTTGGGCATTTTGCCTGATGTGGCCTTCGTGTTCGCATTTCTAAGTATCCTGTTGAAGGTTGTCCTGCTCCCTGAAATTTGCTGTTCACATACGCGTCCCAAAATTAGAAAACCGCAGAAAACAAACTTCAGCCAACTACCACCTCGCCGCCAAAAGGAGTTTCGGACAAGGATCCTCGAGAGGAGAGTTCATTACGATGGCCGCGGACCACACACAGCGGCAGTGCTTTCCACTACTACAGTGGAATCTCACCGAACGGGCACTCCCCGTTAAAGGACACTTTTCTGATCCCCAGAATAGGGCTTTTATGTATCGCTTCACATTTCACTTCCCGTTAGCGGACACTCGATAATGGAGAGTAAAATGAACCAAACTCTAATTTACTGATTTTTGGTCAATCGAGAATTTATCATATTCAACTAAGATTATGTTCAATCTCAACCTAGCGTTGGTAAATATGATAAATCGTCAATTAATTACTTAATTAACTGAACATAACTAAAGTCTTAGATGGTGAATTTGAATGGTCATGTTGGTTTAGTTTTGTTTGTTGATAACGGGTGAAGAAAGCCAGCATTTTAAGCCAGAAGAAAGCCTCTTATTTTAATTTAATCTAATTTTTGTTACAAAATATGTGTAGTACACGTATCACGTACAGGTGAAAAAAATTAATTGGTTTCATGAAGAGAAGAAAGGTTATAAGTTTTTCCATACTTATCAGACTTTCCAACTTTATTTGGGAATTATGCATAACCACCGGTAAATATGACACAAATGTAGTGAAATTTAATCAAACTTTCTCTATACAGACGATTGGTGATTATACACATAACCACCCGTGTATCACTTTTACACACTGTAACATATACATTTTAACATTAAAGTTTATAGAAACCAATTGCGACCGAAGACGAACGTCGTATAAATATGAAAGCCATATAAGAACCAGGTTCCAGTGTATATCTTACCTCCCCAGTAGCAGAAAAAAATTTTGGTCCCATGGGTGCCCGTTATCGGGAGGTTCTACTGTACTACTTAACTATACATGCACCTCGTACGCATTTCTTTGCGGAATTTCTCATGAATCGGTACAAATCGGAAAGTGATGCGTGTGCATATGTGTAACCTATTTATATTATCGGAGTTGTGCTTCTTTGTGTCCTGCTGGTGCCGCTATCTGTCTTAGAACTTTCCACTTCCTAGGGCTTTCAACTCCAGAAACCGAAACAGCCATTCCCCGTGCGAAATTTAAAAATATGTAAGCAAAATCCGTACAGATATAAGTCCACGCGGAATTTTGCCTATGTCCCCCTGCGAAGTGTCCACGCCATCACAGCGAATGTACAAGAACGAGAGGAGGAGGAAATGGAGATACACCAGCTCTTCTTCATAGGAACATCCATCCATCCATCGCATCTCGCAAACAATATATATCGTTGTTCCAAATCAACTTCGCTGTACCATCGTCGGGAAACGAGAAAATGAAAACAGGACAAGGCTCCACGAAAAACTAATATACATCGGTCCCTCGTTTTCAGGGACTTACAAACAACTCGGCGACACTTTTTTTCCATCTCTCTCTTCTCTTTTCGTTCTTCAGGTATATATATATATATATATATATAAAATAGGAAGACACAGAGAAATATACACATACACATACATATTGAGGCAGAAAAATAACATACGAAAAAAAAAATTATATATAAAATGGGAAACAAAAAAGCGAAGTTAATACTGAACCCTTCCCCCGAAAATTGAAAGTGAAGCACAACCTGGTGTAATACACTTTCCCTGACGAAGCAATGTCAGTTATCAAGGTTTGTGCAACAAATTTAATATTAGCAAGGGATAGTAGAAGAGAGAAATTGTATATATACTGTGTATATATAAAAAAAAAAAAAGGCGAAGAAGAGAGAGAGAGAGATGGAGGATAGGCAAGAGAGCGAGAGAATCCCCTCTTCTCCGAATCCGCTAAAATTAGACTTCCGCAGCATCAAGAAAAGACAGAGTGTATACGTATGTACAGAGAGAGAGAAAGAAGAGTGAAGGCATGATGAATGACATTCGGGCGACACACGTCCAATTCCGAGCAAAAGACATCACTTTCACTGCCGAGGATACGAGTAGACGGAAAAATTGGTGCACTGATTTGTCGAGAGTGGCAACCGAGTGAAAACATTACACGGCACGAGGAATAACAAAACATTAAAAAAAACACTACTCTACCCTATATCCCATGCACAAACTCTCGAGGCACGGATGAGACGAAACCAAAAAAAAAAAACATCATTTTTTTCCCCGTTAGAAAACAAAAATTATTACGTATTTTCCAGCTGTGGAAAGTCATGGCCTGCCTACCTACGTTGGAAATATTTCTCTCCGAAAACTCGGCCGAGAGATCAGAGTAAACTAAACTTATTTGTCCCACCACCTCTAAGAAAAATTAAATATTAAAGCAAGTCTATAAGATCTTACGTCATACATGCTGTGGCCCGCGACCTCAAACCTAATTTTGTAATGAACTGATACTGAACATTAAGCGGCATAACATCAGATCACTTAAGTGATCCACGATGCAGTTCCACATCACTTAAGCGATACCCGACGCATTAATACATCACACGACAAAGCTCCACATCACTTCAGCGGCCTGCGGCGTATGAGTGATTGTTGCCATTTGAATTTTTCTAAATTTTTGTTGCTCTAAAGGTAAGAGGTGATACTGCCCACTTTGGAAATACTACTACTACTGCTTAACTGTGCATGCACCTCGTACATATTCCTCTACGGAATTTCTAACGAATCGGCAAATGCCGGAATGAGTGTTTTGATTGTATGCGTGGCTCTAACGTATTTGTGTTGTCGAGTTGCACTTGTTTCGTGTTGCCATGTCTCCCATTTTTTAAGTAAACATGAAAATGCTTGAATTTTCATGTTATGTCAGTATTGTGTTGTAGGTCTGCCTGCTCTCTGAGGAGAGACTTTTTCAAATGGGAGACCGGCTCGCATTCGCGTCTCGAAACTGGAAAACCACAGAAACTTCAACCGACCACCATTATGCCGTCAACACGGTTCGAACATGTATCCTCAGAGCCCATCACGATGGCCACACGACCACACAACGGCTACTTTGGAAACACTGATGTAGATATTGATTACAAAAAAATAGTGAGAACTATTTCACATATTTACTGTTTCAGGGCGGGAACATTATGAAGTTTCTAAAAACAATACTTTCTATCCCTTAAATATAATCTTAATGTTGAAATTAAAAATTCTATCACTCACGATGAAAAAGACACTAAAGTATTTTTTTATCCCTAATCTAAATTCCATCAAAAAACGTTCGATCAAATATCATAAAAATGAAAAAAATTGCATTAAAAACTTGAAAAATAATATTCATTATATCATCAATAGCCTACTGTATTCATTCGAAATTACATTTCCACCTAATCTACCAATTTAGTATTATCTACATCGGACAACGGTTCCGATAACTGCTATGAAAACATGGGAGTGGGGGCTTTTTTATACGGCTCTACAATTATTGTCAGCTTATTGTAATATTCTGTGGATTAAAAGAAAACTTTGGAGACCTTTACCCAGATCCGTTCATGTAAATGGGATCTCAAAACCCATGTTGTGCTAAAACTTTCTTAGCGATGATAACAATGGAGAGATCGTCGTCGTCGTCCCCCATGGCAATCAGCGACAGTCTCCTTAAAACAATACGAAAGTAATAATAAAAAGAATCACCATGAGATAATATTCATCTCATTGATGGAAAAACACAAAATGATACGCTCCTTCGAATTCAATTACCAAAAATAATTCCTATGATTCGTATCATCTCCGCATCAAAGAATAACACCATTTAGATCAGAAATATTCTTTTCCAGTCACGATAAGGATGATTCGGATAAGTGCGATTTACGTGCATGGGGTGTGTGTGAAAGTGGTGAAAAGATTGTTCTAAATAATCATAAGATGGAGATTATGTTCCTCTCGTGGGGTAAATAGTATATATCCTTCAGTGAATACTCCATTACCGCTTTCATCATAGGTTTTGCTATCAGGCTTATATTCGATTATATAGGTATTCGACCGCAAGAATGAGTTTTTTTTTTTTTTTTACGTGATATGAGGGATGCCAAGCTAGCAAAACGACGAGTGTACAACATTACAGAATTTACATTCAATCATTGGCAATTTTTCAATTACATTTCGAAAGATGAGTAGCAGCACCGACTACATCACGCGCACACGCTGTTAGATTTGTTACGTGCTCTGCTAAGCGACGAAGCAACAAAAACGAACTCTGCGCGACCAAGATAAAAAATTATCGTGCTCTGAGCAACCAAATCACATTTTCCATTCCTCACTTCGACAGTAGAAGATCGACCCTTATGATATCATAATTGCTAGCGACTGTGACTCTGCAATCCATCTACGCAGAAAATCCGAATTTGGAAGAGACCTAGGTCTACTACAGTTTTTCATTGAGACAAAAATGGCATAAACAATCGGGGGCGGCGCGAGAAAAAAAATCACCACCCGTGTGGGACCTATTTTTGGAGCATCACCCCCTCCCCCTTGGAGAAAGATCTGGTCACTCAAATCACGACTGAATTGATATTGGTCGCACAGAGCACGACACACGTGTGAAGGAGCAGATTCTAATAAATAATCATGACTGTAGACAGCTCAGAACAAGAGAACTCAAATTATAAACTCCCCCCAGTGTATATTGATCAGGAATATTATAGAATATCTTTTTCTCAATCCTCAAAGTCGAAAAAGTGTGCAGTTAATTTTTTTTTCTTTTACTCTTTCTCTCAAATAGGTTTCGGATTTCAAACTGAAAATAAAGGTAATGCAATTTATTCAAGCTTATCCGAAGCATCGATATGCGGTCCACAGCACACGAAACTCGCATAGTGTCAAAGAGGGGTTGATCATCAGAGCCGTGGAAGAACAACAACAACAAGAAAGAAGAGTGCCGTCAGAGAAATGTCCAGAAACTTATGTCTTATCTTCATAAAATGGGAATGAGAGCGAGAGAGAGTGAACACAATATGAGAAGACGCGCATGCGTTCCCGCACGTAAACGCTAATGGATTTTAGAGTTTTCGCCGTTCGAAAAACATTCGAAGCGGGAGTAGTGTGTGTATACGAGTTTTACAAAAGAGAGAGAGAGAGAGAGGGAGGCTCGTAACGCAGGGAGTAGCTGTCAGACTTCGTTAACAAAAGAGAAAGGCACATACATACACTTGCACCTTTTACCTTGCACTTTGCCCAGAAAACACGAAGTAAATGGAGACGATGCCTGAGAGTGGGAGAGAGGGTCGAGTGATGAAAAAGGGCAGCAGAGTACAACACTAAGGTGAACTTATCGCTGAGAGAGAACTTGGGCAAAGAGGGTTGAAAACATCCAAGAAAACCCTACAGAAAATTTTTTTGCTGCTTCTTGTTCTTCCAGAGCAATCGACTTAAGTAGTTAACAGCACTCGGGCTGCCCTTCTCTTAAGAATCCGTACGTACATACACTCACACGATCTCGTGTTTACCCATTTTAGGAATAAAAAAATCATTTTTTCCTCTTTTTTTAGAATTTCGGCTTTTAGTCGTCCTAAAGAGGGAAGAGAATCGGAATTGCGTGTAGACAGAGAGAGATTTTTTTTGTTGAAAATCCTTTTAAACACGTCGTCAAAACATTTTATGAGGTGACGAAATGTTTTTCAGCGGCTTGTCGAGGCTCGTTTTATAATCAAACTTTTCACCATCTTTTCTCTCTGCAGATACTGTACTTACGGTATATGTATCACATTATAGAGGGATAGAGAGGGTAAAGGGTTAGGAGATGGAAGGAGAAAAATCGAGGCACAGACACATAATTGGGGAAGAAGAAGCAGTCGTGCGCTTTGTGAACGCGGCGTAAACTGTCGAATAGTATTAAAAGACTTTCGGAGAAGAGTTAGACAAAAAAAAAAATTACGGAGGTGAGTGAATGAGCATTTGTGTGAGTACGTCAGTGAGCAAATGAGTCACCATGTGAGCAATTGAGTGGCAAATACAAATACAAGGCCACAACATGCAAATTGCCCAGCAAGGTGGCTGAGAAACAGATGGCCATAACAAATATGGATGTGAAGATAGAGCAAAGTCTTTTCTCTCTGCGTGTACCGTACTTATAAAATATGTATCACGTCGTAAGGGGTCGTCAGCATCGGGGGGGGGGGGTTCGGATTTGCTGACTTTTGATGACAAGGGGGGAGGGGGGGTTTGAAGGTTGCTTACGTCATCGACCACCCCTTTTCGAAGATATGAAATATGTTAAGCAGCTGACGAAATTTTGCTGACGGGGGGAGAGGGGTCAGTGTTTTGCTGACAAGGGGGGGGGGTCAAAAATGGCTGAAAATCTGCTTACGTAATACTTGAATGGCCCCTAAAGAGATAGATAGATGGTAAAAGGTTAAGAGATAGAGGAAGAAGAAGCGACCATGCGCTTTGAATGAGTCATGACCTGTCGGGTAGCATACAAAGACTTTCTGTGAACAGGTAGAGAAGAAAAGCATTTCGGAGGTGAGTGGATGAGAACAATTGAGCAAATCAGTGAGAAAATGAATGAGTGAATGAATAAGTCAGTGATAATGAGAGAAAGATAGAACTTGGGCAAAGTGGGTTGAAAACGTCCAATAAAACCCTGCAAAAAATTTTTTTACTGCTTCTTTGATCTTCAGAGCAATCGACTTAAGTAGTTAACAGCACTAGGGCTGCCCTTCCTCACGTACATACACTAACACGATCTCATGTTTACCCATTTTAGGAATTTAAAAAAATCAATTTTTTTTTCTTCTATTTTCTTTTTCAGAATTTCGGCTTTTAGCCGTCCTAAAGAGCGGAGGGAATCGGAATTGTGTGTGTAGAGAGAGAGAGATTTTTTTTTGTTGAAAGTCCTTTTAAACACTTCGTCCAAACATTTGATGACGTGACGATATGTTTTTCAGCGGCTGTCGAGACGCGTTTTATAATCAAAATTTTCACCATCTTTTCTCTCATATGTATCACATCGTGTAGAGGTAAAAGGTAATGAAATGAGGTACAAAATTAAGGGGAAAAGAACGGGCCATGGTCTTTGAACGCGGCATAATTTGTAGAATGGCACTGAAAAACTTTCGGTAGTGGCAAAGTGATCAAGTGAATAGTGAGTAACCAAGTTATCAAGTGAGTGAGTGAATGAGTAGTTGAACAAGTCAGCGAGCGCAAATGAGTGAGTGAATGAGCAAGTCAGCGAGCGCAAATGAGTGAGTGAATGAGCAAGTCAGCGAGCGCAAATGAGTGAGTGAATGAGCAAGTCAGCGAGCAAATGAGTGAATGAATTAGCCAGTTGATTAGTGAATGAGTGATTGAATAATCGAGTGACGAAGTGAGCGAATGAGTGATTGAATAAGCGAATGATCAAGTGATCAAATGAGTGAGTGAATGAGAAATTTAAAAGTCAGTGAGCAATTAAGCAAGTCAATGAGCAAATAAGTGAGCAAATGAGCAAATAAGTGAGCAAATGAGCAAATAAGTGAGCAAATGAGCAAATAAGTGAGCAAATGAGCAAATAAGTGAGCAAATAGGTAAGTCAGTGATCAAATGAATGAGTGAACGAGCAAGTGAGTGACAAAGTGAGCAAGTCTTTTCTCTCTGCACATGCTGTACTCATACACAGTATATAACATCACAGAGAGAGGGTAAAGGGTTATGAGACGGAGAGAAATGTGGAGGTACATACATACACATAATTGAGTAAAAAAGAAGCGGCCATGCGCTTTGAACGCGGCATAATCTGTCGAACGGCATTAAAAGGCTACCAGAGAGGAGGTGGAGAAGAAAAAAAATTACGAAGAGAGTTAAAAGCCGGATTAATTAAAAACAAGTTCATTAACGACTAATTGAATGAGACTACGTTTACGTGATTGGAATGACATAAAGCGGAATAATTGACAGCGACTGCAGAAATGTGACGGCGCCGACGACAGAAAAGCGCCATTTATCTTTTTTGTTGTTATTATTCTATTACTTTTCTGTCGATTTCATAATGATGTATTGCCAATTTATTTTGCTACACTGCGTTTCCGCTGAATAAAATCTTTTCATCGTGACGTATATATTTTTTTTCTGCTGAGAACGACGCTCTATGATTTTATGTGAGCCATCGCAAAATATTTTATTAATTTTATTTCAAAATGAAACTAATAATCCGAGAAAGAAACCATGTATTCAATTTTTTTATTTGATATAATTGGTGTTTTTAGAAATAAAATACAATGAGCAGGGAGTGCTCCCACTCAAAAAATTAGAAAAAGTAAGACGGGGGCGATACTCCGCTAAGACAACATAATCATAGCCTTATGAAAAAAAAGAAAAATAAATACTTTTTTTCTTTAATTTTCAGGTATCATAGTACTATTGCAGTATCCTATAAGATTGACTGGAGCCAAAGCAAAATGATAGAAATGGCTTGGTAACAGGAATTATTTTGGGCCAAAACAGCGTACTAGCTACCACAGGTAATTCTTTTCTGCCTCTCCTCACAATATATTACGTTCTTTTTTCGAGGAGTCTTCCAAAGTCCAGTTTGTCAACTCTCTACCTTTGATGGTTTGCAAATTATGAAGACTAGTTTTCTGAGAATGATGCTTCTTCGAGACCACTTCAAAAATCACAATGCAAAATGCGTAAATTACAATTTCCAATGTAAATGAGTGAAGGTTAACCATATGGTTTTTACCGCGTTGTCGATCCTTTTTTTAATGGGATTTGTTTACAGTTTACTGTTCAATGCCAGCAACATTCCCTTTTGGCAAATGAAGCAACTTTCGTCTCTAGCTCTTTGCAGATCTTTGTAAACACTGGTTATGACTCTGCATGTCCTAAAAATACAGGAGACAATTGAATGCTATTGGGAAGTATCAGAATAACCAAACCTAAAATAGGCCTATGTATCCAACTGCTTTGTTTCGCAAACTGTTGTTTCACCTGTACACAAAAAACGTGCACCTTAATTTTGAGTGGTGAATGTTGGTAACTATATAATGAATAGTCCAAGACAAAATTAAGTAGTAAATACAAAACGATTTTTTCTATGCAGATAGAAGTTTTAATGAATACTCAAAACATTGGCACAAAATGCGTTTTTGAACACTCAAACTAAGCAAAAGAAAAATTAATAAACCATATGGCCCGTAAGCACCCCCAACTAACATGAAAAAAGCGATAAAACATGCTTTGGCGGAATCATTAATTGCAATCTACTACATTTGTATTATTTGACAATATTTTGATATGATCCCTATTCATTTAAAAAAGTTACACAAATTTTATTGGAAAGATTTGGTTAAAAAAAGTAGGAAAAGTAGGACAATTTACCAAAGAGTACGAAAAGTAGGATAAGTGGAAGAGCCCCGAATGAGTGTTTATATATATATATATTGATAATTTCATGCCACTCTAAGATTTTTAACATTTTTCATCGAGACCTTGTACCACTTAATACCAGTCATGCTTTTCAACCTAGATCAGGGTGTAACATTCAAAATCCGAATCTTTTTGTCATCATTAAGAGTATGGAAAGTATCGGAACAATATGTAAATGAAAGTATATTTTCTTGATAACACATAAGAATGATAAGCAAAATTTGGAAACATTTTCATCACGGATTATCATGAACCGTTTCCGTAAAATCAGATTTTCAACATGGTCAAGAAGTTCTGCAGTGATACTAATTACAGAACAGTTGAATAATGTAGTGGCTAAAATTAATTATATATCATAATTATAAATTATCAAAATTTTTGAAACAGTTTCGCAACTAAGGTTAAATTTTAAGAATTGTGAAAAATCAACTTTTTTTACAGTCTCCGTGTACTAAAAAAGTTACAATTATTCAAATGTAGACCCCCGATCTGAAAAGTTATTTGCAGAAAATTTCCTATATTCAAATGCAATATTTATCGAGATATTAAACGAAAGCATGTTATTGCCGTAGATCAATAATTAAGAGCTCTCAGTAAAAAGCTTCCAAAAACTTGAGAATTTTTGGAAGAGGTTTTTCACTCCTTACTATTGTCTGTATAAGATGCTGAATTCAGTCGCTTGCCAATAAATTTCTTCAACACAAAGTAGCCGGAGAAAATCTGATTCATAAATATTGTTTAAGTGTCTCTATCAAACTATTACATGTATAATTAATGCATGTATCATGAACTCAGAATCATCTTGTGTATGGTACGAGTCAACTGATATAATACAGGGCATGACAAAATCAAAAATATATTCAAGCACCAGTCAAATTTCCTGAAGACAAGCATAGTGTTATTGCTCAAGAAAAAACATTCCTATACAATGGGGTTTTTTTTTCTATTTTTGTGTGACTTTATATAACTCCTCCCCATGTTAAAAGACATACTATAATGAAATCAGAAAATTTGATGTCAGCCTTAGACTCTATTTCACCAATCACATTTAGAAAATTTTAGGTGTCGATACAGATTTTCTAGTCGTCAAGACGACCTGACGCCTGGGGTTTTTCATCCCCTGATATAACATAGTGCTCTAAATGAAGAGATGTCAACGCCACTGAAAAGTTGAGTAGTGCCTACTGTTATCAAAAAACGAATGGGGTATAAGAATTATTTAAGCAAAGTAACATCGTCATGGACACGAATAGATTTATTTTTTCCTTCACAAAATTTTAGTTCCGTGGCGTGAGAAATGGAATATATCAAGAGAAAATGAGAAGTGAAAATTGTCGCTATATAAGAAAAAGAGGAAGAAGAGGAACACCTCTTGCGGTTATTTAATCATCACGAGTTGTTCTTCCAATGAATACGAGAAAAATGAAAGGGGGAAAAAAGAATCATTTTTGGTGGTTTTTTTTGTGGTGTATGAGAGGCTTTCGTGTGAAGAAGCAACAAACGAAAGCCTTTGACGTGATACGCCATCATCAATTTGTTTTTCTTCGCTCATGAAGATTGTCAGTGAACGAGAAAGTGAGGGTTGTTTTTTTTTTTTCGGAATATACCTCATTCATCTTTTTTTTCAATTTTTCTATTCTATTCTTGATGGTAAGAAATCAGTCAAAATGTTGAGAAGAAATCAGGAAAATAGTTTTTTTGGTCAAGAAATAAATATCGTTGGCAATATCCAGAAATTACGTCATTCAGAACTTGTCGTTGATAGTTGGATGCGAATTACCGAAAAAAAAGTAGAAACCTTACATAAAAAAGGATATAAAAATTGCATTATGTGTGCGATTGTCTACTAGACTGAATTTAATATTTAAATAATTTTCAAATAATCTTTACCATGATAGCCGTATCAAGCTCACCCTTTTTCATCAGGTGGCACAGTTCAACTTCCACGGCACACATAAATTGAGATTCTAAAAAAATTGCACTTTTAATTATTTAATTTATATGAATAAGTATTATTATTTATTGAAAAGGAATTTAAAACTATTTCCAAAAAAAATTTCTGGAAAAAAAAATAAATTTCAATTAGATAGCCATATATATGAACTAGAAATATTTTCTAGGATATTTTTTTTTGGACAGTCTGGACCCATTTTTGACGGTCCTTCTAATTTGTGACTGTCGAATTAAGCATTTTCTTTTATATGTGACAACTGGTTACTTGAGTAACATATTTACGATTTTTCAAATAATTGAGTATTAATTTAGACCGTTTTTCTTTGTAATTAATACAAATTTCCAATTGATCAACTTTTTAATTAATATGAATTGACTTAATTCAATTAAAATAATTAGTAATTATGATTTTGAGGGATCCCATATGCCATGTGACAAAAAAATTGATAAAAAAACAATTTTTTCTGATTTTTTTAAATTTCCGTTCAGGATCATGGGAAAAAAAATACCAGATCGAAAATCAAGATTGAGTGTTTTTCAGGATAAGAAAAAACGGACTTACCATCAACAGATGCTTGTTGGGTTGATCTATAGAGGAAAAAAAGTATTAAACCTAAAAAAAAAATATATTTCCTTCTTGTTGAAATTAGCTAGAGAAAGCTTAGAGAGAATCTTATTTGTTCGAAAATCAGAATTTTTGTCATCAAAATAACAACCACCACGATATCAGGAAAAATAAATCGATGTCGGATTTCACCACGCAATAACAAAAGAAGCGATACATTTTCAATGGGGGTAAGAAATCTGTCAATAGGAAATGCATTTCCAATGTACAAAGGCGTGAGAAAAATGCAAAAAGTACAATGTGCAACTGCAGTTATAATGTTCAGACTATCAATATTTTTCATGGATTGCACACGTCTCCGATGAAATACCTTAAAAATAATTTGTATTTGCTATAGATTATGATTATATATTTTAGTGTTTGTTTTATATTTTGGACGCTAATTACTGGAAAAATAATTAAAAAAATTGCATCACGTCTAGTTTTTGAGATAAAGCGGGAATTAAATTGCAATGGTAATGCATAGGCAGCATACAACCCACACATTGAAACTTTGCGCTATAAACAAATATAGTGAATCATTCCCAAAGACATTCATTCTCAAAAACAATCATTCCCATTGATTTTCGGGTGATGTTGGGGGGTGCCGATTCCGAATCTGGCATTGGTTTTGTCATATTCACTACTTTTTGAGATAAAGTGAAAATTGAATTTCAATGGTAATACCATAAGCAGCATACAAATCACACTGAAACTGTGCATTATGAATAAATATGGTAAATCATTGGCAAAGATACTTCGATGATTTTAGGGCCTATCATTATAATGGCAGAGCTAGGAGATAAATGTGAAGTACGTATATATGAGGTGATAAAATAAAAGTAAAAATTCCAAAATATCTGGATTTTGAGTTATTTCTCACAAAATATGAAATCGTTTTGTAAAAATGCCTCTTGTGATAGAAAAAAAATGCGCCGAAAATAATATAAAAATCAGTTATCGAAACTAAAAAAAGCTTTCAAAAAAGTATTTTTTGTAGACCGGTGTTATATAACGAGAAATGTTTTTGAAATTTTATTTCAAATAAAATTTAATTATGTAATTTTATTAGAAAAATTCTTATTCTTTACATTTTATGGCTTACCTACACTTATATGTGTAATGAAACATAATAAAACGAAAATCGAGAGTTAGTAGTGAAAATCAACCGGTCAAAATGACCGGTATCCGTCCTTATACGTAGAACGAAATGTCGGTCCTTCTAATGTTAAAATGCATACGAAACAAAAACTGTAAATATTATCAAGATGTTTATGGAGTCAAATATCAGCAAACATTTCTTCCACAGAATTGAAAAAAATATATATATTAATAAATAGCTGCCATGTATATAAAAAAAAAGGTTTTTTAGTAGTAGTAATAACGTATTTTTTAAAATAGGTGGAATTTTCTAACGAGCACTGAATCATTCTTCCTTTCATTTTTCTCTTAAAATTTTGTCACAAAAGAAATAAAACACAACTTATATAAGTATAAGGAAAGAGGACGGGGAGAGACGCTCTCTCTCTCTCTCTCGTGCACACGCGCTCGTTGAGAGTTAAGCCTCATTAGCATAAACCTCTAGGAGCGGCTGACACAGATACCTTTTAAAAAAGCAAAAGAGAGAGAGAGAGAGATCCAGCAAAGTCAGCACCTCTAATAAGGAACAGCACCAATTAACAGTTAATGAGTTGTTCATTAGGGTCACCAAACGCTTCGTTAAGCTGTTTGCAAAACGTTCCATCAGAAGGAAAACTCTAATGACCCCCTCCGTCCAATTAAAATTATTTCGTTCGCGAAGGATGACAGAGATGCTGTTGCATCTCTAATGATCGTCGATAAAACTCTCTCTTCCTCTCTCTTAAACCTTCATCTACTATTCTATTTCACTTATTTTACTCTGTAGTCGCAGCTTATTATAATCATGTATAACGTTATCATACGTGTATTGTTATCACTTTCGCAAAGTACGTAACGGGCCAATGTTATGGCATGATATAAAATCCGTTTATAGTTATCAGGACTTCGATTTATGTAATCTTTTTTTAATTTTTTTTTTCTTTTTGCACATTTTGTAGCTAAGGTTGAGCCAGAGACTATAGGGGGGTAATCTGCAGCACTGTGCAGAACATTATATATCCAACCCATGCTCTTGGAGTCATCTTCATCTGATACGGCCGGTGACAAAAGTAAAATGGAGCCATTTAGTAAAAAAGAAACAAAGGACACATTTGCAAGTCATTTAAGTGACCTGCATTGCAGGTCCACATCACGTAAGTCAGGGATTTTTGATCACGACCCAAACTTGATTCGCAGGAATTCAAATCCAATCCTGTTATAAATGACCGTTGAGTCACTGGTTTCACAAATTTCGGAAAACAAAAACCCATGGGTCGCGAAGCTGATCTTGTGTTATTGGTTTTCGGTAAAAATCCCCGATTTAAGCTATTTGCAGTGCATTTCCACATCACTTAAATATGATCCACTGCGAATTAAGAGATCATTGACTGACCCGCGGCACGGTTCCAGAGCAATTAGGCGGTCCACGGCACACTCCCAGATCACTGAAGTGGCCCGCGACACATTTACAGATCAAATAAATGGCCCGATACATGTTTTCATACCAATGAAGTGTCCCGCACTTTCCTCAAGGCCCGACCCTCCCCTACCAAAAGATGCACGATTTGACATTTTGAAACATTTGTTGGAAAGAAAAACGGAGTTGTCCCGTTTTCATACGTCCCATTATTCAACCAAAAAGAACATATGGTCATCAAGCAACCGGATTTTTTTCGAATCGATTATCATTATCAGAAACCCCCGAGTTCCAATGTGATCACACTAAGCGGCGTGCACTGTATTTTACTTTATTATTATTATTATTATTATTACTAATACCGTAACTATTGCTGCTATTCCGGCCGGATTCGTAATTACTCTTTTTTTCTTTTGATAATTTAACAATTCAGTTTAGGGAGAGATGAGTAATAAATATCCTACCGACTATTAAATGGGATGTTTTTCCCTCCTTAAGGGGAAATTATGCAAAAAAAAAATGAAGTAAATTTAACAACAAAAAAGTTTCATGTATGAAAGCGGCCCTCTTAAGACTGTCCCCGGGCAATGACCAACTGAACCACTTTTATTCTGCCATCGACAAAACAGGGTCACAACAGGTACCATTGATAAGAGGAAGGAAAAAAAATGACTTTCAGATATTTCAATAATTGAAATAACCCGAATATGAATAATTATCGAAATTAAATGAATTATATAGTTCTATTGAAATATTTAGCGACTGCTAGAGGCTCAGATCTAGGTCCAAATAATGAATTGCAAGGCCCAGGAGAGATCGTGAAGTTCAAATGTTTCGTTTTCAGAAAACTATGTGAATATAAATATTTTAATATGCACTTCGTAGCCGAAAAAAATTGTTGTTTTTTGTATTGCACTCATGTGCAAGCCTCAAGATGAAATGTGATTATCTGAAGCAGTATTTGTTAATTTTTTTTCCCCCGTGGCCGCCAATGCACCATATTTTCTTCTCGTGACCTCCTCCCCCCCCCCCCCCCAATCTCATACAGGGCCTCTTCCTACCCTGGTCTACGACCAAGGTCCTTTCGACTTATTAAATGTATGTATATACAAGATGAATCCGACCTATTCTACCAACCGAAACGGGGTGATAGACGAGCCCAAGTGGATCGTGAAATACCCCACCAACCCTGTCCTATTTCGAACCGTTTCGGAGTTATAGTGGATAGTCGATTATGGGGGGAAAATGCGTCAAGACTGAAAACAAAACCAGAATTTGTGAAGTTGCTGAAATATCTATACGCAAACTAAGCACACATTTGGAAAGAACAGGAATTTTGAAAGGCGAACTCTTCGGACGACCAGACGTAAACATCACTCTTCCACGACTCATTCGTGTCAATTCTGACCACGAAGTCCTGATGACGGCTCTCCATTGAAGAGCCGAAACGCGTCGACCATTCCACCAATTGAATTTATTTGTCTTAAAAACGTGGCAATTTTTGTATAAATTATATTCTTTTGTTCTCAATACGTCACTGAAATCAGCGTTTGGCAAAGTAGATATTCGACGAAAATTCAGAATTGGCGGTTACAGATTTTGGTGGCAATTTGATTTTGCATAAAAAATCCTTTAAGGTGACACTACCTCTATCTACAGGATATCCGTATTTAATGGCGAGCTACAAGCGCTGAGAGATCGGTAAAGTGGAAAATCGAATAGTCACCAAAACCTACTAAAATTAGTTTGACGAACGCAGATTTCAGTGAAACAAACGACTAAATTTCTCCTGAACTTGATGACCAATTTGATATTCTGTAGTTCTTTTATTCTACGTTCTTTCGAAAGCTGGTGGAATGGACAAGTTTTTAGCAAATTTGACCCATTGTAGGTAGAAGGATGCTTGCGGAATTGGCAATTAAATATTTTGGCGACAATTCGATTTTGAACTTCGCTAATCTTTCAGCACCAGTAGCTCGCCATTAAATCCAGCCATTCCAATGAAATTGTTGAGACCTCATAGGATTTTTTCTGCGCTTTCCAAATATGTGCTTAGTTTGCGCGTAGGTCGATCAAAAACTTCACAAATCCGGGTTTTTTCCAGAAGTCACGCATTTTTTTCTTCATAATCGATTATCCATTATAAATCGAAAACTTTTTCAGATAGTACAAGGCTGGTAAGTTGCTTCATAGTTCACTTAGGCTCGTCTATCACCCCCCCCCCCCCATTTCGTTTGGCAGAATAGGACGTATTCACCCTGTATATTGAATAAATTTATAGTGATAGAATCGAGATACACCCAGGCTCTGTCACACTCGGTGATGTAAGCACACAGTCGCTGGGAAACCTAACCATTTATAACAACATATACATGTTACTGCCAAAGCTCGAAATTGGTCAATTCGCGAGGGGGCCGGCCAATTCACGAAGTGGCCGGTGATCCCTGGCCAAAGTCCGACAACAAAAGGCATGATTCGGGATCATCGTCAAGCTGTGTGGCATATTTTTCCATGATAATTATGCCCACGTTAGTTATGGTAAACTATAAAACCACAGTCAAGATGTGGGAATCATTTTTTTTCTCCATTTTTTTCTCCAAATTTGGAAGAAAAAACTATATTATGTTATATTATGTTTATATTGTGTTTATATAATTATTTTTTCGTTTTTTCTCTCAGATTTCACTTTTTTTTTCTCTCGTCACATGGAGCTAATCCAATATAGCTGCTGTATGTAGATAGTATCACACGTTGGCGATTAAAAAAATGAATTTGGCTCCTACCGGGCCGTCTTGCATCAGCACATCGAACTTTGACCAGGAATCTCTGGCCACGTCGCGAAATGGCCGACCAAAGTACGAATCATTTCTGCAATTCGGACTCTGACCAAAACCCTAGGCCAATTCACGAAGTGGCCGGCCCCGTCTCGAATTCGCCGCACATCGGGATTTGGCAGTAACATATACACATGGGCAGGTGCCATATTAGGCACATCACAGGTAAACAGGTATAACATTTACGATCGAACACTGAATAAATTTATAGCGAAAAATTTCTTTGCAATGTCGATCTCCAGATTTCATGGTCAGAGTCCAGTAAACTTCACTCTTGTGGGATGTCATATGCAGGTCGGCCTCAACATCATAGACCTCCAGGTAAAGTTATAATCGGGAGCCACGTAGTTAGCTGGAACTAACACAACTTGCATATTTACAAAGCTATACCCTAAAATCATAGAACCATATCTCATCATGTAGGCCCCTACGGACTATGCTTGGATTAGCCCACGCGTTAACCCTTTAAGCGGCATGGCAGAAATCACTAAACCCCCCCCCCCCCTTTAAAATGTCATCTCTTTTTTAATGAAGTGGGCTTTCTTCCTATTTTTAGCAGGTGCAAACTAAGGAGGTATAGACTTATCAATGCTAAAATAAGAGGCTCTTAAACAGACGAGATATTTCGTCAATGTCACTTAAAAGGTTAAGATGACACTGGTTACATAGACAGTTCTACGGATTCTCCCCCCCCCCCCGCCCGAAAGAGTAGTAGTCACTTTTCACTCAACAGTTTATGAATCTACAACTATATTTCTTTCACAGCTTTGTACCACCTGTAATAGCTCTTTTCCCACTTGATTCTCCCCCGTGATTACCCTTAGAATATCCCAGGACCACGAGAGCAAGGCTCTGGGACAGTGTTTTCTATCAACACTTATCCGAGGAACTTTTTGTCAAACCCTGAGGGAACGAGGGACTTCCAAGACTGTGCTGTAGTTACTCGACATAACTCTATTCGTTCAGAAACGCATCCAGCCTGTTGTGGAAACATTTGAAGAACCATCTAGGGTTGTTTCTGTTGAACTGAACTACGCTAAGCTGTAATGTAGGGCAATGGAGTGAAATCAGCACCTGATTATTATCTTATCATACTTAACGATCATGATTATTAATTAATGGACATTCTCTTCTCCGACGGCGATGACATCGCATGAAACATAAAATTGATGAAACGGCGAATGCGTGCTGCGATTCGTGCTAAAAAGCGGTCCAGTGAATTTTTTTTCTTTTGCGAAGCAGTGCGTTTGTGAGTAAAATTGTACAGGTTGGACGAGAAGTCCTGAATACAGTTTAAATTTTTTTTTTAAATCAATAACTGACACATAAAAAAGGTGCGGTTTGCACTAAAATACTGATCACGGCTTAGAGATACATAAAATGCAACAGAAGCAGTGCGTAATCAATAATAATGTTTATTATGATTTCCCGTTACATAAAACTACAATATTTCAGCATGAGCACCCTTGTATCCGTTTAGATGTATTCCGAACTAAAAAGGGCGTCCATACAAAAATGTGATAGTTTCATGTAACGCAAATTCTCATAAACATTACATATGCACTGTTTGTGTTGCGTTTTATGTGTTTTGTCAAGTTTTTAGTTTTACAACGACACCTGCGAGTAAAGTTTGAACTTTTTTTTGAACCATGATACCGCATTTTAACGTGTATAAAGAACCACTGATTTTTTGGTCTTAAAATTTTGAAGAAAAATAAATCTAAGAGATACATCTATGTAATGCTATCCATAGATAAGAAACCTCCTTCTATTTTTGGGACCCTATTTTTGGCGCAAAGGGGTTCCTTATACACGTTAAAATACGGTAAGTATTTTAGTACAAACCGCACATTTTAGGTCAATTGGTTGATTTGTTATTTCTTTTTTAAATGTGTCCAGGACTTTTCGTCCAACCTGTATATATTCAAAGACTAAACCACAAGAGACTCACCCTTTTTCTCTAGAAAAATTCTTCAGCTGGGTTCTGGCATTTGCACACGAAATATTCTCATCTCTGTAAAAGAGAAATGATAAAACAAGTGAGTGACCATTAAATTGCTTAATACACGAAATAAGAAAAAAAAATGAATATCTCACAAAAAAAGACTAAATACAAAGTATAAGGATACGGTAAAGTTTTGTAATGTACTGTGTACGTTTTAATCTTATCTCACCAGCGATAATACTTTTTTCCCCCTGATAAATGAACGTACGTGTTATCAATAGTAATCTAATGGCCATGGTAATTCGGGTTATGGGTTTTTATCAAAGATCTGCGTGTGTTTTTCTTATACATCGCTCCTCCACTTATTTGTATTCAGATGATTTCCACCACCACTGCGAATGGAGAAATGATAGCTTGTTCAGCAGCGATAAACATAGCTCAACCTTCGTATTTTTTTTAAGGAACCGGATATACATTCGCTTGGAAAATCGATAGGAAAAAAAACCGGGTCCGTCCAGAAATATACGAGAAATGAGAGAGAGAGGTTCCATTCTCAGTCTCTCTTGGTGGTCAATGCGCTTCAAGTAAGTTGACGAAAAATAAAAAATTGTGAAGGGGAAGAGGCTCGATTCTTCGTACGTGATTCGATCAACAAACAACACACACTTGTTGGGTTTGGTCCTTCCGTCGTCGTCCATTTCACATCATGAGCAGCTGCCTAAACCTCATTTGAACCGATTACGGGCGCAGCCACCGCTTTTATTCAGCTTGTTCTCGGACATCAGAGAGATTCTATTATTACATCTCTGCGGCTAAAAACTCCGCGTGTGGTATACCGTGTCCATGGGGATAAAAGGAAAAATATATAAATATACAGTCAGACTTCTGTGAGTGGACGACAAATAAGAGGGATGGACTGTTCAAATGAATGTAAAAGAAATACCTTTTTTGAGCACAGTATAGAAAATGAAATTTATCGATTATCACTCAAAATACAAAAATTTAAACAGCCTTGAAAGGGGTGTTTGGAACTGCACTGGTACACTGGAGCTTATAGCGCAGATTGCACGCTGAAATAAAACCACATTAAGTAAAAATGTATTCAGAAAATTTAATTTTCGGTCTCACAGTTAATTCACAGCTCTAAAGCCGGCATTACACTATAAAAGTTTCAGAAAAGTGCTTTTATAAAACTTGAAAACTGCAACCAATAAACGTATCGGTTACATTCGCTCGGATGTAACCGATAGGCTTAATGGTTTTTTTTTTCAAGTTTTGTAAAATAACTTATTAAATTTTTATAGTGTAATACCAGCCTAAGATATTTTTGCATATAATTTCGTATTATCGAAGCGATTTAATCGACCAACTAAACAATTAATATTCTTAATTATTATAATATCACACTCTTCACTTCCATGACTGTATGGACTCGTCAACATTTTCCAGCTAATCGGAAAGTTTTTAGCACTATTTTTTTCAGTCATTCGGAAACGATTCTCAACCGCAAGTTCTACTCCCGAAATCTCTTTAAATAAAATCATCGCATAACCTAGGTATACGTAGAGTGAGAAAGACCAAAAATAGGAAGATGATTTCAAAACAATTTAAATTTTCTGTGTCCAATCTTTATTACAAATACCTCAGAGTAATTTTTACGAGGCGTATGCGCCATGATAACAGCCATCATGTTTTGTTCTTAAAAAGAGAGGAACTAGCATTTTTGAAAAGTCTTTTGACATTATATCGAATGCTTCCTAATTCTCAACACACTATAAAGAATATTTTTTGTATCTTTAACATTAGCAATTTCGCAATCACTTGCAAATCACTCGTTATAGGGAGATTCTCGTTATAACGAACTTGTACTGTATCCGGAAGGTTGCAAAAACAAAAGGCTTTTTAAGAAAGCGAGATTTCTCGTGGACACCGATGAGAAGGTTAATGAAATGCAATTTATTGCAGCAAACAATATATATATAGAGCAGAGATTTCTTTTTTCTTCTCACTCAAATCGTAGACAATTATTTGAGAAAACGAGGCTTAGGCAAATGTATAGCTTGATAGCATGGAGAAAAAAATACTCTCTTGAAGACCGAATAGGAGAAAAAAAAAAGAGCTGTATAAATAATGTGTTGTCCAGTTCTGTCCTGTCTGGCTGATGATAATAATAGCAATGCGGCAGAGACATAAAGATTAGTCAACGGAAATGGCCCGATCCCGGCCAATAAATCTGATTAGTACAAATTGGTTCGCAGCCATCACGAGAGGAATGATGAGATCTTCTTCCAACAATAAATACAACTACCGTACGTACGATGGACGACGACCCATAGATATAGCAGCGAATAACGAGAATAAGAGTGAACAAAAAAAAAATTGGAACGACCAGCAGGTATAATCCCCTCCTGAACGAATTCACTTCTTCTTCAATCTTCCAGCTTTTATAAGCGATAATCGGCGACATTAACATGCCATGATCGAGCTCGACGGTCCAAAAAACACGACACAATGAGGGAAAAAAAATAAGGGATCCTGGTACTGGCAGATTCCCAATCACACGGCTTTTGTTGTAGAATATAGCAGGAAAAAAGGGAACCCTGGAATATAAAGAGCTCTTCACCAGAGCCCACTGCCACGAACGGTGATAATGGAAAGAACTCGCATGCACTGTAATAACAATAATAATAAAAAGCAATTTTACGCTGTTTTGGGATTGAATCAGAACGGCAATTTCGGATACCGCCATTGAGTAATACCATTTAGGATAGATGTATGTCTACACGAGTGATCACGGTTATCTTGCGTATCCCCTCAGCATCCCATGAATTGCTTTTCCAACATCACCAGCGAAAATTGCGTTAACTAAAGATTGCTCGGTGGTGGTCATCAAATGCCCGATCTGTATCCTCAATAAAATATGCACATGACATATTTTTTATGGAAAACTTATAGCATGTTTGCGGCAGCAGATAAAGCAGTAGGTTTCTACCCGGTGTCCACGATTCTTTTCATTGGCACCCGGGAACGATTAACAATTTGCTGTATAGTTAATAGAGTAGCAATTTTCGACAATAAATTTAGACTTGAGAACACCGTGATTGCGAAAAATCACACGGACTCCTAGGAAAATAAATGTTTAGAACTATTTATATAGAGGAGCGTTTCTCAACCTGTGGTCCACGGACGAGAGATGTTCCGTGAAGATAAGATAGGTTCATTTGTACGCAACGAATATGAATAATATCCACATAGGCTCGAACAACTGAATGAATGAAGGACGAAATCTCCCACAGGAATTATCCCGTTGCCGAGATCTCTTTCAGCTTAGCTTCATGGCATATAATCTGAAACAAGGCTCAAACAACTATGAATTAGTGGATCATCAAATTATTTTAGAAATTTCAGTGGTCCTTGGGTTCAAAAAGATTGAGAAACGCTGATACAGAGCATAGCATTTCTTCAGAGGAACTTTCACGAGGTACGCGTGATTGCTCTTGTATAAATGATAACAGCATAATCTGTAGCAGTGTTTACCAACCTTTTTGATGTTGCGGACCCCCCCCCCCCGTAGTGACGATCAATGGACTCCTTCGTGGACTCCTTGCGGTCAAGGTCAATTTAGAACCCCCTTCCATTCCCCCCACAAAATCTAAAATCTATTGCGTTTTACAATTTGCTTATCATAAGAAATTGGAGTGAAAAAAAAAATTTACACATCACTAAATGTGTCATCCATGTAATGACAATAAAAGAAAATTATCCCGCGGGCTACTTACAAAGTACCCACTGACCCCCAGAGGAGTCGCGGACTACAAGTTAAGAAACACTGATTCACAGAGAAGGGAATCATGATTTTTTTTTTTTCGAGTCACTTGCACCGTTTATGCAAAGAATCGGGGAAAAAAAGCATCCGTGTAGCAGTGTTAACATATTCTCAAATGCAGACATCGAATATGAGTCCTTAAATACCACTTGACTGAACTGGTTTAAATGTCAATCTGGGATGTGGATCAAGAACATGAAATCAAAAAAGAAAGATTTGAGTTCACTTAGGTACTCGGTAAAACAGTGAGCACAATTATGCTCACGAGGACCAGGTTAAATGTGCCTCATACAAAATAGTTCGCTGATCGATCGATACAAAGGCAATCTTGCGCATTTGTGGAATATCCGTTTATAATACGTTGCTCACTTTGAGAAATACCACTTTATTATTATACAGGGTGCATAGAAAAGTCCCTTTATCCGAAATAGCACTTGAATCGTTGATCCTGGAAGCATATTTCTAGTTTGAGAAAGTATCCAAATAACGCGTATAACTCAGATACGTCATTCATATTGCAAGGGGTTGTAAAATTCAAAAGGTAACGTTTTTATTTAGACACCCTGTCGCAAAAAAAAACAGAAAGATGTTGCTTTGTCTCGCGTGAGCGATAAAAAATTCCATGTTTCCAAGACATAATATTCGTCGCGATATTTGAATTCGAAAATTACTGAAAATAAGGGGGAGGGGGCAGCATATGAAGAATAGAATGAGCTTGCTGCCAGAGATTATGCGGTTCTTTCCTTTATTTGAACGATTTTCGAATTCAGATATTTCAGTGAATATTGGATTCAAAAACACGAAATTTATTTTCTGCAATTTATTTTGTGCTTAGGAGAGACAGACCAACTTTTCAATTGGGTTTTTAGGACGGTGACAAAATAAAGTTTTTTTATTTCAATATCTGTACAACTCCTTGCAATATGAATAACGTATCTGAAGTCTTCACGTTATTTTGATACCTTTTTGTAATTGGAAGAATGCTTCTAGGATCAACGGTTCACAAGTTTCTTTACGATAAAGGGACTTCCCAATTCCCCCCGTGTATAAGAAGTTTATAAAATGTGCATTAATTTTTTTTTTCTAAATCGTGTGACTTGTTTAGACTGTTGTTACACAAAAATTTTGAAATAAAATTTTTATTCAAGCAATAAAATTTTTTGTGGTTATTAATGTCTGAGGCTGGGATTACGCTATAAAAGTTTGATCAAAGATCTTTTACAAAAATTTAAAACAAACAACCAATAAGCCTATTGAATACATTCGCTCGAATGCGACCGGTACGCTAATTGGTTGTTTTTCTCAAGTTTTTTTGGTTTTTTTTTATACATAACGTGATCAGCACGTATTCCCAAGAGATCGTTACGATCTGTCCAGGGAATTTGTTAGTGTGTTAGTAGACATCCATGCACGAACCGGGATTCGAACCCAGACCTGCAGTCAGAAGCTAGCTCCCTAACCACTGGACTGCCAGGCGGCGTTCCCCTTTTACTAAGGAGCCTTCACAAAACTTTTATAGTGTAGTACCGGCTTACGTTCGAACTAAAATGAAATAAATTCAAATTTGCATAAATAGAGGATCCACAAGATAAATTACGAAATGCTCAATTTTTTAAAAAAATTTATCGTCTTGATCTGTAGTATAGATATTCTCTCTTCCTTTTCTTAGTGATCGAACTGACTAAAATATTTACCAAGGATTTTAATTCCCACACACAAAAAAAAAGATTTTGGCTATTTTCTTTCGGTGTAATCTAGAAACGGTCATTCCGAAAAGAAAAAGATAAAACTAAAACCTGATGTCCAAATGAAGAAAATGACTACAACTTAGAACAATAATAAAAAAATAGAAAGAGGGATGTCAGTCAGTTCTAAAATTGGTCTCTGGAGCTTGAAAACTGACATTGAAGTACGTTGGGGGTGCATTAGCTGCTAATGCTTGAACAGTAGACGTGGCGGTGTTTCTCTCTCTCTTTTTTTTTTTTTTCTTTTTTTTTTTTTTTGAGAATTCGGAGCACAGAGTGTAAAAGACATCAAGACAAAGTGAAAGTATCAAAAAATAAAAAGTACAAAAACAAGCCAAAAGCGTTCGTTTGACGTATTAAAGTGGAAGTTAGTTCCGCTTTTAATCGAATAACTACATCACGAGTGTCACGAAAACTTTTACGGGAAAAATAAGAAAAAAAATCCGGGAAAAAAGAGAAAATGAAAAAAAAATATATATATATATATAACTTTTGGCACCACTTCTCTTATCACTTTCAACTTTGCCGGTTTTAGAAGAATGCCAAGAACTACGCCAAAGATCGTTCGTTGATGAAAAGCCCTTTTCAATTTAAAAGTCACTGTTTAAAGGCAGAAAAGGAACAAAAAAAAATTATATCGAACAGAGAGGAGGAAGATTAACAAAAAAAAAAGAAAGGAAGAATAATAATAAAGAAAAGTTACGCCAAATTTCCTTTTAATTTCCTCTCTAAGTTTTTTGGTGAATTTGCTACTTTTGTGGAAACGGCAGTTGACAAGAAAACAAAAGAATTGTTTCGCGACAGGAAATTTATAAACGGAGGAAAGAAGAATTTTTCTATTATTTTTATCTCAATTTTTTTTTCATTTATATATTTTCTTATTTTTTCCCCCTTAACATCTTGAAGATTCGGTTGATGTTGATGAGATAACACCATTATTATTTTTTTCTTTTTTGTTAAATGCGGCGTTTGCGGGTAAACGATAAAAACCTGTTCGCGTCCAAATAAATAACGTCGTCAGTTAATTAGCTGTCGACGGATGAGGACAAAATAAAATAAAGAGAACATCAGCATATCCAAAGAAAAAAAAATATTTATATATTATTTATAAAAAGTTTCACGAATTTTGTAACGTTAATTTTGCTTGAAGAAATATTTCAGGTAATTAATCAAGTTTAAATCAATAATCCAGCATTTTCGGGAAAAAAAAGGTTTCATTCACGGTTCGAAACGATAAAAAAATAAACAAAGGAAATTCTACGAAATTACTGTATAGATACAAAATCACAAAATGTACGAAAATTTAATTACAAAATTCTTCGATAATATCAAAAAACACAAGTTGTTCTTTGGGTTCACAGTCAAGTCAACATTAATGAAAGGAAAATAAGAAAAAGAAGGCTTTACACACCTCATGAAGAAAATTCATTTTTAATTACAAAAAAACCAATTCAATTTTTGGAATTATAATATTTGTATATTTTAACTTGAATGAAAAAACTTAATTTTTCTTCTTTAACTTACTGTCAATGCGTTATATACAAAAAATATCTTTTAGTGAAATTATAATGATTCTCACAAAAGTCAAAATTGTAATGATTCTCACAAAAGTCAAAATTGTAATGATTCTCACAAAAGTCAAAATTGTCATGATTCTCACAAAAGTCAAAATTGTCATGATTCTCACAAAAGTCAAAATTGTCATGATTCTCACAAAAGTCAAAATTGTAATGATTCTCACAAAAGTCAAAATTGTAATGATTCACAAAAGTCAAAATTATAATGATTCTCAAAAGTCAAAATTTCAAATGGATCTCGACGTTATTTTCGGATTCCTCAATTCCTCAAAGGTGAAATCGACGGCACAAATGAATAAATTATCTAAAAAAGCTTTTACGAAAAATGTAAAATGATAAATGGTTTGACACAGAGTTAAAAAAGAGATTTTAATTACAGTTTCAAAATTCATATTTCGTGATTATTCAATTAACCAAAATACCAAAAATTTTTAGAAGGTATTTATTTTTATTTAAATTAGAATATGCAATCAATGTGAATATGAAATGAATATGAAAAAGATGCAAAATAATATACAAAATATTAAATGTAGTATTATTATAAGATATTTATCTAAAATTTTAAGTACACACATTTACAATATATACAAATATATTGTAAATGCACTCGACGCCGCCTGGCAGTTGAGTGTTTAGGGAACTAGCTTCTCACTGTGCAGGTCTGGGTTCGAATACCGGTTTGGGCATGGATGTCTGCTAACCTAACATCCATGGGAATACGTGAAAATCACATTATTATAAAAAGAAATGTAAAATTACTGTTTCCAGTAAATGTTTTAAGAATAAAATCAATGTCATACCATTAATAGCGTATGATTTTGCTCTCCCTTAACATTTGTTTCCTTTATTTCTCATAGATTATCATTAATATCTCTAAATAATATGATAAAGTTTAAAGAATTAATAATCTGAAAAATATATTAATGCTTGTATCAAAATAAGAAAAGAAATCAACTAAAAATTATGGAAATTATAATCATCTAGCGTTATTTTAAAATTAATATTTGGGGATTATTTAATTAGCGTTCGATACAAACACAAAAAAAAACACTTTAGCTAATGGGAACTTTTTTAATTAAAATTTATAATACAAAATGTTAAATGAATATTTTGCATTAAAAAAAGATATAAATATTACATAAATATTGAATTTATTGCTGTTTAAAATTTCAGGTAAAACTTTATTACACAGAAATTTAAAGTGAATAAAAGCAATGTCATACCATTTTAACAACGTATTTTTTTCACTTTTTTCAACATTTATTTCTCCATATCTCATAAATTATCATTATGTATATAAAAATAATAATATAATACATTTAATAAGAATCAATAACCAGAAAATATTAATGTTTCATAAAAAAATTAATCAACTGAAAATTATTAATAGCATCGAATATTTTAAAAAGAAATGTCAAATTGAAGTTTACAGTATTTACTACTTTGTAAATTAAAAATCATTTCAAAATCCTATTTCATACATTAAAAAACATATAACTAAATAACAATAATAGGAAACAAACACTAATTACCTTACTCAATACAGAAACATTAAAAAAATCGAAAAAAATAATATTACATCAAACAAAAAAAAGAGTAAAATAACATACTCAAATCAGAACAAAACACAAACGTAATAACCCGAAACAAATAAGATAGAAAGATTAAAAAACTGTCTATAACAAAAAAAAGAAGCTTAAAAAAAAAAGCCTAGACACCTTTCACTAAAAAATATTTGAGAGGCAATTAACGGCTTACAAAGGCCGATGATTGGATAATCAGAGAAGGCAATTGGATCAGCAATCGCTACACAAAAGCACACACAGAACACCGTCTTTTATATATATATAAAAAACGACATGAAAAAAATAATAATACTAAATAAATAGATAAAAAAAGTTACGAAAAAAAAAATAAAATAAAATCTTTTTCAATCGTTTTAACTTATTTTTTTACCTTCTATTTTATTTCTTGTCTTAAGGGATGTAACAAATCTTTTTCAAATCTTCCTCCACCGCAAAATGCTACGGATTCTCTCTCAATTTTTTTTTTTTTATCTTTTCCTTTTCTTAGAAAGAGAAATAAGACGGGAAAAAAATCAGCTTCGAAGAAAACGTCAAGATAAAAATAAAAAAAAAAATAGAGAAATAAGAGAAAAACCACTTAGAGTGTACGCCAAATTACTTTCCCATTTAAGAAGTAGAATTTGATTTTTTTTATATATATATCTAACTTGCTTTCTTGCACTTTTAATTTACGTTTTTTTCTTCTCCTATCCTCTCTCTCTCTTTTCTTACATCCTTTTTTTTTCATTCTCGTCTTTCTCCTCGAGACATTGATTCCTTATTAAAACCCCACCTAATTATTTTAAATGACTGCTTCGCTTTAGCGGCGCAGACAAAAAAAAAACTAAAAATTAAATATATAATAATAAAAGAGGACAACGGTTATAATGCCTTAATTAAGGAGAGCAGTGGGACCTTTTTATTGCCACGCGGAACGTTTAATTAGAACCCTTTAAAAAAAAAATCGTAAAAAAAGAAAAAAAAAGTCGGGGAAAAAAATATATTTAAAAAATAATAATAAAATTGTATAAAAAGTTCCCTCAGGGGAAATTTTTAAAAGCTGTTCTCACAAAAACATGAGAAAACAACTAAAGAGGTCGACAGATGGCACTGGCGTCGAGTCTTACGTGACTATGAGAGAGACTCATAAAGAGGTCGGATTCATTACGGAGTTTAATGAAAAAAATAAAAGGAAAAAAAACGGTGTTAATAATTAAAATGTTTTTAAGTTATCTACTTTTAACAAGCGATTAAATTGCCTTTTTTTATACTCTTTTTTTTTCTCTAAAATTAGAACATGATCGCATTGATATAATGAATTACGATAAAATTCCTTGAAACATGCTAATTACAATTTCTAATTACGAATTTTATGTGTTATAGAGGGAAAATATAAATTGAATATTTATGAATTTTTTAATAAAATAACCCGGTTATTTATAGTTAGGATTATGTTTTCAATTTACCGATAATTTCTAGGAATTTTTTTTTTTCCTTTTTTTTTTATGTTGGATCGGAATTAAAAGATGTTGGAGAAATTGATACACAAAATATAGGTGAAAGGAAAACAATTTTTTAACAATGGTTTCCAATGGAATCGATTATTTTTCCGATTTTTCCGGAAATAACTCCATTCGTGAAAGGAAAAAAGTCGGTGTTAATAATATTATTGAAATGTTTTTATAAGTTATGTACTTCTAACACAACAATTAAATTGAATTTTTTATCTTTTTTTTTTTTTTTTTAGAATTAAGAGGACATGGTTGCATTGATGAAAATGAATTAAGATCAATTTTTTTAAAACGTGCTAATTATAATTTTTAATTATGAATTTTATGAATTACAGAGGGAAGATAAAAATTGAATTGGATATTTAAGAATAAATTATTTTTAGACAAAAATATCCGGGTTATTTATAGTCAGGATTGCGTTTTCTATTTGCCGATAATTTCTTGGAATTATTTTTTTTTTGGATCGGGATTTGGAATGGAATTTAAGATGTGTCTGTGTTAGAGACAAATTGGTACACATAATATACGTAGAAGAAAAACAAATTTCAACAATGCCAACGGAATCAATTGTTTACCGATTTTCACTGGAATCGATTTCTTTCCGATTTTTCCGAAAATAATTCCTTTCGTGAAAGAAAAAAATCTGTGTTAATAATTAAAACGTTTTAAAGTTATCTACTTCTAACAATCAATTAAATTGCCGTTTTTCTCATATTTTTTTCTTTAGAATTAAAAGAACATGGTTGCATTGATGAAATGAATTAAAATCAATTTTTTTTAAAACATGCTAATTATAATTTCTAATTATGAATTTTATGCATTATAGAGGGAATATAAAAGTTTAATTGAATATTTATGAATAAATTATTTTTAGATAAAAATATTCGGGTTATTATTAGTCAGGGGATTGTTTTTTTGACTTACTTATAACTTCTTGGAATTTTCTTTTTGAATCGGGATTTAGCTTAAGATCTTGGACAAATTGATACACAAAATACACGTAGAAAAAAAAAATTGTAACAATAGGTTTCCAATGGAATCAATTACTTTCTGATTTTCCCAAAAAAATAATTACATTCGTGGAAAGAGTAAGTTAAAATACGGGAATATGTAAATACACTGTGTGTTTAGTTCCAGTTTTTTCCAAATTTATTTAGTACTTCTCCGTTTTCTTTCCGCCTCATTATTTTTAAGAAAAACCCATAAACTACCCTACATTCTTTTTTTAATTTATTTTTTGCTAGTCCAGGTTCGTTTGAGTAACTGCTACGTTGTTAGCACTGAAATATCGCATCGAAATGATAAACAATTCTTTGATTCATTCTTTTAAATCGTGTTCAGTTATAACCATTTACACCAAGGTATGGTTAGCTAAATCCGTAGCAGTTTTTACTACTAGATGACGACAATACTCATGGCTCTTATAACGAGGGACGGTTGCTTAGGAAGAATTTTTGCTGGAAGCGATTATTGAAAAGTAATTTAATGAACTCTTTTTGGCAAATAAAATTTTTCGCTACATTATTTGCTACAAAAAACAATTTTAAAAAAATGATAAAAATACATTAGTTTTTTTTTTAATATTTTATAATCTGCATACAGAAAATTCATTTCCAATCAGTATGTATATACTCAATACAAATTCACAATTTTCGACTGACTTTTGCCTCAATTAAACTGTACCTGAAATAAGAGATATAGACTAGGGTTTTCCAATGTAGAGTTTTATACGGAACGCTTGATACTATAAGGCTGTTCCGCGGAAACCTTGATGATAATGAGGTCGCTCTACGGAAGTCAAACAAATTTTTGAATATTTATCAAAAAAAAAGTGTCACTACTGTGATCTCAGCACACCATAAGACCCCGCATGTGCCCCAAAAGGGGGGGGGGCTTAGATGGGGGCATATTCTCTTTAATTTTACCTGCACAGACTTGTTGATTCTGTGCTCACAGAATTTCCATTTCTATAGGGAATGAAAAAAATAACATGTGCTACCTTTTATACAAAATATGGGGATTTTTTTTCTTTCTGCGCAGCAAAAACCGTATACACGGAAGCAATCTCAGCGGTGTTTGCCGATATGCATTCTAGATGCTCGATTCAAGATATTGAGAAACATCATTAAAATCTAGAACCTTCTGCTACCCATCAGTTAAAAAACACAACTCTTATGATTGAGATTGGTGGCAGGTTTTTGATTGATGTGCCAAAAGGAAAAAGCAATATAGTATGATATTAATGAATATTTTTAACACCATAATAAAAATTGAATTTTTAAGTTTGCTGCAAAACTTCAACGGTTGATGTTTGTTTGTAATAGAATAACATTTGTAACACTCGCAAGCAAAGAGTAATACGTCCTATACTTTCTGTAATTGTAGTCAAAAACATACAACGGGGCTTGATATGCTTCTTAATGGCCGCACTTTGCGACACACAAACAGTAACTGTTAAAATTTCCTGGTAAACTCTTAATAATTTAACTAATATTATTTTACTTATAAACTATGTATTTACTAATGTCATAAAAATCTATATTGTTTTTTCATTCGGCATGTTAACAAAAAAAACCGATCACCAATTCGAGTCGAAAAATCGTAAAAGTTGTATTTTTAGTTGATAGATGGCGGATGTTGTTCCAGCCTAATGATGTTTCGCAATATAATACATACTGTACAGTATAGTTATTATCTAGAAGTCATATTGTGGTTGATAAAATTTCATTTTTACCCGTTTGTTAGTACTAGACAAAAGTAACTAAGAAATTCTCTTTTTTCATGGTATTTGCAAAATATGAATGTTTAGAGTCAGAATGAATGAGAATTAGTGCTATGCGACAAAAATAACTGTAAAGAGCAATTTCACTCTTCTTCAAATTTTAAGGAGCAATTTTGTAAAAACGAGGTATTTTTATAAATGAAAACAGAGTAAAAAGAGATAATGATTTTTTTTTATGACAAAGAAATAACTAAATAATAAAAATTATCGAACATTTGAAGGAGTATTTTCACTCCTCAACAAAACTTTAATTTTGATTCCTGAATCACGCATCTAGATGAGTATTGGCGAATATTGCTGAGAATGCTTCCGTGTGTACACAGAGTTTTCGATGCACAGAAAAAAAATCACCATATTGTGTATAAAAGGTAGCAGCATGTTAATTTTTCATTCCGCACAGATATAGAAATCCTGAGCGCAGAGAAACAACAAGTCTGTGCGGGTGAAATTATAGAGAACGCGTCCATCTGGAAAACAAAAAGGACCCTTGGTACCATCGAGACAAAAAAAATTATTCAGGTCAACAGGATTTTTTAAGCAAGCTGATGTTAAGAATTTTTTTAAAAATCAGCAGGGATAAAATGTGTAACGCTATTATTTATCATTTACGTTATCAATGTGCGAGAGAAAACATTTATCTCGTTTACCAGAAATGAATAAACTT
Organism: Pholcus phalangioides; assembly: GCF_987345545.1. NCBI lineage: Eukaryota > Metazoa > Arthropoda > Arachnida > Araneae > Pholcidae > Pholcus > Pholcus phalangioides. Next base: position 49,830,726 of record NW_028301597.1, read on the forward strand.
TGACATGAGGACGAATGCGCGTGCATTTAAGGCTATGTTTCAAGATATGTTTATAAGAGATGGCGCCACATCACCAACAATGAACAACAATTGTTTTCCAATCAAAATAGAACCGTACTTCGGGTGCTTTTCAACAAGGGGTATTTATTAATTATCAAGCATTGAGTGCTGTTTCACTCGTTTTGTTTGTTTCTTAATTGAAGCAAGAAGATATAGCCCGATTCTTTAATAAATTACTTCCAGACCGTTTTAACGCATGGGCCCGCCAAGCACATGCCAGAAGTCGTTCTCGAGTATTTTGGGGCAATCCACGGTAATTAGATCAGGTGCGATGATAAATAGGAGGTGCCGCTTGGCCAAATGTCTCATTTTCCCATGCGAAAATCTGTACAATTAAGAAGGCCCACTTAATTTTAAGGCCTCCAGATGAGGGCTTTGCCCGAGCTTCCCTCCGGAGGCGGATTTAGTTTTGTTGCCTGTGGGCTTTGTACAAATTTTGCCGTCCTTCAACCATTATAGTCTAGTTACCTTGACTGCTCATTCCTCCAAATTAGCCGCCAGGACTATGGCTAAACCCCCCCCCCCCCTTCCACACCGTAAAATGTGCCGCTGTGTATAGGCCATTCTTTCGGTCGTTCACATGTGTTCACACAATCTAGGCCACTGTTTTCGTCCCTCATTCATTTGGCCATTCTTTGGTCCCTCACATACTTGCACACTGTCTAGTTAGTCATCCCATTGAAAATTTTGAACACTTCGATCATATCTCCTCGACACCTGCGTTCATCCAATGTAAACATATATATAGAACACGAAGAGACCTTTTTGAAAATGAGACCAATTCCACCAATTTTGAAAATGAGACCAAATTCCACATTAAGAAATTGCCGTTTTCTTAACGTAAAATTCGTGGCTTAAACGTAAAAAAATACGTTGCTTTAAAACTCAACAAGTGCAAAAATAGTCGAAAATCTTTCCAGCAACGATGGTTCCTTGAATTTAACAGTTCATTTGTTAATGTTTACTTCAACCACCTGATTGAATTCTAAGACAATGCTTTCTTCAACAACACAAGAGCATTTTTATCCCTTCACAATGCTTTGCCAGCTACTTCTTCAATGTTCCAAATGTACTCAACTTATATATATATATATAACGTTTATAATTAAAGTTCTCTACTGTATTCTGAGTAGTTTTAACTAACTCATCCAAACGCAACAATATTTTCAGGATATTTTAATGAGACCGTGAGAGAGAAATATTCATGTAATAAAAAATAGTTCAATTTATGACCACTAGGTGAAAAGCTCAGACCTATGTAGCGCCCGTCAGTATACTGGCACTACTCAGACACATGTAGCACCCGTTCTGGAGGACATTTCCATCGAAACTTGGTATATACGCTATATGGACCATGGGGAAAAGGAAAATGCAAAAGCGCACTTGGCGAAAAAATTGAACTATTTTTTTTTTTATTGCATAAATCTCTCCCCCCCCCCCTGGCCTCATTAAGATATTCTAAAAATTTGATTGTATTCGGATGAGTAATTTGTAAGAAACTAATCAAAATACGGGAACATTAATTATAAACACCCTGTATTTTAATCTGAAAGGATAAATGTTTATTATACCCAACAAAATATTCATTTATTTTCAACGTGGAAGCTATAACAGTGTTTTCCGAGTAGAAAACTTATCCCCATACCGCTATATGAAATTTTGATGATCAACATATCAGCGTTCATCTTCCGAACTCGGAAAGTATATATACAGTACATAGTAAGAATATCAAAGCAACAATCGAAAATTCGATTTCACAAACACCGAATCTCGATCTGATTAAAGCAAAATACGATTGTAACGAAACCTGAAAAAAAAATCTAGAAATAGAAAAGATTCATTCTAAGATGGAAAAATTGAGAGATGAAATCAGATAATTCTTCCGAGCAAAGACGAAAAAAAAAAAGACCTTCAGCACCAACAAACAAAATCAGATCCTTGTTGGTACACCAATAACAAATCCGTTACATTTCGCTTTTTCTATTAAGAACCAGGAGAAGGAGGAGGGTCGAATCCATAGCCATTCCTCATCACCCTCCGACCTCCACAATACCATCAGAATCGTCCGTGTCCTGGATATTGGGGGGCCCCAGTCATTCCTGGAAACCATTTTTCTTGGAGCAACACCGTAATTTCCGTTCAATATTTACTCTATTAGTTTTAAACCTGACAGATAGGTTTCGGAGGAAACACGCGGGCAGAGAAAAATATATTTCAGGTTTCATTCTTAACACACAATATGAGAACCTCTCTCTCTCTTCTATCTTTTCCTTAAAAAAGAAAAAAAAATTAAATAAGGAAGAAGAAAAAAAAAATCGAAAACACACACACACTCGTTTTTCGACGGGCAATGAGAAATACATTTTTAAGAAAACGGTCTCTAAGTATATCGGTCCATTTTCTCTTCCGTCTAATGGCCCCTAGAGACTGTAATTTCGTGAAAAAACACTTCCGCCCCCCCCCCCTCGTTCCAGAAGAATTCTTCACTTTTTCCCCCATTTTTATACCCCTTTACAACAACAACAACTAGGTGTAGCTGAATTTTCTTTTCATTCTGAGACTGGTGTCTATCGATCGCGTACCTCGTCTATAAACACATTAATTTTATCCCTACATAAATCTCTTTTTTTTCCCCTTACTGACTTTTCATCAGGCGCTCCTTCGATGAATGATTATATCCCGGCGAATAAAATAAATAAACGAGCGAAATGAAAAAAAAAATCATTTCCCGTTATAAATAAAATAATAACGGGATAAAAAAATATTAATCATATTTTTTTTCCTTTTCTTAGTAATAACGGGAATGATACTTCGTGGTATATACTTTGTGTAGTCAGTTCCAGTTCCATATGACTCAAGCGGCCCAAGCCACATTTCCAAGTGACTAAAGTGACTCGCGGCATATTAATAGATCGCTCAAGTGACCAGCTGAATATTTACGGATCATTTAAGTGGACTAAGGCACAGTTCCAGAGAGCTTGAGCGGCTCGTGATGCAGCTCCACATTACTCGAGAGCAGGGCTTGAAAAAACGATAAAATATTTAGGCACCAGCCAAGTTTTTTTTTTTTTTTTTTTTTTTTTTTTTTTAGGAGCTCGGCACGGTATTTTGCTCAAAAAAAACAAAACGATCCTAAATAATTTTTTGGTTTCATTTTTCCCATGTTAAAAGACATAGCGTAGTGAAATGTCTTAGTGAAATGTAGCCGCCTGTCAGTCCAGTGGTTAGGGAGCTAGCTTCTGACTGTGCAGGTCTGGGTTCGAATCCCGTGTCGGGCATGGATGTCTACTAACACTAACAAATACCCTGGGCAGATCGTAACCGATCTCTTGGGAATACGTGCTGATCACATTATTATTATTATTAAATCAGGAAATTTTGAGTCACAATTCGACTCGAATTTAGAAATTTACTCCCCATTTAGAAATATTTTAGGCGCCAATACCAATTTTCTAGCCCTTATATCGACCAGGCGGCTGGCATTTGCCCCACCCTGTTCTAAAGGACCACGCCACATTTCCACATGACTCAAGTGACCCGCGGCATATTTACAGATCGTTTAAGTGTCCTGCAGCACAGCTCCAGAGCACTTAAGAGGCCCGCGGTGCACATACTCATTTTTCGAAGGGCAATGAGAAATACATTTTTAATACGGTCTCTGTGGGGTGTCTAGTATTCTAGTATAGTATATCAGTCGGTCCATTTTCTCTTCCGTCTAATAGCCTCTAGAGACGGTAATTTCGTGAAAAAATACTTTTTCCTCTAGTTCCCAAAGAATTTCACTCTTTCCGCCCCCCCCCCTATTTTTATACCCCTTTACAACAATTAGGTGTAGCAGACTAGGGTGTCTATCGATATCGCGTACCTCGTCCATAAACACATTCAGTTTTATCCAAACATAAATCTCTTATTTTTTTCTTCTACTGACTTTCCATCGGGCGCTCCTTCGACGAATGATTATATCCCGGCGAATAAATAAATAAACGAGAAAATTGAAAAAATAAAATCATTTCCCGTTATAAATAAGATAATAGCGGGATAAAAAAAGTATCAATCATATTTTTCTTTGCTTCGTAGCAACGAGAAGGATACTTTGCGATATATTTGAGAAAAAAACATTCTCACACAGAATTTCTATGCGTCGAAATTGTATTCATGCCATAAATCTTACATGCTCAAGCCGTGGCCCGCAACCTCAAACCTAATTTTGTAAAAACTGAACGATTAGGCACAGTTCTCTCTTCAAAGAACTTAAGCGGCCCGCAGCATAGTTTCGCATCTCTTAAGTGGCTCGCGGAGCAGTCTCTCGCACTCTCACGGTTCCACACTACCCAAGTGACTCACGCCACATGCCCACATCACTTAAGTGACCTGCGGCACATTAAAAGGTCACTTTTAATGTGCCGGATCCTCTGAGCGAATTGTGAATACGCCAAGGGGCGTATTCGAATTCGCCAGGGGCGTGATGACTCGCGGCACACCTCCAGAGCACTTAAACGACCCGCGGTGCAGTTCCATATCACATGTTACCCACGGCACAGTTCTACACCACATAAGTTACCCATAGCACAGTTCCACCTCACTCAAACGGCCCACGCCATAGTTCCAGATCACTTAAGTGGTCCCTGGCATATTCACAGCTCACTTGAGTGAGCCCCTTGGCGTATTCACAAATCGCTCAGAGGATCCGCTGCAGATGTCACATTTTTAGATCACTTAACTGAACAGCAGCACAGTTCCAGAACACCTAAGTGGCCCCAGGTGCAGTTCCACATCACTACAGTTACCTGGAGTAGGAATTATGACCATTCCTGAATGACTCACAGATCACTCACCAGTGTCCCGCCGTTCATTCGAGGATCACTTAAGTGGCCCGCGACACGTTTTCAAACCAGTGGAGTGGCCCGCGCTCTCCTGCAGATTAAGCGGCCTTGCAATAAACGGACTTACATATTGTTCCGTTTATATTCCATCCCAGAAAATGGGATTTTTCCCAAGATTTTTTTGTATGCGCATGCTCGAGAAGTTATCGAAAAACATGCAAGAACTAGAAACGGAAAATAATCTCTTCGACAGAAAATATGCAAATAAAATGTTCCCCATCTGTGAGATGCGCCACGTGCCGTTCACGGGAAATGATTTTCACTTAGTCTAGTTCGATTTCTTCGCAAACGCATTTCCTTTACTGTATTCCAATCCTGTATAACGGAAGTGCTACACATATCCGTGGTGTATTCGGGATTGAACACGGGAAATAGTTATATCCGCGCGATTTAACCGAACTATTTCAACGTATGCTTTATTATCTCCATGATATGGAAAGATCACCTTCCAACAAATTCAGAAATGTTATTATATAGGGTGTTTCACCAGAAGTGTCCGAAAGGAATACAAATTTCTAGGACTAATTTCAAAATTCAAGCAAAAAAATGATAAAAGGTTAATCAAAAGGGAAGAATTCAGCTGTGACAGTTGTGATATTGAAATTTTATTTTATGGCAACTAATTGAAAAATGTAAAATTACGGTATTTTCATTCGCATAATTCACGAACTATACAATACAGATTATATCCCGCTGTCGATTTTTGTTCTGAGTGGATGGAATAGAAATAAATATTTGTGAAATCAATTATTTTGCAGATTACAAAGTCGGCGAATAGATGTTTCTGGAAATTCACTTATAACAAAAAAAAAAAAAAAGGTCAAACGACCCCTTCCATGCCTCAAGATTTCATTATTGATTAATGAAATTTTCACGTGGGGATATGCCGCTGTCGACTGGTATGATAGTAATTTTTTTCGAAGTAGCAAAATTGGCATCAGCTGATTATACGCAGAGATCGCAAATCGAGTAATAAAATTTACTCGGTAAAATTTTCATAAAAATTCTTCGAGACATCGATAATGGAAATTCTTGAATTTACCACTTTTTTACCGCCATCTCTACATTGTTTTTCAAAAATTGGTATTCTAGCACGACAATAATCAAAAAAATCGAGAATTTCGTCGATTTGACGACGAATATGCATACAAATGTGAGGGAGTAAACTTCTTTTGATGGAATAGAAAAGGGTGAAATTTTAGTAATTGGCATGTTTTGATTGGTTGGGTATTAGATTAAATTTGATTAGACACGGAAATTACAAAGTTATAAATTTCCATCTTGTTATTAAACGCATTAACAGCGTATGCAAATGCCGATAATTTAGAAAACAGGGATGAGAGTAAATACATAATAACGCTAGTCAACAAATTAAAACTTTTGCTTAACAAATGGGTGGCTTTACCTAATTTTGGGATGCTGAATTTTCAGCACAAAAGTCAGTTTTTCCTCTATCACGTCACAATTCTGAGATACATGACTATCACAACAATACAAAAATACAATATTGGCTAATATTGACTGCTACAAATAAATTTTTAAAACATTTAGTGTTTGCATATATTTTCCTGTTAATGTATATGCAGAAGCACTAGAATTAACAACATCATATTGGAAAAGTTTTATGTGCATTTGATTTGGCAAAATAGAATGACACTGCTTCTATCTTGTGAAAGGCATCATAGTCTCCCTGATCAAAAAACCAACAGTAATCCCCCATCATTGAAGGGTTTCAATGTCCGTGATAACGATGCTCTATGGTGAGGATGTCGTTTGAAAGCGTTTTCTCACGTTGTTCATCTCTAAAAACACCTACAACATTCGGAAAGAAATAAATGTAAAAGTAAATTTTTTAGTGACATCATGCAGCTAGTGTTCTTATATTTGTCCAAAAAGTCACGCGCTATGTCACACCTAGTATCACCTTTTCTGTAGCGAAGAAAGCTGTTGACAACCGTTTTGAAACAGCACCAAGCAGCTAATTAATGATTTACCAGCTTGGTATCGAAAGTTGGATCTTTCAACAGTTTCCTCATTTTATGTTTGTTTAAAAAATATGCTCTCTTTTATCTTTCCCTCACTTTATTTGTGAAACACTTCGTTTCAATGATTAAAAGCCTGGTCTTTATCAAAAACTGTTGTGAAATGTTTCATTGGGCCTAACTTTATACAATGTGGAGGCAAAATGTTTTTACTCGGCTTAATCAGTGTGGAGTATTTTTAGGAACCGCACGAAGTTAGCTCCCACTACGCAATAATACTGCTTAGTAAATAAATATGCATCCCCCCCCCTCCTTGTGAATTGTACTACTAAACCACGCATGCACTGCGTCCATATTCCTCTACAGAACGAATTGGTACATGTTGGAATGTGCAAGTCCGTGTTGTGAACCTAACGAACCTAACGTAAAGTTGTTTCTGTGTAATGCTTATTATGTGTAGTGCTGCCATCTGTCATCAATTTGTCTAACTAGTGTAACGATTGACGATTTTACCGTTGTACGCTTGTTACTCTCTGCGGCGAGACTTTTTTAACGGGGAGATCAGCTCGCATTCTTGTGGATTGTACTAAACACTCATTTCCATCATCAGCCCATTTATGTCGAAACACACACACACTGAATTTTGCATTTCAAAATATGTAAGTAAAACAGTCACCTCTTGATGTGAAACCTTAAATCCTAGTCCTTTTGAGATAGAAGGTTCCACTGTTCAAACCAAGATTTCTAAATTTCAGGTTGATATTTAAAAAGCTTTGAATCGGGGACCAAAACATTAAAGCCCCTCTGTTCTATGGGGAAAGGTGATGTGTCGTGTCATAATCAGGTCTGTACTCATCTGAAAGTCGTCTCGTCTTCTGATTCACTTTCCTCTGGCATTTGGGGTTCAATGCTTTCCAAATTCACTATATAGTATATGTGATTACAAGCAGTTTAGGATAGTCACAAATTTAATTTTGTAAATGGATATTTCGTCACGGAATCTGTCTCTACACAAGCAACACAAAAAAACTTTAAAAAATTTAAAAATCTAAATTCATAAAAACTTTACGTGTTAGCACATTTTTATTAGCAGATTCGTATTCCTCACTCAAAAATACATAAGTATATATATATATATACCACATGCCATATACAAAATGGCTGTTGACTAGTGTTTCCTTAGTTATTAATTATAATTAATAACTAAGGAAAAATATATATATATTTTTTTTTAATATTTATATATATTAAAAAAATATATATAAAAGCAGCCTGAAACAAACTCGACTATAAATCATTAATTAAATTATCATCGAATAATGATTATGAATTTAATAATTTTAAATGTCAATCATGCGAAATCAAGTAACTCCTATTTTTCCACGAACTTAATAATGTTCTATACAGTGATACCAATTTTCAAAAATTGAAGATAATATATACTTGAATTTTTTTTTACATCTATTTTTATTTTTTTACAAAAAATTCAAGGCGAATTTTATTGAAACTTCCAAGGAAAATGTAAGAAAAAACATAACTTCAAAAAAACTGACTTTTTTTTAATTTTTTACGAAACACGGGAAGAGGAATTTTAATTGCGCAGCTGAATAATTAAACACCAACTAAAAACTTAATATAGTGCCTTGATGTTTGTAGATCTGGATCTCTATAAAAAGCTGAGGGGGAAAGAATACCGTCTGTCTGGGAATAATGCCGAGTCATTAGACTAGGATAAAAATATTCTTAATGTAATACTTTATATAGGGTTGGCAAGTTTTTGACACATGGCAGTTTTTTACGGGTTAAACTGTCACGTCAAAAACTGTCAAAACCTCAAAAATACTGTTTTTCAATATAAAAATTCCCCTTTGGAAATACGCACGTTAATTACTTGTAATGTGTAAAGTGACTGTGTTATGGAAAGAATAATTATTTATCTGCTGTGCTTTGAGAGTGTTTAAAAAAAAATTATTACATCATATATGTACTGTTCTGATTTCTGTTGTTAAATTATCTAGATAATCACTGAGATACTTAAAACCATACTCTTATTGTGCTTAACATTGAAGTATATCTAGCGATCAAAATACTAAATTGTAGCACTAAAATGTCATTTAATTTGGCATTGCTAGCTTGCATATGATGCTTAAGAAACTCCTGTAACTTATCCTTAGTCAAACTTAGTTATTCTTACTTCTGCACTACGATATGGTACATTTACTAGCATTTATAATGCAATGGTTTTTCAATTGAATCTGTATTTAAACATGTAAAACAAATGATTTGGGTATCAATTCCTGTCAGCTCTGCTTTGGTTGAAAATACTCTTTAAACTTCTGAAATGCCCTGAGTTAAGAAACTTTTAGGTGAGAATAAATGAGTTTAATTAATTAACTAAGTTAATTTGATTTTACTTTAATGAATTAATTAAGTTAAGTATTAACACAGAGATGCTTGCGTGAGAATTTTCACGTAACATCTGTTACACTCTTTCACTTAGAAACATGGGATTTTTTTGGCATCAGGAGCTACAGGACAACAACTTTCTTATTAGAAGTTTCAGCACAGGGGGACCATATAAAAATTTAATTTTTTTTATTTTGTGACACACTGTATTATCACTCTCAAAGCTGGTATAGGGTAATTTTTGAAATCCTGTTGAGTGTTTTTTTAACTGGTTGGTTCCCGATTCCACTTCTCCAGCACATTTTTAGCTTACGTACAAACTTGGCGCAAACCCCCAAAGCAGAATGTTTTGCATTGTTCTGCAATGAGCCCTCGACTGACTGGAAATGTTCTGCAGTTCCCATAATAGTGTTTTCTACATTTTTCTTTTTAAATTCTTCCCAATTGTTCTGCAATAGCACTGATTGTTCTGCGACGTACGTCGCAGACTTCAACATATTCTGCTTCAGGGGCGCAAACTACGTCCCTCTAGCTATAGGAACTATTATGGGAACAAAAATAATCTCCGGAAACGGATATATATCGGCTAAAAGTCGTAGAACATGGGTTCTTGACTTTTTGTGTTCCACTGATCCTTTGTATCAATAAGATGAAGGCCATGGATCTTCTTTACCGAACAATATACAGCACATAATACTGTAAGAATACAAATTAATCGTTATCTGATCTAAGCTCACGGACTGCATCCCACCCTTCCCGGAACCTCTGCAAGGACCACTGGTTGGGAACCCCAGTTGTAGAGTAAGACCGAGTGCAACTGTTCTCTATTTGAAAATTTTTATATTAGAAAACTGGCTTATCAATATAAGAAAGGTCTTATCAATATAAGAAAGGTCTTATCAATATAAGAAAGGTAAATGCGAAATGGAAAAAAAATGAGGGCGAAAAGTTGAAACAACATTGTGTGTTCATGAAATAATAGACCAGGCACCTTCAACCTGCTGCTCGCAAGCACCACAGTGCCCCCTGAAACACCCAGAATGCTCAATGTTCATGTCCGATTTAGTCACTTAATGAACGTCCGGATTAAACACCTTGCACAAAATACATTCAAGAATAAAAACATCCTGATTTTCCATGCATTCGTATGTCAAACTTGCCGTAAGGGTGCTCTGCCTTTTATGATGGGTATATGCAGTGTTTGCGACTAGAAAAAATTTGAAGACCTCTGTATTAGACGAAAAAAATCAAAAAATTAAAAAAAAAGTTTAATTCACTTCTGGAATTTTTTTCACGAAATAAAATATGGGTTTCGCTTGTTTTAAAAAAATTCTGAAGTACAAATTAAAAAACTTTAGAAAAAATTCCAAAATTCATTTGTAGAGAAAATAATTTTATTTCTCTTCAGAAAAAATTAAAGGAAAAGAAAATTAAAAATCAATTTTTGTCCCTTAACTACAAACGGGGAATTAAGCCCTTCTACTGTAGTTAAGAAAACAAACACTATTATTGGAACAAAAATAGTCCCCAGAAACGGATATATATCGGCTAAAAGTCGCAGAACATGGGTTCTTAATCTTAACATTTTTCTTTCTTTTATTTTTTTTGTTCTACTGACCCTTTGTGATAATAAGATGAAGGCCACGGACCCCTTTTCAGGACAATATATAACACATAATAATGTAAGAACAATAAATTGATCGTTTTCTCATCCAAGATCATAACACCCTGGAACCTCTCCAAGGACTATTGGACACTGTCGTACGTGTAGAATAAGACCAAGTGTAAATATTCAATATTTGAAAAGTTTTAAATTCAAAAATTGGCAACATGAGAATCATAAATCCGAAAGGAAAATATCATGAGCGAATAGTTAAAAAAAGCAAGCATTTTTCATAATATACACGATTTCGCTCCCTTTTTTTTGAATTAAGGACAAAAAAACTTTAAGTAATTCACTTCTGAAGTTTTTTTATGAAATAAAATAGTTTGACTTTCTTTTTAAAAATTCTGAAGCACAAATTAAAAACTTCCAAAATTCATTTATGGATTTTCACTTTTTTTTGTGAGATTCTTTTATTTACTTTTTGAAAAAAAAATTGAAGAAAAGAAAAGAAAAAAAATTTAAATAAATTTTTTTTTAAAGTTTTGAATTGTAAATGAAAAACTTACAGAAAGAAGATGAGTCGACCCAAATTCCAATCGCCAGAGAATAAATCAGAGATAGTCGGTCCGGCAGAAATAGATCCTCAAAAATACAAATCAGAGATTCTCCAAGGGGAAAAAAAACTCAACTAATCTTCTCGCTCCATCCAGAGAGGAATGAACAATGTATTTACGGGACATTCTGTCATAACAGAGTCAGATTTCATTACTACAAATGGCATATGATAGATCGCTATTGCTACAATTGACATAAAGTCTACCAACACTATACAAGTACAGGTTGAAAGCAGCGGTCCTACAATAACGCACAACCACTATTTTTTATCGGAATCAATCAGAAATAATTCAAATAACGTATCAAAAATCCATTATGATAATTGCAATACACTTATCCCAGATAAAAGAAACAATCTCGGCAAATGGACTCATAACTGAAACTACCGCTGAAATGGGAAGCAAAAAAAGACAAGAAAAAAACCCATCGTCTAGTAGTGCAATATAAATTACCATCACAAATTGCATTACATATATTGCTAAACAAAAGAAGGCATACATACGAGAGAGAGAAAAAAAAGGTATTGATGGGAAAGAGAATTGTCAAAAAGAGGTCCATTTCCAAATTACCTATAATTTGATGCACCTCCAAAAAGGAAAAATACGCCTTCCTACCCCTCCATCACGTCTTGAAATGCTTTCAAAACATTGGCTTCTCGCCCCCATTCGCCCCCAGCTTTTACCGGCAAAAAACCTTCCAGTGGCCGCGCATGTTTCTTCCAGCCGTACATTACACTGATCACACTCATGAAATTACTAAATACAGAAAGGAATAACAAAATAAAAATACAGCCACAGTATTGCATGATACATATATGTATGTATGAATAGCGCAAAAGGAGGGGGGGGGGGGGCTTTTCCAAAAAATAGAGAGAGACGAAAGAAAGAAAAGCTTATAAACCAGATTAAAACACATCCCATTAAGCGAAGTTCTTCAACTATTCAAAGAAACCATTCCACCATCGCCAGGGGATGGGCAAAGTGAGGGCTCGGTAAGAGAGAGAGAGGGCGCAGAAATGTTATACTGTACTGTATTAGAGAGAGAGTCACTCTCTCTCTCTCTCCTCTCCAATTTCATCTAGCTAATGCAGGTCGCTTTTTGAAACAACTACCGAAGTGACTCACCTCTGAGCACCTTTTTCCTCTCTTATTTTTTTTTATTTGGCTGCACACACACGCCCTCTATCTCGTTTTCCTTTTCATCCCATTCTACATCATTTTCACTAATGGAAAAACTAAAATATAAAAAGAAAATAAATAAAATCGGAAAAAAAGGGAGATGAAATAAGAAAGTAGCGACCGGTTGGAAATGCGAAGCCCCCTAGACAAAAAAAAATAAAGTTGTATTTTTCTGTAATACACATGTATATTCAATGTGCATGTATACATGTATAAGGCTACCTCAACCCCCCCCCTTTAGTACGTTTTTTACTTAGGAGAGAAATGCCTTCGATAACGACATTACCTCGTCTAGCCCGTTGTTGTTGTTGCTGAATAATTTGGTCATATCTCTTTGTGTGATTCCCTCCAAGTTTGCTTCGTTCACAAATCATCACGAAATTTTCTTACACATGAAATTTACTATGTGCAGTAGGCCCCGGGTAACGGATAAACGAATAACAAATGCCCCACTTATGAGAATGAAACCTTCCGTAAACCGAAACTGCTCCCATAGAGGTAACGTTAAAGTTCTCTCTCCCCTTATTCAAATAAATTCCCTGAATAGTACGCTAAAGGCATTGGTCACTTCTAAGCTTTTTTGCCAGGGTTTCCCAACCGATGTGCTGTGGGAGGATCGTAGGTGTTTCACGAAAAATTTCAGACCAGACAAAACGTAATTTTTTTTCGCTTAAAGAAGCCCAAAGTTGAATGTCTAAACAAAAATTGAGACACTATATTACGAGCAGTATAGTGTATATCGTGTAAAGTCTATGAGGTCTTTATTGAACAAAATTTTCTGAAGTTCAATTTATTGCATAAAAATTTGGAAAAGGTACAAAATGCATCTACAGCAAACATATATGAGTATTTTCTCCGGATTTGGTGAGAAATTCCGTTTAAGGCACAACCTGCGCTCCGATGCCTAAGAGGCTCCAACATAACAATTTTTTTTCCTAAAAAGGGCTCCTCAATTCAAAAAATTAGGAACCGCTGGTTTTGCGAACGCCAGCGAATTAAAACATTAGAGTGGGAGAAAAGATTATATTAGCAATAAATAGTAAGGAAAAGGAGACAGATGTCAAATTTTGTAAATTAATAGATTTAAAATTATAAATCGGTAAATGGCACGGTTTTATATATGTATAAATGGTACAGTAAAAAAAAATCATAAATTTTCTTCTTTGTTCATCACAGTTGTGTGAAACCAGTTTTTTTAAATAAACAAATAGCATTAAAAAATAAAAATCATAGTTCAGGTCTTTCAAAGAAGCTTTTTGAGAATGTTCTTGGAAATATTCTACATAATAGCTCAGATATCTAATGCAATTTTCTTTCAGGAATTTAAAATATTCATTGTTACAAATAGCAATGAATTGCTTTGTAATTAACTATTAATGGCAATAATTCATTATTAATAATCATTGTTAATAATTAAATAATTGAAAGTGTAATTTTTTTTTAAATCTCAATTCAAGTGTGCCGTGAAAGCAGGGACGGGTTCAAGTATTCTGCGGCCCGGTGAAAAAAAAACATTGCGGCAAATCTGAACAGGGGTTCCCAGAGTGTCCATGGTGCCGCCAGGTTCACACTCAGAGGCGGATTTAACGGCGGATGCACCGGGCGAGCGCCCGGGGCCCCGAAAAACCCAAACTTCACATTATTTTCTAATTTAAGGGGCCCAATACTTTCTTTTGCGCCTGGGGCCTCGACTGACTTTAATCCGCCACTGCTCACACTGGCACACGGGAACGACTACTATTACTATTAACCACACATACACCTCGTCCATATTCCTCTGCGGAACTTCCAACGAATTGGTACATGTTGGAATGTGAGTGCATGTGTTTTGAACCTGACGTAAAGTTTTGTTTCTGTGTAATGCTTGTTATGTGGAGTGATGCCATCCTCCACCAACTGCCCGAGATCGACTGTAAAACTACTACGTAGTCATAAAATATGCCTTTTGGCAATAAATATGGACAAAGGTGTTCGCTTCCCAGTGCAAAAATTGCGAGTGTGCCCCCAGGCACTTGAAGGTTTAGGGTTCTCGGGGCTAGAAAACCGATTATCTACTCAGGCCCTCAACCTTAGAGATTTTCTATCTTGGACTGGATTTAAAACTATTGCTTAGTACTAAAGTTGAAGTCAAAATGTAATTAAAACATTTCTATCCCCTTTTGCGGCCCCAAAAATTTAGCCCCCCGGTGCGGCCGCACCCTTCACACATGCCTAAGTCCGGCCCTGCGTGGAAGTTCAACTGTGAAATGGAATAAAAAAGGTAGGGGGAGCTGCTGTATGTCCTAAACAGTAAAAAAAAAAAAATCACGCGAAAAGAAATGCTTTAAGTTCATGCGAAAACTCACAAAATTTTGTAAATAATCGTAATTTTGAAACGCTAACTGAAATTGCAAAATAGTACGGAATTTATCAAATATATATATAGAAGTGTCAAAATGAAAAAAAAAATGCTAATAAGTTTGAAGAACGCCAAAAGAAATGGAAGCTTGGACAGAGAACAGAAAACAAAACCTAATTTCGATTATGTCCAAAACAAACCGAAATGGTTTTATGAGCGTTGTAATATGAATTGTGTGGTGAAATCGATATCAAATTATTTAAAATTGAACAGTTCTCTTAATGCTATCAAAAATTTCCTAAGCTTCAAGTATTTAAAACGAATATTCAATTGCTTACGAATCTCTTGTAATTGAGAACACATTTCAACTGATTATTTCGTGTAAATTTAAAATCTGAGTTAGCTGTTCCAGAACTCGTTCGATACCTGATTGGACGCAATTATTCGGAGGGTTCCACAGAAAATTAGCATCAAAGTCATAAATAAATTTTCACAGGCGCTTTCGAAATTTCGGGTCAAAGAGAGGGAGAGAGAGAGATGCTCGTGAAATACGCGACCGTTGCCAACCACGACAACAAAGACTTATAAACCATTCTGTATGATAATTTTAGGGGCATTTCGCTCCTCGGTCCATGCACTGCTTTGCATTGAAAAGGAGGCCGGTGTCCATTCATCAGAGCATAAGCTCCGACATCAGCTCTTTTCACAGACAGACACAGAAGGAACCGACCGACTCTCCAAGGAACGGGTCCGAAAATTTGCATAAACGAAAAGTACGCCGAAATGGACACAAGCTATAGTTTATTTCGACCTGCCGCAGTGCCTTTCGTTACAAATCGGTTCTCCGGTCTCGGGGTCCACTATTATTATGGGGGCGCGTGTGTGTGTGTGTGTATTTATATGTGGGAAGTAGCCGAGAGGTGACGACATACAAACGTATCTATACGAAGTTGTACGCGTCCAGCGGTAGAACAATAAACGTGGAAACTCGAAATGTTTCTGAATAAATTCTCGAAAACCAGAGGCCTAGAGATAATACAGAGACATGTAGGTCTGGTACCTTGTAGCTTCGTAATAGCTGACCTCTCGGATTGACCGACAGCATCGAGATGCGGATAAATATATTCGATTTTGATTCTGTGTCGGAATTAGCATGTAATGTTTGAAAAGAAGGCTTGGCCGAAATTCGAACTTAACGATGGGAATATGTTTCACACCATACCAAAAGAGATCCGAATGCTTCATTCGTATTGGGCAGGAATCAATGTATACGATTCACCTTCATAAAATTATGTAAAGAATGTATTCATTGTAGCACGCTGTATGAAACCTCTAGAAAATTTACATGTTAGGGCCCTAAACCATGAAAAATGCATTGTCCATCTTCTAAAGACACGCTTAGAATTCGTTACGATTCGAAGGATTCCGAAAATTTGGGGAAACTTTTATAGAGAATTTTCCAGAAATATATTATATACGAAACCCGTGTACATATTGCAAACATTAATCCGTCAAACTATTTTTCCCCTTTCATAATTATTATCGTGCATTAAATCAACAGACCCTCTGGAAATTATGCCGAGGTGAACTTAAGAAAGAAAAGTTTGTTGTCGCCACCAGCGCCTGTTGAAAACCAGGCAAGCTCACTGACCATTAAACCACATGGTATGATGGTCGGTGCGCCTGCCCGGTTCACAAGAGATCATGAGTTTGATTCCCGGTGAGCACAACAAACTTTTTTTTTTGCACAACAAACAAGTCCAGGAATTTTATAAAGTTGATTTCTCAATGGAACACTTCCCCCCCCCCCCCCATTTTAGTGATATCTGCTATGCCGTGTAAAGGGTCGAGCACTTGATCAAATTGCTATTATATATCAATAAGACATTCGATTTCTCAACAATTGAGTTTTATGAAGCTAAATACTTTTTCAGTCCCATGCGATCACACTCTTAGCAGCTAAGTCCAGCCCTGTTGATATTTGATATACGCTAGTGCTTACCAATGAGGTGCTTAATATAACACGGTTCACAGTATATGAACTGATAGAAGTTTAAGCTTTTGAGTTTCTTTTAATAATTGAGGTCAACATGATAGACGCAATTCATGTGTATTAATTCCATTTTAAGGCCCTTAATATTTTGTAGCCCGGTGCGATTGCATCAGGCGCAGATTCAGGACGATATGACGGGGGGGGGGCGAATTATGATAGTTTGATTGTCTGTATTTTACGGGACAAATTTTCTCATACTAGCCGAAGGAAGATATTCTGCTACGAATGGAGAGAAAGCAGGCATCTTCAGCTGCAAATTGGGCAGGTATCTTCACTGCGAATAAAGCCAAGATAGATATATCTCCATCTTCAAATGGAGTGAAGACAGACATCTTTAGCTACGAATGGAATGGAAGCAGGCATCTTCAGCAACAGATGAAGCAGGAGCAGATATTTTCAGCTCTGATAGAGCGGAGGCAGACGGATCCAGGGCGATGTGCCATAGAAGCACACTGGCGCAATACGGCAAGAAATGCAGCATGCAGCTTGACGTGGATTGTTTAAAAAACTTGAACTTGAGGTTTTTAAATAATTCGAGTCGAGTTGCATGCTGCATCGCTTGCCGTATCGTGCCAGTGTAAAGTAAATCCTTCCTTATTATGTAGGTGCATCAGACCATCCCCCGTATTTCAAGAGGCAGACAAATTTTTCTTATATTATTCGGCTCTAGGGGTGAGGCGATCGCTCCCCTGTGGAACCGCACTTGGCCGTATCCTAATTCAGCCAATGGGCGTTCCTTATCGTGATAGTATGTAAATCAAGACCCCGACCGAATTTATAGTTACTGGAATTTATAACGGTCTTGAAATTCATTAATTTCCATCAACGAAAATTACGAGATCGTAACTAAAACAAAAAAACACCCCCAGAGGAATTACGCAATTGCAATTCACTTGGTTACGTAGATACACCTCGTTAAAGACAGAAAGAGGAAAGTAAAAGAGAGAGAGAAACGGGCTGATAATCACGTGACGTGGAAAACGGCTGAACAAAAAGGAAAGGTCACTCGTGATATTTCAACTTTCGAAAATATAATTCTGCGTAAGATTTCGTGATCAGCGGCTCAACCAACTCCTTTTTCGTGTGTTGTTATTATAAAGTACGAGAGAGAGATCTCGTTCTTTTTCTCTAACTCGTTATTCACTGCTCGTACAAACACTCGATCATAATTTCTATTTCACCAAAGTAAAAAAAAAAAGTGACTCCTTCTTATACCTGGTCTTTACTCCTTTTCTTACATAACACGCGGTATAAATAAAAATAACAACAGGGTAATAACAATAATAAGGACGAGTTTTTTTTCTTTGGTTGGCTCCTGTTGTTTTCGGGTTGATGACAGCGTTAAGAAAAATAAGTAATTATCATATAGATTAGACATTATATAGCTGTCACTGAACGAAACATTCCACCGATCATGTGGCATTAGTAATAATAGAATAAATTATATAATGAGAAAAACAAAAATTACCAACTGGAATTACCATCATCGCTTTCTGTAAAATGAAAATCTTCGTTAATTACTTGCCGTTCGCATTCATGATGGCCGGTCAAACCCCTCTTCTTCGTGTATCCCATTTACGGTACGCGTTCTTAAACGAGAGATTATAATGTGTATAATGAAAAGGTTATTCTTGACAAACGAAATTTAATTTTCATCGATCATCCCCGTGAATGGAAAGAATTTTCTATACGTCTTGGGTTCGGCTTTTGAATTCGAAGTGACCAAAATAATAATGTAATAAATGGATGGATATGGCGGAAGCAACAGCTTCACTGCTGTGTGACCTGCTTCCAAAACAACGAATGACCTGTAAACAAAAATGTTTTTTTTTACAGGTTTGTTTTTAATGCAAGTTATATGCAACGAAGGCGGTTCGGGTGATCAATCTCTTCTTGTATTTGACCATGGAATTGAATTTTCGAAAACTGCGTGGACCACCTTCGGGGACTGGAGAATTTAAATCAGCATTTAAAGAGGTTAATTTACATTTGTTGAATATGAACGTGCGCATGAAAAAAACATGGTTGCGAGTTACTTCGTACACACTACTCCCAACGTATCACAAAAAAAATTTAAATTTTGTGTACTACTTAATTAACAGGTTTTTTATTTATGCAAATTATAGGAGAAACAATGCAAAGGTTATTCTTGAGAAACGAAATTTGATTTTCATCGATCATCCTCTGAATGGAAAGAATTTTTTACGTCTTAGGTTAGGCCTTTGAATTCTAAATGGCCTCTTTGAAAATAAATGGGGGAAAATTACATTTTATTACATTCCTACATTATCAGTGTCTCCCAAACTTTTTTGATTCAAAACGTTTTTGACCGCGAGAGATTGTTTCAATTGGAGATTCCTCATACCAGAGCTTTAATTTATTGTATAAACTTGATTGAAATACGGGTTGGTCAAAATCACAGTATTTTCTTAATAAACGGAACGAAGTTATTACGAAACGGAAAAAGACAAGTTTTCTATTTATTTTTCCGGTTTTATCTATCATGAAAAAAATGAATTCTATCTTCTGGACTCCCGAAAAATTCTGATATCTCCCGAATTTCTACCATGATTGTAAAAGAAATCCCTGCTTATGGGGAAAAAATTATTCTCAAAAAATTTACTCGGAAAAAAAAAACGTCGCTTCCGTTTATCCCGAAATGACGTCACAATGTAAGCGCAATGTACATCGCCAAATTTTCAGAACATGATTTTACCCGAGGGCCTATGATTTTGAGATGACCCTGCATGCATGGCAACATGGAAGCGGACTGAATTCTTGCCAGGGGTCCGGAGACCTACCTTATTTACAAAATTTTTATTCACTTAAATTTACTGAAAAAAATATTTTTCTTTCAGAAGTAGAAAAGGTCTTGCTTCAAGATGAGGGTGAGAGGGACGCAAGAAAGAAATGTGGTTCGAAGGGGCCCACATGGGTACAAAAAGGCTAGAAACCCTTGTTTAGACCAGTACTTCTTAACCTTTTTTCTTCCCCATGTCGCGCTCTTGGGACCATATTTTCTCTTGGTTTTATCAAGGGTCACCCATCAATATCCAGGAGGAAGACATTTTCTACTTATCGGATTGATTTCTTGAGTAAATTTATTATGAACAAAAGTTTTGAAGTAAGATCTGTCTTCGGACCCTTTGGCTTGAGCTGAAAGTAGCACACAGCTAAGATATTTCCATGCTCAGTCTATAAAATCGTAGAACCTGATCTCGTCAAATTCGGGTCCCCCAGGCCATCATGTATGGTTGGGCCCAGTTAAGATGGTAAGGTTCCAAGGACATCTCTAAATTCTGGAAGTAAATAATTACACTTTTTCCCAATATACATTTCACTTTTCAAAAGATTGATTTCTTCACATCCGTATTCTTTTTTCACGGCTCTATTGGCCGGCTAAATCCCCCTGTCATGGCTTCCAGTGAGGTATTTACAGGAGGGCTTAGCGGGTTATATTCGTCCACGGCGGCAAGTTCAGAGGGGCGGTAAATTTGAGGAACGAGTGGCGAGGAAAATTAGTAGAATGGAAGAAGACGGAGAAATTCTCATAACCCCAAATAAATCCGCCTCTGCCCAGACAGCAGATGGGGCTTGGTTAGTGAGTGATCAAAAGAGTGACCTAGAGAGTTTGCAAGCATGTGAGTGAGCAAAAGAGTGATCTAGAGTGTGTGCAAGCGTGTGAATGACCAAAAGAGCGACCTAGAGAGCGTGAAAGCGTGTGAATGTCCAAGAAAATGACAGAGCATGTGTAAAAATGTAATTGATCAAAAAGTAGCCTATAAAGTAAGGAACCATGTCAGTGAGTGTTCAACAGCGTGACCTGGAGCATATGCAAGTATGTGAGTGACCAACACAGTGTGCAAGCATGTGAGTGACCAACACAATGCGCAAGCATGTGAGTGACCAACACAGTGTTCAAGCATGTGAATATCTAAAAGAGTGACTTAGTGTGTGACCATGAGAATGACCAAAAGAGTGGCTTAGGTGTACTTGCAGGGGGGGAGGAGATCATAGCAAAGGTTGGCGAATTCGAGAAAAAAAGTAGTCAGGAAAATTAGACTATAATGGGAGAAGGGCGGCAAAATTCATGTAGCGCCCACAGGCGGTGAAAATCATAAATGTGCCTCTGATGGCTTTACTTGATTTTCCACAGTGCCCCCCCCCCCAGAATGCCCCAGATCTGCAGGAAGAGGTCATATGGCTCCAGGTTTAGACCACCACAGGGTTAGACCACCAATTTATCGCTCAACCAACCAAATGCAAAATGCAACTAAACCGAGATCTGCATTACAACTAATTATTTTATAAGTAACGATATTAATATTATTAATAATTATTATTTTATAAATAATGAGAAAAATAAATCATAGCGGGATAAAAAAAATCGGGACATAATTTTGCCATCGATTAATTTGCCCGTAATTCGAATGCCGTTCCAATTCATTTTTTTTTGTTATCTCCGGTACTCGTCCAATGAAAGGGAGGACAAGACATCAATAGCAGCCGAGTTCTCTCTCCTTTCTGGTTAAATGCTTTTGCACCCTGTCATTACAGAAGAATCGGGTTGGCAAGAAGAAGAAGAAAATCAAGGATGGACATCGGTGCTCATTGGTGGCAAGGTGAAGGGTCACAGGTTCAAGGCCATTCTTTCTCATTGCGAGTCACGCTTTGATGAGAATCCAGACACTGACTAAGAGAGACTCTCGTGTCCGTTTCACCATGGCCAAGGAGAAGAAAGGGCGTTCCTATTATTACTACAGGAGAGCCGTGTATCAGACGAAATCCCCATTTTCTTCGCTGATTCCAAGCCAATGAATTTTATTTCACACGATATTTGCTTCTTCAAAAAATAATACTGGGAGTAATTTACAGCTCCGTCGTAATGGCTAATTTGTTTGGTTACGAGATGATTATTTTGGTGATGACCTGGGGGGGGGGGGGGGGGCAGAGACGCATTTATGGTTTTGCCGCATGTGGGCTACACGAATTTTGCCCCCCCCCCCCATCCTTCTCCCATTATAGTCCAATTTTCTGGGTTACTCTTTCTTCGAATTCGCCACCATGTGCTATAGCCCGCTCGGATCCCGCCACTCCTGCGAGTAACCTTAGAGATATGCGGCAGGTACGGTTCGCGCCAGGCTCCGCACTTTACAGTAATAATATTAATTCCTTTTTTCGTAAATTCAGGAATTCTGGAATTTTCTGCATTTGCCCTTCATTTTTGGAATTCTGAATTTTCATCAATTTCTAGAATTATTTTTTGCATTTATTCTGAATTTTAATGGAGAGAGAGAAGTTGGAATTATTTCTCTTGTATTTATATATTCTGAATTTTCATGATTTTCATTTCCTAAGTTCTCGATTCCTCCCACAGAATATTCTCCCAAAATAAAATTCAGGGCTAGGGGAGAGGGGCGAAATTATCACGACGCCTCTGGACCCGCTATTATTTTCGCACCGGGCCCAGCGTCTGGTAAGGGTGACCCTGGGTCTCCAAGTCACTCTTAGTCACTCACATGCTTCCCACTATTTTCGTCACTCACATAGTTGCACACGCTTCATGTCAATCTTTTGATCGCTCACTAACATGGTTCCTTGCGCTATAGGTCACTCTTTTGATCATTTACAAGTTTACACATACTCTAGATCACTCTTTGGATCATTCACATGCTTTCACATTTCACACTCTCTGATTCATGCTTTTTGGTCATTCACTTGCTCGGGCACGCTCTAAATCACTCATTCTTTGCAAGTCACTTTTTTGGTCATCCGTATACTTGCTGGCAGTCTAAGTTACTCTTTTGATCATTCACCGACCTGGCCCCTTACAGTCTCGGCAGAGGCGGATTTATTATCTGCCCCTCTGAACTTGCCGCCCTAGGCTATACCCCGCTAAGCCTATCCCCTCCCCCCACCCGTAAATACGCCACTGCCAGGGAATATAGAAGAAAAGAAAAATATTTCCACAGAGAAAAGAATTTCTATTTTCTTCATATCGATAGCCTGTAAATTACAGTAAAACCCCTCTTTTGCGGACACCGGCGGGACAAAAAAAAATTTCGTACGTAAAAGAGGGCAGACCGTTCTATCAAGACTTGAAATACATGCTTTATTACCCGAGTAACGGGTAAATCGTTAACCACATACAATGCTGTAATACCGTAGTGTGTAACAGTAATGAAAATTTAGACATGATGAGAATTTGAAATTAACGAGACGACAACATCATTCCAGAACAGTGAAAAATATTTCCGTAATCAATGGAAAACTATTTTCAAAATTTTTGTGACAAATAATTCCAGAATTAAATATTCCGAATTTACATAACACGAAAATTGAAGGACTTACCACCTTCATTTAAAAATATGGGACAACAGATGTCAGCACCAGCAAAGAACACGAAACAAGCACGAATACGTTGTGCCATGCATGTACATACACTCCCACAACACGTTTCGACGTGCACCGATCCGCTGGAAATTCCTTAGAGGAATGTGTACAAGGTGCATGTAAGGTCAAGTAGCAACATATTGCAACTTCCGTCTCTGTACTTCTTTCCTCGAAGTTCTGCCTTTCATTTCAGCAATTCCAAGATACCTCGATTCCTTAAAACCCTCTTATTTCGGCAATGACGAGGCCAGATACCAAGTACATTTTTTCACTACAGCCGAACATATTTTAAATTACCCCTAACCATTCAGATCCACTGCCAGTGGGTGGAGTCCGCTTTTGTTCAAAGTTTGGTAACATAAGGGGAAAGACGGTGTTTCCCCCCCCCCCATCTTAAGGGCACTAGAGGAATATACGCACAGTATAAATAATAAATAAAAACCAGAGAGTATAGATTTCTACTTCCCTCTTGTTTTTTTCTCCCTCGGATTTGGGGAAAAAGCGTCATCAGCTGCGCAAAATCAGAAAGAAAAAAATAAGTGGCATGTTATAGTGGTTAAGCCGCGGTGGTGGTCATACTGACGGACTCGCATCGCGAAGATCCGGGTTCAATCCCCACCGTTGCCGATGTGGATGTTGGCTGAAGTTGGTTTTGTGCGGTTCCCAACTTCGAGGGGCGAATGCCAGCCGATCTCCCCGTTAAAATGTCTCGCCGCAGAGAGCAACAGGCCTACACACACACAACGGTACAATTATTCATTCGTTACACTTCAATCACTATGAGTTGAGAAAACACTCATAGTTTAAAAAAATTGATTGCAGATGGCAGCACTACATGTAACAAGCATTACACAGAAGGTTCACTATACGTGCACACACATTCCAACATGTACCAATTCGTTACAAGTTCCGCAGAGGAATATGGACTAGGTGCATGTCTGGTTTAGTAGTGGTTTACGGAAATTCCATCCTCGATGTTTCTTCCCTGATACATTTTGCCTGCCTTGACCGTGTGAATGACGAAGTGAGTGGGTGAATGACCAAGCGAGTGGTTAAGTGACTTTTTAGTGACCATATGAGTGACAAGTGAATGGTTGAGTGCCCAAGTGAGTGGGTGGGTGAGTGAGTGAGTGAGTGCCCAAGTGAGTGGGTGGGTGAGTGAGTGACTGTATGACTGTCCAAGTGCATGACTGTATGACTGCCCAAGTGCATGACTGTATGAGTGATTATAAATTAATGACCGTATGAGTGATTATAAATTAATGACCGTATGAGTGATTATAAATTAATGACCGTATGAGTGATTAAGAGCGTGACTGTATGCGTGACCATATGAGTGACAAAGTGAGTGACCGCATAAGTGATCAAGTTAGTGCATATGAGTGGCATGCGTGACTGCATGAGTGAATAAGTGAGCGGTCATATGAGTGACCAAGTGAGTGGGTGTGACCGTACGAGTGATCGAGTGGTGAGTGACCATATGAATGCCCAATTGAAGGAGGTGAGTAACCGTATGGACAAGTGAATGGTAGAGTGACCGTATGTGTGGAAAAGTTAGTGGTAGAGTGACCAGATGAGTCGTGCGGACCGTTCGAGTGACCAATTGAGGGGATAAGTGACCTTATGGGTGAAGTGAGATAAGTGGGTGGGTGGGTGACCGTATGAGTGATTGACAGTATGTGACCCAGCCGCAGTGGAGTGATGGTAAGATGCTCGTCTACCACCGTGAAGGTTGCTATCACAGTCCCAAATTCAAACCCAGGTGAGAATATAGATTAGAGATATTCCCCTAACGGCTTGAGGCGACCACCTATAGATGCCACCTTCATTTCTAACTCATCAATGGCAGTAAATTGCACTACAAAGTTATGGTCAATGTTGGTGAAGTACTACGAGAGACCAAGTGAGTGTGGTCAATCATACGGTCAGGGCAGACGAAATGTCTGGGGGTGAAATGTACCGCGGGGGGAGGGGGTGAGATGGAACGTACCAAGGCGAAATTTCCAGATCCTTGTTATAGTTTAGTGATTTCCACTGTGGAAGTCATAATGCTGCATTAACATTGCGCTTTTTTCCCCCACGACTCGACAGATTATTGACTGACTGGTCAACACGTCATATTTAGTGCCCATTTAGGTACAGGCGATTATTCCTCATCCCGTAGGAAAAGTGAAAATCGACTTTTCCGTACACCAGTAAAAATGCACATCTAGGACATCGACGGAGGAAGGTAATCAATCGTGGCCGCTGCATAATCATGATAAGGTTTATCACACGTGTGTGGGGGGGGCTCCACCCTCTCGCTCTAAATTGGACATTTCAAAAGGCACAGAAACGGCCACAGCCTTGTGGAAAAATGTACATATGCTTGTTTCACACGCCAATCCCCCCTTTCGTATTTTTCAATCAACGAAATGCAGGTGGCGCTGGGGGTACATTATCTCGTTTCTGTTGGCAACGACGCTTTTCCCACTACTACCGTCGAAAATTCTTATTAGCGAACATTGAAATGAGAAAGCAAAATGAAAAAAAGGGAGGACGGGGAGCGCGAGCGTCACTTTGTATATTAAATTATAATGGGCAAACACAGCTGCTGGAGTTTTTTTCTTTTTTACATTCGGTACACAATATTGTTATATTGTAAGAAAAGAAAAACTAGATGAGAGCCCACGCCCGCCTCGAGTGCGGACGGACATCAATGGAAGGACTCAACTTCATAAGCAGAAGTTGCGCTTTTATGTGCAACTTTTTTCGGGAGTGAAATGAACATTTCACATGCTCTGTACTGTTTATGTCATCAGTGGAATGATTAAACTTATGATATTACAGGCAACGCCGTTTATTATAATCACTGATAATGTTATCATTCAGGTACTGCTAGGGGCGGTTCAAGTATTACGTAAGCAAATTTTTAGTCATTTTTGACCCCCCCCCCCCTTTTTGACCCCCCCCAGCGAAATTTCGTCAGCAGCTTAGAATATTTCATACCTTCAAAAATGGTGGTTGATGACGTATAAGCAACCTTCAAACCCCCCCCCCTCCCACCTTGTCATCAAAAGTCAGCAAATCCGAAACCCCCCCCCCCCCGATGCTGACGTTATATTTGAATGACCCCTTTCAGCAAAACTCTGACCCCCGTCAGCAAAATTTCGTCATCAGCTATGCCCCTCTGAATCCTAACGCATATTGGTGGGATCAGAGACGTACACAGGAGGGGAGACATAGGGGGCTCGTGCCCCCCCCCCTCCCACGATCAAAAATTTATTTTTCTAATGCAAAAAAAATTATTTTTTTAATTGAGATTTGGGTAGAAAATACATTCATGCGTTATTATAATCAATTTCTGTTAATTTCAATGCTATTTGAAGGCTATGAACCCAAAATTTATCTTTAATAAATCCTTTGAGATCCACCTTCTAAGCCATATATGATAAATCGCATAAAGGCCCTTGGCCCATGGACCAAATATGGCCCTGGGGGGTTATCTGATGCGGTCTGCGCTCCTCAAACCTAATTTTTTTGTGTCCCGTGGTACAATTCCAGAACATTTAAGCGGCCCGTGGCACATTTTCAGATCACTTAAATGACCCGGCTGCTCCAACTGAATCAGCCGGGACTGCCCATAATCAACGTTATAGTCGAGGTGCCGTTATAACCGAGTTTGACTGTATTAAAAAATCCCCCAATGGCCTACCCATTAAGAAGCCAAATGCAAAAACCATTGATAAATAATTCATTGCGGAACTCATTATTCCTCCATAACAAAGTGAAAAGATTCCGGAGAAAAAACTCAGGAAGGTGTCATTCTCTTTTTTCTCGTCTTATTTTTTTTTAAATGGTAACAAATCACGACAGATGTGATTAAATGAGAAGACTCCACTGCCATGTAAATGGCGGTGGAAAAAAAAAAAAAGAAGCAAATCTTTCAAAAGAGAGAGAGATTTGGCGATTATCGATTGCTGAGAAAGAAATTAGCGTACGAATAAAGGGAATACATTGGACACAAACACAAAAGATGTTCCGACCCCATGATACTACTTTTTGTTTCTTAACCCCCTTGTTCCTTCAGACATGAAAATCCTTTACTACACTCCAAGAAGCAATTTAAAGACACACACACATAAAAAAAAGCCATAACCTTCTCCTCCTCCATCTATTTCAGGCTTTTTTTTCAAAAAAAAAAAGCCCTAGAATTTTTCTTTATTCTTTCAACTGAAAGCTTTTTTTTTTATAATTTTTTTTTTCAAGTAAACTGTCGTAAAAGACACAAAAAAAATCCCTGAAAAGAGGGAAAAATCAGTACACATACAGGCACTTTTCGGTCCCGTCTTTGGAAAATTTCTCGTAATGAAAAATATCCTGCAAAATGTCTTAACTTCTTTTTTTTCCCTTTTATTGAAAAATACTTTCTCAATGATAACAGAGTCTGATGTGTAAACAATGAAATTGAAAGATAATTTGCTGACGTCAATTTATGCCTAGCCGTTAGCTGAAAATTTCCAAATTCGTTACCAAACCTACATACAGGGTAGGAAGAAAATTCACCAAGCGACATTTTAGTAGCGAACCACTGATCCTAGAGCAGTAGTTTACAACCTTCGGAAGCCCGCGGCCCGATTGAATTGTTTATTTCAGTGGAGAAGGTGCGCTTATAAACACGACTAATGGGAAATAAATCGGGGGTGGGGGGGGGGGTGGGAATGAAACGATGAATCACTCGCGGCCCGGTTTGATTGATGTCACGGCCCTGTACCGGGCCACGTCCGGGCGATTGAGAAACACTGACCTAGAGGCATACTTTCGCCTAAAAAAAGTATGCAAATAACGTGTAGACCTCAGATACGACATTCATATTGCAAGGTGTAGTATAGTTATCAAAATAAACTAAAAAAAACTAGCTCTTTATTTGATCACCCTGTTGTCCTCAAAAATCCAATGAGAAAGTTGTTACCCTGTCCCTCCCGAGATTTAACAGAAAAAAATCTACGTTTGTGAGTGCCACATTCGATATTTGAATTCAAAAATCGGACAAAATTTGAGAAAGAATGGCATAAAATAGGAAATAAGGAACGTTGTCCGTTTTTTGCTATTCTTTCTTGAATTGATTGTATTGATGAAGTGATTCTATATTTCACTGAGAAACTTTATTTCTTCACATCTGTCTCTTTTTCCACGGTTCTCTGTGCCCCCTCCGTAACCAGAGGTCATAGCTACCCCCCCCCCCTCCCTTCAAAGCAGAATGTGCTGAAATCTGAACAATCAGTGCTACTGCAGAACAATCTGTGGAAGAATTTAAATAAAAAGTGTAGAAAACACTATTATGGGGATTTTTACCGCAAAACATTTCCACTCAGCGGAGTGCTCGTTGCAGAAGAATGCAAAATATTCTACATTTGGGGGGAACTACCCCTTCTATTTGATTTTCACCCATATTCCTCCTTAGAATATCCCAGAATTCACGGTGGAGGGGGGGGCACATGGTCCTGTGTCGAGGAAAACCTGGACTCAATGAAGTTCAAAAACTATTTCCATTCACGATGACACAAAGAAATTCATCTATTTTTTATTCATTATTCATTGCATCAAGAATGTGAAAATCCGGCGCAATTTGTTCTCTCCTCGAAGACATCACACTACGTCAGAGGCTTGCGAAGGGGTGGGGGGGATTAGTAGAGAGCTCGTGCCCCCCACCCCGTCAAGCAGACCAAAGATCAGAAAAGAAATTAATATTTCTCTAAAAAAAAAATTAAAATAGCGAAAGCATATACCTTTTATAGAGTATTTTAACCGATTTCTGTGTTAATATAGATGCTTTTTGAAGGGTGGAAACTCTTGTCAAATTTCTTGGGAAGAAAACTTTTGGGTCCCTTCAAGGCTTTTGTTCGCACCCCCCCCCCCCCCAAAAAAAAAGGTAGATTCTGCGCATTGCGTACGGGCTAAATTTGCTTGTAGTTGGGACTAAATTTGGATGTCCTCTCTTCTTGTTATAGCTTTAAGCGGCATTGACGAGACAACTCGCCTACTTTAAAAGCCCTCTTATTTTAGCATTGACAAGATATTTTGTGAAGTAGATTTCTATATACCGCTGTCCCTATACCGCTATCTTTGCACCTACTGAAAATCGGAAGAAATCCCACTTTGTTAAAATAGAAGGATGGCATTTAATACGGTATTTAAAGATTTCTGCTGCGCAGCTTAAAAGTCTAATAGAAGATATGCGAAACACTGGCTATATGCAGAGATGCTGATATTTTATTTGTCTTATACTTTCCAAATATTCTAACAGAAAATTAGAAATGTTCTAATTGCTTCTGTAGTCTAAAGGTAGACGGGTGTCTCGCGGTTTCTCCAGTCTAAAGGTAGACCACTCGATCGTCATACGGCAGAGCATGGGTTCGGGTGCCTGTAGAAGCACAGGGGAATTTTTCTTTCCAAAAACAAAAGTCAGCATCTCTACGTATAGCCAGTTTTCCGCATACCTTGTACTAAATTTACTTGCAGAATGAATACGAACGGAACTTCTCTGACCGAGCAAATGTACCGAATTCTTATTTTTAGACAGAAAAAAAGAAAGAAAATCATCCACAATAGCGATAGTAATGATGAGAGAAGACAAAGCTTTCCATTGAAACTGTTTGGACGTCAGACTGTCTGTCCGGCCCTGTAAAAACTAGATAGATTCAGACAGTGAGGAAGAACAATCCTCACTGGAGACTTTTTTTCAATAATGCTCTTATTGTTGGCGATGATATCGGGCGAGAATAAAAAAAGAAGACCTCGATGCGTGTTTCGTTATTATCAAGAAAAAGCAAAAAAAAAAAAAGAGCTTCTCACCCAATTCGCACCTCCAACTACATACATACGTACAATATACACTGCTGTTGCTTATTTACTACGAAAACGAGCGAGCGCGTGCATGTGTATATGTGCACGCGCTATTCTTAGAAGCTTAACGAGCACTAAAGCGATTGAAAAGACAGAGAGAGAGAGAGAAAGGAAAAGACTGTGTTGTGCGTACGTCTTGAAAAGCACTGCTTCTTGTTTTAAATTGGTAACAGAAAGGTCAGTTTTGAAGATGAAGAGCGAGCGGAACAGAAGCTCCAAAAAACATATAAGCGTAGCCTTGTTCAGCACCAACAGATACATTTTTTTTTTGTACTTGTCTCTTTCTGTTCAAGGGAGACGAAAAAAAAATAACACACAGAGGTTGTTTTCTTTAGCACTATTCTAAGTGTCTCTTCTCTTTTATTTTCTTATTTAACGAGCAGTAAATGAAAATACGCACTCGGAGATTTCCTAGAAATGTTTCACCAATATCTTGTCTTTGGAACTCTCAAGTATTTTCGCTGTTATGCGAGTCCTATACAAACCCTTCTAAAACCTCCTTCTCCACCTATGGCCCAAGACGATGGCATAGGTGGTCCGCAGGCAGACTTGATGAAATCACTCATACGTTGTAATCGATATTAGTAATATCGATATGGATCCAAATAAAATTAAACCTTCAAAATTGCTTGTTTGCAATTGATTATTTCCCAATTCCAAAATCGATCATTTTGCCAATTTATTGCTTTAAATGTAATTTTTTAATTACTGCTGAAATTGCTGAAGGGTGTGGAAATTCACGGGTGCTACAAATCACGGTAAACAAAAACGTATTTCACGAAAAACATATTCAAATGATCTAATATGATAAACTAGAATTTTGAATAATAATCCGTAAAATACGGGACATAGCCAATTGTCATCAAAAACGTTGACAAAAGTAGGCAGAACGTTAAACCTGACAAGTTTGTGAGATGAATACTTATAACTTTTACCATAATTACCATAATACGATTGATATTATGGAAACGCTGTGTGGGTGTATTCACGACTCTTCAATAAAGTATTACAAATTCAAATACGTATCGTTGAAAAAAAAGGTCAAATTTATAAAAAAAAAATATCAGAACACCGAAAATTACAGGAATGCCCCATAATACGTAGCACAAATGGCCCGTCAAATTGTTTCATTTGACATTTTACTGGTCCTTGCTTTCAGAAAGGTTGAGAAACACTGCTCTAAAGCTTTGCACAGTATATCATGAGACCAGGATGCACAAAAATTGTAGACACACTATTAATCAGGATCATTCTTCTGGGCCACACAAAACCTTTTGGAAATGTTTTCATTAATTCTTGCAATATCTTTTAATCAGGAAAGGTTTTCATTAATTCTTGCAATATCTTTTAATCAGGAAAGGTTTTCATTAATTCTTGCAATATCTTTTAATCAGGAAAGGTTTTCATTAATTCTGAACATTTTTGTATTTCTTTCCTTTGTAAGAATGAAACCGAACTTCTATTCGATTTCTTTGACATCCGCTGAACAATGTTCAGAAAACTTAAGCCGCTCGTCAGTGAGAATTCCCAAATCGGTGAGTCTAGTTCCATTCGGGATACTACCACTACTTAACCGGACATGTGTACCTCGTACAAATTCATTTGAAGAATTTCTAACAAATCGGTACATGTCGGAACGTGTTGTGTGAGTGCGTGTATATGGAGGGCCCTAACGTACTTATGTCGTTAGATTTGCGTTTGTTTCATGTTCTTGCTAGTAGTCTGCCATCTGTGATGCATATTTTGATGTACAGATGGTAAATGCTTGAATTTTCGTGTTATGTATCATGTTGAAGGTCTGCCTGCTCTCTGCGGAGAGACTTTTTAAATAGAAGACCGGCTCGGATTCGCGCATTGAAGTTAGAAAAACAACTTCAGTCGACCTCCACTTCGAACCAAAATGAGCGATCATTCATTTGCCAACGCTAGAACTCATGCTCCATTAGCCTATGCGGAGGTCCTATTCAAGTTCGTCGGGAACAATTCCCAATCGCTTGGATTCCCGACTGCCCCTCATTAGTTTCACGTCATCCGCTAATTTGCCAACAATCCCGTTGATACCCCTGATCGAGTTTGTCGATAAGAAGTGAAAAAAATATGTGGCCAAGGACACTATCGTGAGGGACTCCACTTGTTAAGGCTTTGTGAATAAAGTTATATTTTTCAATCGAATCCGATTGGCTAGTTTGAATGAAGTTAATTATTGGCCAACTTTTCTAAAATTGGGCATTCTGCCTAGAAATGACGCTAAAGTGTTTCCATCTTTCTTTTTTCTCGACTGGTAAATGTAATTAACTTTATGCAATGAAAAAAACCTAGAGAAAAAGCCAATCTCTTAACCACAAAAATGAGATTTATATTCCAGCAACATCCGAATCTATGCCAAACCGAAGCAGATGGCTTGATACTTCCTCCCCGTACTGATTTGTGGGAAATTCCATAAACACTCACTATAACAGCAATAATTCATTAAGCCTAATCCCAGAGCGACGGCGCGGTTTCGTTAAATCTTTGATGACATTTCATGGAA
Organism: Pholcus phalangioides; assembly: GCF_987345545.1. Lineage (NCBI taxonomy): Eukaryota > Metazoa > Arthropoda > Arachnida > Araneae > Pholcidae > Pholcus > Pholcus phalangioides. Next base: position 49,863,655 of record NW_028301597.1, read on the forward strand.
GGACATGAATATAAATGACAAACTTAATAGATTATAAAGGGGGGGAAGAAAAAATACCTACGCTGAATGAACAATCCCTTGATTAAGTTGTCTATTCGTTCTTGTGGTGAGAAGCGCAAAAATAAAAACCAATTACCACAACAACAACAAAAAAAAAAAGAGTATAAAAAACGGTTTATTCATTATGGCCAGAGGCTGACTGACTTCACATCGACTGTCTCATTACGTGCAAACATCAAACACGCACGTTTCCCAATGGCCCGGAATTGAAAAAGAAAACCACAATTAGCTACTTCAAAGTTGTTTTTTTCGTTTCCATCAAGAAAAGAGGTACGGTGGAACCTCGTTTATACGTCGCCCTTTTATACGACTTTCACGTTTAAACGACGTTTGGCTTCAGTCGCAATTGGTTCCCAAACATTTTAATGTTAAAATAATTCATTTATTCGACGCGAATCCGCAATTATTACACGTTTTCACTTCGACTCGAACTCCGAATCTTTTGGATAAACGCCATTTATATACACGGAATGAGCAAATTTTTTTCAATTCAAGTGGAAAAGAGTTGCTGCAACAGTTCTCATTGCATATTGCCACAGCAAAAGCTATAAATTTTAGGGTGATTGCTGACATGTGTGAAAATAGCCAGTGAGCTGGATAATATCCATTTAGAGTGGACATTCGATTGATTTGTTTATTGCTTGTTTCTTAGAATACGGTGACTCGGCGAGCTCCAAAGAAACGGGTTTCAATGCTTTTGACGACCATATGTACTTTCAGAATTTTTTTTCCCTTTCAAATGTTTTAAGCGTTATCCCCAGATGGCAAGAAGGTTCACATTGTAAGCACTTGAAGGGCATGGGTCTGCCGATAAGAAGTACAGTAAGTTCTTTCGATCATTTTCTGTAGAATTTCCTTTCGTTGCGGTGTTTCTCTTGCTGGCTGTGTCAAATACTCCGTTCGTAATGTCGAGAAAACGAAAAGCTCTTTATCTTAAAAAGAAAAATGGAAATTTTGGAAGAATTCGACAAGAATTTTAAATTAATGACGAAAATTTACCTTGCAAAAAGAGCTGAATCCTTGTGTCAACTTTGAAAACGATTATAAAGCAGAGAATCAAAATCAAACACCAACCTGCTGGTTGCAAATCTTCTACTGCCAAAATAATAAGAGTCCAAGATGGGAAATTTTCCCAAATCGAGAAGATTTTGTTGTAATTTTCTACCCAATGTCGTGTCCTAAAGGTACCGCTAAATTTTATTTCTTTAAGTGATTTGAAATGCGATATAATTTTTCTCCCCTCAAGTATGATTGAAATAATATACATTTATATTTATTTATAACAGAATTGCAATCAAACACATTGAATTTTATAATATTTTGAATGTCTGTGGGGGAAGAGAAGTCACTATTTTTTCATAAAGACTCAGTTATTCGACTTACACATTTATACGACGTTTTGACTCGGCCTCTTGAACGTCGTATAAACGAGGTTCCGCTGTAACACCATTGTGTGTGTCTATTCCACAACCAATCAGACTAAAGTGAAAAATATATATATTTTTTTTTTAGTGTGTGTCTGTCTCATTGAAAAAAAAAGAAAGACTTCCACGCAATGTCTCAAAAGAGACACTAGTGTTTTTTTCTTTTACTCCGCCACCTGGTCCAACTGTTTCTCTCTGGTCTTACATCATCGGGAAAGAAAATCGCCTTGAGAATCAAGTTCACGACGAAAAAAAAAAAAAAAAAGATTTAAGATTCTCTTCAACAAGCATCATCACTTCTCGTTAAGAAGAGAAAAAAGTCAATCGAAGCGTGTCTAAAGACGCCAATTTTCGTCTTACGGTGTCTGATGCAGACGCCTAATTAACATAGCACCGGTGTCAATTACGATTTATTTTCTTTCTGCTCGTTCAGGTTCAAACACCAGACTCCTGACCATCTGCGCATGCTAATGAATTTAGGTGAAAGAAAACAAAAACAAAACAAAAAAACCGCTGATTTATCACTACGCTTATAGACGATCGCACGATCGTACCATTCGAACATGTTCACTGGTTAACACAATTATATACGGCGTATGATTCGAATTATCGGTGTCCAATGCGAAATAATTGAATCATAGTTGAATGCAGCAAAGGACGTCCGTGAGAAAGCAATGAACACCTTCGGGCAAATCTCCAAGTTGGAACGCCCTCTTCTTTCCCGGTTAGTCATCTCCCAGAAAGTGAAACGACTGGAATTTTTGTGAAAACGCCCGTTTTTCGACTTCTCCCACTGGCTAGACACTGGCTCTCTTATAGGAAAACTGCTGAAATAGAGGTTTTCGAAAAGTGATCTATGGACACGTGAAGTTCCTCGGGATGTGTTTCAGAACGATGTAGAAATTAAAAGGAAATTAGATAAGGTGTTTTTGTGATGTATGGCTGTCAAGGTAAATGTGATAAATGCGGTTGTCATACATAATAACCGGTTATTATGCATACTTACCAAGCATTTTGGAGAGTTTGATAAATTTCCCTAAAATTTATCACTTTTACCGGCGATTATCCATAGCATCCAAGCATCGTTGGTAAATTTGGTAAATGCTACAAAAAATTATCACTTTTACCGAAAATTATAAATAATGCCCAAGCGTCGTTAATAAACATGTCATACTAAATTTGTCATTTTTGCTGGTTATTATACATAATCACCATTTCGTATTGGTAAATATCATAAATCGGTCCCATTGCCGTGATAAGATTAGGTGACCGTACTAATGAGCCAAAGTCTGAACCGGATATAATGAACTCTGATTTAACAAATTCTTCCGAACATCCCCGAAATATAACTCCTAGTAAACACTAGTGGTATCTATTATGCATGATAACTGGTAAAAATGTTAAATTTCAAATATTTATCAAATGAACCTGGTACGATTGGGTAGCATATAGGCCTATAATCACCGGTAAAAGTGGTGTTTTTTATCTCGTTTATCAGATTTACCAACAATGCTCGAGTATTATGCATATTCGACGGTAAATTATCAAACTTAAAAACGGTAAATTTCAACCTGTATAAAATTCAGTCGGTCGTGTAGGTTTCTCCAGAATAGCGGTTCTCTACCTGCGCTCCTTGTTCAGTTCTTTTGTTATTGTTGTTTTTTACCGTCGCCACAGTGGTTGTCGTCTGAAGTTGGTTGCTTTCTGCGGTTCCAAATTTCGAGTCACAAATGCGAGCCGATGTCCCCGTTTAAAAAATCTCGACACAGAGAGCAACAGGCCTACAACGGTACAATTATTCAATCATTACACTTCACTCGTAATCAGAAAAAGTGATGGCAGAGGGCAGCACTACATATAACAAGCACTGCACAAAAAGAAATTTCATGTTAGGTTCACGACACGTACACGCGCACTCCGGCACGTACCAATTCGTTAGAAATTCAGTAGAGGAATGTATACGAGCTGCATGTACGGTTAGGTGGAAGTAGTAGTAGGGGTTACACGGCCGCTCCAGGACAATAAAATAAATAATTAAATTTGATAAATAAAAAAAAAGAGGCCTAAAGAGCTCTGCCATGGACGTTATAGACCAGAAAGCTAGTCAGAAAAGTTGAGAACCGCTACCTTAGAATATTTGAGTGTCGGGTTGATTTTATGGCTGAGTACGCTATTTTCACTGCGCAAGATATTTTTCACTAATTCTGAAACAATTTTTCACTCTTTCTGAAATTATTTCTTTTACTTATTCTGAAACTATTTTCTAATAATTTTAAACTATTAATTGCACTATTAATTCTGAAACTATTTCTTTCACTAAGTCTGCTATAATTTCTTTCACTAATTCGGAGATATCTTTCATTAATTCTGAGATAATTTCTTTCACTAATTCTGAGATAATTTCTTTCACTAATTCTGAGATAATTTCTTTCACTAATTCTGAGATAATTTCTTTCTCTAATTCTGAAACTATTTTCCAGTAATTCTGAAACTATTTTTCACTCTTTCTGAAATTATTTCTTTTACTTATTCTGAAACTATTATCCATTAATTCTGAAACTATTATCCATTAATTCTGAAACTATTATCCATTAATTTTGAAACTATTATCCATTAATTTTGAAACTATTATCCATTAATTTTGAAACTATTCTAAACTATTTTCCACTAATTTCTAAACTATTTTCCACTAATTTCTAAACTATTTTCCACTAATTTCTAAACTATTTTCCACTAATTTCTAAACTATTTTCCACTAATTTCTAAACTATTTTCCACTAATTTCTAAACTATTTTCCACTAATTTCTAAACTATTTTCCATTAATTTCTAAATTTTCCATTCTTTTTTTGAAATTATTTATTTCACTATTTCTGACACTTTCTTCCATCGATTCCGAAACCATTTTTTCATTAATTCTGAAATTATTTCTCTCACTGATTTTGAATTTTCACTAGCACTAATAGATAGGCAATAGATGATTTTTTTTTTTCAACTGATAGACAATTCTGCGTGTTTTCTTAAATTTATTTTTGACTAGTGTCCAGATATATCTGTTTAAGTGTTTTTAAGACGATCAAAATCATCCGAAATATGACAGTAACTTTTCCGACCGTAATCGGCAACGACAACAAACCGACGTACGATAGTTTTCCAAACGATGTTGTAAATAGTTCACTAACACAACATCCGTACGAGTGTCAAACGACTATTGTTTTCCGACTGGAACAGGGCCACGCAAACATCCACACAATTTTTAATTGCCCCCCCCCCCCCCAAACGGTGATGTAGGCAGAATTGGGCAAAGCCTGGTATAATTAATTGGGAAAAAAAGAAAACCAAGTGAAATAAAAGGTCAAGTCGGTAATATCCATAACGTGATTCAACATCTCGATTTCGTGACTTAATTAAGTCGTATCCGTACGAAATCAATTTTATATCCGCGTGGGCGAGTTCTCAGACGAACGCAACTCGCGCTTTTAACACGTCATTTAAAACAAATGAAAGGAAATGCGATCGGAATACGCACACAAATATACATTCTCATTTATTTATTACCAGCTATAATAACGGATTTTCTCCATATACAGGCAGCATTGAAGAAATGACGCACCACTGTAAAGGGCTAAACATGTCTGAAATGAATTGTTAGGGAAACACGGCAACAAAGTTAGCATTCCAAAAGTCATTGTTGATATCCAAGAAACATTGTTGCCCTTTCGGGCATTTTCCCAACTCTAATTAATTTTTAAATTAGCCTATCGTTCAAGTCGAGTCCTGTTTAATATACAGTGAAGCCTTGATATAACGATATTCTGCGGGAAAAAAATATCGTTGTATCGAAATGTGCCATGAAATTCATGCTGTTGTTGTCATCTTTTCTAAACCTGCGTCGTTAGTATCATCAGAAAACGCGCTTAAAGTATTTATTCGCCACGAAAAACCAGTTAATTAGGTGATTAATGAAATTCATTCTGATACATTGCCCCTGTACAGAAGTTTACCGTGTTGCACTGTCGCGTCCTACAGAGAAAGCGACAGTACCAACAGCTTTATCAGCATTTTCAGTGATCATGGTTTTAAAAAATATCGTCATAGGATTTATCGTAATATAGAGGTATTTAACATTAGACCATAGTTTCCCAAACTTTTTGTTCCATCGCCCATTTCTTCAATTTTTTTTTTATCCCGTTGCCCTGCGGCTCAATCGAACCCATAGGATCCTATGTTATACCCGTAGCTTCTACCGCTCCCTTGGACCATTTCATCGTCCATTAGGTGGCGATATTGCACACTTTGGGAAACACTGCATAGGCAACTAAAAACAAGATTTGAAAAATATCGTTGCGGAGGGAGTTATCGTTATGTCGAGTATTATTGTCGAGTAGCATGCGTGTTAATGTGTGTGTGTGCGTATTCCTGATTTATCTATGTTGTCAAAGTTGTGCTTGTTTCGTGTTCTGCTGGTGCTGCCATCTGGCTTCCATATTTTCACGTGTTAGGTGTGGGTAGGGTCTCAACTACATGCTTTGCCAGACGGGGCAAGCTCGCATTTTGGCATCCCATGGAAAGGTTAAAGAGTGAAATTCGCACCCGTGTGGTCCGGCACCCGGAGCACCAGACACTCCTGCTCCTCCCCCTAGTTGCTGCCCTGGGTATACATAAAACAATAGGCTAACATTCCCTAGGTGTGACTAGCCTAATCTTAAGAATTTCTCGTGAACACGTCATTGAAGCGGAAATTAAATAAATAAAAATTTGTCGTTATATCCGAGGTGATTATTTTTCATTGACGTTGCATAAGCAAGGTTCATTAGCGTTATTCTCTGCGCGGAGCAGTCCGGACCGCCAATTATTGACGTTATAGTCTGTTTCCAACTCCATTATAACGCGCTTGACTATATAAATTCTCTCAAATTCCACCGATGCGATCACAGATTACGCAATAAGGAAAAATCCACAATGGATAAACAATATAAGTTTATACAGAAAACCAGACGAGATAATACTGAAATAAAAGTTACGGGAAAATGGATACAAAATACACACGTATAAGCAGGGATGGGGGGAAAGGCCATCAACAATATTTTCATCACTGTCATGTTGCATTAAGGTTGCAATTATCTATCCAACCAAACATCAAGAAAACTCTTATCAAAATATAAAAAAAAAAAGAAGGGGCGCGAAACTAAAGCATCGAAGGACGAGCCCATTTCGTGTGTGGGACCCAAAGGAATTCTGAATCATTAACTACTTACTCTCTTTTTTTTCCCCCTTTTATACATGGGGGCGAACAACAACAACACAAATGCACATACACTCGACGAAGAGCTCCATCACTGACCATTCTGGGTTGACCACTCATCAATCAATTTCAGGTTACGACCATCCCGGAACGTCAAGTCAAAGGTTCGCATCGCGTTAGTTCAAATATTCTCCGAAAACAAGAAGCGGTGGCGAATATAAACACACATACACAACGCCGTTGGGGAAATGCGTTTTTTTTTTCTTTTTCGATATTGAATCTTTGAAATGAGAAAAAAGGGGTGTTCAAGTACAATAACAATGATAAACCCACGCATAGAAGAGGAACCAATTAGTTGCATGTATAATGGTTATTTGGGTCAAGAAAGCATGACTGGACGCCTACACGAGAAAAATTCACAAGAAAAACTGCGATGTAAAATAAAGGCTATTTAATTGAATGAATTGGATGGTTATTGTAAGCATAAATACCGTATATACTCATGTATAAGCCGACCCCTCCCCCCACTTCAGGACCACCAAAACCGCAATAAATTGAAAACCCGTGTATAAGCCGACCCCCCAAAAATACGTGCATTTCAGAAAAAAAAATTCTTATATTTTCATGCAAAATTAATAGCTTGCGGATATTTACAGTAGAAAATGATTCAAACTTTTTAATCCGTTCCTTGTTAGTCTCCAAACTCATCGTAATCCATCAGATCATAACGGGGGGGGGGGGGGGGGCATCTTCGTTTTTATCCTCATCGTCATTGTCACTTTCAAAGAGGACATCATCTTCAGTTCCGTCCATCGCATTGCTGATGCAACACTTTTTGAAGGATCGGATGACAATTTCGGCGGAAACAGAATTCCACGCCTCCTGTACCGTTTGGCACACTAGGCCAATGTCAGGTTTCTTCAAAGCACCACTTTTTGTAGTTTCTTTATCATTGGAACTCATCCATTCGATCCACAAATTCCTCAAATAGTCTTTCAAAGACTTGTTATGCTCACATCTAAAGGCTGTACAATCGACGTTAGCCCACCTGATATCAAAGCCAATGATGTTTTCAATTTCTTTGCCTCGGTTGACATTATCGGTTCTGTAGGATTTGAACATATACCATACCGATAATTCCGGTTTCCCGAACTCTCCTACAAAAGTGACTACTGATTTCGGGGGGTAAATATTTTTTCATCAAAAACTGACCCGAGTATAAGCCGACACCCCTACTTGAAGAACGAATTTTTCCACAAAAAAAACTCGGCTTATACACGAGTATATACGGTATATTGGAAGAATACGGATATGCTACGATCATACACGCCAGTGATTCCCGAACCGTCGGTGGCATCGAGATTAGAAACGGGTGCCCAACACACCCATATATAAATGAGTTCAATGCTATAAATTACAATGGTAGAAATTAACTTCAAATGCTATTCTAGGCCAAGAAAAAAAAGAAAACAAAAAGTCGACCTGCATGTACAGGGTGTCCCATAAATTGGTAAATACAGAAAAGATGATTACATTTTGATTAGATCATGCATTGGTAAATACAGTACAATTTCGATAATCCGGCGTTTTTAGGCGTTTTTTTCCTCTAGCGTAGAAGAGGAAATCATGTCACTGTATGTCTGTATGCAAAGGTTAGATAATGTAAATAGGCTTTTTTTCAATTGACTCCCAGTAATTCGGTGATTTCTATAATCCGGCACACCTTTATCTGATAAGTGCCGGATTATAGCGAGAGTTTACTGTACTTTCAAAATTCATAAAAATTAAAGGAATCGACATATTTGAATGTAGCTTTTAAAAAAGCGAAGGAGCAATATTTTTTTTTTACAGAAAAAGTTTAGTTCAAATTTTTGTCGATAAAGGTCGCTATAGGAAAGCAAATTGCTATAAATATGCAAATTAGAATCGTACAAAATGCTCGGTGTACGCGATTCTGATTTTCCCTATTACTGGAACTTTCATAAGGTTTTCATTGTGATGTTAACATTGGTCACGAATCACTGGCAGAAGCTTCACGAACGATTCGCACACAGATATATGATTTTAAAAAAAACCATTATACCAATTTCTTGTCTTAATTTTTTTTGGTATTTTAGAAAATGCATGTTTTAGTATAATTTTAGTACAAAATACGGCTACGTGAAATGCAGTGCTTTTTTTTTATCTAGAAAATAAAATCCAAGGTAAAAACTATCCAACTTTACTAAGCAAGATTTGACCTGTGTGTTTGTGAATAACATTAAAATCAAGGAAAACTGTACATTTTACTTTCCAATAACCATTTTATCTAATTAAAAAAAATCAAATTTAATTAATTTAACTGCTGTGCTGATGTTACATTCCAATTAAAAATATGCAAGCAGCACCCATTTACGCCTAAAAGAAATTTCAATACGTTTTATGGGGTGAGCCATACAGGGTAAAAAAAATCTGCATTACTTTTTCCAATCCTTGAAAATGAAAAAAAAAAACGATATTTCATTGTAAATCACAAAACGTAAATGAAAATCTCCTGGTCCCCGCGCACGCGCAATAATTCTGAATAATTCAAACTCCTCGAGCATCAGCTGGCAAATGGATAAATGTGTATAATGTCGTTAACACACCGAAGACGTGCAAAAAAAAAAAGACATCTTAAAAGTGATACAATGATAAGAAAACATGACGAATCAAACCGGGAATTTTCTAATTAATGGCATTTCGCATTTCTATATGCTCGAGAGAGTGAACATACTACTGCAATTTAAGAGGAAGAGAACCACGATTTTCTCGAATAGTGGAGGATAAATAAAGAGGAAAAAAAAGCCAATTTCATCGGTTGATGATGGTGATGTCCTCTTGCCCGTCACGGTCGTAGAATTAAAAATAATAATAATTCTCTACATCAAGACATCGCTCAAAAAAAAAAGACCGCCTCCTGAAAGTAACACATCAGTAACTTCACTAAATAGACTGTCGCTCCATTATTCAAAATAATTACGAAAATGTCGACATCATTTTGATGATGACGTCGTCTTCATTCACACACAGAATTAAAAAAAAAAAGATATTAAAAAAAAAACACCATCAAAAGTCAAAGCATTATCCGTTATTAATGGAATCGAAATTGACGTGGGTGGAAAATAATATATATGACCCCCTTTCAAATTCTTTTTCCACCATTTTGCAACTTAATTTACTGTTACTTTACCTTTTGTATAGTTTTTATACGCACACGGGCCTATTTCCGGTGCAGTTAGGCCGATTCTATTCGGGAAAAAAAAATCTTAATAATAACAATGAGGCTTCTTGTGGGCGCGTTATATAGACATCTATCTATCCAGTGGATAGAGGCCCAGTAATAGAGGCAGGCGCCCCCGAACTTCTCACGTGGGCCTCCCGCTTTTTAATCTTTCATTGTTTCCGCAATTCGTGCGGTTATTTTTCCTTCAATAGAGATCTCGATGTCTATCAACCTTCTTAATTGATATTTGATTAATGCATACGTGAGGAAATGAACAATAGCTCTAATAAAATGAGGGCATAATAAAGAGATTTGTGCAAGAAAAACCGGTCGGAGAGAATTCAAAAATATTTTGCTTTTCAATTATTTTAAGGCTCTTTTTTTTTTTCAGGGTTTTTGTAGGTCTTCGACGGCAGGGGTATATTCAAGCTATCTTTCATTCCACTCAATTACAGATTTTATACAAGGTTGAAAGTTGCTAGTACAGTATATTTCTGAATTCTGTCAATCAAACAAAAATAATACTCTAAAGGAAAAATTAAGAAATTCCATCGTTTAATAAATCTAAAAATAATAATAATGACAGAACAATAAAATTATAAAGTCAAATAAGATAACAAATTCAACTAGTGGTGAGTACATAAATATTTGGGGGGGAGATAAATATAGTTCCCAACTGTGATCTGTGGAAGCGAGGGTGTCCAAGACACGACCATCATGTGGTTCAGAACAGCTATTAATGTTGCACAACGCGTCATCTTATTCTTTTCCAGTGTCATGATGTAATTTTAAAACATACATGCTTCAACCTATATCACTTAAGTGACCCGCGGGACAGTTCTAGCGCACTTGACAGCGTCCCGCACCACATTTACAGATCATTTACCAGTAAGTGAAAGTAGTCACAGTTCCAAATCACACAAGCGAAACCGCGACACATTTCCAGAGCACTTAAGTGGCACCCCCCCCCCGGCACGTCCCCAGATCACTTAAGCTTGAGTGACCCGCAAGGATATTTGCAGATAACTTGAGCGAACCACAGTACAGTTCCAGATCACTCAAGCGGTCCGCGGTACATTTACAGATTTGCCAATTTCGCCAACATTACGCTAAGTGAATTCCCTTGCATATTCAGTAGAGGTGGCATGCTCAAATTTAAGCAACTTTTATTAAAAATGAACAAAGCATCACTACCATTTGGTTATCTCTCTGAAGATAATTACGCCAACAGTGTGTGAGAGAACAACAAATAATGCAATCATGAATTATTTCAACTGGATCAAAAATCCAACACAAAGAAAAAAATACTTATAAGAACCATCATTCAACTTATTCCTTGTCCCGAAGACCGTAACAAGTATTTTCATTTGTTGTTAACGAAGATAATAATTCCACTGTAAAAACTACGAACAACTAATAGAAATATTCGGGGGAGAGGGGAAAAAAAACCACTTCCATTTCAGTTTGTTTTTTGTTCTTTTCTTTCGGAAATATTTCAGAGGACCCCCAGGTGCAGAAAGAGAACATTATTGCATTCTAAATGCAATAACTCGGCTTCTTCAATTTACGAGTAGCCATCATATAATACAATCCAAAAAGGAAAAAGAAGAGAATCTACCGCAGTGGCAACATAATGTCTATTTGTGCGAGAGAGAGAGATAGAAAAGGTTATTGTCAAAGGTTAATGTAAGAAAGTGAACTGAGATGCTGCTCTCCATGAAAAGATCAGGGCCGAACCCCCTGTCCTGTAGGTAAAATAGAAAAATAATAAAAATAATAATGACAGAGGGTACCCCTTTCTTATTTCTTAACCCTGGTGCACACAGGTCAAAGTCATCTCCCACCCACCGAAAACTATCCATCAAAAGACTGAATAGAGCTTGCAAAACAACCCTTTGAGCACCGGAATAACTTTGAAGGAATGAGAAGGAGAAATATATAAGTGAAAATGAGCATTTCTTTCAATAATAATAACAAACTATTATTTGAAGCCGTCGCTCGTTCGGAGCTAATTCCCAAAAGCCATTTCGAAATTGATCTTCTTTCAAGACGTGTCAGTCATGTTTCAGGATGACCAAAGCATGTCTGTTTAGGACCATGAGGCCATCAGCGAGCGTATTCGGCCATGATACCAAGAGTAATGTAATCTCCAGCACAATAAAAGCAACAAAAGTAAAAAAAAAGCAGCATTTTTTTTAATTCTTTAATTTTCCTGCGCGGGTATAATTTTCTCGTAACAATTACGATTGTATTTCTAGAGAATGGGGGGCATAATAGCAGGCGTGGTGGCTTCATGCCGAAAAGAATACGAAACCAGCGTTTGGATACGGTTTTTCTACATCGTGATACGTTCAGGGCCCTCCACATTCTGGATGGAGCCCCTGGACTTAAATCGCTAAGTAAAAGTCTTAACGGGATCTTTTCCAATAATAAGATTCATTCCGGGGTTCCGGGCTGCAGCCCAGTTAGCCTCCCTCGTGGAAGTGTTGCCTAAATCAGTATTTCTTTACACTGTTTCGCCCATGGTCCGCTTTGGACAAGAAAGAAACACTTTACATTTTTAATTCTTCTCCAAAATAATAGTGCCAGATCTCATTATGTTCCCCTATCCATTTCGACATGAGGACAACGGGCCAGTCCCAATTTTTTTCACCGTATTTCACATAAAACCTTAATTTTTTATTGTCTGAATTTGTTTTTTCACAGTCCCTTCCCCCTAACCACTCTCCGGGGCTCCTCTTCGATTTGATTTTCACCCGTGCTGCCCCTCCCCAAGAACATCCAAGAACCACGTGTGGCCCCAGGTTGAGAACCCTGCTGCTTTTAAAGCGTGAAATTTAAGAAAATAGGTTATTAAATAGGTAAGCTTACCATCAGATTGTGACATTTTGATCTAGAAATATGTCGCAGGTAAATTAAGTGATCTGGAAATGTGCAAAGTGCCGCTTAAGTGATCTGTATGTGTTCTGCGAGTCCCTGAAGTGATCTCGAAACGTGCCGCTGGCAACTCGAGTGACCTGGAAATGTGCAAGCCAGCCACTTACGTGTTTTACCACATGCTTCTTAAATGAATTGAAGATGTACTGCAAGTCACTCAAGCGATTTGGAAATGGTCGCTTAAGTGATCTAGATATACGCCATCGGCAGCTTAACTGATTTTAAGATGTGCCGCGAGCAACTGAAATGATTTGATAATAAATATTTCGTGGGCCACTTGAGTTGTTTGGTTATTTGTCGCGGGCCACACCAGATGACTTGGAGGGTCACGTTCAGCTTGCGGGCCATGGGTTGAGCATGTGTGTGATGTATATCATAGTTTCCCAAACTCTTTTGTTCCTTCTCACCTCTCCTTTCATTTTTTTTTTCATCGCCACCCAACTCAAGTCAACCCATAGGATCCTATACTAAACCCAAAGCTTCTACCGCAGCTCCTGGACCCTTCCATCTTCCCTTGGGAGGGGGCGATATTGCTCACTTTGGAAAACACTGATATTTAGCATGGTAAAAACTCCTCTATAAATCGATCAAATCTCGGGACAATTTCCAGGCATCCTATAACGACTAAAAATCAATTCACACCAGCATTTTTTTTTTCCTATGCCACGTTGGAAATCATTGTCGAAAACTTAATCACTATTAGCATAGCTTAGCCAATTCAATACACCTGTGAGAATCAAGAGGGTTTAATATCTCAATTAAAAAAGAACCGTTCGGCAGATATTCATTTAAAAAAAAGCAGCAGAAATCCTGCATCCCGGCGCGATACCTACTTCCTCTCTCTCTCTCTCTCTCTCTCCCCATCAAAATGAGAAAATGAGATGGAAAACAGTCGGGAGGACGTTCGCAATTAAGCACCAACGTTACACATTAAGCTCGAAAAAGTAATTACAATGCATTGTCTTTTTCTACCTCCTCCTCCAACTCCTTTCGTTCCGCAATACACCGGCAAGAACAACACAAGCTCGAATAAAAATCACTGAGAGAAAATATACATATATATCACAAATAAAATTTAAAAAAAAGCTAGAGTATATACACTCTGAGCCTAGAGATGGGAAAAGTACAACGTGTAATTACAGAGTTTCCAGTTAAATCAGCATCAAGCCCTTAGCCGCACATAGGAAAAACCTAGTTAAAAGCAGAAGAACAGTAATAATTTACCTCCCTCTCTCTCTGGAAGAAAGAGAGCGGCGTAATTGCGACTCACATGCAAAATACTAATTGCGGCAATAAATAAAATCCTTAAGTTTTTAATTGTGTAGAAAAAACGGGACGAAGCGGAAAAGATCGCTTTTATTATTTTTTACCGTGTTTTTTTTTTATAATTTTTTTTAGCTCCCCCTTGAGGCGACTTATGATTTTATTTTTTGGATTACTTTTTCTTCCTCTGAAGAAAACGAATTTGAAATCAAACCAATTTGAAAGAAAAATAATAAATACGAAGTTAGGAAATCATGCGCTCAATTACGAAGGAATTTAACAAAAAATATATTTTTTTTCCCCCTATTTCTGCCTCAATTATTTCCTTTTGTTTCTTTTATTTCTAAGAAACTAAAATAAATGAAGAGGAGAAAAAAATATTTTTTCGGAATTTCTAAGAAATTGTGGAAATAAAAAAAAAAAATTTTTAATATTTTTTTTAATGCTGATTTTTTTCTCTGTCAAGGTCAGATTTAAAAGAAAATTTAATTTATTCGCTTTTTAATTCACGAAAAAATATTCGTTTTGTCTCTCTTTTTTCTTTTAAGAAACGTATTATAAATACGGATTACGGTGTTATTTTCAAGTAAATTGAATCGGTCGAGTTTGAATGATAACGAAGAAAAAATAAATGACTATTTAATCAACTGATTTGTGTTCATTCGATTAATATCAATTATTCTGAGTCATTAAACGCTATTAAAACTAAGCAGTGAGTTTTAGATAGTTATCTTTTTTACTGTTTAAAAAAAAGTTTCATACGTATACGGTAATTATGATTTATTAAGAGTCCGTTTGTGACGGGGGTACAGGACAAACTTTCTTTTGCGCATACCAGCGGGACAAAAAAATTCGTCCGTAAAAGAAGAGTGACCGTTAATCAGGGTTTTATATGCATGCTTTTATTATATATGGAGAAATTATTATTTGGTCGTATAAGAAGGGTGACCGCATCTGATCGATGCGCGTTAAGAGGGATTTCTCTTATTGTACTTATTTTCATATAATGAATGAATTGAGCATACAAGCAATGAATACAATGAATTACAACGTATAAGTTGCCTAATACGAGCAGGGAGACGTAGGTCTGATAGAAGCATTTTCGAAACCATTTCACAGCGTTTAAGTATGAGTTTTCAATTAGAAAATATCAAATTAGGAAATATCATGCGCTCAATTACGAAGGAATTTAGCAAAAAAACAATTAAAAAATTCTCATTTCTGCCTGAATTTTTTCCGTTTATTTCTTTTTATATTTCTAAGCAACTAAAATAAATGAAAAGTAGAGAAAAAAAATCACTTCTTTTTTTTCCCGTGAATTTCTAGAAATCGTTAAAACAAAAAACAATTTATATTTTTTATAACGAGGTTTTTTTTTCTGTCAAGGTCAGATTTAAAATAAAAATTTAATATATTCGCTTTTTGATTCACGAAAAAAATATTTCACTTCGCTCTTTTTGTTTAGAAACTTATTGTAAATATGGATTACGGTGTTATTTTCAAGTAAATTGAACAGGTCGAGTTTGAACGATGATTAAATAATAATCTTTTTTTTTTCCGTAACTGATTTGCGTTCATTCGATTAATAAGAGTCATTAAACGCTATTAAAAAAAGCTGTTAGTTTAGATGAGATAAACCTAGTTAAAAAAGCAGAAGAATAGTAATACAGTATAACCCCTTAAATGCGGTCACCCGTCTTATAAGGTCAAATAGTAATTTCCCCTTGCATATTAAAAGTATGCATTTCAATTAACTACCACCTCTCTTTTACTGATGAATTTTTTTGCCCCGCTGGTGTCCGCAAAGAGACGTTTTACTGTAATTTACCTCTCTGGCAAAAAAAGAGCGGCGTAATTGCGACTCACATGCAAAATACTAATTGCGGTAATAAATAAAATCTTCAAGTTTTTGATTGTGTAAAAAAACCGGACGCGAAACGGAAAAGATCGCTTTTATTTATTATTTTTTTTATTTCATCGTTTTTATAATATTTTTAAGTTCCCCCTTGAGGCGACATGATTTTATGTGTTTCTCGATTACTTTTTTCTAAGAAAGCGAATTTGAAATCAAACCAATTTTGAAGAAAAATATAATAAATAATAAATACGAAGGTTTTTTTTTAAGAAATCATGCGCTCAATTACGAAGGAATTTAGCAAAAAAAAAATGTATATTTTATTTATTTTACCATTTCTGCCTCAATTATTTCCTTTTGTTTCCTTTTATTTCTAAGAAACTAAAATAAATGAAGGAGAGAAAAAATACTTTTTTCGTGCTCCAAGAAATTGTCAAAATAAAAAAAATGAATTTGACGTTTTTTAACGCGGATTTTTTTTTCTCTGTCAAGGTCAGATTTAAAAAATAATAATTTATTCGCTTTTTAATTCACGAAGAAATATTCAATTTCTCTCGCTTTCTTTTTTTAGAAACGTACAAATAAGGATTGCGGTGTTATTTTCAAATAAATTGAATCGGTCGATTTTGAATGATGATTAAATAATCATGTTTTTCCCCCCAACTGATTTATGTTCATTCGATTAATATCAATTATTCTGATTCATTAAACGCTATTAAAATTAAGCTACGAGTTTTATTACAGTTATGTTTCTTGATGTTTAAAAACAATTTCTGGTTTATAATTATGATTTATTAAGACTACGTTTGTGTTGTGGATACTTATTTTGATATGTTAATTACATATTACGGTAAACGTCTAAATTGGTTAATATATAATAATAACTGGTTATTATGCATAATCACCAATCGTCTCGGTAAGTTTGATACATTTATCACTTTTACTGGCGATCATGCCCAAGTGTCGTTTGGTAAATTTGATAAATACAAAAAAAAAATTATCATTTCAACCAGTAATTGTACATAATACCCAACCGTTGTAATGAGAGATCATATCACATTATATCAGGGTATGATCGTAAAATTTCTTAAGAGATAGTTCATTATATAGGGGACGATCGTAAAACTTGTATAAAAAGGGTTCGTTATATCGGGGTACGATTTAAATTTGTATAATATGAGCTCGTTATATTGGGGTACGATTAAAATTTATCGAATAAGAGAGAACGAGGTGAACTGTTGTTGATGAATTTCCCGGTTTGGGACAGAGCGGGAGCCATGTTCTGGTGATGAATTTTCTGACGGTGAATTGTTGTCGGTGAATTTTCCGGTGAATGTTGTCGGTGATCTTTTACCATGTCTCACGCCTCTCAATATAATTTGCTATAATCCTCTATAAGGACAGCGAAGAGACATGGTTTGTCTGGTAGTGAATTTTTCAGCAGTGAGTTGGCGGTGAATTTTCCGGCGGTAAATTGTCGGTGAATTTTTCACCTGGCCCGCAAGTGCTTACATCCTCCAAGAAGACAGAGAGGGTCATGGTCGGCTCTTGGTGAATTTTCCGACGGCGAATTGCGTGGTGGTGAATGGTTGTAGGTAAATTTTTCGGCAATAAATTATTGTCGGTGAATTTTCTTTCGATGAATTGTTATCGGCGGTAAATCTTCTGCAAATCGCCGGAAACACCACTGCGACATCGAAATTTTGGTACCAACTGATCGCATTTTGACACTGGTCCCCTGACGAGGAACCTTCTCTAGCTATAAGAAGACGGAGGAAAAACGTAGATGTGGGTTCGATCCCCGGCATCAGAAGTTCATTAAAGTAGGGTACCGAGAGAAAAGGGCCCCCGAAGAGGAGGAGGGAGAGGGATGGATGGTGATAGGAGGAGGCATTGCGATTGGCGAAGGAAGTAGCATTACAATTCGCGGGCAACAGCCGGTGAGGCATTGATTCTCTCAGCCTCAGCCTCTCTCACCACTGCCTTCCCAATCAATTCCCGAGTATCGCTGCGACGAAAATTGAGCTTTGGCTCCCTCTAACTGCCACAAAAGGTGCCGAAAATATCGACAGCACTACTGATTTTAATTGACTCTCCCAGTTTCATTATGTTGGGCTCGTGTCACAAATAAGGTGCACTGCGACGAGAAGAAGTAAAAATAAAAAGGAGAGGAAATATATATAGAAAAAAAACTGTTTGTACGCATGGCAAAAGAAAAGAGAGAGAGAGATCTATCTATATATACTAGGCTTCAACAAGAAAATTGCTGAAGACACGACATTATATAGGCTCCGTCTAATAAGAAAAACGAAATAGCTTTTCAGAGTCCGCTGCGATCTATTTATCTAATCTCAACGACTAATATAGCATTACCATTGTCACAGAGAGCGAGAATTCTCGTATTTTGTGATCTGCAGCAACAAAAAATAGCACTTTAATCCTATAAAGTAGAACTGGGAACGAACGCTACACACAAAGCAACAAATATTCGAATTTGTATACACACTAAAGTATCAGCAATAAAAAAAAACATGATGTAGAATATAAATTTAGAGTAATGAAAGTGAGTGAGAATGATAAAGAGTGTATTTAGTTATATGAAATAAACATTCTTGGTGTAAGACGCACATGCTCAACCCAAGGCCCGCGGGCCAAATGTGGACTTCGTGTTCATCTGATGCGGCCCGCGACCTCGAACCTAATTTTGTAAAAATGAACTAAGTGGAACATTTATAGATGATTTAGATAACCCGCGATACAGTTACACATCACTTAAGTGGCTCGCGGCACATTTCCAGATCGCACGAATGGCTCGCGGCACATTTCCAGATCACGCGAATGGCTCGCGGCACATTTCCAGATCACGCGAATGACTCGTGACACAGTTCCAGATCAGTTAAAGAATCCGCGCGGCATAGTTACACATCACTTGAGTGACCCGCGGTGCAGCTTCCCATCACTTTAATGGCACACGTTATATTTCCAGATCACTAAAGAGACCTGCGACATATATGTACAGATCATGCGGCACATTTCCAGATAGTTAAAGTGATCTTCCGTTTTTCGATTTCGAATGTCTCAGTGAATATTTCACTTAGAAAAAACCGTGGATTTATTTTTTTTTCTTCTTTTGTTTTGTTTTTTGCATCAAGAGAGACAGGGCAGCAACTTTCTAATTGGGTCTTTGGACACACGGGGAAGGTATAAACAGTTATTTTTTTAATATCTATACTACCCCTTGCACCATGAATGACATATCTTAGCACTACACGTTATTTGAATACTTTTTCTAATTGAAAGTATACCTCTAGAATCAACGGTTCACCAGTAAAATGTCATACACCCTGTTACCTATGCACCCTGTGTGTGTGTGTGTGTGTGTGTGTGTGTGTGTGTGTGTGTGTGTGTGTGTGTGTATACATATAAGCTCTCAAAATTTTTTTCCTCTGGATATTTCAGTGCTTGCCAATTAAAGGGTTAAAATATGAAAATTTCAGCTTTAATAGCAAGAAAGGTGGAGATAAGGCCAAAACCAAATTGGCTGAAGCACTCGTGACACAAAGCTGTGTCAAATCGATATTACCAACGTGGTAAAACCGTTGAGTATTATGTCGAATCTGCGTCACCGTCGTCTACAGCCGTCTGAATGATCAATAAACAGCCGCACACCAAATCCAGACAGATTTATTATTTTCTTTTTTTCATACGTTATTTCTTCCCTTTTTTGCATCCCGTCCCGTATTCCCATATAACACACGCGGAAATAAATAAAAATGTTGATCCGAAAATCAAGCTGTCAGATTCAAGTAGCTGGCAAGGGCTTTGAGAGCGACGTTTGCATCAGATGGGGGAGGGTTTGCCAGTCAGCTTTCGCTGCTGCTGCTCTGGTAGACAGCCATCAGCAGCACGGTGGCGTCCAACCAACCAACCGCTTCTTTGGATCATTTACACCCGTAAAAAAAACTTGATGCGGGAGGAGGGAGAAGAATTACGTCACATTAATGCGAGAGAGGGGGTTTCCACCCAAATTCTAAAAAGGCATCCACACCACGTACGCTACTGTTATAATAATCCTCCCCCATCCGTCAGACTTTTCCCAACCAACATGAGTGTGCGTCTATCTCCAGCACTGTGGAAATTGCCGCACAGAGACTCATCACAATCAGGCGGTCGCACAGAGAGAACTCTTCCTCACGCAATGGCATATCACCATCGCCATCATCCTCTACCTCCTGTCCTCGGCGATTACGTACACCTCCAGAACCGGAATGGCGGCTTATTTGGGCATCCGAGATGGAAGGGCGACTTTTTTTTCTAGTGTTCAACCCCATTCATTGACTCCCACACTAACCTCTCGATGATGATTTTGATGGCCGGAGAGGTAGTAAGTATTATATTGTGTGCTATCCGAGACCGACCTCGACCAGTCTCGTTTTTTTGTGCCAGAGGCAAGAAGAAAATAATTATCATTCTCATCATTACATCTCTGGCCAGGTTTCAAGTTCCATTATAACACGTATCGGAAATGTGAAGTGACCGCGGCAAATATTGAAACAGGAAAGGGTAATTTCTATATTGAAAATAGATTGTGTTTTTTTTCATGGTCAATCTATGACAGCAGGTAATGTAGAACAGTGGCTCTAAACCTGGAGCCATATGGACCCCTTGCGGTCCTAGGATATTCCAAGGGGGTCACGGGTGAAGATTAGATGAAAGCGGAACCATGACAAGTGGTAAAGGGGGCAACAAAGAGCTGTGAAGAAATGAATCAAATAGAAATATAGTGGGGAAAAATGTGACTATTTCAGAATTCAAAGCAGAACTGTGTTCATAGAACCAGAGCTATCTCAACCCATGGCCCCATGTGGGTATGAACCGGGCAACATATCTAGGGGGGGGGGGGGGGCCTTGTAAACTTCTATGTAAATGTCAATTTCATTTGCCATAAAGATTTTGCCTATGTAAATTGCTGCAGCATCGATATAATTTATTAGACTTATTCAAAATTTTGATAGCTATTAAATTTCCATTTCCACATACAGTCGGCCCCACTTGAGTGATCTGGAATTGCACCCCGGATCACTTGAGTGATCTGGTTATGTGCTGCTTAGTTCATTTCATAAAAAACGGTTTTGAGGTCGCGGACCACATCATATGACTCCGAACGCCGCATTTCACCCGTGGGCCACGAGTTGAGCAAGTGAAGTCGGCCTCGCTTAATTGGATATCATAGATTCTAGGAAAATTCGCTTAAACGGATAAAATTCTCCCGCATCGAAATTTCTCATATACAGACAATGTTAAAGTCGATGAAATATAATAATTTCATCGACTTTTCATTCCCCACTTAATCACATATTACGCTCCACACGTCAATTGTTAATACACGTCAACCAACTATACACGTAACATTTTTATCGAATTAAACATTTGGAAAGAATAGGAAAATATGTTACAGTTAAAATAAATGCATTTGACGGTAGGTACTGGACACACAAGCATTACACAGAAACAAACTTCACGTCAGGTTCACTACACATTCCAACATGCACCAATTCGTTAGAAGTTACGCAGAGAAATATGGACAAGGTGCATGTCTGGTTCAGTAGTAGTAGGTACTGGACTCCAAGTATTCAAGTTGTCCTCAATACGGACATTTAGTTATTTTATTTTTATTCTGTTTTGAGCCAATAGAGGGCGCTACACTTTCCTAATGAAAAGTGAAAATCCTAAGTATCGTGATAAATAGCAATTAAATATAATTTTCGTTTCATTTTTGATGTTTGATTTATTCGAGCAGCATTTTTAACATTGATTTTTCATCAGTTTTTAGTATACAAAAAAAGGATGGGACGAATAGTGATTTGGCTAAATAACCGAATATCAATTTTCTTAAAATTCATCACAATTATAGATGAAATTTGTACTTAATTGAAAGAGAAATTAAAATAGTAATTCGAAATGATAGCTATTGAATTTTAACTATGAAGTTTATTATTTAAATAAGTATTAAAAATCTGGGGTAATTGAAAAATTGTTGTTGTGCCATGATACTGGCAATGAAATTTAACAATTATATATATATATATATATATATAATTATTACTTACAAATTCTTTTTTTTTTTTCAACACTTGTTACAATTGTACATCTGATTAAGAAAATGTCAACCATTATTTACTCTCAACAAGAAATTGACGACTTATTTTGTCATTTTTTCCTCTTTAGATGTTTTTTACCCCTTTTGCCTTTTTCAATAGCTCAGTAGGTAGCTTCAGTTAGAGAACTTGTGTGTGTGTAATTCAAGCGCTTCCACCTTATTTGCAGTAGGAGGCTATTTTCAGTTCCATGTTTTCCTTATCCTATCAATTCATTCCGACATAACCTCTTTCTCAGAAAAGGATATATACCACACAATAAAATGTGATCAGTAAATTTTTAATTGATGGGGAAAATTCTAATTTATATAATTTTTAAAATTAGTTTGATGTGCTTAGATTCACACAGATATTCGGTCGAATACCTAAACATTATCCGGCCGAAGCGAATAGCCGAATATTCGTCCCATCTCTAATACAAACTATACTAACGTTGTGAAATGGCAATTGAACTGTTCCCCGTACAATCGGATAACCCGCTTAATCGGATATTATGTGCTGGAACCGTTGATATACAATTGAGCGGGGCCGACAGTATGTCTTGGAAAATAGGAATGCAAATTACACAGATGCTGTAAATTCCGACTTTCAAACTTGAGCATTTCATGCACTGCGCTCGCAAATTTCTGGAACGTTCTAATTTTTTTAAACAAACGTGTATATGTCACGAGTATGTCCGAAATATGTTTATGGTATGGAAAAAAACACGCAAAAACCCAGTCCTACTTCACACACACACACACGGACAGAGACGAATAAACAAGTTGAATTTGAAACATGTGTGTGCTCTACTCCCATCACCACGTGGATGGATGTTGAGGATGTGAAGGGGGAAACACATTATGTATATTTGTATTTATGTATACTTATTTCTTATCCATTGTATATATCTTTTTTTTCTGTCTTTACGCACTACCGCCGCCACCACGGACATTCTTTTCACTGGTCTTCCTTTAAAAGGAAAAACACTTAGCCACTGTGAGGAGGTTTTTTTTTTCTCTTGCGCTCCTTCTCTCCCTTAAGAAAAAGAACTAGAGAAAATGGGTACGTACGTACAGTATACGTAAGATGGTGGAATAAGAAAAGACAAGACACAAGGAAGGTCTTGAGGAAAAAGCCACATCCGGCGGTCGGAGCTGATGCCACTTTGAAGAGAAGAATCTTTTTCTTACGTATTTTTTTTTTTTTTTTCGGGAACGGGAAAATGTATTTCCAAGTGCTCTTCCATTTTAAAACACTGTTCTTGCGCCTAACTGAACGCTGCTGCTGCTGTTGTGCTTTCTTTATTTATTTGTTATTTTGCACGAGCAACGCTACTTTTTCTGCCATTTACATTTACGTTGCTCTTTTTTCTTTTTTTACTCTCCATTGCCTTGGAAAAACTCCAATAGAAATGTTACTTTTTAAAAATGAAAGAAAAATTGTCCGAACGAAAAATTTTAATGCATTTTAATTTTTTTTTTTCGAAAATATTCTTATTTTCCAAGGCAATGTATGTATACAAAAATACATATATCTCTGTTCTACATGGAGAAGTATTAAGGATTTATAGTGAGAATATTCTTTTAAGGGAATGCACGAAATAATATAAATAAATACGCAAATTTTTCGACTTTGTGATTTTTAGTATGTTTAATTGCAGTGGTGGAACTTTGGTGTGGAAAAATATTTTGCGGCAAGCTACCATATGCATGTAATAAGAATTGTTAATGGTAACGGTTCATTTTAAACGTATCCGACTACGTTTAAGTACGATATATATATATATATATATATATGTGTGTGTGTGTGTGTGTGTGTGTGTATCTTTTATATTTTTTTATCGAAGCCCCAGTTTTCGTGATTCCAAAACGGGCCTAGTTTTGTTTACATAGCGCTTAGAACTGAAGTTACGTCCACTTTAGTGTTACGTTTTTACATTAACCCTTTAAGCGGTTTTTAAAGTTTCCCTGATCCACATTTTATAACTGCCACATTGGAAATAAAAGCGTGTTAACAACCTGAGATATTTCAGGGGTGACCGAAATGAAGCAGATTAAATTTGACGAGATATCTCGGGATTGCCGTTGTAAGGGTTAAATTAATCTGTGAATAAAAACTTCAAACGTGTTTTAAGAAGAATGCTGTTTTTGATCATTTTACTTGAGTTCAAAATATAATTTCTAAAAATGTATTGATTGTATTATCACGCCTGTTAATACGATATTTTGCCACATATTGTTAAGTTTATGAATTAAAATCTAAGGTCTGTAATATGTATTTGTCAAATTGCAACCTCTTATAAGCGATACGATAAATGAAATTTCAAAAAATTCATACGAGCATCAACAGATGCTAAGTTTAACTTATGAGCATACCATACAATCCTTTACGTTTTAGTTCATAACCTGAATCACTACTAGTTGAAAATAATGTTTAAAATAAAACATTTCATTCATAGACTTTTTTGCCATCTTCTTTCGAACATTATATGAATTGCGCTTGAAATTTGACATAAAATGTCTTTTAATTGAAAATGGCATAGGTAGACCAAAATGTATTATTGTTTTCACCACTTTTAAGGATTTTCTATCAAAAAATTTTATTACAGTTCACTCCAGTATCATTTTATAATAAAGAGCTGAGAAAAGTACTTGGTTACCTCTTTTCAAACTTTATTCAGCCCAACGCCAACTCCAGTGACATTGCCGTAGGGTAAATGAATTTGAGACCAAGGCTATTTCAAGCAGTTAAAATCATGATAAAGTACGTATTAAAAGTACAATTTTAATTTTGATTTCCAGCTCCCAATATTTTGCAGTCCTGAGAGGCTGCACTCTTCGCACCTGCCCAAGTTTAGCCCTGAATATATGGAATTATATGAAATATATGGAATATAATCATGGAAGATGGAAAGGCACAAATGGGTGAAACCAGTGTGTTCCAGCGGCGAGTTGGAGACATTGATTTGTGAGCCTATTTATGCTTTGACGCGGTTCTTTTATATGGGAAAATATTTACCAGACTATTCTGGTGAGCCACAGATGAACCATGAATTGGGCGAGGGCCGCGGGTGACAAAAGTTCGAGAACCACTGGTTTAATCCAAGAACTTTTTCGGAATCCCCGAATGCTCTCCTCACCCTCTCAAGTGGGATCATAACGCTGCTAAATTAGCGTATTCAAACCAGTGTTTCTTCACTCGTAATCTGTTGTTTCTCCTTAGGCAATTTGTTTATGGGCATCTTTTTCTCAGCCACCTCGCTGGGCATTTTGCCTGTTGTGGTGTTGTATTTGTATTTGTATAGGCGTTATTCCCTGATAAAGTGAGGTCGTTTAGGACCTAAAAGACATTGAGAGTAAGATGTTCTACACATCAGCACAATTCTATCCTTTTAATATGGCCGGGATAGGATATAGGAAAATACAACAAACATAGATATACGCCTATCTATTTGTGAATTTTTCCTTCGATTTCTCTTCTCTTTTGAGACATTCCAAATATATTTTTTTCAAACATTTTCACATTCTGCAGTTTTACAAAATTATGTATGAGGTCGCAGGCCACATATGACGAATTCTAGGGCTAAATTTGGGCCCGGGCCATGGACTGAGCGTCTAAACCAGAGGCCATCAACCTTTTTCCCAGCCATCATCTTTTGATGATGGGTACCATCATCAAAAGAAGAGCACGTTTAAGGCAAGTTTGACATACGAATGCAATGATTTCAATTCTTGAATTCAATTCCTGCAAAGTGTTTAATTAGAACGTCGATCAAATGCTCACGAGCATCAAGCACTCTGGGTAATTCAGGGACCACCGTGGTGCTCGCGAGTTGCCTGATCTAAACTGTAAATGGTGAATGTCGGAACTGTTGTGTTTTGTTGTTTTGTTTTGTTGTGCTTTCTCTCTCTCTTGAAGACTTTCCTATCGCTTTATAAACACGTTATCAAAGTTTCAGAACTTTCTGATGGGTACCGTAGTCTAGGCTTTAGACAGCTCTAAACACACCAGCTTCAATTTTAGACATCCTGTACATCTATAGCAATTATCATTCCCTTTCGTCACCCGCGAAGCGAGCTACAAAAAAAGCAAACTTTATTTTTTTTTCCGGCGTGGAAATTTTATTCATTTTCTAAAGAAACGAATTTAAACTGGAAATACACAAATTCTATGATGAACTGACTGTATATATACACACACACGTGAGCGCACATCTATCAAAACTGAATGAATCTGACGCTGGTCTTTCACGAGTCGAAAACTTTCCAGAAAAAAAAAAATTCACAATATTTACAGCCACAAAAAAGAAAAAAAAAGAATTTTATGATAACCATTTTTACTCGAAAGAAAAGCATGGAGGCCTTCTTCAGTGCGTGTGTGTGGCTTACATAACTCTCGAGATAACTTCTGTGGTATCTCCCGTTATCGTGATGATAAAAGAAGTAAACAAATTTTTTGACTTGTTGAACAAAATGAAGACACGAGGCAAAGTTTGAGGACAGGGGACCGCAAATTAACGGCAGAACCAGAGGAAATTGTAACACGGGACATGACAAATCCCAGGTCACCATGGCGACTAGAAAATCTGTATTAGATAGTACCTTTATATCGGTTCATTCAGATATAAAGGTACTAATATCTGAAATACTCCCACACTTTTGTTCATATACACTGAAGTGCCAAAAGTCATGGGACACCGTTGCACTTCCCCGGGTACAAGGAGGTCCCACGCGATATTAAGAGGTATCAGTATCATGACTTCAGTGCTGAAGTGCCAAAAAAGTAATGGGATACCTCCACTATTAAGAGGTATCCTATGACACTTCAGTGTATGTATGCTTGTATACGCTTCTTTAAATCTCGCATTTAAATGCATATTGTCAAAGGGTCCTCTAGGCCAGTGTTTCCTCAACCGCCGGGCCGTGTGTGAGCGATCTGTCTCTTTATTTTTCCCCATTTACTTCCCGTTAGTCGTGTGTATGACCGGGCCTTCAACTTACAAAAATAAATTAACCGGTTCGCGATCTTGGAAAGGTTGAGAGCCACTGCTCTAGGTACCATAAAATATAGGCCCCCTGAACTCCTTGTACTGTATAACCTGATCATTTTCCCCAATTTCCTTTTTTTTTAATTTTTACTTCTCTCATCCACCTCGTTGGGCATATATTTATACTAGTACATGCTGCTTTTAATCTCATATTTGAATGCATTTTGTCAAAGGGTCCTCCAGGCACCCTAAAATAGAGACCCCCCCCCCCCCCGAACAATTTTATGTACTGATTGTCTGACCTCGCACATTTTTTTTTCTAATATTAATGCACATACATGGCTAGGGATAGTTTAGGTCCCACTATAGGGAATTCATTTTTTTTCTCCTTTTAACTAAGAATTTTCTCCGGCAGGAGCAATGAGCTCATATCGCGTAAGCGACAAAGGTTGGTGTTGATCGGTCCGTTCTGTTCTGTGTATTAGCACCTAAAATCTCCTATAAAGTGATCGCTAAATTGGAATCTTTGAAAAACGAAAAATTTTCTGATTTCAAGAGAGTTTTTTGACATAGGAAAGGCATATCAAGTCCCTGAATAGTCGAAGAAAACATTATTAAAGGCAGTTTTTCTCGAGCACAAACCATGTTTAAAGGTTCTTAAGAAAATTGGCTGGCGCCGAATTTTTTTCTTTGATTTTTCGAGCACTGCTGTAACACAATATACTGTACAAAGATTTATAGTTTTGACAAACTTCAGCCGCCATCACTGTGCCATCAATGATGTTCAAACCTGGATCCTCATGATGAGAATCCAGTACGATGCCCACACGACCAAACAGCGACTTTGATCAACACTCATAGATCCAATGTTTTGGCAGTAGTTCCAGAGTAACTGAAATAAGACGTTTCCAGAAAAGTGTACCAATTGTGGTGGTACAATATGATGTCAGACATATATGATGTCAATGGCTTAAAGGACAAAGGAGTGATTGCTTTTGGACATTAAAAACGGCACAACGTGTATGACGTTAAAGAATTTACTGGTGTGTCCACGGAGCACTGTCATCAAACAGACAGGAGAACAGCGGTAAAATAAAGATCTTCACAAAGAGAGCGATTTTCACGTCGCTCAACATCGCGTGTAGTTAGAGAGCACCAATTGCTTTCTTGTCAATAAAAGACCCCCATTTGTCAATTTCAGATAGAACTGCATGGTATGAACATCCAAGACAGGTCGAACTGCTATTAGGCTGGACTAGAGGCTGGAGTAGGGGTCAGATTTTTCTGATGAGTATAAAACAACAAAAAACGTACACGAGTCCTGTGCAAACATGTACAACATGAATTTCATCTCCACGACCAACAAATGTCATGCCGGATAGGACTGCATGATGGATCATCAAATCCTAAACCAGATGATTGTCAGTTTTGTGGATGATATTTACACCCAACGACACAGGAATAGACCTATCATCCTCGGGTAAATATGCCGAGTTTATGAACGTAGACTAATAATACACAGAAACGTATTTACTGGGCCGCTAAGCCGGCTATCGCCCAGGGCGGCTATTTCGGAAAGGTGACAAATTTGAGGAATGATTAGTCAAGAAAATTAGAGTAGAAAGGGAAAAGGGGGAGCACACACACACACACACACACACAAAAACATCATAAATCCGCCTCTGCGTAGACCAGTGATTCTCAAACTTTTAGTACCCGTGACTCTCTTGCCAAATCATGGTTCTCCTGCGTCTCCCCACAATATACTCTGATGGATATTTTTTCCTCTATAAAAGAACCACTTCGAAGCATAAATAGGTGCACAAATGAATATCTCCAGCTCGCCGCGAAACCCCTGACAAAGGTTGGCGACACCACTAGGAACCGCGACGCACACTTTGAGAAACACTAGCATCTCGTGCCGGGAAAGAGGGACACGTCAGTGAGCGACGAAGAACGAGTGAACTAGAAAGTGAGCTACCACAAGAGAGACCTGGAGATCGTGAAGGCATATTAGTGACCACAAGAGCAAGTGCCCCTTGGCGGTAGACCGGAATTGTGCTCGGTCTTTCTCTGAAAGAAAAGAAAGACCACAAGACTGACCTGGAGAGTGTGCACGCATGTGAGCATCCACAAGAGTGACCTAGGAAGTGTATATGCGTGTGTAAACCTACAAAAAAAATCTTCAAGCATGTATGTCCAAAAGAGTGGTCTAAAGATCGAGTTGCAAGATCAGTGAATGATCGAAAGAGTGATCTAGTATTATCCTTAAGTATACAAGTATTATCCTTAAGTATACAAGTATTATCCTTAAGTATACAAGTATTATCCTTAAGTATACAAGTATTATCCTTAAGTATACAAGTATTATCCTTAAGTATACAAGTATCAAGTTTTATCCTTAAGTATCCAAGTCAGTGAGTGACCAAAAAAAGCATGATGTGATTGTGAAAGCATGGGAGTGACATGAGGACCGAGTCAAGTGAGCAACCAAAAGAGTGACATGAGGACCGAGTTAAGTAAGCAACCAAAGAGTGACTTGCAGAGCGTGAAATCATGAAAGCTACCGAAAAAGTGACTTTGAGATTTGAGACAGGGTCATGTTTATGCAGGGGTAGAGCTGAGCGGGAAATAGGCCACCCAGGGTGGCCAATTTTGAGGAACGAAAAGTCAGGAAAACCAGACTAGACTGGCAAAATTAGCACAGCCCGTAGGCGGCAAAGCAGTAAATCGGCTTCTGTAAATAACAAATAATGGCATCGGCAGGGGCGCAACTGGGGGAGGGAGGTCTGATGCCCCCACAACTTGAGAGGGAGTATATTTCACCCTTTAACCCATCTTTCTACATTACAGGGGGGCACCAAAATGCGTGCTTACCCCCGACTGACAGAGTATCTAGTCGCTGCCCTTGCCATCAATAACGAGTGGCACAAAAAAACTAACAATCATTTGTTATAGCACCAAACCGTGTTATCATAACAACAATAAAAGAAAGAAAAAAAAAGTTGATGGTTTTTCTTACCTTGACAATGTAGTGAAGGACGTCTTCGGTGGTATTCACACGCACGCACAAGTTCGTTCACAAGCGCCGGCTTTTTTTTTTTTCTCCTCTCTCTCTTTGTTCAGTTACTCCGAGGCTGGCGCGTTTTCGCACTGTTGATACGAATGATGGTACCAAAGACGAAAAACTAGGTGACTGCCTAGTATTTGAAGATTTAGGCCTATTCGGGGTAGGCCTTTAATATTCTTCTTCCCACACAATCTTCAATGCTTTGTGACTCACTAACTACCACACTCAGAGTGGTTCCGATCAGAGCGGGTTCTTGTAGAATCGCCGGCGGCAGCGGCGGCACCACCACCACCACCAAGTCGATTTCAAACAATCACCAAAAATCCTGTGGATGGTTTGGTGATCTCAGCATCACACACACACGTCAAAATAGCACACACAGACACACGCGCGCGCGGAGGTAGTAAGTAAGTAGAGTTGCGATGAAGTTCACATGGATTGAAAATAAAAACGATGCGGTTTTTTTTTTGGAGGAGCAGAAGCACTTCCACACACAGGGAACGATGATGATGATCGGCGAGCACAACTTTTAGAGAGTGTGTGTGTGTGTCAGAGGCAAGGTTTTTTTTGTATAGCGTCGTCGTCGTTCGTCGCTATCGGACGTCGTCGTCAACGATGATGAGAAATAGAAGCAAGGCAAGAGCCAAGCTACAGTGAGAATCTGCGAAACTGGCTTCGGCGATGAATAGGTGTGTAATGAACTGATCGCGGAGCCAGTGCAAGAAGCGGCGCATACAACAAACGCCACTCGCTCTCGCCCCGTCGTCGACTTCTTTTCTCTCGCCTCCTCCTCCTCCTTTTTTTTTTTTGTGTAGCCTTAACGAGCGATGCGCCGTTGAACGACCGCGCAACCTTCCTCTAAAACACGAAATAGCCGCAAAAGCCTCTTTCTCTTCCCTCCCCGATTCTCTCTTCTATTCTGGATTTTTCGCCTCTCATCCACCTCCTCCTCTTCTTTGTATGGGGGAGAAGGTAAAAGAGAGTGCGTGCGGATTCGGAGCTGGTGCCGCCATCTTTTGACGTGATTGCGAACTACGCACAGCCGGAGTTTTCTGCCGTGAATATGTACAAACATATCGTAAGGGGCCGTTCAAGTATTACGTAAGCAAATTTTTATCCATTTTAGACCCCCCCCCCCTTGGCAGCAAAATTTCGTCATGAGTACTGCCCCCTCTGAATCCTAACGCATATTGGTGGGATCAGGGACGTTCACAGGGGGGCATAGAGGGGCCCGTGCCCCCCCCTCCCACGGTCAAAAATGTATTTTTTTAATTAAAAAAAATATTTTTTTTAAAAATTGAAATTTCGGAAGGAAATACCTTTATATGCTATTACAATTAATTTCTGTTAACTTCAATGTAAGCCCTATGAACTCACAAAATGTATCTTTACTAATTCATTGCGACCCACCCTCTAAGCCATATAATGATAAATCACATAAAGGTCATTGGCCCGCGGAACAAATATGACCCTGGGGGGGGAGGGGGTTATCTGATGCGGCCTGTCCTCTTCAAACCTAATTTTGTAAAAATGAACTAAGCGGCACATTTACAGATCGCTTAAGTGTACCGTGATACAATTCCAGAACATTTAAGCGGCCCGTGGCACATTTTCAGATCACTTAAATGACCCGGCGCACGGTTCAGTAACACTTAAGCGATCCGTGACACATTTAGAGATCCATTGAGTGACATGTGAGGTAGTTTTAGAGCACTTAAGTGCCCCCCCCCCCCCCAGTGCGGTTCTACATCACTCAAATTACCCGCGGCACATTCTAAGATTATTTAAGTGATGCGTGGCATATAATTACGGATCGCTTGAGCGATGCGTGTCACAGTTCCAGAGCACTTAAGCGGCCCGGACACATTTCCAAATCACTGGGATCCGCGAAACATTTACAGATCACTAAAGTGGCTGTGTAGGGCACTTATTAATAAGAGGGGGGGGGGGTGTTACTTCAAGTGCCCACAAACTATCGAAAGGTTTTCAACAAACTATCGAAGTTTCCACAAACTATCGAAGTTTCCACAAACTATCGAAAGGACTTCCAAGTCTATCTCCGCCTATGCAATAAAGTGGCTGGAAATCCGTTTGTTTTACATAATAGCCAGTTATTACGCATAATCCCCGAACATTTTGGTAAATTTGGTAAATTTCCTGAAATACAGTGGCAGGGGCGGCTTAAGCGAGGGCGCAAGGGGTACGGTGCACCCGTGCGGCAGGTTGTGAGGGGCGGCAGCTTGGGCTTTCGTTGTATACAAACAACAGTAAAGATTTGCATGACTTCACGCTTTTGAGCCATGCACTGACAACGGAGATGTTGGCCAAACTTGACTATTCTAAGCTGCTGACGAAATTTTGCTGACGGGGGGGGGGGGGGGTCAGTGTTTTGCTGACTTTTGCTGACAAATTGTGGCTACTTCTGGCAACGTTTTTGGTGACTTTTGGTGACAATTTGCGATGTCCCGTATTTTATTTCATTTGAGACCTCAGTTAAAGTATTTTTCCTCAATGAAATAGGGTCATCTGTTCATTTGAAAACTTCTTTGTGCAATATTATTTTTAACTGTGATTTGTGTAGCACCGTTTATTTCCTCACACTTCAGCAATTTTATCAAATCGCATTTTTTTGCAAACTTTAGTGATATTCTGGATTGCGTTTTCCTCAATGATATATGGTGAACCTGCATATACGTTAATACATGTAATTTTGTTAAATGTTATATGTTACTACATGTAGCGTATGAAGCCATAATTCTTATATAACTCCAGAGCCGTGGCCAGGCATGAGGCAACGAGGCTGCCACCTAGGGCGGCATTTTCTATGTCAGATTTGTTATGGCTGTTTTTCGAAGTGTACACATTCAGTCTGTAATCGGAATCGTCCGACAGACTCCTCTTCTTTTGCAAAGGTGCCATAAAAAGTCACTATCTTTGTTATTTTTCTGCAGCGGAGCTTCAAAAACATTATATTTTCTTTGTTTTGACTGAGATTAAGAGACTGGGTCAGTGAGCGACCAAAGGAGTGTGTAGGCATGCGAACAGGGCCATCTTAGCATCGTCTGGGGCCCCCGATAAAGTCATTTTATGGGGGTCCCCTTACCCAACTGAAAATGCCACACATCCTTACTCAAGAAAAATCATACTATCAAACATAATTATCACGAGGACCCCAGACCGTACCCACGTGTTAAGATAGCAATGTTTTTCAAGGGCATATGTATACATAACATTACCATGGGTCAACGGTCCGAACAAAGCCCTCCTTAAAAGTCTAACACGATTTGTCAATTTCACAATTATGTAATAAGAGAAATTTATGACCCATAAGCAGTGAAACTGTAATTCCACCGCTGCCTAGAGAGCGGGGGACTAGGTCAGCTAGTGACGAAACAAGTCACTCGGAGAGTTTACAAGCATTTTGATTGTCCTACAGAGTGTACAAACATGTGAGAAACCAAAAAGTGACGTAGAGAGTATACAAGTATGTGAGTGACCTACCGAGTATGCGAGCATGCGAGTGACCTACAGAGTGTGCTATCATGTGAGTGACCAAGAAGTGGCCTAGAGAGTGAGGGCAGGTCAATGGAGACCCAAAGTGTGACCGAGAGATATCACGGCTAATCGAGTGACTTACAAAGTGCAACCAAAAGAGGAACCAACAGAGTACCCTAGATTGCAAGCATGTGAGTGATCAAAAAAGTGACACAGAGAGTGAGGGTAAATCAATGAGACTACTTCTAGTATAATTTTATTGACCACAAATTCCTCAAAATTTGCTGCCCGCGGTCCCATTCTAAGGCCCCACTCCCGTAAAAACCCTTCAGTCCCTCTTTGAGTCCATTCCCATGCCCCATACTCTCCAGGTTACTCTTTTAGTCTCTCATTGACCTACCCTCGCTCTCTGGGTCACTTTTTTCGGTAACTCACATGCTTGCACACTCAGCAGGATTTTCTTTCTTACAAACTAAGACAACCTGTTTATCGCCACGGGCAATTTACTACCGAATAAGTCGTACCGGAAGGGGAAGTGTGTGTGTGTGTGTACCTAACAGTTTGAGTGAATATTTAGTGCCAGATTTTTCAGTGCTGCCATCTACATTTCAAATTGCGAGTGTGATTATCGAATACTTGGTTGTAGACCTGTTGCTCTCTTTGGCGATACTTTCTTAACGGGAAAATCGGCATCGGCTAGTATTCGAGCCTACAATTTGGGAACTACAGAAACCAACTTCAGCCGACCATCCTATGGTACCGCTGGGGGGGGGGGGCGAACCCGACTCATCCTGATGTGAATCCGTCACTATGACAACTCGACCACCACAGGGCAGTACGAAAGAGTTTATCATCTTCTCTCCCACTTCAACATTCTATCTATCTTCATGTTGGTTTTGTTTGTATATGTTGACGATACACGTGACGAAAGTCATGTGATAATATTTTTTTTTAATCATTTTTATATATACATTCATTTTAATTTAATTTATTTTCATTGCAAAATATGAGTCGTGTTCGAATAACGTATGGAATAAAAACTAATAAACTGATTAGATGAAGAGATTGGCTGGACATTATGGAGTTGTTTTGGTCGTCAGTATTACAATTACCTTTCGTTAGTACAATAATTGTTAACACTTTTTCAAACTCCGTTGGCACCAATGTGTGGGTTACTTTTTCTCACTGTTGAATTTTTTCTGTCGCCCTCAGGGAGTTAAGCGCTGACTTGAAGGATTGTGTAAGTTTTTAGTTAGAAATATGGTGAATTAACTTTTATGGGGAATAGCATCAGAGGGCAGCAATGCCCCCGGGAATGCAAATGAGATTTATGACATAGAACTTACCAATAAAATTATGGAAAAAATTGTACGTGGACGTGAATATGAATATATATATACCCTGCACATCTTTGCTGAAAAAATTTGAACGAAGTGCATTATTTCTTCATAAAATAAATGAAAATTTTAAAAAATAAATATTTTGTAACATTTATGTTTTTAATGCATTTTCCGACTCCAAGCAAAAAAATAATTCGAAAATTCCAAAATGGATGTTCGGGTATCAAAGGCTTAAGGCAGTGGTTCTCAAACTGTGCACCTTATACCTTTGTCAGGGTCACCGCTCCGCGGCGCCACTGACAAACGTTTTTTCGAAGAGATTCTTTGTCAAACAGCTCTGGGGAGCCGGCGGTGCTCGCGGATAGGCATTGAATAGGAGAGAAGGGGTGCCGTAGATGGAAAAAGTTTGAGAACCCTTGGTTAAGGTATCATAGGTTATTACTGTTAAGCAGAAAAGCGTTAGTGTTAAGACCGAAACGCACTACATTGACGTGGCGTGATAATAACGTCCCGTCAGTGCAGTGAATGATTGATCAAAAAAATTAATGAGTCTATGACAATGAAAAATGAAAATTTCATTGCTTTTTTTGTAGCTGATTACGGTGGCGTCATATTCTCTTCACATGAGTCACAAACGAGTCAAGGTGGGCCCACAGAGAACAGGAGACACATTATTTTTCTAGGCCTTTTCTTTTCTATAATACTAAACGTTCCATCATGAAAAAATATTC
The DNA here is from genome assembly GCF_987345545.1 of Pholcus phalangioides. Lineage (NCBI taxonomy): Eukaryota > Metazoa > Arthropoda > Arachnida > Araneae > Pholcidae > Pholcus > Pholcus phalangioides. Next base: position 49,899,445 of record NW_028301597.1, read on the forward strand.
TAGCCCAACTCAGATGATACATATAATATTCCATATTACCCGAGACTCCATCTGTGTAAAAATAGCGTCTCATCTGACTGCAGAGAATCGATAGCTGAAAAACAAACACACCATAAAATGCAACACTTGTGATGTACATTGTGTGCTAATTTTCAAATTATTGTGCACATTTCCAATAATTTATGAACACTTTAGAAAACTGGTCTGAGTAAATTTCCGGAAGTAGAAAGCAAATCTTCTTGCATAGCAGCCGTGATGATCGTAAAAACCGAGCAACACTGACTCTATATCGTTACGGGGGCATTCCGAAGTTGTTCGTCACCAGAGCCCGGATTATATGCAAATGCATTTGCATATTTTGGCCTTTTTTTTTAGCATTAATGCATATAAATGCATAAAATCAAAGAATTTTCAGTATAAGTGCATATTTTTGAAGGTTTATCTAAGTTCACTCAATTTTTTTTATAATTTTTCAAATAAATATTGTTCACATAAATTGTTCATACAAATAATATTGTTCATATAAATATTTTCATAACATCAATTATTTTTTCCCCTCAAGGGAAATTTAGTGAATTAAGTAAATATAACTATACTTTAAGTAAGTAATATACTTTACTTTAATAAGTAAAGTATTTTACGAATATTTAGCGTTTTATTGTAAGGCTATTTCTAGAGAGATATGTCGAAATTCTTTTGCTATCGGTGTTTTCGTTATTGAGCAGCTACGACAAACTAAAAATTAAAAAATGCCTGAATAAAAAATATGTAGAAGTTATTTGCATATGCGGTGTATATATAGTATATGTGGGAATATTTTTTTATAAATTAATACATATGCACTAAGAAATAGAAAAGTTTGTTTTTTCTTGCATAGGGATTTTTTAATGCATATTTTCTCATTTTTTGTACATACTTCTGAATTTTTGACTTTTCAAGATTTCTAGTGCATATTCTGGGGTATTTAATGAATATTTTGAGATTTTCAGTGCATATTTTGACATTTTAAGTGCACATTTTGTATTTTAAGTGCTTATTTTTGCATTTATAAGTGCATATTTTTGCATTTTTAAGTGCATATTTTTGAATTTTTATGTGCATATTTTTGCATTTTTAAGTGCATATTTTTGAATTTTTATGTGCATATTTTTGCATTTTTAAGTGCATATTTTTGAATTTTTATGTGCATATTTTTGCATTTTTAAGTGCATATTTGCATATTTTTAGAGCATATTTTGCCGCTTTGTTAGTGGGGGGGGGGGGAGAACATGCCTGAAGGCAGAGAAAACCCCGATATATATTTTACATTACCCGACTATTCCATATACCTGTACTTCCTATATGTTTCGCATACCTAGAAGAATACTGTCTCAACTCTAAAAAAATCACATATTTCATTAAAAATAAGTTCCACATTTAAAAGAACAATTTTTTTCCCCTACACGTAGATAATAGTGACATTCCTGTAGCTACAAAACTGGCCTCTAAGCAGCAGAAGTTTCGTTCTGTTAGGCGGCCTTTTGTATTGGAAAAGGGAAGTTTATTTTCATTATCCCGCAATTTCAGGTTTTTTGAGTTACGACAGTATTCGTCTAGGTGAGCGATTTGTTGTTTTTATCATAAATGTCGGTATAGTATTTCGAGTTATCGTATATTAATTATTTGGAAATGTCGAAGCAATGTATTTGTGGAATGTCTTTTCCCACGCCACAGCATGGCACGTACTCAGTTTTACGTACATATTTTGTAGTTCACCGTTTTGAATTCAAGTTAAAGAGCGAGACTCGAAAATAGTTTTGTGAATCTGAATTTATGGTAACAATTCCTCGCGGGTGATTTTCGCTGGATGAAAACCATCGAACGAGAGGAATGTTACACACCAATAAATTCACGGGTAAAGGCGTGGCTTTAGAAGAATCATTTTGCGTGTATGAGGTAAACGGATAAGAAGGGTATGGCGTGCGAGTATGTAATCCTCATTGGCCATCGGGCTGTTAGTTAGTTCGGCTGCACACATCCCCCGATTCAACGATAAATAAAAGCTCTTCTCTCACACGCCAAAATTTGATGGCCGGCGAAAACTGAACATTTGTTCAGCAAGGTGTGCAGCAGTTTAAAGGAAAACGGGTAGAAAAGGAGGAGAAGGTAGGAATTTTGCAATGGTTCTCTCCCTGTATGTGTCTGCGAAACGCTTTGAAACTCTCATCCATAGTTGGCCACCCGAAAGAGCAGTTTGTGGACGTTACGGAGAAGGAGGAGAGAGCGAGATAGTCGACCGTTAATTAAAAGTTTAATGAAGGTTTTAATTGTTTCTATATCCAACGGAACATCGGATGTTGTTTTGGAGTTTTGGAAGTTGCGTGCCAACAGGTGATGCGCTGGCAACGGACACCCGCACGCACAACATCATTGAAGAGAGAGAGATAGAGAGTTCTCTGCTCTCTTTTCCTCCAATAGTTCGGCTTTTAAAAGCTTCGATAGTTTGCATCTCGTACAGTAACTACCATAAGTTCAAAGTAATTAGTTGATAAAAGCGAGCGCTTGGTCTATTCATCAGGACATCATCATCACTTATCTTCTTAAAATTCTCCTATCTCATACCCATGTTTCATTTGAAATACTCTTTCTTAGGAAACGACGAGAAAGGACAATGTAGAACTTGGTCATCGCACTCAACAATATAAACGTAAGTTCCAGAATGGACATCGTTCGTTTGAGAGATACAGTACAATATTGTAAAAAAAATGAAACTTTTTTACGCGTTTCTCACAGAAGCTTCAGGTGCTTTATACCTAGACTTATCAGTTTTTGTGTACATGAAATTCACATATGACATAATTTTTTACAAATACAAATACAAACGTCCACAACAGGCAAATTGCCCAAAGAAGTGCGTGGAAGAATATGCCCGTAAGAAAATATGGATGTCAAATGTAACTAAACTACAGCAACCCAAAATAAGTGCATATATCACGAAAAAACCTGCAAATTAATAATATATAATGCACTGCCCATAAAAATGATTATGGTTGTCATATCTAAGTAGGGATATCTTCTCGATATATCTCACTATGCCTATCATACTTCTTTTTAAACGTATCAATTGTGTTAAAATTCACGGCCCCCGGAGGTAAGCTATTCCATTCATTAACCCTATAATAAAAAAAACTCCCCGTGACAACACAACCTGGAATTTTCTCTAACAAAATGATACTAGTGTCCCCTTGTCGAAGCAGTTGATTGCGCGCTCCTATCCATCCCGTTCAAAATTTTGATCACTTCTATCGTATCCTCCACGACACCTGCATTTCTCCAACGTGAACATATTTGAGAAATCAAGTCTATCTTCATAGCTCTGGACCCAAGGAAACTTCCTTGGAGGACTCCACTTTTCACACCTGCCTGATCAGAAAATTCCCCGTTCACCATAACCCGTTGTGACCTATCTGTCAACCACGATTCTATCCGATTCAACAAGTTGCCCAAATTCTAATCTCATGTAAACGCTTCAAGATTTTTCCATGTTGAATCAAATGCTTTCTGAAAAGCAAGCTAAACAACATCAACATTTTTGCCTTTTCCCAAAACTTTAGTCACGGGATCATGGAAGCAAAGGTGGTTGGTACTAATAACACTGGACGCCGATTAAACTGCGTCCGACATAAAAATACGCGATTCCGAATGGTTTTGACCTGCTGAACACGAATATCACAATGAGAAAGTTTTATTGGCTCTTGTTTTTGATAAATTATCATGTTAACAGTTAAAAAGTGCTTTATGAGGGTTATGGTATGGTTAAAAAGTGGTTAGATCAATAGAACAACGTTGCCAGGCAAAACGGTCAACCTCGATGCTGGCGACTACAACTGTTGGACAATTGTAAAAGATGCTCCTTATGGCCAGTGCAAGCGCAATGCAAAACGAGGTACATGTCAGATGCCGATCAATGAACTATTGTGCTGTAATACCAGAGTTGACATGTTTTTGGCACATGGCAACGTCAAAAACATTCCTTTAAAAACCTCTGTCAAAAACCACAACTATTGCTTTTCAATTTTTAAAATTTCCAATGGAAATACACACGTTAATTGCATGGAATGTTTAAAGTGATTATGTTACTCAACGAATAAACTCTTAATATGATTGTCAAATAATTTTCCACTCTCTACAGAATTATTTTGGACAACATATGTTCTTTTTTTGTAAAATATACAATTTGAATAAAGTATAGCATAAAAAGCTGAAGGAAAAACTATGGAATGACTTCATATTTTCTTCAATTCAAGGTGATTCTTGACCTTCCAAAATTTCCGTGACTGCTTATGTGTGTGTGTATATATGTGTATAGATATAAACATCTGCTGTACTCTTCTTTTTTTTATAGCAAATAGGTGTTTAAAAAAAGTTCTTTTACACCGTATGTCTAATGGTGATTTCTGTCATTAAATTATCTACATAATCACTGATACTTGAAACAATATCTTAGTTGTGCATAACATTAGAAAATATCTAGCAATCAAAATACTAAATTGTAGGAGTAAAATGTCCTGTAATTTGGCAGTGATATGATGCCTAAGAAACTCGTGTAACTTATTCTTAGTGCGAAAAAAGTAAATTTGACTATGATATAGTATATTTACTCACATTTACAGTATGAAGCAATGGTTTTTCAGATGAAACTGTATCTAAACGTGCAAAGACAATGCTTTGGCTATCAAGTCCTGCCAGCTCTGCATTGATTCAAAATAGTCTTTAAAATTTTGGATAATACAGAAAAATACTAAATTTATACAGTCTGATCTAACAGATTTTTAGAGGAGAATAAATGAGTTTAATTTGTGAATTAACAGATGTTGCTCGAGAATTTTAAATGAAATAAAATTTTTGGCAGACGAGAAGATTTGAAATATCAAAATAGATATTTTTTCTCAGTATAATTATAACTCAAAATACAAAACACGTTAATCGACATAAAAGTAAGTGTTTTCTTATTAAACTTATCTATCAGGTTAACAAAAACTGTTTGACAACATTGGCAATAAGTTTTTAACTATTTTAATACTAAGATGATTTCTGAGGTCAAAAACCTAATCCTGCGTGTGCGTGATTTCCCCCCCCCCCTTTCCCACCATCACACATATTTTGAATAAACAGGTCTATTTCGCTTAGCAAATTGAACAGTGGTAACGAATAATTTATATAAATAAACCATATAATCATATTTTATGTATAGAACATATCTACTCTTTTTTTGAAAAATTCTTAATTTCAAGTCATAATTGATATTTAGTTTTAATTATTGTAATAAATTAACGTTTAAGAATAATTCATTGTAATATGCAAAAATATAAGTGTTTCATCATGCTATGTGCCTATTGCGCTCAAAACACTATCCAAAAGCATTCATTTTGGTTTGGTTTTTGACAGTGTTTGATGTTTTATGACGGTTTAAACAAGTTTTTGACGCTTGTCATGTCAAAAACCCAACCCTGTGTAATAATTATAACTCGGAAGCTCATCTGGTCTCCACCGGGACCATCATCATCATCAACAACCATTTTCAATCCACTGCGGAATGAAGGTCTCCTCTAAATTTTTCCAATCTGCTCTGTCTGATGCTTTAGCCATCCAGTTGACTCCTGCTACCCAATCCAGTTTTCTGAATACTCCTAAAACAGCGGTAGAAGTATTCAGAAAACTGGATTGGGATAAAAAAAGAATTAAAATAAATGGAGAATTTCTCAACCATTTGCGTTTTACAGACGACATTGTTGTTATCAGCAGTAATCCAGACGAACTAGAAGAAATGATATAAGAATCGGTGAAGGCAAGTATTCAGGTGGGCTTGAAAATGAATCTGCACAAAAACTAAAGTTATGTTCAACCCCTTTGCGTTGAAGAGGACGATCTTGGTCAACAACACAGAGATAGAAGAAGTAGACAGCTATGCATACCTGGGGCAAGAAATTACCATGGACAACGGAATCATTTTTTAATACCACCGGGACCATATTACCTTTCTTTCCGAGTTAATGCATTTGCGTTTCTATATATTTGCGCTGTTTTTTTATCTATAATGCAGAGATCGACAAATCTCAGGCACCAGGTCACCATGTCGACTAAAGAATTGGTATTGGTGCCTAAAATGTTCTTTGTGTAGTTACTGGAGTACTGCAGGCTGAGAGCCGAACAAAATGTTTGCAATTTATAGCAACATATCTGCCAACATGAAAGAGGGTCACTGTGCCCTGGAAAAAGTCAAAGAAGCATTATTTTGGGCCTTTTAATTCGGGTAAAAAAAATTTTTGGCGCCTAAAAAAATATTTTTCGGGAGCCTAGATTTTTTTTTTTGACGATATGTCCAGCCCTGTGTTGATGTTGTGCCTCTTTAATATTTTTGTGAAGTTTCTATAATATTTGTGTTGTGTGTTTTCCCCTAAATATATTTCATTTTCTATATATTTATGTTGCGTTTCAATGTATTATATTACGTTATTATTTGCGTGTTGGAAGATCACTTTCAGAGAAAACCATAACCAAATACAGGTTCTTTTACAGTCAAATTCCTGATCAGCATACCGAATTACATCAGAAATGACTGCTTCTTTTTTGGGACGCAGAAACGGTTTGTTGTTGAATTAAATTTTTCTCTTGAATTAGTCATTTCTTTTGACAAAAATGAAGCTTCGAAAACTCACGAGAATCAGACTATATGCCCATAAATGGAAGTGTAATGAAACAAACTAGGCTTTTGTGACCATCATGTAAAGCAGTGGTTCTCAACCGGTGCTCGAGGAAAATATTAAAAAAAAAATTAAATTTGAAAGAAAAATAATTATAAGTTTTTTTGAATAATAAACGTAAATTAGTAACTTTGATGGAGAAATAAAAAGCATGCCTACGGGGCTCCGCCATAGACATTATGTACTAGAAAGTCAAAAAAGTTTGAGAACCGCTGATGTAAAGTAAAATTCAAATTTTTCGGAACTTTGAATTTTACTTTAAATAGAAGTGTACATAGGAAGGAGAAATATCAAGCTCAAGACTAACCAGAGTTCTCATTAAAGTTTTAAATTGTCGGACCGTATGATGCGATATCTCTCACTTTGGGAAATTGTCTCTCTCTTTCTCTAATCTAAAACCTTCACTATACCCACGAGAATGAGATTACATGTGCCAACGGGGGAGGGTCATTGCTGGTAAAGAGAATAACAAAAAAAGACTGATCTATCTCAGTGATTTCAAGCTGAAATCATTGATATGCCTCACAACAAACAAGTCATTCACCCTCAGAAAACTGCTGTGGACTTTTGGGAGCCCACAGACTAGTAAAATCCTGAAAAAAAATTTCGACATTATTTTGGGGATCATCCAACCTTTCTTATCCTTGTTTCCGTAACAAGAGACAGCACGAGTATCATGTTATGTAAGTAATATACATATATATTTTTACTTTCCCTTGCTGGTGTCCACGTGCCAGAGTTTCCCGGACTTTTCTTGTGTTTTTAATTGTCATCCAAAGGGAGTTTCGCTGTCGGGAGCTGAAAGTAATAGCCGTCAGAAAAGAGCTCTGCAGCAGAACGGGCAAAACTAATCCCCAAAATGAAATGCCTGCTTCCAATATTGAGGCCGTATGGCAGTTATCCTTTATTGCCTTCCTTTTCCTTCCCTCGTTTCGCCCCCTTGCTTGCTTCTTGATCAATAGGATCTCTAGCAAAAGGCTGCAGCAGCAGTCGCACACACACACCGCACACAACCCTTCTCTACCTCCTCATCTTCTCAATCCATCCATCCATTCGCCATCCATCCACACACATACCAGCATCAACCAAGTTTTATTATGATCTCCCAGAGAAGCATGTGCTGCTTCTACTGGCAGAAGGCGGCTGAATTTCGCTACATATTACTCTTTCGGGCGTTTGTGCCTTTTACCCCTCTCTGCCATGAACCGAACCCTGAGTCCTTTTCTATATCCAACTCGCATAAGCGAATATAAGCGCCCGTAGAAAAGTCCTTCGCCCTCTCACCCTAACATTGCCTTATACTCTTACAAAACCAAATTGGAAGAATTTATTTAAACCCAAGGACTGCCAATATGTCGGCGAGTGGAAAACTTTCATTTTCCTTCCCTTTCAGTGGGCTACTTGCTGCTGCTGCTGTGCTCTTTGAACCTTTCGGATACTACTATTTCTATTACTAACTTATATAAGTACTGTATGTACATGAAAGACAAACGGGCAACCGCAGGGAACGCCCGTGTACTATAAAAGGCTCTATATATGAGCGCTTATGTGATAGCACTGCTACATTGCGGTATACATATATGTAAGACGTATCGCTCGCTCATGGCTCGGGTGCGTTCGGCTGACATGGCAAATATCTGTACTTTCTCGTGGTCTTGATATCGAGAGCACCTTTTGTGGATGAATGGGAGTGGCTTAGACACGGAGAAACTGGCTTTTTGGTTGAATGAGTCTGAAATGGATGTAAATTCCTAGACATTTCACTGATTTTCTTCTTGTTTTGGGACACGATTTTCTTAAAATTTACTGAAAGTTCCAGTATTTTCTGTACCTAAGATCTAATTTAGTTACTTTGCACAGTTTAGGAGAGTTTATTAGGAAAAACTCATTGCTAGACATAGCAAATACGTAAAATAGTTTTCGAAAATGATGTTAAGACGAATGTGAGAACCTGCTGACAAAAGCCATTACAATTTTTTTTTAGTTTTTACGAATTTTCTTAAATTTGGTGCAAAGTATAACCCATAGATGCGGATTACTTAGCAACATCTTATACTACTACGTTCAAAAAGTTCCGTGACTTCTTTTATTAAGAATGGCTACAGATAGAATCTGTTTATTTGATGTTTCCTTCGAAATAACTACCCTATACTACAATTATGCATTGTTGCTATTGTTCATACAACGATGTAACTGAGGATCGCAAGGCTTTCTTGTCACCAGTGCCGGCTTAACGCATGGGCCCACCCGGGCACGGCCCGGGGGCCTCAAGAGAAGAGGGCCTCACAAAAATGAGATCCGGTTGAAATTTTCTAGAATTTATCGGGTAGGGCCTCCAAAAAACCACTTGGCCCGAGGGCCCACGATACTCTTAAGACGGCCTTGCTTGTCACATCTTCCAGTGCCTTCGTCGCTACTCCCTGCTTTTCTTCGGAACCACTAACTATCGTTTCCCTAAACCAAAGTCTATCTGAGGAAAAAGTCGCGGGAACAAGATCAAGGGAATAAGCTGGTTGTGGTAGCATCGAAGGTGATGTTTGTGACAAGTAGCCAAACCCATTTTAGATCTAAATTACAACAGTGTTTTAGCAGTCAAAAAGTACACTAGTCCAAAATAAAATACTTCGTAGATTTTTTTCATGATTTTTATTTTTAGATATAAATAAGTACCAAGAATACATGAGATTAAATAGACGTAAAAAAAAATATAAATACGATGAATAGGTGCCGCGAATGTTTGTTTAAAAAACATTACGGGGGTACGTTGCTCTCTTTAGCTAGACTTTTTAACCGGCTCGCATTTAATAATTGATCGGCTCGCATTTTCGCCTCGAAGTGGAAAATCACACATATTCTAAAAACGAAACTGGCAATGAATGAATATTCTCATGAGTGTGATTTAAATTTTGTGTAATTGTTGACCCTTTACGAAGCAAAGCAAAAATCACTAAACCTCCTTTAAAATGCCATATCTTTCTCAATCAAGTAGGTTTTTTTTTATTTCATCAGGAGCTAAGTAAAGAGACTCAAAATAAAGTATTCCGGTTTCTGCCACGAAGCTGGGCTGGAAGAGATCTCGGCAACGGGGTAAGTCGGATAAGTCCAGTTGCAAAGTTCCTGCGTTCATTCATGCTAAATAAAGAGTATAGAGAAAAAAGTGTTCCACTGAAAAATCAACAGAATACTTGGGCTTGTCAATGTTAAAATAAGAGGCCTTTAAAGAGGCGGGATATCAATGCCGCTTAAAGGGTTAGATGAGCTGCTGGAGCCAGAATGCGTCACTTGTGCCCATTGTATAATTACAATGTAAAAAATATTTTTGTTAGTGCCCTTTATACCACCCTTTAAAGTTTGTATCGTAACTTCCCTTTGTTGAGTTCAAAAACAATCAACATTTTATAAACAATTTCTGAAAATAACTTTTACGTTTTTCTCCATTATATCATACAAAGTGAAAATTCTGAAATTCATACTATTGAAACATTAGAAAAAAATTACTGATTCCGAACGGCAGCCTTTTTTATACCTATCGAGAGGTTAGTCGCTATCCCCTTGATGTGGGACTCCCTGGAATAGTAATCTTTTTCCGTGGTCATGTCGCCGTTTCTGTTGTACCCCTGTGTCAGGAAAGTTTCTGACAAGGACGAACCGGGTATCGAACTCTCGACACATCCTTTGGTACTTCAGGCGAGTATCTTATCGACCTGGGCTACCGCGCCCTCGTATGCAGAAAATGAGCGTGGTGCGGGGACAAAAATGATCAAACAAACATATAATGCACACGAACTATTGACCTCAAGGGACATGAATGTCCTTCTAGCAGGTCTATAAGGTTCACTCAGTGGTATTAGCAGCAACAGCATTATTATTGTGGTTTGTACAGGTTGCTAATTTTTTCATATAGTTTTTTTTTGTATTATTGAAACAAAGAAAATATACATACAGATGAGTTATAATATAACAATATTATTGTGTTGTTCAATTATTGTTATAGTATAGATTCTAGAATGGTGTTTATATGGGAAATAAAAAGATATTGTTATTGGATCTCATGTTATTATTTGTACGATTGATTGCATAGAGTCATTATTTCTGGAGCGTTATATCTATTCTATAACTCTTTTGGAGCAACGTTTCATTTTTTAAATAACGTGATCCTCGTGTATTCCCAAGAGGTCCGCAAGATCTGTCAAGGGAAGTTTTTGTTTTAGCACTTGATATAAATTATTTAATCTAGATGAACCTCTATTTTGTTACTTTTGCAAACGTTCTTGATTTGCTATCCGGATTAATCTTGAAGCTCCATCCCTCCGGAGAAATATTTTGTCTTCCTTCGCCCACGCAAAGTCCGGCTTATTTTTCGTTTGTCTTGCAGGTGAAATAATTTCTTGTTTTCTATGGTCAAATGTTCATTCACATATATTCGGACATTTTGAAAGTTTGGGTTTATTTTATCTGCTGCAAGGGTATTCCGACGCCTATATAGCTTTCTGTATTATTCTTACTATATCCAGATGTTTTTTGATATTTCGAAATTGAATCTCACTAGAATTGGTTTAGATATATTTTCATTTCGTGTTGGAACTCTGAAAGCACTTTTTTTTTTCAATTTCAGTTTTTTCATATATTTCCGGTTGTGTTTTTACTGCTTGAATAATTTCATGTCTGTTTTCATTTGGTCTTTTTTTGTACTACATTTAGCTCGTTGTTATTTCGTCTCATTTTGGTTTATAATTCATTCATGCGATATTTCAAATTTCCTATTTCTGCTTTCATGCTTTTATTTACTATCTTGAGTTCTTGATTTTCTTTGCTTATTTGTCGAACCAAATCTTTCAAATTTTCTACCTGTTTTTAAAAATCTTCCATGCACTTTCAGTTGTAATTTATTGACATTATAACATCCTTCATTTCATTTTTCATTGCTTCTTGTCAATGAATACTTTTTTTTGTGACATGTTGAATAGTTTCCTTTACCTCCTGTTTGTCCAACTAAACTCTAATTCGTTAAATTCAGCGCAAACGAGGAGTGAATATGGTTTACACACTATGCACAACAAGAATTCGTTCAGGTCTATTACTCTGCCCTTACATTTTCTGCAGAGTGGTTCTTCTATCTCTGATTTTCTTTACCAAAAAGTCGTGTATTTAGTTATTAGTTTGAACATTTTTTCACTGATGGCGATTCCGATTTTTCTATTTCTTTGTTGTCTAGTTATGTAGATATACTTTATTTATTTCATTTTAATTACTTTTTTATTGTCATATTACTTATACTATTTGAACATATTTACCGTCCTCACAGTCTTGCAACTTCCAGCACTCGCCACTCTGGTGGTCGAGTGATCATAGTGACGAACTCGCATCGCGGGTTCGAGCCCCACCGTCGTCACAGTGATGGTCGGCTGAAGCTGGTTTTTTTGCGGTTCCCAACTTCAAGGCGCAAATGCGAGCCTATCTCCACTTCAAAAAGCCTCGCCACAGAGAGCAACAGGCCTACAAACAGTACAAATATTCAGTCACTACACATCACTCACTTCACTTCTGAGATATAGATGGCAGCACTGAAAAATCATACACAACACTAGATACGCACTCGGACTGTTAGGTATGCACACACTTGTACTTCCGGCGCAATTCACTAGGTAGTAAATTGCCTATGGCGATTGATCAGAGTTGTGCTCCGTTCGAAAAAAAAAAAGCTTCCAGCACTGATATTTTCGATAATCCACTGATAGAATATTTAATTTTTAAGTTTATTTTCAGAATCTGATAACTGTGTGTTCGTAAACATTTACGGTGTGTTGTCATCTTTACTTAAAAAATATGGAACACAGATGGCAGCAAAAGCAAGAACACGAAACGATCACAATTCTAACAACATAAAGGCGTAAGAACTGTGAATATACATACACTCACATAACACATTCCGACATGTGTCGATTCATTAGAAATTCCGCAGATGAATGTGCACGAGGTGCATGTACGGTTAAGTAGTAGTCCATGATACGTATGTATTTGGGTACAGGATGCACCTTTTTCATGTCAATTCGTTGTTCTGTTATTAATAAGGATAGGATTTCCTATGACTGCGTAATTTTTATGCATTTTGCATGTTCCGCTATTTTTACGCGATAAAGCATTCTTATGATTTTTAGTAATTTTAGGGGGCTTTTTATGATCTTCAGAATTCAAGGCATATTTTCATATTTTGGAGCAGTATTTTGCATATTTCAGCATAACAATGCAGAGGGATTTTCCCCCAAGCGCTCTCTTCCCTAGCTTCATTTCCCGCAATTTGCTATACTACTTACTTCTGACATCATTTTCGGCAATGATTTGCGATTTTTCGGTGATAGCAGCAACTACTGGCAATTTCAGTTGAGAACCTTTACGATCATTTTTGACAATGAATGGTGATTTACTGTAATTTCTCGAAGAAATATGGTCAGCTTAATTATAGCATATTTTTATGTCTTCACGGCATATCTTTAGTTTTATACGGCATAAAAGCATTTTTATAGAGCATATTTAGTCGATTTTTAGATCATAAAAATAGTAACAGGCCAACAATGGTATACTATTCAATCATTAGACTTGGTGCATAGTTAGATTGTAGTTCTGCCAATTGATGGCAAAACTACATATAATAAACAGAAAAAAACTTCTCGGAAGGTTCACTACACGCACGCATACATACACACATGCACACATTCCAACATGTACCAATTCCTTAGAAGTTCCGCAGAGGAATATGGACAAGGTGCATGTCTGGTTTAGTATTAGCAGATCATAAAAATCCTACACTAGTCATTAATTTTTAAAATGTGTCCTGGATTTCTCGTCCACCCTGTATTTCTTCTTGAAACCAAACTCTTTTTAGAGAATGCAATGCATTTAAACACTAATTTCTCGTATATCAATTCTATACCTTACAAGACCCTATTATTATATTCCAACGTGATGCTGTTCCTCGCAAAGGCATTCCTCAGCTAGCAATCATCAAACTCTTTCCACACTAATGTACAATATATGCATAGACAGTATTTTTAGACTGAACTCATACAAATCATACCATTCATCTAGATTTCTACCTTTTTATTTATAATTTAGTCCCAACCGAAAAATCATCCATCCAGCAAACGACAAAAACTCTCGTAAGATAGCATTTCATTCAGAATCACATTATTTGCTCAAGATATCGCACCTTCATTGTTCATTTCTGCTAATTATAATTATTATTATTATTATGTTAATGAAATAACTCTATACGTAGGAAAAATTTCTTTGGCTCAGTCAGTGTATGGAGAGAGAGAGAGAGAGAGGGAATGAGTTCTTCTTCCCTCTATACTCATTAATTCTAGACCAAATATTTCACTGAATTTACGAAAATTTCAATCATCACCATTCGTGAGAAATGAAGGTTATGTTTTCGCGTATTATTATTATTATTACTTTTATGCCTGAACTGCTTCATTCTGTATCAACAGATAATGCCATTCCTTTTGTCTTGGTTTTCGATACACAGGGTGTGTGTACAGGATGAATTCATGTACGTATTGATAACTATGCATGTATATAAACTTTCCCCTCTGAGTTTCGTTTTCCCTCTCCCATCCATTTCCTCTCTGTTGTAGGAATGGATTCGAAAAGATCTGGGAAATTCCAAATGCTAACGAAGGCTTCCACCAGTAATAATAAGGTGTGAATTCCTCCAAAAAATAAAATAAATTTCCAAAAATCAAAATTTTTAGGTGGGGAGCGTAGGGGAGGAATAAGCACAGTTGAAAATCCCTTTCTAATTAGCGTTCGCAGTTGATTTCGAAACTAAGCATGACAACAACCGCACGCGTACATTCCATTTTCCGAAGATAATTTGTCTCGACGCAATCTTTGCCAATGTATGTACGTATGTAGGCTACTGTACATCCTTATGTATAGTGAGAAGGCGTGAGATAGAGAGAGAAAGAGAGACACACTAGTGGTGATGGTGCAAAATCTAAACTCTCTCTCTATGCAAACCCGAATACTACAGTAGAATCTCCATCTCCAACCTTTCCATGTTTTCTCTCTCCCACTATTTCGGAAATTTACCCGACGCTCTATCCTTTCCGTCGTAATCTCTAGCGATTACTTCTCTTGCAAATACCAATTTGGATCCCCGGCAAGGGATGTTCTAAGTGTTGCAGGAGGTGGGCTAGGGGTTTCCAGCGCGAGAAACAACTCCCTGCCGCGTACAATTAACCTGGTACGTCTAATACCCGCTAGGATTAAGCTCATAACGTTACGATGGAATTCAATTTTACTCAGTTTTAAATTGATAACATTTCCTTTAATTAAACTCTCTGTTCCTCTATTTCCACCTATCGCTGTCCACCTTACACGCGTACACACATACCCCGTGTATCTAAACAAATAAGCCGAGAGACACACACGCATATGTACAGAGTATAAATGTACGGGGGATAGGTGAAATTCCGTGAAGGCTAAAACATAACGGATTAGAAAACAGAAGCGTTGCACTCACTACTCTCCGGAAAACGAATCCTTTTCGTGTTTTGCTGAAAAGATGGAAGGGAGAGAGAGAGAGAGAGAAGAGGTAAAAGCTAAAGAAGGCATTTGCCAGCGATATAATGAACAAGGCGAAATACACTGCCTGCCTAATTAGGTTATTAGCTCTGCCTCCCTAACTAGCATTTAGTAATTAACAAGAAGTGGGTGGGAGTGAAGAATCGCCGTTTCGGATTCGCGGAATTAAAACTAAACCCTCCCTTTCCATTTTCTTCCACGCTCCCCTACTAGTTTTGCATGTTGATCGACTCCGATATTTATTTATTTTATTTTATTTACGGCAGAGATTTAGCCGGAGTTGTTGTAGCATATGCGGCAATGGGACTGTTAATTTACCGAACCAGAAAACAATTTACTTTGCGTTGCCTTTTCCTCTATTTCTTCTTCTTATTTTTTTTTTTCTATATATAATTACTTTCATTCGCCGTCTCCTATACCCTAATTAGAGAAGAAGCGAAATAAGGTATGAGACTTTTAATACGACGATCCGTGTATGTATATAAATGTAATAATATAGGAAGAACGTGAGTAGGGGGTGTCTGAAGTGTGGTGTTGTACGCGGAAAAGAAAGATTTTGAGTTGTTGAGATTTAATTGAGACGAAATTCTCTGGCGGAACGTTCTTATGCGAAAAATCCCCCATAGTATAATATGTGCGTGTGCATACCTTTGGGAAACGGAAGAGGCGTTTGATGAAGAGGTCTTAATTAGATTATGTAGGGAGAGAATATAAGAGCTGCCTCTTCTCTCCGGAGGTGTTGTAGTAATCAAGGTTTCGAAAGAATTGAAATCATTTCGTTGGTAGGAGCACCCCCCTGCTCACTAATCTGTGTTCGAGTCAAGGGAAGGAAATGCACACACACTCTCTTTTCTCAAGAAAATTTAAAGACTCTGCAATAATCAGCTCGCTCTCTTTACTTGAGGAAAACGTGTTTAGACGGGTAATAAGAATTTTTTTTTCTAAAACTTCCCTCTTGAGTATAAATCTGTACGGAAAAGTTATTTTTAAATCTTTCTGTACATTGTGTTTTGGATAATTTATTGTTCAGTTTGTCTGCAGTGTGGCTATGTCCTTTCCGAGAAGTCGTTTTTAGGAATGAATACAGTGAACCCCCCCCCCCCTCACCTCGCTGCAACGATACTCGAAACAACGATAAATCCCTCCCTCTACAAAAAGATACTTTTACGAATCATGTTTGGCGTAATGTTAAACTCATCTCGATACAACGATATCGTTTATCACAATAAATCCCTCTGCAACGAACTTTGAACGATGGAAATGTATACGGTGAAACTCGCCGCAACGATAATCGATACAACGATAAATCCCTCTACAACGATATATTTCCAAATCATATTTGGGATTGCTTATAGTATAATGTTAAACTCCTCTCGATACAACGATATCCTTTACTATGATAAATCCCTCTATAATGATAATTTTTGAGATTTCAAAACTGCCACAATGATATTTGCTATATTTGACTTCAAAATCACTTTCAATATAATTTCAAATTCCTCACCAGTTTTTGTTCTTTCGAGGGTGTCTAATAACATCAGAATTTTGTACTGCCTACCCTTTCAAAAATGTTAACATTTATCGTGAAGCTAACTTTTGTGCAGTACACAAAGGGTTTGTGCTAGAAACTACTTCGCAGGGTGAAACAACCAAATCGATTTTATTCATCAACTTATCAATTATAATTTTTAATTTTTTTCTGCTAATAAACACTCATGAATGCATTATGGTGGTATTAACGATGCCAATTCAGAAGTGATGCGATCAACAGCATAAATTTTGCGGCACCTGGTGACAAGGCTATCTCTCGATATATAAAGAGATAACCCCTATACAACGATATTATTTTTTTTTTTTTTTTGGTCTGCAGCGTATGGTCATATCGAGATTTCACTGTATTATCATTTATAAGCGTTTATTAATTTTTTTCCTCATATATACAAGTTGTTGCCTTGAAAGTGGAGACAAACTCAGAGGGGGTGAAGGCATCAAGAGGAACATAAATTGTCATAGAACATGGTATTGCAAACCACGTTAAGTCGGTGAAACTTGGACTGTGCTGCACAGTCTATAGTGTAATCATGCCGTTAAGTAAATGGTTTTTATACTTATTTATTTACAGACTGTGTTGTAATCATGCTGTCGAATACAGTCGAATCCCGTTATAACAAACGCCAAAAGACCGGAGGAATCACTTCGTTATAACGAAATTTCATTATAAAGGAATTCCAGGTTACTTAGCATTGTTCCTATGTAAACTTATTTGGGGGATTGGAAAGTGTTCGTTAAAACGAGATTTTCGCTATAACGGTATTCGTTAAAACGGGATTCGACTGTAAATGTTTTTTCTACTTATTATTGGCCTTTTGGGTGTGTCTCGATATCCTTCATAAGTATTTTTGCGATTTTCACCGACCAGACATGGTTTACGATACCATGTTCAATGGCAATTATTGTTCCTCTTGATGCCTTCACCCCACTCTGAGTTCGCCACTTCCAGGGAACACGCTGCATAAGTCCATAGCATATGAGATCATTAAGAGAAACCGAATTCCTCGCGTCTAACTAATATACAGGGTGGGCATAAAATAACTTTACCCACATACAAGCCCCTAACGGCAGCAAAAATCATAGAATACGAATGGAATTCGCGATAAAGGTGTTTCGTGAGTGAAGAGAAAAATAAAACTCAAGGTCTCACGGCTACGGCCACAGCAAAAAAATTTCGAAAAATTCGAATGACAACACCTACTTTTATGCATTATTAAGTGATCGGCGAAGTGTAAAACTATGAATGGTGTTAAAACGGTACCTATAGCACCACATAAACGATGGCGCTAGACGCAGATAACAAAACATGTGAAAATAACCAATGCTGAACATGTGACTGCCGCACAGGAAGTCACCAACCACCGAGAGGTTAGTGCACTAATCACTTACTTAGATCTTTTTTCTTTCGTCTGCGTCCTGCGCTGGCATTTATGGTGCTACAGGTACCATTCTAACGCCATTCATGGTTTTCCACTGTACCAATAACTTAGCAATACATAAAAGTGAGTCTTGCTATTTGAATTTTTCGAAATTTTGACATCCGGAGAAACAGGACAACAACGTTTTAATTGGGTTTTTGAGCAAAGGATGCCCGTATATAAAAGTTATAATTTTTACTTTAATAACACTATACCCTTGCAACATGAATGACGTATATCTGAGTTCTACGCATTATTTGGATACTTTTCTATTTGGAAGTATGTATCTAAGATCAACGGTTCGCCAGCAAAATGCTGTGCGTGCTGTTACCTATGCACCCAGTATGGGTCAATACGATCCAACCCATGCACTGACGGAAACTTTTCTCACCCGTGCACTGGAGGATTGATGGAGCCATTGCAATGGGTTTAATTTGATCGACCTTCATATAAGGTGATATATTTTATATCCGTATTTGAATATAGAAATTTTAGCCATTTAAACCATATGAAAGCTTAAGCTTTCTTAATTTAAAATTCCCTGATTGTCACGCGCTGGTGAGACGTACAGGGAACTTTAGACATTCACAGGGAAATTCTACTTTTAAGAGATTGCATTTCCCAATCCGGTATTGAATATGTGACTCGCGGCGTCATTCGAGCCGACTCTGCCTCAGTTGGCAACATGAATCCACGCTACAAAATATATTCGTATACATACACATGCATATATGACGCGGTGTGTATCAACGATACGCTCCGTCGAATCACTCGATAATTAAGTAAATGAAATTTCCCATCACACCTTGATATCACTTTTATCCCAATTAAAAAGCAAAAACAAAAAGCAGCATAAATTATTGCCTGGAGAGAGAGAAAATTTTCCAGGGACTAATTACACACAAAAGCACCCTCTAACAAAATTCCAAAGTTTAGTTAATGTCGGGGGTTCATTTCGGGTATGTGTAGTCAGAGGTAAAACAACATTAAACAGGAGAAGTAAAAAAAAAAAAAGTTGGAGCCACATCCACTAAAACTCACGTCGCGTTCCGTTCATAACACAAATGGCATTATTGGCATAAACACATGCATCCGTGCTCTCTCTCTCTCTCTCTGTACTCCCTGGCACGACGCGTGCCGTCACGAGAAAAGAGTCACTAATTGATTTGGTTATTATTCTGAAAGCAACCAAAGCAATAACTGCTGTTGCTAGTGCTTTTAGTGTATATAGTACGGAGGAAGCTCTGCCACACACATCTCACACTTCTCCTCATACTCCTCATCCGGAACTGAAACTTTTAGTAATGGGACAGGGTGAACGAGAGAGAGTAAACTATATTAATTAACTTCATTAATTAAAAGTGAATGTTATTCTTAACGAACGGAGAAGAAAGACATCATTGTTCTTATTATTTTGGGGGTGTACGATGGCGTCGCAAATAAATTCTCTCTCTCTCTCTCTCTCTGTCAGCCTCACACACACACACACACACACATAATACAGCACAGCTGGCAAAATCTCCCGCATTTTCACCCGGACCAGGGATGGAATTAATTGCGTATTCGTCTGCCAAATCATTATAACCGTGTTGTTGTGTATGTTCCAATCTCATTCCGTTATTAATTATTAACGAGTCGAGATTGATTCGAAGGAACATAGAGAGAATGGGTGAGAGATAGCGAGAGAGAGAGAGAGAGAGGAGAGAACGTAATTTGCCTTTGCGGGGGCCGTCCCGTATAATTAAGTTTAATTTAATCCAACTGGTAATACCGCTTTAATTGCCTCTCCCCAACATGGCGGCGTTCTAATTAAACGGCTTCCTTCGCCTCCTCCCGCTTTTGCTTTGCCCGTCCCGTTTTATCTTCAGGTTCCAACCTCTTTCCAGGCCCTTCGCCCATCTGTCTTTTGTTGTTATTTCCCAGGAGAAAATGAGAGAGACACACACACACACTGAGAAAGATGGTTGGTGGTTGGTGGTGGTAAATTCACAATGGATGCTTCTCAGGAAGAGACTTTGACTGAATTTCGGTTGCCTACAGATTCCTCCTCCTTTTTCCATCATTTCACGGTACATTACGGACGTCGCGGGATTGAAAAATTCCGGTTAATTTTCGCTCTTAAATGACGATTTTTACCGCCCCAGCGGACAAAAAAGGAGTTAACGCTCTTTCAGATGAAAAAAACTTGAAGGGAAGAATCTAGAAAAAACGTAATACATTATTACTGGTTTGTATGATCACACAAAAATGGCACTGATCGTATAAAAAAAGATTTTGGCGCGTTGTTCAAGATGAATTAGTAACTGTTAGAACCGTGTGCTAATCAACGACCCAAAATCAACAATAAGATCAGTTTCATGACTAATGAGACTGTTTGTTTTTCGAAATTAGAGAAACCGGTGAAGCAATAAATGAATTTATAATACGACTGTAAGTTGATTTTCACGACTCACCTCGGAAAACCCTGCGAATCAAGTTTGGGTCGTGGCCCATAGCTCAAGAGTCCCTGACTGTTAGTGGATTTAAATGACCCATCTCGGAAGTCCCTGTGACCCACACGTTAAGAACCCCTGGTTAAAAAAACGTTGTTTAAAAACATTTATGTGCATGCCTGAAAGTGCTGTAAATAGGCTGTCCCAAATTTTTTGCACAGCAGGTATCTCTGCAGCTAGGTCTGCAAATAGAGGCTTCGTCAACCGGGGCAAGCATGCATTTTGGCGTCTCCTTGTAATGTTGAAGAAGAGGTTAAACAGTGAAATTTGTGCCTCTCCTCTAGTCCGTTGCCCTGGGCACCAAACCCATCTGCCCTCCCCCAAGTTGCGGCCCTGTCTGCAACCGTTGACTTTAGAAACATAGGTTACTTTGAATTACAAGAAGTTTCCAAATGGCATGCATTCGCTTGAAATCTCGAAATTGTTTCAGGGGTCGTTTACAGGAAAGATAAATTAATTAACTTTTTATACAAAAACTTGCAGTTATTGAAGATTAAGATTCTGCTCTGAAAAGTCATTTGCACAAAACTTCATATTTTTATGCATAAATTTTATGCATTAAATGCAATATTTATCGATATGTTAAATATACAGGGTTCATAGGTAACAGTACGCACGGCATTTTACATTTTACTGACGAACCGTTGATCGTAGAGACATACTTCCAGTTAGTAAAAAAAGTACCCAAATAACGTTTAGAATTCAGATACGTCATTTTCATTCATGTGGCAAGGGTATAGTTATTAAAATAAAAATGTCAACTTTTTACACAGATACCCTGTGCCTAAAAACCCAATTAGAAAATTGTTGCCCTACGTCTCGTGATGCCTACCAAACAAATCCACGTGTGTAAGTACAATATTCGATGAGATATTTGAATTCGAAAAACGAAGAAAGGTTGGGAAAAAAACAGCGTTAAATACGGGTAAACCATTTAACCGTTTTACCAGTGAAATACCATACGCCTTGTTACTTATGCACCCTGTATATAGATGCGAGTAAATCGCTTTATCAGGTTAAAAAGTCATTATAACAATTTCTGTTCCAATTTTTTTTTTTAAAGAAAGTACCTACATCTTTTAGTGTCACTTCAGTACAAAATGCAGTTATATAATTTATAGTTTCTCATCTAGAAAGAGTCGATTCCTTGTTAGTGTCATGTTTTGGAAGCTGTTGAAATTTCGCCGGTTCACAAAACCACACCAAATTTATTTAATCAGAAATAAACTTCAAGGTAAAACTATTCAACTTCGCTAAGCAAGATTTTATCTATTTATAGATAACATTAAAGTCAAGGCAAACTATATTTTATACTTAATTAACAATTTCAGCTAATTAAAAAATCCACTCTAATTAAATTGCTGTGTCGATATGTATTGGTTCGATTAAAAATATGCCACCTGCACCATTTGCATCCATTTCTGTAAGAAAAAAATTCAATACGTTTTCATGGAGGTCGAACCATACAGGGTTAAAGATGTACAACAGGGGTCTTCAAACGCATGGCCTGCGGGTCATATTTGGCCCTCGGAGCTTTTGTCGAGGCCCACTGATCATTTTTTGAAAATATTTGAAAACATTGAAAAACAATTAAATCTAGAATCAATGAAAAAAATAATTTCGGTATTGATGAAAGAAATAATTCCGCAGTAAATGAAAGAACGAAAGAAATGATTCCACAGTAAATGAAAAAAATAATTCTGGAACAAATTTATGAAAACTCAGAATTGATGAAAATTCATAATTATTGAAAGAAATAATTTCAGAATTTGTGAAAGAAATGACTTATAAAGCAATGAGACAAATAATTTAGTATTTTCTGATAAAAATTATTTCGCAATCAATAAAAGAATAATTACATAATTATTGAAATAAATGATTGCAAGATATATTTAGATAGAAAATAATTTCAGAATCACCGAAAGAAATGATTAAAATTAATCTCAGAGTTAATTAATTTAATCAGTAATTAATCAAAACTTTTTAAGAATTATTGTAAAAAATTATTCCAGAAATAATTAATCAAAACTGATAATTAATAAAAGAAATCAAGAACGAATAAAAGTATTCAGTTATTTCTGTCCCTGTTCAGCTCGGTGCACCATAGGTCCCTTCTATTAAGATGTCGCTAAATTACACGAGTTGGTGGCCCGTGGGCTTCGTGCCTGAAAGGTTGAACACCCCGGCTCTGCAAATTTTCCTGAGTCCATCGATTTAAAATCGAGATATACACTATACGTATAGCACGGTATAAAATATTTCGCATAACCCAAAAAACATAGAGAAAAATAAAAATTACCATATTTCCAACACGTGGAATCCAAAAACAATAATAACAACAAAATTCCGAAAGTAGAAATATTCATTTTTAATGTCACAAAAAAACGAAATTCCAAAGCGACACCTCTTTCAAGAGTTGTTAAAGGATAATTATCGAATACACAAAACGCTGTTAAACACATTTTCACGACCAAAAAAAGAAAAAAGAAACGAGTCCAGAAACAAAGTGAGTAAAAACTTTCTTGAAAATTCAATGAAATAGCTTCAAGAAAGAAGAAAAAATTGAAAAGTAAATAAATAAGTGAGATGGTGACTTCAAAGGGATTCCACAAAAAAGTATTTCATGAAGTCCTAAGCCTCTGAGGCAAAAATGCAAATCCGATTAACATCCTAATTCCTTTATTTTTTCTTACTTTTCTGGTTTTCTATACATATATTTTTTCTTACATATAATTCATTTTTTTTCCTCGTATTATTATTATTATGGAATCTTTACGACGAAACTGCAAATAAGTTTGCAACAAAGGGAATACAAATATAATAATAGGAACAAGAATGTGTGAACAGGCTAAAAAAAATGAGAAGAAAAACAAAGTAATCTTTTATTGGATTATTATTGAAGAAGTTGTAACTATTTTAGAAGTTGTTTTCCTCGTCATGAAGAAACGTTTCTGCGTACTTTGGTGATATTAAAAGAAAAATAGTAATAAAGTTTAGTTCGTGAATGAATTTTCCTCTAAGAAAAGTTACAAATTTTCTTTTAAAAAAAAAGTTTTGAATAAAACAATTTTAAAAATACGCATAGCTGGAAACAATAGAAATAAATGTTATAAACTGATACTAAAGCCCGTAAAAGCTTCCACCAATTAGTCATTTTAGCCTGAACCAAAAAAAAAATACTTTTGGCAACTTCAAAAAAAAATTATGACAACACTTTATTATGAAGAACAGTGTTGTTATTCTCTCGAGTGGTGTGTTAAAACATTAAAAAGGAGGAATTATCTTTTTGCCGTCTCTTGAGACACTCAAAAATGTGCTTTTCTCTACGTTTTATACGAAAAATTTTTACCTGGTTACTTTAAAATTTAAATAAAAGAAAATTTTTGCTAGAACCTACATGTTTAAAAAAGATCTGTTGACTGGAAGCTTTAAGTATATGGAACATATTATCCTCATTGGATTTCAAGTTTTTTCTTTTAACTGAAATTAGGTAATAATTCCGGAAGGAAATTAAAGTTTTTATCAGAAACTTTAGAATTTCTCGAGAATAAAATTTGTGTGAAAAAAAGTTAGAATTTTGAAATGGTTTTATCATTTACTCGCTATTAATAAAAATGAGAATTAGAAAAACTTTTCGAACACAATTTTTTCATTTATTTTGCACTCACCTTAATGTATATTAAGCCTATTCAGCACCCTCACACATGGTGGGTCTCTCATTTGAATATTTTAAATTAGTTTAATTTCATTGGTGTACGTTTTGAGATAATGTGGCTCTGTTCGAAACGCGCTGCTTTAAGTGCAGGTGCACAAAATTTATGGCTTGCGGGACATATTTCACTCAGGATCATTTTAGCGGACCGTATAAGAAGCTGGATTAAAGTCTTGGAGGATCATGTAAAAACTGAATTAGATCTTGAAGCACGATATAAAAGCTGAAGTAGGTCTTGAAGCACGATATAAAAGCTGAAGTAGGTCTTGAAGCACGATATAAAAGCTGAAGTAGGTCTTGGAGGATTGCATGAAAGCTCAAGTACGCCTTGAAGGATAGCATAAAAGCTGAGTCAAGTCTTGCAGGATCGTGTGAAAGCTCAAGTACGTCTTGGAGGATCGTATGAAATCCTAAATTGGTCATAAAAACCAAATTCGGCCTTGGATAAGAGAATCACGTAGAAGGTGAATTAAGTCTCGGATGATCGTATAAAAGCGTTTAAATAAGTCTTGGATTATCGCATAAAAGCGCCTAAATAGGTCTTGTAGGATATTATAAAAACTGAATTAGGTCTTGCAGAATCGTATAAAAGCTGAATTGAGTCTGGAGTTGGAAGATCGTATAAAATCTGAATAAGTCATTTGAAGGATATATCGAACAAAACCAGAACACATAAACAAAATTGATTAAATGTATTTATTTGAAATCACTTCAAGAGCCTTATAAAAATAGTGCACCTACTTCCTGAAGATGAATCACTTTAATCGAAGGACATGTAAAAGCTGGATAAGCTCTTCGATGGTCGAATAGGAATGAAAAACACGAATAAACTAAATTTAAATGTAATTGAGTTTAATTGCTTCACGGGCAAGATCTGGGTCTTTTTTTTCGGTCGAATGTTTCGTGGGGGCCTGAGGGTCAGAATTTACCTACCTCTGTTTCAAAGAAGGCAGATAAAATAATTAATGCCAAAATATTTCGCAGTGTATTCAAACTCCATGAAACAAAACTGAAAACGATTAATGGATTTTTGTGGGTGAGGTTAGTCAGTGATCGATGATTCGCAATGATTCGGAGTGATTAAATGGAATTTCAGTACCCTAAAACTATAAATATACGATATAAAGTTAGATAACGGTAAAGAATGAAGAAAATTAAAGGATTTTTCTCCTGTTTTAATGGTTTTATTATCAGAAAACGGTGCAGGTCGTGTTCTCTAGGATTGGACGTCAACAACACGCGAACGGGTTTCTCTCGCAAACTACGTTAAACTTATCATTAAGGATATCGACGAGAATTTTTCAGTGTTCAGAGCTGATATGTGTTTCAGATAATAACCCTAATCCAATCTAGAACCTAATTACTAACAATTCGAAATTATTTCATGCATCTCTTTGAAAATGAAGTTTTAAAAAAATGGTTCTCTTTCTCTATCAATTTTTCCAAAGTCTGAAAACTTTTCAACTTGAAGCTGAAATTTCTATCACTTTTGTGTTTTTTGTTTTTCCTCTTCCTTCCTTACCATGTGTTAAATAATGGTGACGTGACAAGATGCAATTTCGAAGTTCCAAAAGCAATAAATTATTCTTAACTGCAACCGATCTATGGAAATATAAATTTTCAGAGATAATTTTTGTTTTTATTCGAACAAGGCTACTTTGCTGGTTTTTTGAATGATAAAATTCGAGCATCACTTAATTATCGTTGTTTTAAACTATCTGATTTCAATTTAGGAGAACAACCAATTCTTGTTCTACTCTTTTATCTTTGGATTCAACATTAATCTTAGAAATTATTCGATATAAGTCTAGTGTATGAGAAATAGCTACAGGTGAAGGGAGAATATTTGTTATTCAACTATGGATAGAGTCAAATGCCTAGCACTACCTTTTCAGTTCATGGGCCAGATATACGGTATTTCTGCCACCCAAATTTTTTTCAAATATCACTTTTTCCCCTCATTTTCAAGAAGGCCAAACTGAATTTTTGGAATTAAAATTACATTTTCACGACTTCACAAATTATATTACAATAATTATTACTATATTATTGTAATAATTCCATTTTTACTGATTGCGACTTGCAGTAGCCCACAATTTTCCCCCATCATTGGCGATACTTCAGCAATTTTAGCGATACACAGGAAATTTACTTGCCTTTAACAATTTTTTTTGGCTGTAACTTCACTCGCCTTTGGCAGTTGTTTGGGGTGTGTGTTTTCGGAAAAAATGAAAGAAATTTTAATCATGCTGCAGTTAAAAGCATTGAATTGTGTTTCTAATCAGGCACTCGGATGCCTTTGACAAATTGTCAAATTGTTTTGGCTGCAATTGGCAACTTTATTTGTATTCAACATTTTTTTGCGACAATTGGTGACATTCCGTATGGATCCCAATTTCCAGTATTTTTATGAAAAAAATATGATCGGCCTAAGCATTTATTGTGTTGTGTGTATTAACACTTTTCCACCGGAACATCTTACGTGCTACAGATGGAACTCTTTGGCGGGCCGGATTAGAACCGTGGACCGGAGGATCCGCTCCCCCCCCCCCCGCCCTATTCAATAATATATACTAGGGGTTTCCAGCGTTGATGGAGGAACCCTTGATGAACCCCGGCTGTTCTATGTAACTCAAACAAACATTTGAATATTTATCCAAAATAATAATAATAATAATGATGATAATGATGTCCCTACTGCCGTCTCGAAATGTCGAATTGAAAGAGAGCTTAGGCACCACCTCCAATAAAACATATTTATTGTCTTAAATCATTGTGCCAGATCTTACCGTGGAAGCCTCTAGAAAATGAGGTCCCCCACGTGGCTTGTACGGGGGGGGGGGGGTCTGACAGGGCTCCAACACGGTGGCCGGCCCGAGATGATTCTCGCTCATCGTTACGTGTTTTCACCATTACAAATACATAATAGATGGGCTTGTTAGCAGTCTGACCTGGGGGCCCGCTAAAGATCCCCGCCTAAGGTTCCTACTTTGGAGCCAGGGGGCACCCAGACCACATCCGCCTTACGGCGATATCGGCCATTGCCCCTTACGGACATGATAAGGTCTGTAACAGCATGGAGAGTCCGTAATAACATTATCAATTCATTATAGAAGAGGCCTACCTATAGGCCTAGGGATAGGAAACACTTTATTCCTGCTTTAAAAATTACCCTGTAACTTTTTTTCTCCACACACACATAGTGGGCTTGTTCTCTTTCATTTCACCAGCGCGGACCTGTTGTTGTTTCTCTGAGCGCAGAATTTTGATACCACGATATCTTGTGCAATATGACGAAATAAAATGCTACTTTGTACAATATAGGGAATATGTTCAATATGTTCAGCAAAAAAAATTCTGTGTACAGGGAAGCATTTTCAGTCGCTTTCAGTCTTTAAACGTCCATACTTTACAAACTTATTCACCATGAGAAAATGGTGCCTTTCTTTGTTACTTTTGCCCACATAACCTATAAACGGGTAAAAATAAAATCTTATCAGTAAAAATGCACCTTCTGGAAAATAATGAAAATAAGTGCGTGTATATAGAGTATAAAATAGAGTATATAGTCGCGGATACCGTTATAGCAAAAATCTCTTTTTAATGAACACTTTTCTAATCCGCCAGATAAGTTTACATAGGAACAATGCAAATACCAGGAATTCCTTTATAACGAAATTTCGCAAAGTTACCGGAGATCCCTGGCCAAAGCTCGATGTGCTGATGTAACACGGCCAGGTAGGAGCCAAATCCATTATTTTTAATGCCAACATGTGATACATGATTATATATATCAGCTGTATTGGATTAGTTCCATGTGATAAGAGAAAAAAAAGTGAAATTTGAGAGAAAAACGAAAAATAATCATATAAGCATGTAGTTTTTTCTGCCAAACATTGAATAAAAAAATTATTAACACATCGTGACTGCGGGTTGATGGTTTGTCATAACTGCAGTGGCCATAATTATCACGAACAAATACACCACCTTGACGACGATCCCGAATCATGTCTTTCGTTATCGGACTTTTGCCAGGGATCACCGGTCACTTCGCGAATTGGCCGGGTAATGTCCGAATTTAGGACATTGGCCGTGTCAATATTTAACAAAATTGGCAGTAACATACATGTATTATATTGCTTGTGAAACATCATTGAACTGGACCTACTGCTGCCAGCTATTGGATAAAAAATACAACTGTTGTGATTCTTCGATTAAAATAGAAATGACCGGTTTTGGGTTAATACGCCGCAAAGGAAAAGTCAATATAGCATGATATTGATAAATATTTTTTGAGAAATAATATCAGTTGAGTTGTCAAGTTTGCTTCGAAATTTAAGCAGTTGCTGTTTGTATGTGGTAAATTAACGTTAGTAAGATGCGTAAGAGTAATACTCAGTTTGAAAAAATCTGGTTTATATATACATCTTTCGGTTACAGCTATAAAAAAAAGTTTTGCGAATTTTACTAACAATATCAGTTTATCGCACGCAAACACCAACTGTTACAATTTTCAAGCAAACTTTTGAACTAATTAAACAATTGAACTAATATTACTTAAAAAATATTTATCAACATCATACTATATTGATTTTTTCTATACGGCGCATTAGTCTAAAACCGGTCATCTCAATTTCAATCGAAGAATCACAACAGTTGTATTTTTTATTTCATAGGTGACAGCAGTAGTTCTAGTTCAGTGATGTTTCTTACATATAATATATATTCAGGACGATTACGCAATTCCCCCTTGCCGCATTTTACTGGCAAACCGTTTATTTTAGAGTCATACTTGTAATTAGAAAAAGCAGCCAAATAACGTGTAGAACTCAGATATGTCATTCATGTTGCAAGGGGTTGTGTGGTTATTAAAATAAAAATCAACTTTTTATACGAGCACCCTGTCCTCAAAAACCCTATTAGAAACTTGTTTCTAATAGGGTTATCCGTACTTGTTCTAAAAGCTCTCCGAGTTCCGGGATTTTTGAGGGTTCCGTGGTGTTTGATTATGCGGAACCCCAGAAATCTGTCCCGAAACTCCAGGTTTCCACAAAATACCAGTGGGAAACCCGTGATACATACAAATACAAAGACAACAACAGACGAAACGCCCAACGAGGTGGCTGAAAAAAAAGACGCCCATAAAACTATGGTTGTCGGATATAAATCTAAATTAATCAGAATAATATCAAATATCAAAAATACAGCAACCCAATACAATAGTTATGATAGAATATAAATATACTGCCCATAAAAAATTATGGCTTAATTCTATTTTTGACATTTTACTTGAGTTTGTGACATGATTTCTGAGAATCTGTTCATTGTATCATTACGAAATTTTAATATAATATTTTTCTATATATTGCTGAGGTTTCAAACCAAAATCTAAGATCTATCACGTATATTTGTCTAATTACAGTGTTCTATAGACGATATGTAGAGTGCAATTTCAAAGGATTCCCACACATACATTAACAGGTTTAAGTGCAACTTATAAGCATAAAATACAATCCCTTAAGTTTTGGTTTATAACCTGCACCATTATTATCTGAATATACTGTGAAAATAGCAAAAAATCCCATTAATAGGATTTTCTACAATCGTGGTTTCGAAATATTATACGAATTTTGCTCAAAATTTGACATAAAGACGAATTTTTCATGAAAAATTACATAGACCAAAATTTGTTACTGTTTCCACCATTTCGAGACACTTTCCATCAGGAAAAGGCATTAAAATTCACTCCAGTACCATTTTATGGAAAAGTGCTCTCGAACGAAGTCGGATACCTTGAATGACGTATTTTCAAAAGATTCGGAGTTCGACTCGAACTGAAAACATCGAGTAATTGATGTTTTGCATCGAATAAATGAATCATTTTAACACTAATATGTATGGGAACCAATTGCGACCAAAGTCAAACGTCGTATGAACGTGAAAGTCGTATTACTGGGTGACGTACGAACGAGACACTGCAACAAGTCAATTAATACGTTATGTACTAAATAACTTTTTTGAAAAAAAATTACTTTGTTTTTTTTTAATTAGAACTAAAATGACCAACCAAAAAATTCACATTATAACTGTTTTATTTTTTTCATAATGTGGTAAATAGAGGGTCTCAAACTTATTTTCTTTCGTGATATTTTTTTAATTCAGGGCAGCTCCTTTTTCAGCTATTCATATCATTATATTTATTATATCGATATATCATATCATATCATTATATCGATATTTCTGCGACTAGTTTAAAAACTTATCAACTCATAACATGGTCGGAGAATTAATTTCTATACACCGTAGTATTTTTGTAACCACGTTGCTATCTCAAATGACACACGCACGGATCACAGCAATCACAGCTGAGAATCAGATTCAAGTTGGTTCTTAGAAACGGAAATCAGGAAGAAGTGAGAGAAAATTGTATACAACAGTAGTATAAAAAGGAGTATTATTATTATTATGAAAAATTTCTAGTTTTCTATCACCCAATGAGAACGGAGAGGAAACGACAGCTTCGAAGAATAGCGGCGATGAAAACTAATGGGAAAGTGGCATAAAACCGCGCGAACGTGGAGGGCAAACATTAAATTTCCTTGTTAAATTCATTACGACGCATTGTGCCGTTCAATAGGCACCCTGATGAGTGGACAAGCGGATTCATCCGCCCAGTTTCAGAGCATTCGAAATAAGTCGTGTAGAAGCGAGTTCAAAATACTACATACGTCGAAAAAAAGAGGAGGAGTTGTGTTCTTGTATATTGTGAAGAAGGTGCTAAAAAGAGAGTTTTTGTTGAAGTGAATCGGGACTCAAACGAGCGGTGGTTAGAGCACCATTGTTGAGCAGTTTGCGGGTATATTATTCCGAAGAAGAGAACGGAATCAAACCCACCTTCCGGTGGCAAGAAAGAAAACCCTATTTTTTTTTCTTATTCTCATCGATATATTTCAAATTCTGGCAAATACAAATTCAAGCAGCTGTAAATCAGCCATTATTCTACTTCATTTTCGCTATCACTTTTTTTTTTTTACATTTTTGAAATGGCGGCATCGTCAGCATTTCTGATTGCTTTTGAAATTACGTACTCGAATATGTTGCTCGTTTCATGTGTGCAAGTATGTTTGGGTGAAGAGGAGAAATAAATGCTACGATTGGTCCTCTGTAGTAACTCTTCGAAATACCAAATTAGGATATATTGTTGAATTGATGTGTAAAAGTTTCGAAATCAGACTTTTTGTTTCCTTGTTTCGAATGTTATGAGTGTTTTTTCATGTAAGTTATTGAGTGTAAAGGAAATAAAACGTTCAAAATGTTTTAAAGCTATTCCTCCAATTACAGTCATAATCGGTTATATAGACATTAAAAATTCCGTAAATTTTTGGACGAAAAATGCAATCAGATGCAACCAAATTTTGTGCAAGAAGCTGTTGTTGCATTATGATTAGGGGTGGCCATAACTGATGGAGAGAAAACGGTAAATATGTATCATAAATGCGAGATATCACCGATGTATTTCACTGGGGGAAAAGAATTCGCATCGCAAATAAGTGAAATGAATATATTCACAAGTCATATTCATTTTTATACAATTAACAAATTGTGCAAAATACCTTCATCACCGCCGATTCTTTCTTTTTTTTGTTATAATTCTAGATTATTCTCATCGATATATTCTGGCAAATACAAATTCTAGCAGCTGTAAATCAGTCATTGTTTTGCTTCATTTTTTCGCTAGCAACTTTTTTTCTTTACGTTTGGAAATGGTGGCATCGTCAGCATTTCTGATTGCTTTTAAAATTACGTACTCGAATGTATTGCTCATTTTATGTGTGTGCAAAAGTATTTTTCCGTGAAGAGGAGAAATAAATGCTATGATTGGTACTCGGTAGTAGCTTTTCGAAATACCAAATTAGGATATACAGTCGAATCTCGTTATAACAAACTCCATGGGGCTGAAGAAATCACTTCGTTATGAAGGAATTTCCGATTTTGCGAATTTTAAAATTCGTTGAAAAAAAACTTCGTTGTTGCGGAATTTGATTCTAAGGAAAAAATTACTTGTTTATGTTCTTTATAATAAAAAGATTGAAATTAAATGTCAGAAATAACTCAAAGGGCAACTCAAATCAACTAAGCACTGAATTTTTTGGATAAGTTTTACTTACTTAACATACAGTATTTGAGACAAATAATCTGTATTTTTTTTTTTTTTTTTTTTGCACATGTAAACTCCAAAGTCGAAGAAACAACAAATTCCTCTAAGGTATATGCGTACTGTCAAACTCGTGCAATGCTTGAAACAAATGCGTGATATGCAAGATTTCCCGTCCAAAAGCACAGGCAAATTCCAAAGTCTTTTCTCATACGAATAGGCTAGTAACGCTACTTTACCACACACCAACTCTGGCCACATATCGCCATATGGCAATGTCCTACCAGTGGAGTTGGGGAGGAAATTAATGCGCCATCTATCGGTGGTCGCCCAAGGCTCGGTAAGTAAAGAACTTGTTTCTGATGTTCTTTTGGCTGGATTCGAATCCATGGTTCTTAACGGAAGCCTTCATAGTGAAAGACCCATCGTGGTCACTCGGGGTAAGTCTCGACGTTTAAACTAGTAACACTGCCACATTTCGGAGAGGAATGTCCTGAAACCATGTACATTTCTGGAACATTCTGTACATTGGAAGACAAATGTACATTCATGTACATTTCTGGAACGAATGTCCTGTAAAGACAGCTACACCACATCTTGAAAATTTGAAAGTCTAGTCTTTTTTCGATGGGATCTTATAACTGCTGTTTGAAAATGAAATTCCACAACTTGGCCCGATTTTTAAAAAATCTTGGAAGACTAGATGTAGATGTGTCGTATTTTAATGCCACATTGTTTTTATTTACTCCAGCATAAACTTCAAAAATGATCTTAAACTTTTCTCTAATCGAAAACTGTTTCCTTTCGAAACCAGCACTCTCTCATTTTGGAACAGAAAAAATATGACATATCCCTAATATGTAGTACTGGCTTATACAACCGATTTTATTCCCTTTTCACGCACTGTATTGGTTAAAACTTCTCTTCCCAAGCCCTATAAGGACAACCCTTCTTCTAGAAAACTTCAGCAAGTTAATTCTCTGAAAGCGATTTTACGGGATAATTTTTTGGAACATTCTGTTCTCGTATGTCGATTTTCAGAAACTTGTTTTTGAATTCGTTGTAACGGATTTCGTAATATTGGAATTCACAATAAAGTGTTCCTATTTAAACTTATTTAAGGATTAGAAATTTTTTCGTTAAAACGAGATTTTCGCTATAACGGTATTCGCTAAAATGGAATTCGACTGCACTGTTGAATATGATGCGTAAAAGTTTCGAATTTAGACTAGTTTCCTTGTTTTTCGAAAGTTTTGAACATTTTTCTCGTAAGTTATTGAGTGTGAAGAAAAAAACTTTCAAAATTTTCAAAATACCGGTATTCTTTCAAGACAGTCAAATTCGGTTATAACGACATTGAATATTCCGTGAATTTTTGTCATTATAACCGAAGTTGCCATTTCCGTTTTTTTTTCCATATTTTTTGACGAAAAATGTAACCAAATACTATGAAAGAATCTGCTGTTACATTATGATTAGGTTGGTTGATCATATTGCTGTTGCAAATGATAGGTGGTCATATTTGATCGAGAGAAAACGGTTAATATGCAAGCCGTCAATTGACTGCTTCGACAAGGGAACACCTGTATTGATTGGTAACGGAGAATTATAAGCTGCGGTGTCCCAGGAAATTTTTCTCTAATAGGTTTGTTAATGAATGGAATAAATTAACCACGTGGGTATTAAATTCTAACACAATTGACACGTTTAAAAAGAAATACGATAAACATGGGGTAAATCGAGAAGTTATCTATACTTAGAATAAGACGACCATAAATATTTTTATGGGCGTTGTGTTATATTTTATCATGTATGTATAGTTTTAGGTTTTATAATTGCACTTTAATTGCGTGCTGTATTTTAGAAATATATGACATCCATATTTGTCATGGGAATCTTTTTCTCAGCCGCCTCGTTGGGAATTTCGCCTGTTAGGGGCCTTGCATTTGTATTTTTATAAATCAACAACTAAGTCTGGGATTACACTAAAAGTGTGACAAAAATTTCTACAAAACTTAGAAAAACCAACCTGTAAAAGTATCGGTTACATTCGAGCGAATGTAATCGAATAGGATTATTGGTTGTTCTTTTTGCCCGTTGTGAAAGATCTTTCATCAAACTTTTATAGTATTATCTCGGCCAAATGAGTTGCCATTGGTGAGAGAAATATGATACTTGAAAATATATACAGTCGAATCCCGTTTTAACGAATACCGTTATAGCGAAAATCTCGTTTTAACGAAGTGATTCTTCCGGTCTCTTGGCGTTCGTTATAATGGGATTCGACTGTACAAGGTGCATAGCAAACAGGGAGCATGGCATTTTACTGGTGAACCGTTGATCCTAGAGGTATACTTCCAATTTAAAAAAATAACTTTTTATATGGTCCCGCCTCCCGTCCTCTAACTTCCAATTAAAAAGTTGTTGCCCTGTCTCTCCTGATGCCAACGAAAAAAAAAATCCATGTTTTCAAGCGCAATATTCACAGAGATATTCGAATTCGTAAAATGGAGAGCATTTTGGAAAGAACAGCCTCAAATGCGAGTAAAACGGTTTTTCCGCAGTTATAGCTTTTTTTTTTTTTTTTTTTTTTTGCAACTTTCCTCCGTTTTTCGAGTTTGAATATCTCAGTTAATATTGCACTAAGAAACATAGAAATTTTTTTTAGCATCATGAGAGACTGGGCAAAAACTTTCTAATTAGGTTTTTGAACACACGGGGAACATATAAAAAGTTAATTTTTTAAAATTTAATAATTATACAACCCTTGGAACATGAATGACATTTCTGAGTACTACACATTATTTGGAAACTTTTTCGGTAGTAAAATGCCATACCCCCTGTTTCCTATGCACCCAGTACATATACAGTGATTTAAGATGTATTTCATGGGAGGCGCGGGGGGGGAAATTAACATCGCAAATGAGTGAGATGAATATTTACAGTCACTTAATAAATTGTGCAAAATACCTTCATATCTAATTCCAGCAAAGATTAACATTTAAAGTAGATTTCGTTCAAAAAACCGGGTAAAATGGAGCATTTTTGTGATGGGAAAAAGTCGGAGAGGACGAAATTACGGGAAAATGTAGAATGCCCCGTATACGGTTCATGCTAATTAGGGAAACGTCAGAGCGTCAAACTTTTCCAAAATCCTTTTTTTCCATAGTTAGGTATCAAAAACGCTATGAAACGACGAAAAATGTTTCGTTATATTCGAGTTCGTACATTTGATCAACTCATTATCTAAGGGGACCTGCCCCAGACCGTCAATTACTGATGTTATAACCGAGACGTCGTTACAACAAATTTGACGGTATACTTTCCCACAACTTCAAGCTATTTTTCTTGTATTTTGAATTCACAGAATGTAAATTATTTGGAAGCAAAAAAGTCATCTAGTGGCCGGAGGGGAATTTATAGTTTTTTTGCGTGTGGGCTGTGAAAAAAGTTTTGCCTCCCTTCTCCCATTGCATTCTAATTTTATGGATCTCTCATTCGTCGAATTTGCCGCTTTTTTTTTTCAACTTGCCACCCTGGGCCACCTTGATGGTTAGCATCATGATGCTCACTAAAACGCTCAAGATTGTGGGATTCTAATGGCCCATTCATCGCTACAGACAGCACAGACCTGACGAGTGATTTTAGCTTCGTAGTGCGAATAATGCAATAAAATGAAGGACAGCAATTTACATCCGAAATGATAATCTCAGTTTAATTTTTTATATGGATTATGCAATTTTCTAAGCTTCTTCGACCCTGCAATAATCAGGGCCATGAATAAGGTAGGTGATGTGATACAATATACTCTCTATCCCATATGTGTAACGTATTCAGAACAGTAGAGTTCTGGAGAATAATACCTAAGGGCTGAAACTCAATTTCAAAAAGCAAAAAAAAAAAAATGAAGGTTTTATTACCTAATCCACTTGAAAGTGCAAGTCTCGTTATGTGTGCTTATACATGTATGCGCAAAGATCGGTAACACAAATGAACGACTCCTATTGGACCGAAGCCATTCATTGCGCGTACCTACTAGGAAGCCATAGAGTGTATATTTATTATGGACGCCCAGGTCCTCACTTACCCTAATGGAGGAAGTCCATAAATTTTCGAACTGTTTTCACAGAATACCATCTAAATCATTTAAGGGGAAAACAGGTCTCCTTACTTTTTAAGCATACGTGTGTGTGTATGTATGTATATTGAAGAAAGGGGACGGGACGGGTTGGAAGGGTACCGTACGTACTATTCCACCCACACACATTACTGCATCGTCTCCAACGTACGCCACTGCAGCTTCTTCAGTGGAAATTTAATTCGTCTGAATACACAAATATTTAGTGTTTCTTTTTTTATTATTTATTTATTTATTTTGCTCTTCCTTTATTTCATTCTCTTTTAACTTACGGAGCTTTGATACTTCAAATGAAAATTCGTGTTTATGAGAGCTTTTAAGGAAAGTGGTCTTCAAAAGGTTTTTCGTTCGAGTCTAGCGGATATCCATCGCCCCCCCCCCATTTTTTTTTATTTATTTTCCTAGTTCTTATTATTATTTATTTATTTTTTTGTATGCATAAAAAAAAAGAGGTTTTTATTAGAGGCTTTTAAGAGAAGAGTCCAAAGAAAAAAATCGCTCGCTTTTTTTTTTTTTCTCAAGACTTGCTCTTGAGCTTCTTTTTCCTTAGGGGGAAGGGATTCTTTCTCTTAGAATCTCACCTCCCACCATCATTTCCCTGCTTCTTTTTTTTACTGAATACGTAAGGAAAAAAAAAAGAAATTCCACAAGCCTGTAAAAGTAGTTAGCCATTAATATGAACTAAGGCCACTTAAAAGAGGAATGGGTCTCTTCCGTGATTGAGGAATTCCAGTTGTGTTTATGATCTCCGTAGTGCCTACTTGGCCATTTATTTTAAAACTCCCGCCGCCTCGTGTCTTCTTCTTCTATCTGGTTACTTTGCTGTTTTTAGTATAAAAAAAGAGACTTCTGTGAGTGTGTGTATATATATTTGAGCTTTTAAGGCGACGGTGGGAGGATACACACACACACACAGTAACAGGAAGGTAATAATAAATTAGAAGATAATAGCACTTCCATTTATTTCCACGTTTTTTGCTTTTGCTTTTCGTGGACCCCGTTCCTCGGTTGTCTATTCAATCTTCTTCGATTGCACCTCCTTCGACGGATATTTTAAGCAAAAAAAATTGTGTTTTTTTGTTTTTTTTATCAAAGCATGCTTGGGATTTTAAATAGCATTTCTTTTTTTTTCCTCTCTCAGAAATGATTCCGAATCCACTATCTTCCTTACTAATTGGTTTATTTTGTGAGATTTCGCATTTTACAGTAAAAGAGCCCTCTTTGTTCTGATTATATCTTTCGCTCGCTGTTCGGTAATTTATAGCATGTCATGACGAGTATTCGTTCTCGTTATTGCTTACGTTTTAGCCTAATGAACTCGTATAAAATGACTCGTAATTCCTCTTATTTTTAATGTTTAGTGTTAGAGAAAAAACTCTAACATTTTCTTGATGGTCTTTGGGAATAAGAACTTTTTTTTTAATATGGAATATATCATATTACAGTGAGGGTTAACCAGTCACCAGTCAAAAACTGTCTAGCCAGAGGTCTCCACACTTTCGGACACCGTGGGCCAAATTAAAATTGTCCAAGAAGCCCGCGGGCCACCAACTCATATTGAGGTATTGTATTTATAATTTCACGAGGAATCGACACACACACACAGATTTACAAAGTCTTACTCGTGTAATTTAGGCCGGGGTTAAACTGTAAAAGTTTGACAAAACATCTATCTTTTACAAAACTTGAAAGAACTAGCAATAAGCCTGTTTCTTACATTCGAGCGAATGTAACCAATAGGCTTATGTGTTATTTATATTACCTTTTATAAAATAATCTTTTAGAAAACTTTTATAGTGCAATTGCAGCCTTAAAATGACATCTTAATAGAAGGAGCCCAATGGGGGGGCCCGAGTTTAAATGGGCAAAAATAATTGAAGACGACTTTTATTTGCATTCTGAAATTATTTTTTTATTTCTTATCAATTTCGATAGTTCTGAAATCACCTTTTTCACCAATTCTTGAAAATTTTCTTAATTATTACCGATTAATTATATTGATTATGAATAGTTTTATCTGAAATCAGTTTGAATGATTCCTTAATTATTTATTTCAATAGTTCTGAAGTTATTTCCTTGTCAATATATCTTGAAGTAGTTTCTTTCCAGTGACTGTGCAATTATCCATTTATTAATTGTGAAATAATTTCTATCACAAATTACGAAATTATTTCTTTCATTGATTCTGAAATTATTTGTGCCGCTGTGGTGGTCGAGTGGTTATAGTGCCGGACTCGTGGTGCGAGGATCCGGGTTCGAACCCCACAGTGGTGGTCGGCTGAAGTTGGTTTTCTGGGGTTCCCAACTTCAAGGCGCAAATGCGAGCCGATCTCCCCGTTAAAAAGTCTCGCCACAGAGAGCAACAGTCCTACAACGGTAAATCATTCAACCATAACACTTCACTCATAGTTTGTAAAACTGGGGGCAGATGACAGCACTACACATAACAAGCATTACACAGAAACAAAAACTTTACGTCAGATAGCACTACACGTACACGCACATTCCCGCATGTACCGATTCGTTGGGGGGTTCCGCGGGGGGGGGGGGGGTGCATGTGTGGGTAGCAGTAGTAGGTAGGGGCTTGGGATCCATGATGTTCTTAACTCAGCCACCTCGTTGGGCAATTTGCCTGTTGTGGCGTTGTATTTGTATTTCTTTCATTGATTCTGAAATTATTTCTTTCATTGATTCTGAAATTATTTCTTTCATTGATTCTGAAATTATTTCTTTCATTGATTCTGAAATTATTTCTTTCATTGATTCTGAAATTATTTCTTTCATTGATTCTGAAATTATTTGTTTCATCAATTCTAGAATTAGTCGTCTTTCGATGTGTTCAAGCATTTTCTAAAAATGATGTGTGGGACACGATCATTTTAGAAAATTTGAGCTTTTTTACCATTTCCACCCTGAGAGTGGACTTCAACTTGGCAACTTCTGAGTAGTAAATAAATTTCAAAATTAAAAAAATATGTATATTATCATAAAAATCAATAAAACGGCAATCAGGATTCGAAATATGTGGTATTGAATTTTTCCTTTTTCTTTTTAACAAAGAAATTAGATCCTCATCTTATGAGCAGCGTCATAATTCGATATTTCTTCCACTAAAAATAATTTTTCTTTTAATACGTTAAGTTTTTTATTGAAAAAAAAATTGAATCATAATATAAGTTTTTTTTTTTTTTAAATTGCTAATTCATTGAATAGATAAAGGAAAAGAACGTTAAAGAAAATAAAATAAATAAAATGATATGAAACATAAAGTTAAAAACACAATTTATTTTGCCATTTTCCATTAATAATGTTATTATTTTTGAATTTCTTTCGATTCGAAACAAGGATCTTTCATCGCATGTATTTTTAACCTTGTAACCTGATGACCCGATGATTCATGAGTGAATCAAAATACATGTTATTTCTTTTTGTCTGATTAGCGCATGCGTGTAAATTCAAATTTTCTTTAATATATTTATTTAGTTTTTTTCATTTTGTCCATTCCAAGTTGTCCAGACATTAAACCAACGAGAAGATGATGCAGAAGTTGAGCGTTGAATGGAGGAATAATAATAATAGTAATAAGTAATAATGAAAAAGCATCAACAACATTTCTCAGAAGAAAAACCGGTTCGTATTTGGAAGCCAAAATCACAAATTGCATAGAATAGAACGTCCTGTTTCATCTGCATGAATCATTCCCTAAGACAATTTTCTGATTAAGGGGTCTTCTACCTTCT
This sequence comes from Pholcus phalangioides, assembly GCF_987345545.1. Lineage (NCBI taxonomy): Eukaryota > Metazoa > Arthropoda > Arachnida > Araneae > Pholcidae > Pholcus > Pholcus phalangioides. Next base: position 49,939,983 of record NW_028301597.1, read on the forward strand.
AACATGGTAAAAAAACTTTATGTGTATAAGAATATTATTAAAAAATTATTTACCCATTGATTTATTTCAAATTTTTATCACATGCATTTGATTGTTTGTGCTATCCTATGGCACTAGAAAATTTTACATATCTGATACTCGATGTTTTACCAATTTTCAAAGAAAAAAACATTAAAAGCGCGCATGATAAAATGACATGACATCAATGAAATTTAACAAAAATTGATTCAAATTAAAGAAAACTGTTTAGTTCATAAAATGACGAAAAAGATTTGTAATCCATTCATAAACACTTAGGTCATAAAAAAAATTAATTTCTTAAACTTTTAAAGAATCTTCAAATTTAAAATTTAGTTTTGAATAAGATTAAGTTGATAAAATCTCAATCTTCATTTTATGAACTTAACAGTTTTCTTTATTTTGAATCATTTTTTAATCCATTACATTGATTTCATTCAATTTTAGCATAAGCGCAAGCTGTTTTTAATGGATTTTTTTTGAAAATTTGTAAAAAAATCAGGTATTAGAAATATGTTAAAATCTGTACTAGAATAGGCTAGCGTGCACAATCAAATATATATGTGGTAAAAATTTGAAATAAATTATAAAGTATATTTTTAATAATATTTCTAAAGGAAAATCATGTGGTTAGTGGTAACATGTAACATGCGTATAAAAATGACTGAATTTTTGTATTTATTGCAATTATTTTGTGATTTTTATACATGTAAGGGGGAAGTTAAGGTATCCGACTACCTTTCTTGTCACCTTTCTGTAAAATGGCACTTGGGTGAACTTAAATTTTTCGACAGAATCGTCACACAATGGTCAAAACAATAATAAATTTAGGAGTACCTTTGTTTTTCATGAAAAAATGCTGTGCAGTTCCATATCACTTGAGTGATTCGCGGCACTATCTCAGATCACTTAAATGACCAGTGGCACATTTAAGATTCACTTGAATAACTTGCTACAATTACAGAACAGTTAAATGCCCCACGGTGAATTTTCAGATCACTTAAGTGAGACAAATTTCAAGATACTTCAAGTGATACACGGAACATTTCGAGGTGGACCTAAGTGACCTTCGACTCTGTTCCAGATCACTTAATTGAACTGCGACATATTCACGGATTCCCTTGAAGGACTTGCGACACAGTTCCAGAGCACTTAAGTGGCTGCAGCACATTTGTAAATCGCTTAAATGACCTGCAGCACAGTTCCAGATCACTCAAGAGGACTAATACTACTAAACCACACATGTACCTAGTCCGCATTTCTCTGCGGATCTTCTAACGAATTTATACATGTTGGAATGTGCATGTTCGTTTGTGAACCTAACATAAACTTTGTTTCCCTGTGTTCAAGAGGACCGCGGCATATTTCCAGGTCACTTAAATGACCCGCTACGAATTTACAGATCACTTGAGTCACTCGAGACATATTTACGGATCCCTTGAGTGACTCGCGGAAAATTTATAGATTACTCAAACGACGCTTTGCACGTTTTCAGATCTCTTAAGGTATCCGCGGCACGGTCCCAGATCTTTGGAATGAATTGGTCCGCACGCTCCTTAAGGTTGTGCAGTGTGCACCTTAAGGGTATAGGGAAAAGTGTTCCATTGAGAAATCAACTTTACAAAACATCGGCTTGTGAATGCTAAAATAAAAGGCCTTTAAGGTGAGATATCTTGTCAATGCAGCAATACAGTAATTTCAAAAAAATCGTGATGCAAATTTTGAAATTATTTAAAGTGTAAGGAAGAGAATTATATGGAAATTAGGTTTCAAAAAATGCTGTATGGGTTGGCTGAATTTTCTTTTTATACCAAAATATAACAATACAGCAGAGGTGTATATCAGCATATGGTCCGCCGATCTAGGGCCGTCATGAGACAGCCCTTATTATATGGCCCTGATTAAAAACATCCTGACTGGCAGATGTGCCTCAATATAGACTATTAAGACTCATATTGGATTATTTTCACTGCCAAATGCAATGCAGGAGCGGAAGTAAATACAAAAAGTGAATGCGAGAGCAGCTTCAGTCACGAGCTGCATATAGTATATACACCAGACGACATCAAATTCACTTACATATTTTCACAGTATTGAAACATTTGAACAACATCAATATTTCAGGAAGGCAACAGTACGATCGGCCGCGATCGCCGATACGCGATCATCGCGGGGCCGCTTACCCACAAGAGACAGAAACAAAAGATAAATAATCGTGTATTTAACTAAATATATATTTATGACTATTTCGTATCTTTACGCCGGGGGATCTAACTATACGTTACATCTACAAGTTCTTTGGATACTTTTCCTTAATTGTATTCTTCTTGGATCAGCGGTTCGCCAGTAAGTTGCGGCAAGGGTAGTCAGTTATGCACACTATATAAGTAGGCCTATATATTTCTTGGAGAAAAGTAATGTCTTCAGGGAAAATGTCATCTATTTTTCATTTAATAAACTCTCGTAATTAGATTTATTTCTCAAAAGCAAGTTTTTGAAGAAACATCTAGAAAAAATTTTAAAAATAATTTTGTTTTAAAAAAAAATCCTGCGAGCACAAAAGTCGTGATAAATTGTATACGGATAACCTTAGACAAGAGACAAGACAACCACGACTCTCGATACAGCGTCCTTAACATCAGAAGTTACTTTCAGCCGAATGATGGATCCGGTGAAATTCCCAAATTATCGGATGGTCTTTCACTTCATAAAACTACTTTCTTTTGATGGAAGTCAAGCTTTTACAGTAGACATACTTTCTTGGCATTATCTTGAACGCAAAACTTCGTTAGCAAAGTCAGTGCATGTCACATTAACAAAAAGTTGAACGTTGTATTTGAAGAATGACATGGCAGAATTTTTCAGATCTTTGCGAGGAAAAAAAAATTTCATGGACTAAATCCATCATCGAATGTTTAGCTCTAGAACTGTGTTTTTCTGTGTAATCGAAGTCAAGTTCCTCTTCCATTCTTGGAGCCTGGGAAACTTTTATTTAAAACGGTAAGTAAACTTACGATAATTTATCGATTTTCACTTACCGTTTCGCCCGTTTTCAGTAGTGGTGGTGGTGGTGGCCTTTAGCTTTCTTTGATCGAACCCCTGAGGATGAGATCGGATGAGAGGTGAACGGGAACAAAGAAGCGCATTACCACACACACACAATGTAAGGGAGGAAAGGCCTTTCCTTTTTGTTTTTCCCCGTTGTCTTCTTATATTTTTACTATTTTTCCTTTTCTTTTCGGACAGAATTGGGAGAAACGAGAGCAATTACCTTTTCCGTGGGGTCGAAAAGCCGTCTTTGGCATTAAGTGCCCTATAATGTATTCTACTCTTTTACCCACTTCTTTCATTTGAAGAGGTTTGTTAGTTGGTTGGTTGGTTTGAGCGAAAAAGGCCTCGCTGCCATTCGGCTATGTTTGGCATCCTCACCAACATATACGAAGATCGAAAAACTGAAATTTTTGTTGTGGAGAAAAAAAAAAAATTAAGTTTGGTCAAATACATGAAAATTTCACTGTTGCAATCAGAAATACATACATGATGGTGACGATATTCAAGACACTGAAAAATCGTGTCGTTATCGCCCAATAGAGGCGTCGTTGAAATGGATTTGAGGGTTTCTAAGAGACAAGGGCTTCAAATTTATTTGTTACCAGCAGGACCTTCTTAAGAGCATCCTGTGTCTCGGTCAAAGTGATTTTTCTGAACCCCCCTACCTGGCCAAAAATGCCGCTTTCCGATTTGCATTCACACTTTCAAAACAATTTTAAACAGATCTCTTTTATGAGGCTTCCTTTGCACTTGCGTCATCAGGTCTTTCATGTATGAGACCACGCATTAAGAAGGCAATGTGATTACCAGATGTTTTCATGAGCTGCTGTGCGGTCGTGTAGGCATCGTACTGGACTCTCATCGTTAGAATCAAGGCCGGATTAATATATTTGAAGGCCACAGGGTTCTCAAACTTTTTCCACCCGAGGCGCCCCTTTCCCCTATTTAATGTTTATAGGCTTCATAGAACTGTTTAACAAAGAATCTCTTCGAAAAAAATTTGTCAGTGTCACTGCGCCCTTGACAAAGGTTTGAGGCGCACAGTTTGAGAACCCCCTGTCCTAAGCACTGGGACTTTGCATCAGCCAGTTATTAAAAAACCTTTGTATGTCCATCCTCACAACATTACGGGTGTCCCCCCTCCCCTCCCTTACGAGTCTTATGCTGTTGATATTAATTGTTACGAAAGATCACCGGAGATCATGTGGGTATGGCTTGAGGTGCTCATGAAGGGGTCCCCTTCATGATCACGTGTGTTACTATGATTTTTGAGTGTACATAAATTGCTGCGGTTACTTCCAGCTAAGCATGGGGAGCCCCAAAATACCTTTTTGCCCGAGGACCCATAATAGCGAGACGGCTATGCGTAGAACCCACAAAAGAAGGAAGTTCACTGAACTCCATCCCAGGGTATAGGTGCGTACCATAGATATATAATATATCAATCTTATGTCTGTTGGTTAATCTTATGTCTACGGTGCGGACCCATAATGATATGTCAGGTGGGGCAATTTATTGTTGTTCATTGGATTATCCACCATTTCACACAGACCTATTATTCCCGTATAACTTTCCTCTTAAGAAAAATGGCAATCTCCCCCTTCCTCCCCCACTTTGATCGATCTTATTTACAAAATTTTTGTTCATGAGAAATATAGTTTGGACTAAATTAATTTCAGTAAGTAGAAAGTGTTTCGTTCCATCACAAGGTTGGGAGAGCCCTAGGTAAGACGAGGAGCCACGAGAAGAAAATATGGTTCAAAGGGGGGGGGGGCCTTAAAAAAGGTTGAGAACCACTAAATCAAAGGACCCCAAAAACATACTTATTTTCATTATTTCTAATTTTTTTTATTTTTATGCAAACCCATTTCGCTAAGTCAGAAATAATATGAATAACTTCGCCTATTTTATAAGTGATTGCAATAAAAAAAAACCAAACTTCTCTTTCTACATATTTTTGAGAGGCGAACAAAATAATAATCTCAAGAGTTATCGAGCCGAATGAAGTATAATTCTTTACCCGAATTTTTATCTTCAGGTATCATTAACCACGTGGCAGGGATTCCATCAATTTCATCGGATCACACAAGATTGAACATGTCCTCACTCAAAAAGCATTATCATCAATCTGTGCTCAACGTTTTTTCAAGGGGGGAATCATTCAATGAAAGAACTAAAGAGCTCTGGAGTAAATGAAAAATATCGGGGAGAAATTTTTTTTTTTTAAATATTTATTATTTTGTGTAGAAACAGCTTGGAAATTACGATTTAAGTTGGGTGGATCCCCGGACAGATAAAAAAAATAAGAATGTATAACATTTATGCAGTGAAACTAAGGGTAAAAGAGGGAGACTTCGAGAAGGGAGATCTGAACAACGTCGAATAAACATTCATTAATTTAATGGTATGTTCTTTTTTTTTTCCTCTAATGGTCGTAACTTTGAATTCCTTTTCTACCCCTTTTATGCCTTTTCAAATGTCTTCTCTTATTATTTTCATTCCCCCCTCCCGTCTTCCCCAGCTTTTGTCATGACTCAAGAGTCTTCACATCCCTTTGAATTGATTAGAGACAAAACGGAAGAGATCGAATAATGGGAGTCGCACAGCAAGAGTAAGAAATGCAGTCCACGCCGTTTAATATTATCGCATCGGGATTCGGGGTTTCTGGTAACAATATCCGAATGATAGCTGTATCTGGGAAAAATTCCATTTGCAAGTACGGTGACTGTTTATCTTGTTTAAGGCAGTATTCACCGACATGGTTTAAACTATAGTCACGATTTTTTGATGAGAGATCGACACGGATATTGGTTAAATTCAGGTTTTTAGCCGATCTATGTTGATCTCTTATCCAAAAATTGTGACTACAGTTTAAACCATTGTTTCCCAAAGTGGGCGATGGAATGGTCCAAGGGGGCGATAGAGCCTACCGATTTAACATAGGATCCTATGGGTTTACTTGAGTTGGGGGGCGATGAGAGGAAAAAATTTCTGATGAAGGGGGCGATGGAACAAAAAGTTTGGAAGACTATGGTTTAAACCATATCGGTGAATACGGCCCTTAGTCAAATGGAACGTATGGTAAACTGGTGTTGGTGAAATCTGAAAAACTCTGCATTTCTTCCCTGATATAATTGGTTGAAAAAATGTTCAATCATTCCTTTTTTTTTAGTCCTTAAACAGGAGACTCGTTTTCTTTAACCTAAAAACCTGCACACATTTTTTTTTTTCATTTCTTCATTTTTTTTCAGTTCAATTCAGTTGATTACTAAATCAAGCTAATGATAACTAGGGCTCTGAATTTTATGACCTAAAAATCTTAAAAATATGCAAGCATTTATGACCTAAAAAATATTAAAATATGGCTTTAAAATTCGAAAAAATATGACCATATAATTTTCACATTATTTCATCTCTTCTTTGTCAGTTATTGCCTCTTATGTTAAAAAATGAACGAAGATTTCATCAATTTATCTTTTTAATTAAAATTTTCTCCAACTGAGGAGAATTAGAAAACATATATCTAACCGTCTGCGTACGTATTTAGCGTTGAGCGTTAAATTAGTGCTGCCATCAGTATTTCGAAAGTAAGTGAAATGTAATGTTTACATATTTGTACAGTTGTAGATAGGGTACAATTAGAAAAGGGCAGAGAGGTCTGGTACCCCGGGTGCTGGACCAGCCAGGGTGCCAAATTGTTTCTTGTTCATTCAAATCAAAATTTAGGGGGGGGGGACACCAAAATGGGTGCTTGCCCTGGGCTAGTATCCATAGTAATAGTGACAATTTAAGTTTTTGGTTGCGGCCTTGATTGTAGGATCTGTTGCGAGATTTTTTAATGGGGAGATCGACTCACGTTTGTGCCTGAAGCTAGAAAACGACAGAAAACCAGCTCCAGCTAATCACTACTGCGCCACCGGTGTGATGCGAATCCCCTCACTATATCCACATGACAGCACGGCGTTGACGACCGACCATTGGTCTGAAAATGTTCTCCCCAAAGTCGTCAAAAATATTCCGTGTAATTTTACTCTGAGCACTCAGCCACCTCGTTGGGCATTTTGTCTGTTGTGGCGTTGTATTTGTATTTGTACTAAAATTTAGTCAGGGCCGAATTTTCGATGATAACTAACCAAAAACATGGTCTTTTATTACTAGAAAATCCTGAAAATATGACCAATCACTCAAAAATGCGGAAAACACGATCAATAGCTCAAAAATGACTAAAAAATATGACTTGCAGTAAAACTCCTAGCCCTAATGATAACAATACATTTGATTGATAAAAATTTCCGAGGTACCGGTCGGGTTGTTACAATGAAGTTAATTCAAGAACATTTTTCTCAATCGCCATACAATATAAAATAAAATTTCACTGTTTAGTTAATCAATTGTGAGGCGTTAGAATGAAATTACCTAATGTGTATCATGAATTACTTTTTTTAATGTACAGTAAATTTCATTGATCCCTTGCGAAAGCATCTTAGAAAAATAAATTTGAATGTGGTCAACTGAAAGAAACTGATAAAGAACGGTTTCAGTTTTTGTCATTGCCATTGCGAAAGCAGCTACACACGTAGGCTGCATGTATCACAGCGAATATAGTAGAATCCCATTGTAACGAACTCCCAGGGACTGAAGAAATCTCTTCGTTATAACGAAATATCGTTAAAAAGTAATTTCCGATTTTACAAATTTTGACATCCTCGTTGAAAAAAAAATCCGTTGTAGCGGAATTTGATTCTAAGGAAAAATTAGTTATTTACGTTTTAGATCGGACGTTCTCGAAATTTATACACCCACGGGCGTGCTCGGTTCTATACTATACTATATACCCACGGCGCCTCTTACCCCTAATCAACGCTTATCTGCGGCTTCCTAGAGCAGTTTAACAAAGAATCTCTTCGACAAACCTTTGTTGGGCCACCGCTAGGTTATCGGCGCACAATTTGAGAACTCCTGTTCTAGATAAGAAAAAGAATGAAGTTAAAATTCAAAAATAGCACAGATCAATTAAGCATTGGATTTTTTTTTGGAATGTTTTACTTACTCAACATAGCTTATTTGAGGCAAATAATCCGTAATTCCGCCCCCCCCCCTCCCGTACAAGTATTGTGGAAGCCGAGGAAACAACAAACTCCTCTGAAATATAAGCATGCAATGCTGAAACAAATTCTTGAAAGATTTCGCATCCAGAAGCACATGCAAATTCCAAAGTATTTTCTCATATGAGTGGGCTGGCAACAGGCGCATTTCAGAGAGCGTAGCTCTTTCCGTAGAGAGATTTGATTTATTTTTCACGCACCATATTGGTTAAAATTTCTTCCCAACGCATAATCCTTCTTCCTCAACAGTTCAGCAAGTTAACTCTCTCAAACCGATTTTACGAGGTCATTTTTGGAACGTTTTGTTGATTTTCAGAGACTTTTTTTTCATTCGTTATAACGGATTTTTCATTTCGTAATATCTGAATTCGCAATGAATCGTTCCTATGTAAACTTATTTAAGGATTAGGGAATTTTTTGTTACAACGAGATTTTTGCTATATTGTATTCGTTAAACGGGATTCGACTGTACTACGGACCGATTACTAAGCATTGAAATGTTTGTAAACAAGGGAGGCAGGAGAGAACACCTTCTAGCTTCCTACAGTCTTGCTTGCCAGATAGCTTACAAGGGAAAAATAAGTTTGGTTAAACTTTAGCTTCAGAATTCGCAAAAAAAAATCGACAGAAAAAATTGATAACATTATCCGAAGTCCTGATAAAAAAAACGAATTTTCCCATGTTATGATATTAGTTCTCTCCATTCTTTGGAAAAATGATAACAATACACGAATAATAACATTATCAATGATTCCAATGAGCGGCGTCGACTGTAGTACAATAGGAGCACAAAAATGAGGAAGAAGTCCTTTTCCACCGATCGATAAATTAGTCCGTATCACACAGATCAAGTTTAGCGCAAAATGCTACGAAAATTTAAAACGAGAGGAAAACCTTAAATTTTAATTAAATATACACCAAAATGCTGATGAATCTGTTGATTTCGCAGATTTCTCCAGTCTCGATGTAATAAGGGGAGAACTTCGACTTATACCAACACTGTATTTATTTATTTGTTTTCCTTCTGTCTTCGTTCGTCGAGAATTATATTCCTCAGCTTTACATTTTTGCATATAATTTATAGGGTTTCGGGTTTTCACTGGATATGAGAAAAATCCTTTTATTCAATCGAGCTAACGTCGGAAAATGTTAATGATCCGAACGAAGAAAATTATTGTTCGTGAAAGTGCGTGATTTCTGATACCAAAAACTCTTCGTGAAATTTTATATTTTTCCTTGTTCACAAGAGAAAAATGATTCTATAGTATTGTGTTTTCATTAGCAAAAAAAGAAAAGACAATTGATAAAACTTGAACCATATATGCTCACCTCATAGCCATCGGACCAAATGTGGCCCTCTGAGTCATCTGATGTGATCCGGGCTTCAAACCTAGAATTTTGCAAGGATGAGCTTAGCAGAACATCGTCGGATCACAGAAGTGACCCGCGGCACATTTACAAATCACTTCAGTGACCCGGCGTGCTGTTGCAGATCGCTTAAGAGGTCCGAAACACATTCTCACTTCAATTTCGTGGTACGTGGCACATATTCAATCAATGATCTGCGGCACATTTCTAGATCCCTTAAGTGGCCCGCGGTGCATTCCCAGATCACTTAAGTGACCCGCAGCACATTTAAAAGATCACTAAACTAACATAGGACGCTGTTCCATAGTGAAACTTCCAGATCACTTAAGTGGCCCGCAGTGTATTCCCAAATCACTTAAGAAGCCCACGGCTCATTTACTCATTAAAGCAACTCTTGGCACATTTACAAATCCGTTACAGCCTGAGGCACATTTCCCCGCCACGTATTTCCACACATTTCCACTTCAGTGAAACGCGACTTAGTTCCTGATCCCTTCAGTGACCCGAGGCTTGGTTTCAAATCACTTGAGCAGCCCGCGACAAATTCAGAAATCACTTTAGCAGCCCAAGGCAAATTTTTTTTTTGGCACATGAATATATTCTGGTTTGCCGGAGATGCCCGTGTCCCCCTCGGGGTTGAAGAGCTTACGTTGTTTCTTGCGACAGAGCATGGGTGTCTCGCGATTTCTGCAGTTTCTCCAGCCCGCGCCACATTTACAGATGGCTTAAGTGGCCCGCGACATGTTTTCAAACCAATGAAATGGCCCTCGCTTTCCAAAAAGATTGAACACACTTGTTTTAGACAGTACAGTCAACCTCGGTTGTAACATCGGCGATTCCACGCAGTTTTGACTTTATAACCGAGATGTCGTTACAATCCGGGTTTATGTTTCAAGACTTTTTAGGTACATAACATATAATCAAATGTAATCAAATACTGTACATGAAGTTGTCGTTTCATTATGATTAGGATCACCCTACTTTAGGGAAAGATAATACTGGAAATTAAGATCACAAACACGGAATATTTCTAATTCTTACCATAAAAATATTGCCGATTTTCGACAAAATTGCGTATAAATACCTACCTTTGGTGGAAAATAAAGTGCTACAGCGCAAGTATACAGTGCAGTGACATAAAATGTATTTCACGAAAAATGGTACCATGAAAAGTGATGCAATTAATACAAGCTATACGTATAACCAGTAATAGTGATAAATTTCGGAAAATTTATCAAACTTAACAAAATGCTCGGTGATTATGCATAATAACCGGATTTATCATATTTACCGTAACACATACACAGTGTGTTCTGTTAATGGGCCGACAAACTCAGAGGGTTATTAGTAGGCATTAAGAGGAACAAAAATTGCAATGGATCATGGTGTCGCAAACCACGCTGAGAGGATGAAAATCGCGAAAAATGCATGCAAGCTCTGAGTCCAGAGGAGACGAAAGGTGGATGTCAGTTGATCGCTGAATGCGTTAGTTCACCATATCTGACGTAGATAGCGTCGTGAAACGCATGCGCTGGGGCAGGATCACGCGCTGCGGACGAAGTAAATTAGCGCTATTGCGGTAGTAAGCACTTGTAGCAGTTAATTGCCTGTTTCAATGAGTATCGTGATGGCTGACTACACGAACAAAGAATACGCTGATATGCATGTGATTTACGGTCGAGCAGATGGCAATGGGCGCTTAGCACAGCGGATGTACTAACAGCAATATCCGATGAGGCGTTGTCCGCACCATACTACCTTCGCCACGATCGATCGACTACCACGGGAGATGGGGGGGGGGGGGGCTTCCACCCAGCACGGTGTGAGAGGTGTGCAGGGAGACCGCGCAATGTACGCACTCCTCAAATGGAAGAAACCGTGCTGCAACGGTTCGCCGACTTCCCGTTGACAAGTACAAGAGCGGTTGCTGCTGTACTCGATGTTCAGCACACGGCGGTCTGGTATCATACCTGGTATCTTGGAGCACGTGCGGGAATCGTTTTTACGTCGTTGTAGACTGTGCAATGACGTCAGCGGCCACCACTTCCAACAACTCTTGTAAAATAATTAATCAATCTTTTCGTAGTTATTATTGTACTTTTTGTCGTTCCAGCTTGACGTCGAAACCTGCATTGGTTTTTCGCGGTTATCACCCTCTCAACGTGGTTTGCGACACCATGTTCCATTGCAATTTTCGTTCCTCTTGATGCCTACTAACAACTCTCTGAGTTTGTCAGTCCATTAACAGAGAACGCCCTGTATATAATTTATAACTTATGAAAATTTCCTGCATTCCCGATTTCAGTAAAGATCTGGAATTCAAATAAGCTCATTGAAATGCGGGGGCATTTTTTGTAAATGTCGAACAAAATTATGGGAACTACAGGAATGTCCCGTATACGGGTCATATAATAAGCAAGTCGAACCACCAAACACTTGTAATAAATCTTTTTTTTTTTTTTAACGTTAGGTAGAAAAAGTTTATGAAGCAACAGACAAATATTCTCTCAATGATGAACATTAATTTCTTTAGAAAATGCCATAAAAAATGAAATCAAAAGCGTTTAAAAAGTGTCACTATACAGAGGTCGTTGCATTTTATCGACGTTATAAGCAAGACTCATTACCATTATTCTCCATGGGAATCAGTCGAGACCACCAATTTTAACGTTATAGCCGAGGTGTCGTTACAACAGAGGTCGTTATCACCGAGTTTGACTGTTTGTATATTTCTTCAGTTTAATTATTATTTAGTTCATATAGTGGAACTTGAATCTCTCAATGAAAGACTTGATGTTTAATTTTTGAATGCACGGTTCTTTCCGAAAAATTCAAGAGTTTAATTCAAGGAAATGCTCAATAAGGTGAAATATGTTTATCAAATGGAAAACAAAATAAAAGGCAAAAGAGTAAAAATAAAATCAACACGTAGAAGTGAAGTCGAAAATTCTGTCTGTTTTTCATGAAAATAAAGAATAAAATAAAAAATTACGAAATTAAGTAACCAAAGAAATGAAAGAAAGAAGGGAAAACAAAATAAAATTAAAAATTATAGAAATGAGAAATGGAGAGAAAGAAAATCGGATGTAAAATACGGAAAAAGAAAGAAAAACTTAGAAAAAAAAGAAGAAAAAAATCAATATACTGTATACCACGGGTTTCCAACTCGGGTTTCGTGACAGCTCTTTTGGGATTCCGCATGATCAAACGCCACGGAACCCCTTAAGAATCCCGGATCACTGAGAGCTTTCATAGAAAACTTTTTTGTTATTTTGATCCTCGAAAAAAACTGTTCTTCATTTTGAATTTTAACGAGGTAGTGCCGTTTACGAAAAATCCGGACCTTGGATGACTAACCTGGAGCATGTGAATGATCAAAACAAGGTTCAAGTATGAGAGTGACCAAAAGAATCACCTGGTGAGCGAGGAACGAAAACAGTGACCTAGAGCAGCGGTTCTCAACCTTTTTCGACTCGCGTAGCCCTTTCTAGTATATAATTTCTATGGCGGAGCTTTTTTTGCATATAATTTTTATGGCGGACCCCCTTCAGACCTCTTTTTTTTATTTACTATCAAATTTACGGATTTATTTTATTTTCCTTCAGTCGCCGCGGAGCCCCTGGGAAGTACACACGGAGCACTGGTTGAGAACCGCTGACCTTGAGGGTGAGAAAGCAGCAAAGCGTATTAATACGCTTTGGAAAGCAGGTAAACTACCGAAAGAGTGACTTGAACACAGAGGCATATTTACGGTGTTACGAGGGGGTTGTTAAGCGGGCTATGGTCCAGGGGCTAATTTGGAGGAATGAGTAGTCAAGAAAACTAGACTAGATTGGGTGAATGACGGCAAAATTTGTAAAAACTTATTAAATGAAAAATGGTGCCTTTCTCCAAGGGCGTCGGAAGTGTGTCAAGGTGCTCATCTTGACCTTTATATAGGAAATTTCAATTTCTGAATCAATTTTGGAGTGCTTTGATACGTGCCATAAATTACCTTGGATACTCGAGCACCGACAGTACCTTCGGCTCCGACGCCGCTGACTTTCTCAGTTACTTTTGTCCATAACGAACCAACGGGTAAAAATAAAATTTTATCTGACGAAATATGCCATTTTTAGAAAATATCTATATAGTACAGGATGCAATATAAACTGAAGAGCCAAAAAAACTGGTACAGGCATACGTATGCAAATAAAGAGATATGGAACCAATCAGAGTACGGCGCTGCGGTCGGCAACGCCTATATAACACAAAAAGTGTCTGGCATAGTTGTTAGATCGGTTACTGCTGCTACAATGGCAGGTTATCGAGATTTAAGTGAGTTTGAACGTGGTGCTATAGCCGGCGCACGAGAGATGGGACATAGCATCTCCGAGGTAGCGATGAAATGTGGATTTTCACGTACGACCATTTCACGAGTGCACCGTGAATATCGGGAATCCGGTAAAAAATTAAATCTACGACATTGCTGCAGCCGGAAAAAGATCATGCAAGAACGAGACCAACGATGACTGACAAGAATCATTAAACGTGACAGACGTGCAACCCTTCCGCAAATTGCTGCAGATTTCAATGCTGGGCCATCAACAAGTGTCACCGTGCGAACCATTCAACGAAACATCATCGATATGGGCTTTCGGAGCCGAAGGCTCACTCGTGTACCCTTGATGTCTGCACGACACAAAGCTTTACGTCTCGCCTGGACCCGACAACACCGACATGGGACTGTTGAGGACTGGAAACACGTTGCCTGGTCTGACGAGTCTCGGTTCCAATTGCTTCGAGCTGATGGACGTGTACGGGTATGGAGACAACCTCGTGAATCCATGGACCCTACATGTCAACAGGGGACTGTTCAAGCTGGTGGAGGCTCTGTGATGGTATGTGGCGTGTGCAGTTGGCGTGATATTGGACCCCTGATACGTCTAGATACGACTCTGACAGGTACGTAAGCATCCTGTCTGATCACCTGCACCCATTCATGTCCATTGTGCATTCCGACGGACTTGGACAATTTCAGCAGGACAATGCGACACCCCACACGTCCAGAATTGCTACAAAGTGGCTCCAGGAACACTCTTCTGACTTTAGACACTTCCGCTGGCCACCTAAATCCCCAGACATGAACATTATTGAACATATCTGAGATGCCTTGCAACGTGCTGTTCAGAAGAGACCTCCACCCCCTCTTACTCCTACGGATTTATGGACAGCCCTGCAGGATTCATGGTGTCAATTACCTCCAGCACTACTTCAGACATTAGTCGAGTCCATGCCACGTCGTGTTGCGGCACTTCTGCGGGCTCGCTGGGGCCCTACATGATATTAGGCAGGTGTTTTTGGCTCTTCAGTGTATATTGAGAAACATCATGAAACTAGAACTCCTTCTGCCACCTATCAAATTAAAAATACAACTGCTAATGATTCTTCAATTATAATTGGCGATCGGTTTTTGATTAATGTGCCGTATGAAAAAAACAATACATTATCATACTAACAAATATTTTTTTGAGCGATAATATAAATTGAATCATCAAGTTCACTGCAAAACTTTGGCATTTATGTAGAGTAGAATAACGTTAGTAACATTCGCAAAGTGTGACCCTCATTGGCTCCTTACGATTGTAATGTGAAAAATCATATGAACCGAAAACAGTTTACGATTCTAATTTCATATGACTTTTAATTACAGTCAAGGAAGCTCACGGTGGCCACAGTTTGTGAATGTTACTAATATTATTCTACTACGCACGAACATCAACTGTTAAAGTTTTGCTGTGAGCTTCATAATCAATTTATATTATTACTCAAAAAATATTTCTTGATATGATGTATTGTTTTTTTCATACGGCACATTAATCAAAAACCGATCGCCAATTATAATTGAAGAATCATTAACAGTTGTGTTTTCAATTTGATAGGTGGCAGAAGGAGTTTTCGTTTCATGATGTTTCTCAATATATACTGCATCCTGTACTGTATAGATATTTTCCAAATGGCGTATTTCGTCAAATAAAATCTTATTTTTACCCGTTTGTTGGTTATGGTCAAAAGTAACTGAGAAAAGCAGTGACGTCGGAGCCGAAGGTACTGTCGGTGCTCGAGCACCCAAGCTAATTTATGGGACGTGTATAATTATGACAAAGTATTTATGGCATGCTTTGCAAGGTATGGACGTTTAGAGTCTGAGAATGATGCGAATGTCGCTGTGCAGTGTTATCCAAAAATATAATTTTGAAGTGTAATTTCACTCCCCTCCAAAATTTCAAAGGGTATTTTTTTAATCTGTGAGAAATAACTATATCAAAACAATTACTTATTTAACGTATGAAGGAGTATTTTCACTCCTCAACGAAATTTGGAGGAGTAAAATTAAATTTTGATGAATGAATCACGCGTCTAAATGCATATTGGCGAACATTACTGCCGTGTATATTACAAAGCTGTTTTTTTCTGTGCAGGAAAAAATTCTTATATTGTATATGGCCCTGGCCACACTCATATGCAAAGTCATGCCACAAATTGCTCGATTTGTCGAGACACAAATCGCAGAACGCGTGTTGCGTGATTTTGTACCTGAGTGTGGACGCGTTCCGTGACTTTTATCTACGAAAAGTCGCAGAACACCCGATTTGTTCTGTCATTGTCGCGGAACATGTGTTCTGCAACTTTGTGTATGAGTGTGGACATGGCCTAAGGTAGCATGTTATTTTGTTGAGATAGTTGGGACATACTTTCTTTTGGATAAGTATTCAAAAATTTGTTTGAGTTCCATATAACAGCCTCATTATCATCAAGGGCTCCACTGAACAGCCTCATTATCATCAAGGGCTCCACTGAACAGCCTCATCATCATCAAGGGCTCCACTGAACAGCCTCATCATCATCAAGGGCTCCACTGAACAGCCTCATTATCATCAAGGGCTCCACTGAACAGCCTCATTATCATCAAGGGCTCCACTGAACAGCCTCATTGTCATCAAGGGCTCCACTGAACAGCCTTATAATCATCAAGGGTTCTGCGAGAAACTCCACGTTGGAAACCCCTGCTGTATACAGTAGGTATATAAATTTTAAAACGAAATGATGAAATGTTGAAAGTATAAATACATTATAATAAATAATATAAAAGGAAATACGTGTTTTTAGAAAATTGTATAGGTTCTGATATTTTTCTTTGTGTGTTGTCTCCCTATTCTTCGCCTCATTTTATTTATTATTTTCATTTTGCTTACTTTTTTTTAGCATTTTCCGAATTTCGAACCTGTTACCAGATTATCTTTCTTCCTTTCGAAAAATAAAAAGAACATTTATATTTCATTCTTTCTTCTTTTTTCTCTTTCAACCACCTCTATAGTTTTCTTCCATTTGTGTGTGTCTTTCATATTCTCTTCTCTCCAGCTTTTTCTTTTCTTTCAATGCCTCTTTCCTTAATTTCTTATATTCCTATTTTAAAATTTCCAAACATGAATTTTTGCTGCAATTGATTTGTGCCATCTTTCGAGCCAAGTTATTATTTCATGTTCTATTTATTTTATTTATTTATTTTTATTGGTTTTACTTTTGTTAAAATTCCCATATTTTTTTTTTATATTCATAATTCTCAAGTTTTTTGCCGTTTCTTCACACCTCTGACTTTTTTAATTTTTTCCATATTTCATTCATATTTCCTACTCATATATAAAATCGGCGCTCGTTATAACTACTCCACGTTATAGCGACTATTCCATCACAACGACAGAAAAGATAAAACCCAAGTGTTTTCATATGGTGACTATTCCATGTTTTGCTTTCGATATAACGACCATCCAATAATATCCGTTTTCGACGGAGCAATAGGGGTCGTTTTCTGTATATACAGTTACATATATATGTACGGTAAATGTGATAAATCAATTATGAATACTAACCGGTTATTATGCGTACTTACCAATGTGATAAATTTATCACTTTTACCAGCGAATATGCATACTACCCAAGCGTCTCGTTGGTAAATTTGATAAATACTTGAAATTTATCGCCTTTATCTGTGATTATGCATAATACCCTAGTGTAATTGGTGAATTTCACAAATGAAAAAAATTCCATGTGTCTGGTGTGTGTGATGAATATAGACGGATCCCGATATGATAACAAATTTTACGATCGTACCCTGATATAATGATACCATACATGGATGGATTATCTTGTACAGTATATCATATAATACGATTTATCATGTTTACCAACGACGCGACGCTTGCGTATTATGCTTAATCGCTGGTAAAAGTGCTAACTTTTTTAGTACTTATTAAATTTACCAACGACGCTTGGGTACTATGCATAATCACCGATAAAAGTGATAAATTTTGGGAAATTTATCGAACTTACCAAAATGCTTGGTAAGTGTGCATAATAACCGGTTACTATGTAAAATAAAAAACCGCATTTATCACATTTACCGTAACATATACATTTTTATTTCTTGTCAATCACCCAAATATTTTTTCTTCTCCCTCTTTCTCTCATCATTCAAACATTATTCTTTATTTTCTCGATTTTGTATGTATTTATTTTGAAGTTTTCAGCTTTTATATCCTCATTGATTCTAAGATCTTGAATATTATTTCCTGTCTAGTCGTTAGGGATCCTTTTCACTTTTTTCCGAATTTTAAGTTTTTTGCTCCGTACTTTTCGTACGTTTCATACGTTGTAACTTGCCAAATATAAATGGAATACCACAACACTAAAATTGCAACACGATATAAAAGTTCTACGTCCATCTTCGCTGGTTGCATTCAGTGTAATAATTGTGGAATCCGTGCTGATGTCAACAGCAGAATTCAACATGCTAAACACACGTTAATTGCCAAAATAGTCTTAATTGTTGGAAAACATTCGGTCAATTGTTCGAAATACTTTTAACTTATCCGAAGTAGATAGATTTTTTGAGAGGGGGAAATATCTAAATTTTTAATGAAAAGATAATAATGGTTGGAATCAGTCTTTCGCCTCTATCATTAAACAATTTGACTCGTACCCCACTCATTTCTCAGTAAAAAGAAAATATTTCAAGGGTACCGTAATCAAATCGGCCGAGTTCAAAAACAAAGAAACTCTTTGTTCTCCTAACTTTATCAAAAGTTATGATTTATGCAATTATATTCTCTGCTAACAATTATTATATTTTGCTTCGCAATTATATTTTACAATCATACATAATTGGTTCACATGATGTGCTCGTCAGAAAATTCCGCCGTAATGAGCACTGACTGATCGTGCCCCCGTCTCGAGTTACCATATTAAATATCTATGAGAGTAAAGCTTGTTCTAAAAACACCCGAAATGTTTCGATGTCAGTAATGAAGACAAGCAGAGGTCGAAGAAAATGAGAGAAGGAAAGAAAAAGGCTCTCTTGGAAAAGTAACTACAGAACGGAAGACGATGATGAGCATCGCGTGTTCATCCATCGTACCAAGTGAGCATTTTAAGACTTAATTAGACGCGAGATAAAGAAAAAAAGAACACTTTCAAAACAACGGAATTTTATTACCCCTGAAGACATAAACGGGAAGCGCATATCTGCAAATAAAGACTCGGAATGGTCCAGTGATTAGCTAAACTAGTGAGTGAGCCGCTGTACTTTAACAATCAGTTAAAAGAAACAAGATAACATAATTCATTGGAACAAATTAGACCTCTCTACCTAAAAACAAGCTAGTTTAATGTCTTTTGTACTAGGGGAAAACAAACAATTCCAACTTACCAATTAGAAATCATTATGTAATTAACAAAATAGTTTTTACGATTCGGAGTCTAACGAAGTCCTTACGAAAATCCAAATCATTTTGGAACATGAGGTATAAGCGAAAAAAAAACCGTTAAGTATTATATAGCAAAGCGTTTGCAGATTCTGTAAGGTAATAATTGCCGCATCACTGGATTTTCTCTCGGTAATTACGCAAACTATGCCTTGCAATTTTGTTTTATTTTTAGCTCAAGTAATTGTTTGTATTAACTTTTCTACTTCCTCCAGAGAGGAAAACCGAATGGTTAAAACTTCATAAAGTACAATTTTACTACACGTAAACATTTTAAATCACGAACCTTCGATTCGAGTGCTTAAGGAGCCCTGCTGTCAAGAATTGTCAATGCTAACAGAGGTAGCTTGCATAAGTTTGTCGATAGGCCTATAGATAGTTGCCGAGGATACCGAATCAGCTTATTAATTTTTTAACCTTCTTTCACAGTAAAACGCGCAGCCAGAGAGATGTGATGTAGCTTAAGTCAGTATTTCTCAACGATTTCGTACCCGATTTTCCCAAACTAGTTTAGATCGCAATCGCCTCGAACCGACTACTACTTTATTGGTGAATTATAAACAGCTGATTAATACGAATGAAATATATTCCATTATTGGGCTGTTAGATGTTGGTCTAGGATGTTTGCATCCTGACGTTTCACCCACATCTGCGGCAAACATCGTTATTGAACCTCCGAAACTGCTCACAACCAACAGATGTTGATGAAAGGTAAGGACGTGAATATTCTAGACCAGTGGTTCTTATACGTACTTTTGTTATCCGTGACTTCCCAAAATAGTTGTGTTTTATAATTTTCATTTATAAAAGAACCACTTCAAAGCATAAATAGGCACACAAATCAATATCCCCAGCTTTTCATTCCCCGCCCCCCAGAAGCTGTGACGCAACTTTGAGATGCACTGTCCTAGACCACGGACTAACAGCTAGGAAATCGAATATACATCATTAAACGCTGGCCACGAAAGCCCAATATTTCAACTGATTAATAAATTTTGCTTAATACACACAAATATTTGGCTAGCTATGAGGGTAACATTTTAATTTTGTATCCTAAAATTCCATTTTTTCTTATTTTGAACACAGTAATTTGAATTTTTAATTCTTAACTCTTCTTTTTGCTATCTTGCCCCGCAAATGTTGAGAATCATTGATATAAGTAAGCATAGTTAATGACAAAAGAGGTTCAGTGAATGTTTGTACTTGCACTCCCAATGGAAAAATTCCCTTACCTCAACTTATTTGAATTAAGTATGGATAGAGGCACACGGGCTCCCTGTGTCTTCCATACGACGATCAAAAATTAAAAGTACTGTATCCTTGAATATGTGTAAAATGATTAAAACATCGAAAGAAAATACATTTATATGTTATGTTAATCGATTTCAATCAATCAATGTCATTAAATTTTCGATTTATGTCAATCCATGTTTCTTGAAGGTTGGTAACCGAGAATTCTCCGGAGGAAATTCATTGTGGCCCTTCTCCAAAGGTCAATTCTGTGTACGTCCCCCACAAGTACAGGTATACTTTACTACTCTATAGCCACTGAGGCAACTTATCACATTATCACAGTTTTAAAGTAAAAGTATAAATGTACAAAACTGTGAAAATATCATAGATGATCATTTGAGAAAATAAATCCCCCCCCCCCCCAAAATGTGACTAAGTGATAGAAGTTCCTTGATTAAGTGATATCTAGAGAAACCTTTGAGCTATTTTTTGTTTACAGTTCAAACACAGAAAGCAAAAATCTAAGTCTCATTTACAAATTAAAAGCTGTTTGAGTCAATAAGCAAATTTTTATTTGAAGTACAAATGACTGAATACCAAGCAAAGATAATTCTGGATACCAAGTAAAAATAAATTTTTGCTTGGTATCCAGTCATTTGTACTTTGTACAATTAGCAGAGAGGTTCACTGTTTCGTTAAATGTTGATTCATTAACTTTGATTCTGAAACATAAGTTGAAAGAAGCTAACTGCTAGGAAAAGGATATGAAAACAAAAAAAAATACACATTGATTTATATACAGGGTGTCCACTCTTATCATCTAATAGTTATTTCCTGAACCGTTAGTTTTAGGGACACCTTTCTATTATAAAAAAATTTTCAAATGATGTCACACATCATCTTAAATGTTGTTCAAATATAAAAAATTACTTGATAAAAAAGTTACAGAATTTAAATTTTTATATGGTTCCCCTAACTTTCTTTTTATCAAATAACTTTTTTTCATTTGAACGGCATTTAAAATAATGGGAGACATCATTTAAAACATTTTTTTCTAATTTAAAGTTGTCTCTAAAACCAATGATTCAGGAAATAGCCATTAGATAACGATAAAAAGTGGACACCCTGCATATAAATCAATATGTATTTTTTAGTATAACTATTATAAACATTATATCTACAAAATACTGATTCCAATTTATATCAGTGATATGATGCAAATTGATTTTTAAAGCATGGAATGCCTTTGAAGAGTGGTCATTACGAAATATAATGCTGCTGATCAGTTTTTTCTCATATTTTCTCTGTAACCACAAAACTTATATGCATGCCCAAATATATGTATAAAAAGTTTAATATTTAACATAATTTGACTCCTGTTTTTTTCCAATATTATCATACAATGTATTTTTTGTACGAATCATTTTTCAACAGCATTTATAATTTATAGTGCAGAAAAAGCATGTGTGATGAAAAAATTAAAATATATTTGCTTCAAACCATAAAGATTTCCTGAGAAAAATATTTTGAAATTGCAAAGCAAATTTTAATTAAATCAACAACAAAATCTTGAATGAAAAAGTAAAAAAAAAAATCATTAAACATATTTATTTAAAAAAATAATTTATATACAAATAATAGTCTCCATTCACAATAAGTTAAGGCCTGCAAGCTTCATGATAAACATCCAGATTTCGCACATCTCGCCACGTGGGAGGCATATTATTGTGCAAGCGATTGCCACATCTTCGGCAAGGTGCAGTAAATAATGTATGATAACTCCGCAACCACGTCTGTGACAAAAAGAAAATGTTCAAGTTTAAAATATGAAATAAAAAAAAAATGCAGTAGACTCAATAATCCAGCCTGTCCAGTAAAACTGTGTTCTCTCCCCTGGACTACTTTTTCCCAGTAAAAACATATGCATATAAACCACAATATATATGCAACCACATATGAGTATGTTTCCCAAATACACAGACAATATAAAAGCATGAAGACAAATGGGAAAAAAATCTGTTACCTAGCCTTGAGGGACTATATACCTGCTATAAAGATCTCATTTATGAGGGTTGTTGACTACTTGCAGATGTAGAGAAATGGAAAATGCCACCACATGTCTCTGCTGCTCAGAGGAAAACAATACCAAACAATGTTCTGTATTATACCCACCCATCGCATCTATAAAGTTCAGTCTTTGCTACAATTTGATTCTGTCTCCTTCATTTGTGATAGTGTTTTGTCTCTGCATCTCTGTAGTTTTTCTTGTAATTGCAATATTGTTGCAGTCAAAACAAAAGAATAAGGCATTAACTCTCGTTCAAAAAAAATTATACCAATTAAAAAAGCTTAATCAAATTTAAAGCTATTATATTGATTAAAACGCCAAGTTTTTTTACTTCAATCGAATAATGCAGTTACCAGGCATTATTTCTTTCTTCTTTTTTTGAAAAAGAAATGTGCAAGCGATTGCCACATCTTCGGCAAGATGCAGCTGTAGTGGTCGAGTAGTCATAGTGACAGACTTGCATCGCGAGGATCCACGTTCGAACCCCACAGGCGCCACAGTGGTGGTCAGCTGAAGTTGGTTTTCTGTGGTGTCCAACTTCAAGGCACGAATGCGAGCCGATCTCCCCATTAAAAAGTCTCGCCACAGAGAGCACTAGGCCTAAAATGTTACAAATATTTAATCATGACACTTCACTCCCAATTTGAAGCATAGATGGCAGCACTGAAATATCAAACACAACACTAGCTACACACTCAGACTGTTAGGTGCACTCACTTTGTCCCAGCCTCTGTCACGAAGCTGGGCTGGAAGAGATCTCGGCAACGGGATAAGTCAGGTGGCAGAGCCCCTGGTATTCATTCATTCATTCATTCATTCAGCAAGGAGCAGATTTATTATGCAAACTCATTCCAGGAAATTGAGTTTCCTGAATGAGGAATTTTTGAAATGTTTTCTGAACAGTTTTCTGTTTTGTTTTGTTTTTTAATTTCTGAATGTTTCAAATTTATAAAACAAACAATACTCTAAATTTATATTTCAAGACTGGTTCTTTTTGGCTTTATATAGTGTTTTACTAATAAAAATCTGGCATACTGTAGTTTAAATAATTTGAATGCATTGTTTTTCGAAGACCCTCCAGTAATCTGGCGTTTTCGTCTAATCCAGCATAGCCCTGGTCTGATTCGTGCAGGATTATCAAAAGTCTTCTACTGTATTTACAATCGAAGGGTCTGGGAAAATGATTTCAGTCCAAAAAAATCAATTAATATTTTTGCAGTTTTTTATAGCTCAAAACTGTCTCTTTTGACCACATAAAACACCAGAAGCAAAAATGCTTTCAGTCCGCTGTAATAAAGGAAGAAAGATACGGCATAGGGGGGGAAGAATGGTTTTAGTCACAGTGCACAGATGGGAAAATGATCAGAGTCCACCACATGTGCAGTAGAAAAGGAATTTGTAACATGTGCAGAAAACAATACCAGATTTCCAAAGAAACACTTTCTTTTCCATCTCCTGAAAAATTTAGTTTTATGGACTGAAAAATTTTTTTCCATCGACCCTTCAATTATTTACTCGATCAATTATTTTTATTATGAACATTTGACCTCATTAACCATGCAGCGATACACAATGATCACAGAGTTACAATTTTGGTATCCCTAATAATTACAGTTAAAACTTATATTGAAGACAAAGTAGCTTAATGAAATTACACAAATGATTCAAACTCAAAAAATCATCTATGTACTACAATACAGAAAAATTAAAAACAATTCTCAATAAACTCCTTTGAATTCCTGCAAGATTTGATGATAAATTTTGCTGCAAGTGAAAAACATAGGTGCCAATTCAGACTTGAAAAATTGGTCGTTTATCCCATGATGACACATTCTGCATCAAAGAAAACATGCCAAACAAATAAAAGGGTATATTTTTTGAAATTGCGGAAATTTTGAAAAGGCGGGGATTTTTTTGAAATTGCAATGGGTGACCATATATAAATCCCGTTTTTCTGTGAAGCATTTTTCCCTGTCCTGATTTTTTTTTAGCAATAATTACCTACTTTGCTTACTTTAACCATCATATTTGATGACTATTACCGATTTTTCTTACTTGAAATCCTGATTCCCCATATTTTTCCTGAGGAAATGGGTCAGCCTGAAATTGCAAGGACTGGAAGAGTATTTTCCTTAGGGATTTTCCATTCAAACAAAGCTCAATTTGAGGACTTTTGGGATTTTTCTATGAAGATAAGAAAAATCAGAAGAATTAGATTTCCAACCAGAAGATCTAAGATTTAAGTTATAAGGCTGAAAAATTGGAAGGCTTCCGGATAAATCGGAAGAATTGGCACCTATGGAACAACGTTAAGGATTTAAAAAAATCTAATCAATTCAGTGAAAAATCATTATTTCCATTATACACACAGTTACATATACATGAATTCTTGCAAATCTCAAAACAAAATAAGAAAAGATGAACCAAACAGTTTATCATGAAAAGCAGATTCAAAATAATACAGTGAAACCTCCCATACCAAACATTCCATGCAAGAGGCCATCCCTGTTAATGGACACTTTTAATTACGTCCACAGGACTCAATGCATTTCACTATCCATTAAAGTTTACTTATAATCCAAGACTAAGTTTGTTTCTTTGAAATATATGGATAGCATGCTGGCGTGGATTGCAAGAGGACTGAGATTCCCGCTGGAGAGAGACCAGTACTCTTTTCTTTCTGAGTTTCCCTCTGCATGAAATCCTGAAACAAACTTTTTTTTCTCTCTATGTTTATCAGGGTCCTCCCACCCTGACTTTTTATCAACTTTAGCAAGTTGTAGCTAAATGAGAGAGAACCTTAGCCAAATTATTGACGAGTCATAAAATGTGAATTCTAAAACAACTGTATCAAATAGCCGATTCGACCATCAAGAGGTTTAAATGGACACTCATGATTTGGCAAATTTGATCTTTTATTTATTTGCAAAATGAAATATTTGTCACGATTTGGCACAGTGCCAATCAGCAGCGTGAGCACCGATGTTTATATTAATCACAGATTAATACCAAAATATTTAAACTAATCTCTGCTCAAATATTTACATTCATGTCTGGGCTGGACA
Source organism: Pholcus phalangioides (assembly GCF_987345545.1). Taxonomy (NCBI): domain Eukaryota; kingdom Metazoa; phylum Arthropoda; class Arachnida; order Araneae; family Pholcidae; genus Pholcus; species Pholcus phalangioides. Next base: position 49,965,691 of record NW_028301597.1, read on the forward strand.
AATCTGTTGCCCGAAATGCCCAGGGCATGCAAAAATTCTCACTGGCCATGAATTTTTTTAAATCACTTCCCAATGTGGACACAAAAAACAAAAACTTGAAACACTTTTGTCTTTTTATTATGATTATCAGTGGTGATGTGTTACTCCAACATTCCTTATTTTTGCCATTGTAACTAGATCTTAGACCTTAGACTAATTTTTATGTCCAAGAATTATGTCACTCTCCACTATCCATACAAAGGTTTCAACAGCTAGTTGATGTGAAGCTCTTTGTATCAGCCAGCTGTTGAAACATTTGTAATTTTTATGTTACTGAAAAGACAAGGCTAGGATGAGCCATTTTCAACTCGCCACAATAACTGTATGTGTGCGTAATAAGGCATATATGGATTTTTTTTATGGCATATAATACACCAGTGCCCAGAAAGTTTACTAGGGTGTCCCTAGAAATATAAATGAAAAAAATAAAATGGGAATGTTATTGGAACATTTCCTAATTGAAGCATGTTTCCATTACCAGTTGAGAAAAAAAGCTTGGATAAGGATGTTTCCTGGAAACGCTGTATAATAAGGTTTTTTGATGGTAACTCTTAAGTAATTGCTCTTCAGTAGCTCTAGTAGTCATTATCATTTAATTTTCAGCTAGGACTTTGTTAGGTGGTTACGATGAACTATGTAGTCAATGCATTTTAATCTATTTCAATTTTTACGGTTCTTAGTATTTTGGAAAAAATATAGTAGTAAAAAATATTCTGATAAAAGGTGATAAGACATCATATGAGAATAGGAAAAACTGTTCTGTTTTTCATTATATCGACAGTCACTGTAGTAATAAAGCAGATTCAAATAATGATATATATTAAAAATTTGTGTATTTGTTATGATTTTTTGTTGAAGAGTGAATCACTATTAAATTAAGCTAGTTTGTGCATTCTTTTTAACAATGAAAAATAATTTTTACAATGAAATGAGTAAATCCTGTAATAATATCTTGTAATATTTTTCGAGCAAAGGTAAAACATTCATTCTCAGGCATGTATATTTTTGGAAAAATTTGTCCAGTCCTTAGATTTTCACTGCATTTTACCCATTACATTGATTTTATCTTGGTATGTTTCTGTATGATTTTATGCTGCAGTTAAATACTATCAATTCTGTGTTTTATATACGATAGTTCATATTTTAACTCCTTTTACCACTGTAATCCAAAATACTAAATCAAACATGACTTGCATACTTCTGATTTCATTACTGATTTGCATAGAAGTATGACTTGCATACTTCTTGTCAGTTAAAACTCATTCTACATATCAGAATGCTGTGGTCTGCCTTCATTAGGTTGTTAATAGCTCTCTGCAGGTTGTATTTTTTTTTTTCATAATAAGCATGTTAAATTCATATAGAAATAGTTTTAAATTTACAAGATTTAAAACACCATAAAATTATTACAATTACATATATGTGACCAAATATTTTAAAGCTGAAAAAAAACAGGTCAGACATAAAAGGGAAACTAAGGATTTTTCGAGAGTGTGAATCATATGACGTTTTTTTCTAACATTTCAATATTTTTCCATAATTTTAGCCATTCTGCCTTTTTCAAAATGCCTTTTTCAATGAAGCCAACTTGAATTTTTATTCTTCACTGATAAAAAGGAATGAAATTATTTTCCAAACTTATAAACTATACATGTGATAATTGTGACTATAAATATGAATATTAATTTCACATTTCATTCTTTTCAATTTTTATCAATAAACTTGATCAGGGAATTGATGGGATTATTAGCAAATTTGTGGATGACATTAAATTAATAGGTGTCATTGGGAATCAAAGCAATAGGGGAGCTGCTCCAGGCCGACTTAATTAAGATTGCAGCATGGACAAATGACCTTCATGGAGCATGACCTTCAGTGTTGACAAGTACATGGTCGCTCATTTTGGTTAGAACAACCCACGATGCACTTACGAGCTAAATGGAAAAACTGTTTCAGATGCAGCTAAACTCACCTATTTGGAAATTTTCATTGATGAGCGGCTTAGGTTTTCTTAACATTGTTCCACGGTGGTCAAAAAAGCAAATAGAATGCTTGGGAAGCTTAATTTTTTCAAAAGGTCTTTCTGCGTTCGCCCAGTTACCCTTACACTTTTTTCGAGGCTTAGGGTCTCCAAAATAGTATGGCATTCCCCAGGCCAGGATGAACTATCTTCAGAAAGATATAGATTTGATTGAAGTGGTGCAAAGAAGAGCTGCTAGAGCACTGGCAGGTATGCAAGCCTTAACATACGAAAAAAGACAACTCATTGAATATGTTTTCTCTTTGGAACAACGTGGGTGTCATGGAGATATGATTAAAGTATTTAATATGATAATGAAATATCCTTATGTGGTTTTTCAAATGCTTCGACTTGGAGACACCAGTTTCGATTTGTTAGGGATAATTCTAGGTTGTTGTGAAGCAGGGAGTTTTTCTCCAACAGGGTTTTAAATGCATGGAATAGCTATCTTCTGACATCGTGAATTCCCCCATAGACATCTTCCAGAAAAAACATAATAAGATAGGCGGGAGTAATTGAGGAACTATCCATATTTTAAAAATGACAACCATATTTTTATGGGTAGATATTTTAGTTGTTTAGTTACTTTTTCTGGCTTATTATTTTTGCGTAGAAAGATAAGTAGATTTATGCTACGACAACCATAATTTTATGAGTTTTTTTTTGCAGTGAAACTTCGATAGTGACATAAGAGTGAATTTCTGTGAGAGATAGGAAATTCATCACAAAAACGTAAATGCTCTATTTTTTCTCAAATTGTGTGATGAAGGGCCGAGAAGCAGATGGGTTGTGGTGGTGGAGGATATCAATACAGGTTCGGCAGTGTAAGAAAATGAAGTTTGGGGGTGGGGGGGGAGTTGGTTTGGACGTTTTGTGTCGGAAAAAAAGCAGTTTATTACATTTCCCTACTCCTCATGCACTCCTCTGGCCACACGAGTATGTTTCACACGCGAACGCACGTTTTGTGACATCGTGGTGCCAGCTCCTAATTAGCTGCACTGTCATAATGCTATTTCTTTTATTATGAATAAATTTATATTCAATTATATTGATATCAGGTTATTTTATCACGCGTGCAAGCTGTTTTTAATGCATTTTAAACTTTACTTGTCATAATTTATATTATATTGGCATATTTATAATAAATACAAATTTTCAAAAATTTGTGAATCTAGTCATGTCAAACCTAGAAGTTTCACTTTTATCATGCAAGATTCTCACACAGATTTTTTCTAATACTTTTTATTTATATTTCACTTTTTTCTAACCACCTGGTTGGGCAATTTTTTTTAAAATATAATAAATGTGTGATAAGCACATATTCCCAAGAGATCATCACGATCTGTCCAGGAAATTTTGCCTGTTGTGGTTTCTAATTTTGTATTTGTATTTGAAAAACATTTTTTTTCATAAAATCCATTTTAATATACTGTGATTTGCAGTATCAATTCATTCCTTGCCATTCAACGGTTTTTTTTCAGCAATTTCAGCAATTATTGGCCACTTTGCACACTTTAGGGATCATTTTTGGTGATAATTGACGATTTCGCATGATTAGAATCATAACTCCTCATATTTTTCTTGAGGGAATATTATGAGCCAATTGGTTGGCCAAAACTGCTAAGACTGAGGGTTTTTCTTTAGGGAGTTTTCATTTGTGTTGAAGAACAATTTTGGGATTTTTTTATAAATATATGAACAATTAGAAGAATCTGGTTTCCGATCAGAAGATTCTAATAAGGCTGAAAAATTGGAAGGCTTGCAGGTAAATTGGAAGCATTGGTACCTATGAAATTATATACAAATTGGGATCTTATTTCCTCTTGGGGGGGGGGGGGTTCTTTTGATGAACCAAGCTGAACATTTTCGCTGAGTGCTTATCCCTTTACAATTATTAAGCTTAATGAAAAATTCAGAGGAAAAACTACAAGAAAATAAAAAGTAAATACCATGAATGATTTGACAGCCAAATCAGGAAGATGGGGAGAATAAAAATGCAGCATGGCAGCATTAGCATGATCAGTCACCTGAATGAAAAAAAAATGTATAAAAATCTGTTTAGTTTAATAGTGAACTCATTTCATTAATTTAATTAAATTGAACTTCAGGTACATAATAATATCAAATATACATTATCATTCTAAATTTTAATTCACTTGCAAAAACATATTAAAAAATATGTATAAAAAAACTCGAAACTTTGTTATGAATTAATTCAAGAATTCAAGCAAAAGCTATTTGGGTACTATCATTTAAATGAGAAAAATAATTTAAAAATTAACCAATTTGCATCCATAAGAATACTAATCTACAAATGACAAGTATCCCTTATCTCTGGAATAATCAGCTTGTACAAACTTGTTTTCTTATAGATGCACAGTGTGTGGTACAATATGTAAAAACTTTTTCTTTATAGATGCACAGTGTTACAGGACAGGTAGAATATTTAAAAAGAGAGAATAAAAATGAGTAAAATAAGTATTTGCATCAAATTCAATATCTTCTTCACAAGGTTTTCACAACCAATTATCAACTGACAGAGAAATTCTTAGGGCAAAAGACTATCCTCAGTTTTGAATTGCATGAAATGTTCTGAAGAATTTTTTTTTCTTTAAACGTTTCCCATACACTAGTGGTTGGTATCATCAGGAGGTATCGCAACTTGATACTAAATATCGAGATTTGCTTTTAGCTGGAAATCAAAGACTTTTCAACTGCTAACCGACCAACTATCACAGCCTGTGCTTACGCTTTTTAATCCTGTCAGGCACTGCTTGTTCTGATTTTTTGATTTATTTTTGATTGATTTGTGCTGCTTGTTTACTGGTTTTCTTGAAAGAAGTGAAGATGCCGCTGACAGGGCATCAACAATTTAATATTCACTACGGCTAATTTTGTAGAAAGATAAGCAGATTTTACTGTTTATTATCATAAGTTATGTGATGGCATAGAAAAAGTTGCAGTAAGTTTTTTTTGTTTAAAATGAAGCCGTAATGTTTAATACTTAGTACTTTAGCACTTAATTTGTCACCAGCAAGTCCGGTGGGTTTTTATGGATAAACTAATTCTTGCTTGAGCCTTGCTAGATATTAAACATTGATTTCATTGTTTTATGATGGTCAAGTGATTAACATGACTGTTGGTGTTCATGATGGCCCTCTCAGTTGAATTTGGATAATTTGACATCTAATGACTTATTCTTTTTACCCGACTGCATGCTTCACAAAAATCAGTGATTCAAGGATTTGTTGTCACTATATAATCCTGTGCTTCACAGAAATCAATGTTGGTTTTCTTCCTGCCTACCTTGCTTCATGGTGTTTCTAGTTCAACAACCTCTAATGACTGAATGACATGTGCAGAGTTAATGTGCTCAACAGACTAATTGACTAGTGTGTTCAGCAGGCCAACAGAGTTATATCAATGTGAATGAGGACATCCAAATTTCTAGTGAGAAAGTTCTATTTATTCATGAGCCATTTCAAAATATGAAATGATTGATGTTCAACTTTTTGTTAAAATTTGATCAGAAATGTTCCAAGCTAAATAAAAAAAAATTAATTGATAATTGTAAAATTTAACACTCCCAGGGGTTCTCAAACTTTTTCCACCTGCGGCAACCCTTTTGCTAATCAATGCTTATTGGTGGTTCCCCAGAGCAGTTTAACAAAGAATCTCTTCCAAAAACCTTAGTCAGGGTGTCACAATGCAGTTTGAAATAACTGGCTTATAGTGAAAAATTGCATTTGCTTCTTTTCATTTTGTTGTCTGTCAAATACTGTCTGTTTGGAATACTAAATTAGCATCCGGCAGTGTATGTTTCAGTACAATGGCGACCGCTGGTGTTGGGGAAACATTTAGAGAAATTAATGCATACCGATGACTGTCTTTTGCTCTGAGAGAATTTCTGTTTATTATCATAAGTTATTGCAACTTTTTTCTATGCCATCATATAAGTTTTTTTTTTTTTTTTTGTTTTACAAAAGAAAGTAAAGTTACCTTTTGGAACACTTTATACCTAGATCCAGACCACATGTCTAACTAAAAAAAATAAAAAATAATGAAGTCTCAACACCTAGTAAATCCTTCCTCAATACACTGTTAAAAATAAATGTTTGCTACATTCATTTGAATATCATAATTAGGATTGGATTCTGGCTTTAAATACAGGGTGTAACATAATTCCCTCTGGGGCTTGGAAAGGCAGTATTCAAAAAACTATTACGTATTGCGAAAAATTTCATACCAATACATAAAGAATCAGTTTTTAATTATGGAATCCAATTGTAGATGGCAGCACTGTGACAGTACAGTGTACATTTTATATGGAACACCAAATTCAAGCACCACTAAACAAGACAATTCATGCATGGTATAGCAAGTTTAATAAAATTGGATGCCTCCATCATGCCCCCTTCAAGATGGGGGCTCCTCACACATTTTCTTGGAGACATGAGTGAATACTTAAATGCTGAACTTCCTCTTCGTTAGATTGAATGTGCTTCACAAGATGATAATCCTCTTCCATAGTCCTCACACTCACCTGATTTAACCCTTGTCATTTCTTTTTTTATGGGGTCGTATCACAGATCATATATCTATATGACAAGTGATTTAATAGAATTTTGAGAAAGAATTACATATGCATCTGCCAGCATTGACCGTGAGATATTGGGATGAGTATAACAAGAACTTGATTTCAGAATTGAAGTGTGCTACCTCCCCAAGGGTGCACATATTGAACACATAAAAAGCTTATACATTACTTGAAGTGATTCTTTACATGGTGGTATGCATTTTTTTTGCTGTATTTGTAATAGTTTTTTTTTTAGTTTTACCTTTTCAAACCACGGAGGGAATTATGTTACACCCTGTAGTTAAAGAACTTTAAAGATCTGTAAGGTCATAACCTTAGCACAGCCTAATATGCTTATATCATTTGTCTGTCATAATTTTTTTTTATCAAATCTGCTTACATTCACAAACTCACACACACATCAACAGGGACAGACAAATCCAAGATAACAGGTTACCATAGAGACTTCTACTACTACTTAACTGCACATGCACCTCGTACATATTCTTCTAAGGAACTTCTAATGAATCGGTACTTGCCGGAATATGTGTACAGATGTTGTGAACTTAACATGAAGAAGTTTGTATCTGTGTACTGCTTGTTATGTGTAGTATACTGCCATCAATTTTTCTAACCATGAGTGAAGTGTAATGATTGAATAATTGTACATTGTGGGCCTGCTGCTTTCTGTGTCGAGACTTTTCAATGAATAGATTGGCTTGTATTTGTGCCTTGAAGTTGGGAACCACATCCTCATCGATACTAATGTATTGGTACCTAAAATTTCATATTTTTGATTACTAGCTGAGGCAAAAGAAATATGCTTGGCTCAAAAAATATTTGGTTGGCAATTAGATTTTTTCTCTATTTGTCTATCCCTGTTAATTAAATTTCAATACAGGTGTCCCTCACTTTAAGCAGGAAAAAGAAAATCTAACTGAATCAAATTTCAAGTCTTAAAACCTCATTCAGCTTTTTTATTTCTGTGCTCAAGAAAACTTGAACAATATTGTTAGAGACGAGACTAGTAGTATGTACCAGATTTAATAGCAGAAAGTTGCTATTCTAGTTCTTATTCTAGTTTCAACAGCATCACAACATAAAAGATTGGTGCCAATATATTTGTTTTTGTGTATGACAATAAAAGGAGGAAAGAAGAACTCCTCAAATGCATATAACACTTCTTTCCTTCTAACAACAGTAATTACTCAAATATGAACAATATTTAAATCGAGACTTTCTGGATGTTATGCTGAGGTGAAACTGAAATGAAAATTTGGTATTCTTTCTGAAGGTTCACCTCAGCGCAATATCTAGAAAGGCTCTTGAGTTGATGTGTTATAGACAAAAAAAAAACTATATCTATTGATAACTTTGTTCTGAGAAGATAGTAAATCTCTAGGTTCATCGCTTTTATTGAAAACTAGCTTACCCGTCGCGCGTTGCTGCGATCTCAGAAGAAAGGAAATTCAAGGAAATGAAAAAAAAAAAACAACTATGCCAGAAACCTTCGCAGGAGTGTACTCAACAACTTCCCAAAGTTTCATGGCGATCGGATGAATGGTGTAGTAATGCTACTACACAATGAGGTGAGCAGGGAAAGGGTTAAATTTGGGATAAAAAGAATGCGAAGTTCATCCTGAAGTTTTCTAAAATTGTGTAAAAACTTGAAGATTATGCAAATTCATACATTTGAAAGGTCCAGGGGAAAAATGACTTTACAGCAATTTTTTCGAAAATGAGATGGCAGTGCCATCTTGTATATAGCTTTCAAGGAATACTATTCCCCCCTGTATTCCTTTTTTTGGGTAGGGCAACTTTAAAGCGATAAAGTTTCAGTATACTGGGGAAAAACAACTTTACTAAATGCATTCAGGGAAAAAACAGCTTGACTGAACCTGATCTCTGGTGGTTTCTAGGGAAAACCCCTTATCAACGAGATTATCTCAGCGTCATTTATCTGTGTTTCCCTTTGTGTAGTAGCATTTACGTTTTACATTGTTAAATTTTTTGAGGTAGTTTTATTGTTGCAAATGATGGACAGTGTATGAATTTTTGCTATTTGTGCACAGGAGAAAATTAAAGTTTCACCATCCCCCCTTACTATTTGGTGATATAAAAGCAGCGCTTCCATAATATAAAAGGGATTTTTCTTATGAGGGGTCATTCTTACAAGGAATGTGACCGACACATGAGTCTTGTTTCACACGCTGAAACACCAGGTGACTGGAGGGAAATGAGCTCTTGCAGATCAAACCCATTCCCTTTTGAAGTAATTAGATGCAGCAGTGACGAATTTGAATTTCAAACTTGGGCTGAACACTTGGCATCATTCTTTCTACCAAAATGCCCTTTCCCAACAAAACCAGTTTGAATGTTGAAAATTGTGTTTTTTTTTCTTATTTCACCTATCTTCATCTGATTTCATCTACCACAAGCCTTCGTTTTTTGGTTAATACATATCTGCACTAATTAGGCCACAATTTTTTTTAAAAAATTCACCAGAAAGAAATCTACTACCACAGAGTTTGTACCATAAACCTGTTCATATACCCAGGGCCATTTTAAGAGCATCATGGGCCCCCGGGTCAAGTGATTTTTCCGAAGGCCCTACCTCACAAATTCTCAAAACCCCTCTTCTCTTGAGGCCCTTCTTGATAGAATTCTATGAAAACATTTTATGTCAAGTCTGCTATCAAAATAATAATAGAAACAATGACAGAGGCTAAGAAAAAAAAAATCAAATTGAATTAACAAATCTATCAGCATGATCAATGACACTGCTTGGCCAACTGATGCAGAGGGCAGTTATGTGCATACACTAAACCAGAAGAGAAATGATATACCTCTTCTACTTTCTTTATCCAAAAAAAGAAATTCTCACACTTTTAGGCCCTCTTTCACAAAAGATAAAAATCTATCGTAACTAATTTGAAAACAAATCATAAGAAAAGAACACTCAGAAAATGAAGATTATACAAATCAAATTGAAAAGTCATTGCTTCATACCTTCCCATTGTCATCATAGAACTCCTCGTTGAATCCTTTCACAATCACCCATTCGATGATCAACCCTCTCAAAATGACGAGAGCTTTCAAGGTCCTCTGCAATGTTATCTGGAAATTGAACATACAATATTCAAACAATATTTTTTTTTAAATCAACAACTTCGGAACAATACAAGATGAAATGTTAAGGGAATATATTACCGGGGAAAAAAATAATATGAAGGGAGGAAAGAAAAATTTCAATTGAATCAAGCATTTGACAAGAAACTATTTTTCAATATTGGCACACCATGCACCAATTAGCAAGATATCATATCCAGAACATGGAACTTTTATATATGAAGACCTAGTTATATAAATTTTTAATCAGAAAAAAACTACTTTTTCAAACTGATTATTATTATTTTTTTTAATTTAACAGGTAAAACCTACCAGCAAAACTGCAGATGACCCACATGGTCTCAAAACTTGAATTGACATGTCAGCAAATGATCTTGTCAATTGAGATGTAACAGCATCGACATTTCTGAAATATACAAGAGCAGATTTTTCAGAGATGAAATAGAAACACGGTTAAACTTCTCCACAACGGCCGCTCACTTACTTTTGTCCCCTAACACAGTGGAGTGTCAGTTAATGGATAGTACCTAAAATACTACATACATTGAGGTATTAGTACAATACAAAACCTCAATACATTGAGGCCCATAGACATAATTCAAAAAGTGTTCTTTAACAAGAGGTGCCTGCTAATGGAGAGTTCTGTTTAGGGAGATTCCACTGTATTACTTAAATGTGACAGGAAATGGGAAAAAAAATTCTTACTGAGGTGGGATGTTATGTCCAGTTGGCTGAGGGCGACGTATTCTCTTGGCAGCAAGCAGAGAGCTTATGTTCGATCGCTTCAGAGAATTTTGAGTGAGGATAGCTGAAGCATGATTACCATGCTCAAAAACCTAAAATGAAAAAAATAATAATAATAAAAGTGACCTTTTCAATTTTTCCACCCTGAATAAAGTTTGATTTACACATACACACTACTTCAAAAACCATTATACGTATGATAAATAGCTGTAATAATGAAATATTTATCAGCCTACACCCCTGGCTAAAAACCAGTAATATATAATGGCACATTCTGGAATAATTTTTAAAAAACAATATAAGGAAGGAAAAACAAACACAGTTTGAAATATATTTTGTCTTAAATAATTTGTATTTCCTTTAGAAATATTCATTTGAAGGGGAAAAAAATCATTTGCCCAAGCATCGTGCCTATTACTTAACCATACATGCACCTCATACACATTCTACGCTAACTACTGCAAAATCAGCATCACTGGATGCAATTAAGAGCTTTATAAGAAATGCATTAAAAAATTATTAATACAGCAACTTCTCGCTTATGCATCGTGCTAGAAAACAAGAAAAAAAAAGGATGCATAAGTGTGAGAGAGAAGCATATAAGAGAAATTTTAAAAAAAAAGCACTTTAAAAATATACATACACACAGGCAAAGCTTGTTATAATGACTCCCCTCATTTCTCTCATCAAAAAAGGATGTTATATTGGGTGGTCATTATATTAAAAGAAAACATATAGGTAGGTTGTTATTTGAAAACACTTGGGACTTACTTATCCTACCGGCCATTGTAACGAAATGGTTGCCATAACGTGGGGATTGTTAACTAGCGTCAACTGTATAACATGAAAATTGGTAAATTCAAGTACATTGCAGTAATGCATAGGTATTGGCTTTATTTAAAAAAATATAAGATAATATTTCATCTTAAAAATCACACAAACATATTACTGCATTATGGCATGCATTGCTCCATCTATACTTTTTTAAAGTAATTTTTTCATGAACAGAAGATAGAGGAAACTGATTTTCTCAAGCTAATGAAACTGGACAAAAAAGTCTATCATTATTTTATAAAAAAATCCTGTTGCAGTTAAAAGTGTTTTCTGGCTTATGGCCTTTGAATTAGGCAAATCACATTTTCAATTGTTCCGAACTGTCTTCTTCAATGGTGGCACTATCACTACTCATGATGCCATGTATGCACAGATCACGACAAGTTTTATATCAAATAAACATAGGCCTACTTTTGACACTGAAAAAACATTGAGACATTTACATTGTGAACCACATTTATAATATTCAATTAGACATTCACATTTAAATAATTTTGAAACCATTTGAATTAAACTTAAAAACAGGCATTTAATATTTGATTTGTGCTGTGAATATAAATTAATTAATTAATTGTTTCACAAATGTAAAAGAATAGATTATATATATATCATAATGCCACACACACACAAACAAATTGACTCATCAAAGGCTGGTCACCCCATGCTCCTTTGCAGCCAGGGGCAGCCAACAGGAACTAAATATTAAATTTTCAATATTTTAAAGGGGTTCCTTGCTCAATAATCATTAGCATCCCAAAACCCAGGCTACTTAACTCACGAAAAGCAGCAAAAAGAGTGAGTGTAACTAAGAGATACTTCTTTACGTTACAAAAAAACTCTATTCTGACTGGTTAATAGAACCATGGGAATGAAATGATATCTATATTTATGCTTCAATGTCTGGGTGCCATTTGGTATACACTAAATCGTATTGCACCAGTTTTAATCATGTAGATTGTACTGTAGAGCTAGACATGGCCAGGCTCTTTCCCATGGGTGATATAAGCACATTACCCCAAGGTGTTGGACCATGCTGGAGAAAACTGAGTGTGCTGGGCTAGAAAGCGGAAATGCCAAGCTCCAATCTCCCTGTTAAAAAGTCTCGCCACAGAGAGCAACAGTCCTACAACGATAAATCATTCAATCATAACACTTCACGCATAGTTAGAAAAACTGGTGGTAGATGGCAGCACTACACATAACAAGCATTACAGAGAGACAAAAAAAACTTCACGTCAGGTTTCACTACACGTACATGCACATTCCCGCATGTACCGATTCGTTGGGGGTTCCGGGGGGGTGTGTGGGCAGGGTGCATGTGTGGTGTAGCAGTAGTAGGTATAGGGCCTCTAAAAAATGGCTAGGGGATCCATGATGTTCTTAAGTCAGCCACCTCGTTGGGCAATTTGCCTGTTGTGGCGTTGTATTTATATTTGTATCGTTTGTCAGCCATTTCAATCATAAATAATGTTTTTCTTAGACTTTTCTAGGGCATAACTCCTTCTCATGTTGAAAGACACACTGCAATGAAACAATACCCTTTTTTGCACCTTAGATTCTAATCTAGCAATAACAAAATGCACATAATGTTAGGAGTTAATGCAGATTTTCTAGTTGCCATAGCAACCTGACTTGTATGTAGGAAAAATAATGTCCTGCTGTATGTAGGAAAATGTTTTTAAAAATTATCTACAGTGTCGTCGTGATACATGAGCTTGAAAATTGTTTTATATAAATTGAATAAAATTAAATAAAATTTTAGCATTGAATAAAATTGCAAAATAATCAGCACTCATTTTTATAAACTCAGTGAACTTGGACAATTATTACTTTATAAATGGTGGAAGAAGTTCAGAGAAATGTAATTCAGTCGAATCCCATTATAATAAATCTCAAGAGACCAGAAAAATCACTTCATAATATCGAAATTTCATTATAAAGGAATTCCAAATTTTTACATTGTTCCTACGTAAAACGTACCTGGGGAAAATTTTTCGTTAAAACAAGATTTTCACTATAGCAGTATTTGTTAAAACGGGAATGGACTGCACTGTTTAGTACTAGAGGACTAGTTTGTATGAAGGTCAATAGTAAATTGGAGGTTCATAAAATTCAGTGGTGACTCTATAAACTTCAATGGTATTAACTGGCTTGATTTATCTTGTAATTATCTCACCTTATCAAACCATCGATATGACTTGACTAGATCTGTATACAATGGAGTCTTTTCATAAGCAGGATCTTGGCATATCAAGCCAGAATTACCAAGATTCAAAGGCGTAGTCGTGGATCCCAAAAGAGTGCAGGCTGTTTCCAATTCCCTAATTCAAGTGAAAATATCAAAGAAATAAAACAACTTTGCTAATGTTGACAAATGATAATCAAATTTTACTCATCACTATCGTAATGTAATGAATTTGAACAAGTTGTAAAAGGACTGTATACTGTAGACCCACAGCAAGAGATCAACAAATCAACGTACAATTCACTAACACTATCCTCATGATCACCTCGGATATCTGATGTTTTACCATTAATTTGAAACCATTATCGAGAAAACTGGCGATCTTCCGATACGCCATTTCAATCTGAACATTCCAGCCGTCAGCATAGGCGGAGATAGACTTGGAAGTCTGGGTGGGCACGATGATGATGTTAATTCATATATACATTAGATCAGTCGACTCCACCTTTGATGCTGTCCCCTCCCCCGTATCTTCGCCCATGGCCGTCAGACAAAAAAAGACTTACACAAGTGGTGAGGTGGGGCCATTTTGACCTCACAGAAGCTTTCACCAATGATATAGAGCAGTGATTCCCAACGTGGGCGTTAACGCCCCCCCTGGAGTGGCAGCAGCTATGGGTATAACATAGGATCCTATGGGTTAGATTGCGTTGGGGGCGATGGGAGGAAAAAATTTCTGAAAAAGTGGGTGATGGGACAAAAAAGGTTGGGAAACTATAATACAGAGGGAAGAAAAAGTAGAAAAACATCATAAATTAGTCAAACGACTAGATTGAAAGGTACTAAAAATAAGATGGTCCAGATGCATTTCTTTCTCGGACGGGGGGGGGGGGGGGTGACAAGATGAAGAATTGTGGGACACATAACGCCAGTCAAGGCGTTAAGGTGAGGGTGTTCAACCTTCAGGAAAATGCGACCTCTCCATTAATTTGAAAACATGCTGCGAGCCATTTCATTAAGTGATCTGGAGCAATGCCTTAGTTCAATCGTGGTCTGTAAATGTACTGCCGGTGACTTAAGTGATCTGGTAATATACCACATGACGCTTGAGTGATCTGGAACTGCACTATGTGTTATTTAACTAGAACTGTGCAGCAGATCACTGAAAGTGGTCTGTAAATGTGCCGCGGTCACTCAAGTGACTCGTAAAAGTGCCGCGGGCTACTTAAGTGACGTGGAACTGCACCGTGGATCACTTAAGTGATCCAGGAATGTGCGGCTTAGTTCATCTTAACACAATTAGGTTTCATGTCACAGGCCACATCAGATGACTCCGAGGCAAGGGCGTAGCCAGGGGGGGGGGGGGACTTGGGGGTCTGGTCCCCCCCCCCGAAATGTGAGAAAATGACCGAAAAAAGGGAAAAAGATGGCCAAATCCATTGTTCTGTCACTTTGGTCCCCCCCCCGAACGAAATTTCTGGCTACGCCCCTGCTCCGAGGGCTACATTCGGCCCGTGGGCCATGGGTTGAACATGTATGCTTTAAGGAATCTAGTTAAAATTAAAGCCTCACCGAAGCCTGGAACTGACACTAGTGAGCGAAGATTGGAAGTCTTGAAAGAAAAGTTTCTCTTTGCCTTCGTCGCCATGAGCATCGGTCAATCCGTTGCCCAAGAACTTGAAGAGTTCTCCGACGCTGCTCCTCAGAGCCCTCGTCGATTTCAAGCCGGCCTGCAAGGCCTCCAAGTTTATAGCCCCGATGTCCACCATGTTGCTCTTGAATAAAGCCATGGGATCCGGTAAACTCCGATTCCCATAACTACGCGGGGAACCGTAGGACGCCATGAACTTTGTTTACATGCGACGGACGATGATGCTGATGATGATGGCAACTCTCTGACGTACGTTGATCACTTTCTTGCCCCCCCCCCCCGCAACCTTTAAATACCTGCACACCCAAACAAAAACTTCTCCAAATAATTTTCATTTATTTTTTGACATTACTAATGCGTGAGAATAGTTTTTTTGAAACAAATCCCATGAAATACTCCGACATACGAAAAAAATTGATGTATTGGACTTGTGCTGCCATCTGTTCATACAAAATTGCATATCTAGTTTCGTATTCTTATTTGACTATCAGAGATGGCAGCAGATTCTTAATGTGAATTAAATATTTAGGGTTACCAGTTTCAAAACTGAGGAAGGAGGACACCTTCACCCTTGATCGCGCAAATGTCACTTTTTCTAACTTTCACAACAGATGGCGACACCGCACAAAAAAAATACCGACAAACCAGTCACGACCCAGGCTCTGTCCCTCCCCAAAAAAATACCAACACTAATTTTTCCCAACTAAAACAGAAGCCAGACCCGTTATTTGGTATTTGGGGGAGGGGTCAGAGAGTGGCAATTGTGCCCCCCCCCCCAGCTTTGAAAAATACACTAGAAATGGTGTATATACACCATTTCTAGTGTATTTTTAGTGTATTTCTTCAATATGCATACATTGAGCAGATATTCTTTGCCCCCCCCCCCCCGGAAAAAGTTGAAATGATGGCCTGACAGAAGCTATAAAAAAATTAGCAAATATTGTTCCCACCGTTTGGACAATTTCATCGCTTTGAAGGCAAAGCAAGAAGTTTACTTTTGGCAAAAACCTTGTGTTTAGTTGCATTCATTGACATTTCTGAAAGCTTCCATACCCTTCTTAAGCTCTACCCTAAACACCGAAACCCTGCCCACTTCAGCACAGGGCAATAGCTGTTCTTGAACCAATGGTATTCTCAAAATGGGTGCTGTGGTTTTCTTCTTCCAGAGCTGTGTCTTTTTTATATTACCCAAGAGAAAGTGGCACCGTGCGTAGAATAGCATATTCCCAGCTAGGAGGCAACATAGGTACTGATATTCTCGGAATATTGGCAGCGATTGGCCTATAAACATTTGTGCGGGGGGAAAAACACACACAAACACTCATATCAATGAAAAGATATATGTTCAGAGGAAAAAACATTCCCAGAAAAAAAATCCAGAATCCTGAAGAGGACAAAAAGGTGAATTTTCTAAAACGTGGGAAGACGCTCGAAATGACAAAAAAAGGAAGACAGCTTTTCTTTAGGTTACCAGATTCGAAAACTGCAAAAGAACGATGCCTATGTGCACCCTTTTTAATGTCCATTTTGAATGGAAAAGGTAACACACACAGCTCTCCTCCATAAGCTATAATGAAATATAAAGGTTTTACAAAAGTTCTTTTATAAAATCATGAAAACTGATGACAAAAGACACCTGTACACACACTTTTTTCAAGTTTTATAAAAGACCTTTTCTAAAGCTTTTATGGTGCAATCACTACCTTAAAATAGATGTCGTGGTTTTTCCTCTTCCAGAGCTGTTTTTCAGATTGTCTTTTCCATATTATCCTGGAGCAAGCTGGGCCATGGTTAGAATGGTAAGCCGGGTAGAATAGCAACATTTGACATCATCTTAGAGGCACTTAGGTTCTTGTATTTTGGGAATTCCGACAGTGAATGATCAAAGCTTGTAAACATGTATAAAAACACACAAACACTCATGTCAATGAAGAGGTGTTTCAGAATGTAGAAAAAAAAATCCCCCCCCCCCCGGGGAAAAAAAAAAAGAAAAATCACAGTAATCTGAAAAGGACAAAACTGTAAACTTCTTAAAATGTATACAGGAGATACTTGAAATGACATCAAAAAGGACACTTGGTAACACTATATTGTTCAAAACAATAGGATTACCAGATTCGAAACTCTGAAATGAGGACATGCTCATGCCCATTTGTCAATGACTCATTTACACAGTGACACCATCTGTTGCCACTATGCTGAAAAAAACAAACAAATTTTCTAACCAAAACCAGAGCTGCTACTCCAATTCTTTTCGGCTTTTGATCATCAGACCTACCATGGTTGATAAATTCATCTGTTATGCTTGAAAATTACAAATTAATTTTTTCCACCTAATCTTGAGTTTAAGCAAATGTCAATGCACTTTTTGTTATAAAAATTGCTTAAGTTTTCTTTTACCCAAAACAGAAATACTTTTTTGTTCATCAATAATGCCATCACGAGACCTACTACCTGCTCTAATTGCCTTATTTCTCTTATCCCTATAAGTTTCAAATCACTTTTTATCTTTTCAACCTAATCAATCTTCAGTTCAAGCAAATGTTGACATATATTTATCTGTCATAAAGAAATAAAGCTAACTGACCCCCTAACCATGATCTTACATCCTGAAATAGAATGGGATCTTTGGTAAGACCCCAGGCCAGATTTTTCACAGGTCCCCCTATAGTAAATATATAGTGTGAAAAAATAAAAAAATGACGAGAATTGTCCCAGACGATAGAGCTAGAGGCCTGTCAGCTCAACCCTTGTGGGGAGGGGGGGGGGGCACATGAACTAAACATCCAAAAGAAATTGTGAATTACAATATTTTATGCTATCAAAACACAGTGTACTGTGCATTTGAACTAGTAATAATATTCTCAAAACAAATGTGATGAGTTTTCTTCTTTCCAGATCTGTTTTTGGACTAAGCTATGATGATAGAATAACATTTGTCATGATTAAAGGCAACTTGGGGTCTCGTTTTTTGGGGAATTTAAACAGTGATTAGTCAAAGCTTGTGAGATATAAAATATATAAACACACAATTATGAAGAGATTGCAGTTCAATTTTTTTTTCTTTAGAAAAAAAAGGGAGAAAAATTCCAGAACCCGGAAAATATGAGAACAAAACAGTGAAATTTCTCAAATTTATGAAGATACTTAAAAGGACAAAGAGAATAAGGATATCTAATGACCCTTAAAAACAAGTGGGTCCCAAACTGGAAGTCTTATTAATGAGTTAGAAGGGATGTTGCAGGAGAATTTCCAAAATAAAAACATTTGAAAGCACATTTTGAAAACCACTGCAATATGCCATTGAAGCACTTCAAACAAAAATTTTGCTTTTTTACTTGATATTCATTTTTTTAAAATTCATTCTTCCATTTTCCACTGCTTGCATATTTAACTGTTTCAGAAATCACTATATATGCAAAATACTTTTTTTTTTCATTCACTAAAAATCTTGAATATATATATATATCTGCCACCCAACTTTTTTCTTTTCTATCTCTTCCAAAGATTGATTATGAAAGAAATGTTTGTCTCTGATTTGGTTATTTTATTCCATCACACCATCTCATGCTCTTTAACAGGACTAATCAGGACTGGTATGTATGATAATTTCCAGTGGCATCAGAGCCTAGGGTGCTTGAGCACTCATGGTAATTTGTGGCATGGGTCCAAGCACTCCCAGAATTGATTCAGAAAAATCACAAATTCCCAAATAAAACTCTGGATAAAGACAACCATGTCACTTAACCTGAATGTATGCTGCCAGGCAACTATGTTTGCCTACAAATACAAATACAACGCCACAACAGGCAAATTGCCCAACGAAGTGGCTGACGTAAGAACATCATGGATCCCCGAGCCATTTTTTGGAGGCCCTACCTACTACTACTACTACACCACACATGTGCCCCCCCCCCCTGGAACCCCCCAACGAATCGGTACATGCGGGAATGTGCGTGTACGTGTAGTGAAACCTGACGTGAAGTTTTTGTTGTTTCTCTGTAATGCTTGTTATGTGTAGTACTGCCATCTGCCACTAGGTTTTTTTCTAACTATGAGTGAAGTGTTATGATTGAATGATTTATCGTTGTAGGACTGTTGCTCTCTGTGGCGAGACTTTTTAACGGGGAGATCGGCTCGCATTTGCGCCTTGAAGTTGGGAACCACAGAAAACCAACTTCAGCCGACCACCACTGTGGGGTTCGAACCCGGATCCTCGCATCGCGAGTCCGTCACTATAACCACTCGACCACCACAGCGGCCAACAAAACAATTAAATTAGTTTTATACAATAAATCTATTACTCAAAATATTGTTACATTATACAAGGTGTCCCATCAAGACTGCTCAAACTCTGCACAGCCAGATTCCTTGCTTGGAATACATAAAAAATACCAAAAGAACTGTACCTGTGCGACCCATAGTTTTCAAGAAAAATACGAAAGAAAAGTATGATGTCATATCTGTGTGATGCACGAAAAAAAACTTTAATGGAAACATGAACATCAGTATTTGCATGTTTACATAAAACGATGTTCAAAATGTCCACTGCACGTATCGAGGCATGCAAATACTGATGTTCATGTTTCTAGAAAAGTTTTTTTTTCTTGCACCGGATATGACGTCATACTTTTCTTTTGCACTTTTTTTGAAAACTATGGGTCATACGGGTACAGTTCTTTGGGCATTTTTTATGTATTCCAAGCAAGGAATCTGGCCATGCAGAGTTTGGGCAGTCTTGATGGGACACTCTATATATTTGTAACACAATACATTCTGAAATTTTCAAGTTTTTAACAAAAACTAATGCATTTGCTCTCTGAAACACACTTTTATGAGATGCACAATGCATCATAAAAAGCTTGTTTTTTTTAATCAGCAATTTCTTTAAAAAATTGAAGAGAAATAAATATTTCACTTGCAAACTTCAATTCTTGTCTTTCATGATGGAAAATATTATAGGACTGTATAGCAGTAAATACAAAATTGGTGTGGGTAAACTAGAAAAAAGTATTCAACAACCAAATTATTCAAGACTATGAATCAATAACAAATATTGTTCAATAGTTAATCATGCTGACTATTTATTTGCATATCTTTTTACAAAAATTGAATGAATATTTCTTCCCATTGGTTTTATAAAAAAAAATGTTTTTCTTTAAAAATATATACCTATAAAACAGTCCGATCTCACATGCGGAACACTCCAAATTGAGTTTCCTTTATCGGAGCATTCAGAGAAGCACTTAAACAAAGTCCTATAACTTTTCTGGTGTCTTTTGGATCAATAATGCCATCATCCCATAATCTGAAGGAGAGGAGAATGAATCCAAATGAACAATTTATCAGATGAGAACAAAGAAGTGTTATTTAAATATAATTTTTCATAAAGAAGAGAGATATTGCTTGCAAAGGTACACATACACACACCTAAATATAACCTACCTATAGTCCGTTTCAGGTTAACTTTGCAGTGAAGGGGAAGCTACGACGGAGCCGCATCACGCGTTGCTATGGGAACGAAAGCCTCTTAACTAATGTATCGATGCGCAGCCTTGGTAAAGTATGGCCGATTCTCGCCAATCTCACTGAGAAAAATCTTTTTTTACGTGTAGCGAGTGTAAAAAAAATTTCACGGTAAATTAGTAATAATTATAGGACTTAAAAAAAAGAAACCAGTGCCGATACGTTCAGAAATTAAAGTGAGGTTTTTGAAATAATTTTTTTTTTTTTTTATTATTAGAAAGTGTTTTAAAATTTAGAAAAATAATTATCTTACATCAGCACGTCACTTACTCTTCATTTATGTGCCGTAAGTAACACTAAAAATTTTGAAAAACGTAGTAATATTTTTCTGCAATATTTCCCTTCCCTTAGCTGAAATTTATTTATAAAAAAAATTCCAAACAATAATACTAAAGCAACATATAATTTTAAAATACTGTATATTAATCATGGCTCTCAAAAAAACTTAAGGATTTTTAATTTTTTTTCTTCAATTTATATGGAAAAAAATGCACGTTAAATAAAATTTTTGGAGCCAATCAAAAAAAAGAAAGAAATTAAGAACAAGCAGATTAATTCTGTTTTCACGTGAAAATGCAGGAATAGCACCAAATAATAATAATAATGCGGAAAAGACAGTTTAGAATTTTTTTACTCACTTTTCTTGCCGAAATTTCCGTCGCTCATTGCCCCTCCCCAAACAGTATACGTCGATGACACTTGTTTTCACGACAGTTTTAGTCTTTTGACACCGTTGATGTGCCGCTCATGGGGTTATTACGGATGATTCTTATCGAGTTTTGTTTACAGTGAGTATTGTATTCAGGAAAAGAAGAGCCAGAGAACGTTTTAGCGTGAAAAGAGAGATAACTGTCACATAAAAGATGAAAGCCTAATCCACTGTGCCCCCCCCCTCCCCCACTTATTTTATCTGAAAAGAAACTAAAGGTAAGGGGCATCTGGAGAAACAGGTGGCCCTACTGGGTGGAACATGGTGTTCGTGTGAAGACGCAACTCGTGACAACACTCTCCGTGATCGGCAATAGGGGATTCAGCAACCACTACTCTCCCAAGAAGATGGCAAGAAATAAATAATTAAAAAAAACACCTAAAACCAAAACTTCTGCACCCATAAAGGGCCTCTCACAACGGTATCGTGGAAGAGAAACACTTCCTGTTATCTATGAGTGAATATCTGAATTCACTGAAGCCTATTTTCGGGAGAAACAAAAAAACTGATTGATTATTCGTATTGATGTAAGCCTATAACTGCATGTAAAACTGAATGAAAAATTCTATCGTTATGGAAAATTCAACCGAATAGCGATGTAAAATATGTATATTCAGTATATAATTGGGTGTAACGAAAAAGCACAACAGTGATATTGGCGGAGAAAATTTCTAGGATATCACGCCAGAGTGTTGCCGTTGTCGATTTAATGGTAACCAAAATTTTTTCTAATTTAAAAATTTTAAACGAATAAACATCGGTCCAAAACGATATTTTTTCAGCATTTCTTTTAAAACCATAGAAAAATTGAAATATTCTGCATAAAGTATCACCGTAAACCTCCAATGTATGAGAACTATATTTTGCGGCGAAGGAATACACTCTCTACCTTTCTCTTCACTGCCAAGTTAACCTGAAATGAACTATAGTACATATATAAAAAATCTTGACCAAAAAAAAAACATAGATTAGATTATAAGGGATCTGTCTAGCCAAAATTTGAGTCTGTTTTTCAGATCTTTCACAAAATTCAAGATCTGGAAAATGGACCCTTCACAAAATTCAAGATCTGGAAAATGGACCCTTCACAAAATTCAGGATCTGGAAAATCAACCCTCCATAAAACAAAAATTAATGAAACCATAAATTTGGCATTTCTTTTATGATAGATTAACTAGATCATATCATTTCCCTGAAAATCATTTACTTTTCACAAAATTAATAATCCTTTTCACAAAAATAAGGAAAATTTTTACAAAAACAAGCCCCTACAAAAAAACTAGACAGACCCCTGATTATATAAACTCATAAATAAGCTCTAACTCATTATAGTAGCTCATTAAGCTTTAGTATTTTCATTGAGCATCAAATGGCTTTAAAAACAAGTCATGATAGTATTGAATGATTGTCTAATCTCACCTTGCACTAGAATAGTATGGATGTCCTTCTTCTTCAAAACGTTCTATTATGGGAGCTTTTAAAGCTTTTTCTTCCTCTTCTGTCCACTAATGAATGTATATATATAGATATTGGCTTTTGTGGTTAATATTTCATATTTATCAAAATCTATAGATATATGATATATCAATGATTCCGAAAGTTGTGAGAAATTCTCTAAAATAAAAACGTCCAAATAAGAAATTTGGTTTTTTTTTTTTCGCAACATAAGTAAATATGCATCAAAACAAAAAATACCTTTACTTAACTGAATTACTTACCATGTATCATATAATGAAATTTTATCAATTTCTATTCATAGGGTGATTAAAAAAGAATCACCAGATTTCAAAATTCTATGCGTTTTTCAAAATTAAAAAAAACAATGATTTTGTAATATGTTAATATTTTAGGGGGAAACATTTACATATTATGAACAATATTATTAATGGTTGACAGCAAGCAAAGAATCATTTTGAAATTAGATGATTCTTTCAGAATCATGCTGTATATAGAAACCAATTTTATAATAAAACAGCGCTGTCAACTAAATAATGAAAAATAATTTGATTTCATTCATCATTAATTATATAAATTGGAACAAAAAAAACATTCTGAAAAATGCTTTCGAGACAACACATTTACTAACAGAAAACAGAATATCCAGAAATCTGGAACATATGGTCACTAGTGAGGGGTAACTAATTTTTTTTTTTGTTAAAAGAGGGTCACAGTCACGCTCGTAGCCAGAAATTTCGTTTGGAAGGGGATCACTTGCATTTTGGAGGGGGGGGGGGGACCAAAGTGATAAAACAATCAATTTGGCCATCATTTCCGAATTTTTCAGATATTTTTCCCAGATTTCTGGGCAGGGACCAGACCCCCAATTCCCCCTCCTCTCTTGCTACCACCTTAATCATGATTCGAAAAGTTTGGGAACCACTGTGATACATGATATGATACATAATATTTACAAATTCATAAAAAATTACACAAAATGATTTTTTAGAATACAGACTTTTCTTCTATTCTCAACCTATATCTTTGGCTGCAGATGAGTTGTTGAAATTAACAGAATTTCAAATATATATGATCAAAAGTTTCCAAATGTTTAACAATTCAAAAGAATTTAACTACACTGCCGATATCTATTTGCTGAATCTAATTGATGCATTACATTAACACCCCATTTCCCAAATGTTTAATAATTTTTTATGATAACCTATAATAAGAAGAAATTATTCATTCATTCAGCATTCACATTCTCAAACAAAATCCAATTCTGAGGCAATCCAATATGGAGAATTATAATAATCAAACTATCTATAAGAATCACACAAAAGGATTTTGCGGCCATCCTTTAAGGCAGTAGTTTTCAATACTCAACCCACGGTTTCCCAGAATGGTCTAGAGAAGAGATCTCTTCACAGCAATGAGCAGGCAGATATTGCTGTTGCAAGCTGCTCGCCCTTAAGAAAGATTGGTGGTTTCCCTAAGAGCAATGACACACATTTGCGAAATACTGATTTAAGGGCATTGATTTGGGATATTAAACCATCATAATTGAACAAAATTCTACTGAAACACAGTGGTGTGGGATTCTACTAATAAGATAAAAAGTATGCTTTGATTTTAGCCAAGACTCAATGGTCAAGACGTCTTCCCATAAAATAACTCATAATCAACTGACTGATCCTAAAAGAGTAGGGCAAGGCCAGGAAAATTTTCAAATATTTGCCCCTCCTAAAATCATAATCCTGAAATGCTCAATGTTCATGCAGACAAAATGCCAAAAATGCAAAACTCTCATCTGCAACTGCCTTATATGCTGAAAATAACATTTCTATATGCTAAAATAATATCAACAGATATTCTTTCTGAAACATCTACAATCTCTGAAAAAAATGTTTCACTCTGAACTCTAATTTTATGATTATGCACATACAGGCTGTCCCAAATTGTTTGCACAGCGGCTATCTCCATAACCGTTGACTTTCAAAGCATACTTCATCAATTCCAAAAAGTTTTCAAATGCCGTGCAGTTACTTAAAATCTCAAAATTTGTTTGAGGGGTTGTATACATTAAAAAATAAAGAAATTAACTTTTTATAGTCTCCTGCATGCTCAAAACCCCAATTAAAGAGTTGTTGCCCTGTCTCTTCTGATGCTAACAATAACAATTCCATGTTTCTATATGTTTTATATTTTCTATGTGCAATATTCACTGAGATATTTCAATTCGAAAAATGGAGGAAATTTGGGAAAAACAGTGTGAAATATGTGTAAAACGGTTTTTTTCCACATTTAGAGCTGTTTTTTCCAAATTTCCTCTGTTTTGTTAACTTAAATATCTCAGTGAATATTGCACTTAAAAACATGGAATATTTTTTGTTGGCCTCAGAATAGACTGGGCAATGACTTTCTAATTGGGTTTGGGGCACACAGGGACTGTATAAAAAGTTATTTTTTTTATTTTCATGTATACAATCCTTCAAACAAATTTTAAGGTTTTAAGTAACTGCATGCCATTTTAAAATATTTTGTAATCAAAATTATGTTTCAAAAGTCAACAGTTACAGATATATCTGCTGTGCAAACAATTTGGGACATCCTGTATTTATGTATAAGTAATATATATTTCTATTTTTTCTAAATCACAGAATATGTTCATATTTCTCAAAATTCAATGCAGGAAAGAAAGAAAAAAGGCTATAATATATTTACAGGTTTCCCTTCTCTTTCTTTCTGGTCCTTTGTGATCTGGGCCAATACGCCAGCTGCTTGTTCTCCACCCATTACAGATATTCGAGCATTTGGCCACATGAATAAAAACCTTGGACTATAAAGCAAATAACATCTAACATTATAATTAATATATAGCACATTGTAGAATAGTATTGCACAAAATTGAATTGAAATACAAGATAGAATCAACATAAAACAGAAGCAGAAATATAACATTAAGATAGAGAATCAAACAGTTTGGTTGATTCTTTATTTTCTGCATTAGAATTTGCACGTTTAAAACATGATTTCATCTATGTGAAACTAAAAAATATATAAGATAATTGCACTATTAATTATACGCACGATACTTACGAATATGCCCTTCCACACATTCCATAGTTTCCAGCTCCATATGAGCCACCAATTATGACTGTGAATTTTGGCACCTGAGCACAAGCCACAGCTGTAACCATCTTAGCACCATGTTTGGCAATACCTCCAGCTTCTGCTTCTCTTCCAACCATAAATCCTATATTTCAAAAAATATTATCAATAATTTGTGTTATAGTCCTGAACCATCAAATCTATTGGCTTCTAGCAGCATTTGACATGGAAATGAATTTTTTTTTAAAGAAACAAATGTTCTTACCAGTGATATTTTGTAGAAAAAGAAGTGGGATTTTTCTTTTGCAACATAATTCTATGAAATGAGTTCCCTGAAATAGATAATGATTAAAAATTTCTTTAAAAAAAAAACAAACAATGCAATTTCCAATTGAAACTTTCATTTTTTTTTTTCTAACAGTTTGTATGAAAAAATTTAATGAACCAAACATAGCCAATCAACTCAGAATATCAGAAAAGTCTTTCCTTCATATGGAATCTTCTGATTGGACAGGTGTCAAAAGTAAAATCCCTCAAGGAAGTGTCCCTGGGCCCATATTTTTTTTCATTTTTTATCGATAAACTTGATCAGGGTATTGACAGGACTGTTAGCAAATTTGCAGATGACATGAAGCTAATGGAGGTAGTCGCGAATCCAAGTGATAGGGAGAGGCTTCAGACAAACTTGAATATGAATGTGGCATGGGCTAATGAATGGGGAGCCCAGGTTCACTTACACATTTCTTTTATAAGTTGAATGGTATTAGTATCCCAGATGCAACTAGGGTCACCCATCTGGGAATTCTCATTGATGAGCGGCTTGGGTTTTCTGAACATTGTGCAGCAGTGGTCAAAAAGCTAATAGAATGCTTGGTTTCATTCTTAAAAAGGTCTCTCAACATTCTCTTAAAAAGTCATTCTTCTACTTTTCCGAGGCTTAGTTCATACTAGACTGGAGTACGCTGTAAGGTTTTGGAGGCCTTACCTGCAGAGAGGATGTAAACTTGGTTGGTGGGTACAGAGAAGAGCTAGGTGTGCTCTTGTTCCCACGCAAGGCTTGAAAGAAGAACTTGATATCTTGAATATATTTGCATTGGAGAAATGCAAGTGTCGGGGGATATGATCAAAGTCTTTCAAATTTTCAATGGGACGGATAGGATGGACAATGAGTTATTAATCAACTGCTTTGATAAGGGAACACCAGTATTGTTTAATAAGGGACAATTCCAGGTTGTGGTGTTGCAGGGAGTTTTTCTCTAATAGGGCTGTTAATAAATGGAATAGTTTACCTCCGGGGGACGTGAATTCTAACACATTTGATACATTAAAAAGAAGTATGATAAACATAATTAAATGAATCGAGAAGATATCTATACTTAGATAAGAAAACTATAATCTTTTTTATAGATAGTGTATTATATAGTATTAATTATTAGTTTTTTCTTTACTGACATTTGCTTTTATATAGGGTTGCTGTATTTTGGTTATATTTGACATCCATATTTTCATAGGTATCTTCTTTTCAGCTACCTCGTTGGAGAATTTGCCTGTTGTGTGTGGCTTTTGTATTTGCATATATTGAGCACTTATAATAGAGTTTGTGTGAGAAATCAATGAAAATGTTCATTATACACATGGAACTTATTTATGTCCATACTAGGATGTCCTTAGTTAAAATTAAATATATTTTATATATTTATAAAAAATATTAAAAAAATATATTTAATTTACAAAAGTCCTATGAAATATAAACCATCAAGGTTATGCATTTCAAGTATTTTTATTAAATTCTTATATATTATAATGGTTACTGAAGTATTTGCGAAGAAATTAGAATGAAGAAATTAAAATTGGAAGAAACAAAAACACATGCACACACTTCATTTCATGCTCTTACGAGATCGGAAAAAAAAATCATGGTTAATTTGAATCCACTTTATGCTATTTGATATGCAATTAAAATATCCACTCAGGACTGCATATTTGTGGAAGTATTGCTTGATTATATTTGAACTTTGAACCATAAAAAAAATATTCTAGAAGGAAACACTGAGTAGTCATTACTATTCATAGCTTTTCATCTTTGTATTTCAGTAATGATTATCAATGGTTAAAAAAAATGGTAATTTGCAACAGAAGATAAGCAGAGTCTTAAGGAGAAATTCAGTACCTTGAGTGCACTTTCTGAAAACAAAACTCCATTATTTCCAATGATACCAATAGGATAGCCATATAATCGTGCAAATCCTAGAAGATGAGAAACACACACACAAATTTAAACAATATCATCTGTAACATATTGCTAAGTTTAAAAGATACATTTTTTATCATAATTAAGCAACAGAAACAATTTTATACGTGTTATTAATACATTCTTTACATGCAATGAGAGAATGTATAGCAAACACTTTTTGAAAAAAGCACACTTGACAAGAAAAATTTATAATTTCTAAAATTACACATCAAATAAAATTAGCCAGTGCTGTTTTATCAATGATCCATAAAGCTTGGTTACTATAAGTTTTTAAAAATTTTTATGCAGTATATAATGAAAAATTAGGACCAATTCTGACTAATTTATAATTTCTTAACCCAAACATGATGAAGAATTGAGCAAAGTTAAATATTAGATTTTAGAAAATTATTATTTTTTGGTGAAAAAATTAATGGCAATCACTCAACCAATGATCAATGCCACAGCAAATGACCCAGTCTTCATTTACAGCCAGTTACCTCTTCCAGAGGTAGATCATAGAGAATTGCTGCATTTACAAAATGAAAAGGACAGAAATCCAGCCTAAAAAAAGAAAATGCCAGAGAGCCCCTCTCCTATGAGAGACATTGAGAGAAAACCTATTCATAAAAGCTTTAGAATCGAATGACAAAGTAATCTCAGTTACTGTATGGGAAATACTAAAAATATAGGATCATTTTAATAATTTCAATGAATCAAAAAATGTTAAGTTGATAGTATAACTTGATTTGTAAAACCAATAGAAAAAGTTCTCTTCAGCTTAACACTTATTATAACTTACTGTATCTATTATATTACTATTCATTACTGTACTTATTATAAATGTACATATTTTTACCTTGAAATACTGTGGAAATAGTGGTAAATATTATACCCTTTTCTGTAAACTAAAAAGGAAAAATTTCCCTCTCTTTTTACCCCATGCTGCATGTCATCAATAAGCAGTTCAGCAACCTACCAAGCTGATCATCTATTCATGAAGGAAACAGTTTAAAGATTGATGAAAAAAACTTTTGAAAATTGTTTCTAAAGAACATTTTTACCTGTGACTAGAGTATCTCCATATAGAGCTTTGAATTCGTCAAATTTACTGCCATCAACTATTCTCGAAATAACCTGTATTTTTAAAATAAATTCAATGAGTATCAAATTTATCAGCACTAAATATGTTTGCTACATAAAATAAAAAAATGGGTTCTCCCCCCCCCCCCTCATGCTAATGATTCACTGAATTGGTGTAGGTGGTAATGAGACTGTGAACCTGAAGACCAAAGTTCGAATCCAGCTCGTTCAAGTTATTTTTTGAGACAACCATAGTTTTTTCTCATGGGCAGTATATTTATATTTTATCATAATTATTGGTTTTTTATTGCTATTATTGGGTTGCTGCACTTTTCATATAGTTATAAAACCTTCATTTAAAAAAAGGTAGTTTTTCTTCTTCCACATTAAAAATATAGATTACAGTTGCAAGTGATGATGCTTGGACTTTTAAAATGTTAATTTATTTTTACTGAACTGTTCCATATTTTATTTTCAAATCACTTTCCAATTTTACAGTTTAATATTTCTTACAGTTTTCGAGCACATGGGTATCCCGATGAGTACACAGCATCAGCTTTCTAATGATTCTAATAAAGATCATCAGGAAAAGCATTTTTATATCTTACAGCAGCCATATAAAAAAATCAAAAGTGAAGCTCTATCTTGCAGTCATTTAATAAAAATAAAAATAAAAAAACCATTTTGGGTTACTTTTGAAATGATAGAATAATCAGCCTTCATTCTCCTACAACATGGTCACTCAGTGGTGGCTGACTGAAGTTGGTTTTCTGCAGTTTTCAATTTAAAGCTGAAAAAGTCCCTCCACAGAGAGCAAGCACAATATATGGTCCATGTATCCATGGCCTTCAACACAATATTTACATAACATGAAAATTCAAGCTTTAACCATCTTTGCTTCAAAATATGGA
Source organism: Pholcus phalangioides (assembly GCF_987345545.1). Lineage (NCBI taxonomy): Eukaryota > Metazoa > Arthropoda > Arachnida > Araneae > Pholcidae > Pholcus > Pholcus phalangioides. The sequence continues at coordinate 49,995,879 of NW_028301597.1, forward strand.
AGGCGATGTCAGCACCAGAAAGAAAACAAAACTAGCACAATTTTGATAACATAAATGTGTTAAGGCATATACTCAGAACACACATTCTGGCCTGAACCTGTTCAATAGAAATTCTGTAAATTCTGGAATGTGTACGAGGTGAATGTACAGTTAAGTAATAGTAGTATAACATGGCCACCCATTAACCAAATCTGTATCTATGCCATTTTTAGCATTGGAATCATCTAAAGAATGTCATGCTTATAATGAACATCTTACAAATTTAGCAGAACTAGAAGTCTTCATCATGCATTGCGTAGAAAAATATCAATAAAACACTCAGATGTTATATAGGTTAGTACACTGCTGGCCACCGTAAATGCAACACCCTGAAGGAAGCATGCAAAAAATATGAAATTTACAACATGCATTAGCGGAGGTGAGATATGCAAATGATTAGAATTTCAGCGCAGACGCACATAACGCGCGCCTGTGGCGCCACTTCAAAGCGCTATTTAAGGCTTGGAGATTTCGACGATTTGAAGTACGGCAATTGTGTTTTTCTTGTGGTTTTTTCAAAAAAACGATCAATTATGCCTCGTAGAAAACAGCGATCATCTCTTGATCAAGTATCCGAGTTCGACAGAGGAAGGATAGTGGCCTACCGAGATTGTGGATTATCTTTCAGGGAAATCAGTAGTCGTGTTGGACGAAACCAAACAACTGTAATGCGGATATGTGATCGTTGGATGCAGGAGGGTACGACGGACCGACGTGTTCGATCGCATCCACCTCAGTGCACCACTTCACGTGATGACAGCCGTATTGTGCGTATGGCAGTGACGGATCGCTCAGCCACATCACGAACCATAGCACAGCACATTCAGTCTGTACCGCATCATCCAGTGTCTGCGCGTACCATTCGACGCCGTTTACAGCAGAGTGGTCTGTCAGCAAGACGTCCATTGCTTCGTCTACCCTTGACGCAGAACCACAGACGTCTTCGCCGCCAATGGTGCGATGAAAGAAGGATGTGGACGACACAATGGAATGAAATTGTCTTTACTGACGAGTCCCGCTTCTGTCTGCAACACCACGATGGTCGGATTCGAGTCTGGAGACACCGTGGAGAGAGGATGCTGAACAGCTGCGTTATGCACCGCCACACTGGTCCTGCACCGGGTATTATGGTATGGGGCGGTATTGGATATCACTCTCGCACTCCTCTAGTACGCATTGCCGGTACTTTAAAAAGCCAGCGCTACATCTCCGAGGTGTTGGAGCCAGTTGTCCTTCCTTACCTTCAGGGCTTGCCCACAGCCATATTTCAACAGGATAATGCGCGACCACACATGACACGCATTGTCCAAAGGTTCTTCGTCAATCGCCAGATTGAATTGCTTCCCTGGCCAGCTCGCTCTCCGGATCTTTCGCCGATAGAAAACATGTGGTCCATGGTTGCTCAACGATTGACCCAGATTACATCCCCAGCTGCCACACCAGATCAACTTTGGCAACGCGTGGAAGCTGCTTGGTCTGCTGTACCCCAAGAACACATCCAAAGTCTCTTTGAACCAATGCCGAGGCATGTGGCAGCGGTGATCTCCAACAATGGCGACTACGCTGGCTACTGATTTTGGCAGGAACCACACTTCACAGAAGTCTATAAATTTAATCATTTGATGCTTGGTCAACATGTTATCTACAAAATAAATATTGTTGCGATATCTCTTGTCTTTCTTGGTGTTGCAATTTGGGTGGCCAGCAGTGTATTTTGATATTTCAGATTGTATTAGAATATGGGAAATGGCAAATTGAGCATTTCTTCAATTACTTGTAAATTTTTGTTATTCTGCATTATTTTCCATCACATTAAAGCATCAATCTCCCCCCCCCCCCCCAGTGACCAACTTTTGAAATGGTTTTATTTTTTTTTTCTTCACTCTAAACAAAATTCCATTGTTTACTAAATTTTACTGAGTAGTTAAATCACACAATCCTTATGTATTAATAAAAAATAATTCTTACGCGCGTATTCCCAAGAGATCCATAAGATCTGTCCAGGGAATTTCTTAGTGCTAGTAGACATCCATCTCCGAACCAGGATTTGAACCCATACCTGCACAGTCAGAAGCTAGCTCCCTAACCACTGGACTGTCAGGCGGCATTCATCAAGAATTTCATGCTAAAAAACAAAGATACAGACCCACCTCTCGAACATCAAAGGTTTTCTTTAGATTGTCACCAACTATCCCATATATATCATCAGCTGGAAGAAGTGGTTCTTCAGGTTCTGTGATTGAAACCTTCAAAATAAAAGTTTTTCTTTTCATCAAACACTTTGATCAAACAGTAGCAATTAAAGAAATTAATAAAGAACCAAACTAATTAACTATTTAGTTGATTGGGGTGATAGTACCTGCATGTTTTTAATTTTATTGAGATTCTGGATGATTCTTCGTGTGATATGTAAAGCATGTTGGTCATCTAAAGCATAATGGTCAGCAACACCAGAATTCCTGCGTGTTAATATATTTTACAAAAACTATAAAAATACTTAATAAACACATGAAGTTAGTTTTCATAAACATTTACATAAATATAATCAGATTCTCAGCCTGATATATCAAGGAAATCGAGTTTTTTCTGGATATTATGCTGAGATGAACTCTGAAAGAAAAGTCTTCTGGTCTCTGCCAGGAATCGAACCCTGGTCCTCTTGCCGAGATTGCAAGAGAACCTGGGTTCGATTCCCAGCAAAGAAAAGAAGATTTTACTTTCCAAGTTTACCTCGAGATATATCCAAAAAAAGCATCTTTCCTTGAAATATTAAAAGCAAATAGTATGTGTCTTCAAAAATATTCAAACTGTTCTGTCATCTGATATGACACATTTCAATAGAGTGGATTTTGATAAGGACGTTTTTCTTTTAAAAAAAACTGTCATAAAAAAATGTTGTAAGTGGTAAAACGCTTTAAATTGGAAATTTCAATGAGTATAAATGATAGTTAGGACCAGGAAAATAAGTTGTATTAAGTGGGAAAACGTTGTAAATGTAAATAAGAATGTTATAAGTGGGATCCAATGTACATCTAATGCAAATATATTCGAAATATTGATAATAAATGGTTGTGGAACTAGTACTGATAAATTTTGCTTCATAAAGTGTTTTCACTGCTTCCTGTATTGTGTTGGTGCTCTTGTGTTGGTTTTTGTGTCTCTTCTATCCCTACAGTTCAGGTCATACTTTGTTCATGTGAATATGGTTCATATCAAGGCTCTCTACTACCCCCTCAAAGTCTATACATGGAGTTTTGAGACACCCTGCATATACTGAGACATTTCAATAAATGGTTTACCAATCTCAACCAATATTAACCTGCAATGTAGATCTGCTCCTCCAAGATCTTCTGAACTTATTTCCTCACCAGTGGCCGCTTTCACCTGTAAAAAAACCAAATTAAATATATAATGTTATCTGTATTATGAATAAGACAACCATAAATATTTTTTATGGGCATTGCGTAATACTATATCTTTCTTTCTTTCAAACCGAGCACAACCCATGTCTATCACCATCTATGGGCGATTTACTACCTAGTGAGTTGTGCTGGAAGTGTAACTGTGTATGTACCTAACAGTATGAGTGAGTATGTAGTGCTGTGTTTGATTTTTTCAGTGCTGCCGTCTATATTTCAGAAGTGAACTGAGTGATGTATCATGATTGAATTACATTTGTGCTGTTTGTAGGTCTGTTGCTCTCTGTGGCGATACTTTCTAACAGGGAGATCAGCTCGCATTCACGCCTTGAAGTTGGAAAGTACAGAAAACCAACTTCAGCCGATCACCACGGTGGCATTCTAACCCAGGACCTCATGACGCGAGTCCGTCACTATAACCACTTGACCACCACAGTGGCGTAATTCTATATCATGTATACATAGTTTTTAGCTTTTATAATTGCATTTTAATGTACTTTAGAAATATATGGTATCCATATTTGTTATGGCCATCTTTTTCCCAGCCACCTAGTTGGGCATTTTTCCTGTCATGGCCTTGTATTTGTATTTATTTTTACTTGTATCTGATGATATGATGTGAAGGAAGGAGGATGTTGATATTCAGAAAAAAAAATCTTACTAATGGTGGTCCACCAAGGAATATAGTTCCTTGCTTCTTCACAATGACACTTTCATCAGCCATCGCTGGAACATATGCACCACCTGCTGTACAGCTACCCATAACCACAGCTATCTTCAATTCGAGATATACAGAACAAAAAATTACTCCAATGAAAAAACCAAAAAAAAATATATTCTTATGATAAAATACTGATAAAAAATTCCATCAACAGACTAGAAAATCATTACTTGAGGAATTCCTTGAGAAGACAGAGTTGCTTGGTTATAAAATATCCTTCCAAAATGTGTTATGTCTGGAAATACATCAGCTTGCCTAGGAAGATTTGCTCCACCAGAATCAACTATTGGAATGATATCAATAAGTTCAGGAAATACAATCTGGAATTCAAACATCAGAAAAAAACTCAAAGTTGAGCTCTTACCAAGGTATATACAAGGCAAATGATTATCTCTTGCAATTTCTTGTGCTCTCAAATGTTTTTTTACAGTGAGTGGATAATATGTACCTCCTTTGACAGTAGCATCATTCGCTATGACCATGCATTCTGTTCTACAAGAAAATTATAATAATAACTTACCAGAAAATTATGATGTAAATGTTTTCTGGATGATAATATATGTAAGTATACATTTGGAAAAGTAGATAAACTTTACCTAGTAATACTCATAACAATCACCAACAAATAAGGCAAATACAAGGAAAATACAAAACTCCTAATGCATTTCGCCACGCTATCCTTATCTTCAGAGGATAAAAAATATCACATTGACAAAGGATTCCACTTGGATTGGTTACCAAATCTTAACTCTCAGTTGCTCAGTGGAAAGAAAAATATATATTTGTCAAACTTCATGAGCAGGACAAAGTTTAACTTGAACAGATGTATATTTTTCTTTCTGCTGAGCAACCGAGAGTCAAGAGTTCAAGTGGTATTTTCAATCAGCGTCCAAGTGGTATTTTCAATCAGCGTGATATTTCTTATTCTCTGAAGATGACACCCATAGTATGTCAAAATGCATTAGAAGTTTGTATTTTAATTGTATTTGCATTATTCATTTGTGATTTTTCTGTGAAAAATACATTTCCTAACAAGATTGCAAACATTCAATCATGAATATTCATTTAACCATTAATTATTGAAAAACTAAAATTGAAAAAATCAGCTTAAACATATGTTTTTAATTTTACACAGAGAAAGATAGAAAAAAAATTCTAATTCAGATAACTATCATAAAGCAATGATTTTCGCTTCTCTAATATTAAATATCAGAATTACCAATGCTGAACATTCTGTGATAATTTTATTTTCTTTTTAAATTAATGGTAATTTTATGCTCACAAGAACAAATTAAATCATGTTCAACCTACAGTTTAAAAAGTTAAATTAAAAAATCTCCAAGCCCAAGACAGAAATTGAACTCTGAACTCACCAAAATTGTGTTCTAACCCTATGACCCCCTACTGATCTTGTTACCAGGAAGCTTCTATACAATGCATTTTAATACATGCCTTTGGTGAAAATTTGTATGTCGTCACCACACTTAGCAAAGAACAATACAAGCTTTGCAGATTCCCATCAAAATGGGGAAAATTTTTAATTTGATTTCTGTTTAAAGTTTCAAATTAAGCAGCGAGTCATAAATGTAACAAATTAAGGTAAAAAAAACACATGGATTTTTTAAAAAATTAAGAAATAGGTTCTTTACCCACAGATACGACCAATGCCAACAATAATTCCTGCTGCAGGCACTTCTTCATTTGAATAAAAATTATGAGCTGCTAATTGACCGATTTCCAGGAATGGAGACCTTAAGACAGAAAAACAGTCATTAGTAAGTCATGAAGTCCAATTTAAATTCTTTATTATGCAAAAATAAAATGTATAAACAAAATTTTGAAAGAATTATGAAGTGATGCAGAATATCACTTGCAGCATTTAAAATTGTGCCATTAGACCAGTGATTCCCAACATGGGTGGTAGAAGCTATGGGTATAGCATAGAATTCTATAGGTTAGATTGCGTTGGGGGCGCTGGGAGAAAAAAATTTCTGAAGAAGGGGGCGATGGGACAAAAAAATTTCTGAAGAAGGGGGCGATGGGACAAAAAAGACTAGTGAAAAAAGAACATGTTTTAAACTCAAACATGGTTGACATTTTCAAGGTAGAAAACAAAGAACAACTAACAATTCTTTGTTTTCCCCTTGCAAACTGCATCCACAAGTGCAGAAACATGTTTTCAAATTTATTTATATATTACCGAAATATGTTGACAATTTGCGGTATTTTTTCCACACCATGATTTATTGCCTTTGATACAAATATCACTTCAATCCTAAAATATTATTATGAGACAGAGCCAAAATATTTATACGATCAAAGCAGTGTGACCTTGACAAAAAACATTGTGAGGGAGAGGCCAACCTCCTCTCACCCAAATATGACACAACTTTCCTTCTTCACTATGCAATCTTAAATTCCATAATAGATTCCATATAGAACTTATAGGAAACTAGGGCCACAACTATGGGGAAGATTGCATTCTCTGGTGCCCCAGGCATTGGACCAGGGGAAGGGGGGCTAAATTTCACCATTTAACCACTTTTTCAACATTATGGGGGCGCCAAAATGTGTGCTTGCACAAGCTGACCAAGCATCTAGCTGTGGCTCTGCGTGGAACATCTGACACCTTCAGGCCCCAATTCAATGTTTACATCTTGCCAACACCTCTGACCACACTGAAGCATTATGTCATATTTTAAAAGCATCATACCCAAGATCCAACAAGTTTGTTATTCTTTCACGAGGTAGCATTTTGCCTTTAGAAATATGACGTTGTATAGCTTTATCTCCACCTCCTGTAAGTAGGAATGAAATAAGCCAGTTACATTCATTTTGGAAATCAAAATTTATAGTCAGACAATTTTCTAAATAAATGTACATAATAGACAAATATGAAGTATAAATCATATCATAAGAATAAATGAATTGTGAGGTAGTTCATCAAATACAGTTTCTGCTCAATTTTATCAACCAGCACATTTTTAAGAACTAATCCTCTGAACATGAACAGTATATGCCCTTTTTTGAACATCTCTCCCATTTACGAACTAAATTTTCAAGTCCATCTGAATTCATAACAAACAAGCATTAACTGTTGATTCCACATCATTGATTTTTTTTAATGGAAGGTATTTGATCTTGATGCATATTGATCAGGAATTCTTACCTTTCACAATTTTCGTAACGGTGTCTCTCAATTCATTCACCAATGATTGCATTCTAGAATAGTTTTCCTATAATATAAAAAAAATTCATTACATAATTATTGCAATAAACAAAATGACAGGTGCGACATTGGTCTGAGCAGTACCAGTATAATGAAACTAGTCAGAGCTATGTAGCGCCCGTTCTGGTAGATGTATTCCATTGAAACTTGGTATATACGCTATATAGACCATGGGGGGGGGGGGAATGTATGATGCAATAAGAAATTCGATATTTTTCCCCTGGTGGCCGAAAACTGAACTCTTTTAAATACTACTAAAAAAAGTACTACTTAGAGTACGGGAACTTTAATTATAATCACCCTGTATTTTTAATCTCAATGCCATATTTAGTCTTTGTTGCTAATGTTGCTTTATTGTTTGTTTTTATCGTTATTTTTTCGTTTTCAACAGCCACTTCTTAGCGATTTTGTCTTTGGAAAGAAAGACGTCCGAAAGCGTGACTCCGTTCTAATCTTGGCGACATTCTGAAGGGTATATAAAGTCCATGCCACCCACCTCACACTCTCCAAGTCACTCTTTTCGTTGTTTACATACCTATCCCCAGTTCTCTAGGCAGTGGTGGATTTACGGTTTTGCTGCCCTTCTTTCCACTCGTTCATTAAATTTGTCGCCCCTCCGAACTTGCTGCCCTCGGCTACAGCCCGCTTAGCCGACCTGTAAATACTTCAGTTCTGGAGTCAATAAAGCATAAAGAGGAATAAATGCATGTTTGAAACATTTACTTTGAATTCGGAGGAACTCCTCTCCGGTTCTGTTCCGATAGCGCAAAGCGAATCTGAGTGATAAAATTTCCACGATGGACTTTTTTCAAGTGAAGTAGATCTATGGTCCGACAAAGTCACGAATTTCGGACGCAAAAAATAGCTCTGCCTCAGTGACATTAGTTTCATGGCCATCTTTAGTGAACAATTAACCTGTCATTAAAGAAAATTCACTTTAAAAAATGGTTTTGCCCCCTCTATGTTTTATATAACTATAATGCACGGCGATTTTGAGAAATTTTAAAACTGTAAACAACAAGCTCAAGCACAAAATAGTCATCAAGGAGAACCATGAACTGGACATGGAAACACACGTTAAATAATGAATTCAGGATTTGAAAAATTTTAAATTGAGCTTTTCTAGCAAATTCAACAAAATGTGTTTTTTCACTAGAACGGTGATTCAGCCGAATCATGTGAAAAGGAATTTCCTGCCCAGAAATCCCCGGGAGGTATGGTCACATACAAAATAATTACAATAAAAAAAACGTCATGGGGGGGGGGGGAAACCAGTCTTTTTACTGAATTATTTTTTTCCGTAAGAACAAATTTCATTAAAATGATCATTTTATTTTTTCCACATCAATTATTTAGGAAAAAAAAATTTATCCACATTTTTTTCCCGTTTATTTTCATTTGTTTGCCTCTACCATCCCAAGTTTTTTCCTTTTTTCTCCCTTCCATGCAGAGGAACAACACAACAACTACTAACAATAACTCACTTTTCAGGAAAGACGGCGGAAGGAGGTTTATTCTGTGCTAATAGAAAGAAAAATAAAAGAGAAGAAAATTTTTTTCTAATTGCGAGTTAAAGTATGTGTTTATAATTCGTTTTTCGATTTCCCTAATTTCGTTTATTGTATTTTCGATTTAGTCACTGATAAACGTTTTTGCAGAAACGGTTATTTAAAAATGTTGCATAGGGTGTAGTGCTGGTAATTAGGGGAAATGTTTTTTGTGATAGGAAAGCTGTGGCGTTTTAGTGAATAATGAGCATTGATTCGTATTAGTGCTGTGAGGTTTAAAAGAAAGAAGATAACATATCGCGATTGTTATCGTGGTTTAGGAAAAATCAATCGATATTTTTTTTCCCTTGGTGACATCATAAGTGGTATGGTGTTTATGAAACCTTTAGGTTGCCTACTCAACTTTCCTCCCATGTTTTCATATACATATGAGATTTTAATCACCGGTGTACGAGATACAAGGTTATTCACTCTATTATACTCAATTCCATAAATTGTCATATCTGAGAGTATCACATATAGGTGCCGGGACATAGGGAGCTGAAGTCAGCCCCCTCCCCAATAAATTTTGCGAGGAGTCTGAGCCCCACAGTAATTGATGAGTATACAATGCAACACACCTTCCCCTCTTGCATACGGGTGCGAGTCCTTCATATGCGGAAACACGTAACTTTCAGCCCTTTTTCCTTCAATGTTTTTTTTCTGTGCCTCTATCTGAGTATGATGTCATTCTGCACTATTTATGGGAAAGTTTTAGCATCTGGCAGATGCAATGATAAATTTGAGAAAGAAAATTCAACTATCTCTACGGGGGGGATTGATCCCACTTCCGCTCACGTACTAAGTTAAGAGCGCTAGACCATAAATCTACAATGGCAACGAACCTCTTTCCTTTAAAGCTTTTTTTTTTATACTGAGCGCACAACTCAGGTCTATCGCCATGGGCAATTTACTACCTAGTGAGTTGTGCCGGAAGTGTAAGTATGTGTACCTAACAGTCTGAGTGCGTATCTAGTGTTGTGTATGATTTTTCAGTGTTGCTATCTATATCTCAGAAGTGAAGTAAGTGAAGTGTAATGACTGAATATTTGTACTGTTTGTAGGACTGTTGCTGTCTGTGGCGTTGTGTTTGGTTAGTTTCGAGCAATTTGCTCCACAATGAGCATGGTCCCCATATTCGGCAGCAGGGCACCTAGGCTTGATTTTTACTGGCCCTTGGCATAAACTTTTCATGGAGCTCTCTATAGTGAATATACTACTAGAATATCTGGCACATATCAGACCAGGGTGTGTCGGATTACTAGAATCATGGGATTGAAGTCAATGGAAAAAGCCCATTTAAATAATATAAACTTCTGTGCAAAGAGATGCTGTGCCATGTTTTCCTCTTCTATTGTCGAAAAAAAACACTGCATTGCTCGACGAGCCAGATTAGTGTATGGCTGAATTATCAAGAGTACTGTACGTTCAAAAAGTTCCAAGATTTATTTTATTATGGAAGAATGAATACAGATGGAGCCTATTTATTTGATGCTTCCTTCGAAGTAACTTCCTATGCAATTATGTATTTTTGCAATTGCTCATAGCAAGACGTAAATGCGGATTGCAAAAGCCTCTTCTTTTTTCTTTTTTTTTTTGTCTCATCCTCCAGTGCTTTCATCACTGCACTTCTTCAGAACCTGAGAATCATTGCCCGCTAAGCGAATTATTCGTCTGGAAAAAATGTCAGATAGAACAAGATCAGGGGGAATACTCTGATTAAGGGAAGTATCAGAATGTGATGTTTTGACAGGTAATCTGACCCCAGAAGGGACCTGTGTGATGGAGCACCCACTACTTGGCCTTTCAAAGATCAGGTCACTTCCATCTCGCAGAAGCATGTAGATGTTTATAAGGATGCCCAGGTCCTTCCTAGTTTCAGATTACCTGTCAAAACATCTCATTCTGATACTTCCACAACCAGCTTACTCCCCCCCCCCCCCCCCCGCCCATCTTGTCTCATGGCACTTATTCTTTTTTCCTCAGATAAATAATTTGCGTAAGGAGATAACAATTCTCAGGTTTCAGAAAAGAGCAGTGACGAAGGCACTGGAAGCTGTGACAAATAAAGGCTTGCACTCAAAATTTGCATTGTTGTATGAGCAATCGCGAAAAATGCATGACTACAGAGTAGGGTCATTCCATTTCAAACCACCCGGCAAAATGCCAAAATGACACCCATAGTCTCAGATTTCAATGATTTTTTTTTTATTTGTTGCATTTACCATCCTTATTAACCGTGTGAAATATTATTTGCATATCTCTAAAACTTTTTGAAAAAAAAAATGTTGAAATTTATCAAAAGCTGATGCAGATGACTTTTCCGAGGCTCAATTTTTAAGCGGCATTGTTTGAGAAAATAAATCATAACTTTTTCAATTTTCAATATATTCAAGTGAAACTTTCACTAAAGTGTTCACAAAAACATACAGAATACGAATAAAAATAATTCATACACTTACATTTGAAATTTACATGCAAAAAAATTATGTAATCTTTGTTTTTGTGGAATTTTTCGTTAGAAAAAATATAATTTTTCTAACGTATTTTTAAACCAGAGGCACAGCAGTTACCAAAACAACTTTTATTTTAAATTTCTCCTAAACATATGAAGTAAAATACTAGAGAAAAAAAATAATGGTTTTTTGACCGTTAATATGTTTATTCTGGCTCGCAACACAAAATTCATCAAAATAAGACTGGATCGTTCCGATTTCAAATCATTCAACTAGATACTGAAATGCAACCCATCATCCCGGATTCCAATTATTATTTTTTATTTATTGCTTCTACCATGCTTGTTGACCATGCAAAGTTTCATGTACGTATCTCAAAAACTTTTTGAGAAAAAAAATGTTTTTTTTGTGAAAAAAAATGTTTCAGCTCACGAATGACGTCTCTTAGGCTAACCCCATTATAGCAATATTATTTGTGAAAATATATCATAAATTTGCAGATTTTCAATATATTCAAATGAAATTTCCACTAAAATGCTCACAAAAAAATGCAGATTATGAATAGACAAAATGTAAACCTTAGAGGAAAAAAGTAATTTAAATTTAATTTTTTTATTTTTTTTATTTTTAACACAATTTTTTAAACACTTTTTTTTGGATGCACAGCATGAATTTTCAATTTTTTTTTAGAAGAGTGTAGAAAGGTAAACATTACTTTGACAGTTAATACATTTGAGTAACAAAACACAATGTACTTATATGCCTACATTAATTATATTTGTACATTTTGACTCAATATAATGATTCATGCTTAGTAAAAAGAAATTTATATTTTATTTTTCATGTACGCTTATACATTTATTACAGTATTCACTAAATTAAGTTTCATGAGTAGTTGATGCAATAATTCAAAACAATTAATAAATTTTAAAATTCTAGGATTAAATGAATTCATGAACTAATTAGAAATGTTAATGTAATGTGTCAAATGGGGGTTGGTGAAAAAAAAAGGTTTTGGGTGAATAAAATAATTTTTCAAATTAAACCTTCATGTTCAGATTCTTAGAAGTGTTCAAATTCCAAATAATTAATTTCACTTTTAATTGATGTATAAATATTTCTTATGATGCAACAAAGACAAACTTTTGCAATCTGATATAATTTTGCATAAAGAATTATTTTGTATTTGATAAACCCAGATAATATTAATCATATATATATATATATAGATGTATTTTCGAAGTTTTTCAACATGCTTAATTATAAAGTTATTTTACCGCAACAGTGTTAAATTTTTTTAATTACTTTGATTTTTACAGCATATATTTTAATAAACATATATTTAATGTAAATGATAAATATGAAATGGTTATACTTGTGTGAAAAAAATCTACATTATAATATTTAACACAAGTCTATATATATTTTTCCCAAGAAATAATTTAAAATTGCTGATAAAAAGCCAGAATATGAGGCATTAAATCACAAAGAATGAAATAATTATCAGCTACAACCTAATTGTTGTAGCTGAGGCAGATGGAAGAGAGTAGAATTGAAAACATAATATATATAATGCCTGGTGGTGATGTATAAGATGTGATGTTTCTTGTTGTGATGAGGATTGTAAAAAATAATAATAGCTTCTGTGAAGATATAAACTATGGCACACTGGTTTTTGTCCTTCAGAGGGCAGCTGGTGTCTTATTTAATTATAAGACTTTATCATCCCAGCAGGTGATGATAAAGTAATTGCTGCTGCTTCATTGGGAAGACTAAAACAAAAGTGTTAGAACTAAACTGCCTGCCCCTTCCCCCCCCCCCCCCGGATCAAATGATGCAAGTCTCAATTATGATCTTGCTGAAGACAGAAAATGTGCTCCATAAAGTAACCTACTCCAAGGTTAGCAAATTTTTCTTATGATACAATTTCCATTTGAGCTAAATATTTTATATCATTTTGGAATTAAAAGTAAAATGTCAGAAAAGACACTGAAATTTATAGTGTTGGGAAAAAAACTGGATCTGACTGTCATAAAAAGTGTTATGCAAAAGTGTAAAATCTGTTACCCATTACATCATTGGACCCATCAGACATCAATATTGAGGAGTGGAGCAAGTTCTGAACATTTATCTACTGTGTGTCATAGAGCTTTTTTCTCAAAGTATGAAATATATCCGAAAGCATGCTTTAATCCTTTAAAATGTCATAAGAAAAAAATAACAAAAAGTTTAAGGATAGTAAACTTGTATTTTTCATGTATAAATGAAATAAATGGTTGTACAAAATCTATTCCAGGGCAAAAAATATGCCATGCCTGTAGGAACAGTGAATATAAACAACAATAAATTAGGTGAAGAAACTGAATACTGTGAAGAGATGAACAGTGATAGTAATGTAGAGAAGTAACTTGAAAAACGGCCAATTATTAAACAAGAAGCACTTGAAGAAATAAATTAATCTCTACAGAACATAGAAGAGTCACCAATTAAACTTCATAGAGTAGCTCCACAGTGCCAGTCAAACAATGCCAAAAGAAAAGTTGAATCTGCTTGTAACACTTTAAAACCAAATGTTTGTAAAGTTTTTGAAGAATTACCAGAAAATGAATCTCAAAGCACACTTAATGAAGATATTAAACATAAAGCAAATATGATTATTTTGATAACGTTAATTAGAAATAAGACTCAATTTAACCATCACAACAAGAGAAAAACTGCAAATTTCAACTCCGGGATCTCTTTAAGAAAGGGGAACAAGGAAAAAAATCTGAAGAGTTCAATGTCACTGAATATGCTGTGCGAAAAGCAGGAGAGCTTTTGTAAATGAAAAAGCAAAGGTGAGCCATTGTGTTTTTATTATAAAAAGAATCAAAAATTAAATTTCAACGATTTTTTTGCAATCTAATTTTTTAATGCAAAGGTTTAAATTTTCTTTCCTAGTCATAATCTACATTTTTTGTGAGCATTTTAGTGGAAATTTCATTTGAATATATTGAAAATTTGCAAAGTTATATATTTTCACAAATAATATTGCTTGAATGGGGTTAGCCTAAGAGACGTCATTCGTGAGGTTAGAAAACATTTTTTTTCTCAAAAAGTTTTTGAGATACGTACATGAAACTTTGCATGGCCAACAAGCATAGTAGAAGCAATAAATAAAAAATAATAATTGGAATCCGGGATGATGGGTTGCATTTCAGTATCTAGTTGAATGATTTGAAATCGGAACGATCCAGTCTTATTTTGATGAATTTTGTGTTGCGAGCCAGAATAAACATATTAACGGTCAAAAAACCATTATTTTTTTTCTCTAGTATTTTACTTCATATGTTTAGGAGAAATTTAAAATAAAAGTTGTTTTGGTAACTGCTGTGCCTCTGGTTTAAAAATACGTTAGAAAAATTATATTTTTTCTAACGAAAAATTCCACAAAAACAAAGTTTACACAATTTTTTTGCACGTAAATTTCAAATGTAAGTGTATGAATTATTTTTATTCGTATTCTGTATGTTTTTGTGAACACTTTAGTGAAAGTTTCACTTGAATATATTGAAAATTGAAAAAGTTATGATTTATTTTCTCAAACAATGCCGCTTAAAAATTGAGCCTCGGAAAAGTCATCTGCATCAGCTTTTGATAAATTTCAACATTTTTTTTTTCAAAAAGTTTTAGAGATATACAAATAATATTTCACACGGTTAATAAGGATGGTAAATGCAACAAATAAAAAAAAAATCATTGAAATCTGAGACTATGGGTGTCATGGCTGGGTGATTTGACATGGAATGACCCAGTAGTTACTTTGAAGAAAACACCAAATAAACAGGTTGTGTCTGAATTAATTGTTCTGTAATAAAATGAGTACTTACAGAATGTAGTAGCATAATGTGAAAAACAAAAAAAATTATGAGAATTGTCACGGTTGCCCCCAGAGCAAAAGCCCTGCCAGCCCCACCCTTCCCCACATCCTTCAGCAGGGCCCCTAGGTGGATCTCCTGGATAGATTTTTCACAAGCCCTTCTGCAGTGAATTTATAATGTGAGGGAAAAAATGAGAATCGTCTCGAGGGAGCGGCGTTAACCTCACCCTTGTGGGAACATGCCCACCCTACATAAAATGTGAAATCTATGGTTTTTGTCATTTGCATATCACAAAAAATAAGGTGAATTACAATTTTACAGCACAAAATGTGTCATTCATACAATGGGTAGTAAATGAAAATGATTCCGCAAACCGCCTTACAAAGTATCTAGGGGTCTGCAGACTACAGGTTGGGAAACACTGTCTATGCACTGAACTGGACTATTGTACATTGCAATGCTTTAGTTGCATTAAGGGTTTTTGTATATAACGCTGTGACCAGGCAAAGATACGTAGACTATGAACCAAACAATTTATTTGGTTTCCTAATAATCAAAGAATTCTGAACAGAAAACATTTTCATCTTTTCTTGAGTCTGGGAGTTCAAAGCGGCCGTGGCAAGTCCACCAGCAATGTCCTCTTGTGAATGAGTTGGGGACGAAGAGTGATCAGCAGTAAGGACTCCGTAAGGTCTAGTTAGTGGTGCCGAGTGATTTGCTATAACTAGACCATGTGGTGGAGTCTGCGGCGATGAACGATTGCCGATGATACGATCGTAGAATCTGGTTGGTGGCAAAGAAAGAACAGCGACGACGACATTGTAAGATCCTGTCAGCTGCGACCAGGGTTTAAGCTACGGTCGCATTTTTCGCAAAATGCGAAAGAAAATTGTAAAATGCAAAAAAAATAGTAGCTAATTTCGCAAAAATGCATACAGGAGGTACGCAACGAGTAGACATCCAACCATCAATCATTACATTAGCATTATAGCATTTTGTTAAAGCCCCGCCCCCCCCCCCCATTTTTGCTTTTTTGCGAAAGGAATTTTTTATCCAGCTTAAACCCTGGCTGCGACGTGTGCCTAGGTTTCCAACATTATGACTATTCCGTCTGATAAGTATGAATCAAGGGTATTCTAGAACAGCAGATTAGTCCAACATGTCAGGTTGGAATGATGAGTCTGACAATAATTCAGCATAGGCAACTTCTAGGAGAGACAGTCCTCAAAGAGAAGTTTGATTAATAAATTTTCAGAGACAACAGCAATGACTTTGCAGGTTGCTTCCAGGGATGGAGCACACCAGCAGTGCTCACAATCAAATCACAAAATTAGTGAAGCAAGAGGGAACTACGTCGTCTTATACAAGTTGAAGTGTTTTAAGTGCTATGTATGCTAATTTGCATAGTATGATGAATTTCCCTCACCACATAGGTGCAGCGCTGTAGCTGAAAAAAGTGTATGCTGACGTGACGAAGATTACGTCACCCTGGCGAGAAGTACGATCAGAGATCAAAGATTCTCGCAACATGGGTAGTCAAACCTAACTCGGACCAAAGCTCGCATTTGCTGACACTGCCACCATCTGGTGAACCACCAGATAGCAACTTATCTGAAGATGTCACTCTGTGCTATTCATATGAAGTATTAAACGTTTGGTTATGAGGTTGCGTGATTTGTATAAAATGAAGTATTCAGGATGATTAATTAATTCAGGGCTCCCACTCGTCCTACTTTTCCTACTTTTGGTAAAATGTTCTACTTTTGTCCTACTTTTTTACCAAATCCTATCGACAAAATTTGTGTAATTGATTTTAATTGAGCAGGAAATTATTGATATATTGCCAGATATTACAAATGTTGGAGAATGCAATTAATGATTCTGCCAAAGCAGAAATTGTATCATTTTTAAGGTAATTTAGAGGGGGGGGGGTGGGTATGTGGACCATTTGATTGATTCAATTTTTCATTTGCTTAGTTTGAGGGTTCAACAAGTATAGTAGTCATTAAAAACTTCTGTCTGGATGGAAAAATAATTTTGTATTTATTACTTCGTGGTCTTGGACAGTAACTTTCATCATTCAAAATTATGGTGCAAATAGGTGAAACAACAGTTTGCATTTCAAAGCAGTTGGATACATAGGCCTATTCTAGGTTTGGTGATTCTGCTGCTACCCAATAGCATTCAGTTGTCTTCTTTATTTTTAAGGCATGAAGGGGCATAAACAATATTTACAATGCTCAGCAAAGAGCTAGAAATGAAAGTGCTTCATTTGTCAAAAATGATTACACTGGCATTGAACAGTAAAATGTGAACAAAACAGAAAAATTTAAAAAATGATGAGCAACGCAGTAAAACTATCTGGTTCACCTTGCCTTATATACGTCAGATCTTGTAATTTACACATTTTGCATTGTGCTTTCGAAAGTGGTCTCGAAGGTGCTTCATTCTTAAAAAATGTATGTCTTTGAAATTTGCTGTGCCTTGTCGAAGAGAGTTGACAAGCTCGTCACTGGAAGACTCTAAAAAAGAATGTAATATATATGAGGAGAGACAGCAAAGAATTATCTGTGGTTGCTAGTGCACTGTTTTGGCCAAAAATTGGTTTTGTAACCAAGTCATTTGTCATTTTGTTTTAGCTTGACTGAAATAGTACTAGGGGAAAAAAAGTTAATTTTAAAAAAAAAAGTTAATTATTAAAA
Source organism: Pholcus phalangioides (assembly GCF_987345545.1). Taxonomy (NCBI): domain Eukaryota; kingdom Metazoa; phylum Arthropoda; class Arachnida; order Araneae; family Pholcidae; genus Pholcus; species Pholcus phalangioides. Next base: position 50,013,852 of record NW_028301597.1, read on the forward strand.
AAATTTTTTTTTTTGCAAAAAACAAATTTTTTTAGGGATTTTTTTCAATTACGCTATGATTATGTTGTCTAAGGGGGTTACCCTCCCCCATCCTACTTTTTAGTCCTGCGTTTTCCTACTTTTTCTAATTTTTTGAGTGGGAGGCCTGTTAATTTCTTAAAATAATAATTTATTTACAACACGAAACATGATAAATTTACGGGAGCGACATGTTACTCGCTTGATGGTTTGGTCGCCTATCTCACTATTTTCCGCATGACAATAGGATGCCGTCTGCTTTACAAGTGCCGCCATCTGTGCGATAAAATACAAATCGAATCTCACCACATGAGTTTCCCCCCAGTGAAGGAACATGGTGAGAGAACGATAAATGAGATCCAAAATGAAAATGTGATACAAAAAATTGATCATAAGATGCAGAGTAATAGATGTGCAAACATAATACAATGATGCATAAAATGCAGAATAAAATGATGCAGAAAATCATGGGCAATAAATATACACTTAAAAATATACGATGCAAAATGTACAATTAAATGCAGAAAATTTAATAAGGCGTACAAGACATAACGGATGCACAATGTAAATGGATGCATGAAATACAAGATGCAAAAAAAACAATGTAATGTAGAATTATGGTGATGCAAAAAAAAAATTATGATTTGAAATTAAATGAATTTCGGTTATTAGCCTAGGATTGAATTTGACTTTTCTGCCAGACCTAGTGACATATGGTTGTACTGGCACAGTGTCATTTTTTTTTTTTCTTCGAGCTTGTTTTTGTGAAGTTCCATGCAGACATCGTTAAAGATAAATGCGGGTTTCACTCTGTCAAGTGAAACACGGGTCTTTCTCCCATTTACATTTGTAGTGATTTTTTTCTCATTACGAGAAATCACTTCATGAGGTCCAGTATATGGTTGTGTCAAAGGTGGTGTGATCTTGTCAATTCGAAGAAACACATGTGAGCATGTTTGCAGTTGAGGATGCACATAAATTTTGGATTGACCATGAGCTGATGTTTTGCATGGTTTGATACTATTCATACGCTCTCTGAGCTGTTGTATGTATGTGTATGTTGATGAGAGCTGACCTGGTGTATCCATGCAGAGATCTGCAGGTAATCTCAAAGATGTACCAAAAATTAACTCTGCACTATAGAGGCTTTGATATCCGGCTTGACGACTGCCCTGAGACCAAGTAAGATGGCTGGCAATGTGACGGTCCACTTTGGATTCTCATGTGCCTTCAATGAGCTTTTTAAGACACTGTGGAACCGTTCGACCATGCCATTGGCCTGTGGATGGTAAGCAGTGGTACGAATCCTACTAGTGCCAAGCAGGTTGATCAGTTCTCTGAAGAGTGATGATTCGAACTGCCGTCCTTGATCGGTTGTTATGGTTGATGGACATCCATAACGGCAAATCCAACCATCGAACAAGGCACAACAAACTGTGTCTGCTGTGATGTCTGCTATATGTATTACTTCTGGCCATCTGGTGTAGCGATCAATTACTGTTAAGCAGTATGTTTTTCCTTCTAAAGGAGGCAGAGGTCCTACCAGATCGATATGAATATGAGAAAATCTGGCATCAGGTGTTGCAAAGGTACCTAAAGGTGTTTTGGTATGCTTATGAACCTTTGAGCGTTGACACTCATTGCAACACTTTACCCGATCTTTGATGTTCCTTCTCATGTTAGGCCAAACGTATCTTGCAGATATTAGCTGAGTAGATGCTGTTACACCTGCATGAGCAAGATTGTGGAAATGATGGAAAATAGTCTTGCGGAAGCTGGCTGGAACAAATGGTCTTGGTGAGCCTGTAGACACATCACATATCAGTTCTGCTGCGATAAATGGACTTGGCATTGACTTGAAAGTCAGTGAACTAGAGTTGTCTTGCTGTAACTGTTTTAATTCAGGATCCTCTCGTTGAACAGTTGCAAAAAAGTCAAAATCCAGGAATGGTGATTTGGAAATCAAGTTGATTTCTATTCTTGAAAGAGCGTCAGCTACCACATTATCTGCACCTTTAGTATGACGAACATCAGTGCTGAATTGTGAGATGAAGTCAAGGTGTCACCATTGACGTAGGCTGCATTTATCAGGATTTTGCTTGAAGGCAAAGACGAGAGGTTTCTGATCCGTGAAAATTGTGAATTCATGGCCGTCTAGCATGTGTCGGAATCTTTTGACAGCAGTGTACATTGCTAACAGTTCTCGGTCGTAAGTGGAGAACTTCTGTTGACTCTTTGTCAGTTTCATGGACAGGAATGCAATCGGTTCCCATCCTTTTCCATTTGATTGCATTAGCGAACCACCGACTGCTAAATCACTGGCGTCGACCCAAAGACTTAGCTTGGCACCAGGAATTGGATGGTGAAGTAATGTTGCACCCGCTAAAGCTTACTTCGCATCGATGAATGCTTGCTCATCTGGATCAGTTCACTGAAGGATATCAGCTGGCTTGGTTGGAGTAGCTTTTTGGATTTCTTCTTGTTTTTTATTCCCTCCAAAAACTTGTGAGAGGTGTTAAGATGTGTGCAGCTCTGGGCAGAAAACGACGATAAAAGTTGAAGAGACCAAGAAAATGTCATAGTTGAGTGATGGTGTTTGGCTTATTAAAGTTCAGGATGCAATTAACACAATCTGTCAAAGGCTCGATGCCAGATCCAGAAACTTTGCAACCCAAAAATTCAATTGATGTTACACCAAGTACACATTTAGAGGGCTTGATTCTGAGGCCATATATTTGCAGACGTTCGAATAACAACCTTAGATGTTCGGTGTGCTCTTCTAGTGATTTCGAGGCTACCAGTATGTGATCAACAAAGGCATATACAAATGGAAGTGCACAAGTGACGTCGTCAATGAACCTTTGGAATGTGGCTGCAGCGTTGCAAAGGCCAAATTGCATTTGAGTGCTCTCGAATAACCCAAATGGTGTGATAATAGCACTTTTATGGACATCTTCCGGATGTATAGGGATCTGGTGATAGGTCCTGATGAGATCTATGTGAGAAAAGATTTTATTACCATGCAATTCAGATGTGAAGTACAGAACATTTGGAACACTGTACCGGTCCTTCACAGTCTGTGCATTTAAAGCTCGGTAATCACCAACTGGAGGCCATTTGTCACTGTCCTTTTTTGGGAGCAAGTGCAGAGGTGATGCGTAGCAGCTGTTAGATGGTCGTAAATGGCCAAGGTCAAGCATCTGCTGAAATTCTTGCTTCACGATTTTCAATCGATCAGGAGCCAGACGTCTTGATTTGGCATGCACAGTTGGACCAACAGTCTCGATATGATGCACGATAGAGTGTTTCACAGGTTGTCCTGGTTTGATGATGTCGGGAAACTGGCTGAGAAGGCTGTGATAGATGGTGTCACCTTCGATGATTTTGATTGTGTGAACTTCAGCAATGTGAAGATAACAGTCAGCATTGAGTTTTGTTGTCCTATCCAGTAAACATCGTCGTCGGAGATCCGGAACAAGATCAAAGTTGAAGAGAAAGTCTGCCCCAATGATGGGTGTGGAAACATTTGCCAGTAAGAAAGTCCAAGTGAAATTACGACGGAGATTGAAGTCTAATGTCATCCTCTTTTGACCATAAACACTAATGGATGAAGCATTAGCAGCAGAGAGCTTCATAGTGGTGTCGTTGTGATGGTGATGCTGGAAGGATGGAAACATCGGATCCAGTGTCAATCAGGAATAGAATTTTTGAATTTCTGTCCATGGCAAAAAGGCGACGAGGTGCCTGTGGCAAGGAGCATGTTGCAATTACTCCTCGCCCGACTCGTTTTTTTTAAACTTGCACAGTGACACATACTTTTTGCCGTTGTTGCCGAATTTGTTGTGATACCAGCAGAAGTTTTCCGGTCGTGGATGCGGACTGCGCGCACGTGAGGTACGTTGACGAGAGTTGCTACGCGAACGCAGGACGTTTTCCAACTCGCAGCGTAACTGAGCCACTTCGTCCCAAAGTTACGCGACGGAATCCGGCTGTTGTGGTTTCTCAACTGCGTTCACATGCTAAAGGTTCACTTCGTGAATTTTGTCAGCGAGTTGAGCAGCTTTCTCGAGAACGAGTGGAGTGACAGCAGTGAGAATGGACTGTGTTGATGCCGGTAGGTGCTGGAGAAAAAGCTCTATCAGCAATTCGTCAGAGACGGCATGTGTTTCTGCTCGCCGTCGCAATTTGCAGAAAATGTCGGATGGTTTCCGATCTCCCAATGACCCGCATGTTAAGAGCTTTCGAATTTGAGTAGACGACGACTCGCTCGACCGTTTAATCAGTTCCGATTTCAGCCTTTCGTACGGATCCGTTGTTGGCGGATTAACGAGAATGTCCCGGACAAGAGCTGCACTTTCCAGAGGCAGATGCGCAACAATATAGTTGTACTTTGTGACAGATTCGGTTATGGGTTTTGGAACAGAGAGAGCGAAAGTACTTTCATGCATTATGTACCACTACGCTGGATCATGGTGATTGAAAAGTAGTATCTCAACGGCACTTACTTCTGCCATGCTGAAAATGCAGGAAAAGTGATGTCCCGAAAAGTCGAGTTCCGGAAAGTGAAAGTTCACTCGCGAGAAACGCCCGTAGATTGCTTCGTGCCGCAATGAAGAAACTGGAACTTGTTTGAAGTCCGCGTGCACCATTCTTTGGGTATGGGGTTGCATGATTTGTATAAAATGAAGGATTTGGGATGATTAATTAATTTCTTAAAATAATAATTTATTTACAACAGAAACATGATAAATCTACGGGAGCGACATGTTACTCCCTTGATGGTTTGGTCGCCTACCTCGCGATTTTCCGCATGACAATAGGATGGCGTCGGCTTTACAAGTGCCGCTATCTGTGAGATAAAATACAAATCGAATCTCACCACAAACGCTTTATTTTTGGAGCTTAGTGGTCTAGCACGCTCTCTCTCATCAGGGATGTGAGAAGATGTGAGATCGATCCCCAGCAGAGGCAGTTGAATTTTCTTTAATGAATTCATCTTCGCATCAACAAAGGTCTCAAAACAGTACTTGCTAGAGTTGTGAATAAACATGTGATGCAGTCATACTTTGGATTCCAAGTAATTTTGGTTACGAGTGCTTGATAAATGAAGCAAAAAAAATTTAAGGAATTTTGCTAATTTAGCAAATTATCAATGAACATCTCATTAAGATGAGCAAAAATTTTAAAAAAATTTAAACATTTATTAATTTTGCTTTTTTCTCCCCTTTTAGATCCAAGTTAAAGCAAGATAATGCAAGTGACTGTGAAAACTTTAGATTCACAGAATAACACTTTCGATGTTCCTGAAGAAGTAAGTTTTAAAGAAAATTGTTTCACTTATTTTAAAACATGTAAAGAACAAAGCTTGACAAATCCCAGGTACTAGGTTGCCATGGTGACTAGAAAATTTGTATCGTCACTTAAAACCTTCTATATTTATGATCTGTAAATTGGAATCTAAGGATGAGACACAATTTCCTAGTTTCATTCCAGTACGTCTTATAATCGTTTTAACCTTTCATGATCTGTTAACACTGGTATTTCATTGTTACAACGACCCCTCATAACAATAGGAATTCTCCATGATAGAATTTTGCTTCTTAGCAGAATTTGTAAGTTTTTTTTTTTTTTTTTAACTGAGCACAACTCAGGTCTATCGCCATAGGCAATTTACTACCTAGTGAGTTGTGCCGGAATTGTAAGTGTGTGTACCTAACAGTCTGAGTGCGTATCTAGTGTTGTGTATGATTTTTCAGTGCTGCCATCTATATCTCAGAAGTGAAGTGAGTGATGTGTAGTGACTGAATATTTGTACTGTTTGTAGGCCTGTTGCTCTCTGTGGCAAGACTTTTTAACGGGGAGATCGGCTCGCATTTGCGCCTCGAAGTTGGGAACCACAGAAAACCAACTTCACCCGACCACCACTGTGGCGACGGTGGGGCTCGAACCCTGGTCCCCGTGATGCGAGTCCGTCACTATGACCACTCAACCACCACAGAGGCTGAATTCGTAAGCTGTACAAAAACTGGAAAGGGGGAAACTTCCAGAGGGCAGGCCTTCCTCAATGCGGAGGAGGTGCTATAAAGTATAAACCAGGGGTGGCCAAACCGCAGCATGCGTGTCACAATTGTCACGCCACGATATGAGGCGTGACACTCGAGCACTTTTCAAAAATTAGTGAAATTCTATTCCCTTTTTTTGAATGAAGAAATATAAAAATATGAATGTAAATTCGAAAGTTGATGTTGGCGCCTAATTTTTTCATGTGTGGTAACTGAATTGAGGCTTGGGGACAGCACAAAATTATTGGTAATTATGTCAACGTATCTTCTAGCATGGGAAAGGTTCCCGAGGTCTCAGGCAAGTAAAAAAAAAAAAAAAAAAAAATTCATATTTTGGACCCGTTTTGTTGGGAAAAATGTTTGGTCGCCTTAAAATTTTGCTGGTGCCTAATTTTTTTCAAATATATTTTTTGACTTGTCAAACCCTGGCATATGGTAAAAATCTATCATGGTATGTATTGAGTGAAGCACCCTATTGTCTTCGCAGATGACAGATTCCATCCTTGATAAAAAAAATTAAAAATTATTGCATTTAAACCAATCTTCGTCCACACTGTCGTGTACTACCATTGATCACTGGGTGAATGCTGAAACCTTTATTGACATATAGGAGTCTGAATGACTTTGACATCAAAAATTGCATATCAAATTTCTCATCAGAATCAACCCTAATCATCAAACATGCCTCGAATTAGCCTCATTTGAATACTTCTAATAGAATATGAAGTGATTACACTTGATATATTTTCATTCTTTTATTAGATTTTGATATCAAGACCCATCTTTCTTCTAGGGAAAATTCAATTGTGTGTTTGTATGAAATTTGAAATGTATACAGAGTGCATAGCTAACACTTCATACCACATTTTGCTGGCAAACAGTTGATCTTAGAGGCATACTTCCAATCAAAAAAGTGAGGGTAAACATGTTTTTCACCCTCGTTTATCTTGTTTTCCAAACTTCTCTCCATTTATTTAATTGAAATATCTTGAGATATTGCACTTAGAAACATTGTATTTTTTCTCCCCTCAGTAGAGACAGGTGAACAACTTTCTAATTGAGCTTCGGAGCACAGGGTGTCCATATGAAAAATTTTTATTTTAATAACCATACAACCCTTTGCAACACGAATGATGTATCTGAGTTTGGATTACTTTTTTTCCAATTGGAAGTATCCCTCTGGGATCATTGGTTCGACAGTAATTTTTTTTCGCAGCGAGAAGTTAGCTATGCACCTTGTATAGGTGTATCTTTTTGGATGCCTTTGGAATTTTTGTTTCATTCTGTATGAAACAATTTCCACAAAAGGCGAATAGTAATGTGTTAATTGACTTGAAGTCAAATAACTGTTCCCGAGGGTTTTAGGAGAGACTTCGGAGTTCAGAAGTTTTTCAAAGGTGCCTCAGGACATTTTAATGTAGCCCTGTAATTTTTTTTCAATTTTTTTTCAGTTTAATTAAAGAAGTACATTTACTTCTTTAATTAAACTTCTTACACTAACTTGTAAATCTAACATTTTTGTTAAATAAGTTCATGTTTGATGTGTATGAACTTAATTAAATTTTTTAGGTATACAGCTATTTTTATCCTTCAATTTGATAATTCTGATTCGTTAAAGATGTGTAGATTGGTTAGAGAAGTATATTCTGTAAAAGGACTACTATTCTAAATAAATTTTTAATCTGTTATTCAAAAAAGTTTAATAGATTAATTACATTTTAATCAAATATTTTTGCAACTAAATAATAGATGCTATAAAAATATAATTTATTCATTTCACTCATGTATTCGGTAGATGTACACAAATATCGGAATAGGTTAAAAAATTGAGCATACCCACTTCAAGCAATTTAATATGCTGAAAATAATTACCCAAACCTGTAATTTCTTTACTTAGATCTTTTAGTTTTTTTTTAATCGGAATCGGTTATTTTTGGTTATTATCCAATAATTTTGGAACTACTTTTGATATTATACTGTTGCTTGTTTTCCTAGAAACTCCTCTCGCAAAGTACTTGTGTGGAGATGAGATGATGCTTCCAAGAATGCTAAAAACTACTATTCATAATGGAGACAATAAATTTTGGTCGTCTTTTAAAACTCGTTCGATATAGAATTTTCAAATCAACATCAACACTCCCATCAAACTCGATTTTAAACTGAAATCATCAGTTTTCATTGAATCTAGTTTTATCAAAATATTGATTCAAATATTTTTAAATATAGACGGCTTTTATATAAAAGGAACCAAGTGCCATTTTTTACATTTTTGAGATATGCAAACATCTAAACTATTGATAGAGGTGGGATTTTTTATGTAAATAGAACCAAATGACTTATAGGCTGTGATGCCGTCTGTGTGAACTTGAACCAACTACCAAACTGAAAAGATAACTGAATCAAAGATATATTTAAATACCTTTTTCTCAGTTTTGATTTAATGGTGCTTGGTTCCTTTTATATAAAAGCTGTCCATATGGTCACTTATCCCAGATGTTCTGTATTGAACATGATTTTTATGACATCTAATCGGTTTTTCAAAAAAATTGAGTTAATTCACAAACTTTTATTAAAAATTTTAATCAAATTGATTGAGTTACTTAGCTCAATTAAAATTTTTAACTGCTATTAACAATTGATCAATTAACTAATCAGATTAATCGGACCAGCCCTATTTGTAATTTATATTATAATATTCTTTATAAATAATTGAGAATATTCTCATCGAGGGGCACGGTAGCTCAGGTAGATAAGATACTTGCCTGAAGTACCAGAGGATGTTTGAAAGTGTCACGAGTTTGATACCTGGTTTGTCCATGTCAGAAAACTTTCCTGACACGAGTACAACAAAAGCGGCAACATTACCACGGAAAAAATTGCTACTGCTGGGAGTCCCCGATCGAGGGGTCAGCACACCAACCTCTTGATGGATATAAAAAACAAGCCTGCCTTTCGGAATTGGCAATAAATTGTAGGTCCCGGTCTAATTAGCCCTTGTGTGCAGAAAATGACTGTGGTGCGACAGAAATTATCAATGATGAATATTCTCATCGAGTACAATAGGTGAGAATATTCTCTAGTTATTTTTATAGATGTAAAAATCTTGGTAACAATCTTTTTAAAGATACCTAAGAATATTGAAGTTACAATAAATAACTTCACCTTATTTTTACTATAATATGTTATTCTATGAATAATTAAAATATATATATTAGCAAATAATGGTAAATTGATTATATTTGCTTTTGGGAAAGAAGGGAAGCTGTATTTTGTTATTTTCCTGCAAACAAATGTAACTATACAAAAATATCCCCATTCTCAGAGGATACAGAACTATTCAAAATGACTAATTATTCACAATAGCTTGAAAATGAATAGAGTAAAGGAAAGGCAACCACAGAAAGGCAAATGGTGAGAAAAACCTTGGATCTTTGGCATGTTTGTACATAATAAATTAGCTAACTTGGTACCTCAAAGTGCCGCTATGGTGGTCGAGTGGTCATAGTGACGGACTCGCTTCGCGAGAACCTGGGTTCGAATCCCACCGTCGCCAGTGGTGGTCGGCTGAAGTTGGTTTTCTGTGGTTCCCAACTTCAAGGTGCAAATGCGAGCCGATCTCTTTTTTAAAAAGTCTCACCACAGAGAGCGACAGACCTACAAACAGTACAAATGTAATTCAATCATAACACATCACTCACTTCCTTTCTGAAATATTGTTTGCAGCACTGAAAAATCAAACACAACACTACATATGCACTAAGACTGTTAGGTACACAGCTCTCCGAGACCGTCCATCCCTTTGGGAAAGAGCGCAAACCATCCCAAGATGGTCTCTCTGGGCGGTCATCGGTCATGTCTGTCACCTCAAAGTACCATCAGTAGATAAGAGGTTAAGCAAAGACGTGCATGAAATGAAATTTATTCACCCTTTGGGGGAATTCTTGTAAAACTACCCAAATACCCAGAAAAATTGGACTTTCTGGAAAGACAAATGCTATAAAAACTCTGCAAAAAATATTGATGCTGTTATGTGGTAGAAAAGAATATGAATGAGTTTGACAGAGATTACATTCTAAAATTGCAAGAGTTTTCAGAACCTCATACATACAGTATAAAGGAATTGCCAATAGAAAGAAGAAAATTAAAGTTATATTAAACTTTAAAGCAATAAAATGAAAATGACGTGTATGAATCGAACAACTTGCAAAGAAATGTGAGTAATAAAAAATTTGAGTGTGTTGATTGAGTTTATTGAAGTAAATGACACAGTTCTCTATCTTTTTTAGAATGGAAGTGATCATAAGAATGGCTCTTCTTTGTCAATCAACTTTTTTTTTTATTTTTGTGTTTTGACTTATTTCTGAAAATTTACTTAATTTTAAAAAGGAATTTTTTTAATCTTCAAAGGTTTCCGAAATTCTTTATAACAAAAACTAAGACAAAAGAATATTCTCTATTATTTTATTCTCTAATTTTTACATCCAGGAGAATGTTCTCACGTCACATCTCTATGATTGGTGGTTTTTTTTTTTCATTTATATGATATGTCTGCTATAAGAATTAGGTTAAATTTTTAGAGAAGTTGGTAAAGAATATTACTTCAGTTTTTGTTCCCATGCGTTTTTTTAAGTATTTTAATTATCAGTATGCAATATATATATATAGAGAGAGAGAGAAAGATGTCCTCTACACCAGTGGTTCTCAACCTTTGGAAGAGCCGGTCATAAACATGACTAATGGGGAAAAATATAATGAATCATTCACAGCCTGATTTGACTGATGTTGCGGCCAGGCAGTTGAGAAACATTGCTCTACACTTATTAATACAAGATATATGGAAAACTGGCCACGTGGAGATTCTGATTTTTTGGAAAGAAAAATTCATCTCTACCTGCAAAGGAATTCCAACCCCAGTCTCCCATATGCCAGACGAATGCTCTACCACTAAGCTATAAAAACAGATAGAATATTCCCGTTTAGAGCTTATTTGTTTTCATACTTTAGTGGTAGAGTACTTTCCCAGCATACGGGAGACCAGGGTTCTAGACCAGTGTAGGCCGAGATGAATTTTTCTTTTCAAAAAATCAGCATCTTTACATATAGCCAGTTTTTTGTACTTCTTAATTATCAATAGTAATGCCAATTGCCAGTAATTGTGTCACAGTGCCCGAGTGGCATGGTGGTATGATGCTCGTCTACCATTGTGAAGGTTGTTGTCAGGGTCCCAGGTTTGAACCCAAGGGAGGATATAGATAAGATATTTTCCCTAACGAACTCGAGGCAATCACTGATAGACAGCGCCTTCGCTTCCAACCCATCTCACTAATGGCAGTAAATTACAATATAGCGATATGGCCAGAGTTAGTGTTTGGTGAAGTAGTAATTGTGTCATGCTGAAAGAAAAGTAATAAATATTAATGGATGTGTATATTTTAAATGTTTGGAAGGTAAAAAAAAAATTTATTTCCTGGTCATTTTATGAAAATATATGTTTCATGTTGTAGATATTGCATCGTCTATTTTATTTTTCCCTTATAGAGTACAGTCAAAGAATTTAAAGTGCAGATTGCTCCAAAAGTGGTAAATAGAATGCTTATACATATAGTATATTGATTTATTTCAATTTTACATATTGAATTGGTTTTTTTTTTAATTGCTCAAGTACAATTTATCGCAATAAACTTGTTTTGAACCATGCTCACAAAAGAATAAAAACGTCATATATATTGTGAAATAAGTGTTGAAATCTACATAACAGAACCAAAGATAATTGTATAAACAATATACATTCATAATTATCAATTATAGTTATTTGACTTGTTCCCCGGTATAGATTTTTGAACTATTTGTATTGGGAAAAAAAAAATAGAATTCAGTGATACAATTAAACATTTTGTAACCAGTTTTGTGTAAAACATATAGTGAAAACAATTCTCTCAGTCCACTTTGATCACCTATCTACTATGGGAGCAGTATAAGTAATACTATGGAAGAGTAGATAAACTTTACCCAAGAATATTAAAAAGTCACCCACCCGTAACGCAAATACACAAAAAATACAAAAACTTATAATGCATTTCGACACACAATGGATGTCTTCAGAGGAAAAAATATTTAACCTTATGCAAAAGAGAGGGGGTCGGAAAATCTGCTACAATATCTGGCCGTTTGCTACATTTTGTTATAAAACACCAAAATTCTTCAATTCTGCGTCATCTTGTGCCAAAAACAAAATTTTCTATTAAAAAACTTTGAAGTTGCATCACAATAGAAGCTAACTTTTCGATAACATTTGTCCTCCCCGTAATTTGATTTCTTGGGGCCAAACACAAATAGAATTATTTTTAGGACCCCATCTCCAGGATTTAGCATTCAGGCTTCTGACAATGTATAAAATAGGAGCAGACTATGCAAATTGCCGCTCATCTGCAAGAATGATGGAAAAAAACATTCAATCACTTTTTCCAGCTTTTTTTTTACGAAAAAAAAGTTTATTACTTTTATTTATGCATTCCTTACATTAATTATTTTTTAAATTACATCAATTTTCCATGACTGACTGTATTTGACGAAACATTCATGCACCCTGTAACAGAATGGAAAAGTTCACGAAAGAACATATTATTACACTGGAAAAACAGTAATGAGGAATCTGTCTTCACCATCAGGAATTGTGACGCAAAAGCTGTCGATAAATTCAAGGTGTGTACGATCATGGAAAAGTGACGAAATGAGAAAAGGGTTAGGAAATAAATGAAAAATAGGAAGTGAAAACAGATGTACTCTGGTTGAATTTTTTGTGAAAATAGAATCATTTTCTGTTAAATTTCTAAGTTTAATCGTAGAACAATTTCTATAGTTTTTAATTTCTTAAGTTAAAAATAATTTAAGTCTATCGCGGTTTTTTTTTTTTAATTGCATTGTTGTGCAATGAGCCTTCAGCTGACTGGAAATGTTTTTCTGTAAAAATTCCCATGATAGTGTTTTCTACACTTTCCGTAAATTCTTCCTGATTTTTCTGCAGTGACAATGATGGTTCGGAGGCGTAGGTTACAAGTTTCTGCAAATTTCGCCTTGGGGCTTCCTTGTATATAAGTACAAGGAAGCCCCTACTAATAGTACTCCGTACTATGGTCGCATCCACTAATCATCCTTTCTACAGATGTAGAAATTGAATTTGGAACAGTCAGGACTGTGCTCTGACAAGGGTTATAAATGATTTGTTGCAGGAATAATTTTTGTCTTCCCCCCCCCCCCCCAAGGAATTGGGGGGGGGGGGGTCACAGTTTATTATGTGACCAAATATTATTTGATGTAAGCCAAATTTTTTTTCTTGAATTTTTTTTATTTGTTTTTTTCTGATAAATTTTTTTTATAAAGATGTTTCGAACATTAATAAACCTTGTTTAAATTTCTTCAAGTTAAATTTTTGGTTAAAATTTCTCATAAATGGTTGTCGAATCTGAATTTCTTAAGTATTGTCTCGAACTCATTATGCAATTAAGTTCACCAAAATATGCATATTAAATTAAAATGCTGACACAATGTTTATATAATAAAGTGTGCTAGTGTTTTTTTAATTATTTTGACTCATAGAATTCATTGTTTTGTTTAGGGAATTGATGCTGACAAACAAAGACTTATATTTTGTGGAAGAGTTTTGCAGGATGACAAGAAGCTGACTGAATATGGTAAGCATTTTTATAGTTATCAATAGTTTAATGAGGTGAGTTAATGTTCGAGTTTAAAACATGAGCTCTGATTAACATTATAAATATAATGATTTCTTCAAATTATTGCAAGACGTTACCGTAATGCGTGGAGAGAAATTGAACAAACTGATTCATTTTAACAATGTCAGCATTTAATACCACTAAACCATAAATGCAACTCATAAACATTTCTTTGGGAAATTACAAATTTATGTATGCTTGAAAGTGTTATGTGAGTGTGGGCCTCCTCGCACATGGGGTTGTACGATGGTGTGAGCACTCGGATTTAACTTGTATTTTTAAAAGAAATGTTCCCTGATGCAGTACAGCCCCTAATCTCCCTCAACTGGAATGCTTTTATTATAAATATAGGTCACACACATGCGTGCATAGGGAGGATATAGTGAAAACTCCATAGCTCCTCCAAGATAAAGTTATATTTTTCTCTCGGTACAGTAACATAGCCTGCTGTTATCAAAATAAAGCTTCATCTTATAGAACTATCGCTCGCAGAAAATAATGGATATTTACTACATGAATTTGACTTACCTCTAGGTAATCACTCGCTCATCAGGGCTCATACATTCCTTAAATTGTGATGTCTCTAATGCAGGTATGTCAGAAGTTAATTTATTACACAGCCCAGGGCTTCGTGAAAATGAAAACTTGGTCAAATATTCAAGAGTGGGTATATGAATTTGTAGATAGGTTTCTAGTTAAAGGGGGGGGAGGTCAGAAAAATCAATTTGCCCAGGGTCCACAATGCTCTTAAGATGGCTCTGCGCCGAAACAAATAGTCTACAGCAGCATTTCTCAACTTATGGTCGGCGGTGACAATAGCATAGGTGGTCCGTTGGCAGACTTGATCAAATTATTCGCCCGTTGTAATTGATATCAGTAATATCCATACAGGTTCAAATAAAATCATACCTTCATACTTAGGTTCACCATACATCATCAAAGAGAATGCAGAAAATTGTGATCTTAAATATGGGATAGCATTAAATATTTTGCCGGAAAGTGCAATTTATTCTTTTAAATGTGATTTGCTGATTACTGCTAAAATTACTGAATTGTGTGGGAATAAAGGACTGCTACAAATTGCAGTTAACAAAAATGTACAGTATTTCACGAAAAAAATATTCAAATGATCATATTCAATAGTGGTATTTCATTTTAAAAAATATGGGAAATTGCCAGATGTCATCAAAATTATGGAAGAAAACCTTAAACCTTACAAATAATGTGAGATGAATATAATTTTTGCCATAATTATAATTTAATTTGTACTTTTTGAAAACGCTGCATATTATGACTTTAGTAATTATTGCAAATTAAAATAAGTAGTTATCATTGAAAAAAACAGGACAAATGTTTAAAAAATATGTCTCCTTTAATACGGGATTCGAGTGGTCTGTCATATTTCAGACAGGTTGGGAAACATTGGTCTACAGTGAATAGTCTATCTTTTTAATATATGGATGTACCTATGATTTCTTTCTACTTCGTTTTTTATAGGGAAGATAATAGTGTAGGATAACAGTTATTGATAGTTTAACTTAATTGCTGTTATAGAATCATTATTTGATTATATTTTTTTTTACATCCCAGTTTATGAGGTATAGGAAAATAAGAAGGTAAACATTGTGTTGTTTTTACTCATTTTCCTGAGCTTTGAGATTTTTTTAGTAGCATTGTGTGAGGGAGAAAGGGCATCTCACGAATCTCAAGTTGAAGCTACTCGGGTTCGATTTGATTATCCCAGTGTGAGGAGGCCCTTAATGTGTATCCCCAACATATTTATGATGTCAGTTATGTATATTTCTTATTTGAGCACATAAACAGCTGTACATTCATCTAAATAAAAAGAAATAAGACATACAGCTGCATGTACACAATTTATACATACCATGTTTTTTTGGCATCATCACTTATGATCAGCTCAGTTCAGATCATTATAATTCTGATGCGTTTAATTTTATTTTCCCATGAATGCATCTTCAGGACTAAAATTTTATGTAAGAACTATAAAATGCCAATTTATTGGTACTTTTATGAACAGTTGCTTGAGACAAGTTATATGTATTTATCTGAAGTGTGCACATGCACACCACACTGTAATCAAATAAAAATTCATAATTAAAAAAATTTTCGATTTAAAGTGTAAATGCTGACTAAAAATATAATTAGCTCTAACATCTAGAAATTAGTTGTAAAAATACATGTGTAATTTACAGATGTAGATGGAAAAGTCATCCATTTGGTTCAGAGGCCACCACCTCAGTCTCAATCTGCTCAGGGTAACAGTTCATCGAGTGCTACTTCGAATGCTGCTGGTGGTTCCCTGCCAACTGGAACAACTAGACAGGCTACATTGAGAGATGGCAGTAGTTTTCTGCTTGGAGCTTTTAGCATCCCACAAGATGTCATAGATCCTGCCCATGTTCAGGTATTTACTGTACCCTCTTTTCTCTAATTCAATTATTGATTTTTGTCAATTATATATTTTTTTTCTTTATTTACTCATTTGAATATAATAAAATTAAAGCATTCTTTGTGTAAAATAGTTTTTTCTACTCTAAGAGAAAGAAAATTTCCTGAATTTATTGTTTATTCTGGCACTTCTTCTCAAGCATCTTTATCGAATCAGAAAATTTTGTCATTTTTCGACTCTGATTTACCAATGAAGTATAGAAAACTTTAGGTGTCAATACCAATTTTGTAGTCGCCATGGTGACCGGTCACCTGGGATTTGTCATGCCCTGACCTGGATATGTCTTAAGCTTTGCATATGATTTAATATAAATTTTTTTGTTTGTATGTGACATATAGCATAAACCTCCATGCAAAAATGCTGCTAGACATTGGTTGAAAACCACTGATTTGAAGCATGAAAAAAGCTGATCTGAGTGCTGTTCATTTTGCACCATACAATTACATTAGGCTTTATTACTGTTCATTTGATTTTTCAATGAACTGATTGAATAGGTGTCACATTATTCAGTGAAAAAATTCTTTTTCTAGAATATTGTGCAAGATGTTGTCTCTGGTATGGGAGAATGGGGAAGAAATGCTACAGTCATGTCACAGACCTCTGTGAGTAAAACAAAAAAATCATTCATTTCTTAATCATTTTATGAATGATAATGTGTTCAAGGTTTCTCAGAAAACATATCTAGTAGCTCTTCGAAGCTTCTTAATTCTAACTACTTTCACAGTAAAGTTTAACTTGGTAAAAATCTTTATTATGTTTATTTTTAAATTAAACCACATATTTTTACTAGGAATTACTTTACATTTCTTACTTTGCTTTTTTTTTATAATGTATTCTGAAAGCAATAAAGAATGTTGCTTTTTGAATTTATCTGAACTACACAGAATAAACAACCTCATTTTTAAAAAGTTAGATTCTGTTAAACAAATATTCCAATAATTATGTGTTAATTTTTTGAAATGTTAAATTTTTTAATGCATAAATCAATTTGTTCATCTTTTTTTCATGCAATGAATTACTCCCCTCTTGATGATTAAAACTTTGTTGTATTGCCATTATGACAATTTATTTCAATTTTACACCTGGAGAGACAAAGCACTTCATAATATGTAGCAGGGGAAGTCTAACAGAATGCATTTGTATCTGAGGTGTTTGCTTAGTAGATACTACATCATTGATAAATTGACTATGTCTTAGCTCACAAATTTTTCAGCTGAAAGATTTTTTTTTTGCAGTTTCTCAGCCTTGTCTAATCAATGTTTTAGTTGATATAGATACACTTAACACAGCTGTGTTGTAAATTAAATTTTCATGCCTGCCATCATCAGACTTGCTGTCACTTTAGTTTAATTCATTTATGTCCACCTCAGAACCATTTCTAATGTGTTTTTATGTAATTTCTCTAGAAACCTATAGAAATCATGTCTTGGCCAACAAATTTTAATTTGGAACGAATTAGTTTTGTTAGCCAAAATAAATAAATATATATATATATATATCACTTCTAGATTGACAATGAATGAATACAACATTTTTTTTCAAATTAATGTATTTTTCTGATAGTGATAACTTTTATAACATGAGAGCTTGTGTATATTTTCTTCTCAGAATTAAATTTCTGAAAGAAAAACTATTTAACCACAGTTGTGCAATCACTGGATGTGGTGTAAAGCAATAAATACGTGGTAAATATTTTCTTGATAAAGCTCTGACATTATCTTTAAAATTGATTCCTTGGTGATTGCATTTATTTTTTCTTTAGGATGATGGTTCTTCTGTAAATGTCCACATAGATCTTGGTCACGTGCCTCTACAAAGTGAAGCACAGCTGCGCATAAACCAAATAAGAACCATGCTCAACCATGCTAACAACATAATTCAATCTCTTGATGTGAGTGCATTTTTGATTCTTAAATTTTCTTTTTAGAAAAATTTAAATGTTGAACATATGAGGGGAAATTTACGTTTCAAGCTGCATTAGTTCTGTTTGTGTGTGACCTAGTCTATAAATAAATTGTTTTTATAAATTCTGTTGTTTTTTTTTTATCAGTTTCCTTAATTTTAAAGTTAGTAAATATCCTTGAAAATTTTTTTTTTTTCAGTTATACAATTTAGACCTAAACTCTCAACCATTTTATTCATATACGTATGTGTATATATGGCTTATGGATAATGCTTTGGATATTGGTTTATATGATAAAATCATGCACTGCATAGCTTACATGATGAAATAACGAATCTTTAGTTTTTTCTTGTTCAAGTTCAGTTTAGGTGCATAAGTCAGTATTGGCTTATTGATTTTATGATTACTTTTCTCTTCTTAATGATGTTTAGAATGCAGCTAGTGGTCGAAGTGAGAATTCTTCTGAAGCAGACCAAAGAGCAAATGTGGACTCTGAAAGAAATGAAACCAGGGTAGATGGACAAGACACGACTGATGACATGAATGGTCGCCCGGAAAATGTGCTGCATATTGGGCAGCATGTGTCAGGTGGACCCCATGACATACCCATGTTTTCCCAGTTCTCTGATACTTCAACAAGCAACAATAGCTCCACTCCTGCAACAGCTTCTGCATCGAGCACAACTAGGGACTCAACTGCCAGGGTCAGTAACATGCTTACATTAGTTATTTACCACAAGCTTTTTCTTTTCATTTCTATCAAACTCGTAGTTAACCCTTTAAGTGCCATTGATGACATATCTCGCCCTCTTTAAAAGCCTCTTATTTCCACATTAAAAACTCTAGATACTTTGTAAAGGTGATTTCTCGATGGAACAGTTTTTCCTATACTCCCTTTGGTTCACACTTGCGAAAAATCAATAATTCCTACTTTTTAAAAAAAAATTGTGTTTTGAAAATGGTTTAGTGATTTCCCTGCTGTGCACTTAAAGGATTAACAAATCAACAGATGGTTTTATTTGTGAAATCAAGTAAATTGTTAAACCCAAATTAAACAAGATCACCATTAAGAAGAGAATTCAAAAAGATTTCAAGATAGAAAAATTCTACTATCAAACTGTTTTATATTCCTTTTGGAATAGTTTTCATAAGAATCTATGCATTTTCTCATTCAGTCAATTCATGGTTCGAAGTGCACAGGTTACCTGTTGTTTTTTTAACTATGCATAACATTTTTTTTTCCTTGTTATTGCTTGCATCTGAACATGAAAATTTGGTTCCTCGTATTATTAATGTAAGTGAATTAAACGTCACTAGCAGTCACAAAATTCAAACTGAAAGTTTAACATGCTGGCATCATTGTAAGCTAATGCATTGTTGTAGTGAAGAAGCCTGCCTGGATTCCACTCTTGGGACACTTTTCTGCCCAATTTTTCAAAATCTCTTCAAAGCTAACTGCATACCTATCAGCTGCTAGTGTTACTTAGGTTTTTTTCAGAGATACCCTTGCTGTGTGGTAGACTTTACAAAAGAAAAAAACCCCTCCACATAAATCTGAGCTGTCTCTAACCTTCATGTGCCTCTAGGTGCATGTGATTTTCCAGGGAATTTCATGCATAAGTTTTTAAATCCATTGCTAAATACAACCACTTCATTAACTAACATAGTTGTTTTACCATTGTTATATACATACCATTGTTTCCACTACCTTATTTTCTTTCCAGTACGGCTTGTTTCCTTCACTTTTGTAAGAGACTTCTCATCTTTAAAGTTTTCCATTACAGATTGCTGTTTAGTGTCTCATACATGAAAATCTGAGTTTCATCTAGGGCCGCCTTGCACATTTTTCAGATGAAGACTGTGATGGAGAATAGTTGCAACAATTTCTGAACAATTGTTCAGTGATGAGTTATCTGCAGATATTAACATAATCTTTCCTTACCATCTTCAGAGCTTGAATGTGTGTATCTGTTTATGTCAAAGTTCTTCCAAAACAAGGGCCTTTCAAGAAAATTCTGCATACCAGTAGAAAACTGCTGATAGAATCTTCAGTCCAGAAAAGTCTAGGATAAACTTTCACAGTATTCCTGAGATTTGTTTTGTTTTAATCGTAAAATGATAGTTATGGGGTGGAGGGGGAGAGTCAACAAAATTCATCAAGTTTTTAATGCTACTGTAACAATGTTTACATGATTTTATCAGCTAGGCAGTTCTGATAACGAATGCTTCACTGTAATTGTGTTGAACAGACATTGTCAGCCATGCATGTTATTTTTTTAGTTCTGTAATTTTATATTAACTTCAATATTTCTTTACAGGCTGTTCCATTTTCGTTTTCACCACTCACAGCAATTCCTATTTCTCAGTCCACAACTTCAAATGCCAATTCTACCTTTGGAGAAGGTCTTGCACAAGCGGCAAGAGCAGCTGTAGCAGCAGCTGTTGCTGCAGCATCTACAGCTGCGGCACGTGCTGGAGCACCTTCATCTGTGAGTGTACGCCATAGTGTAGCTGTACGTGCTGTAGATCGAGATAGAGGTAATATTTATTGTTTTAGTAAACATTTTATATTCAAATCATTGTTACGCATATAGATATTAAATAATCTTGCTCAATTTTCATGTTTATGCCAAAACATCAGTTATTGACTATGGTTTTAAATTACTTTTTTAATCTTTGTTATACCAATTTTGTGTATTGTGATGCTTAATTTCATTTATAATGGATTGATATTGTACCTTTCATTTTGAAAATTGTCACCCACCAAAAGTCATTTTTAGGATTTGTGTTCTTTCTGTTGATTTTTTTTTTCACATTTGTAACAAACATTAATTTTTTTTGTTGGGGGGGGGGGATTGCTATATCTCCTTTAACTTGATACGTGTCGAGAATTTTATTTAAATTTGTATTTTATTAGAAAGGTTCTTAGCAAAGGCTATATTAGGATTCAGAAGTAAAAAAATCCACTCGTTTTAAATAGCACTAGTGGGGGATCACATAAAATTATTCATGAAAAGATACCTATGAAAGACACTAGTTTTCTTAGTATGACCAAAAGCTAACATTTAAAAATCCTTGCCATTGTAGTTCAACTTTCAATGAATTAATTATATTCATTAAGTCATAAGAAGCCGCTGTGGTGGTCGAGTGGTTATAGTGACGGACTCGCGATGCGAGGATCCGGGTTCGAACCCCACAGTGGTGGTCGGCTGAAGTTGGTTTTCTGTGGTTCCCAACTTCAAGGCGCAAATGCGAGCCGATCTCCCCGTTAAAAAGTCTCGCCACAGAGAGCAACAGTCCTACAACGATAAATCATTCAATCATAACACTTCACTCATAGTTAGAAAAACTGGTGGCAGATGGCAGCACTACACATAACAAGCATTACAGAGAAACAAAAAAAACTTCACGTCAGGTTCCACTACACGTACACGCACATTCCCGCATGTACCGATTCGTTGGGGGTTCCACGGGGGGGGGGGGGGTGTGGGCGGGGTGCATGGGTGGTGTAGCAGTAGTAGGTAGGGCCTCCAAAAAATGGCTCGGGGATCCATGATGTTCTCAAGTCAGCCACCTCGTTGGGCAATTTGCCTGTTGTGGCGTTGTATTTGTATTTGTATAAGAATTGTAAATAATACAGTGAAACCTGTCTATATGGAATCAAAAGATAGTCCACACGCATTCAATGGTTAGTGCTTTGATGTGCAGTAGGGTGGGTCAAAAAAAATTTTTTTTTTTTTCAAATCTCTATGCAATGAATGCCCGAACTGTACCACCAATCTTATACCAACTTATCCTGTTACCGAGATTGTAACATATCACCCCTAAGGGCTAGTATATTCCATTAACCTTAACACAAAGTGGACTTCCAGGAGAAGACCTGACCGAGTCACTGGATTTGTGTTCATATAATTTTTATTTATGTTAACCCTACAGTGCATACTATTGCCAATTAGCACCATCTACTTTAAATGTGTCTTTTCCCATTGCCAATTGGCAACTTCGTGTTTGAGGCATTCATTATTCCCTTTTTTAATTTCCTTTCAAAAACCATTCATAGGTGGCAGTAAAACTCCTCAATTAAAAAAAGAAATGTAAATTCTGTCACCTGTCAAAAAAGAAAATCACTGTAGCATCAAAATGACTTATTTGCATTTCTTTTTTTTTACTTTGAAGTTTGCAATCCAATTTTTTTTTCATTCTATAGTTTGAATAATAAAGAAGGTAGTTATATATTTGAAAAGTAATACTTCAATACTTTAATTTTATATGTGATTTTACATCCTCTGTACGACCCTGTATTAGGTGTATAATTCGGAATAGATTTTTTAAAATATTTTTCCAGGCTTTCTAAAGACTTCAATAATTATGGAAAAAAATATCAGCTCAAAAGAAAAAAACAGGCATTGTTAGGGTTAATATCGCGATATTTTACTGTATTGATACATATATATTTATGTTATATGATATGTATTCACTATTTTTAAATACCTTGTCTGACACGGGCGTAGGTACCTGCAGGCTTCCGTTCTGTCATCATAATAATTCCATGATCTCAAATTGCATAGCCATGTAAACAATGGGAGAAGCCTGATCAACTTCCTCCATTTTGTTGAGCCTGTTGCCATCAATGAAAATAATGTTCCAATAATTTCAAGCCACATCTCCATATCCATCGAGTGACGTCAATATCTCTGTGTGCCGAAGACCAACAGTATGCCAATTAGTCCGACGATAAACTTATTCTGCACCACTATAACTACTCCTGGCTGAAACTTCAGCATAGAATTCATTCTTCCTATGTTCATCGTACGGGTTGTCTGTATTATGTGTAACCTTGAGCACTTGTGCTCTACAATGTAACCTACTGACATCATGAGATGCTGAAATCACTAATGATGTTTAACTAACTTCGGAAACGTAATATATTGCAGAGACTGCATTGACGCATTATAACGTGTCAAATACCCAGAATTTCGGAGAAGGACGCGTAAAAATTTCGTTCATGCGTCCTTCCCTAGTTCTAAGAAAAAGGTAGAGAGAAAATCTCCCCAACTTTTTTCCGTGTATCATGATCGCGCGACCTTGAAAACTGGTTTTACTACTTTGTACACTACTGTATTGATATACACGCGGGTTGTTGAAGAATAAGATGAGGGATATTTGGTTGCTTCCCTGAATGAGAGGTAGTGTACATAAGTTTCACATTTCGGATTTTTATTACCCTGCAGATTTTCTCCCTTCCGGCTATATACGGGAAATTACGGTACTTCCGCAGCTATCGGCCGGCATTCAAAGACCGTGTTTATACTGCGTAAATTTGTCTTGTTCCTACAATATTGCGAATGCGCATTTTTTTAAAAAAATCGTAAAGGATTGGAATGCCCGTTCAAATTGTAAAACCTTCCCGACCCAGTGTCCTGGGCTCTGGACTAGAGAGGGGCACCAAATTCACCCTTTATAACTGTTTTTTCTACATTACACGGGTGTGCCAAAATGTGTACTTGCCCTGTTTGAGAAAGTGTCTAGTTGCGGCGCTAGATAGATGGCACCATCTACTGAACACAAAACACGCCAAATGCTGGGGGCACACACATAATCACACTGTTAAGTTTCTCCAACACAAATCTGACATAGCTAAGTAAATTAACACATAACTAATAAGTAAATTATACACATACACACGCCTACTTTGGATGGTTGATTGGGTAGGGTGTGGGTGGAACTCGACGTGCAGCTACCTCCTGTGATGAATTCTGGGTCATTTTGTTGTGGCAAAAGGGGCAAAGATGGAACAATGAAACTTGAAAAAATTTGGTAAATTCTTGTTTTATGAACATGTTACGCAACCAATAAACATTAAAATATTAATGTTTTTTTAATTTATTTTACTTTATTGAACCATAAAACAAGCATAACATAATAGATTGGGGAACTTTAAGTAATATTAAAATAAATGTTCAATTTCGTCGATTTCTATAAACTTCAAGTGTGATGCACGCAACTGGAAGATATCAACCGATTTAAAACTTTTATGTCATTTTTCTTATTAAAGGAGGCAACTTTTCCGCACTATAGGGAATTGAAAATAAAAAAATCATATTTTTCGACCCACCCTAATGTGCACCTTTATAAAATGGAATATTATTTCAGACTCCTGACATTCTGTTTGGTACGGGTTTCACGTTTCACTGGATTTTTTTTTTTTTTTTGCAATTTGTCTTTGTCCATTTCAGTAACAATATCTTCTAGGCCTATATATTTCTGCTCTTAACTATCAGAATCGTGTAATATTTCATATAATTTTTATTTTCAACCATTTGATAAGCTCAGTCATTTGACTACTTCATCACTCACAATTTAGGGCCATTACTAGGCTGACCATATTTCCTCGAGAAATTGGGTTTCCAAATATGGGAAAATACGTGACATCGCCAATTATTGTTGAGAATGATGCCAAAAGTGAACAGAGTTGCCAAATATTGCTGAAATTACGGAAAAACGCTATGGCAGGAAATGAAGCATTACTGCAAATTGTAGTGGATTAAAATGAATTGCATGAAACAAAACGTTCACCAACACAAATGTGGGATATTAATGTTATTTATAGTTGTAATTATGATAATATAATTTATGGGTTGAAAAATAATTTCAATCTTTGACTTCAATAAAGAATAAAAATCCAAGTAGACGTCATGTAAAAAATGGGACACTTTTACCAAGAAGTTGGAACGGCCAGAAAAAGAAAAATATGGGACGTATGGTCACCCTGGTCATAACCTACTTTGGCTTCCATTTGCATCTAGATCATTTCATTTTATAGAATACTAATATTATATGGTATTTTTTTGCAGTTATTTGCTTAATCCTTATGGTCTTAAGTATTCAAAACTTTTTATGCCTCCACTTTTTTCAGTTCACTTTTATCCATCTTGTACAGTAATCAATTTTTAAATTTTATTTTGTCTAGTTTTTTGAAAGAACTGTTAACTCAATCAGACAGTTATTACTAAAGAAAGAAACAGTAGTATGGGAAATTATTCACTGTATGCCAAATAAGGGTGAAGTCAAGTCAAGAGAAAATTGAATTAACATCTTTGTCTGAAAATGTTTTCCTGAGAAATAGAATACACTGCCTCCTATGATATGCAGATTATGGAAAGAATTATGAATCTTGAAATGTGAAATGGGGTGATCTGTGTATGTAGGATGACATTCCATGTGTGTTTTATTTTCATTTATTTATATTCTATTCTTTGTATAGATAGCGGTGGTACTAACCAAGCACAGCGTAGAGGCTCTTCTGAGGGTCAAACTGCTAATACTAGTGTGCCCTCTGAACAACTTTCTGGTCCAGAGTCAGAGTCTTCAACAGATGCCAATCGTCAAGCTCAAGTTTCAGTTGAAAGCTCTTCCAGTGACCCTGTACCATCTGCCTCCTCTACAACCTCTTCTGGTACTGCTACATCAACTACTACTACTTCAACTGGTAATACCAGGCGTGAAGTGACGTAAGTGTGTCAAAGGTCTAGATAGAATGGAGTGTAATGTTTAAAAAAAATTATTGTATTATTTTTTATAAATCTTATTTCACACATTAAATGGAGCTAAGCAAAATTAGTCTTGTCATAATCTATTGTTAGAATATTGATTACTATTGATATGAATTAATTATGCACTTAATAACGTTATTGTATTGTACACTAAGTTTTGATAGTTTATATAATTCTATCGCAAAACATTAGCTGAATTGATTTGCATAATTCAATTTAGTTAATTTTTCCCCCACTGCCTTATGAGTTATTTTCAGCTTTTCAACGAGGTTTTTTGCTACAAAATCAGGGATTATGCCTTTATATAATGAACTTTGATTGGGTAGATTACTAGTATATTCTTTACCTTCAACCTTGTGAAGTATGTGATAAATTTCAGTCTTGAGTGTAGTGTTTCCAGATTTTTTTCCTCAACCACAGTTTTTACCAACAATTTGATACAAGAGTGATATGGAGCTTTTTTATTTTCATAGAAGGTATCAAGTAGGGGGAGAATCAAAATAAAATAATCCTTTATCCAATTGCATGTATCATAGACTTGAAAAGTGAAATACAGAATTATGCTTTTTATAAAAGTTACATAAACAGTTTTTAATGGGATTAATTTGTTTTGAACTGTGATACCACCTTATATGTTTCTGTAAATTCCTTCCCTCTTTTTTTCTTTATTCATATAGCCTCCAAGTGCTAGGATCTGATGTATTTCATATTTATTACTTACCTCTTCGTTTATTAAAGCCAATAACAAATTTGAGAAAGTCTGGCTCACAGAAGGTGTAGTCATAAGTAGGGCTCAGATTTCTGTCTGCATTTTTTTTTTTTTTTTTTTTTCATATCTCAATACTTTTGCCCGATAGAGCATATTTTAAAAATTTTAAGGCATGGTTTGCTTATTTCATGATTTTTGATGAAAAGTGAATTTTTTCCTCGCTATTACAATCCCGCTTTAGACTAGCTTTTGCAGTTCCCGCCTCTGACGAGAGCTCTTAGGGGTAGGATTTTTATGCACTAAAAGTGAAACATTGTTTCTGATTGGTAAAAAATCCCCAAATCCAGGCTGTCCAACCAATCAGCAATAACATTGAGTTGTTAGAGCATAAATGTCCTTCAACGACACCGGTGTGTGGCTGTAAATAGATTAATCATCTGAATCTTTCTGTGTCTGTGATGAGAAAAATTTTGAGAGTTTTTAAATAAGAATTATATATTTTTTTTATTTTGTGCTTTTCTAAAATTAAATACAACTTGGCTAGGTATTTTTACCTATAGATGGCGGCATATTAATTCTGAATTTAAAGGGAAAAACTTGCTAAAGGAGAAATTTTGGCTCTCTTGATGGGGTTAGTCAGTAAAATTAAGAATTTCTGTTCATACATTAAGTAATGGGTCAAAACTCAAAACAATTGAAACTGCATCAACACTTTTCGTTATATTTTGCTAAAACTAGTGCTATTTGAGATAGGGATGAAACATTTTGTAGGACATATTTTTCGTTTTATAGATCATATTTAGTTTTTTTAAGAGTGCAAAATGCATATTTTATAGAACATAAAAATCCTAGCCCTAGTCAAGTGTCAAAATCGGAGAAAAATGTTTTTTGTTTCTGTATATGATCATTTAGAAATATTACTTATACAAAGTAAAAATTCTTTCTTTAAGGTGCAAATAAAAATTTGTTAACTTTAGATCATATGATAAACACTCGATTAAAGTGTTGGCTAGATAGATCTATATTAAATTTTGTTCCTCGTAGATATAATATGATCACAGTAATCAAAATTGCTCATGAATGTTTCAATGAAATTAGTAGCTTATCAGTCCTTAGTTTTAAAATGACAATGAATGAATGCCAGGGGCTCTGCCACTGGACTTATCCCTTTGTTGAGATCTCTTCCAGCCTAGCTTCATGGCAGAGGCTGGGACAAAGTGAGTGCATCTAACAATCTGAGTGTGCAGCTAGTGTTGTGTTTGATATTTCAGTGCTGCCATCTATATTTCAAATTGTGAGTGAAGTGTAATGATTGAATATTTGCAACGTTGTAGGCCTGTTGCTCTATGTGGCGAGACTTTTTAACGGGGATATCGGCTCGCATTCGTGCCTTGAAGTTGGAAACCACAGAAAACCAACTTCAGCCGACCACCACTGTGGTGCCGGTGGGATTCGAACCCGGATCCTCGTGATGCGAGTCCGTCACTGACCACTCAACCACCACAGTGGCAGTTTTAAAATGACAATTTTCAATAGCAGTTTTTTTCTCTTTTTGAAAAACCATACTATTGAGGACGTGTCAGTGCATATGTTTGCATGCTGAAAGTGAAAAATGACTGAAAAAAAACTATTTGATGAAATTTTCACTTTTTTTTTAACGGTTTATTATGATCATGATGAAATGTTGGATAATGATGAAACAAATTTATCAAGAGATCACATGGATCTGTACTGATGAACATGAAGCATTAATCATTATATATGAAGTATAATTGATTAATTTCAATACAATTTCAAGGACAGAACAAAAACAAACAAAAATACTTTAAAACCCTAAAGTTAGATTTATTACAAAAAATGTTACATTGTACATTGTGATCGATGGAAAGAAATTTTCCAGATCCTCCAATGTGTTCATTTTGATATTTAAGTTTTCTTTCCAATTAATTGCCGTGAGATATATCATCTACACGACTAATCCTGAACACTGGAGTCATCTGTTTTATGCATATACTGTATATCTTACCGTCACAGATCCAACAATATTTGAAGTTTTGTTCCTTGCATAGCGTAGAATGAAAAAACACATTTTTCATGTACACGCTCAAATGTTCATTAAAATAAACCAATGTAGATCAAAGTCTGCTGTTGATCATAGAGGCAACCAGTTTCTTTGATTTAGTCAACTTGAGAAAACTGTCACGATTGTATTTTGTATTGAATTGAATTATGGTCAGCTTTATTTTATCTTTCTTCATCATAGGCACTCAATGTGTAACTGTAATATTGTCCATCAGATCACGTTGCAGCTGATCAGCTAATCCTGCTTTCAATTCAGTCATACTCTCATTTTCAGTCTCTGTAAGCCTTGGATCTCAATATTACAGCGACATGAATACTGTTGCAGTTCACCAACTTCAATCTGAAGTTTCTTGACTTCAGATTTCAGTTCAGAATTTTCCGATGACATCTCTTGTTGCTTTTTTTTTTTTTTTTGTAGATCGAGTGTCTGGGATTGATAACTCTTGTTTTGCTCACCTAAACTTTTAATTTGATTTTGAAGAAATTAAATTAAAATTTATCAGTTGCTGTATATGTAAATTTGTTTCTTTTACAGTCATCCGCGCATTGAAGTAATTGCTAATCTGTGGGAAGAAGTTAATGCTCTTAATAACAGGTTTGCACCACATTTACAAAGATGCATGGAAATTATTAGGTCTGATGCCACACTCACTAGTGCTGTAAGTTTCATGCTAATATCATTTGATTGATTTATTTTATTAATTTTTTTTTTTTGTTCTACTTAACTTATGTTCCCTCCAAGAATTCTATAAATAATTGCTAACTTTTATAAATTTGTCTAGTACAGACATGTTCAACCTGCTGTACTCCACTTCATGATGCTAACTGAAGCTTCCTGTTCCCTAAGAAGCTTAAGTCTCATTTTGACTAGATCAGGTGTGGCAATCTCTCGGGGTAAAAGGCTTACATTCCTTATGGGACAGAGCCTGGGCCTCGACTGGTCTTACAGGTCAGAGGTGTAAGAAAACAGTAGGCTTTCATTGCCAGCTTCAGGGTTAAAATATTCTTAAGCAAGGAGCTGTATTGTAGGGAAAGGATTTCCAAACGTTTTGTCTATAACTGTGTTTCACATCATCAGGGAAAATAAGCAGAGTCAAAGAAAAATTAGGATAAGCTCCTGGGCAGCAGACTGACTTCATGTAGTTTTTCTAATGCTGCTTATTTATTAATGATAGCTTCAATTTTCATTTTTTTCCCCTTGGCGTTTGGTTCCTTTATTTTCATTTTTGATAATTGTCTGTGTATACTCAGAAGTTCTATGATAAGTTTTTCAAGAATAGACTTACCAGAGTAACCTCTATAATGGTCATGTTAAAATTTTGTTATGCAGCATCATCAAACATGACTTTGTCATATTAAAATACGGTAGCCTTTCTTTACTTAGTTAATTTAAAAATATGTTCTTGTACTTTGTGGAAAAAAAGAAAATATTATCAGGTTGGGTGTAACGTCTTATTCTATCTTTCACTCATTTGAAAAGCTGTAAGGAAATAAAGTTGAAAAAGAAGAAGCAAGTTTGTAACTACTACTACTAAACCAGACATGCACCTCATCCATATTCCTCTGCAGAACTTCTAATGAATTGGTACATGTTGGAATGTGCGTTTCCGTGTTGTGAACCTTACATAAAGTTTATTTCTGTGTAATGTTTATCATGTGTAGTACCGCCACCAATTTTTCTAACCATGCATAAAGTGTAATGATTGAATAATTGTACTGTTGTAGGCCTGTTGCTCTCTGTGGCGAGACTTTTTAATGGGGAGATCAGCTCGCATTGCTGCCCCACAGTTGGGGGAACCACAGAAAGAAATCAACTTCAGCCGCACCACTGTAGTAACAGTGGGATTCGAACCCGGGTCCTCGCAAAGAGAGTCCATCACTATGACCACTCGACCACCATAGCAGCCAAGTTTGGAACTGTTTTTTGAAAATGTATATGTGTCGTTTTCAATGTGCGAGTTCTTTCACTTTATTAAATATCATTTTATCCTTAGATATACACACTCGATGCAGGTATAATTCAATCGCTTTAATGATGAAACAGTATTTTCTTAAATATTCTCAATTTATATCAAGTGATATTTTTGGAAAATATACCAAGTTTACTTATTTAAAAATATAGTTTTTTATTTGCGTTTTCTCCAGTGCACGTTTCTCGTGAATGATTTGAAATTCTATTTTAGGAAAGAAGGCAAGCCCAGTACATGTACAACTGTATTTCAAAGATAATGCACTTTTTGAGCCATATCTATCATTCGCTCAGCGACATGTATGTGAATTTCAATCAATCTGCTCCTCGCACTCTTCGCGTGCGAATAGTGAGTAGCTCTTCATCACCAGCTTTCTTCCATAGCAGGGCTGTTCCGGTACATGTAAGTTTTTTTAAGATAGATGATGGGTTTTATGAAATGAGCCTTCAGGCTCTCTAACAGTGCTGTCATGGTTGAAAGCAACTTCTGACAGGTTTGTAGATTAGCTAAAAATATTTGTGCATTCATTTTGAAATTATTCCAATTACAGTTTAGGGGTGAAGATATATTGTAGCAATAGGCCTGATAGAAACTAGTCTAAATCTAAAAAAAGTTGTATTGGTAAAGTACCGTATATACTCGTGTATAAGCCAACCCCCCCCCCCCTTCACTTCAGGACCACCAAAACCGCAATAAATTGAAAACCCGTGTATAAGCCGACCCCAAAAAAAATCTGTGCATTTTAGAGAAAAAAATTCTTATATTTTTATGCAAAATGAATAGCTTCCGGAAATTTACAATAGAAAATGATTCAAACGTTTTAATCCATTTCTTCTGAGTCTCCAGGCTCATCGTAATCGATCATATCATCATAGGGGGGTGCGACATCTTCGTTTTTATCTTCATCTGGGCTGGCATCTCCATTGTCACTTTCAGAGGATATCATCTTCACTTCCATCCATCGCATTGCTGATGCAACACTTTTTGAAGGATCGGATGATAATTTCGGTGGAAACAGAATTCCACGCCTCATGTACCCATTGGCACACTAGGCAGTGCCGTCTTAAGGCATGGGGCCTCACAAAAATGGGATCTGGTTGAGATTTTTGAAAATTTGTCTGGTAGGGCCTCAGAAAAATGATTTGGCCTGGGGGCCCATGATGGTCTTAAGACGGCCTTGACACTAGGCAATGTCAGGTTTCTTCCAGGCACCACCTTTTTGTAGTTGCTTTATCATCGGGACTCATCCATTCGATCCAGAAATTCCTCAGTCTTTGAGAGGCTTGTTGATGCTCATATCTAAAAGTTTCACAATCAACGTTAGTCCACCTGGTATTAAAGCCAATGATGTTTTCGATTTCTTTGCCTCGGCTTTGACATTATGGTTCTGTGGGGTTTGAACATATCCCATACCAATAATGCCGGTTTCTCGAACACTGCTCTGGGCCTTTCATTCCATATTTCCTGGATCCATTGTAGAATGCCCTTTTCATCCATCCAGCCCTTTTCCTGGGCTTCCACGATCATTCTTGGTGGGAACTTCATGTTCGGAGGAATTTTCTTCCTTTTGAAAATCACAACTGGAGGCAATTTCTTTCCATCGGCCATGCACGATAGCATGACCATAAATCATGTTTTTCGTGCGCAGTTGTTCTAGCAAAGATGGGTTTTTTTTCAGAGTTCATCAACAGTTCTATTGCTTGAAAAATCGAAAGTAACTGGAGTTTAGTCCATATTACCGATTTGTGACAGTTCAAATCCATGTCTTTTTCGCAGTTCAATTATGAACTTCTGGAAAGATTCAATTCTGCTTTCCAATTTTTCTGGGAGTTTTTGTGCGATCTTTGTTCGCTGGCGTAAGCACAGGTCGAAACGCTTCATGAAACGAGTGCACCAACCTGGGGATGCATAGAACTTTTCTGGATTTGTGTCTTTGAATTTAACACTCTCGGCTAGCTTTCGGACGAATGGCTGTCCTTGTCACGATTGTACCTTTCTACTAGTCTGAGGTGTAGCACCCATTCATTCCTTTCCTTCTCGAGTTCATGGAACACCGATACTTTTCCTTGAAGAGCCTTTTTTGTCTTTCGCATGGCTGAAACTTTCTCTTTCATTTTCCGCCATTCTCTCACTTGTTTCTCGTTGACGTTATATGTCTGAGCTGCAGCACAGTTATTGTTTTCTTCCGCGAATTTGATAACTTTCAGTTTGAAAGACGCATCATACGCAAATCTTTTTGCTTTCTCCATTTTTGATCGTTGATACTTACTGATACAACACTAGATCAATGATTTTTCTGTGGGTGATCACGACACTTGTTCTGCCCGGGGAAAAAATTACCATGTGGATTTCACTTGGAAAGTACTAACACTACTAATACAACCGCCATGTATAGCTACAAAAATCACTCTGATGATTTGCAACACCATCTATAGCTACTAATCATTAGCGCCATCTATAGTTACAAAAATTACTACTGATTGCGGGGGTCGATATTTTCTTGTCAAAAACTGACCCATGTATAAGCCGACCCCCCCCCCCTCCACTTGAGGAACAAATTTTTCCACAAAAAAAACTCGGCTTATACACGAGTATATACAGTATTTTACTTTTCATCAAATATGTGGTAACTGTACTTTTCATAAATACAGTCTTGAATGTATAGGGTAATCAGTCTTAAACATACATTTTCCTGGGTTTCATGTGTGTGTTTTTTCAAGTTTTGATTTGACTGAAGTATGGATATTTTCAGAATCAATTGTAAATTTAGTTTTGGTCCTTGTTTGTATAAAAGAAATTTGCCACTACTGTAGACAATATTTTTCTTATGCATCTCTAGCTTGTTAAGTTGGTCAATTACAAGTTTTGATATCTTTTGGTTGTAGCTTAGATTACTTGTAAAAAAAGCATTTATAGATTCAATTATTACTGTATTTGCATT
Source organism: Pholcus phalangioides (assembly GCF_987345545.1). Taxonomy (NCBI): domain Eukaryota; kingdom Metazoa; phylum Arthropoda; class Arachnida; order Araneae; family Pholcidae; genus Pholcus; species Pholcus phalangioides. The sequence continues at coordinate 50,047,296 of NW_028301597.1, forward strand.
CACAGTACTCTTTCTCAAGTGAATTCCATTGTTTTATGATAAAATTAACAGGAGTGAGATGATTTTTTTATTTTCAGTTTTTAACCCAATGTATTAAATAATTAACATGACATATCATAACATGGCAGAGACCAGTAGAATTTCTTTCCTACACAAAATTAAGTTTTGCACTGAATAAAATAAAATTGACAAATTTTTGTGATATTATTTCATAATATCAAATCGATAAACAAGCATTTCTTGTTCGTTTTATAGTTTATTAGTACTGTAATAATATAGTTTTCTTACAGTAAGAGTTTAATCTCTTATTTCAGATTCTTTGGTTTCAGTTGTCTTCAGTCTTCACGATGTGTCTTTTTTCGTGCCTGTAACTAAACATCAAAGTTTGATTTTTGTCATAAAAATCCAATCCATTGGTTGAAAATTCTTTTTTCCCCCTCTGAGAGACTGAATAAATAGAATGCTAGTAACGCACAGAAACCTCCTTTTGCTTTAACGAGCATAGTAAGTCTAATGATGCCACTGACACACTGCAGTTTATAAAATGCCCAAAATTTCTTGGAAGGACATAAAAATTAGATTCATCCCTCTCACGATATGCTTTTACTCAACCAGAACCCAGGTGAGTAATAGAGTGCCTTCACAGATGTCTAGTCTGGCTTTTGCCCAAAAAGTTAGTGCAACAACACAAAATTTTCAGAGCTCCCCTCCAGCTGTATCCAGGCAAAAGCATGTAAAGTTTGACTAATTAATAGTAGAGGATTTGAAATATATCATGTTTTTAATTCTTGCCTACCCCCCCCCCCCCCCACAGAAAATTCATTCTTTAATGTTTTTAGTAGATTTCATGAATACTTATACAGTTTAGTAAAAATTCTTATTATGTAAGAAATAGCAATAAATCTCTGTCACGTATTATAACCTTATTCTTCATTTTCAGGCGCAGATAAACATAAGTACACCTAGCACTTCCTCTGCTGATCCAACTGCAACAACAGCTACAACAGCCCGTCCCACAGCTGCTTCTAATCCACTGATTAATCCATTTACCAATATGACTGAAGTAAGAGCTTCCCTTTTATTATATATAGTTTGTAAATGGTTAATTGTGTTTCGTTAAGCGGGGGAGGGGGGGTAGTCATAATGTTGACATAGTTTATACGGACAACATAAGCAGAAACTTATTGCACGACAAAAAGTTTGCGTAGCCTGTTTTTCGGAGTGGCAATTAGTGGCCATATTTATTTTGATTTTAAAAAATGGCCTGTTTTGAATGTGTTTGGTGTTTTTCCATAAAATCAAATGATTAATCAAAAAAATAACTTTGCCCGAAACTATAGAAAAATATTCACAATGTGGATGAGGGCAAATAACAATCAATAATATATTATTATAACATTGTCTGAGGCTTTCATGGCCGGCGTTAAATGACTTGCAAACGGTTTCCGGGTTATTAGGCCATGGTCTAGGAGATTTTCTTCCTGACGTTTCGCCCACATCTGTGGCAGGCATCATCTGAGGTTAATTCGACGTAAGTCTCCGCGGCAAGCGAGAAAGGCTTCGTACATCTACTGTCATCGACTTGTTCTCTATATGCATTTCTGAGACTTGATCGGCCGCAGAAGAACCGCATTGGTTGGCTTGTGTGGATGTGTTGTGCGCCGATTGGTTGGAAGTGGTGTCTGGCGACGATTGGCTGTCCAGGTAATGAATAAAGGATCTCCAATTTTCTCCATCAACCCGTATGGTCAGCTTCGATGTGGTGTCGCTCTTCACAAAAGTCCCTCTCAAGGACGTCATCTCACATATCAACGACATGTTCCCACATGATATAGCGAACCTGTTTCGCCACTGCCTCACGTCATCCTACTTCATCTGGAATGGCAGTATATATGAACAACTTGATGGTGTAGCAATGGGCAGCCCCCTCAGTCCGGTGGTGGCCAATTTATTCATGGGGAGATTTGAAGCTGAAGCCTTACGGTCTGCCCCACTAAGCCCTTTGGTATGGCTTCGTTACGTAGACGATACATTTGTGTTATGGCAGCATGGGGACCTCGAACTACAAAGATTCATGGAACATCTCAACAGCATTCACCCAGCTATAAAGTTCACAATGGAAACAGAGAAAAATTTACAACTAGCGTTTCGGGATGTTCTGGTGAACAGAACTGACGACAACCGCTTAGGGCATAGCGTTTTTAGGAAACCGACGCATACCGACCGGTACCTCCACAAAAACTCCAACCACCATCCGAGACAGAAGAGAGGCGTGATAAAGACACTGGTAAATCGTGCTAACCGTATCTGTGAGCCGCAACATCTCGACACAGAACTGATCCATCTACGGAAGGCCTTCAAAGCTAACGGTTATTCGGTAAAAGAGTTTCAAAGAGCCATATGACCGCGCCTGGAAAGTAACAACAATAGTAACGAAGGAAATCGGGAACCCCGAGCCAAAGCCTACTTACCTTACATCTGGAAGGTCACCGATCGAATCGGTAAAGTTTTGGAAAAGTTCAACATCAAGCCCATTTTCAAACCCACCAGAAATTTAGCACAATCGCTACGCTCGGCAAAAGATCCGAGAGACCCGCTGTGCATGGCAGGTGTCTACAGAATTCCATGCTCGTGTGAGAAAGTATACATAGGAACAACAAAAAAAAGTACTGCTACAAGAATAAAGGAACACCAGAGGAGCTGCCGCCTGGGTAAAACGGAAAGTTCAGCCGTTGCAGAACATATGTGGGAAACCGGCCACAAAATTAAATTTGAAAAGACTGAGGTAATATCGTCGGATGTGCACGACCATGCTCGTCTTCATAGAGAAGCCATTGAAATATTCAAGCACCACAACATGAATCGAAAGGAGGAGACGATGAAGGTGCATCCCCCTTGGGTCCCGGTACTTCAGTACCGCAGAGAGTTGAGATGTGCCCCGATGAATGCCAGAGAGAAAATGACCTCGACAGCCAATCGTCGCCAGACACCACTTGCAACCAATCGGCGCACAACACATCCACACAAGCCAACCAATGCGGTTCTTCTGCGGCCGATCAAGTCTCAGAAATGCATATAGAGAACAAGTCGATGACAGTAGATGTACGAAGCCTTTCTCGCTTGCCGCGGAGACTTACGTCGAATTAACCTCAGATGATGCCTGTCACAGATGTGGGCGAAACGTCAGGAAGAAAATCTCCTAGACCATGGCCTAATAACCCGGAAACCGTTTGTTATTATAACAATTAATAAATTTTTATTTGTCCATCTCTTTGTGAATATTTTTCTATAAATCAAATAATGTCTGGAAAAATATATGCAAAGGAAGAATCGGTGGGGGGGGGGGTGATTAATTGTTGTAAAGCTATTCAAACAAATTTTTGTTAGACTGCAGATTCCTTTGTTTTCAAATTGATGTAATGAGCTTCAAACATTAATTTGGCACAAATTTTCTAGTCACTTTTACAGTGTTTACAAATTCCAATATCATGAAGATGTTGCCACTCTCTGCTATTCATACAAGAGCTTTGATAACTGGATATTGTGAATATGAATTTGGTAAAGAAAATTCAACTGCCTCTGTGAGGAATCTTTCTGAAATTCATCTTTCCCATACCCAGTTATCTAAACCCTTGTATGAATAACAGGGAGTGGCATCACATCTTCATGTACATTGCAATCTGGTTCCATATGTCAGTATATATAAGCTATTACTGTCCATTGTATAGTTGTTTGTCTCCAAGAAAAGAGAAATGTTTGTGTTTCTTTTGTTGTATAGTGGTCTAGTGCAGGACTGGACAAATCCCAGGTACCAGGTTGACTAAAAAATTGGTATTGGCGCCTAAAATTTTCTTTGTTTAGTTACTAAGTTGCAGGCTGAGGGCAGCACAAAACGTTTAGAATTTGTAGCAGCATATCTACAAACATATAAAAGAGGGTCACTATGCCATGAAAAAAGTCAAAAGTAGCATTATTTTGGACCTTTTCACATTGAATGAAAATTTTTTGTCTCCTAAAAATTTTTTCTGGTGCCTTGATTTTTTTGTGATTTGTCCAGCTCTGGCCTAGTGCACTCACCTGGATTGCAAAGGGAAATGGTGATTCATTTTCCACAAAAGCATTCAAATTTCCTTTCCAAAATTCATCTCAGCAATATCGTTTAACCGTGTAAATTTCCAAATGTCTATCGAGATTCTCACCAACAAATGCAAGAGAAAAATTTAGACTTTTTCCTACATAGATATTTGTATATGTATTTCCTTAAAGGCAATAAAAAAATTTGTTAATGCTATTAGACTGCACTGTGTATATTGGTTTCAAAGTTTTGTTAACGTGCATGGAAGTAAATTCGTGAAATAAAACCTCAAATTTATGTGCATGTATTTTTTAATTTTTCAAAGCTACAAGCAGACACAGTAACAAGCACTGAAGGAGAGAGACCTCTTCCCTCTGCCCCTCCTGCTGATGCTTCTGTAGGTCCACAAAGGCCAATTGTTACTCCTAGTGCTGGATCAACTGGAACTTCTAGTAGTGTACAGACTGAGCCGTCATTTGTTCCTTTGTTTGGGCAAAGCTCACCATTTGTTTTCATGGAAGTGGGACCTGGGAGGTTCCAGTTAGACAGGCAGACTATTCCATTATTAGATAATCCTTTGGATGAAAATTTACCAAGTGCTGCAGAGCCAACAGCAACGTCAACAACCACAAGTATGTTTTTTTTCCAACAAAAACAGTTTTTTTCTTTGTAGTTTAGTTCACAGTTTGTATCACTGCAATTATTAAGAAAGTATTTGTGGGCAGTGCCGTCTTAACGCATGGGCCCACCCGGGCCTCAAGGAAAAAGGAGCCTCACAAAAATGAGATTTGGTTGAAATTTTCTAGAATTTACCTTGTAGGGCCTCAGAAAAACCACTTGGCCCGGGGCCCCATGATGCTCTTAAGACGGCCCTGTTTGTGGGTTTTAATTGCATAATACAGAAAATTGTAAGGTTTCGTGGCTACTCACTGTAGGTGCTTAAGTTTTTAAAACAATTTTTCAGGTTTGTACTGCTCATATTGATGCAATATCTGTCGTCGTCCCTGCTGCCACTGCCTTTCCAGAAGAAAAAAAAAAAGAATAATGAAATTGCATTTTCAATTATCAAAAATCAGTTCTGAATATTTACCAAGCCTTAACCAAAATTTGTTTGTGAAATATAAGCAAGCATTAATTACACACAAATTTAATTTTACTCTAGAAAGGTTTAACACAAAAAAAATGGCGTTTACATTTAACCAATTTTTTTTCAATTGCTGTGCTGTTGCCAAACTTGGCCATGAAGCTGGGTTCAAGAAGTCTGAGTTCTGACATTCACTCATTTGGTGCTTACCCAGAAAAATGTGATATTTAAAGCAAATAGTAACACAGCTAGATCTTAATATAATAATGCATTCTGCAAACCAAGGGGAAAAGTATTGGTGTAATAGTGTTATCTTTATATTGAAATTTATCACTTTTCACCAAACTTTAGCCATCTCTTCCAGTTCAGTACCCTTCACATCATCAAAAAATGCATAGATAAGCTTAATGCAAGTAAGTTTTACCAAAATTGTTTTAGTATTGATTTGCACATTAAATAGTTTTTTACCTAATAAATCTATAATTTTCATATTTGCAAGTGATATTCTTAATTCTCTAGTTTTGCTTCCAAAGTTTTTTATGAAGGAACTCATAGTGCTGCTCGACAGCTAAATTCTGACTGCTTGTGTTAAAGTAATAAGTCTATTATGCCATGCTCTTCAGGAAAGAAAACATCCACACTTATATCAGAATCAATTGGAAGTAGCAAGCACAGAAGTAAAAAGTATTATTAAAACATAATAAATTTACTCATATAGCCTAAACTGGCTAGACTTATTTATAACTTGGAGTAATTAATTTGCCTAAAAAAATTTATTTTGCTGGAAGTTGAGTTCAATTTTTCTTACTCTTCTGAAGAAAAACCTATCTTTATCTTATACAAATACAAACGCCACAACAGGCAAAATGCCCAACGAGGTGGCTGAGAAAAAGATACCCATAAAAATATGGATGTCATATATTTAAAAAATATAGCAACCCAATTGAAAATGCAATTAACAAAAATTGTAAACAATATATACACATGATAAAATATTATACAATGCCCATAAAGAATACTTATGGTTGTCTTATTCTAAGAATGGATAGCTTCTCGATTTACCCCAACATGTTTATCGTATTTCTTTTTAAACGTGTCAATTGTGTTACAATTGACTACTTCTGGGAGTAAGCTATTCCATTTATTAACAATCCTATTAGAGAAAAATTCCCTGCGACACCATAGCCTTGCATTGTCCCTCACCAATCGATACTGGTGTCCCCTTGTAAAAGCAGTCGATTGGCGGTGTACTAAAAGTTCATGGTCCATCCTATCCATCCCATTCAAAATTTTGAACACTTCGATCATATCTCCTCGACACCTGCGTTCATCCAATGTAAACATATTCAAAAAATGAAGTCTCTCTTCATAACTCAAGCCCCATGTGCCAATAAGGACACACGTAGCTCTTCTCTGCACCCCTTCAACCAAGTCTATGTCCCTCTGTAGGTATGGTCTCCAAAACCTTACAGCATACTCCAGTCCAGGACGAACTAAGCCTCGAAAAAGCGGAAGAATGACTTTAGGAGAACGCGAAGAGATCTTTTTGAAAATGAGACCAAGCATTCTATTTGCTTTTTTGACCACCGCTGAACAATGTTCAGAAAACCTAAGCCGCTCGTCAATGAGAAGTCCCAAATCAGTGACCCTAGTTGCATCCGGGATAGTGACACCATTCAACTCGTAAGACAAACTCATGTAATCTTACTCATGTTGAAGTCAGCACACTTTGCGTAATTTCATCTTACGTGACGATTTTGCAACGTTGGAACCAATGAATTATTTAAAAACGAAACACCTGTACAGAATTTTATACTCAGCCAGCATGCTGCAAAAAATGGGCTACACCAGCTTTTTGATTGTTGGAGTCTGGTCCATTTCCTGCATGCTGGAAAATTGAGGTTCGGTGAAAATTGCAAGAAAAATTCAAAAGACACCAATTTATATTAATTACTGAATGAATGAAATCAAAATAAAATAATGCTTTATCACTGTTGCGAATGTGTGTTGACCAGGAATTTAATAATAAAAATTGAGCATTTAATTATTGATCTAATTTAATTATCAACCTAATACAAAGTACAGATACTGTATTTTGCACATTTTTCTGTATGTTCAGAGATTGAAGAAATAGGGTTTTCCCCTTTGTTCTACAACATCATGTTTTGCAGTGCAATTCTGTAATTTTTCACTGTTTATTCTAATTTTACACACATGATCACAGAATATTAAACATAGCATAGGCGTATGCAGAATTTTCTCGGGGGGGGGGGGGGGGGGGGGGGTTCAATTTTTTTTCCTTTTCAAGGGGGGTTTTTACATGTTTTTCTGCAAAATAACACTATAATCTTGGCTTGGGGGGGGCGGTTATAACCCCAAACCCCCCCCCTTTTTGCTTACGTCAATGAAACAGTCTTATATTTCCATTTATCTCATTTAATCTAGACAAATGAATATGCTTAGTATCTAACATTTTTAAATAAATCAAGATTCGTGATAGCGAAATCCAGCAAGGTTCATGAAACAGAAAGGATACTAAAATGCAGAGGACAGTCGAAGCTCAAATTAATGAATTTGACTCTCAGAATTCAGATATTTAAGAATTGTCTAGAATCTGTGACTTAAATTTTCTAGTATGTGACGAAGTATGGGTATTCCCTCGCGGTTTTTCAGCATGGCAGCAAATTTTATATCAGCTTCACAGACGATTAAAATTACTTGAGGTATCAAAAATTAGAATTATAGTAGTTTAACTGTGATGTCACATGATTGTATAGATTCTTCAACTAGAAGTAATTTAGCTGTATAAGAGAAAATTTTAAATCATTACACTGCAACTAATTGTTTCAAATTGAGTTAGTTGTTTAAATAGTTTAAAATCATGTAAAATAATTACTTTTCAGTTCATTCATTTAATTTAAAATTGTTTCTTTATGCTATAATTTTATTTTGCAGGTGAATCTGATAGAACCCAAACCCCATCGCAGTCCGAGTCGCAGCAGTCATCTACATCTACTGCCAGAAATGTCAACAGTTCGCATGCATTTCCTGCTACAACATCATTTTCAAGTTCTAGCAGTCGAGGGTTATCTAGCATGCCATTGCACACTTTTGCTCCTGTTGGTTTACCTCTGCCTTTTGGAGGCTTTGACTCATTTGATCCCAATTTGCCTTGTAATTCAATATGGGCCATGGATACTTCATTACGTCGTAGGCATAATGCTGGTACCTCGTCGTCATCATCGTCGTCTTCATCTCAAGCTACAAGAATGGTATGATACTTTCATAACATGCTGAAAATTATAATTACAGGCACTATAATGAACTTTCTTTTGTACTCGCCCTGGAAAAAAATTATCGTAATTAAATTATTATTATTTTTAAAATTAGTAAATTGTGCCATATGAATAAAACAATGGTAAATTATAGTTGGTGAATTTGCAATTACAGTTGAACCCCTCTTAACAGTCACCCCTCTTTTACAATAAAAAAATCAATTATGTTTCTTTAAACTCAACAACAACCCCTCAGATGTGGTCACCCCCTTTTTTTTTCTTTGTCTGACCAGTGTCTGCAAAAAAGAGATGTTGCTATACTATTATTGAATAGGAGGTTTTGATCAGAATATTTGAAAATTTGCTAGGAAGCAGAAAAGTGGTCGGATTCAGTGCTTCGGGGGGGGGGGGGAACATGAAAATTGGAAGGAATGTGTGAACAATTGTAAAATGCAATAACATGCAATGATGTCACTCAAAATTTCAAAAATCTAGTTAGTCAATCCCAGAGTATAATCTTACTATTTAGAAAACCAGGTTCTTTTATAACCTTGAGGTTTATTACGCTGCAGTTGTTATACAACAAGGTCATTAGTGACATCAAACAGTCATTAGTGATGACTTAACACAAATTCTCAATGGCCCATCTAACACAAACCTCAACAAATATAGTTAAAAACTTGATTTTTCTCACCACCCATTGGCTTGTCGTTACCAGTTTTATTAAAAACTGTCTGGGCCGAGGCTAGCATTAGGTACCAAATGGAGATGAACCTATCAGATAATTTTTCTTTGCTGCTGATAATCATCATCACTACTAAGGAGTGCTGCAACATGTGCGTTGGTATTATTATTATATTTTTGTGTTTGTTTTCCCTCATTTTTGTAAGCTATATATATTTTTTCAAACTCATCCGGATCCTTTTTGTTTTCGTCAAATGGTTGAGAGAGAAGGTAGGCTGCACACGTGCGACATTCCATTTGCATACCCGGATTACTTTTCATGTTTCCCAACATTTATTCAAATGGATGGCAATAATGAGGTTTTTTTTTTTCACTTAAATCATTTATTAACATTATAAATTTTCTAAACTTGTTAAATGCTTTTAGGATTAAACAATGTAACAAAAAAATAAATTTTTCTTTAAAGCGTTAACATTAGAAAATATCACAATGTTATTGAAACATTCTCATCAAATCGGTCCGACAGGGTACCCTTCAAAGAGTTCTCAGAGTTTGTTATCAGAGTTCTCACAATCACAACTTCTATAATGGAACAACAGTCCAAGAGTCTGAATCACCTCCCGATGGCACAAGTTCAGCAAGAATCTACAGTAGCAAGTCCAGGAAGGACGCAAACACATAGAGAAAGCAATGTTCCATCCTTGATGAGAGGGCGTCCCCTTGTACTTTCACATACACACAACTGGACAATTAGAGAGGCGACCGACGGGAGGAGAAACGGTGCTACTCCGACGGCGTCACAGATAGAAACCGGATCATCAACTCATGACAATGGAAGGAGAGCAACACTTTGCATGGAGAGAAGCTGGACGATATGCCTCAGCAATCAACTAAGATGCAATCAAATGTGTCTATACTCAGCAGAGATGCCACTGGACTCTAATTTACCTGGGTCCCGGGACCCAGGTTATTTGAAAAATCTGGGTCCTTTTGAGTGAAAGTGGGTCCCTCTCAAAAAAAATTTATCTTGAAAAAAAATAACCCCCCCCCCCCCATATTTCACTGGTATATCTATGAATTTTCTTCCAGTATGCCCCAGGTCTTTGATCACCTGCTTATATTTCTTGGTTGAGACCAGGGTTTAAGCTACGGTCGCATTTTTTGCAAAATACGAAAGAAAATCGTAGAATGCGAAAAAAGTAGCAGCCACTTTCGCAAAAATGCGTACAGGAGGTACGCAACGAGACATCCAACCATCAATCATTACATTAACATTAACATTGCAGCATTTTGCTAAACCTTTTCCCCCCCATTTTCGCTTTTTTGCGAAAGGAATTTTTTATCCAGCTTAAACCTTGGTTGAGACTGAGTGGTGGGTCATATTCTGAGTAAGAGAAGAAGGTATCTCTGTGAATCAAGTACATTTCTAAAAGCATGTTCTATCCAAAGGTTCATTTAGTTTCATTGTCTACTAGTAAGAAAAACGTAAAAAGAAGCTCATTAGCACTGAGAATTTAATGTATGGAATTCCGCGTATGTAATATATATATATTAACATTATATATATATTATATATATTATATATATATTAACATTATATATATTATATATATATTAACATTATATATATTATATATATATTAACATTATATATATTATATATATATTAACATATATATATATATAAATCTAAAACAAATATACAGTTAATCCCGCTTATAATGTTTCACCCAGTTAGAATGTAGGAACTTATTTTCGTGGTCCCTAACAATAAGTAATTCTCATTGAGATTTCCCGTTTAAAGTGTTTCCTATTTATAACATTTTTTATGACGGTTTTTGAAAAACGTTATAAGCAGGATCCACTTTAATTAACAGTTGAAGACACACATTTATATATTTACTATTAATCAATGTATAAATTCCCTTCTGATTGATTTTACATTTCGTTAAAAATATCTCAGCATTTTCAATATCTTTTGATCAAATTTGAAGCAAATTAGATTCTCTCTCAGACACTTATCTTCTGATTCCCTATTCATACTTTAGTTTTCCTGGTAAAATGATTTTATTTTCCTTCCCTGATGGTCCACCATTCTGATCTGTCGCCATTTAACTGTCACATATTTTAACACCTGAATATGGAAGCTATGTCAGCTTTGTGTTGGAGAAACTTAACATTGTGATTATGTGTGTGTGCCCAGCATTTCACATGTTTTGTGTTCAGTAGGTGGTGCCATCTGTCTAGCACTGCAACTACATATTTTCACAAATGGGTCAAGTACACATTTTGGCACACCCATGTAATGTAGAAGAAGCAGTTATAAAGGGTGAATTTGGTGCCCCCTATATAGTCCACAGTGCAGGACACTAGGCCTGCATTCCCCTCCCAGTTGCAACCCTGCATCTGTTCTTCAAACTGGTAATATTGAATGTGTTGATTTGCATTTGAAGTTCAATGTATGCATATTTGTATTGTAGGTCTGTGTGATCGCCGTGGCAACCTGAAGTTTTTCCCAAAGGAATAGCGAACTCAAAATCTGAAATCTTTAGAAAATCACATTTTTCACACAAGTTCCAAACACTGATTTCCACCAAAAGCAAAATTTGGGGGAGGTTATAAGGGGCCTCTTCCTCCTCTCTCTTTCCCCCCCCCCCCCCGAGATCTAAAATTAAAAATATTTTTGTAGAGAATTAATATATTGGAATAAAATAATTTATTTTATACTATCTGTGAAAAATTTGATTCTGGTGCCCCTCCGAAAGCCGATTCTGCATACACACCCGGGATTTTCGCTATGTGAAACGGTGACTACCGCATAGCAGCTAGATGGCCAAACTGGATATTCAAGGTCGAGTTTTTACAGATTTGGTTTGTTTCCACGATATCGGGAAGGTTTTACAATTTGAATGGGCATTCCAATCCTTTACGATTAAAAAAAAAACAAGACGAATTTACGCCATAGAGACGCTGTCTTTGAATACCGGCCAATAGCCGCAAAAGTACAGTAATTTCCCGTATATAACCAGAAGGGAAAAAATCTGAAATTTGAAACTTCTGTACACGGCCCCTCATTCAGGGAAGCAACTAGATATCCCTCATCTTAAGCCGGGTTTTCCTAGGTATAAGTTTTTTGCACAGCGTGAACCAAATTAGACCATTTCACGCCGGCAGAAACAAATTACATAATTACGCTACGCGTTTGTTTTCTCATAGCGTGGCATATCAGATCAGGGCGGCTATATTATAGTACATGGCCTTGGCATCGGCTACTCTATCGTCTGCATGCTCCGGTTTGAAGAGAAACGAAAGAAAACACGAGAGAGAGAGAGTGTGAAGAGAACATCTGCAAAACGCGCGCCTCATAACGCATTTGTCTTCTCCAGAAGCAGCGGGCCAATCACGCCCGACGTAAATCGCTGTCGTGAGGCGTATTGCGCTCTGTAGGAAAATGGTCATGCTGCTTTTCTTATCGGTGAGTGGACGGCGTGTTGCGCTAGACGAATTACATTGTGTGCAGCACAGGAAACCGGCTCCTAGGAAAACCCGGCTTTATTCTTCAACAACCCGCGTGTATATCAATACAGTACAGTGTACAAAGTAGTAAAACCAGTTTTTCAAGGTCGCATGATCATCATACACGGTAAAAAGAAGAAAAAGTTGGGGAGGTTTTTCTCTCTACTTTTTTTTGTCTTCTTAGAACTAGGAAAGAACGCGTCCTGGAGGACGCGTGAACAAAATTTTTGCGCGTCCTTTTCCGAAATTGCGGGTATTTGACGTGTTATAACATGCCAATGGCATCTTGGCTCAGCACATTGCTGGTATATACGGAAAAACTCTTAGTCATCCATTATCATATGAACAAAGCAATACACAGGATTCACGGTACTGAAATTTACATAAATCTTTTAACAAACAATATCTCATTTACATATTTATATGGAATAAAATGCTAGTACGTAACTTTTTGACATAAGAAAATTTGCAACACACAAATTGTAAACATTGGGGACCTGGCCAAGGTCTGCAATACTAGGCCTATTGCACACTGAAAATCTCATGAAGTTATTGACCGCAAAGTGGTCCAAGGCACCTACGTAAAATATTCCATTTCCATGTATAATTTATATTTGTAAAAACATTTATAATTTAAACTTATATTTAATTATAGTCAATTTATATTGTAGTCAATTTCACTGAGTTCGATGACAATCCCCAGGGAGTTCCCGCCCGCTATCCATGGGACTTCCCGTCGTAACATCTGCAACTGGCAGGCCCCCTCATGTCATTTACACACACATGAAACTCGCACAGGGAAATTTTCTAAATTATTAAATTTGAACAATAATGCTCAATTAATTTTCAAAATGACTGGCAAAAATTTCATCAAATTCTCCTATTCTTACGTATATATTTACCATCTTGATATTAAGATAAAATAAAGAACTAGTAAAATTTATTTGTTGATCAATAAAATTTATTAAGATTTTTTGTACTGTACTTAGTGCGCAGAGTATACAGTGTAGTGTAGTGTGTGTGTGTGTGTGGGGGGGGGGGTGTTTACTGCATTACACTTTTGTGTACTGCACAGAAAGTAGCAATACTTACAACATTAACACTATCAGTAATAAAAAATTATGTGTTACAAAATATTCATGTTACTAAACAAATTAAAAAGAAAAATCTAGAGACAAGTTTAAAAATATATTCACGTCAATTTTGAACGAGATATAAAAAAAATATTGTAGCAATTTCAAAATGTATCGCAATAGAGAGATTTACCAGTAAAATATCTTCATATTGAGATGAGTTTAACATTAGAATAAGGGCATTTCTGAGCGAATTTGAGAAAAAAAATATCACTGTAGAGCGATTTATAGTATTACCAAGTATCTTTATAATGAGATATCATTGTGAATAATTTTTCCAATTAGTATGTGTAATTAGATAACATTTTAAATAACGATGTTGTCTCTGAAACATGGCACTAAATTAAGTAACATAATTCAGAGAATTATTAATCATTATAATGAACAACTTTATGAATTAATAATGCATGAATAATTTTCAATTCTACTAATTTGTCTCCATTTCTCTTGCCTTCATCAAAAAATGTATGCGTGAGCACCCATGTTTATTTCCGTAACAAGAGCTCAACTGGGTTCCAGTCCTTGGTGGCTGACGCTTGCCATAGCGGTAATGAAAATCATTAGTAACGCTGTGAGAAAAATCAACCTATAACAATGGTGGTGTAAATCTATCCTATAATGCACCACAAACACATTTGAAACGCAGGCATAACATCAGCATAGACCCTCTGCATTTCAGCGAGGCAGGAGAGTAGAGTGTGACCTCAGGGTTGGAATTAGAGTGAAGTAACAGGGGCAGCAAACTTGAAAGGGAGTCATATTTTGGGGGAAGCCACTGTAAAATCAACTGTTACTGTGAAGGGGGTAGCGAAATTATGTTAATTCTTCCTTCCCCCCCCCCCCCCAAAACAAAAAAAAAATCTGTTACGACCCTGAGTGACCTCACTGAACCAGGGCTTCCACTCGTCCTAGTTTTCCTACTTTCTAGTTTTTGTCTTACTTTTCCAAATTTTTTTTTACCAAAACCTATCAACAAAATTCTTATTGAGTTTAATTGAGGAAGGAATCGTCAATATAATGTCAAATAATAAAAATGTAGCAGATTACAATTTCTGCTTTGGCAGAATCATTAATTGCATAGTTTTTTACAAGTTATTTTGGGGAGGGTGTTATGGTGGACCATTTGGTGGTTTATTAATTTTTCATTTGCTTAGTTTGAGGGTTCAACAAGTAGAGTAATGATTAAAAACTTCTGTGCCTGGGTGGAAAAAAAATTATATTGTAGGTTCCCCTGTATATAAAAAAGAACATTCCTAAAAACCAGTTGCTGCTTCATGGTTTTGGACAGTAACATTCATCACGCCATTCAAAATTATAATGTACATTCTGTATATAGGTGAGACAGCAGTTTGCATAGTGAAGCAGTTGGATACATAGGCCTATTTATTCTAGGTTTGGTGATTCTTATGGTACCCAATGACATTCAATTGTCTTCTGTATTTTTAGGGTATACAGAATCATAAACAGTATTTACAATGCTCGGTAAACGGCTAGACATGAAAGTGCTTCATTTGTCAAAAACAATTACTGGCATTGAGCATTAAAATTTAATCAAATCCTTTTTTTTATTTATATTGTGATAAATACCCTTGACTTATTTATGTCAGACCTTGTAATTTGCACATTTTGCACTGTGCTTTTAGAAGTGGTCTTGAAAGTGTGCATTGTCGAAGAGAGTTGACAGACTGGACTGTGGAAGACTCAAAAAAAAAAAGAATGTAATATATATTTTGAGGAGAGACAGAAAAGTCTAATATTAACCTGTGGTTAATAATACCCTATTTTGGCCTAAAATTATTCTTGTTACCAAGTCATTTCCTTCATTATGTTTTGGTTCAAGTCAATCTTACAGGATACTGAAATAGTGCTGTGACTTCAACTTTTTCAAAAAAAAAATTTAGGGATTTTTTTATTATGCTACAATTATGTGGTCTGGGGGACACTTCCCCCATCTTACTCTTTCTAATTTGTTGAGTGGAAGCCTCCTGCAGAACATATAGTCAGTGGATACAATGGTATGTAAAATTCAGCAGTTATGATTTTATTTTTTTTTTAATTGAAACTTTTCCATGGTAGCCCAGGTTGGTGAGACGCTGAGCTTAACTTATCTCACTTTATTTTGATCATTACAAGAGCAAGAACTTCATTCACAAATGTAATTATATTGCATGTAGTCGCACATCAATAACCAGTATGTGCTGCCAGGACTAATTTTATACTGAGCTTATCACCATTTGTGATTGTGTCAATTCATTTTTTTAAGTGAATCAATAACTACAAAGTAAATGTTTTTGGAGATCCCATAAACATCAAGATCATAACCTAGGATGCCTAATTATTCTGAAATTATTTTTTCATAATACATATTATGAATATATAAAATTATGAAAAATCATCAACAACCATTTTCAATCCACTGCTGGATGAAGGTCTCCTCTAAATTTTTCCATTCTGCTGTGTCTTATGCTCTAGCTATCCAGTTGATTCCTGATCTCGTCAATCCATCTTGCGTGGGGATGCCTTCTCGGACGTTTAACACCACGTGGTTCTGTGTTGTTGAGCAAGATTGTTCTCTTCAACGCAAACGGGTTGAACATAACTTTAGTCTTTTGCAGATTCATTTTCAAGCCCACCTGAATACTTGCCTTCGCCAATTCTTGTATCATTTCTTCTAGTTCGTCTGGATTACTGCTGATAACGTCGTCTGCAAAACGCAAATGATTAAGAAACTCTCCATTTATTTTAACTCCTTTTTTATCTCAATCCAGTTTTCTGAATACTTCTACTAAAACAGCGGTAAAGAGTTTTGATGAGATAGTATCGCCCTGCCTGACTCCTTTTCCAAGTTTAATTTTTGCTTTTCCTTTATCCAAACGAATCGTTGCAGTTGCTTTGTCATATATTTTCTTGATGGTATTGATGTAAGTCTTCTCTACTCCAATTACATCTAGAGCTTTAACAACAGCGGATGTGAAGACAGAGTCAAACGCTTTCTCAAAATCAATGAAGGCCATACACAATGGTAATTCGTATTCCTTATGTGTGTCTATAAGTTCCCTGATTGTTTGGATGTGATCCATTGTACTAAATCCACTTCAAAATCCTGCCTGTTCTTTTGGTTGAGCTTTGTCCAATTTGGATTCAAGCCTATACATCAGCACTTTGGTGAAGGTTTTATGAAAAATATAAAATTATATATAATACACAGACCTGCCAACTCTCTGGATTTTTCATCCTTCCTCCCGCTCTCCGGCTGCAGAAAATTAGATTTTACACAAACTTTCACGTTGTCGTGACATCAATCACTGCCGTCGTAGTTAGGGAAAACACCCATAGAGGACAGCTGTGGTAATTTCCATCACACACACACAAGCAGCAGTAAAAAAGTCTCTGTGACCGCATTTAAGTAACTGGCAAAGACGTGACTTTGTTTACGTAGCGTTTATAGACAATCATTTATGAGGGGCATGGGGCATGACCTTGGTTGCCGAAATTCCTGTATAATCGTTATTGTATTCAATTAACAGCCGTGCAGTAAACACAATTTTTTTCGTCAGCAGCTTTATATTTTAAAGTTTTTTAAATTGTTTCCTCTGATTAAATGTCTTCAGAAAGAAAATATAAAACTTTAAGCTATATAAAGCTAATTATAAAGTTTTTAAGAGTTCATATACCCAAGATTATCATACACTGATAGCATCCGTGAAAGGAAACACTTGTTTTATGAACAGTATATGTAGATGTCATTTCTTTCTATTCTGCATTGAAAGATTGACTTTATATTCTGCTTGGAAAGATTGACTTTATATTCTGCTTGGGGACAATGCGGAACCTGCCCTGGGGGGAGGAATGGAACTTTTTCTTAATTTATTAAAGAATTGTTTTTTTTCGAAATTTTTTTTGATCAAGTCTATGACTGCCGGTGGGGGGGATACCCCCTTCGGGAGAATCCCCGGATTTCTGGATTCCAAAAGTTGGCACGTCTGAATACATATTATTTCATAATACATTATTTACTTTGTACACTTACGATATCACTCAGGCTATGTCACCTATCCCTCTATTCCGATTTGCTGATGATGTGAAGTTATTCTGTTTGGTAGAAAACAATAGGAGTCTAAGAATTTCATTCCAACAACTTTTCCAGTGGAGTTGTCAGTATAAACTTCTTATTTCAACATCAAAAAGTGGATCAATGCATTTAGGCAGGCGCACCAATCCTGAATGTTATCAACTAGGTCATGAAACATTACAGCAACTGGATACATGCATGGATTTGCAATGAGCTGCATCTCCTGGATTTTACTGATCGTGTGTGATGCTCATAAGTTGTCATATACTTTTTGTGCATACATTCACCCGACTCTGGAGTTCTGTTCGCAAGTATGGAGCCTTTATAAAATTAAGGACATAAAGCTCCTTGAAAAGCCACAGAGGTCCTTTACCAAACGAATAGCTGTCATGAGCAGCTGGTCTTATTGCGAGATGCTTCAATTTCTGGGTTTTTACACACTGCAGATCTAAAAACGTGTTACAAACTAGTCCACCAAATGGTTTATCTACCATCGAGAGAACCTTTCTTCAAGATCATAGGCAAGTTAACCTATGGAGGCATCGCTTCCAAATAAGAATACCAATGTCAATAAGAGATTGCTTTTTCTATGGATTCAGATGCTGTGTGGCGAGAATATGCAACAGTCTGCCACCAGAACTTGTATGCGTCTCCTATGCAAGATTTTCTTCTGCTATCTAGGATTTCGACTTGGCTTTGTATGCGAAGTGCTTTCCCTTCTGACTATTTTTATTATTTGTTATTACTTTTTCAGAGTAAGTGCATTTCATGCCTTCTGGGTTATTTTAAATAAAGTAAATATATTAGCACATATCAAATTTTGTATTAATTGGGCCAATTTTTGTTGATGTGCTGATTTATCTCTAAACAATGTTTTGGGAAGATCTTCGGTTTTTAAATTTTTTGCGGGATGTTTTATTAATCGTGGAAAAATTTATTTCTTCCAGAACCTTGGAGTAACACCCAATGCCCAAGGCCGTCAGGATGACCAGTTTCACAATATTATCAGTGGACTTGTTTCTTCTTTGTTCAATCAACCAATGCAAGGTGAAATTAATATCAATGTTAATCTTATGATTTTCCACAATTTTTTTTTTTAAATCAAACTTTTCCATGGTAGCACAGGTTGGTAAGATTACTCACCTGCTGTACCAAAGGAAGTTCAAAGTTGCACGAGTTTGATGCATTCTCAGATCTTGTCAAAATATTTCCTGACACAGGTGCAATAAAGTTTAAAACACTTGAAATTCAATAAGGATTCATATCCAACTTTTCATTCTGAACAAATTTGGAAAAAAAAGAGATGTGGTGTAATTTTTCTGCAATTACAGTCTGCCCCAAAATTTTAAAAAAGGTGTTTATTTGAAGAATAAAATATAAATTAATTCAGATAATATATAATCGTATAAAAATATATTGTCAATTCAATCAGAAAACATGCAGCTAAACTAAACTGATTTTTAAGTTTGAATTCAAAATGATGTTATTTAACACTTAGTAATAGTACCTGGTCACTAATTAATTTTGACTCTCATAGAATATTCTTTACTAAACCAATAACAAAACTACCCTGCTTCAACCAAGAAGTCCCTTTTCGATGAACCAAAGTGTTATCAAATATTGCACGACATATGATGTTAATTTGTACATATTCTAGTGTAATTTAAAATTCTTTAGTAATTTTTTTATTACAATTGATCCCGCTGATAATGGCCGCTGTGGTGGTTGAGTGGTTATTGTGACGGACTCGCGATGCGAGGATCCGGGTTCGAACCCCACAGTGGTGGTCGGCTGAAGTTGGTTTTCTGTGGTTCCCAACTTCAAGGCGCAAATGCGAGCCGATCTCCCCGTTAAAAAGTCACGCCACAGAGAGCAACAGTCCTACAACGATAAATCATTCAATCATAACACTTCACTCATAGTTAGAAAAACTGGTGGCAGATGGCAGCACTACACATAACAAGCATTACAGAGAAACAAAAAAAAAATCTTCACGTCAGGTTTCACTACACGTACACGCACATTCCCGCATGTACCGATTCATTGGGGGTTCCACGGGGGAGGGTGTGTGTGGGCGGGGTGTATGTGTGGTGTAGCAGTAGTAGGTAGGGCCTCCAAAAAATGGCTCGGGGATCCATGATGTTCTTAAATCAGCCACCTCGTTGGGCAATTTGCCTGTTGTGGCGTTGTATTTGTATTTGTATTTGTATAATGTTCCCACTTAGAACTTGTTTTTTGCCCACTTAATTACAACTTATTTTTGTGGTCCCAACTCGTACTAATACTCAGAGATTTTGAATTTAAAGCATCTTCCCACTTACAATGTTTTTCATGACAGGTTTTTTTTAAGTTGTTATAAATAAATCTCACTGTATATGTTGAAAAAAACCTATAGTTTGTAATAATTTTCTTTTAAAAGAATGGTGTTTTTCAGAAATATTGGTTCCAATTAATATCAATGCAAAATTTTGTTTAAAAAGTTGCGCCTTGACTTATGTGCTTATTGTCAATTCTACCTGTCATGTAACTTCAGGGTATTACTGTACTACATAAAGCTCTTCGAGACCGTCCATCCCTTTGGGAAAGAGTGCAAACCATCCCAAGATGGTCTCTCTGGGCGGTCAGCGGTCATGTCTGTCTTTACTCTATAAAAATTTTGATATAACTGTTTTTAGGTAGCAGTGCTTCTTCTACTGCAAGTCATGAAGTACCAGGTTTCACTATGTTCACAACCACTACTACCATCAATGGGAGACGACGTTCTCAGTCAGCTGGTCCAGCTAACAGAAATTCAAGTGCAAATAGTAGGGATGTAAGTTTGAATCATTTTGTATTTATATTTCTATGTCTTTGAATCATTTTATACTCATTCTTCATTCTTACTATCTTCTAAAATTACTGGTATAACAATGAAATTCTATATAACTACAAAGCCAAGTCCTTTGATTTTAAGCGATGAGATCTATGAGGTTGAACGAAAAAAATCCAAATTTTGACTCGTTTAAAGCGTGTAGATTACTACTGCTACTGAACTACACATGCACCTACCTCATCCACATCCCTCTGCAGAATTGCTAACGAATTGGTACATGTTGTGAACCTAACATGAAGTGTGTTACTGTGTAATGCTCGTTCTGTATAGTGCTGCCATCAAGCGTGTAGACTTGTCTTTTTTGTTCCTGTCTTTGATGAGAGCTCTCGATTTCTTCCTCACTTTTTTCAAGAGCCTTTAAACATACTCTCTTAACTGGGCCATCTCTTGATGACCTAAACTTTACAAGGTTAATGCACTAACCAAATGGTAAAAACATTTTCCAGTCAGGTGAACTAATAGGGGAAAATTGCTTCTTGAAAATGTTCATGAAATCCACAACTGTTATTTTTATAGAATATGTTGAATCGAGGCTTGACAAATCAGGAAAAAAAACATGTTAAAATTAGATGCCAAGCATTCCCCCTCTCCCCCCCCCCCCCATGACAGAATAGGTCCAAAATACTGTATTCTTTTTTACTTGTCCAGAACTTACGGACCCCTTTACACGCTAGCAGACACCGCTGACATAATTTCCGATAATCTTGTGATGCCCTTTGATTTCAATTAAGTTATAACACATAAAAGATATTAGGTGCCAATTTAAATTTTTAAGTCACTGTGACCAAATGTTGCCTGGGATTTGTCAAACCCTGTGTAAAATTGAGTCTCATAATTTGTTTGTCATTGTCTTTCTCTTTGGCTAATAAATTCCTGTAATGTAAGATAACTATCGCATTAATGACTTCGAGAGAGGATCATTATTGATATGAGATAGCTTAATTTTCATGAAATGGCTCGGTATGGTATAATGTTTATATAGTTGAAAGAGTATGTAGAAATTTTTTCCAGAAGGGTGTAAGATATGAAAAAAAAATAAATTTCCAGGTATTGTATGTAAATAACAGGACTGTCATCTCATCAGGATATTTTTTGCCAACCATTCTGCTCTATCAACATTATTGACATAGCAATGGTGAATGGTAACACATTTGCCATTGTAATATGTAAAGTGCATCATCCTTGGTTACACTTTGCATGTGTAACGAATTATGTAATCGTTACCTCCCGGTTCTTTAATATTTTTCCCCCAGGAACCATTGAGTGGATGACAACAATGAAATAGACAAGGTTTTGATTGAACTATAAACATTTATTCAATTATATGTTCAACTATTAATGTTACGTTTTATCAACAATTATCACAGTTAGGCTTTCTCTCAATGTTACAACGAAACAATAAAAGGGATCGATCTCACCGCCATGTCCAGGTTTTCACGTGTTAGTTCACATAGTCCGATGGACACTCCCAGGTGTCTACCTCACAGCCAAAGACTCCCCGGCACCAGCTTCAGTCGGGTTTGGTGTCTTCAAACACTCGTTGAGACCAGAGCTCAGCCGCTGCACATGGAACTGGAGGCGAAAGTTAACGGGTAGCCGGTCTGGCCACTAACCAATCCACTGGATCACGACGACGTTGAAACCTCACGTGAAGTCAAGCGATGAGACGGGTTAAGTGCCAAGGCACACTTCTACAATTATAACTTCATTGTATTTATGAGACGATCTAGCTCACACCATAACAGGGCGTGATGCCTTAGTGATTAAGTAGCAGAATCGGTCGTAAGTCGTGAAGCATATCCCTAACTGACTTTTATATAGTAGCATTTCCATAATGCCTCACGAAAGAACCAATCACATCATTGAAGGTACGGCATTATCTTGTATCTAATTTACATAATTTCATGAGAGAAAAGGAAATATTGTAAACATTATATTGAATCTGGCAACCAAACATAACAAATTGGAGATCTGGCCAGGATCCACAACTTTTAGGCCTATTGCACATTGTATAAACTCATGACATTATAAACCGTGAGATGGTCCTAGGAACCACCGACGGCGTGGAGGTAAAATATATTGCACATTTATATAACACTTTGCTGAACATTTATATTATATTGCACAATTAAAATAGAGTTTGACAATGACGACTCGACATGGCCCCCACCGACGAACCACAGGAACCTCCCCCCCAGAGGGAAAGAGAAGGTAACTAGACGAGCTATTTGGATCTCTGACATGGATGTAAAGCGGAATTTATATGGGACGTTGGCAGCCCGACCTCTGGCCCCGTTCTCGCCCGACGGCTAGGAGACCCCCACCCCCACGCTGCTTGCCACGAAACGATTTTTTCTGAGAAGAGCGTGTTTTATTCCTCTGTACTTTCCAACACCACCCCCTCCTAAGTACTGTAGTCATGCTATGTCGTGACCTTGAAAAAATAGAAGTCTATCTTTGAAAATAATTTGATTACACCATAAAGTACAGTGTTGGGATAAAAACTTGCATGCTAACCATGTGTGCTTTTCACATTTTGTAAGCACTACAGAGGTATTTTTTCCATTTGAACAAAAATTTTAAATCAAAAAATATTAAATTTTTATTTACTTTTCGCAACTTTACCCCAAGATAGTTTTTTTAACTGTGACAAGCATGTCGAACCGATAATTCATCTGGTCTCTCATTGAAAAAGTTGCCAGAAGTCCAGAAAAGTTTGTGTAATTAGAAAAGGTAACAAATTTTTTTAAAATCAATTTTTAAATTTTCCCAACTTTGTCCCCGAAAATCAGATTAACTGCGGCCCCTTATTTAAACTATCGGCCCCTCATCGGGCTTTCCATCACGAAACCCTTATAATATCCGTGATAGTGCAGCTGAAGATGATTTGCAATGGTCTTTCAGCAAGCACAAATGGAAGTCAGTTTCGGTTTTCAAAAAAAAATAAAGTCTCCACTGCAAGCAGTAGAAATTACTATAGTCGATCGTCATTATGTCATATCCCAATGCTTCATGAAAAAATTTTCATTCCACGAGTAAAAGAGCAAGTCTGCCGAATTATGAATGCTAATTAGCAAATTTGTCAAATAACAAAGTTAAATCACCAATCTTGCCAAATAACGAGTGATAAATCGTCGGTGTTGCCAAGTAACGAGCGTTAAATCACTAATGTTGCCAAATAACGAGCGTTAAATCACTAATGTTGCCAAATAGCGTGTTAAATCTCTAATCTCGCCAAATAACGAGTGCTGCATCACCAAACATCATGTTGATTCTTTTGAAATTCTCTCCCATTTTGCAACAATTTTTTTCAAAGTATAAAAAAAATTGAAAACTTATAGAAAATTTTTAGCCCATATAAACTGCTGCTGTTCCAGGCAGCAGCTAGTACCCTCACTAAGCAAAAAGTGTTATCTTAAATAGAGTAGTGTGAAATTTTTTTGACAGCCACTCTTTTAAACAAGGTGTCAAAAGCCTGAAAGTCCAAAAACAAAAAATAACCTGATTAAAAGATATTTGATAACAAAAGACTGCACAGGCCTGTCATTTGGGGGGGGGAGGTCAGAAATAAGCACTTCTCCAACCCACTCTGAAAAATACACTAGAAATGGTATATATAGGGTGGGCAAAAAGTCTGCAGAAATTTTAATACAGTCGAATCCCATTTTAGCGAACACTTTTCTAATCCTCCAAATAAGTTTACATACGAACAATGCTAGGTAACCTGGAATTACTTTATAACGAAATTTCGTTTTAACAAAGTGATTCCTCCGGTCTCTTGGCGTTTGTTATAATGGGATTCGACTGTAGTTCATAAAAAACAGGGAAATTAACCAAAATAATAAACGTCTTGCAGGGTTAGCATCGCTAGGTCACTGGTTTTTTTTTAAGACAGAGAAAAATAACTAAAAAAGCCGATAGGTGGCACTGGCATACACAAGTCAAAGAAAAGATATGTAAATGAACAGAATGCCTCTGAATCGTTTATTACAAGTGTATGTGTTCCACATGACCACCACCACCGGGAAGAAACACATTGCAGACGAGTCACAAATCCAGCAACGGCAGAGTGCAGCAGGTCCACGTACATAGTTTACAACGGTGAACTGCTTGTGGATTAGGAATGCAAGTTCTTATAGCCATATCATTTGCATATTTCTCCCAAAGTCGCTCGTACCCGCGCCACCTATTGGCTGTCTTTTTCCCCTTGTCTTAAAATAAATTCCAGTGACCTAGCGATGCTAATTCCACAAACAGGGTTTTTATTTTGGTTATTTTTCCGGTTTTTGTTCATTTTTAAAGTTTCTACTGACTTTTTGCCCACCCTCTATACATATATATATATATGTATATATATATATATATATATATATAAACATTGATTTCATTCTCTTTGCTCCAATCCCCCCCCCCCCCCCCCCCCAGAAAAGTTGAAATGACCATCCTGACTGTTCAGTTTTATTTTGAAAAGAGATGGGGGTTAACGAAAATATTCTTGTAAGTTAATTTCGCTGCTCCAATTTATACAAATACACCACAGCAGGCAAAATGCCCAATGAGGTGGCTGAGAAAAAGATGCCATAACAAATATGGATGTCATATATTTCAAAAATACAGCAATCCAATTAAAAATGCAATTAATAAAAATTATAAACAATATATACACATAAAATATTATACAATGCCCATAAAGAATATATAGTTGTCTTATTCTCAGTATGAATAGCTTCTTAATTTACCCCAACAAGTTTATCATATTTCTTTTTAAACGTGTCAATTGTGTTATAATTTACTACCTCCGGGGGTAAGCTATTCCATTTATTAACAACCCTATTAGAGAAAAATTCCCTGCGACACCATAATCTTGCATTGTCCCTCACCAATCGATACTGGTGTCCCCTTGTAAAAGCAGTCGATTGGCGGTGTACTAAAAGTTCATGGTCCATCCGATCCATCCCATTGAAAATTTTGAACACTTCGATCATATCTCCTCGACACCTGCGTTCATCCAATGTAAACATATTCAAAAAATGAAGTCTTTCTTCATAACTCAAGCCCTGTGTGCCAATAAGGTGCATTTGGCCCTCAAGCATGCTACCATCTACACCAGGAAGTTACCAGGAAGTCTCTTACTTCAGGAAGTTAAGAGAGGCTACTAATGTCTCTACTTTAGTGCCTCACGCCACATTGCGTGAAATAAGGAAGGCAAGGTCGTGTCTCCAGTGGTGTAGATGGTAGCATGCTTGCCGGTATGCAAGAGGGCCTGGGTTCGAGTCCCGGCGAAGACAAGATGACTTTTCTTTTTGACTTCACCTCAGCATAATATCCAGAAAATAAATGTTTCCTTGAAATTTGTATTTTGTTTAGTACTTGTTAGCATACGAAAGTGTTTGCCACCACAGAAAAATTTATGTTTGTATACTCTGGACTGATCAAGCGATCCCTTGAGTAGAATACTGTATTTATTTATATTGTGTTTTTCTTTCTTAATAAACTATATAATATGCCCAAGACAGAAAAAATACTATATTTTGCTTCTCCAAATTTGCTCCTAATCCTATATTTTGCTTCTCCAAAACTGCTCCAAATCCTATATTTTGCTTCTCCAAAATTGCTCCAAATCCTATATTTTGCTTCTCCAAATCCTATATTTAGCTGCTCCGAAATGGACTTCGTCACTTCCCACCCCGATTATGGGTTTGGCAACTTTTTTTTTCAGATAACACACATTTGGCACATTAATGGTGTGGTGCATAGATCATGTGTGGCAGACTGGGTGGCATGACATCTTCTCTGATGAATCATACTTTTGTTTTGTGAAAATGGTGGTCGAGAGAGAGGTGTTCAATAAAAATTTTTTTTAGATGTACTGCAGTTTCATCAATCTCACTGGGATACAAAAAATATGTTTTATGAACCATTTCTAGATACAGCAGAACCTTGTTTATCCGAACATCAATTTTTTCCGAACAAATCGGTCAACCGAACACCTTTTCAATTTCTCATTTTCATTTTTCTTTAGTCAGTGATGCTCAACAGTTGGTATTTTCTTGGAATTTGAATCCTCTTACCTCCCAACTCGATAGCTTCTTTCTAATGTACAATAATCCATTTCCAAACAATTGTACATACTGTACCTGTGAGCTATAGATGAAAGTAGGGGAATGAATGAATGAATGCCAGAACTTCGCCACTGGACTGAAAGTAGGGGCAGTTTAGCTCATGTAGTTATAACAATTTACAAGCAAAAAAAATGTGTGAATAGGAGCATATTTAGTTACCTTTTTTTTTTGCCTCATGAATTCATCTTAATCCTATGGGTGTACCTTAATCAGAGGGAGGAGCGAGTCTTCTTGGCAACACAAAAGTTCTTATCACAGTTTTGCCAGAGTCGGGGGATCATTTGTTGCTGAATTTCAATTTATTCCGTAGTGTTATCAAGTTTCGTAGTTTTAAAATCAATTCACCAAATTTTTCACTTTTCCAAACACCCTTTAGTCCCGATGTATTCAGATTATCAAGGTTTTACTGTATATAAATTTTGTAGAAAAGGGCAAAAATAAAGGTTTCAACAGGTGTAAGCAAAAATTAAAACAAAAGCCTCAACAGACATAATACCCAATCAGGTGTTACTTGAAAAATTAACATGTAGAAAATAGTTTTTGTTCATCTTTAAATGTTATATATAAAAAAAAAACAAGATATCTGATAGGGGTAAAGCGTTAAACCGTGGTGAAGAAAAAAATTTCCCTCCTTCCCAACAGCATTCATGGTTATCATTTAGCGAATGGCTTTTCTATTTGTCCCCCAGTAAATATATTTATTTTCAACTCCTCGATTTGGGTAGAATTTATCTGTTACGAAAGCATAATTAAAGATGATTTGACATGCTGGAAGTCAGTATATATAGTCAAACAGGCTTTTAATGAATGCTGATGTTATGAATTTTCACATGTAACACAGTTTTTCCATTTCTCGTGAATTTTGCATTGTTTATCTATGCTTATCATCCCTGTACATGTGTAACGAAGTTTGTGTATTATAAATTTTTTTTTCGACTTCATTATAATCGGATCTGACTGTATTAGATCAATCAGCTCCATTATATATGTTATTAGTTAACTGTAAAGAAAATTTAAAATATGAGCATTGTGAAAATTCTTCTGAGGTATATTTAGCATCCCCCCTGCTTTTATGCCTATGTTTAACCTTCGGTTGGACGTAATACAAATCCTAATGTTCAAACTCTACTCATCTGTAAGAGTGAAATTTAAATCTCTTAAAGTAGGCTTAAGGGGAACGCTTTTCAAATTGAACTCTTCGCTTGAACAGGGTTATATTTGCATTTTTGAGTAACGTATAAAAAAATTTCCTTGCGATTTCCAATAAAAAAATTCGAACAAAACTTTGGTAATCCCAGCAGTTTTTCTGGTAAAGGTCTCTCTGTAAACCTCACACTTTGGTTTAAATGGGTGTTTCATCTCAGATTAGATGTGCCCAACCGAAGGTTGAGATGAATGGCACTATGGAAGAATGTTTTTGAATTTTTATTTGTATTGTTGTTCATTGGTGATAGTTATATAAATGTTTCAAAAATTTCAATATAATATTTTACAGCTCGTTTGTTTAAACTTGACTAATATTTCTATTATTTATCAAATTCAAAATGGTGTGCTGTAGTCAAAATAAATGAGTTCAATAAAAAAGCATTGTTTTCCCTAATTTATTAAATTTTTTCATGTATGCTGATGCACATAAAACTTATTTGAAATCATGCTGTATTCAATTGGTGTTAATTTATTTTTTATGTCAATATTTTTGTTCATATTAGTCATTATATTCATATCTTGGGTCATTAAACAGATGTTTCATTGAGCGAAAAGAATAAAATCTCTCTTGTGTATTTTTATCTGCAAAGAGGAAATCTGTTTCTGTCTCCAGTAAAATTTGTTGTTATGGAGCTGACAGGTTTTCAAACTCATCGATTCAATTGCACTTATACAAGTTTAAAACAAAAAAAAGGTGTTTGTTTCCCCTATTTCTTTTCAAAATTTGATAAATGGATTAAGGAAAAAAAAATTATGATCTCAATCTTATGTATACTAATAAATGCAGCCTGTTGGATGATGTCTCCCTTGTTCTAGTTATGATCCAAGTGATTCATTTTGAGTATCGTATTGATAGTGGAATAGCGTGTATATATACATACCTTGTTTTAGTGTACAGACCTGCCAACTCTGGATTTATGGGGGAAGAACCCCAGATTTTTCATCCTACTTCCTGCTCTCCGGATTTGTTAAAATGTCTCCAGATTTTGGCTGAAAATTTGATTTTCTGCTATCTTTCACGTCGTCATCATATCAATGACTACCATCGTTGTTAGGGAAAACCCACAGAGGGCAGCCGTGGTCATTAGTCATTTCTATTGAGCAGCCATAAATCTTGTGACTGCATTTAAGCAATTGGCAAAGACACTATTTAGTTCACTTGGCGTTTATTAGCAATCATTTATGATTGATTGTCGAAATCCCTGTATAATAATTAGTGTATTCCATTAACAGCCATACAGCAAACACAAACTTTTTCATTTGCAGCTTTATATTTTGAAGTTTTTTAAATTGTTTCTTCATTTGACATTTTGCCTGTTGTGGCCTTGTATTTGTATTTAATTTCATCGAAAAGAAAATATACCACTGCTTTTAAGAATTTGTATACCTCAGATTATCGATCACTGATAGCATCCTCAAAAGAAAATACCTATGTTTTACGCACAGTATGTAGGTGTGATTTCTCTATTCTACACAGAAATACACATTAAATTATATTCTACTCAGTCTTGGGGGTCACTTTTAATTGATTTAAAAATTTTTTTGATCAGGTCTATATGGGCGTGAGAGAATCTCAGGATTTCTGGATTCCAAAAGTTCGCACATCTGAATGTATCCGATTTCTTTAATGCCCAGTGTAATTAAATTAATCTGTGTTTTTTCTATCAATATAATTCAAACAAGGCAAAAATTGATCATTATCGTTCATGGCATGATCTAATTTCCCTCATGATTTTTTTTTTTTTTTGTTAATTTCCATTTAATTACAGTTGAGTCTCGATGTAATAGTCTATTTATTCCATCCATGAGTTATTGGAACGTATTTAAAAAAATTTGTCTCGTACAACATTTTTTATTCAGAAATGGTTATCAATGTCAGATAAATTAACTGAGTTGTGTTCTTTCAAAAATTTAATTTTGTAGAAAAACTTGTTTAATAGATGTTAGTTGTTTAATAGAGACACTCTCTAGTGTAAGGTATAATTTTTATTCTAATAGTTTTACTTTATTGCTTTTAACCATTTTAAGTTTGTTGCAAATTGTATGATCCATTCACTTAGTTTTGATTTTGTAGTGCTATTATGATATCTTTCATTACCTATTTATGTATAGCAAGCAACTGAACCAATGGATTCTACACAGAGTACTCAGACAGAGACTTCACAGAATGCTGCAACACCCCCGGAAACTCCTTTTGATTTGTTCTCAATCTTTACTGAGGTATGAAACAGTAGCTACCCTTGCCCTGCCCCCCTAGGGGCCTACGGGAAGCTTTAACACTAGAACCGCGACACTTTCTGTATACCTAGAACCATGGACTGGGTCAAATTTACCCAAACGAAAATTTCTTTTTGGTTCCTGGGTTTTTTCTTACTTTCATTCAATGTTGTTTAATTGTATATTCATAACAGGAAGCTATATTTGTTTGTGAATATAAAATGAGCTTCCAAATTAGCTAAAATAAGATGTAATTCATTGATTTAGTATACATTATTCCCACACTGTTCAATAAAACTGAGTAATAAAACATTTTTATCTTTTTGATAAATTTTCATTATGAAATCATTCCACTAGCGATGTTTCATGCAACTGTAGTTTCATTATGTTCATTTCGTCAGATAACATGGCTCTTCGATTTTGTTTCACCCTTCCTACTAAGCTTGTATTTTTTGGCTTTTAGCATTTGCGCCAACTTCAGTGTCGTGAAAGAAGGTGTCAGTTCAGACATTTCTGCCCTTGTTCTCAAATTTTTTGAGAACATTGCATGATGGGAAATCCATTCAAAATGTATTTGGCGCAAGCCAGAATTTTATTCTTTTTCTGTGACATCATTTGCCTACAGAAATTTCAGCTACATGTTTTTTCTAGAATTAAGCTTTTACTTTCCCAAAACTTTTCTTGAGTTCCGTCAGAATATCGGGTATTCAAATTTACAATGGAAAAAGTATTTATCTCTACTTGCGGTTCCTTCATTGCAAAATAGATAATCTCCTCGGACAATAAATTGGCTTTGACCTTGAAAAACCTTTATTATTCCTTATCTTCATTTAGAAATATGTTTTAGAAAGAGTAACTATTCCAAGAAAAGTATACATGCTCTTTTTCTTATAGAATAGTATGTTGGATAAAAATGACCCAAACTACGGTTCTAGGTATAAGTGCTTGTAGCGCCTGAAGCACTAAATGTGAAGAGAATAAAATTTTCATGAATTAATATTCATATGATATCATGAAAAGTCACGAAATTTTTTTATCATCTGCGCTTAAGTTTTCGAGATAATTGAAAACGAAGTTTGATTCGGGTCAAATTGGCCCACTCCACTGTTCTAGTGTTAGAGGTATATTTAAATTAAAGTATTGTGTGTGATCCAGTGAAATATCACTATTCTTACTTGCCGTAGTCCAGGGAACACAAGATTGAAAAACCTAGGTTGAGATAATTTTTTAGCAAGCGAAAGATTATCTCTTTCTCCCCCCCCCCCCAGTTATAGTTTTGTAAACATTAACCTAACATTAGTTTTGTAAAACATTTATCATCCAGAGGCTGTGATGCCTGTACGGATGATTGAAAATTTACATGATTATTAATGAATAAAATAATATAAAACATACGACATGAACAGAAACATTAAAAAAAAGACACATACAATATAAATAATTGACAAAATTATCAATGTCAAAAATAAAAAAAACCAACAATGAAAAAACATACACAACACAAAAAAGACAGTTCTTAATGCGTGATGAGAAATGTAAAATAAACAAAACATTAGATAAAAAATATATGACGAAAAAATTAAACTCGCATATACATAGACAAGAAAAATTTTTTTACTTGAAAAATATACATAATTAAAGTGGCAATGCTAAAGTGAATAAATTTTATTGCTTCCCCTAAAGGTCAAAATAAGAGTCTACATCGTCTATTGAAATTAATAATTTGAATAATGATTTTTTAAATGTTCCGTATGTGGGTATATTTTGTATTCCTAGCAGAGCCGTCTTAAGGCATGGGCCCACCTGGGCCTCAAGAGAAAAGGAGCCTCTCAAAAATGAGATCTGGTTGAGATTTTCAAGAATTTGCCTGATAGGGCCTCAGAAAAATCATTTGGCCCCGGGGCCCATGATGCCTTTATGACGGTCCTGATTCCTAGTGGTAGCAAATTATATAATTTCATAGCTAAATAATAAAAATGTTTAAGAAAAAAATTTCTTCACTAAAAGTAGGAATACGGTAAACCATATAAGTCCTCGCTCTGGAAACATTATCTTTTAAACTACATAAGCCTTTATTACGATTTAAGAAAAGAATTCGATAAAGCATTCCCCGGTCTTTTGGAGTTTGTTATTAAGGGATTTGACTGTATATGCATGTATAGCTATGAAATGATTTCCAGATCACGTGAAAGTTTATGCTAGCCAGTCTGAATAAAAGAACAAACCGAAATTGTTTTTTCCCATAAATTTTTATTAATGGCCATTTAAGATTAATATTTTTTCAATAGTATATGTGTATTAATTTGAATATTTCCCTGTACCTTATTTGCAGGGATCAAGCAACCAAGTGACCGCCGGTATTGGGGACCCACGAGTCACACTTGCAGATATCATTCAAAATATTAATGAATCCAGTCTCGTGGAAGGAGAAAGTAAGTCAACAGAGCTTTATCTTTACAACACTTTTTTTATGGTAATGAAAATATTTCTTTTTTTAATTTACACAAAAATTGCCACGTTTTTAAGACAAATAAATCACACTGGTCGAATGGTCGACGCGTTTCGGCTCTTCAATGGAGAGCCGTCATCAGGACCTCGTGGTCAGAACTCACACGAATGAAGAGTGATGTTTACGTCTGGTCGTCCGAAGAGTTCGCCTTTGTATTTGCTGCGTCCGAGTGGTCTTTGGATGCGAATTGGGGAGCCATCTGTTGTAAAGTGTTGAAAGTTTTTTCACGACTGAGGTTAATAAAGCCTGTCCAAGCTGACGAAATAGGTGGTGTGTTTCTTCCATCATTAACGAGGAAATTCTGGCATGTTCTGATGAAGTATCCCTCGAGAAAATTCAATTCCGAATTGTGTGTTGCTTTTTTAAAAACAAATGCTTTGTCAAAATCAAAATGATGTGAATGTTGCCAGCAGTGTTGGGCAATAGCCGAACTATCCGTCCGTCCCTTCTCAACATGCCTTCGGTGTTCGAGAACTCGAATATTTAGATTTCTTCTAGTTTGGCCAATATATCCATTTTCACAATTCTTGCATGGGATGAAGTAGATACCAGATTCTTTGGAGGGTGAGATAGGATCTTTCAGATGGGAAAAGGTGAGTATATTTGTTGGCTGGAATATTGTATGGAAGTCAAATTTCTTGAAGATAGAAGAGATCATGAAACTTGAAGAAACGAATGGAAGAACAACGGTATTAGAAAACTGTTTTGAGTCAGCTGGGAGCAGGTTCGTGGTGCATGTCTGGGTCATTTTTCTGAGGACCTTGTCGATGATCATTGACTTGTCACGACCAGTGTGATTTATTTGTCTTAAAAACGTGGCAATTTTTGTGTAAATTAAAACCAGGCAAAGTTACTCATTTTTTTGTGATAATATTTCTTTTTTGCTAATTTTATTTGTATAAACATGTTGCCAATTAGCAACAGCATGCACTGTAAGGTTGGGGGAATCAAAGTACTTGGGATAGTTCAAGCAACATCTGCAAAAAAGTAATATTTCATAACAAATCTTGATATTTTAGCATTTCAAGATGAGGTTGAAAATAGTGAAAACGAACAATAAATACAACAGCCAGTCAGAAATTATTAACAAGTAGACAGAGCTGTGCTTCTTGGCTGTGAAGCACAATAGGGCCTAAAATGTAACAATTTCCAGAACTGTCTTGTTAGAGAAGGCCTTGAGAAATCACTGCCAATTTTTTTTCCACTTTCGAAACTAAATTTCTGTGCTGTTATTCTTTTCACTTTTGTCATTAGTCTCTCCATTTATACCCTCACTTTTGAGTCCAGTAAAAGAAGTTCCACTATACTATCTATTGTTTGGTGAGAATAGTGATGTCATGGCCTCTTAACTCGTCAAATCTTGATACTATTGAACATGTATGCATGCTCCAAGTTTGTGCTTTATTACATCACCACCACTTAGTGCTTTACGAGCGATATCACTGGGCAACAATAAAACTTTGTCCAACTTAAAAATGGGCAATTCGGAATTCTTTTGATCTGCTGAACATGATTATCACCATGACAAGTATTATTGGTTCTTGTTTTTGAAATATTATCCTGTTAAAAAGTGCTTTATAGGAGTTATTATATGGTGAGGATCATTGGCGTATGCAAGGTGGGGTTCTAAACCCCTCCAAGCCAAGATTATAGCGTTATTTTATAGGAAAAAACTTAACCCCCCCCCCCCAGGAAAATTTTGTGTACGCCTATGGTGAGGAGACGTACAACGCCTATGTAAGGAACATAAAACAATGTTACAAGGGAAAATAGTCAGCCTTGATGCTCGCTGACTACTGTTGGACGAAAGAGATGCTCCTTATGTCCAGTAAAAGCACAGCGAAAAACAAAGTATGTGTCCGACACAATAAACAAGCTAATATGCTGTAATACATTCATGTTTCTGTGCATTTTGTTGTGTTTTTATGAATATTAATAGAGCTAGGATTTTTGATCTAAAAACCGTTAGAACATGCTCCATAAAAAACGCATTTATGTCCTAATAAAAAAATATGCTATAAAAACTTAAAAATATGCTTTTATAAAAAGGCTGACCCTATTCCCTTGAGGAAAACATGGAAAATCATCAATCATTGTCAAAAATGATGTTAAAGGTAAATAAAATTGCCAATTATTGCTAAAATAGCCAATTGTAGGAAATAAAGCTAGGGAAGAAAGAGCTTGGGGAGATAAACTCTCTCCTTGTTATGTGGAAATATGCTTTAAATGCTGAAAATCATGTAAAAATACTCTATCGCATGTAAAAATAGCAAAATATGCAAAACGCATAAAAAATATGTAAAGTCATTCAAATCCTAGCCTTACGTATTAATGTTGTGCCTGTATATGTTGGTGAAATTTCTATGTTTTTTCTGTATATTTTTATTTTGTTTTCTATATACTTATGTTGTATTTCACAATGTATTGTATTGTGTTATTATATGTGTATTAAATGTGTGATTTTAGAGAAAACCCGTAGCCGATCCAACTTTTTTTATGGCCAAATTTGTATGTGATTGGGTGTTCAGCACACCAAATCACATACAAAAGTTTTGATTTTATTTTTGATGCAGAAGCTTTGGGTTAGGAGTAATCAGGGTTGTGTGGTTTTATTTAATGGTTTTAATTAAGTTTTTTTTTCACAAAATCACATAAAAGTGCATAAATATAATTTTTTGAAAAATATATTGGTTCATTATTAGCCAAAATGTTTCATTCTTACCACATTTTCTATTCTTGGGGTACATTCTAATGGTATGTCTTTAAATGGTGTAAGATGATATAAGTGGTTTTTTTTCATAAAAAATCTCATAAAAGTGGCCTGAATGTAAATTCTTACATATTAAGTATCTTAGTTGCTGACTAACTTCGCATAACATTCTGATCCTCTGTCTTAAGCAAATTCATGAATGAGGATGGTGTCACACACATATGTGGCGGTATATTATTTCACATGGTTTTTTTTTCCTTCACAAAGAAGCAGCAACAGTAGCGACTGACTGCCACGGCTAAGGGCAGGTGGTCTTATAATCCAAAAACACACCAGCTGTTCCTAAAAGACTGTGTCCAGTGTGCTAGTTGTTACATTTTCACAGAAATTTTCATTTTCTTTCCATAGGAAGCAGTACATCTTGTACTGTGCATCACAGCCAGGCTTAATGAATTGTTTTTACATATGTTCCGCATTACCCCCCAGTTAATCAAGGTTCTATTGTACAGTAGCAAAAGCCCAAAATTGGCCAGTTCAGGAAGTAGCTGGTGATCCCTGTCCAAAAAAATGATCTATATGCAGGGGGATTGTAATTAAACTTCTGATTCCAAAACATGAATAAGAACTGCTGGTCAGAATAGTTTGAAAATTTGAATTTTTTTCTTTGGCGGAAGAAAAAAAAAAACTTTAAAATGTACAAGTAGATGATGCTGTACTTCACCAGTGGTATAATCTATTTTGTGCAACCACATCATTTCGGCACTTCAACAGCATCAGTGTGTGAATAGCAGGGCTGAACAAACCCCAGATGCTAGGGCGACTAGAAAATCAGTTTTGGCACCTATAAAATTTAACATGTATCATTGCTAAAATGAAGTGCAAATATGAGACAATTCTTTTTTTTTTTATTTTGTCTTCTAAGATGAGAATGGGCCATAAAGTCCCAGAAAAGTAAAAAAAAACAACAACTCTGGATTGTTTTTCTTGGGGAAAACCATGCTTCACTCCTAATGAATTTGACTGGCACCTAAATTTTGTTTTTTATTTGTCCATCCCTGGTGTATAGCACAACTTTTATCAAGATGCACATCGTAATACCAGCAAAACAGTTGGTGAAGACCCATTTTGACAATAACAGGACGGCATGACACCTGCTGGCCAGCCGTCAGTTCACCTGACTGTAACCCTTGCAACTTGTGGGGGGGGGGGGGGTACCTCAAAATGTTATGAACAGAGGTCGGATTGCAAACTTCAATGAATTGCAAGCACATCCACATCATGACCATGGCATACTCTGATCTGTTGTTGAGCAATCATTTTTTTTCTTCCACCTCACACCTAGAACACGGTGGACCACATATTAATAATTTCGGGTCTAAGCCCAAGCCTGACTCAGGATGTCGTTTTTGTTCAAGGGAACTGAGTCTGACTCTGGCTTAACTTTTAACTCTAGTAACTATAAAATGGCTGGATATATATGTTCCCAGTGTTTTTAAACATTAATCTATAAATCTTCTAGTTCCAAAAAAAAAATCCAATAGATATATATATTTATAGATGGCAGCAGAGCCAACGGATGTAGCTTTACGAAATGATGTAGAAGTAAGTATAGTTGTGTGTGTGTGTGTGAGAGAGAGAGAGAGATTTTAGGGAAGGAAAAAATCCTGATTTTATTATCATTACTGCTCTTCAGCAGGATTTGACTTTTGGTATCGACATTGAGATCCTTTTGGGTAATATGATCCACCACCCAAAAAACCCTGGTTTTTTTTTTTTTTTTTTTTTTGGGGGGGGGGGGGTTAAACTGTTTTTTTTTACCAACCCTGGGAGTAATCTAGCACTTGTGGATTATTTCATGCCAAGACAAATTATAGCTTTTTTTAACCCCTGCAAAGAGTGGACTGACATTATATTCTGTGACTTGTTTCTGTGACAGATATATGTGAGTGTTAGTTTGGACTGTGTAAATTTTGGGTAATTCTGCCACACCATGGGATTTACCTTTTGGTTTGTCTTATCAGTTCATCTTGAATGTGTTTAATTTGAATGATTCTTATATAAAGCCCATACATATATTCACCAATGAGAAAATAATGTTCATATTACTTTTTTTACTTTCAATAGGTATAATCCGAGACCTGTTCATTTGTTTGTTGAGAGAATTCAACTTCTCAGATTTAACAGCTTTAGTTTGTGGTTGTGGAGAACCCCTTGGGAGAGTACGGAGTGTCCTACAAAATTTTGTTAGAAGGAGAGTCCTTCAAAATGAGGAGCCAACTGAAGAAAATATTGACAGAGCTGTGGAGCGTCTGATAACTGAAGGCCAGGAATTGATCAATTTAGTTACGGTATAAATCTTTTTTCCTCATTTCCTCCACATTTTTTTTATTAATGTTGGATTTGATTCTCTGTCTGGGTGGACTCATAACTGTGCATGAAAATTCAACAGCAGATTAAGAATACCAGAACGCCCCAAATCAGAATATTCCAAAACTGTGTACATCGCAGAACATTTGTGGTGCTACTGCAGGAGAATATTTTTGAAAAGAACTCTATACTGTAGAAAACATTTATGAGAATTTTCACTGCTGAAAATTTTTAGCCAATGAGTGCTCGTTGCTGAACAATGCAAAACATTCTGCTTTGGTGCAAGAAAGATGACATGCCACATGGGAATACGTGACTAGAAATATTATCTAATGTGATTGAAGGCGATGGTCACTAGCCCTTCGGGGGCATAATTATGACACTCCTTTCCATAGCAAGTATCGAAAGTGTAGGAAATGCTGGTTGTGCCTAAAATGGATTGCTTGCAAGAATTGTCGTCACTGTAGTGATATCTGAATCCAACTGCTATGACCTTTGATTCCCAATATATTTGAAAAATATATCTAGCAAATAAAAAATCAAAATTAAAGTAGTTTAATGGAAAAACAGCAAATATCAGCCTCAGTGACGACAATTCTTGTCGTAAGTACACAAGGTCTAGTTCAGAGGCAATAGTCACTTTGCTAGCCATGACTTTGAATGTTCCACATGGAAAAAGTCCTGATCCTGTAGACATATCCTTGATACATCTCCTATCCTCTCCACCTTCAACGGAACAGTATATCTAATCGTGTTTCATTTCTCCATGTGGGTATGATTGATTTTGGTGTTCTCTACTTCCCTTCAAAGTATTTAAGTAGAGATTGTAGTACCCTCTGTAGATAATTTTTTTGTTAATTTTTTAAAGTGAAATAATGTTTGTCAAGCTTCTTTTAAAAATTTTAGAAAAATTTATCTGCAACGGCAGTGTGTGCTTTTTTATGAAAGCAGTCTTTCTCTTTGTATATGATTTAAATATCTTTTTTATATTTGAGATAAAGGTATTAACCTCTTCACGACTTTTGAGCCAAAACTGTTTAAAAAAAAAAAAAATTTGATTGATTTGTGCTTATTGTATGTCAAAATGTCCTTTAAAAATAAAAATTGATTAGTAATTAATTTGGGTCTATCTTTACTAGAAACATTTGAGTTAGGTACACGTGTATCTCAGGTCTTAACTTGAAAAAAGAATCATTAAAAACCATTTAAAACAAGGTATACATATGTGCACCTTCGAAGCGAAGAGGTTATGCTTTTAAAATAAATTTTTTTCCCGATGTGATTGTTCATTATGCTTATTTTCAGACTGATGTAAATATAAAACCTGACATTGATTATGAAGCTACTATGAAAAATTTTGCTCGTCGCAACTTAAAAAGATTGATTGATAAGGTGCTGAATGGAACGGGAGGTAAGCCTTTTCATGAAAAATCATTGTTTTTATTTGTTTGGAAAGAACTTGCAAAGAATGGGTAGTATTAAACTTTTGACAATATTTTCTCTCAAAACTACCTTCTACGTCTGTATAAAGTAGTATATTGAGTAGTATTTGTGACATACACACAAGGAATGACAAACTTGGCACATAAAGGGATTTCATTTTACATTTCCAGGTAACACATTTTTTGGAACTCAACTCTATAGAGAATGTAGGAGAATGTTAACAGAATCAGTAGCTCTCCACAACCACTGTTTTGCTGATGGATCTGTCTCTTTAAGAAGGATTGTTGAACGATTGACAGTAAGACAATTTCTCTTTCATGTTCAAAATTTGTTATTCCTTTTTTTTTTATTGTAGTGGGTGACAAACTGTGAGGCATTCTTCCCTTGATGTGTGTGAGAACTTGAGAAAATGTTTTTCTCAACATTTTCTTAAAATGGTTTGTAGCATGTGCTTCAATAAGGATATTCATTCGTGTTTCAGGCAAAACTTAGATACCGAAATGAGTTATCCAACGAGTTGATAAAAAAGAAAGTTAAAATTTATACATCTTTGCTTTCAGTATGGGAGGACAATATATAGGAAGTGCAGGTGCTTAGAAATACTACTTTCATTTATTTTTTTATTACTCTAATTTAAAACAGAACCTGAAACCGTTATTTTTGTAAAATTTGGATTCTTTTTGCTACATAGACAAATGTATGGTATTTAAAAATACATATCATTGTCTCCAAGAAAAATGATATTTGTAGGGGGTTAATATGGGAAAAGTGGGTTTGAAATGAAGAAAACTAATAAAAATTAGTTTAAAACAAGAATGAATGAGTATGACCTTGAAAAATGAAAGTTTAATCAAATTGTTTTTGTTGTTCATGATGTGGTATCATGGTCTGTTTGCAAGAGTCTTAAGCCCCATTTGCATGGGAAATAGAAAAAGCAGGTTTAAAACCCACTTCAAGAATTTTCACCAATGGCTGCTCTCCATTTCTTTCCTTACGAAGGAAAAAATTTATCAAGCAGGTGCTAGAACTTCCAATGCTACTGCAATATTGCTCACGTAAACGGGATATTTAGATGCAATCTTCCTTGCCTCAAACCATTCAAGATGGGGGCCCCACAGAGAACAGGACACACAACATTCCCAGACCTCTTCTACCTTCCTAAACTTTGTCTTGAAGAGAGATTCCAGCCTAACTCAGATGATACTAATAATATTCCATATTACCGGAGGGCGCAGTAGCCCAGGTTGATAAGATACTCGCCTGAAGTACCAAAGGATGTTTGGAGGTGTCGCTAGTTCGATACCCGGTTCGTCCCTGTCAAAAAACTTTCCTGACACACGGGTACAACAAAAAATGGCGACTTGACCGCAGCAAAAAATTGCTACCGCAGGGAGTCCCACATCGAGGGGTTAGTGCACCAACCCCTTAGTGAATATAAAAAAGGCAGCCTTTTGAAATCACCAATAAATTGTAGGCCCCAGTCTAATTAGCCCTCATATGCAGAAAACGACCATGGTGTGACAAAAATGATCAAAGATCATATTACCAGACACACCATCTTTGAAAAAATATCTTGTCTCACCCGGGAAAAATAGGCTAGCTAAAAAATTAGTAAAGCATAATAAAATTCAACTTTTTTTTGTACATTTGTGATTAGTTTAAAATTATTGGGCACATTTCTCCAATAATTAATTAACACTTTTGAAAACTTGCCTGAGTGAATTTCTGGAATTAGAAAAAAAAACTTCCTCCATAACATCTGTAATGATGGTAACAGCCCAAGTTACCATCACTATAGAGCGTCGTTGGGGAACATTTTTGAATAGTTTGTCACTGTTCCATTTGGCAGCCACACTTGAAAATGGAAAAGCCTGGTATTTCATATCCCCCTACTATTCCATAATTCCTTCACTTTCCATAGACATTTTAGGGAAGAAAAAATCCTGATTTTTTTTGAATTATGCAGAGATTAATTTTCTATTGATCTGTTTTTGTAAAAAAAAATATTCTGTCCAGTTGGGGTAATATATTTGTTTATTATTCCTGCTCTTCAGCAGGATTTGACTTCTGGTATCGACATCGAGATCCTTTTGGGTAATATGATCGATGATGTTGACAGCAACCTACAGAACATAAACGTGCCTTTTTCCACCCTGAGAAAGTATATAGTGCACAGGATGCCTAGTCCAGAATCGCCTAATGTGACAGGTGAAGTGCAGAGGATGGAAGCTTCATTGTCTAATGCTGAAACAGAAATGAGCAGTCCCCAGCCACCATCATCTGATGCAAGGGCCAGTTCCACTGAAACTGCAACAGAACACCAACCCTCTGCTGATTTTTCAGAGGTACCATGAAATAGTACTAAACTATAGTTAGTAATGAAATGACCTACAGCTTGATATTCTAATAAATTATTTCTTGCTCTCAGTCATTTATTATTGTCATCCATTAGTATAAAATTAAATTTGTTACTGTGTCAATTTTTTTTGCACTCATATGTAAAATATTTTTTTGTAGTTTTTGTTATACAAGAGGTGCAAGATCTGAACTGTAAAGAGCAGTAGTAGAAAAAATACTCAATGGAGTCTTTATATTATGACCTTCGATATTTTTCTATACCATGAAAATTCTACCAGCTTTCATCCACGTTTTTATCAATTTACACTGAAAATTATAATTTTTTTACAATTTCTGTTTATACCTAATTTTTGATGTAATAAATTAACACAATTGTGTACACATGGTGTATATTAGCCATTGGACTTTTTTTGCCTTGCTACTGAGGTAGTGATTTCTCATCATTCCCCATTTTAAACTGCTTCATCTTACTATACTCACATTCCCTTGCCCACCATAAATGATATATAATAATATTGAAATATTTCGCCATCCAATAACGATTGTTGCCATAGACTTGGCTCCAAAAGGAGCCTTGGACCCAGGCTTTCAATAATTAAATTCGATAAATTTAAAGTAAAATCTGAAATTCTAAAAAATTTCTATAATTTTAAAGACAGCTGCTTTCCAGTTTCCGAGGACTTTTCACCTGAGACATGCAGAATGTGAGGACTTCCCAGAAATTCAACGATAACGGCTTGAAGGTCAAATTATTCCACAACTTCACCCTTATTAGCAACACCAAATATATTTGGGATTTCAACATTGACATTTTCCCTATCTCCCAAACTCTTTTTTAGAACTAACTTCTCTTTTGACCTTCCTTCTCCATTTCTGTAGGTCCCACCCCCGTAATCCTCATTTTCAATTGGGCTTTCGCTTCTGTTTTCTCTTCCAATCCCAACCTCCTCTCGATACTCCTTTTCCGACTCCCTTCATAACTTCTGTTTGGTTTTTTTCTGAAGAAGGCCTTTCGAATCTAATGAAAAAATTTTAAAGAGTGGTTTTTCCAAACCTTGGCTTTACAATTACTGAAATTGGTTGAGCCCTTCCTTGTTGATTGCAGTCAGTTTGTCTGTTTCAAGGGCCAAAGCTCCTCATACTTCCGGATCAAGTTTGGCGCATCTCAGAGATCGGTCCGCTCCTCTCTATTACTTATAATTTATATTAAAGACCTACCATTATCAATCAATTGCTCCATCAGCGACCTCGCTGGGCATTTTGCCTGTTGTGGTGTTGTATTTGTATCAGACTTTTCACCGATGATTGCGTTACTTATCAAAGAATTTACAGCAGATCGGAAAAAGATTCTCTCCAGCATAACCTTAACACTATCCAAATGGTGCTCATCTTAGCAACTACCCCTAAACATTTCAAAACAGTTTTCATGAAACTTATCTGTAAAAGATCTCCTCTCGAATTTTCTTAATTGATAATTTAACCACAGAGGTTTCCCATTACAAATACCTGGATATGATAATTTCTGCTGACCTTTGTTGGAGCCTCCACACGGATTATATATTTAAAAAAAATGCCTTCAAAAACCTTTTTCCCTCCGTCGTAACCTCAAATATTCCACCTGCCACCTCCAATATTTATGCTTCCAAATTTATATCCTTCCTGTCCTCCTATGCCTGTGAAATTCGGGATCCCTATACACAAACCAATATAGATAAGCTAGAATCTATCCAAAATAAATCTACCCACTTTATTTTAAACTGCTGGTCTTCCTCTGTTTCCATCACACAGCTCAAACGCCACCTTAATATCCTTCCACTTACCTCCCATAGATATATCGCTCGCCTATCATTACTTTTCAAAATTATCCATGGCTATTTTAACATTGACATTAACCACATTCTAATCAATTCTTCACATTTTTCCAACAGACTCAATCACTCCCAAAAATTTGAACTTTTTTTGCATCCACAGATTGTTTCAAATTTAATTTTTTCTCCCATAAAATTATTGATTGGAACAACCTTCCATCAAATTCTGTAGACTGTACTTCAGCATGTACGTAGCATCAATCGTCTATGTCAAATCCAATCACAGCGCCCTCTTGTATAGGCCTCTGCCAAGCAATATTGTATAAATAAATAAATGGTTTGCATTCATTAATGAATTTTCATGAAATGTTTTATCAGTTAAATTCAATTATATTATTTAGGTGTTTGGATTGAATGTCTCGACAATCATTTTGATCTCTAAACTGCAGTGAAATCTTTTTATGATGATCACTGTCAGTTCCTCAGATAACTGGCCCTTTGGAAAGGCGACTCCTTATTAGGTGCATACACCTGTTAGACAAGCTTAGCCATTGTTGTTGTTCACATTGATTTGCATGGCGTATTGACTGCTGTATGCCAACTTTAACAATAAACTAGTGTTTTGGGAGGACTTTCGTATGAGAAAAATTACCTTTGTAAGAAAATGTTTTATTTATAGAGACGTTCTTTCAGAGAGGTTATACTGCAACAATACTCGATATAGCATTAAACCCTCTGCAACGATATTTTTTGAAGTCTTGTTTGGAAATTTCTATACTCTAATATTAAAGTCTAATATTAAACTGCTGCCTCTCACTATAACAATAATCCCTCTACAATTTTTTTTTTTCTTCTTTGCCGAGTCTCGCTATATCAATAGCAATCATGAAAAAATGGTTTGAAATGTAGAATTTATCCGTTTTTGATGTTATGAAGAGATGAATAGATGTTTCTGCCAGCTGCATGAGAAAATTTGTAATGTTAAATTTTGAATGTTGCTGTAGTTTTTTTTTGTTTTTTTTTGTCTAGTCCAGCGGTTCTCAACCTTTTTTGACTCGCTTTCTGGTATATAATTTCTGTGGAGGAGCCCCATAGGCCTATTTTTCATTCATTCATCAAAGAGTTACTGATTTAATATTATTCAAAAATACTTATAATTATTTTTTCCGAATTTATACTGTTTTTTGTATTTTTCTCGAGCTGCCGTGGAGCCCCTTGGGAGTTCACACAGAGCACCGGTTGAGAACCACTGTTAGACTACACCATTAGACTAGACTAATGGTGTACAGTCAAACCTCGTTAGTGCGTCACCCGGTTAACACGTCACTCCGCTTACCGGATCACTTTTTGGAAGTCCCAATTATCCTCAGGCAGGAATTGGCACAGCTGTGGCTTACTCCGTTTAACAAGTCACTCCGCTTATCAAGTCATA
Organism: Pholcus phalangioides; assembly: GCF_987345545.1. NCBI lineage: Eukaryota > Metazoa > Arthropoda > Arachnida > Araneae > Pholcidae > Pholcus > Pholcus phalangioides. Next base: position 50,092,179 of record NW_028301597.1, read on the forward strand.
TTTTTGCTCTCCCAAGAGTGACTCATTAACGAGGTTTAACTGTATTTCTTTGACCAATTAACTGACCAGAATGTAAGAATCTGATTAGTTTTTTGTGACTCATTCGGTAATTTAGATTCTTGCTAAGGGACCATTGTGCATTTTAGTATTTAGTATTGACACTCTCTCTCCAATGGTTGGCATTGCAAAGATATATTAGATTTCATCTAATATTTAATTGCATTGAATTTCAGAATGCTTTATCTGATTAACATTTTAGCTGTTTATGTGTTTTAAAACTAAATTGTGTATTGATTTCACCATGGATCACCACCTCTCTTCATTTTCTGTCTGTGTTTAGTGTTCAATTTATGTGAAGTGTGAATTTTTAATGACCTTTGTCCTCCCTATTTTTTTTTTTCTTCTCCTGATTTTTAGGTTCCATTATCGTCTGAAACATGTAATGCAGTAGAAGGAGGGAAAAGAACAGCTGCTTCAGCAGCTGAACTTTCATCAACATCGCTGAGTAGCAACTTATCAACAGTCAATAATATATCTTCTGATGATCAGCTTAGTCAGCAACAGTTACCCGATGTTATTGTTGGTTCAGAAAGCTGGCATAATTCAGTTCCGAGGGTAATTAATTAATGACAAATGTGAAATTATTCACCATTGTGAAGTGCTAAAGCAATAGCTTCTGTTGTAAGACATACTGATGTTCAAAAAAATTAAAGCATGTCATTGCTATAACACATAAATATGAAATTAATGTAAAGTACTAGAAAATGCAAAAGAAAATGAATTCATGTTTCTAGGGCTGAAAATAATTATTGACTGATAGGATTATTAGGAATTTTTCTGGTTTTCAGATATTCTCTGATGTGGAAAGCAGATTTTTTTCAAAAATAAATGATTTTTTTTGTAATGCTAAATAGAAATTAGAATCAGAACTGAACCCAATTTTTAATTGCTTTGAAATTTTAAAGGAAAAGTAGAATTTTCTATTCTTAACCCAAGTAACAAAATTTAAAGTCTCGCCACAAAAAGCAGCAGGCCTACAATGGCACTAATATTCAAACATTACATTTCACTCATAGTTTGAAAAATAGATGGCAGCACCAAAATTCATGCATATTTTCATCATAACTCATACAGTAGTAAATTGCTCATAGTGGTCGACTGAAGTTGTGCTCAATTTAAAAAAAGAAAGTGATAAAATGTGATGCACTACTTAGTCTACAATGTTTGAGTTTGCACAGACACAATTTCTTTTAATAGGTGACTAATTAGTAACAGAGAAAGCGTGTAAAATCATTGTGATATTAATGTAAGCTTATAAGGGGATGTCGTGTCTGAGGTGCGTCTCTTTTCCAGGAGGTGGCGGAATATCCCTAGACAGTTGATATTGTAGGGTGTCCAATTTATACACGAAACTATGGAACTTAACAAAAAAGACTTTATTTCGAAGCCCACTCAAAACAGACAACCTTCCAGGATGGAAGCCACATTCCAACTCACGTTCTCTTCTCTTGGAAGATAGATTTTCTTTTCTCACCTTCTTTTAACAACGTATAAACAAACAAAATGCATTATGTGCTGTAAGGCCACAGAGAGATAGTAAAAATGACCATACTGAAAAAATAGATTCGTTACATTCTCCCCCTCTGGCTCCGACGACGTCTTGGTGAGGAGCCAGTAAGAGCCATCTTTCCTTTGGGAGTAGTTCCTGACGGACGCAGCGGGAAGCTCCGGGCAACTGCAGACACTCTTGTGTCAGGTCGAAGTTTGGTCCTTGAATCGCACCGGTTCTCAGGACGCCCACTAGGGTTCGGATGCACTTTTAAAGAACGCCACTCTCTTAGGGTCCGGGTAACCACAGTTGTGGTCTCAGCATCTTGTAATGGAGTCAACTCCCTTTGGAATCGGTACTGCTTTACGGGATTCAAGACGAGTTCTTGTTTCATCCTGTTTAGGAAATCTTCAGCTTCCTGATTAGATTCAACGTTTTCAATGATCTTATACAAAGCATCATTCCCACGTTGGGACTTGCGGAGAGTCCATGAACTCTTCTCCACTACAATGAAGTTCAACAGCTCACACTGCTTGGCTTCTTTACCAATTGGGCTGGATAGCTTATCAGCATGGCTGCCTGGACAGTTACGGGCAATATGACCATGATTTTTATACTGGTAACACACTATCTGTTATTTAGAAGACACCAACGAATAAGGCAAATACACAAATTTTGTGTATTTGCCTTATTCGTTGGTGTCTTCTAAATATTTAAATATTCTTGGGCAAAGTGGATCAACTCTTCTACACTATCTGTTCCCAACATCTTCGGGCAACGACACTTCTCAGGAGCTTCAGAGAAGTACCACTTTCCTTGCTGTGCATCCAGGACAATTCCAGCATCTCTGAGAAAGTTGGTACCAAGAACGGTTCGGTTTTCTCTGGCCTGTGGTAGCACCATCATCTCTGTGGGAATTACTTTACCTTGGACATTGATGTCCACAGTCGTTGTTAGAACGGCTGTACGAGCATATCCATCGGCTAGTCTCATAACGATAGCCTTGTGGAAAAATGGCAAACCATGTTCTTGTAACAGATGGTATAGTTTCTCTCCTGCCACCGAATGTGTGGCCCCAGTGTCAGCACACACTGCTCCACGCTTATGACAGATCATGACTTTGATAGCATTTCTTTGACGTGTCTTAGTTGAGAAACTGTAAAAGTCTACGGCGTCGACACTAACTTCTGGGGTATTTGTAGAAGTATTACATATTCAACATCGGGACTTGACGACACCAGGTTCTCTGCACTCGTAACATCTTAGGACATGACTGCTACTAGCATCATCCGATTCCGTATGAGGATGGGATGATAAACTGTATAAGTCCAAAGCTTTGACACTGGGTCCAGGTCTATCCATTGGAGGATTACAAGTTACAAGTTCGGCATCCAGACTTGGTAACACAAGATTCCCTGTTGAAACTCAAGCTGCAACTGCATCTTTTTAAGTTCAAAAGAACATTCTCGTTCCTTTTCTTTGGCGATTCTACCTCGTTCCTTTTCTTTGGCGATTCTACCTCGTTCCTTTTCTTCAGCGATTCTAGATCGTTCTTTTTCTTCGTCGAATAAAAAAATTCTGTGAAATATATAGTTTGTCCAACTAGGGTAACTGATAAATGGCTATATAATAACTTGAAAAATTCCCTGTGAAATTTCTGGACTTGTTTCTTTTATTTATGAAGACACTGCTTGAAAAATAATTGAATATGGAAGATTCAAGCCTTTTATGTTCTATGCTCATACTTCAAGAGATGGGGGATAAAGAAAATTTACAGGAATAGTGATGTTAACAGCAGTTAAGGAAATTTCAAATAAAAATTAGTCTATTTTCTTTTCTTTTTTTCTCAATCATTAACTTGAGTGTTGGTAAATACAAGTTATACAAATTTGAAACGTGTATCTGTTCAAAATACTATGTGAAACAAAAATAGTGTTTTTAATGTACATTTAATGTCTTGCACTGCCATTAGTTGAACTAAATCACGTTGATAAAAATTATAGGAATGGGTTCCTATCATTGCAAGAGACATTCATAGGCAACGAAGGCAAGCTCCTCAAAGTATGTTCAGTGATGCCTATTTGGGTGGTATGCCATCAAAAAGGAGGAAAGTGAGTATGCACACTATGTATGCACGCAATGTATTCATTCATTATAAAAAGTCTTTCTCTGATAGCAAAATAATGAACTAAGATTTAGACTTTATTTCTAAATGCAATCATTGATCATTTGAGAGTTCCTAGCAACCTGAAAAGTCTGGGGAAATGTAAAGTATTTGGCAAAAATCAGGAAAATGTGCAAATATTTGGCAGAAGTCAGGGGAAGCTTCTGTCTTTGAAAGATAGAACTGCAGTTCTGTATTTATAGTTAATTAACTATATTTTTTCAGGAGTTTTGGTCTGGTGAATAATCAAGAAGATTTTGCTGGGAACCCTTCATTTTTACTGCACCACAGTCATTTTATGCACACAAGGGCTAATTAAGACCGGGATCTATATTATTTATAGCTGAAGGTTTTTTTTTTCTTTATGCCAAATAAGAATTTGGTTCACCAACCTCTCAGTACAGTGACTACTACTACTTGCTGTAATCAATGTTCAATACTGTTGTCTTGGTGACATCTTTCTCCCTAGAAAGATTATGACAATTTTTCCAAAACGCTGACTATAGATTTTAAACTGCCAACATCAACACAGGGTTCCTAGCAATCTAAAAAGTCATGGAAAATAAAAATGTTCAGGAAAAACGTAAAATACAGAACAATTCCTGTTGATGGTTATCCTTCTTTTACTGTCAATTAATAGAAGTATGGCATTGCAAACTCTGATTGACAATCAAAAAAGTGGTTTTACTGAAAAACTATTTTACTTTTTTCGGCAAAAGTTGGGGTGAAAAAAAAAAACTTGAAAAACATTTAAAAAGTTGAGGTTCAAATTTAAATAATTTGGAATATTTTTTAAAGGAGGAAATATTGGAATTAGCTTTTGGAAGGGAAGGGGGTCCTTAGATCAGCATTTGCCCAAAGCTGATATCGGCTATGCCTTTTAGTCAGGGAAATTTTTAGTTTTGGTCTAATCAAGCAGATTTCACTGGGAACCATGCAACAATCACTAGTTGGGTCTAATCACTGCCAATTGGTAAGTTGTTCCAATAACACACTAGTACTGGTTCTTGTGCTTGTTTTGTTAACGATTTTGGGAAGTTGGTGGTCTAAAGCTGAAAAAAAAAAAAAAAAAAAACTAATACAAGTCGCATAACTTGAGTTAGACACTGTTATCAATTTCAGTTTTTCATTCACAGATAGTTTTTTCTTCACACATCATAATATCGTTGGTGTGCATGTAAAATATCATCTAAAAAACTGCACTTTTCAGGAGACAAAACAAAAATAGTAATAGCTGACTGGCTTGTATGCAAAGGACAATTTATAATAATACTATGAAGTCCTTCCTTGATGAACTATAAACATTTCACTGAGCTAGTAACTTAACTCCAGTCATAATTTTAAACACTAACAATATTTAATCACTCATTTGAAAAGCTTAGTAAAAAACGACATTCTCTAGAGCACACATATACGTAATATAACAAGAAACCTTCGAGCACTTGTCACCAGAAGCATTCCTTACGTATCTTTTTCCTCTATCTCCTTGCTCCCAACTAGGAATCGCTCCCCTGCAGACACCCCCCCCCCCCCATCATTTCTTTATTACACTTAAGGCCCCTGTACATGACAAATACCATAGCTGGCATTCTATTAGTTAGAAACATTTGACATTTTTAAAAATCACTGAAGAAACTTTTAGTGGCATAAGAAAATTTAGAATTTTAACAAATGACATTTTGCGCACACACCGACAATATTTTAAGTATGATGTTGAGGTTTTTGGACTGTACTGTAAAAAGCATGGTGTTTACTGTGATTTTTCCACAATGTGTCCAAAACCTTGCCAACCCTTATTTTAATGTAACAGCTCTATCATTTTTTTCAGGTTTTTACTGTACAACTCCATGGACATAATCTTATAGAAAGAAAAAAAAATTTAATTTCAAATCAATAATTTTGTGATTTCAATTTTTAAAAGTTTCTTGTAACTACTAACTGTTATAACTGCTCTTATCCGGTCTATTTGAATCATATCTTTCTCTGAACCGGCTTCCCTTTCTTTAATGAATGAACCTTTCTTAATTCTGAATGAATGAACCTTTCTTAATTCTGAATGAATGAACCTTTCTTAATTCTGAATGAATGAACCTTTCTTAATTCTGAATGAATGAACATTTCTTAATTCTGAATGAATGAACATTTCTTAATTCTGAATGAATGAACCTTTCTTAATTCTGAATGAATGAACCTTTCTTAATTCTGAATGAATGAACCTTTCTTAATTCTGAATGAATGAACCTTTCTTAATTCTGAATGAATGAACCTTTCTTAATTCTGAATGAATTCCCTTTCTTTCTGAACCTCTCCCTTTCTTCACGTTATTAATATCAATCTGTTGCTATAGTACAATATTTACTATCTAATTTTCATAGTACCATTTGTGATTTCCATTTGGCATCACATAACACAATCTTGCTATTTTTGTTCTCCTTGCAACATTTAAATAATATTTCATATAATACAACAGTGTTTCTAAACCTTTCTGAAAACAAGGACCAACAAAATTTCGTAAACAATTTGATGTACATACATTTGTCCCATTTTTTCGACAACACTTATTTGAACTTGTGATATTTACTAAGGTCATGATATACACAACATTTTTGTAATATAAGTTATGTTATAATAATTATGGCAAAAATTATATTCATCTCTCATATTTGTAAGGTTTAATGTTTTGTTCTGAATTTTTTGGAATTTTAATTGTGATTAGTTATTGTGCCTACTTCTGACAAGATTTTTGGTAACTGTCATAGCTGCCAAGTCTCCCGGATTTTCCAGGAGGCTCCCAAAAAATTCTTATATCTCCCAAATTGTGCCCGTGATTGTAAAAAATCCCTACATTTCATTCCCCCCTCCCCCCTTGTGTAGCTTGCATGGTGTCACGGTTTTCGCAATGGGAAAATATCCATAAAATTTTCCTTTTATCAATGAAAAATCCCTAAAATGTTTTAAAAGATCCTTTTTACGTTTATTTTTGTATGGAATTTGGATCTGCAGGAAAACCTCCCAAATTCTCATTCTCCAAAGCTGACAGCTATGCAATGTCCTGTATTTTACAGATTATCATTTAAAAATGCTAGTTTACCCTGAATTTCATTTTTCCACAATGAAATATCATCCGATCATTTCAGTATTTTTTCGTGGAACACATTTTTGTTTACTCTGTGATTTTTAGTAGCCCTTTATTTCAACACCCTTCAGCAATTTTAGCAATAATTAGCAAATTGCATTTAAAGCACAAAATTTCAATTTTTGGCAAAATTTAGTGATATCCCGTGTTTAGGGATATTTTAAATGAATATTTTTATGACATTTCCTGCATTCTTCTCAATGATGTATGGTGAACCTAAGTATAAAGGTATGATTTTATTTGAACCGACATAGATATTACTAATATCAATTACAACAGATGAATAATTTTATCAAGCCTGCCTTCAGACCATCTATGCCATTGTCGCGGACCATAGGTTGAGAAACGCTGTATTACAATATTTACCCATGTTTGCTACAATATTTACAAAATACAGTTATAGAGTTTATTGTATATTACAATATTTACCCATTTTCCCTTTTATTCGTATTACTAGCTATAATACCCGGCACTGCCCAGGTTTTCTTTAATGAGGCTTTTTGGATCACGTGATATCTCCCTCTTTCTTTGAGGAACGTGCAAACCGTGTCTAAGCTAACCAATATTGCGATTTCCTGCACCACTCATCAAATAAGCAAATCTAGATTTAAAGAAACGTAGAAATGAATTTTTTTTTCTTAAGGGGGGTCTTAAGTATTTTGATTCCCCACCCCTGAACTTCAGGTTCTACATCTGCCTGTTTCTGCTTTCAAAAATGCTTAATTAAAGCTGTGGAATTTTTTTATGTACTTTTTACTGGCCCGTAATTAATTTTAAAACATCCTAAACTATGTGAATATGTGCAGTTGAATATATCAAAAGACAATATGGAGACATTAATTTTCATACTTGAGAAGATATAAATAAAAAGTTGAAATGAATGTTATTGCATGGATGTCCAACTCAAAAGTAGGTCTGGGGGCTAATTACTTCATATTAAATCTCCTGCTCTTTTTGTATATCTCTAAGCAAACTCAATATTTCAAAAATCGAGTATTTGATACGATTTTTAAAATTATTGATGTGACGGAAAACCCCACCAAATTTCCACATTTCTACATTAAAATCGGCAATTTTAACACTGATTTCTAGGAAGAGGATCACCCTCTTCCTAACCCTCAAAGCAATGCTGATGATGATTATGAGGTCATTCAAAAAACCTCATTACTGGGAGTATTGAAAATGTGACAAACCATTATAAAGGCATAAATATTATACTCGTACTGAAAGCGGTGAAGAAATGACAAACCATTGTAAAGGCATATACACGTCTGAAACGTATTGCTAAGAAACTATGGTAACCAAAGTAAACCTTCCAAAAGTTATTGTTCAGGACCAAAAACCATTGTTGTGCCCGACAGTTTTTTGCCAGTTTGGGGCATTTGCCCTGCTCTGATGAAATTTTAAAGTAGCCTATCGTTCAAGTCGGGTTCCGTTTGGTATATATGCAAAATTTGGCGACGATCGATATGAAATTGTAGATTTGTATAGAGAACATACACAGACAGACAGAAAATTAATTTTATATATATAGCTGTCGTCTTTGATGGAAATATTTCATCACGTGATAAACTACAAATTTTTCAAGCCTTGGAATTTGCACCTATGTTACAATTTTGAAACTTTTTTTTTCTGTTTGTTCTTGTGTATAGGTCATGACTAATGGCTCTACAACTAGCAATTTGCTTTCATCAGCCCAAAACACTCTTTCTGAAACATTGCAGCAAGCAATAACGGCTGCTGGAGTTCGTCCAAGGACAAGTGTTGAACAGGTGAAGAGAGAAGCAGCTCAAGATTCATCACTGCAGAAAGCTTACAAAGAGCAGCTGAAATATTCCATTCAAGAGAGGCTGCAGAATGATATGGACTACAATCCTGACAGGTTTCCGAATTCTGAGAAGTATTTTAATGGCCAGTAACTGCACCAAAAAAAACATGCTCTACGCTTTGTATCATTATATATGTGAACTTTGTAAAAAAAAAGGTGTAAAGGGGAGGGAGGAAAAAAAAGCTTGGAATCTTGACCTTGCTCCAATCTTTGTTACTCCTGTTTGAAGAATCATGAAAAGAAACTTTGTATACACTTATGTAATAATGTCAGCCAATCATATAACCATTTTATTTTTTAGTTTTAATGGTGAAATATTGGATTGCCTTGTTCTTTTTTCTCTTCAAATAAATGTTGTTCCGTTTATTGCTTCTCCATCTAATTCTAATGGTTTATAATTGGTGTATCATGATAGGTACATTTTGGTAAAGCAATGAGTAGGTGTAAAATAAATATATAATAATATAGGTCATTTCTCTCTCATTAATTTACCTTTTGTTTGTTTTCATTTCAGTAATTTTGTGTGCAGTGTTACTGGTTTGTCTTTAAAATGCAACCTGAATGTGTATGCTTACACCGTGATTGCAAGCCATACACATTTGATGGAATAAAATTTATTTCTACTCAAGGATTCACTGTTATAGCAGTGAGATAGATGCCCCTTCCAGAGGTTTTATAGTTAATGTACAAATTTTCGGTTATGTATGTTTTTTTGGTTTTAGTTACTGTCTAGTTGTCTTCATCCAGCCATTCAGAATCGGTTCTATGTATGTTCCATGCTAATGAGCCCATGAGAGTTCCATTGAATGGCTATGGTGTGACAAAAGCTTTGAAATGGTGATTCATAAGTGATGTCAGCTGACTGCATTTCTCCACTGTTTCTTGGATTTGTATCGCTGCAAAATCTTTTGGCTATGCCCAAGGCTTGAGTTATAAAAACAGTATATTGATAGGCATCAAAGTAATCTTTTATTTACATCGTGGATGGAATTTGTGATTCTAAACATTTTACGTGAACTTGGGAAAACATCCAAAAGAAGCATGCACTTAAAAACATCATGTGCGATTTCAAATAATACTTCAATATATATCAATCTCCATAAACTTTGGCTAAAATGGTCATCCAGTCAGCAGTAAAACAAAACTCTCCTAACTAATATTGTGATATTTTCTCATACAGCGTTATGAGTGATATCTGAAATATCGCAAGTCTTTTCTTTAATTATGTAACAATCATAAATTAAATATTCAAAATTATGCATGACTAGCCTCATTATATATTTTGTAGAGAGAAATCCTGGAGGATTAGGACTTAAGGTTTCCCTGATCTAATCCTGGTAATTCCCCGGGATTCAGCTTGTTTTTCAAGTAGGAAGCAAGAAAAAAGGTAAAAAAACAAATTATGCATAGTATACACACAGGGTGGCCCATCGGCTAATGTCTGAAGGGGGAAAAAAGTTGAATAGACAGTGCTAGGTGTGAGAAAGGGAGGCCAAACTTGTTGCACATGATCATTAGAGCAGGCAATTGTATATATGTGTGTTTTGTCAGTGAATGGTGAGCTTGAGCATTTGTTCAATTGTGATTTTCAAAGTGGAAATGAATAAATATTCAATAGATGTTCTTTTGTTGCGTTAGAAGTGGCCAGATGCCATGAAAATGTTACAGCAGTTCAATAAGCATGGCAATAAGAGTCATAACAAGAAATGGTTGGACAAAAGAAACATGAATTGCCTTTTAAGAAAAATCCGTCGACGCGATTGATAGCGAGGTCTGCTGACGCATAGTGGGTGGATTCCAGAACCGCTTCACTGCTGTCCTTGTTTAAGAATTCTGACTCTTTGAACCTCTTTATCATTAATTGCTCATTGTGTAATTTCAATATGCATCATTAAAATTTTTTCATCACTCTTTATTTGTTTTTAATTTGGATTAGTTTCAAACATTACCCGCTGGGCCACCCTGTATATTCATAGTTAATATTTAATAACTGTATAAATTTATGTGACATAGTAATCATTTCAAATATAAAGAAAAAATGTTTTAATTATAAATGTGAGATGATATTGAGATGAATATTTTAACAAGCTACAAATTTTACATATCTATCAAAGCTTTTTAACTCTTGGTGAAATAATGCTTCAAAAATAAATTCGCACTGCCATCATGTAGAATGATGCACAGTTTAGTGACAAAAAGACTTGCTGCAGAAAATGTATTTTTTTGCTTCAACAGAAGTTGGTGGACTATTGAGCAATGCTTGAAGCAAATCATTTATCGCAGATGTGCGTTACATTGGATTAAGGTCGCAACTGGGAGTGGGGGGGGGAGGGAATAGGTGCATCTTTTTTCCAGTGCTGGACCGGAATGGGCACAAATTTCATCCCTTATCTTCTTCAACATTACAAGATGCCAAAATGCCTGCTTAACCCCAGCTAACCAAGGATCTAGTTGTGGCCTTGCAGTGGATTACATCAAAATTATGAGCAAAGATGAGAAACTATACATGTAAGTTTTTAAACAGTGTTTAAAAACTCCCAAGAAGCCCTAGTTGCCTTTGTAGTCTAGTGCGTTCACCCGGAAAGTGAAAGGACGTAGGTTCAATTCCCACAAAGACCGTTGAATTTTCTCTTTCCAAAAATATATCTTCACATCAGCCAGCTGTTAAAAACCTTCATATGGATAGCAGAGAGTGACATCATCCTCAGATATTTTGGGATTGGTCCAATGTTGCAAAAAAATTATTTCTAGCAGATTATTCTTGGTTATCAATTATCCGCTTCCATTACCTCCAATAATCGAGGTTCTATTGTACCCATTGCCTTTATAAGGCTGAGGCTGACGGTTCTAATCCTGAACCCTGAGGTAATTGTTTTGTTTTTCATGCTATAAATTCACTATAGAAGAGCTCTGGTTTGTAGAAAACTCTGGCTTGGGAAGCCGCCAAACATTTTAGCCTAGGGCCCCTGCTCCAGGATATGGGGGTCATGACTGTACTTCTGGCTTAAAATTTTCGGATGCTAACAACATGTTAAAAATATTCCCAAAATAAAAAATGAAATGAAAACGTCAACAAAATACCACATCAAAATTAAATTGTGTCAAGGATAATCCGATCATAGGCTTCTTTGAGAAAAGTTGAAGGTGTGAGACGTCTTGCTGTCTATTTACGACAATAATACCATAATTTCTAGAGGAGATAAAGGGGGATAAATTGTGATAATGCCCAAAGAGCAATACTCTGAGTTGATGACATCACATATTTCAAGTAGTCCTTACAAAGAATTGAAGACCATCCGATTCCCACTTGAGAAAATTTAAAGTAAAAAAACAAGTGTTTTTCTCCCGTCCGGAGCATGCTTAAAGAACATTTCCATCAGATGCCATTTCATCAAGTATCCATGGCTTTTTAATGTCTTGCCCTTCTCATTTTATCGGAGATATGTGGATCTTACTTTTGTGCCTTGGGATGGTTTCAAAGATGACTTGCAATTGTTACTTGTTAATGACATAGACCCTCACGTTCAGTTCACAGCTGAATTGGAAACAACTTTTTTTTTTAGATGTATTAGTAACTAAACAGAAATCACATTTCTAAACCTCTATCGTAAGTACGTCTCACTACCACCTCATTTTAGATCTTGTTTTCCTTGCAGCAGACACTCTCTGTATTCCATACTTACGTATCATGAGCATTCAACGTTCGTTCCCATCTGAACACATGAGACCGTGAAATTGAAACCATCAGAGCAGTGTCCAACAATTAGGATGTTGCATTAGTCTTACACACAGGCTCTCAGCTTCATTCTGACCACAACATTTGAGGTGAACAGACGTAATTTTTTTTCCGCTGATCAACCTTAGAGTTAAGATTTGAAATCCAACCCAAGTGAGATCCTCGGTCAGCGTGTGTGTGATTAGTGGTTAAATATTTTTCCCTCTGAAGAGACACCTATTGTGTGTCGAAATGCGTTAGGAGTTTTTGTAATTTCCGTGTGTTTGCCTTATGGGGGCCGTTCAAGTATTACGTCATCATCGATGTGGGGTGGTGTGTTTCGATTTGCTGACTTTTGATGACAAGGGCAGGCCTGCCAACTCCCGATTTGGGCGGGAGACTCCGGATTTGTTAAAATTTCTCCGGATTTTGGCAGAAAATTAAATTTTACGCGAGCTTTCACGTTGTCGTGGCGTCAATGATTACCATCGTCGTTAGTGAAAACAGCCATAGTCATTTCCATCGAGCAGCCTTAAAAAAAGTTTCTGTGACCGCATTTACGCAACTGGCAAAGAGATTTGCGACTACGAAACGCGACTTCGTTTTCGTAGCGTTTATCGACATTTATCGGGGCATGACCTTGGTTGCCGAAATTCCTGTATAATCGTTATTGTATTCCATTAACAGCCGTGCGGTAAACACGTTTTTTCGTCGGCAGCTTTGTAATTTGAATTTTTTTTTTCCTTCCGATTAAACGTCTTCAGAAAGAAAATATAAAACTTTAAGCTATATAAAGCTTTTAAGAGTTCATATACCCAAGATAGAATCACTGATAGCATCCACGAAAGGAAACACTTATATTTTATGAACAGTATGTAGATTTCTCTATTCTGCATAGAAAGACTGACATGGAATTATATTCTGCTCAGGGGCAATGCTGAACCTGCCTTGGGGGGGGGGGGAGTAATGTAGCTTTTTCTTAATTGATTTTAAAAAAAAAATTCGAAAAATTTTTTTTTGAATTTTTTTTTTTTATATGAGTCTATGACTGTTGGGGGGAGGGGGGTACCCCCCTCGGGAGGATTTCTGGATTTCAAAAGTTGGCACGTCTACAAGGGGGGGAGGGTTTGGATAATGCTTACGTCAGCAACCACCCTTTATGAAAATATGAGTTAGGACTCAGAGGGGCAGAGCTGATGACGAAATTTTTGCTGATAAGGGGGGGGGGGTAAAAAATGGCTAAAAATTTGCTTACGTAATACTTGAGCGGCCCCTATTCATTCGTGCCTTAATATTCTTGGGCAAAGTTGATCTCTTTCGTAACTGTTTTGCTAGCAACTAATCCGCACGTTTTTCCTCTATAAAACCAGACGGTGAGGCTCTTTTCTCGGGAGAAATGTAAGTGCGTTATAGGATCCCGGAAAAGGCAGAATTCGCGGGGTGTATTTTAGGTATAGGATCCCGGCAGGGCCGTCTTAAGAGCATCATGGGCTCCCGGGCCAAGTGATTTTTCTGAGGCCCTACAAGGTAAATTCTAGAAAATTTCAACCAAATCTCATTTTTGTGACGCCCCTTTTTCCTTGAGGTGCCCGGGTGGGTTCATGCGTTAAGACGGCACTGGATCCCGGGAGAGAAATCCTTCATCAATTTCCGGGAAATATTACGTGATCCAAAAAGACGCGAAAGTATAACAGTTGCCGGATTGGACAGTTTTCGGTAAGTTTTGAGATTCTGAAAATTTTTTTTTGCGTGAGAACAGAAAATTTTTTCACCCCAATCAGTCCTAACCGGGAAACGAAGCATTACTTCAAATTGCAGTGGATTAAAAAGGGAATTATACGAAATAAAACGTTCAACAATACAAATGTGGGAGATTAATGTTCTTACTACAGTTTTAATTATAATATAACTCATATGAGTTTAAAAATAATTTCAATCTTTGGCTTCAATAAAGAATAAAAATCCAAATAGGCGTCATGTAAAAACCGGGATGGTCAGAAAAAGGGAGAAAACCGGGATGTATGGTCATTTTAGCTAAAAGTAAACCTTATATCTCAGTGATTTTTTTTAGGATGTAGTTTTGAAGGAAAATGTTTTAGGGATCTGGCAACTCTGATTCGAAAACCCATTGGTTACAGCCGTCCACCTTTCGATCCGCGGCAGGCATTGAGCAATGAATATGTAGTTTTAACCTCCTTTGCGGCAGACGATTATTGTCGGGAAGTTAGAAGATCAATCCTGAAAACTCACGGCAGGCACAGCCAGCCGACATCAATCTATATCAGCTAGAAGTCGTCTTCGAAGACGTGCAAAAGCCTCTGGAAACATATGAAGAGATGATTTCCATGTTTTGACGTCATGATGGCGACTCCATCTGAAGTTTTTCCCATCTCGTTTCATAACATTCTTTATTGTAAATATTTATGTTGCATTTATTTATATTACTGAACCTCATTGTGCGTGTGTGTGAGAGGAAGTTTAATACGTAAAATGTTAAAATAATTCATTTCTTTAACTGACATATTGAATACAGTCGAATCCGGTTATAACGAACGCCGAGACCGGAAGAATCACTTCGTTATAACGAAATTCCGTTATAAAGGAGTTCCAGGTTACCTAGCATTGTTCCTATGTAAACTTATTTGGTGGATTAGAAATGTGTTCGTTAAAACGAGATTTCCGCTATAACGGTATTCGTTAAAACGAGATTTTCGCTAAAACGGGATTCGACTGTAGTAGTTGTTTTTAGTATCATTTCCCCTTCACCTTTGTTTCCTCATATATATTGAAACTATAGCGTGCCCCCCCCCCCTCCACCAGTAGGCTAAGGCTAACAGGGCTCCAGCCCAAGAGCCTGAGATGTTTCTTGTCATTTTTCTCACTATAAATTCACTATTCTGGGGACCCGTGAAAGATCCCAGCCCAGGACCCTGCTGCAAGATGTGGAGGGCATGAACTACGAGGTAATTATACAAAGTGATTATGAGCTGTTGCTGAGTTGGGAGGCTGGCTATTGTGCAATCCTGTTCAGCTCAAGGAACATATTCTATGGTTAGAAAATGGCTGTGTCGCTGTGCTATTTTGAGAGCCCATTACTTTTGTATTCAAATTAAATGTTAATTAGAATTGAATGATGATGCGTCGTAATGATATTCAAATTAAAGTTACTGCCAGACATATTACATAGATTCCTTAAGAAACTTCGACTTTATTCACATCTAAATAATCATGTTACACAACAATCGTACTAAATCAAATAACATTCCACTAATAACTAAACATTGTTAATTAATATTTGAAGATACTGACACTCACACAAACTTTATATTCAACTAATCACTCACCCAACTTGTTCCATCGAAGCTTGGCCCTTTCCCATCCCGAGAGATAGTTCAAAACTCGTCTACCCCATGATAAAACTTTGCCCTCTCTGCCGAAAGTGTTGTGTGTTTTTACACAAAGTTTATGAAAACTTTTGCCATTGGATGAAAGCAATTGCCCGATTTCTCTAAGGGGTTTTTATTGGTGCAGAGGCACAATATTCTTCTGTTGTAACTGTATTGTGTCAACACAATCAGAGTTGTGATTGTGTTGTGTAATAAGTACTTATTCGGTACTCAAGTGCATCGTGGAAATCCAGGAGAGGGAAAAGAATGCACGAGTTGCTTCCGATGTATGTATTGATGTGTGGTTCGTGGTTTCTCTATGGGAAGGATAGAGAGGGGGAGATTGAGTGTTGGTGCACTCGTGACATCCATCCTCTGTAGCTTTATGGAAGACTACTCGCCTGGACAGTGATAGGTTGGTGGTTCGATTCCCCACAGAGGAATGTGACTTTAGTTTCCGAAATCATCTTCACTTTGTACCTCAGTCATCTGTACGTTGTATAATTAATGGAGAGGTTCATTGTTTCGTTTAGTGAGTCTGATTCCTACAGAATTGGCCCAATCTGCTAATAATTCTTTAGTTGATGTATGTAACATCTAAACATTAGGACGTATCAATTTGTGGAGTCAAATGGATGGTAAAAACATGACAGCAGTTACTGGTGGTCGAATGATCGTAGCGATGAACTCTCATTGCATACGAGTACCTGGGTTTGAACCCCACCAGTGTCACAGTGGGGGGTTAGCTGAAGTTTGTTTTCTGTGCAGGCCCGGCGGGGGGCAAGGATCCTAACTTTCAGGCATGAATCCAGGTCGATTTCCCTGTTGAAAAGTCTTGCCGCAGAGAACAATAAGCCTAAAATAGTACAGATATTCAGTCACTCGTAACACGTCACAATTTAAAATGTAGATAGCAGCAGCACTGAAAATTCAGACACAAACATTGCATACACACTTACTGTTAGGCATTCACTCTTCCAGCACAACTTGGTAGTGAATTGTCTATAGTAATAAGACTGGAGTTGGGCTTGGTTTCAAAGAAAGAAAGCATATACCAGTGTTAAGTTTGAAGATGTGTAATGCTGCATATTCCCATAGTTCCATCTTTCAGGAAGTGCCGTCTTATTGCATGGGCCATCACCTTGGTATGGCCCATTTGTCTCATAGTAATCAGATGCATATTAATTTTTTGTGGATAATTTATGTAAATTGGGGTGAAGATGGATTTAATTACTCTTATAAGCACCAAGTTGACGGGTTGCAATCCTATTGCAACTCGAGATATAACATAGGAAAATAACGGTTTTTTTTCACTGCGCTCGCCTGTTTTTCTTTTCTTTATCATCCTTCCACAGCACAGCAATAATCCAGGAAATCAGAATAGATAGAGAAAACTCCTTATGGCACACACGTGCTTTAATACACACATGTAATAATCCATAATTCACATTATAAATCGGAATAATCCAGACAGAATTTGATGGATACTGCCGAATTTAAAAAAATCACAAAATTGCTAAATTTAAATTCACAAAAAGATAGACTCTGCTGTGTTTGAATTTGCTACGTCTCAGCTCAACAGAAGCAGTTTGACACCGTCAATAATGGAAAAAAAATCTCTGTTGAAATATGACTGTGAGCGGAATATCGACAACCAATAGTGCAAGTTTAAAAATGCAATAGTACAGAAAACGTTTTGTCTAATTGCTAGCGCGCACATATGTGCATGCGAATATGCAAATGAGACACAGTAAAATTGCTACAGCTGTAACCATAAACCTGAACCACATTTGGTTGAATCAGAAAGGAAATGTAATTTTTTTATAATGCCCCTGTTATTAATATTATTTCACTACATACGTTTAAAGCTCTAGCAGACAAAGAAGGCAGTATAATCCAGTTGGAGCAAGCAAGCATAGAAAAAATAAATGAATGTTTCCAAGGTGAGCACATTTGGCGACTTTCTGAAGGATATCTAAAATCCATGCCACCTACGTGTAATGATTGAATGCTTGTACCATTGTGGTCTTTATGTGTTCTAACTATAGCAAGACTTTTTAACAAGATATCGGCTCACATTCATGCCTTGAAGTTGGGAATTGCAGAAAACCAACTTCAGCCGACCACAAACTGCTGCTGGTGTGGTCCTTCTTTCAAGATATATTAACACACAAAGTTCCAGGATTTGTGTTTCTGAGAACCCACATCGTCCCCTTTCACGCCAGAAGCATGAATGTGAAAATTTTTAGATCCATTCAATTAGATCCCTTATTTTGTTATTTAAGTTTTGCCAGAAACACGTGAATGGTTGACCCCTATTGAAAAGCATTTTAGGGAAATGGCTCTCATAGGTAACATGGGTAGAGTAAGCATTCCAAACCCCCATGGTCTTGAAATTTGCACATTCATGGTTCTGGCATGAAGGAGACAACATAAGATTATCAAATCACCTCTACATCCGGAAAAAGTGGACTGGGGAATCTGGTTTCCAGTGAATTATTGGATCAATCATTTTTAACAAAACTTGATACCACTGCATACTGTCATATTTTTAAAGCATTTGTGGTGTAGTTCAATGTTGTGGAACAGGTTTATTTTCAGTAGGATTCAACGACGATCCACATATCTATAGTGTCTATGAAACAAATTGAGAGCTTCCCCCCACAGCATCATATCCAATGGGTTGTGGCCCCAAGGTCTCCAGACCTCAGCAGCCATGATTTCTTTCCCCGGGATTAGCTAAAGGACAAAGTGTATATATTGAAGGACCTGAAGCAACCCCACTTCACATCTCAGAGATATCCAAAAGTATGAGTGTATGCCAGAGTGTAGTAAGCAAACATCACACTCACACATTGCAGGATTTGAAAAACAAAATTTTTGCTGCGATCAGGACAATCATAGAAGGAACACCACTTCATGTCATGGACAATATGAAACATCAAGAGACTGCATATTTTCGTGAAAATGGTACCCATTTTCAATACCTACTGTAATCACAATTAATTACACTTGAACATACACAGCACAATCCAAGGTTAGTTATATACAGGGCTGCCTTAAGAACATCACTGGGCTCTGGGCAAAGTGATTTTTCTGAGACTCCCATACCTGGCTAGAAACACTTGCCTATCAATTCACATGCTTATTCTCGCGAATTTTAACCATAACTAATTTTTATGAGGCCCCCATGCGTTAAGACAGCACTGGTTATATATTAAGTATACAATTACAGTGAAACCTGTATAAAATAGAAGGTCAAAAGACTGTAATTATTTTCCATTTTAGATAGGTTTCCGTTTTATAGAGGTGCACATAAAAATATATGCAGTGATTTATTTCTATCGTTTACGAAACTTGAGTTTTGAGAACATCACCCTAACTGCCTAACTTCCATAAACCATTGAATGTTAAACAGACATGTATATTATTATTTTGAATTTTTTCATGTTTGCTGTTTCAAATAACTACGTATTTGAAATTTCATATTTAATGCGCTAATATTTAAACTTCAATATAAAATGTTCTCCTGCATAGCAATAGAATGAACACTTACTTTTGTCAAAAATTAAAATTTTTTAATACAGTGAAACTCTCTTCGATATAATGATATTCTACAGACCAAGAAAATATTGCTGTAGAGGGCTTATTGTTACATTGAGAAACAAAATTGGGTGGGATGCAGTTTAGACCCCCCCCCCTACAAACTCCATTTTTGTGTTCAAATTTAATACACGTTTCTTGTTGCTGGTGGCCATCTCTACACTGAATGAAAATCTCTGCAGTAGCCAAAACACTGTA
Organism: Pholcus phalangioides; assembly: GCF_987345545.1. Taxonomy (NCBI): domain Eukaryota; kingdom Metazoa; phylum Arthropoda; class Arachnida; order Araneae; family Pholcidae; genus Pholcus; species Pholcus phalangioides. The sequence goes on from NW_028301597.1 coordinate 50,111,758, forward strand.
TCGCTAAATTGTGAACAATAATTCAGTCTTTCTCGTGTACTGTCTCGAAATTATCAAACTTTTTCCAAGAAATAAGAGTGTTTTCTAATAAAAGTCACCATTTCCATCATAAATGAAATGCTAAACAAGCTTTTACTAAATTTTTGATAGTAAATCTGCTTCCTCTCTCAGGCCCGACTCCCAGAACCAGTTCAGATAGATAATAAGCGCATGCATCATTTTTCCAAGAAGTGAAAGAGTTCACCTAACAAAAAAAAGGGGATCAGAATGACTTAACTTTCCTCCTATCCAAAGGACAAAATCATGCACTTGGCCAAAAATTCCTTCAATTTTAGCAGGTTTTGTATCTACGAATAGACTAAATATGCCATCCTTTCCGCGTTAGACAGTGTACGTCTTAAAGAGGTTTCCTAATGAAAATGCATTAATTATTCACTAGACTATATATTTGTTCCGTTTAAGACAGGTTTCCGTCTCTTATACAGTGTTCGTCTTAGACAGGTTTCACTTTATAGTATCTTTCATAATATCCTACATTTCATTTATAATAATGCTGGTTCTACATGAATCACCCTGTAGTATCCAACACGAAGTCGAGGAAAAACACTTTGCCTACCTGATCTAGATGGAATTAAAATTGTAATTAGCAATATGACTGGCACATTTTTATGTGTATTATTTTGGAATACATATCTCGAGGCCTCTCCTCCCACCACATTAAAAAAAGTGAGGGCCTCCCCTTCCTGGGTGGAATCTTTTACAGGCTTCTTTATAGTAAATTTATGCGTGATGAGAAATTTATGATTTATAAAAAACCAAATAAACCTCTATCCTGGTCTAAAGTGTTGTCAGTGTTTCCCATACGGAAGGGGGTGGAGGGCATAATATGTATGTATTATTAATTTAATATGCTCAGCATGTGTCAAAAACCATATTTCAATAATATACAGTCAGGCCCGTAGATGAAGTCCCACGGGAACATGAAAAATACCTGCAATATCCGATATTTGTTATAACTGATACACAATGAAAACTTGAGTGTACTGAATCCACTTGAAGTAGCGTTTCTCAGCCTATGTGGTCCACAGACGAGGCCTATAGTAGAATTTCGTTGGAATATGAACTTTGCCATCATTCAGTTGGCCAGCTCGAGATCATGCTGACAGCACATCCATAGACTATCTTGGAATATTCAGTAGTAATTCATATGCAGACTTTGTTTCTGAAAGAAAATAAATTATATTCTTGTCAAAAAAAGTGTATCCAATATTCATAATTATATCATAAGCCAGGACTTGACAAATCAAAAACATGTTTAGATGCCAGCCCAAGGTTTCCTTACATCCCGGAAGGGACAGAGCCTGGGTCGCCTCTGGTCTGACAGCCCAATGTTTCGTGGGAGCCAAGCATAGTATTTTGCTCAAGAAAAAATGATTTGTCCTCACACTCTAATTTAGAAATTTGCCCCAATTTAGCAACAGTTAGAAAATTTTAGGTGCTAGTACTGATTTTCCAATTGCAATAGTGACCTGACGCCTGGAATTTGTCTGGCCCTGTTGCAAGCAATTTTTTTTTTACATTATTTTGTATTGCAGGTTTGTAGAGATAAACTTAGCTAAACTTAGTTATAACTGATACTTCATAGTATCAGAATTCATTATGAGTGGGCTCAACTTAAATTTGCAGCATTAAATTTAAAAATCAATATATGACACTGGAATTTATTTTCATACCATACTTCCTCATGTAGTTCGCATGTGGAATATTTTGTCACTTTTATTAGAGAACTGAAGTCATAGGTGTACACATCAGGATTTTCTGGGGGGGGGGGGGGGGGGACATTAACACAGTTTTTCCTCTTAAAGAAAAGGGGCAAAGAGTACATTTAAAATATTACTATAATCTTGGCTCAAGGGGGAGCAGGATTAGAACCCCCACTGTCCCCACTTGCTAATGATTGCAATTAATAATTTAACATTAGAACCTGGAAGGGCAGCTCGAGCTTACCTGCTACCCGAGTACAAAGGCTTACTTGCTGCCTCTACAAAAGACTGATGGGAGGCTGACAGGGCTTTAGACTGGGGGACCCTAGAATTAACCTATTTTTTTTAGGACAAAGCCGCACAAAATTGTTTCTCTCTCCCCCCCCCCCCCCCCCCGAGATAAATGTTCATGACCATATGTCCCTTTTTTGAAGAAATTGTCACGTTTTTCAAAGAAAGAGGAAAGAGGTTCTGCTTTTTGGTCCAAAAGTATTTTACCACTCTTGCTTGTACCAGACAGCTCAATCCACAAAATGGCACTGATTGGTTAGCCAAATAATACTTACATTTATTCTGTTAAGATTATGTATAAAGATTTGATTTTTATTAACAAATTCATTTCAAGGGTGTTTCTGGTGCTCCAGAATTATTTTACTTTTATTTCACTGTTCCGGAAAAAATATTTAAGGGTACCAAAATGCACATTTACCCTTTGTGATGAAGAAACATTGTTTCTGGTATTACGATCCTAGGCCTTGTCTATTACCTCAAGTTTTCTGAATAAGTTAGTCTTCAGACGATGGTTCAGAAGCGTGATGTTGATAATTTTTATTATTGGAAATTTTTTTAAAAATTTGTGTCGGACTAAAGCTCAAGCTGTCGTCCCTTCCAAACTGCGGTTTGGGTGCACCCTTGCTGTAGCCGCCTCTGAGTTCGAGCATTACATATTAGATTATAAACTTTTTAATTCTTTTAAAACAGTAGTCAATTATTTTTTAGCATTTTTTCTAAGATGAAATTTATTATATGTCTTATTTTCAGATTCCTGTTATCCTACTGGATTTTTTCTAGTCTTATAATTTATCAGAGGAAATGGAGAATGAGCTTTTGTGCAATTTCAAAAAATGCAGGAGACCTCTGACATCACAAGCTTGGGTATACTATGTTTGATTGATGTAAAGTATCTGGTGCATGCCAAATCTGGCATTTCTATTTGGCTTTTTGGTAATCCTGAACATTATTTTTGGGTTAACTTTAATATAATATAAACTATTAACCTTTTAAGTGTTTTTTTTTTAATTTTCCTGATTCTCATTGTAACTGCAACACTGAAAATAAAATCATGCTAAAAACCCAAGATATTTCAGGGTGACTGAAATAAAGCAGATCAAGTTTGATGAGATATTTCTGGATTGTTGCTGTAAGGATTAATTAAATGACTTTCATGAAATGAAAGCTTTTCAATTTTTTCAATGATTCAAATGTATAAGGGTTATTAAATAAATAACCCTATAATTAAGTATCATATGGTAATATTTTTAGGGTAACCAAAGCTCCAAATGATTGCCAAATAAAATTGCAAAATTTGGCATCAACCCAATATTCTTGTTTTCAATGTTAATTGTATTTTGTTTGCACTTCTTTAAGTGATCTCATTGCAGGGCTTTTACCAGCTCTAATTCTCCAATGGCCCTGGCATCTGGAATTTATCAATCCCTGCATCAGTGATTAATGATAATTTTTCAGTGTTGTGCCTAGTCATTTTGAGTGTTAAATTCTTCAGAGGAATATTTACGTGGTACATGTATGCAGAGGTTTGTCCAACTGAAATCTGGGTCTATTTTCTGGACCCTTCACAAAATTTCAAATCTGAAAAATGTACCCTCTTTATGAAAAACAAATTAATTAAAATATAAACTTGGCATTTCATTTCTTTTAAATTAACTAGATTGTTTTGCTTCCCACAATATCTCTAATTTTTCACAAAATTATGAACTAACATTTTTTGTATTGTTATATTATATACTATATCTCTTTCAGACCCTGTGTGCACAAACATGCAAGTTGATTTTCTAGAGATTCTTTTTTTTAACCTCAGGGAGTTTATCCTTGATTTCAAGGTGTGTGTGAGAAAGAAAGAGAGATCAATTGAAATTGGAGTGAACTCCTTGAGGTTAAAAAAAGAATATCTCTACTTTGAGGAAAAAACAATCCCAGTGTTTGTAAGTACTGGGTCTGAAAGGGGAGGGGTATGTAACATATATGCATTGTGTTTGATGAATGGTATATTCAACCTATTAAAGGAAAAATTAAATCGGAATTTGTATGCAGAACTGAATCATGATTAAAGGAAAATGATTTTACAATTCCCATTTTCTTTCTAATGAGGTTTGACTGTAATATGAAAACAAATTTTCACGTCTATCAAGACAGGAAATACATACCATTGAAATTATAAATTACCTTAAAATCTTTCAAAAAAAGTTATCCTCTTATCAACAGATTGACTTAATTTTTTCCCCTCTTTCGTTTAGATTACATCATGTTCTCATATCCTTTTGCTGTTGTGAGTGGTGGATAAAAATAAATTTAACTTATAAATATTGTTGGTATATTCATTTATTTTCTGTCACACGTTATAAAATCATTGGATTTCTTTCATGTGGAAATGCAAGGAAACGAAAAGGTTTAAAGTGCACTCTATGTTGTTTTTATAAATATACAGTTTAACACTGTTATGCCAAACCAGGTTTCCAGCAAAACTTTAGTAGATATAATGAACATAGTTTTTAGTTCAGCTATATATGCAATGTTCTATAAGGCTCTAGCAGACCTTAAAATATTATGAATGCAATACGATCCATATTTTCTCACTATATTGAATATAGAAAACCTCCGGATATAGCAAAGCAAATGTTCAGTTTTTCATATTTGTTGTAGCAGGTTTGAATGTATTCAATGAGGTTTTCTTATGATGATTGTCCTATAACACATTTTTTTCAGTTGAAAGCCATGAATAAAGATAGTCACATGGAAAATAAATGTCAATAACTGATGCGTAGATTCACTTGAAATCGCTTTTTCTGAACTATTTTTTTTTGTTTTCTTTTCAATTTATCTGATCCAGATCTGTGGAATTGTTTATAAGGAAAACATTTGTTGGAAGCATTCTGGAATGCTCGTTCAGCATTCCTGAAAATATTATTTTAATCAAAATGGAAAAATTTTAAAGTGGTTGCTTGAGTTTACTTTTGTTGCCATTCCCTTCATCCCTGTTTCTTCAAACACAAAAAATTTGACATTATACCTTAATTAATTTTCTAAATATTTTTTGTAATGATGATGGAGCTAGAGAGTTTGAAAAAGCATCTGCTTGTCCAGCATGTAAGTATAATATTTGATGTATTTTTATATCTATTATTCCCAGAGTGTCTAAAAAGAAGAAAAGTGTTTAGAATAGAATCAGCAATGCACAATACTTGAAAAATGCTGTATTTCTCAGAAAATCTCTAAGATGGAAAAAAAAAAACTTTTAAAAATTATATTTATACTCAATAAATACAAATGTGCTGCATTGATATAAATATTGGAAACTTGAATTATGTTTCAAAATGGAAAGAAAAGTATGATATTACAAATTATGTACTTTATCTTGCATCTATTAATAAATTTTTAATGACCATTCTAAAATGAAAGGCACAAAATGTACAAATGCAGTTTATAACAAAGTGTTTTGTAATGAGAGGTTACTGCACAATATCTTTATACATTCAAATTTTAAGTATTCTGTTGCCAGAATAATAGTTTTGTGTGCCATGTGTGATAGCCTATATTGTAAATATCATTTACACAAAATATACAGTATATTGTGTGTTGAATAGTATGGTACACTCAAGCTTAAATATTTTGAAGTGCTTCCAGAAATTAATATCACTTTGAATCATGTAAAGTTCCAGATTACAAAAGATTGAAATTATTTTGAGGTGAAGAAATCCAAGTTGTAGAAGTTTGACTGTAATCATAAACATTTAATAGATATATTAGTAATTTTTTTGCTGTAGAATCTGTTGTTTTGACATGTTACTGAAATATGTGTTTGTATTTTTTAAAATATGAGAATATTAGTGGGTTCTCCTTTAAAATTAATTCATCGCTAATGATAGTGCTTAGAATATTGAAATTTACATTGATCTAAAGTTTGTGTACAATTTTACTCACAAATTTGATTTTTAATGTAATAAAACTTTATTTCAAAATGAAAAATCTTTTCAAATGTTTGTCGTTTTCAGTATTATTTTTATAATATACATTTTTATATTAAATATTTTAAAACTTTTGGTTCTGTAATTTTTTTAAAGTAAAATAAATAATTTGCTTTAGGTGATACTCCTCTTCCTGCTAAATATGATGTTGTTCGAGTTGATCTAAACCCATCAGAACAGTATAAGTCTGTAAGTATGTGTTAGGTATCTAGCTGTTGATTATAGATCTGACATAAAACCAGCATAATCAGGTCCACCTGTGACAAAGTCACACTGTGGATCATGAATATTGGAATCCAGTGTGTATGATAACTGATATGTGATCAAAGTACAACTTCAGTAAAAATTGATTAATTTTTGTGTTTTATAAAGCAGACTTTTCATAAAGTAAAGTATAAAATGTTATTTTTCTTAAATTTTTGAGCCATACATTTGTTGGTTATGATGGACTGAGAAAATTTTTTTTTTTTTTTCTAGCAACAAAATAGTTCAGGAAAATACATGGTGATTCTGTAATTTCCTCGCCACCTTTTACTGGTGAACGGTTGATCCTAGAAACATACTTCCAATTAGGAAAAGAATCCAAATAACTTGTAGACCTCAGATACGTCATTCTTGTTGCGAGGGGTTGTGTAGTTGATAAAATAAAAAAGTTAACTTTTTATACAGGTACTCTGTCCAAAAATACACAATTAGAAAATTGTTGTCTGGTCTCTTCTGAAGCCAACAAAAAAGAAATTCCATTTTTCTTAGTGCATTATTTGTTAAGATATTTGAATTAAAAAATCGGAGAAAAGTTTGGAAAGAACAGCATAAATTAATGGCCACTGTGGTGGTCGAGTGGTCATAGTGACGAACTCGCATCGTGGGGACCCGGGTTCGAGCCCCACCGTCGCCATAGTGGTCGGCTGAAGTTGGTTTTCTGCGGTTCCCAATTTCGAGACGCAAATGCGAGCCGATCTCCCCGTTAAAGTCTCGCCACAGAGAGAAAAAGGACAAATATTCAGTCACTACACATCACTCACTTCACTTCTGAGATATAGATGGCAGCACTAAAAAATCACACACAACACTAAATACGCACTCAGACTGTTAGGTACACACACTTACACTTCCGGCACGACTCACTAGGTAGTAAATTGCCTATGGTGATAGACCTGGGTTGTGCTCGGTTTGAAAAAAAAAAAGCATAAATTAATGGACAATACTTATTTCCCTCATTTATGTCATTCTTTCTGGACTTTCCTTGAATTTTTGATATATTATATCTTAATGATTATTGCACTTAAAAATGTGGATTTTTTTTTTGTTGGCCTCAGGGGAGACAGGGCAACAACTTTCTAATAGGCTTTTTAGGACGGGCTGTCTGTACAAAAAGTTACAAAGTTACCTTTTTATTTTAATAACTATTCAACCCCTTGCAACATAAATGACGTATCTTAGGTCTCCACTTCATTTGGATAATTGTTTTAATTAGAAGTGTGCCTCTAGAATCAATGACGGTTTGTCAGTAAAAGGCGGCAAGGGGAATTATGGAATCGCCATGTACATCCATATTTTTGAAAATGTTTTCGAATATACAGGGATTGTTCAATTAAAACATGGAACTGGCATCGCAATGCAAATAGATGAAAGGGTATCCAAGAAGTAACAAGATATTGCATTGTTTGTATTTTATTTATTTTAGTGAGAAAACAATGTGGTCAGTCTAAGACACATCCATTGAGTAGATGATAACGTATGAGCAACAGTGGGATGTAATAGCTGTATCCAAAGTCACCTGCATTTGTTGCATGTGTGGAAAAGTCATGTTGATTATGCATTTCTCTGCCAATTAATCTCTGTGATTGGAGTGGCTTCGAGTCAATGTCTCGATCAATGCCGAATATTGCTGACACACCTTACAGAAAATAAAAGCCATAAAAAAAATAGAGGGTCGGGAAAACTGTCAAAGGGTGTGTATATGCCCCATGATATTGAATCTTTATGTAACAATGGACACTCTTGACTCATTGTAAGTGAAAAATAATACGTCCTCTGTGATACACACATGTATTATTTTCCTATAATCCTGTTCGAGAGTATAGTAACAATATTTCTCACTTATATGAATGTTAATTTTTTTTTTATACTTGCATGCTTCTATGTGTTTACAAAAATAATAATTTTTTTTTCTCTTTCAAATTCAAGATGGTACTTGCTGGTCAGAAACCTGAGGTGATATTAGATATATGCACACGTGCTATTACCTTTTGGACCTATCAGGTTAGAAATCTAGAATTCATCTGTTTTTATTGTGTTTACATTTGGTTTTTTTTGTATAGTTTCAATTAAATATGTGAACAATTTTGAGGGAGGAAAATGCCATGGAAACATATTGACATGGAAATTTGTTTTCTATCACAAGCAAATTTTTTAAAGTACTGAGGTAGAAGAAATCAGGAATAATGTTGAGTTTGATCATAACATAACACATACCCTAGGCATAACTTTCATATTCATACACATTAATTTAAATTAAATTCAGTAGTATAAACTTACAATTATTTACATATTTATTCGAATTAAATTTGATAGTATAAATTAATAATTATTTTCATGTATTTATGTTACGAGCTCAATCATAACAGTAAATTATATATTTTAACTATACTTATTATCCAGAACTTGATTAGCAGATTTGTTTCTGTTTGTTAATTTATGTTCTCTAATAAGATGAATAATTTTATAGTTTTGAGGTGAAGAATGCAAACTACCCCTCTCCCCATTCTTATTAAATTCAAAATATTAAGCAACTTAAGCTATTCATGTTCATTCAAGTTCATGCTTTTATGTGCTGTTTATCTAATGAAGAAATTGAAATTGAATTATCAAAGGTCTCTTGGTGTTTTCATATCTGAACCCTTTTTCATATTTTTTATTCAATTTGGTGATTGCTTTCCCTGCTGCTTCTAAAAAAATCATAGGTGAAGAAAAGAATTAAAAAATTGACACCAAGCATTCCCCCTCTCCAAAAGCAAGTTTTGAATGTTCTTCACTTCTGATGAAATTAATGAAATCGTAATTGTTAAGGGGTTATTCACCAAACAGTCTTGGTTTAATAACTGCAATTCTAAATCTGTCTTCCCTCAGAAGTAATCTTCCCAATAAAAGAACATTTGCGCTCCAACATTGCATTGAATAAAGAAGTCAATAACCACAGGCCTGTGTGAATGACGAGTACAAAGAGACAAAGATAAGGTAGTTAATTAATCTTTAATTATTAGCCTACTCTAAATAATGACAATATATACGATGTACATTAGAAGCTAGGATTGTGCATTACATAATTCAAAATATATGTCGAGTGATTATTTATCATTCGTTTGTAAAGGCAGAAGAGTGACTTACCCCAATTCCGGTGAAGTTCAATTTCTCTCCACTTATACTCCTTTTGCCCATCTTGGACCTTTCTTGCAGACCTATCTCGTAGTAGCTTCCGAACTCCAACTCTCTAACTCTCATTTTCTCTGTACTCTCTACTCCTTATATCTTTTTGTTCGGATATCCGCCTACCCTTCCTTATATTCAATAATCTTCATTTCATTCACTAATTCCGATTTTCTTTTTTCCTAAAGTTCTTTACCAAACGCCTCTTCACTTTTCATTATTGGATAAAATTTTCCTATGGACTTGCCTTTCATTGGCTACTGTTATCCTTTTGGTTCGGTTGATGTTCCTGTGGGAACTATTCCCGGAAGTATCCTTTCACGTATACCATCTGTTCTGACCCCGGATTTTCTCACGCTTTTACGTGTATACAAAATTCTGACCAGCTGCAAATATTTCTGAAATATAAGCGCGACCGCTGAATTATCGTAAACTTCATAATGCAGATTTTAAGGGCATTTCAAATTATGTTACATATTTAAAAAACATTATTTGTCAGTGTGTTTTAGTTATTTATTAAAATCTTTGAAATTTTTTAAAATAAACAAAAAAATTGCTTTAGTTCCTTTATGTTATTTAACTGAATTTTGCTGATCGAATGATTAAGTTTTTAATAGAGTGTTTAATATCTTTTGAGCAGTTAGAAAACTTCATAAATATTTTCCCTCATTGTTAATTTTTAATATTTTTTATATTTTAACTTGCTTTTTCCCTCATTTTCCAAAAAACATCTTTTTTTAATGAATTAATTAAAATTGTAAATAAATCTTCAATCTCATCAACAAATTGCATTACTGGCTAATTTGTAGTATTTGCAACCGAAGGGAAAGCAAGTCTTTTAATCCCTTACCTGTGCTACTGGAACTGGGTTTAGGCAGTTCAAAAGTTTAATTTTTGTGAGAAGAAAAATTAGCTTTTCTTTTCTGTGAAGGTCAAATTCAGTTTATCTTTTTTTATTGACACAATTCACAAAAAACAGGGAAAAAAGATTTCCACATTTGATGCATTTTTCCAAAATATATGCAGAATTTAAGGAGTTAAAAACAAGATTAGTCTTTATTATGCCACATTTATCAAGTAAAGCACTTCAGTTCCACCTGCTACTTAAATAATGTCTAAAGGCATTTTAAGTGGACTTTATAGACAACTTTCCAGTCTTTGAATCCTGGACTTATAAAATAAAATGAAAACTCACATTTAATGGTTAATTTAAAATTGACCATCAGTTTCTATGAACTGTTTTGAATAAAATAATTGAATTTTTTTCTGAGGTAAATTTAGTGGAATTATTGATTGTAGCTTATCAGCTACATGATGCATAAAAGAGTTAAGAATTTTTTTTGTGTGCTCACGGTTTGTGATAATGGGCTCTTTATCTATCATGTAAAAGGTTCATCAAGAGATTGTTTACCAAGAGTACATGTCAAACAAGTCAAAAGAAAAGCAATGCCAGCTTGAAAAATATTATGAAAATGTTCTACAAAAGCTGAAAAACGAACGTGATCGTATCCTTTGTTTATTATTTGAAGATTTTATCAGTAATTTTGTTGGTTGAAGCTGATAGTAAGATAAATTAGATAGTCATTGAAAAACTGAAGTTGTACACAAAAGGTATGTCTACATGTATAAAATTGATTTTCTGTCTGTCTGTCTGTGTGTGTATATGCATGTTCTCTATACAAATCTACAATTTTAGATCGATCGTCACCAAATTTTGCATATATACCAAATGGGACCCGACTTGAACGATAGGCTACTTTAAAATTTTGTCAGAGCAGGGCAAATGCCCCGAATGGGCAAAAAACGGTTGGGCAACAATGGTTTTTGGGCTCAACAATCACTTTCGGAACGTTTACTTTGGTTACCGTGGTTCCTTAGCAATGCGTTTCAGACGTGTATATGCCTTTACAACGGTTTGTCACTTCTTTAATCCTGTTACCATATGTATAATAGTTTATGCCTTTATAATGGTTTGCTACTTTTTCAATCCTCCCAGTAATGAGGCTTTTTGAATAGACGTCATAATCATCATCAGCATCAGTTTGAGGGTCAAGCAAAGGATGATTCCCATAGAAATCAGTGTTAAAATTGCCGATTTTACTGTAGAAATGTGGAAATTTGGTGGGGTTTTCCGCCCCATCAATAATTTTAAAAATTGTAATGAATTTTCGATTTTTGAAATATTCAGTTTGCTTAGAGATACGAAGCCTAGGATATTAAATATGAAGTAATTAGTCGGACCTACTTTTGAGTTTGATATCCATGTAATAACATTGATTTCAACTTTTTATTTATATCTTCTCAAGCATGAAAATTAATGTCTCCGTATTGTCTTTTGATATTTACTTGCATAAATTCATGTGGGTTAGGATATTTTAAAATTAGTTATGAGCCCGTAAAAAGTGGATCGAAAAAATTCCACAGCTTTAATTAAGTGCATTTTTTGAAAACTAAAACAGGCAGATGGGTAACTTGAAGTTCAGGGGGTGGAGGTTTATCGAAATTCCTAGCGCCCCTTAAAAAAGGAAAATATATATTCATTTCTACGTTTCTGTAAATCTAAATTTGTTTATTTCATGAATCGCTCAGGAAGTCGCCATATTGGTTAAGTTGGACATGGTTTATATGTCCCTCAAGAAAAAGAGAGGGAGATATCACGTGATCCAAAAAAGCCTCATTGAAGAAACCCGGACAGCTAGTACTTATATATATTTAGGTATTTCACTAATAAAATAGTTGTTTCCAATCTCTGATTCATTATTTGCCTATTCTGCACACATATTGATTTTTTTTTTGGATAAAAACTGATATTTCACTCTCAGAGGAATGAAAATCATTTCTTGAGCTTATTCAATGGATTGTCCTGATCTTGAATTGATAATGTTTGAATAACCAGACTATATGGACTGTTTGTGCAAAAAAAATTCAAGAAGTGAACCCTTCTCTAAGTCCTTTCAAATAAAAATAAGAAACCATTCAATTATATATTTTAAAATTTTGTAATCCACATTAAAATTAAATGAAATTATTCAAGAAATTTTCAATCTTGCAAAATACAATTATGGGCCCAGCAAGTAAGATTGAGTTTGGTGAATTTTTCCTGGCCTGCACTATTAACCCTCTCACTGGATGTGATAAATTTCTTTATTTCTGCTGAAAATTCACTATGACTACATGGTTGCAGTTCTTTCTTTTTCTACTATATTATAGATTGGTCGTCCACTGAAAGCTACCATGAGCGAAAACAAGTTGTGGAACAAGTCAAATGTATGTGCAAGACTACAGTAGTAGTCCTGCGTATATGCGCGATTTAATATTGCTTGTTGTACCTTCCAGTGGGTGACCAGCCTTAGTCTTGCTCTTTGCTACTTGTATTTTCTTTAAATTTTTTTTAAAGAAATTCAGCAGAAACTTATCAGTAAGTATTTTCTGGCATTGATTGTTCATTATTTTGTGAGTATACTAATCATCTATAAAAACTATTCCACATAAATGGTACACTTTATTATTAATGACATGTAAAATTGATTGTTTTTTATTTTATTGGGAAAAACAAAGAAAAAAAAACTGGATTGTTGACTCTATCTTCATTTAGTATAATGAAAAAAAATCAAATATTTATGAGTTCAGGATTTGTACATGAATTATCATCTGCAAATGCCCAGTGACTTGCTGCATATGTGCAATGATATACTGGTCTGTTAACAGATTTTACTATACCATGATAAAAATTAGTTGATTAAAATTTCAATACCTAGTTTAGGGTGGCACTAAATAATTTATGCATCTATTTCTGAGCTGCATGTTTCTTGATAATACCCTAACTTACTAAATATAATCCACAGGGTATCCAGAAAAAGTTTTTATGTTCTGCATAAGCAAAAATTTTAATAGAAATTTAATTAACTATTTGATTTTTAATTCATAACCTTACCAGAAATAGGTTTCAGAGCAATAGTTTTACTGATATTCTATTTTATTTTCGCTTATCTCCCCACACACACATACAAAATATTCCTCCAAAAAGAGTTTGAAAAATAAAAGACGTGTATATATACACACACACACACACCCTTGAAAATGTGCAGGCCATAACACAGTGTTGACTGTATACTAAGCATTTCAACTTTAGTGAGTGTTTTTCTCCTGTGTGTGTAGACAGTACACAGGAAATAATTTGATGTTAAAAAATAATACATTAGAGCATCAATTATCCAAAACAATTGGGGACTGGGGGTGTTCGGATAACTGATATTTTGTATAACCAATAATTGATCATTCACACGAAAAAAATTGTACCCAGTATCATAGGAGCAATATGAAACAAAGAAATTGTGATATTAAACACAAAACTATACATTTTGTGTCACACGTCTTACAAATAACACAGAGAACTGACTAGCCTAGTTTGACAAGTTAAAAATCTCCATTAAAGTAGGCCTACAGTTTAGGAAAAGAAGTCTAAAATTTTCTTTTGCTTCAGAGCTTAGACTCATTTTTTGTCGCTAAATATTGCAAAGGTTTTAAAGACAGCAATTGGAAACAGCATCACATTCTTCTTGTTGTTCTAACCACTTTGCAGTATCTCAAGGTAGTGAATTTGCAGATTAGAATGCTTTCGATTAACCATTGTTTTGGTTGATTGGTATTCAGATAATTTTTTGGCAGTCATCAAATATGTTAATGCAGCAAGAAACTCGGTTGTACCTCTGTTGACATGAGGCACCATGAAATTTTATGGATTGCCAGAAGAACTAAATCCTGCAAAACATATTATATTTTAGCAAAACAAGTTTCTTTTTATGTGCAAAATTTTAGCGATAATTTTTTTTTTCTTTTCAGATAAAGAAAAGGAGATAGAAACAGCACAAGCTCGGAATGCTGAACTTGCAGAGAAGTTGACAGATAGAAACAGGCAGTATCAGAAACTGCAATGTCTTTACGAAAATTTGAGAAGGAAGTTCATCTCCCCATCATTTTTCGAACGCCAGCTGACTGCAGAAAAAAAACGTGATCATAAGGGAAACGTTTTTGAAATCACTACAGCATGTGGTAAATGATTTTTGTGTAATGATTAAATGTAATTCAGTGGTATCTTGGCTTATGGGATTAATTCATTCCTCACAGTTAAGTCTTAAAAAAACTTTTTGTATCTGAAAGAAAACTTTCCTATCTAAAATAAAGGATATCTCATTATTTGTTCTGTATATATTCTGTGAATACTTGTGTAAGGAAATGTTTATCATAAATTTTTACATAGTGGTATTTTTGTAATTCTTTAATTTTTTAAATATTTTATAAATAATTTATCCAAACAATGTTGATTGGTTTCTGTAGTTATTAATTTTGAAGTTGCCAGTAGGATTTTTTTAAATGTACATTTTTTCCTAATTATATTTTCCTTTTTTATTTTTGTAGACATTCTTACAAAGCAAAAACCAAATAGAGCTGATGAAACTGATGTGAGGGAAAGTAAGTATTATTTATTATCGTGAGAAAATCGTCTTTCAAGGAAAAGGCTCTTGCAGTTAAGTCACCTTAGATATTTCTAGACATTTTTTTTGGCCATGGTTTTCACATTCAGTATAATCTGTAACTGAAGTCAAATTGGGATTTAAAAAGGTGAATTTTTTTTAGATTCACAGTATGGTACAAGTACAAAACTTGAACAGAAACAGAGTACTCTATTTAATTTCTTTTATATGCACAAGGGCATATGAAAAGGCTTTAATGATGATCTGTAACTTTAGCTTAGCAAGATAATCTCATGAATTTTCCAAGTACAGTAAAACCTCGATAAGTCATCACCTCAAGTTACGGAAAAATTATGATGGCTTAAGCGGAGTGCCGTTAGTTTCAATGTGCAATGTTGTGAAAATCGTGTAAATTTAAAGTAATATGAAATTTATTAAAGTATGAATCAAAATAAAAATATTAATAAAATTTACAGATCGCGAAAGAATAAATAATAGTAATTTTTTACCTTTTTATCTCTTATTACTTAAATTATTGTGGTAAAATTTACTGTACACTTTGATTTGTACTAGTAATTTTTAATTTAGACTAACAGAGCAACTGTTAGTCTAAAGCTATAAGTAGCTTTTCCTTCATAATAGAACTTTATATTGCACATTAATTTTACATAGACATCAAATTTAATTTTGGTGTTTTAATTCTTCATCAGTAGTTCATGGTACAACTAAAAAGTAATCTTGAACACTTTTGACTTGATGGAGGGGCCCTGGGCAGGGAAAAGTAAACAGAAGCCCTCAACTTGGAAAAGAATATCTAATTTTTTTCAACAAAGATATTTTGTTTAAATTTCAATCCCTATATTAGTAGAGCCCATGCTTTCTATGATTATTTATTATCCGTGCCAGTTGCACTTTGACTTGATTAATTTGATTCTTCGATTTACATAATTTTTGATTTCCTTGCACTATGTGGAATCTTTGACGTATCAATAAATTTTGGTTTTGCCAGAGATGCCCTGGGGGGGCGGGGGGGCAAAGTGCTTACGTAGCTTCTTGCGACAGAGCTTGGGTGTCTCGCGGTTTTTCCAGTTTCTCTAATGGAGCCCATGCAGAAATGAGATCTAGCTTGAACAGTCCCCAATGTTCCAAAAACCTTAGTCGGCAAATGAACTTCCCCAGTGTAACTTTCGTTACTTAAACTGTTCCGTTTGGGTATATAGGATTTTATGGTGACTTTTAAGCATGTGGCAATGCTGTTAACAAGCTCTTTTTTTAATGGGAGCCATAAAAATAGTCTGTTCCACTTTCTCAAATTTTTTCATAGTGACGAGTTAACCGAAATTAACGATGAGTAAACGAGGGTTTAATAATATTGTTGTCTAGCCGCTGTGGTGGTCGAGTGGTCATAATGACGGACTCGCATCGCGGGGACCCGGGTTCGAGCCCCACCGTCACCACAGTGGTGGTCGTCTGAAGTTGGTTTTCTGTGGTTCCCAACTTCAAGGCGCAAATGCAAGCCAATCTCCCCATTAAAAAGTCTTGCCACAGAGATCAACAGTCCTACAAACAGTACAAATATACAGTCATTACACTTCACTCACTTAACTTCTGAGATATAGATGGCAGCACTAAAAAATCATACACAACACATACGCACTCAGACTGTTAGGTACACATACTTACACTTCCGGCACAACTCACTAGGTAGTAAATTGCCCATGGCGATAGACCTGAGTTGTGCTCGGCTTCAAAAAAAAAAAATTGTTGTCTGAGAGGTGGAAGGGCCTGAAGAAAAATGACGACTTAACCGGAGTGACGACTCAACGAGGTTTTACTGTATAACTAAGTATATAGGTTTAACCTATTTACTGATTATTCAGTAAAATTTTTATGAGATAGAGTACTCTATTACTAAATTTACCAAACATTTATATTTACATTATATAAACATTTGTTTTTGGTTTTTTTGAATATATATTTTTGTGATTAAGTTGTCTGTGTACTTACAAGTATTGATGGTTCCAAGGTTTATACCCTCATGTTTTTGTTTACTATCTGTCATCAGCTCAGCAACCTTTCTAAATTGCATGGCACTATTTTGTAATTGATTTGAGATGCGAATTGCTCCAGAGTCCATGAAGTTTGCAAAAAGCACTCATTTTTGTCCTTCAAACATGGTTTTAATAATCTTGGATTCAGCTTTCAATTAGATGGATTTTCTGTGATTCCGTTCTTTTGGGTTAAGAAATTTTATTACTAAGTAGACGTTCAATTATTGGGGTATTCATTTCTGCACTCATAATTTTTCACTGTCACAGCAAGGTGAATAAAAAAACAATATACATTTCACTATTTCACATTAATATGCCTAAAAAACTATTACAGTGCCAAAAGACTTTACTAAAAGAATAAGTGACACGGGTATGTGGGACAGCGTTGAAAAATATGAAAGATATATTTGTGAACTTATACCATATCATCACATCAGCATGTGTCTCACCTTACTAAGTAAAATTTTACTCCCATGTAATCATGGTTCTTTTGTATTCTACAAACAGATATTGGTTAGAAAATTATTACTTTGTGCTTAAAATCCATTCGAATAGCTGAAATACAACTTAATTGACAACGTCTATGCATTGTGGGCTAGTACCAAGCGGATATAGGCTTTTTTGTACAAGGGGAGATTACAGAAGGTGTGTATAGTGAAGGGGAGGATTGTCTACCTCCTCCCTATGTTAATAATAAAAAAAAATTTCATCGAGTGGGGGGGGGGGAAGCAATCGCCTCCGTCACCCTATTTGGAACTTTTTGAACATTGCGCCTTGTTTTGAACTGTGTTGTTTGAAGTGTTTGGTTACAAGTTGAACTTTTTTCCCAATGAAACTCTCAAAATCGAAAGAATTTCATCTACAAATTTAAAAGCTTTTCCTTCCTATCTTTTCTTCTCAGTTTGTTTCTTACCATTTTGACTCAAGTTGTGCTAGGCAAAATCTAATGCTGTTACTTGCCCCTTTTTTGAAATTCCAATAATCATGGAAGCATACTTATTTGGTATAATGCAAAGCATTAGATTCCAAGAAGTAGTCTGCACAAATTTTTTTTTTTTTCCAGAAAATTTGTCAAGTTGTCTATGTTTTAAACTCCATTTTGTATCAATAGATTCATAGGTCTATGAGAAGGACAGCAGTTTAATCATTTGTTATGTTGTTGTATTAAAAATTTTCAGTACATTCTGGAATCCATCCTGTACTTTTCCGAGATTCTTTTTTCTTAGTCCTTATCTATTAGTCCTATATGTATAGTCTTTCTATTCAAAGAAATACCTCAATCACCTTGGTGTAATTGGACAGTGGCAGGCAGTTAATTCTATATTACTGGAAATTCACGAAACTAATATGTCGTTGAACGGCGTACTTTATTGGAGAAACTATAAACACTTATCTGTAAACGTGGTAAATCAATGCCACCCATAATCCAGCTAGCCAGCCGATGTAGCTTCGGGAATGACGAAAATCTCCTAATTGCCCAGGAGAATTAAGATGTAGGATACTTATGGAACAGGAATGTGAGCCTAGAATGGGCTAAAACACCAGGGTGTCCGAACATTGGCTGACTTGGACCAGGACTCCATGTGACATTGACTCGTCGTTGTACGGCATATGCGACTGTAACTTGTGACATCCAATGAACGCGGACAGACTGCCACCAACGGAACTTTGATTATCGAGTCCAGACGTGCCATGGACGCTATAATATCAATTTAGATTTCGATTCTTAGATCATGATTTATCATAATTATTCTGTTGATTTATACTCTTGTAATTGGACTTGTTATTCTGTTATACAAATTTATATAGATATATATATAGATATACATATTTAATAAAATTCCGGATGCACCCATCTTTCGGGGATGCTTCGATATCTCCTTGAGATGGGAAGCGGGGTGTGTCTGGTCCTTCAATGTTCAATGTTAATTCTATATGCCCTATTATCAGACTGGTTAGAGAACAAGTAACAAAATCTGTTTATATTTATTGCTGTGCTAAAGCCATGAAAAAGAAAAAGTAAATAGTTTTTCATTTCATTTTTTAAGCAGAAAAATAACTAGTTTTGAAGTAGACAGGCAAAGAAAAGCCCATTCTTAGTTTTCACACAATTATTAATCACATAGTGCGAATCAATATTTTTGTTTCTTTTCATGAGGAAAAAGTACGCTCTTTTCAAAGAGTGAAAAAGCCTGAGCTGAATTTTCCAAATGTTGTAAGCGGGAAATAGTCCCTAAGTAGATAATTTTCTAAGCGAGATCCACTATAAGTTATTTTCAAGAGGGCAGAATGGTTTTGAATCTGCTGAAAACAGGTTCATGAAAAGTGTTCACTCCTACAAAATTGGATGAAATTTGCACAAAATTGTTATGTATGTTACATTTCTAATACGTTTCACGAAATGCATTTATGTACTTTTTGTTATATTTGTGTGTTATAAAAGCCACATACTGTACGTCTGTGTGTGACCGGTCATTTTGTATCCCAAGAAATGAGCAACCTTTGTTATGCATGGCTTTTTTGTGTTTGTTTTAATGTTTTTCTATGCTACTAAAGAATGAACTTCATATAGTTTGAAAATGTGTGTAGCTGTTGTTCTGAAAGTATCACTCTTCCTGTTTTGAGTGTATTTGCATTGTTTCTATTTTTGTTTTTTTCCGTCAACTGGAAGGTAATTTCTTTCTACGCATACTGTATTTTCCTCAAAGAAACAGACTTTCTGAATTTTAAGATTGAGTCAAATTGTGGACAGAAAAGGGAAAGTTTTCAGTCTCCACTGGTAATCAAACCTTTGTACTCTTGCAATTTGGGCAAGACTTCTAACCACTACACCATACAGGCACAACTATGTATTTCTTTTGTATAAGCTGCACAGTGGAATAATATGTGTTGAGTAGAGACAGAGAGAGAGAGAGTAACCTCCATTAACTTGGTGATAGGCCCAGTTGATAACAGTAGAAAGTTATTTTCTAAGCTTACCTCACATCAATTCCTTTGTTTTGGCTGAGAAAATATATATATTTACCTCTCTCTCTCTATATATATATATATACACTGTATTTAGTTTATTTATGTAATTTATTGTTGTTGAATATAAATTTTAATATCATTACTTCACTTATCTTTCTGTACATAGTTATTATTGAACCGACTTAATGACGCGCAGACTTAGGACAATTACATTTGCTGTGATTGTGTTAATCATGTTCATATTAAATTACTTTGACTGTATTTTGAAAATATGTTTAAACAGTGAGATATATATATATATATATATATTTTTTTTTTATCTATTTATAACAAAGAATCATTCTTTTTTTAGCTGACTTTGTTCTAAGGCCTATTGCAACACCTACACCACAACCACATCCTTTTGATTTTCATCCTGTAGCCTCTCCCGTTCGAAGGACAAATTTTATGTGAAAAAAAATTGTGCATCCTATATCAGTGTTTTTGAAAGTATGTACTTCTGATGTAAATTAAAATGCATATGTATATTTGAATGTTCACTGTTGAAGAAATTGTTTTTTTGACTCTGAGGGAAAAACATCATGAGTCTTTATTGTTTTCCCATATATAACTAAGGATTACTTTATAGAACATCTGCAAAGTTGAACTACAAATAACAACAAAAAGGATCTGACAATAGTAACACTCATTTTGGTTTGAACAACCCACGTTTCTCTTATGAGTTGAATAGTATTTCTATTCTGGGTGCAACTAGGTTCAGAAAAAGCAAATAGAATGCTCTTTCATTTCTCAAAAAGGTCACCATTCTCTTAAAGCCATTCTTTTACTTTCTCAAAGGCTTAGTTTGTCCTGGACTAGAGTATGCCATAAGGTTTTTAGAGATCATACATATAGAGACACATAGAATTGGTTGACATGGGTGCAGAGAAGAGCTATGCGTGCTGTTGTTGGCACCCTGGCTTGAGCTATGTTTAAATTGGAGGAATGCAGTTGTCTGAGGGATATGATCGAAGTGTTTAAAATTTTCAGTGAGATGGATAGCATGGATCATGAGTGATTAACACACGGTCAATCAATTGTGGTGTCACTGAGTTTTTTCCCTAAAAGGGTTGATAGCAAATGGAATAGTTTACCTCTAGGGGTCGTGAATTCTAACATGATTGTTACATTTAAAAAGAAGCACAATAACCATAGTTGGATAAATCAGGAAGCTATTCATACTTATACAAGACAACCATAATCTTTTTTTCTATGGGCAGTGTACTATATAGCATTAATTCTTAGTTTTTCTTTCATGATATATGCTTTATATTGGTTTTTTTTGGCTGTATTTGACATATTTTTTATGGGCATCTTTTGTCAGCCACCTCATTGGACAGTTTACTTGTTATGGCCTTTGTGTTTAAAAATATTCTTAGATTTCTACGAGGCCATTATAATCTGTCTTTTTCCCAAAAATCCTTGATTTGATTCAGAAAACAGTATAGGTTGACTAAATAATGCTTTCAAAATTATTTTCAAACATTATATATATATATATATATATATGGTCAATTTTAAAACAAATTTAGAGATTCATAAGAAATTTTATTCATATATTTTAATTGTGAAGAACCTTTTTTTTTAGATTTTTAAAAACTCAAATTCTCTTTATAATAAAATACCCTGGAGATTTTTTTATTTAAATTTGTATATGGACCCCAATGCAAAAAATTCTAATTACACTGAGATTATTGACTTTATCTATTCACAGAGATATCTGTTCCTGCATATCAGTCGAGTGGTTAGGTAACCCTCCTCTGACTGTGCAGGTCTGGGTTCTAATCCTGGTTGGACCTGAATGTTTATTGATACTAACAAATTTTCTGGTGAGATCATACGAATCCCTAGGGAATACTTGAGAATCATGAGAAAAAAAATCTTGCTTTTTGTAAATTTTTTAAGGGTTAAAATAACTAAGTTTTAATATAGAGATAGTTATATGAAGTGGTGAAAATCAATTTGCCATTGATATCTCATTGATTTTCTATCCAAATTTTTACTGTGGAAATATCATTAGGGATAACAGAGAGAGGTGCAATTGTTGCCAATCAAATATTTTCATATTAGGGAGCTGTTTATGCAAACTGTCACATTTCTCTCTCTCTTCTCCAATTATCACAGGGTTCCTACAACTTTTCACTGAAAGATTTCCCTGACCATGAAATAGAAAATTTTTAAATCATCAGATTGATGCAGTATTATCCCTTAAAGTTGCATGTTACTCAATAATACTTATTTAAAAAAACAGCATAAGATTTACATTTGATTGTAACAGCAAGTCCCATCTCTTTTATCCAAAACAATGTTTAAATGATACAACACTGTGCAACACTGATTTTGTTCTCAAAGATATTTCAGTGATTTTAAGAGGATTTTGGGGGTGCTTATTTCAAATCTCATTGGTGTTATCAGATTGGCTCTAGTTTTTGAGATAAGGCCCCGGGCACAAAAGAAAATATTGGGCCTCTTATAAAATAGAAAATAATGTGACGTTTTTTTGAAGCCCTTTAGAAGTCAGGGCCCCGGGCGCCCCTGTAAATTCGCCTCTGACTGTATTTCCCGCATTAACCGGTGCCGTAAAACTAATAATGCCGAGAACAGTGAGGCCGAAATCACAATTTAGCCAATTCAATCGATTTTTTCTATAATCTGTGACTCGAATTTCCCGGCTTGCCGAAAAGCACGGAGGAATGCGGTATTTTTTCTCTCACTGATAACGAATTCAAGCAGCTTCTGAAATTATTTTATGCACAGCCCATATGACCCCACGTATGCTTCTGCCTCAAAGAACACTATAAAAAAGGGGTTCCCCCAAAAAAACATTTTCCCTGGGCTATCGAATTCGTTGTGCATAAATTTCATTCAATACAGTTATTTCTGTATAACACAGCTCATCTATAAGGAAAAACAATTTTTGTCATTATCATTATTTTCATTATTTAGAAAAGTGAAATGTTCGAGAAAAAGAAAGTTCAACTTCAGTATATTTAACAGGGTAAGGAATGTTAGAATTTGAGTTTTCCCGCGAAAAATAGTGTTGCCATCGCCATTGAAAAGATATTTAATTTTCCAGAGGGAAAGAGTTTCCAAAATAAAAACAAACATTTGTACGATAAATATCGTAACTAACAGAAATAATCGTGGAACTTGCGTTTATTTACATGATGATACAGTGAAATAGCGTATTCGAAACGAGCCGCACATGGGCAATGAACTTTGCAGTTTTAGCGCCATCTGGCGGTACGTTGTGTATGTGTGAGTGAAGTTGAAAGAGAGGAAGAAATCGATATTTATCCTACGGCAAACCAACACCACTAGAGAGGTGATGGGTCCGCCTGGCTCATCGTTCCGCTAGCGAGTTATTTCGCTTACTTCATTAATAAAAATCTGGATCCGTTCGATTGTGTTATCCGTCGTGTGCTTGTTTGCCGTACGTTGACATTATTTGCTCTTGCTCTTGATTAATTGCTCCGATCGTCATCTCGTGTAAATTTGTGCCTGTTTCCTTATACACGACGCCGACGATCACTCGGAGCGATTATTGTTGTTATTGTTGGTGCGATGAGAAAAATCTTGTGTCTCTTCAGACGATCTAGGAATAAAAACAAACTCTCAGACGACAACAACAGAAATTCTGCCATCATCGACGGCACGACGCCTGCTCCGTAATATACGACGTTCACTGGTAAATTCATGGTGTATCGGACCCACATGTGTGTGTTTATGTGACAAAAATCACGTCCATTCCAAGGATTTGCGTCCAGATAAATTGTCACGCCGATCGATTCGAAGTAAAACAAATGTGAAGATGAGTTGGGGCTTGGATTTGTGGGTAAGTGACTCAAACCTGAGCGTATTCAATATCTGTACTGTACAGTGTGTACATATCCATATATTACTCTAGCATTCCTAAATTACTATTGCTGTCCACTGGGCCACATATGGGCAGCTGATGAAGGTCACAGCTTCACTGGGCTATAAAGTTATATCTAAATACAATCGGTACCATCTTTTTGATTTAAACATCTAATTTGTGTGTCATCGAAATTGTTCGCCTCATTAATAAACACCTATTTACAGACTGTGGGGCCCCACATACTGTAGTAGTGCCCCCTAGAAAGGCTAGTGTTTCTCAACTTTATTTGGCCCATGCCCCCCACCCATCCTGGACCATATTTTCTTTTCATGGCTCTTCTGTTTTGTCCAGGGTCCTTACCCTTATGCAAGAGCAAGACCCTTTCTAGGAAAAATGTGTAAAATACGGGATGAGATCAAACAACCTGTGCACAAAGTTGCCATGTTGGCAGTGAGTTAGCTAATAAATTGAACCTTCTGACACCACCCAGGGATAGAGTTCAGTGACGTTTATTTTTTTTGTGGGAGGGGGGAAGGAGGCGGTTATGCATGGCTGTCTTAACATTATTGGTCCCTTTGTATAGTGATGTTCAGGGGGCCCCATACTTAGCACAGGAAGTAAGAGCCTGCATATTTACAAACTTACATTTGAAAATCATATCAGATCTTATTGTGTAGGTCCCCCTATGGATATGAGGCCTAAGGGACATGCCTACATCTGTCTGTGGGTTAAGATAGCCCTGGTTTTATGGACAGTGCTGCAGTATTCTGAACATACAGGTACATCTCTTCTCAACATATTATACAGCTCACCATTTCCCATCAGACCAGATGAGTTTTGCAGTATCTATACCTGGCTTGGACAGGACTCTAGCCTTTGGGTGCAGGCAGGGCTGCAACTACAAACAAAAACGTATTCTGTTGCCCTCTCTATCACAAACTATTTTTAATGGTAATATAATAAATCCACACCAGACCCACTTACTTTTCCCCCTTAGCTGGGACCTTACCTTGACTATGGAGTGGAGTGGACAAGGTTAATTGGCAAATATGCCCAGGGAGGCAAATTTTATTAATTGATGGGTCAGGAGAACATCAAATGAGAATAGGTCAGGAACTTTGAATAGCCCACGAATATGCCTCTGATTATGAAATGATCTTGCCAGATTTGTTAGTATTGAACTCTCCAGTTTGTTGTAACCAGTGTGATCTGATTGCATTTCACCAGAACTTGACAAATTGAAAATATATTTAAGCATGAGCCAAATCTTCGGAGCCAAGCATGAACAGCCCTAAATATTATGTTTTCCGATTTTTCTAGGACTCGATAACGCATGTTTTACTGAAATGAAGTCAGGAAATCTTGTGTTGTTGAATGTGTTAGATTTAATGTGTATGTCATATGCAGAGATAGACTTGAAAGTCTGGGGGGGGGGGGGAGAAGCACGATGATGATGTCAATTCATATATACACATATACATTATATCAGACGACTCCACCTTTAACGTTGGGGGGGGGGGGGGGTTAGGCAATGCTCCCTCCACCATGGGCCTGTATATATAAAAAAATTCATGCTTTGGCTTCCATACAGATACTTGGCAAATTCTTGCCCCTTCCTCCATGCCAATCAAAAAATTTATATTTGCACCTAAAATTTACCATGTGTGAAACTAGGGTCTGAGGACAATGCAATGTTTTTGGAGTTCATGTCAGTGTAACTACCAAGGGGACCCTGGAATAAACCCTGGAAATATAGAAAAATGATAGTTTTTCCTCATGAAAAATTTAAAATGCTTCGTTTGTAAAGAATTTGCAGAGCGCCCATTTGTCCTACTTTTTTGGGAAAATGTCTTACTTTTGTCTTTTTTTGCAAAATACTATCAACAAAGTTTGTGTAATTGATTTTAATTGAGGGTGGAGTCATTGATATATTGCGAAATATTACAAGTGTAGATTGCAATTAATGATTTTGCTTCAAAGCAGAAATTGCATCGTTTTCAAGGTTATTTGGGAGAGGGGTGTATGTGTACCATTTGGTTTATTTATTTTTCTTTTACTTAGTTTGAGGGTTCATCAAGCAGAGCAATCATAAAAACTTCTGTCTTGGATAGAAAAAATAATTTTATATTTACTACTTCATTTTCTCCGACAGTAAGTAAAATTCATCATTCAAAATCAAGGTACATATTTTGTGTATAGGTAAACAGTTGCATTACAAAGCAGTTGGATACATAGGTCTATTCTAGGTTTGTAGCATTCAATCGAAGGATCTGGGGAAAATCAGTCCAAAAAATTGCAATTAATATTTTTGTGGCTTCGTATAACTCAGTACCATCTCTTTCAACTATGTAAAACACCAGAGCTAAAAATGTTTTCAGTCCATTTTAATAAAGGAAGAAAAATGCGGCATAAGGGGGAAAGCAACGATTTTAGTCGCAGAACGTGCAGAGTCCAGCACATGCGCAGTAGAAACTGAAGATGGGACGAATATGCGGTATTCGTTCCTTTTGTTGAATATTTGGTTTTGCTGAATATCTATGTCAATAAGCGCAAACTAATTTTAAAAATAATACAATTGGAATTTTTTTGCATAAATTAACAATTTGCTGATTATATTTTATTGTGTTGTGTGTATTCCTTTTGGTGAAAGAGATTATGTTGCGGTGAATTTCTTGGACGAGTAAAACATGAAACTGAAAATAGAATCCTACTGCAATAATTTGGAAATTAGCATAAATTACACAACTTCACT
Source organism: Pholcus phalangioides (assembly GCF_987345545.1). Lineage (NCBI taxonomy): Eukaryota > Metazoa > Arthropoda > Arachnida > Araneae > Pholcidae > Pholcus > Pholcus phalangioides. Next base: position 50,138,357 of record NW_028301597.1, read on the forward strand.
AACGGCAGGTTGTACCTAGACGAGAAAGACATTGAGCTACTGAAAGGGGCAAAGAACATCTAGAGTGGAAAATAAGTTGTAAATTTTATGGCTTAATAATTGAGAGTAAATTTAAATTTTCTTAATTAGATGTAAAATTGTAACAAGTGTTGAAAAAAAAATTGATTCTGTAAGTACAGTGTTACCTTGGCTAATGAATGGCTTGGCTTAAAATTTTTTTTTAGCTAACGAATAAGGATTCAGCTAAGAAACATTACAGATGATATGAATGCATGCACTAACATAAAATAGCCACGTTGTGAGCTGAATTTTTTGCCAATCACCATCAGAATTACTGTCACCAGGGCCCGATTAACTCATGCCCACCTCAGAATATTTTTTCAGGTGTACCTACACTTCTCTTTCTGAAATTCTTTGAACCATTTTATGTAAAACTAAAAATTCAGCCAAAATAGAAAATGCATTAAAAAAAATGTGAGCCTACATTTTCAGAGTATGCGCTCTTTCATTGCAAGACTCTTAGCATCAAGCTTATCTTTTTAATCTGCATGTATCAGACACAAAAATGAGCTGACCAAATCATAGATAGATGGGGAACACTAACTCGATTGGGTTGTGTACATTGCTGGAAAATAAAAAGATCTTCAGCATTCCTCATCTTCCTGTAGATTCTCATTTATACAATTTTGAAAATACTCATTTTAGCCCTCTGTCAGTTTTTCATTTTCATAGTACTCTTCGGTGTTTTAAAAACTTATCTTCAAATTTTGGTAGAAGCTGGAACAAATCAAATGATTTTCCATATTTCGACTAATGAACGTGATTCTGGAAAGAATCATCTTTGTTATCCAAGGTATCACTGTAATATCAAATGCATTATATTATCATAATGCTTTTACAACAACTTGGCGTGGGATGGATGCGAGAGCGATGAGTAGCATGATGATGTATATGTGGAGTATATAAACAACAACGAGAGAGAGATGACCAAAGATAATAACTTTTTTTTTCACTGAATATTTTTCTGCACTAACTACCAATAATTTTTCACCTACTTTTAACTTAATTTATCGCTCCATGGTCAAATATCATAATTATTCAAATTTTATGCAGTGTGTGTTCGGTTTTAGAATCCTGCTCAAACTACATGTTGGTGGACAGTAAAGCGAAGAAAAAAAAATTTACATGCAACCATTTTTTAATTTAATTTTAAAGAATAGTTTGATTTGAGTTTTACGTAACATGTACCATGATATAAAATTAAAATAATGTTTCTAACATTGTAATTAAACCAGATTTGTAAAGAAGAACTTAGTTTTTCATCCGAATAATTTTGTTTTATGGACTGAAACCATTTTTTCCCCAACCCTTTAATTGTCTTTTGTATTTGTAGGGTATGCACAGGCATAAACAATACTTGCAATGCCCAGCAAAGAGCTAGAAATGAAAGTGCTTCCTTTGTCAAAAACGATTACATGGGCATTGAACAGTAAAATGTAAACAAATTCCTTTAAAAAGGATGGACAACGCAGTAAAATCATCTGGTTCACCTCAACTCATTTACTTTGGACCTTGTAATTTACACATTTTGCACTGTGCTTTTGGAAGTTGTCCCGAAAGGAGTGTCATTCTTAAAAAAACTTGCATGTCTTCATAATTAACTGTGCATCAAGGAAGAGAGTTGACAGAATGGACTGTGGAAGACTCCAGAAAGAATGTAATTTATAATGTAAAGAGAGACAGAAAAGAATTATCTGTGGTTGCCAGGGCTGCAACTAGGGGGAGCAGGCAGGTCTCGTGCTCTGGGTGCTAGACTTGGAGGGGGGGCGTAAATTTCATTCTGAAACACCTCCTTCAGCATTACAAGGAGGTGTCAGAATGCGCACTTACCCCGGGTGACCAAGCATCTAGTTGCGGCCCGGGTGGTTGCTAGTACACTGTTTCAGCCAAAAATTGGTTTTGTAACCAAGTCATTTCTGTTATTTTGCTTAGGATTGAGTCAATCTTATAGGATAGCTACTGAAATAGTGCTATAAAAAAAAAATGATAGTGATTTTTTAAAAATTTTTTATTGTTCCATGATTATGTTGTCTAAGGAGTACCCTCCCCCGTCCTACTTTTTGGTCCTGCTTTTCTCAATTTTTTGAGTAGGAGCCTCGAAGTTGGCTGAAGCCTAATTAGTTTGATTTCTCAAGTACTGGGCTACACTGTGTTCTCCAGTATTGGAAAAAATGATTCTGCATTTACCCTCATGTTAAATGCATGGTGATGCTCATTTTCACCTCTTCCAAAGTGTGTGTGTATTGTTTTGGTATACAAACTGTTTTAGAAAGTCTCCACAAAAGAAAAAAAAAATCCATACTTGTTTAGATTTGGAGATTTTGATGCCACAAGCCCGGGTGATGTCAGAGCCCCCGGGTCTTGCTTGGTTTGACGGTGGGGAGTTGCCACCCTCCAGCATCTCAGACCGACTCATCTAATATACACGCATATACATCTGACACAATCATCACTATTCGCCCCCCAGACTATCAAATAATTTCCGCCTATGAACATAATGGAATTTGTGGTATGACAGGCCACTCACTGTGCGGCTGTTTGCACATTTTTATGGACTCACATTGTGAAAAATTGGGTTTGAGATACTTCCTGTCAGCACTGCGAAGGCCTGCTGAAGTTGTTTTTCTGTGGTTCTCCTCCAATGTCATGTCACGAATGTGAGTTGGTCTCCCATACTAAAAGGCTTTCGTCAGAGAGTAATCAAGTCAACAACATTTATAAAATTCATGCTACTTAGAGCAGGGGTTCTTTAGCTTTTTCCACCCGCCGCGTTTCTTTCTTATCAACGCTTATCCGTGGCTCCCCAGAGCAGTTCAACAAAGGGTGTTTTCAAAATCTTTGTCAGGGCCGCCACTCTGCAGCGTCCCTGACAGTGGTGGGCGACGCACAGTTTGAGAACCCGGACTTACGAACAATAATCTGCCGATTTATTTTTTCTGAATTTAGAAGATATAGGCTGCACTTCTCAAACATGTAACATACGTTCACCAAACAATACTTTTTCCAATTCTTCTAAGGTTCTTATGGTGTGCATCAGGACTTGACACATCAAAAAAAAAAAAAAAAAAAATTAGGCGTCAGCCAAACTTTTTATAGCGACTAAGCACTTTTTTTCCTACTTTTCTGGAACTTGCTTACTCTTTTTTATAGTTAGTATTCATGCTGACAAAAATTTCATGTTCTCAAACTTTCATTTAATAATTACTCCCAGAAAATTTTTTCCACTAGTACCGATGTTTCAATTCCCATGGTGACCTGGTGCCTAGGATTTGTCAAGTCCTGGTTTAAATTGTTTGTCTAGAGTTTTGTTTTTGTAGTTCGATGTTTCGTTTATATGTCAAAAAAAATATCATTTTGTGGCGCCTAGTAAAATATATATCTAAGGTTTCAAAATTTATTCAGAAAAGGCTACAGTCTTGAACAGTTTTTTTTTTTGCAGTTTTCTAAAAAGTAGTTTTTGCGACTAATGCCCTTTTTGCATGAAGCGATTCAGATATATACTGTACTTCCATAATATTTATTAACAAAAATGAATGTGAATTTCTTCAACCGTGATCGTGGATTGTGCCAAAGCTTTTCATCGGCATATTTTGAAGTCTCTATTATCATAATATCGAAGATGAAAAATATTTATATTCTTACTGAACACAAAAATATGACCAGCATTCTTGGTTTGAAATCTTTAAACCAGGTCTTGACAAATCGAGAAAAGAGTCTAGGTTCCAACGAAATATTTTAGAAGCCAAGTGTATTTCTTTTGCCCGAGCTGATAATCACGCATAGAAAGTTTTAGACGGCAATATAAAGTTTTTAGTCACCATGGTGACCTAATTCATAGGATTTGTTAAGCCTTGCTTTAAGCACTGTGTAAATTGCAATTTAAGCGGATTATAAATTTTTCTATTAATTTTCTTGTCCGTGTGTTTGCACAAAACATGTAGGAAATGTGTTTTTAATTGAATGAAATTCGGTGCATACACGCCTAGCTAGCTTCTTACCACTCCCTCCACACCATAAAAATTATGAGAATTTTAATTTTTTTAGTATGAAGTGAAACAGAGTATGCTGTAGCTTGAGGTTTTCATCTAATTTGATGCGAGTTCAGCTGTCTAACTTGAACGGGTATCACTTTTTTATTGAGTATGTGAGAGTTTCTATTTTTCACGCGCATCAATTGATCACCGTGAAAGGAAGATATGAATGTGATTGTTATTAGAGAAAATATGGGAAATGGAAGAAATATTTTCTTTTATTCCGTATCGATTCGTGAAATGTTGCTGTTGTATCAATTTTAGGATGTTACCAACTTTTAGTACAGTACTATATACCGTCATGCAGGGGGAACAGTGTTCATTGAAACTGCGGACCAGGTGAAAATGGGAGAATGCATTTGCGGATCGTCAAAACATAAACAGGAGAAATAATTTGCGGACCTTCAAAAAAAATAATAATAAATTGGAGAAATATATAATTTTGGGATCGGCAAAAAATAGATAAGTAGAAAAAAATAATTATTGGACCGGCAAAAAATAAATGGAAGCTTTAATCTGCGGACCCCCGAAAAATAAATACGAGAAATAATTTTCAAATTGGCAAAAACCAAAAAAATAAGCGAAATTTACGGCACAGTAATAAATAAATAAAAAGGAGAAATAATTCGAAGATCGGTTACGGGGTAGAAATAAAAACTAATATAAAAAGATGTAAATAATATTTAAAGAAATCTAAAATTAATTGTGTAGTGGCTGTATGAATCAGGTGAAATGTTCCGTGGGCCGACGGGAAATTCTCACGGACCGGCACCCGGTCCGCGGATCAGCGGTTGAAGAACATTGCCCTAATTCATTTTGTTATATGTATAAGTTTTTATCGTATATGATTTTCATTGAGAACGAATGATCATAAAAATTGGAAAAGCTTCTGACTTCGTTCGAAGAGCCGTAATAATGTTGACTTGAAGAAAATGTTATTTTTCCTGAATTTCGGAAGTTTAATTAAATTTTCTTTAGAAATTTGATTGCATGGTACAAAGTTACGCGCCAAAACATCAGATGAAAAGTATGTTGTCACTTTGGAAATTTTTCTTTTAGTGTTCGTTATGAGAAAGCCCTGAATTTTTTTTTAAGAAAAGGCAATTTCTATCAACTTCAATATTCTTTCCAAATTATTGATGTGCTTCCTAAATCCTATAAGCATGTTTTGCTTTTGTCTCATTTATTGTTAATTTCATGAAAAAAGAACATTTATGAAATTACAAACTGTTTTTTTTACTGTGAGAAGTACCCACAGATTTTTTTTTTTCTCTAGATAATTTCCAACACTTCATAGCGTGAAAATTACTCTGAACGAATCTTATGTTTTTCCCCTAAGTTATGTGATTACATGGTCGTTTTTTTCTCCTACCTTCATCGTTTGTATGACTTATATTCACTGGGTGAGAAAGGCGTTGAAATGCTCACACGTCTTTTCTTTTATGTGTGTGTATTCTTATTATTAGTTTTGTATTTATTTTTTTACCTGCCTAAGATCATGGGAAAATCGAATTCTCACTCATCCATTGATAATTGCACTTTCGCCCCCGACTTGAGACGGTGCTTTGACCAAACTCGGCTTCTACATCATCTTGAGGCGGTTCACGTTCGTTCTTTCTTTTTTTAAACTCCATTTTTTTTGGTAGTTTTCTTTGTGAGTGCGTTCCGGTTGATTTCCTTGCAGAGTAAACAGTGAGTTTACCCATTGTTCCACAGCTGGATGCGCTCGGGTAGCGGCCGTCACATAGTCCATCCATATAGTCCAGTTTTTTTCTAGTGGGCATCCTGATACGAGAAACAAAGAAACCGAAATATGGAAATATGTATGAATGTAAAAATGTGGATTATTCGTTTCGTCTTGCTTTATGTTTTACACGCTGTCATCTAATAATCACTAAATACCATTTGGGCAGAGGTGGACGGATGGGGAAGGGGAGCATAAGAATCTTGCGCAGGGTCGTCTTAAGGGCATCATGGGCCCCCGGGCTAATTGGTTTTTCCGAGGCCCTACTTTGCTAGAAATGCATGCTTACCAATCTTCATGTTTACTCTCAGAAATTTTAACCAGATCTCATTCTCATGATTCCCCGGGCCGGCCCACGACCTACTAAATTACACATCTAGGTGGTCGTAGCCGGGCCCAGGTGAGCCTATCCGTTAAAACGGCATTGGTCTCGTGCCGCCCCCCCCCCCCAAGCCAACTAGTTTTTATTTTTTAATATTAAAAATAATCGAAAGAAAATACTTTTTCATGTGCATTTTAATCAATTTCTGTTGATGTGATTTTTGAAGATTGGTAACTCAAAATTTCTTGTAAACCCCCCCCCCCCCGCCCCTAAAGGTCGATTCTACCGACGTATGCCCCTGCATTTGGAGATTGTATCCAATCTAAGGCTGCGCTCATAGTGGAGCGAAGAGGTAAGAGTTCTAAGAGGTGCGACTATGAAGAAAAACATGCATGCATGGGAGTAGAGAGGTCCTCACATAGTAAAAAGGGCGAAACGGGCCGATCAGCAGATTCAGATGTAAACAACATAAGACGTACACATAAAGGATGCACATATAGGCCTGTGTTTAAGTTAGATATTTTGAGGTTGTGGGGAAATGGAAATTCAATTTTTCCTCCTATTTTGCCCAAAAAGCCCGCCCGGGCTGTATGCGAACAATTATTCCCTTATTGTATGGTCAATTTTATTAATAAAGTACATGGTTTAACATGCACCCAAAATGTATATTTGGACATAATACAGGGTGTTCTGTTAATGGACCGACAAATTCAGAGGGTTGTTAGTAGACATCAAGAGGAACAAAAATTGCAATGGAACATGGTGTCGCAAACAACGGTGAGAGGGTGAAAATCGCGGAAAACGCATGCAGGTTTCGACGTGAGCTGCTACCGTTGCAGTACGGTTTCTTCCATTTGAGGAGTGCGCACATTACGCGGTCTCCCTGCATCTCTCACGCTGTGCTGGGTGGAAGGTCCCATCTTCCGTTGGTAGTCGATCGATTGTGACGAAGACAGTATGGTGCGGACAACGCCTCATCAGATATTGCTGTCGGTACATCCGCTGTGCTAAGAGCCCATTGCCATCTTCTCGACCGTAAATCAGAAGCATATCAGCGTATTCCTCGTTTGTGCAGTCAGCCATCACGATACTCATTGAAACAAACAACTAACTGCTACACATGCTTACTACCGCAATAGCGCTAATTTACGTCGTCCGCAGCGCGTGATCCTACCCCATCGCATGCGTTTCGCGACGCTGCTTACGTTCAGTTATGGTGAACGAACCCCACGAACGCATTCAGCGATCAACTGACATCCACCTTTCGTCTCCTCTGGACTCAGAGCTTGCATTGTTTTTCTTGATTTTCACCCTCTCAACGTGGTTTGCGACACCATGTTCCATTGCAATTTTTGTTCCTCTTGATGCCTACTAACAACCCTCTGAGTTTGTCGGTCCATAAACAGAACACCCTTTATTTACCAGCTTTTATGCATAGCTACCTAAAAATGCGATATCACCATACTATGAATAAAATAATAAATTTTATGTTTGTTTAAAAAAAAAAAACTTAACACAATTTTTCTTTAATTTTATTTATGATCTCTTGGACTAATACAGATATTCGCCAAATACCTTACTCAAATTGAGCCGAACCGAATGTTCGTCAAAAGGGCCGAGTAGACAGAATACCAATTGAATATTCATCCCATCCCTAATTTCGGTATTAGTTCAGTTTCGTCTTGTTTTTCTACCCTTGTTTTCGATTTGATCCTATCGCATAACTATATTGGTTGGCATCCCAATGACATCGTGATGATAGAGAGCAGAGACGTATAATTTTTTTCTTTCCTCAAGGAAGTTTTCGAGGAGATAGATTTCGTATGTTGATGGACAGTCCTCATAAAAGTTGCGAGTTTTTTCATAGAAATTCGTTTGCTTGTTGATATTATTATTGGATACCGATTGTGTTGTTTCAACACGAGTTTTTAAGTGATTTTTTATTCTCAATTCTTTTTTCTTATCTTACGTGTGGTCGACTTCGAATAAGATAGAAATTCGTTCCGCCACCTATTGTTCTCGTTGATTTCCCCTCCTTTGAGGCTTTATCACGTGTTGCATCCTCTTACGTAGTATGTTCAGACCTGCACAATCCTTAGCAACACTGTAGTAGCTTCCTCGTGGGATGGTGGGGTGGGAAGAAAATCTGTTCAGTTGATTTGCTACGCAAAGGACTAATTAAGATCGAGTAATGATGTCTGGCATCATTGCATTCACTCCCCCCCCCCCGTCCCTTTTGTTTGCCTGTGAAAACGCGCGTTTATGCTCGCATAACTGTGGAGAGCGAAATCGCTCTGTTATTTGAGCCATTCGCTGATTACATAGTTTGTTAAAGTCTTTGTTGTTATTGTGTATTATTCATTATTGGTGGAACTAACGGCGTCTTTCTATCTCTTACTCGGTGAAGCGGTCGGGGGGGGGGGGGGTGGAGCAGGAACCGGAAGCTACACTTTGGATTTTTATCGGCCTTGTATTCCTCTTGACCTCTGGCTACCACAATTGCAGAAGAAATTCAACAAACTTCCGCGATGGATGGTTTCAATTTGCGTTTCAATTATCAGCTTGGTGCGTGCTCTCTTTTGGCTAGACATCCGTGTGATGACATGATGATGACATTATCCGTAGAACGGAGATGTGCCCACCGCGGTACCGGAACTAAAAAAAACGTCAACTGCGACACCCAAACAGGTCGGAGCGACCTTATGCTCCAAGCGAATATGAATGATTACTCGAAGAAGGTCGAGCTTTTTTTTTTCTCGCAGCAGTCAATATCTTCGCGGTGGCGTTTACATAACGTTAATGTTTTCTCTAATAATGATTCTCTTATTTCATAATTATTTTCAAGTTCTGATCCTAAAATTTTATTCCATTTATTGGTTCCGATTTTACCTCCCTTGCGGCATGTTGGGATAACATAAAACTGATATTGTTTTGCAGTTTTTGAGATGTGTATGACAAAACATGACAATATCCACACTGGAAGGTGAAAGAAATATACGTGGGCAAGTTGTTTTTTTTTTTTTCAATCTCAGTGTGTGTGTGTGTGTGTGTGTGTGTGCGTGTTTTTTATGAGGAAACAGAATCTGGTTCTTGGATAACGAACTACTTCAGCAGACTGCGTTTATCGTTGTGATTATTTATGCTAAATGCTTATTTCAGACGTCGAAATATCTGACTTTCCCCTCCTTCCCTTCAGCTCTTCGTGAATCAGGCCGCCACCTACTGTTTGGGCCAGGCTTCCTTCCGCAGGTCGATGATACAGGAAATATCGTTCTGATGTGTACGCGTGTACTATTACCCGATGGTTCCAACTGGCGGGGGATGATATTTTTATGAAATTTTACAGGTGTAATAGCTTAAAATACTTTTCTCGTCTTAAGCACTTTCTATGCATTTTTTGTCATCAATATGTACAAGCGGAGCTTGTATGCTCCGCTTCTAAAATTCTGCACCCGCAGTTTCTATCAAACTTTATGCAGCCGTATTGATAGTCTTTACTAGTAAACGTTGTGGCTAAGTAATTCATCCTTTATCAGACCAAAGAGATTTTTCAACTCCGGCGAATCGTGGTGACCTTGTGATGTCTTGTCAAGAAATAGATCTTCGGTATTGGTACTAAATATTCGAACCAGTATAATGCTTTAGCGCCTAACTGAGCTATTTAACATGTATATAGCATATATTACATTAAAATTAAACATCTGCAATGATCAATATTGGTATATTTATATACGTAGGAAAAAGAATAGGAAATAACTGGAAAAATTGTTTGATATACATGGTAGAGCAGTCATTGTTATGTTTTGAATGAAATTGATTACGGCAGGAAGAGGAGCGACCTGGTGGCCGGTTAAACCTTGTTTAAAAAAGGGGGGGGGGGATTGCCGATAAAATTCTTGTTGGAAGGGGGTGCCGTGCTTAGAAAAGTTTGAGAAGTGAAATGCATTGAAGTCTTTTGTTATTAGAAACGAAGTTTTCTTCGGGTGCGATTTATTATGGATAGAATGAAAATGTTGAATTAAACACTTATCATTTACGGGAAGTTTGGATTAATTCTTCAAGGAAAAAAAACTGATACGTACCAAGAAATGTTTCAAAACAAACATTTGTTTTTCAAAGACTATTTGTGAAAAAATTGACTTCGGACAGATTTGCTCTGACTGTCATCGGAAGATGGGTTAACCCTTACCCTACATTTTTTTTCTGAGAAAAAAATATAATAAGTACTTTAATGAATCAACTAGAATAAAATATCGATTATATGCTGCAAAAATGAATCATCAGGGAGAGATGGGATCAGTGGGATAGATGAGTCTCATTGGTGTTTAGTGGGACACATGTCCCGGTGGCATTGTAATAATGATTGAAAATGTCCGTTCGAGAAAAACTGGCCGGGAAGGAAGGTAAGCCGTCCAATAGAGGTAACTGCCGGAGGAGGTTTCATTGTATTTTCATGCTACAATAAAACCCTCCTCTAAAGGCCAAATTTTGTTGGAACTAAGCCATGTTGACCGAGCTCGTCCCATAGACTTAACATTATTGATAACATCCGAACAACGGCCTCCTTGGACATAAGAGTCGAAAAAAAATTATACATATCGCTTGAGAAAAATAATTTTCAAGCCGATTTTCAAGGAAGTCCCCCCCCCCCCCCCCGAACTCTATGGGGGGGGGGAGAATATGCATGCTTTATTTTCTTGAGTATAATTCAGAGGTCTTCAACCTTTCGTCAGTCGGGATCACTGCTTATGCTTATCAAACGAAGAGTACCCTTACGACAACGTTGCCATACGTACACCTGAAATCTGCATCAGTTATAATTCTTGAATGCAATTTCTACAGGGTGTTTAATTGGAGCGTTGATCAAGTGCTCGCAAGCACGAAATCGGACACGAGCATTGAACACTTAGTACTTCAGGGAGCACAATAGTGTTCGCGAGCAACATGTTGAAGATGGCTGGTATAAATGCTAGATGGGGCAGGAACATAGAAGGCAATGGAGAGGGAAAAAGAGCCACTGAAATTATCTTTACATGCATAGACATAAGATTACAGTAGTTATATCTATGTTTAAATGCAACGCGGGTCACTCACGTGATCTGGAACTAGAGATGTGAGGTGATAATAATTGTGAGAATCTTCTCGTATAAAAATTGGAGAATAATCGAGAATATTCATTTTTCTTTTAAATAATTTAATTTTTTTTTACTAATTTTGTTTATAATGTGAAATATAAATCTGTTTTCATTGTCTGAAACAATTACAACAAAACAATCTTTAGTATAATCACCCCCAATGACAACTTTTAGTTCCAGGTCATGATGAGAGGTTTTAAAAGTTTGGTTATAAAGATTTTAGAAAAAATTTAAGATTAAACCTTAAAAAATTATTTTAAAATTAGATAAATTTTCAGAAATAAGTTCATAACACAAGAGAAATTAAACCAAAGTTGATTGATAAAGGAAACTATTCTTATATAATCACCTTCATTCTAAGATACAGAACTGTTGTTTTCGTCAATGCACATACACTTAAAATCTGTATCACTCACATTTCTTTAAAAGTTGTGCAATTCAGCCCTGTTGGTTTAATTTTCTTGCTTTCAAACTTCAATATTGTGGTCTACAAACTTCAATATTTCCATCTTAATGAGAAGAGAGACAGGGGCAGAGAATATTCTCTCAAAGGACTATTACTATTATAAATCACTAGAGAATATTCTTATCGAAAATAATAATTATTCTCAAGTTATTTATTATAATACATGTTATTACATATATTCTTGATAATACTCTCCGGATAGATTTCAGTAACTGAAGAATATTCTCATCGAGGACAATATTCGAGAATATTCTCTGGAAGGACTATATTATTAATAACTTCAGAATAATTTTTATTATTTTCTATAAGAATATTCCCCAGTAATTTATGAAAGTAGTCCTTCCAGAGAATATTCAAGGATATTATATGTAACTATATTATAAATAACAGGAGAATATTCTCATCAAGAACTTATAAGAATATTCTCATCAGGAACTTATAAGAATATTCTCATCAAGAACTTATAAGAATATTCTCATCAAGAACTTATAAGAATATTCTCATCAAGAACTTATAAGAATATTCTCATCAAGAACTTATAAGAATATTCTCATCAAGAACTTATAAGAATATTCTCAAGTTATTTATAATAGTAGTCCTACTAGAGAATATTCTCCTAAAGATTATTCTCGAGAATTTTACATCTCTATCTGGAACAGCTCCCCAGTTCACTCAAGTGATCTGCAAATGTGCTGCGGGTCACTGATATGATCTGAGAATGTGCCGCTAAGTTCATTCTTACAAAATTAGGTTTGAGAACGAGGGTCAGATCAGACTACTCCGAGGGTCACATCACATTTGTTCCGCGCTTCATGGGTTGAGCATGTATGGTCTAGTTCAGCGGTTCCCAAGTACTTTTTTGTAAGCCCTTGTCGATTGATCAATTATTATAATACTACATTGTCAATATAATAATGTTTTATAATATAACCAATTATATAATTATCGTAATCAATTACAGAACGGGCTATCATTTTACATGTTACATGGATCGAAAATTTTAGTTGCTTTTTTTCCCAGAAATAAAACGGTCATTCCCAATAACGGCCACATTTTCAAGGTGCCGTTAGTGGCCGTTGTTGGGAGGTTTAACTGTATATTATAAAACTTCTCCTCATGAGATGTCAATGTTGACCTATATCAAATCGATTTGATCAGAAATTTGCTATAATGAGCTCAATATATGATTTTGGTAATAATTTTCAATCATCGGGGTCTTGTCATGCATTTATTTTTGTTTCTAATTTACTGATATTTATTCCTAACAATCAGCCTGCTATTTTGTATACAATAATCAAACTCAGAATATCCCATAAAAACCTGTTAACTTACACCATAATTAAATTCATGATATATACATTTTCAATCCTCCGAGGTATGTTTAACTCGAAATTTTTCTTTTTGATGTGTTTGTTAATTTTGAAATATATCATTTCACACTTTATACCCTGGAGGATTTTGAAAATTTTTTAAATACATCATCTATTTCCAATCAAAAATCGATCTTATCAAAATTTAAATATTGTACATTTCAACATACGTAGTGTCAGGTCTAATTTCGATTCACTCTTATCTATCTTAGATTTAGGTAGTTTATTTTAGTTATTAACAAAATAGATGTTCTTGTTCTGACAGAAGTATGGGTTTATACTCACTAAGTTGATTTTTACAAAATACCAGATTTCAATTTAATTTCTTGTGATTATAATCAATCTGGAGGTATTTTTGCTTATACTAATAAATCCTGCCCTTTTGTAAATCTTGACTCGCTAACTATGCAGACTGCTGAAATAATTGCCTTATCTCTAACCACATTACAAACTACTTTACTCTGTTTATATAGATTTCACTCTCATTCGGTAAACTGTTTTTTTGATGAATTGAATGCAATTTTAAAATGCATAAAATCTAAAAAAGTTATTTTTATTGGTGACATCGATATTGATATTTTACTTTCTGATTCGAATGATTATTGTTATTATATGGATATGCTTGCTCTCTTGTCATGGATTAACACCACTAATCAACGATGTGACCAGGCCTATTTGTCAATCACGTTTAGATCACATTTTTATTCGCAAATTTAATAGTATTTCTAACATTCAATCATCTATATTTACTACTGATTTAAGTGACCATTATCCTATAATTTGCAAGTTAATATTTTCATCTACTAGATCGATGACTGCTGTTAATACACAAAAGTTGGTGAAACATCGATTATACTGCAATTTCTTCCTACCTTTCTAACCATAATTTTAATTTTTCTACAAATGATCCAGACAAGGCATTTGATGAATTCGTTCTAAAACTCGAAACAATTGCTAGTCTCACTGTTAATACACGAAAAATATATAATTAATGGTTTACTAAAAAGATTTCCATGAATTGATCAAAATAAAACAAAAGTTGTACTCAAAAACTAAAAGATTTCCATTTGATAATTTGATTTCAACTGCCTACAAAAGTACTGGTTCACATGTTAAATCAAAAATTAAAAAATTGCTAAACAAAATTATTATTCTCAACAATTTAATAGATGCAATACCCTAGATAAGAAATGGAAATTTATTAATAAATTATCCGGATCTAATGAAAAACAATCAGGGCTACCATCAGAACCAAATCTATCTCTCTTAGCTGATAAATGTAACTTTCATTTTGTAAATATTTCTGGTTTAAATAGTAACACATCAAATGAATTCACAACACATTTTCACTCTCACAATCCAAACTATTTTTTTTCTCTCCGGCTGATATAAATGAAATCCTTCAATATATTCGAAAATTACCTAATTATGCTTCCTCTGGTATCCTTAAGTCGCCTATTTTAAAAATGCTTCCTGATAGTACGATTCTCACAATGTCAAATCCGATTGATTAATTCATGCATTGCGAACGGTATTTTCCCTGATAGTTTGAAAATTGCATCAGTTATTCCGATTTATAAATCTGGTGATTCCAATGACCTCAACAAGTACAGTCCTATCTCAATTCTCAATTCTGTTTCTAAAATATTTGAAACAATTATAAAATCAAGACTTGCCGCTTTTTTACATAAATCAAACTACTTCTCTTCCAAGCAACATGGATTTCTCCCTAATAAAAACACTGAAAGAGCTCCCTTAGATTTCACTGCTAATGTTTATACTAATATTGATAAATCATACAAAACTGTTGCAATATATTTCTTGATATAAAAAAACTTTCGACATCGTTTCTAACAGAATCTTGATTGAAAAACCCAATTTTTGTGGTATCAGAGGTCTTCCTCTTGAGCTCCTACAATCATACCTTAGCAACAGATACAAATGTGCTCGATGCCGAGATAACCATGGCAATTTAATGAAAATTATCAACGGCGGCTCCCAGGGATCTGTTCTCGGTCCCCCTATTATTTCTTTTTTTATCAATAAAATTTCTAGCAAGATAGTAACTTTCGCTGATGATACAGCCATAATATATACTGCTAAAGACTATCAAACATTGACTAATATAATAAACCAAGACCTATTAAAAGTGCGTCACTGTTTTTTAGCTAACAATTTAACTGTTAATGTTTCAAAAACGAAGTTCATGAATTTTTCTTTACTGAATAACCCTCAATTTAACATTAATCTTATTTTCCATAATCCCAACTGTTCTCTTAATGATTGTAATTGTAATATTCTGGAACAAGTAAACTCGATTAAACACCTTAGCATACATGTAGATTCAAACTTAAAATGGAATTCCCATGTATAAAAACTTCGTAATAAACTTCGCTACTTGTTGTACAGGGTCGTTTATCTCAAATATTATGTAAATTCTTCTTTTCTTTTGGTACTATATTACTCCTTTTTTTTTTCATTCGCAACTATATGGCTTAACTGCTTGGGGTAGTGATTACATCACTAACCTAAGTCCCTTGATTATTCTGCATAAAAAAATTATTAGGTTGATGACAAACAATTACAGTTCACCTTCCTATGACCTTTTTCGTTCCCTGAATATTCTTCCACTGCGCTACCTATATTTATTTAAATTAATGCTTTATACTTATGAAAAACCAGCATACTCTACCTTTGTATACCTTTCGTTCATCTGCAAGAAAAAACAGAACTTATTTTGTCTCTAGTACCAAAAAAACGATTGGTCAAAAACACTTTTCCTACCTCGTTCCCAAGTTCTATAACTCTCCTATTCAACTCCTTAACAACGACACTTCATTTCCAACGTTCAAAAAAAATTTAAATTGTATCTGTTTTCAATCAGTAATATAGATTTTTTTTTAATTTCTTGCATAACTTCCTACTATACCTTTGCCTCCCCCTTTCTCCTTTGCACATTGACACACATAGAGTTAAACACATCCTATTTCTCTATCAATATTAGAATTTTTTCACCACATGCCTGCCTGCCACCATGATTTACTGTTTAAAATTATACATAAATATATACTGTTATCGACTTATAACATTGATGTAAATATTTTTATTTTTGCTTTCTTCTTGCCTGCATTTTTTTTTCTCATTTGAAGTTGTGATAGCCAGTAAGAGAGCAATTTAGCTCCTTGGTTTTTTTTTTTTTTTGTTTGTTTCTTCCGTATTTGTGTGTGTTTTTTACTTTTGAATAATAAAGTGTGTGAAATTGAAAAAAAAATTCCTTGAACTCTATTCGCTTGCCGTTTATGCTCAGTTTATTTATTTTTTGAGATTTGCTAGTTTGCATAAATAATTTGTATTTATCGAATTTGATCCAGGCTCTGATTTTGTGATAGACATTTTCCTATGTCTTATATAGTGCAAAACTCGACAACATGCGTTCATTATTATTCGTTCTTTTTTATTCCTGTCAGTATCGTCGCAGCTGTTGTCGCAGTTTTTATTTCCTCAATATCCACGCGTGTGGATCACCGCTCCCCTTTCCTCGTTTTTCTTCTCCTCGTAGTGTTCTCATGAAGGAATACCTGTACTAAATTGTCATTGTCCCTCTTGATAGGAGGAAATAGATTTGCACTACTTTTAATTAAAGATGAAATTCCTTGGAATATTCGCGTGAAACTACAGTGTACAAAACGAATATGCTGACGCATCTGTGACCCCCATGAAAAGATGATTTGTATTCTCGCACACTATGTACGATGCATATGTCCGCCTGAAGTTTGTTTGCTGTTGCTTATGGGATAATTTGGACAAACTCGGTTTGTAAATTAATACACTGAGCAATATCTCATACGTTATTTTATTCGACCCGTTGAAAAGCGTGACACGCACAGCGTTTTTTTCTTCTTTCGGCTGAGTTTTGGGACACCCCTTAAACTACTACTTAACCGTACATGAATCTACGGAATTTCTAAGGCCCCTTTCACACGGAGCGGGTGCGGAAGCGGGTCCGCATACCCTTTCACACGAGCACTGAAGATGCGGGTGTTTCGCCCGCATCTTTAGGTTGAAATTCGTGCATAAAAACTATTTTTTCGCAATTTTTGTAACTGTTTTTCTCCTTCACCCCTGATTCAGTGCCCATAGGCAGCCTAGAGGTATTCTTTGGAGGTTTAGTCTAGAGCCACATAGAATATGGGAATAAAGATGTCTTAATTCCGATCCTCACAAGTAGTCGATGGGAGAAAATGTCTTCAAATATTTTCAAAGATTTTGAAACAAATCTGTCTTTCCGGAATAATATGGAAGAAAAATTCCAAAAACATCCAATGTTCGAAAAATCCAATCCAAAAACATCCAAAACTAATATGTTCCTAAAAAAAAAATTCAGGAGATATCAAAGAATTTGCAAGTAGAAAAAAAGGGGAGGGGTGGGGACGTTCAAAATGTCTGTGCTTAGAAATATTCACATCACAATTCTGTCTTAGGCCGGGATTACAGTATAAAAGTTTTATAAAAGTTAGTTTATAAAACTTAACTGATCGGCCTATCGGTTGCATTTTTTAAGTTCGCTCGAATGTAACAGATATGTTTATTGGTTACAAGTTTTATAGTGTAATACCAGCCTTAGGCCGGGATTACACTATAAAAGTTTTGTAAAAGCTCTTTGATAAAACGTGAAAAATTCAACCAATATTATCTTATTGGTTGAATTTTTTGAATGCAAAATGTGTGTGCGTGTGTGCACCGGTTGCATTTTCTTGAATGCAACCGATGCGCCTATTGGTTGAATTTTTCAACTTTCATAAAAGTTCTTTTATAAAACTTTATAGTATAATTCCGGCCGGATTACACTATAAAAATTTTATAGCAATTATTTAAAAAAAAGCAACTAATAAATTTATCGGTTGCATTTGCATCGGTTGCATTAGAGCAAATGCAACCGATAAATTTATTAGTTGCTTTTTTTCAAGTTTTATAAAATAACTTTCATAAACCTTTTATAGTGAAATCCCATCCTTAGATTAGTCTCACTTCTGAAATATAAAATTTCATTTTTTAAGTTTATAGACTGAATATTGAGTAAAATAAACTTGTAGGTATCGGGGGAACCACCAAAAATATTCAAGCGCTAGGGTCTTCAAACGTCTTAATCCGGCCCTGAGTGAACACCGTACGTGGATAACGTTGTTTAATAAAAGTATTTTTCTTTTAAGTTTAAAAAAATTAAAAGATTAAAAATTTAAAAAAATAATAAATATTTAAAATAATATTTCAGATATTTATAATTTTTTAAATAATTTTAAAAATTTAAAAAGAAAAAAATTAAAATTTTTAAATTAAATTAAAAAGTTATTAAAGTATTTAGTCAATTAAATGTTCGTAATGAACAGAACGGCTTATCATTTTGGTCCCGTCAGTGGCCGTTGTTGACAGGTTTTATTGTATAAAATTGTGAAATATGGACAAAAGGCAGTTAAAGTTGCTATGTCTCAATCTCAGAAGGAAACGGAGGGATAGACGTATGTAGGTACATTATGTTAATGAGCAGGGACCATCATATGGTGTTTTTAAGGGTATTTATGGCAAATAATTAAAAAAATTCCGTGAAAAATCACCTTCAAAAAGTAGCCAAAGATGCGGACGAATTCGCTCCGCATCCGCATCGTCTGAACAGCCCCGAATAAACCTATTGTCAAAACTTCTATGTGCGGATGCGGAGCCCGCACTTAGGGCCCTTTCACACGGAGCGGATGCGGACGCGGATGCGGATGCGGGTCCGGAAGAAGTTTTAACAATTGGAATATACTGCGCCTTTCAGACGAGCCGAAAAATCTCCGCACCTAGGAAATGTTCATGCGGGTCCGGACGTCGTCCGCATGTGTCAAAACCTAAGTGCGGGCTCCGCATCCGCACATAGAAGTTTTGACAATAGGTTTCTTCGGAGCTAATCAGACGATGCGGATGCGGAGCGAATTCGTCCGCATCTTTGGCTACTTTTTGAAGGTGATTTTGCACGGAATTTTTTTAATTATTTGCCATAAATACCCTTAAAAACACCATATGATGGTCCCTGCTCATTAATATAATGTACCTACATACGTGTATCCCTTCGTTTCCTTCTGAGATTGAGATATAGCAACTTTACTGCCTTTTGTCCATATTTCACAATTTTATATAATAAAACCTGCCAACAACGGCCACTGACGGGACCAAAATTATAAGCCGTTCTGTTCATTACGAATATTTAATTGACTAAATACTTTAATAACTTTTAAATTTAATTTAAAAAAATTTAATTTTTTTCTTTTTAAATTTTTAAAATTATTTAAAAATATCTGAAATATTATTTCAAATATTTGTTATTTTTTTAAATTTTTAATCTTTTAATTTTTTCAAACTTAAAAAAAAATACTTTTATTAAACAACGTTATCCACGTACGGTGTTCACTCAGGAACGGATTAAGTCGTTTGAAGACCCTAGCACTTGAATATTTTTGGTGGTTCCCCCGATACCTACAAGTTTATTTTACTCAATATTCAGGCTATAAACTTAAAAAATGAAATTTTATATTTCAGAAATGACTAATCTAAGGATGGGATTTCACTATAAAAGGTTTATGAAAGTATTTTTATAAAACTTGAAAAAAGCAACTAATAAATTTATCGGTTGCATTTGCTCTAATGCAACCGATAAATTTATTAGTTGCTTTTTTTTAAATAATTGTTATAAAATTTTTATAGTGTAATCCGGCCGGGATTATACTATAAAGTTTTATAAAAGAACTTTTATGAAAGTTGAAAAATTCAACCAATAAGCGCATCGGTTGCATTCAAGAAAATGCAACCGGTGCACACACACACACACATTTTGCATTCAAAAAATTCAACCAATAAGATAATATTGGTTGAATTTTTCACGTTTTATCAAAGAGATTTTACAAAACTTTTATAGTGTAATCCCGGCCTAAGGCTGGTATTACACTATAAAACTTGAAAAATGTAACCAATAAACACATCTGTTACATTCGAGCGAACTTAACTGATCGGCCTATCGGTTGCATTTTTCAAGTTTTATAAACTAACTTTTATAAAACTTTTATACTGTAATCCCGGCCTAAGACAGAATTGTGATGTGAATATTTCTAAGCACAGACATTTTGAACGTTCTCACCCCTCCCCTTTTTTTCTACTTGCAAATTCTTTGATATCTCCTGAATTTTTTTTAGGAACATATTAGTTTTGGATGTTTTTGGATTGGATTTTTCGAACATTGGATGTTTTTGGAATTTTTCTTTCATATTTTTCCGGAAAGACGGATTTTTTTTTCAAAATGCTTTGAAAATATTTGAAGACATTTTCTCCCATCGACTACTTGTGAGGATCGGAATTAAGACATCTTTATTCCCATATTCTATGTGGCTCTAGACTAAACCACCAAAGAATACCTCTAGGCTGCCTATGGGCACTGAATCAGGGGTGAAGGAGAAAAACAGTTACAAAAATTGCGAAAAAATAGTTTTTATGCACGAATTTCAACCTAAAGATGCGGGCGAAACACCCGCATCTTCAGTGCTCGTGTGAAAGGGTATGCGGACCCGCATCCGCATCCGCTCCGTGTGAAAGGGTATGCGGACCCGCATCCGCTCCGTGTGAAAGGGGCCTAAGTGCGGGCTCCGCATCCGCACATAGAAGTTTTGACAATAGGTTTATTCGGAGCTATTCAGACGATGCGGATGCGGAGCGAATTCGTCCGCATCTTTGGGTACTTTTTGAAGGTGATTTTTCACGGATTTTTTTTTAATTATTTGCCATAATGATAAAATGACCATCATAAAACACCATATGATGGTCCCTGCTCATTAATATAATGTACCTACATACGTCTATCCCTTTGTTTCGTTCTGAGATTGAGATATAGCAACTTTAACTGCCTTTTGTCCATACTTTACAATTTTATACAATAAAACCTGCCAACAACGGCCACTGACGGAACAAAAATTATAAGCCGTTCTGTTCATTATGAATATTTAATTGACTACATACTTTAATAACTTTTAAATTTAATTTAAAAATTTTAATTTTTTTCTTTTTAAATTTTTAAAATTATTTAAAAATATCTGAAATATTATTTTAAATATTTGTTATTTTTTTAAATTTTTAATCTGTTAATTTTTTTAAACTTTAAAAAAAATACTTTTATTAAACAACGTTATCAATGTACGGTGTTCACTCAGGGCCGGATTAAGTCGTTTGAAGACCCTAGCACTGGAATATTTTTGGTGGTTCCCCCGATACCTACAAGTTTATTTTACTCGATATTCAGTCTATAAACTTAAAAAATGAAATTTTATATTTCAGAAGTGACTAATCTAAGGATGGGATTTCACTATAAAAGGTTTATGAAAGTTATTTTATAAAACTTGAAAAAAGCAACTAATAAATTTATCGGTTGCATTTGCTCTAATGCAACCGATAAATTTATTAGTTGCTTTTTTTTAAATAATTGTTATAAAATTTTTATAGTGTAATCCGGCCGGGATTATACTATAAAGTTTTATAAAAGAACTTTTATGAAAGTTGAAAAATTCAACCAATAGGCGCATCGGTTGCATTCCAGAAAATGCAACCGGTGCACACACACACACACACACGCACACACATTTTGCATTCAAAAAATTCAACCAATAAGATAATATTGGTTGAATTTTTCACGTTTTATCAAAGAGCTTTTACAAAACTTTTATAGTGTAATCCCGGCCTAAGGCTGGTATTACACTATAAAACTTGAAAAATGTAATCAATAAACACATCTGTTACATTCGAGCGAACTTAACTGATCGGCCTATCGGTTGCATTTTTCAAGTTTTATAAACTAACTTTTATACTGTAATCCCGGCCTAAGACAGAATTGTGACGTGAATATTTCTAAGCACAGACATTTTGAACGTCCCCACCCCTCCCCTTTTTTCCTACTTGCAAATTCTTTGATATCTCCTGAATTTTTTTTTTAGGAACATATTAGTTTTTGATGTTTTTGGATTGGATTTTTCGAACATTGGATGTTTTTGGAATTTTTCTTTCATATTTTTCCGGAAAGACAGATTTGTTTTCAAAATCTTTTGAAAATATTTGAAGACATTTTCTCCCATCGACTACTTGTGAGGATCGGAATGAAGACATCTTTATTCCCATATTCTATGTGGCTCTAGACTAAACCACCAAAGAATACCTCTAGGCTGCATATGGGCACTGAATCAGGGGTGAAGGAGAAAAACAGTTACAAAAATTGCGGAAAAATAGTTTTTATGCACGAATTTCAACCTAAAGATGCGGGCGAAACACCCGCATCTTCAGTGCTCGTGTGAAAGGGTCTGCGGACCCGCTTCCGCATCCGCTCCGTGTGAAAGGGGCCTTAGGTTTTGACACATGCGGACGACGTCCGGACCCGCATGAACATTTCCTAGGTGCGGAGATTTTTCGGCTCGTCTGAAAGGCGCAGTATATTCCAATTGTTAAAACTTCTTCCGGACCCGCATCCGCTCCGTGTGAAAGGGCCCTAACGAATCAGCACATGCCGGAATGTGTGTTCTGAGTTTATGTTGTCGAATTGCGCTTGTTTCGTGATCATGCTGCCATCTGTCTTCTATTTTCTGAAGTAAAGATGGAAATGTTTGAATTTTCATGTTATGTTAGTATCGGTGTTGTAGGTCTGCCTGCTCTCTGCGGAGAGACTTTTTCAAATGGGAGACTGGCTCACATTCTCGCCTCGAAGCTGGGAAACCGCAGAAAACCAGCTTCAGCGGACCAGCACTGTGCCATTAACGGGGTTTGACCTGGATCCTCCGGATGAGATTTCAGCACGATGCCCATACGACTGCACGGTGGCCACCCTTGAAACTGTAGACTACCATAAAATATTCGCAAATTTTTTCTCCCCCCTAAATTTTACAAGAGATTTGAAGACTCTCAATCAGATGCTGTATCATGATCAGCATTTTATCGCTGCATAAGTAACTTCTATGGACCGATCGTTCCCCAGCGTACTGTTACACGACTTCCTTAGCATAATCTAGGCCAGCGTTTCTTAACTTTTTTTTTGCCGTGGCATCCTTTGAACCATATTTTTTTTCTCGTGGCTCCCCCCGTCTTGCCCAGAGTCTTCGACTCTCATCTAAAAGCAAGATCCTTTATACGTATTGAATTGGTTTTTTCAGTGAATTTATACTGAACAAAAATTTTGCAAATAAGATTGGCCTCCAGACCACTGGCCTAGAATTTATTGAGCTCCCCGCTAGTCCGAGTTCTATTCAGGACCGTCTGAACATCATGGGCCCCCTAGGGAAAGTGATGCTATATGGTAGTCCCATACTTAGCCGGAAATAAACAGCCTACATATTTTCAAAATTTATTGTACTATACAAAATATCGTGAGGTGAGGTCACTTATGGACATGAGACCCCGCGCATGACCTCTCATAAGAGTGGGACTGACAGAACTGTAGCCCGGGGCCTGAAATGGTTTTCTATCATCTTTTTGTTTTTTCACTCTATAAATTTAATCTAGAGAGGGAGGGGGAGTACGTGAAATATCTAGTCCGGGGCTTGAGAAAAACCCCATCATAGGGAACTTGCCGCAAAATGTAGGTGGTGAGGTTCGGGTGGGTCCATGCTCTAAGACAGCCCTGGTTTTATGGGTGGTTTTGTTGGATTCTGTAAGTGTATAGTCACTAATATAAAAGCTTTATTTCTTCACACCTTAATTTTCCTTCTCAGCTCTCTTCAGCCCTTCAAACCACCGGTCATGGGCCCCTTTCTCCATTTTCTCCCGTGGCCCCCTTGAAGTATCCCAGTACTACCGGTTGAGAGCCACTGATCTAGGCGGTCGTAACTGTTATTTGGGCGATGTGGCTGTAATACCCTTTGTACTGCTTTAGCTGTACCTATCATCTTCATCCTGTTTCTCACGAGCACCTTGGTGCTCACTGGAACGCCGAAGAGTGCTGGGCGATTGTAGTGCATTTTGTTTTCGCGAATAATCACTTTCCCATGCAAGATATCCGTTAGATATCCCATACAAGTTGCGTTCAAGAATCTTCATTCTGTCCTCCCTCGAATCTCCACGGGCGCGGTAGCCCGGTCGATAAAATACTCGCCTGAAATACCAAAGGATGTGCAGAGGTGTCGCGAGTTCGATACCCGGTTCGTCCTTGTCAGAAAAATTTCCTGACACAGGGGTACAACAAAAAACGGCGACTTGACCACAGCAAAAAATTGCTACCGCAGGGAGTCCTCCATCGAGGGGTTAGCGCACCAATCTCTCGATGAGTATAAAAAAACAAGCCTGCCGTTCGGAATCGGCAATAAATTGTAGGTCCCGGTCTAATTAGCCCTCGTGTGCAGAAAATGACCGTGGTGCGACAAAAATGATCAATGATCGAATATCTACACTGATTTGTTCCACGTTGCTCAGCTACTAGATACTTCATTTCGTTGAATACTTTTTCCCCAGCCGCATTTTCTTATGAATCCTGCCCTTGATAAACAAGAAGACGACTAAAAAATATGTGCGTCGTGTGCTTGAACGCACAAAATAAAAATTACAAAAGAAATGTTCAGGGCTCTGTATGAGGAATCTTATTTTTTTTTACAACTCCCTTTTTTCTTACAACTTGAGATAAATCACTGAAATTCTCATGCTTGAGTGTTTTCGGTTCAAGCCTGGTTTGATGCAACACTTAAATGGTTCGATTTTTCTTTTATTTCTTATTCGGCGTCTGTGTGTTCACGTTTCTCAACTATTCGTGGAATGGACACAATATTGTTGCACAGGCAGAGGGAAAAAAATGACGGATAATCGAGTGTTCGTGGGTGAAACTGATTGTACACGGAACTCTGGAATCCACTCTTCCAGTAAATCTCGATTTGTGTTTGTCGTCATAAATAACTTATTTTTTTACTATTGAGATTCGGCGATCTTGCTCGATCCATCCGAGGATGGACTTGCCTGGGTAATCGCCCAATAATTTTATGTCATTCTGTACGAAACTCTGTATAAGGATAATGATTACATTAAAGGGAATATTAAAATTGTTCCAATGCTATCGTGTTATCAGAAATGAATTTATAAGGGATTTCATTGGATAATCACAGCAAGAGAAATTACAGTAGGACAAGACAAACGTTTTATTCTGTAAACACCGTCGCTTAAAATGTGTGAACACCATTTTTAAAGTACCACTCACGCGAAAAAAAAAAACTTCTGTAGTCGTTCGTCAGTGCCTACTATAAGCATCTTAAGCACTGCTTGACACGAGCATCAGGTTGATGTGGGAAGAGTTTGATTGAAGAACGTGTTATTTTTTATTTCCGTATTCTTTTTCTAACCCGTTACGTGAAAATTGTGTAGTAATTTATTTATTTTAATTGTCATCTAATTTCGTCACATACGGGGCATGGCAACTCGACCGTTCAGATTTAGATCGACCTTTGCACGAAGAAGCCTTTTATCAGGTATCAATATGCCGAACTACGCCACGAGAGCTTTCTAATCCCGAATGGAGTGATAAAGTGATAACAATAGATTACCAAACCGATAATGATAATGAGGTGATGCTCCACGTGCAGAGGACAATGGCGGGTTGTATTTTATGCATAAATGATACTTCTCTTGATTCGGTCTCCCTGCAGTCAATCTGCTGTTTATTTTCTCATCGCTAATTGTGTTTTTGCTCTTATTAGGGGAAGGACGGGGGGGGGGGCTTTCTTGTATCATTTGCACGGAATAGAGAAAAGTAGTGACAAAAAATGTCCTTTTCTATGACAACCTACGTATAAAAAAGTAAAAAGTTTTCTGGAATATATAAAAGTACTTTTACATCCGATTGCAAGCGAACTCTAGTTTTGAAGCTTTTTTTTTGGTCTTTGAGATGAAACATCTTTCCTACTATTTTAGTTTGTTCTTGTGTTAGCTGTGTTATAATTTCGAGGTGTATTGAAACGGTTTTTTGACACTTTTTTTTTTCTAAATACATTTTTACCACAGAAATTTGAAGTGTTCAGCAGATTTACTGAGGCGGCCATCGCGTCGCTCATCTCTGAAAATGGTGAGTCATGAAATGAGACGTTGATGAGCCACTGACGCAATTGAAATGTGAGACACCATTTCGGATGAGGTTTCAGATTTTACCGACAATCTGCAAAGCGGTAAAAAATTCCATCAAAAAAAAAATTAAAGCCATAGAAAATAGTCTGTCGTCTTCTTCTGGTCACATTGAAATGGGATTTTTCTCCCGCGATCTCCAAGGTTGAGATTAAACTCTCTAGTGATATTTTAACACATTCTACTTCCTTTTTTTTTCTGTCCACATTTCTGTAACATCTCAATCTTTTCCGTCAGAGTAGAATTCGGTTCTTCTTGGGTGGGTTTCTCGGGAAAAGTCTAGAGAAACGTGTCTTATTGTCAGCTGGAAGAATGGACACGCTTCTGATACAAAGATTTGTCTTTCCCACCTCTTTTTCCGACAAGCCAAATCTTTCAGGTTCGTGTTGTACAAGTTCATTTTCAAAAACTTAGAGAGATTGTTTTACTCATTTGATACTCTGCTGCTTCTAGATACTTATTAGCTGGGGAAGAATCTGGGTAGCGAATAGAAATTGAAACTTTTGACAAGAAACGTGAACCTTTGATGAGTCATCTCCGGTGTTCAAACAACTCTTCAAAATATCTTACGGATTCCGATCGAAAAACTTTTTTCCACAATTATTTTGATTGAAGGTGTTTGAAGTTTCATACTTTGCGTGCTCGGATTCAAGAAAGCCGTCGACAAAAATATGTACTTCTCCATGCCTTCACATGTCATATAAAAATGATGAATACAAAAACCTTTTGATTTGGATCTGTTATCTTCCTGGTTATTTAATTGTTTTTTTTTTTTTTTGTTCTTCTTAGATCCTGTTCGAATATATCTCAGCTTATAAATTTTCACACATATGGGGCCGTTCAAGACGATATTTTGCTGACAAGGGGGGGGGGGGGTCAAAAATGGCTAAAAATTTGCTTACGTAATACTTGAACGGCCCCTATGCACACAAAGTTACATAAAATAACCAATGAAAATAGCTGCACTCGAGTTTGTGAACTTTTATCGCTTTCATAATAGAATATATTATATAATATTATATTTTTCAGGACAAAATGGTAAGAAATTCAATATTGAGATAATTATCCCGCTGGAATTCCCTGCTGTTATAGACAAGCAAATGGAAAAGTTTCAAGAAAATTATATTAATTTTTGCACAATTTACGTATATATGTTTCACACATTCGAAGATATTTCAGATTTCCACCATACAGCAAATTTGTAGGGAACTATTTACGCTTAACTCATACTCATCCTTATTATTAGAAGATTCCCACTACATCTCGACTTCTACCGTTCATAGATACAGAATAGAGGCACCAAAATTTTCAGTGTGATTCGTACTATTTTTTTGAAAAAAAAATATTGATCGTTCAGAACACAGGACTCTAATCAAAGACACTCTTCATTCATAAAATATGCAACATACGAAATTTTGCTGTATAATATTCGAAGATATCCTCACTTTTGTGACGTGAGGAACAATGTTCCCGTACTACAATTTTTTTTTTCAACCTGAATGGACCTGTTTTTTCTATGCACGGTAAAGCAACTTTTACCAATGTAAGGGATTTGGAGTGTGTGGAGGCATTTCCAGCGTGCGCGAGGAACATTGTTGATGTTCCTCGCTAATGTTCCTTTCCGTGTTTCTTTGCTAAAGATGCTTCCTGAATTTGTGAAACTTCGCTCGGATCTTGTTAAACCTATCTTGGATGACCTTAGTAAGAGTGTCATGTATATTTAGTCATGTCTATGATATATATCAGGACGTTGATCTACCAAATCATGTAGGCCTACCCATAGTGAAATATATAAATTGTGTTCTCTGAAAAGAAGACGGACTCCTTTCTCGGAGAAAGAGTTTGTACACAGTGAGGGTTTTTTCATTTTTCCATCCCGAGAGGAAAGGAAATTCCTAGAGTAATAATGATGACGATACCGAGTGCTGTTCACGTTGGGAGAGTTATCGTTGTGACCTTACTTAAAGAAAGTTCTTTGGCCGAACGAACGTTCTCGTGTGCTTATGCTGGCACAGTTCGGTCTGTAATTGCCAACTGTATACATGGCCCTCCATCAAATGTTACTTTTGTTCCTTTCTTCCTCTGTTTTGGTTCGCTTCCAAACGTGCCCGCTGCTGCCATAAAGGATAGCAACTGTAAAATAATCGCCAACAGAAGAATGAATCCAAACCATTTTCAAAGTGAAAAGATTTATTGCTCCTGTTTTCACAAGGGGATACATGCTACGTGAAGAGTAGGAAAAATATCTGTTTCTTGTGAAGAGGAGTTACTGTATGCTGATGATTCGGTGCTATAGAGCAGTGTTTCTTAACCTTTTTCAGCTCATGGCCCCCTATGGATCACATTTTTTCTCGTGCCCCCCCCCCCCCCCCCCACCCAAGATTGAGATACTTTCTATATTTTTATTATGAATGAAATTTTAATAAATCGGATCAATCTCTGGAATCCTGGCTAGGCACGGACTCAAATGGCGGATTATCATCTCTCCCAGGAGTCAAATTATATGTTAAAAAACGGTCTGCGTAAAATACGGTACGATCCAACGAACATGCATGATAAATCGACCCTCATAACACACCAACCGTTGCTCTGGCTGCCCTAAATACTTAGCTGGAAGTAACAGCTTACATATGAAAATCATGGTATGAGATTCCATATAATGCAGTCCCCATCCCTCCATTATAGACACGAAGACCCCGGGTCATGCCACATAGACCCAAGGGTTAAGATGACCCTATTTCTATGGACGGACCTGAGGAATTCTGAAAGTAGTAATATTTTTCAACCATGTTTCACTTTTAAAGCTTTTTTCTCTTCACAGTTCTCTGACTTCCTTCACCACGTGTCATGGATCACCTTTCTTCTGATTTTCCTCCGTGGCCCCCCTAGAATATCCCAGGACCGCAAGGGGACCATATAGCCCCAGGTTGAGAACCACTGCTATAGAGAAAGTATAGATGTCACCAAATGAGCCTGTGTTCAATTTGCTTTACTTTTCTGTCTCATTTTTGTCATTTAATAGTAGTTTGAAACCAGACAGTTGTGATGCGAAATTTTGTGGTGCAAATGAAGCGAAATAATAATCGCTGGTTGGTGCATGACAAAGTGAAGGAAAAAAAACAGCGATGATTTTATAAAATAACTAAGCTTTTGTAAAAAAAAAAAATGTTCAGCTTTTGGTAGGCGTGGTCATTCAATTGAAACAACGAACGATAGCGTTATTGTGTTCTTGAATTAAATGGCTAGCTACCCACGCGGCAGCTCTATCTTATTACTTTATTATTAATATTAAGGCATTTTAGGAAGAGCAGCGGCCTTTAAACGGAGGCGTCTTGGTCCTTTTTTTTTGGGGGGGCGGGGAATGAATAGCCTTTATTTATTTTATTATTATTTTAACAATGTCCTTCATCTTCCTTCTGAAAGCTACGAAATAGGCGATGTCAAGGTCGATGTGTGTTTTTTTCGCTCTGGCGTGTGGCTGGCTCTCAAATTCATCCTGAGAGTGAGAGAGCGCTTGTGTGGCTGGATGATGCTGAATACACTCAACTGCATAGTCGCTTTCTCTGGCGTAACTATGTGTGTATATGCTTCCACTTGAACTTGGAGGGGAAAAAATGTTATTGCGCTGCTGTTTCAAAGTGGCAGTGGGAACCCCCTCCCCCACCCATCCCATGAAGCAATAATAATAGTAATGAAAAAAATGTTGTCCTACTAAAGTTTAAGTGACAGCTTGCACGTGCTCGGTATGTTTTAAGGATTTCGCTCAAGTCATGCTCTTTTCTCTCTCCACCCTCTTCTCAACGCCAGTAAGGGACAGTTGTAGAAAGAACTTTTGTTGGAGGATTGAAGGAAAAATATTTCTATTCTTTGTTATTGCTAAGTCTTTAGAGTCCGTGACCAAACAGTTTTAAGTTTGATGACAAGAAAAAATGTCCTTCGCCTTGAAATACACTGCCTACTCATCATCATCACGCTGTCTGAAGGCAAAATTAATGAAGAAAACTGGTTTTTGTCGTAAACGAACGGCAGAAGAGTCATTCGATATCAAAAAAAAGTGTGGATTCCGACGAATCTGTGCTGTTGAAATTTCGAAATCTCACAATTTTATTGAACATTTTTCGAGAAGAATGTCGAATTTTCGAGAATGGTGAACTGCATACAATAGTTTTTTCTCAAAGAAAATTTATGCATCGATGACAGTTTCCCTGTGTTTCTCCACTCTCACTGGGTAGTTGTTGGTTTTGACTCGAAAACGAATGGAAAAAAATTAAGGCCATTTGTATTTGCAAGTAATAGGACTCTTGTACGTGTAAACGATTCGTATGATAGCATCATACGAATCGTGCAGTCAACTCCGGCTTTCATCGTTTTCTGCCTCTTTCTTCCTGATATAGCTTTTCTACGTGTTTTTCCAACTAATGAGCATTTCGAATATAGGGAAAAGGTTTCCTGTTGAAAACTGTATTTTGTTAGATAATGTTTCTTTTCTTCACACTCTGTTTATGCAGTTGTAACCATCTGGGCGTGGGTGTAAAAATATAACCATCTGATTTATTAACCCTCATATAGTTTTTTTAACTTAAAAAAACTTTTAACTGTCATGTACGATCTTTTTTTTAAAGCTGTAATGAGCTTCTCTTCACTCAATATAAGATGTTTTAAAATTTTCTAAACACATATCCAAAACCGATATTGGGATATTCATGTAGTAAACGTACTTGTGAAATTGTCCGTCATACTTTTTTGTATCTACAGCAAAATATTTACTATTTCGTAACCCAGATTTTTGCCTTTAGATTCGTTTTTGATGATCTGTGGGTCCGCATAAGTCGCACTTGGCCTATTTTTGACTGACGTTGCGTTTGTTTAAAAACTTTTTCCAAGTAATTTTCATTCAAATTTTTATATGAAATGAAAACTTTTGGAAATTAGGTCTAATGAGTGCCTAAAATTTTTAAAAATTTGTTTGCAAAGAAATTTGATTTTTCAGGACTTTTTAGAAATAAAATTTTCGGATGTTTTTCATCTTGATTATTTTTTTGATCTGGAATTTATTTCCCCCCCCCCCTTGACCATGAAATATTTTTTTTAAATAGTAGAAAAAAGGGTTTTCCCAAATTTTTCGTCACATGGTTCATGAGGTTCCCGAAATTATATTACTAATTATTTAAATTAAATTAATTAATTGGAAATTTAAATTAATTACGAAGAAAACATTCTAAATTAATGTCAAATTTTCTGAAACTTCTCAAATGTGCTATTTAAGTAACCAATCTATATTATATTGGCCTATATAAAATTGATTTTCTGTGTGTGTATTTTCTATGTAAATCTACAATTTTAGATCGATCGTCGCCAAATTTTGCTTATATACCAAATGGGACCCGACTTGAACGATAGGCCACTTTAAAATTTCGTCAGAGCAGGGCAAATGCCCCAAATGGGCAAAAAACTCGGGCAACAATGGTTTTTGGGCCTCAATAATCACTTTCGGAACGTTTACTTTGGTTACCGTGGTTTCCCTAGCAATGCGTTTCAGATGTGTATATGCCTTTACAATGGTTTTTACCACTTTTTTCAATCCTCCTTGTAATGAGAGCTTTTTGACTAGACACCATCATCAGCATCACTTCTAGGGTAAGGCAAAGGATGGTCGCCATAGAAATCAGTGTTAAAATTGCCGATTTTACTGTAGAAATGTGGAAATTTAGTGAGGTTTTCCGCCACATCAATAATTTTTAAAATTGTATTGAATTCTTGATTTTTGAAATATCGGGGTCTCTTACAGATATACGAAGCCCAGAAAATTAAAGTAATTAGCCTACTTTTGAGTTGGATATGCATGCAGTAACATTGATTTCAACTTCTTATTTGTATCCTCTCAATCATGAAAATTAATGTCTCCGTATTGTCTTTTAATTCATTGATTTCTACGTTTCTTTAAATCTAGATTTGTTTCTTTCATGAGTCGCGCAAGAAGTCCTCATATTGGTTACCTTAGACACGGTTTGTATGTCCGTCAAAGAAAGAGGGAGATATCACGTGATCCAAAAAGCCTCATTGAAGAAAAACCCTTTATATATGTATTATAGCTAGTCATCATATATAAAACATAGCGCAATTTGGCCACGGATCGGAAGAGCGGTCGAAAATGGGTTTAAGTGGGATTTCGTTATTTATTTCAAATCCCAGTTGCTTGACATGCATGCTTAGGCTTAATGTGCACGTATTTGGAGCCGTATTCGCCTGAGGTGAAATAAAATTTTCTCGGTGAGTTAGGCGCATAGGAATTCTGAATCTTGATGTTACTTCGAATCAAAAGGTGGAATCAATAATATTTTAATAGGTTGTCGTCCCCCCCCCCCCCCCGAACTTCGTGTTTAGAATTTCCTAGTTCAGGCAGATGCAAAGAATCGTGGTCCAGAGATAGCTTCCGTCTAGGTAGGTTCGTAGTTAATATTCTCGACTTATAAGGGATGGCCTTATTCACCGATTAATGGAGAGATCAGGAGCATTTTCTGTAGCTGATCAAGAACATTTGCCTGTTCCTGGAAATGAAGAGCCATTTTTTTTCTTCCCCACGATCCTCTCCTGTTTTTTTCACAGAATAATACGTATTTATTTATGTTCCAAAGATGAATCTTCTTCCCTGCCATCACCTTCCGTCTAATAATAGCCTTCCATGTCCTTCCGCGTCATCTGTTTGGCAAACGAACTCATAGAGCTCTATGGCTGTCTATATCGCTTGTGCTCATCATTCCCCCCCCCCCCCCCTTCTGATTCGTGAGATGCAACAAGAATGGGAAATTTCAGGCAGGAGGGAAAATAAAAATAAATGGTGCTTTTTCTTGTGTCTGTATTTTCCTGGAGGAAGAAAGCGGGGTTTGATTTTTTTTCGACCGTAGTTTTTGTGGCTACTTCTATGTTCCCGGATGGAGTTTAAAGCATAGCACTGATTCACGTCCATATAGCTCACTTCCATAGTTATGATGGTTTTGGGACACATGTGCAAATCGATTCTTGAAGATTTGCTATTAGCTTTTTATAATAATAAAACAGAGGTAAAGTGATCGAAAATCTGAACTATACTCAGGCCTGTCATTTCAACCTTTTCCGGGGGCGGAGAGCAAAGAAGATATACTCAGTATATATATATAATGTATATTTCGCCTTTTTTGTCCATTTCTATTGTATTTTT
This sequence comes from Pholcus phalangioides, assembly GCF_987345545.1. Lineage (NCBI taxonomy): Eukaryota > Metazoa > Arthropoda > Arachnida > Araneae > Pholcidae > Pholcus > Pholcus phalangioides. The sequence goes on from NW_028301597.1 coordinate 50,171,838, forward strand.
TAAGTTTTTGTAAAAGCCAGTGCCCCCGATCCCCCCAAATGACGGGCCTAACTACATCCTACGTGAAGGGAAAAATGATTTGGCAGTTATTTGGTGCTATTGGCGTTATTCTTCCTACCCTCAAAATGATGCTTTCTCACATAAACGGGTCTCTCTGATGAATGTATTCACGTGGGCTTTGTGCAATAAAAATCTCTTGAGTGTATGTACTTTTTGAGTTAGAGTTCGGCCTCAGTCCCACGAGAGTGCGTTAGGGGACCATAATAGAAGATAATTAAAGTTAAAGATAATAAAAGTCTTTGTCAGGATCCGCGGTCGTCTCGAGCCTCGGGGAAGCAATAATTTTTATGGCTTTCAATACAAAAGCAGCGGAACGAGTGTCTTCCTTTGTGAATAACCGAACAAGTACGGATTACTTCACGCCGGCTGTGGTTTTTGCGGTTTATGTTCAACAGAGACTTTTATTATCTTTAGACGTTTATTAACTTTAATTATCTTACCAAGGTTCCCCTAGTCCACTCTCGTGGGACTGATCCTTTCCTTACATCAATGAATAAGATCCCTCTGCTAATCAAGTTCATCGCCTCATGACCCCCACATTTTGGAGAAAGCCCCCCCCCCTCCAAGCCTGACTTCTCACAGACCCTTCTATAGGCATTTATAGCATGAAAAAAACAAAAAATGATGTTAATTATCCCGGGGTTCTTTCTTTCTTTCAATCCGAACGCGACTCCGGTCTACCGCTATGGGCAATTCACTGCGATTGAGTTGTGTTGTGCCGCAATTGTGTATGTGTGTAGGTACCTAGGGCCGCAACTAGATGTTTGGTCAGCCGGGGCAAGAGCGCATTTTGGCGCCCCCATGTAATGCTGAAGGAGCGGTTGATTGGTGAAATCTACGTCCCCTCTGGTTCGGCGCTCGGGGCACCAGACCTGCCTGCACCCCCGTAGTTGCGACCCTGTAGGTACCTAACAGTCTCTGAGTGCGTATATAGTGTTATGTGTGGATTTTCAGTCCTACCTATCTCAGGCCCTGTCAGCCCCATCCTTGCGGGAGCCATGCATCTCCCACTATTATGAATGAAAACACCAAGTTTTGAATTATGAGTGATATATGATGGCTGCTTCAAATTTATGATTTTTCGTGTGTGTGTTACATCACGTTTTTTTTAAAGATTAGAAAATCAGTCTAAAATTTTACACCTTCAAAAGGTAGATGCAAAACATACATATTTTCAACTTTTTTTTTGTCTCTTGTTATTGTTATTGTGGAAGAAAGGAAAAAAAATGTAACTGGCACATAACTGCCTTTTTCTTTAAAAAATTAAACTGATTTCGCAAAATAGCTGAGAGAATTTTACATTGTTTTACAATGAATGTTATTTCTTTTTTATTTATTAATTTTAAATTTTTGTATCTTTTTTAGGATCAATATGATACATTGGCATCTCACACATTGAAAGGTATAGAGTTCTTGGAAAGGTACAGCCAGTTTGTGAAAGACCGATGTGCCATAGAAACTGACTATGCCAATAAACTCAGGTGCGCTAAATAAGCTGATGCTCATATATAAACTATTATGCGTACTTATCCAACATGTCATACCTTCTTTTTTTCATGATCAACGCCTGTTCAAAATTGTATTAATTGAATATAATTCAGGAAACATGATTAAACTTGATGTGAGTGTGCATAGCTTCCCTAATCAGCTTTTGCAAAATAATCCCTAAGTGATTCATAGTATTGTAATTGAGAGACTTCCTCTCATCTACCTTTGATTTTAATTATTTTTTCTTCCAACCTGTATTACAACTGCCCAGTGACAAAGCATCATGACTACAATTAATTTTGCGTAGTTGAAAGCATATAGTAAAACTTTGTAGCAGTTGGCAACTATTCGTTTTATTTGCATTCAGTAAAAATTCAAAATTTTTAATGGATGCACTCTAGAGCCAGAACTAGAAAGGAGTGCGGGGGAGCAACTGCCGAGGCAGCAGTTTTGGGTGGAAACAAAGAACACTGTTAGAAAATTATCAAATTTTAGAATTATGGGGTGGGGGGAAGGCAAACATGCACAAAATCCTAGGAACTGCCTTGATGCACTCCATTGAATGGCTATAAATGTTTTCAAATTCTTAGAAACTAGTGAAAAATTTTGTTCTGGGTCTGTGTTGTTCAAGAAGAATGTGTACTGCTGAAGTTATATATATACGAGATTTAAAATGGCTTTGTTAATTTTTCTCTATTATGACATTATCATTTTTTTTTCAGGAAGCTAACAAAAACGTATAACTTAAAAAAGAAAGAGGAGGATGAAATGCAGTAAGTTGTTTTATTTAATAGTAAAAAAAGTATAGTAAGTTAAATTTGCAGTAAGTTCTTAATGATCATGTAAAAAATATTGCGAAACAAGCATAATTCTGATGACATAAATATGTTGGAACACACATACATTTCCAACACGCTTTCTAGCATGTACCAATTCTTAATTCATTAGAAATTTCCCAGAGGAATGTTTACTAGGTGCATGTATGGCAGGTTCCCAGCAACCTGGAAAGTCAGGGAGAATCAGGGAAAGTCAGAGAATCTGAAAACGGTCAGGGAAAATATGAAATATTTGTCAAAAGTCAGGGAAAATTTGAAGGGGAAAAAATCAGAGGATAAATCTACATTCAAATGGTTTACCTTCACTTTTTTCCATGGAAGATTATTTTTCAGATCCCCAGGGAGAGGAAAAAAAATCCTTATCAGCATTTTCCTCCAGATCCCCTACTAAGAGAAATGTCTTATCAGTTGAAGAGTGGGATTTTACAATGTTGGCCAAGAAACAATCTGCCCTCTGAGTAAATAGATGAAGGGATCTAAAGGACCCTCCTTTTTCCATTGTTGAAAGCAAAGCCAATATACCAGCGCTTAACTTCTTTTCTATTTCTTCTGAAAAAACATTTTATTTTCTTGTTTTTTCTTCCTGCCTGTGGGTAGAGAACCTTTAGGCCCATTTAACACTGAGCGGACGTGGGTCCAGATCCCAGATCCGCATGCCCTTTCACACGAGCACTAAAGTTCTAAAAAATCTTTAGTTTGAAATTTGTGCATAAAAACTTTTTTCCCCCGATTTTTGTAATTATTTTTCTCCTTCACCCCTGATTCAGTGCTCATAGGCAGCCTAGAGCTATTCTTTGGTTTAATCAAGAGCCCCATAGAATAATCTTAATAGTTTAATCTTAACATAAAGATGCCTTTTCAGTTTGATCGTCACAATTAATCAATGGGAGAACATATCTCAAAATATTTTCAAAAGGTTTTGAAAAAAAAATCTAAGATCTGTCTTTTTAGAAAATATTAAAAAAAATTCCAAAAACACATCCAATGATGTTCCAAAAATAAAAATAAAAAATCAGGAGATATCAAAGACTTTGCAAGTAGAAAGAGGGGGAGGGGTGGAGACTTTCAAAATGTCTGTGCTTAGAAATATTCACATCACAATTCTGTGTTAAGCCTGGATTACACTATAAAAATTTTATAATTCTTTTACAAATGCAACCAATAAGCTGATCGGTTGCATTTTCTCGAATGTAACCAATAAATTTATTGGTTGCTTTGTTTCAAGTTTTATAAAATAACTTTCATAAAACTTTTAGAGTGAAATCCCATCCTTAGATTAGTCACATTTTCTTTTTAAGTTTATAGACTCAATATCATGTAACGTATATATATAGGTATTGGGGGTGGGACACACACACACCAAAACTATTCAAATGCTTAGGGCTTTCAAACGTGTTAATCCAGCCCTGAGTGAACGCCGTACATGGATAACGTTGTTTAATAAAAGTATTTAGTTTTAAAAATAAAAAATAAATAAATATTTAAAACAATTTTAAATATTTATATTTTTAAAATAATTTTAAAAATTTAAATAGAAAAAATTGAAAATTTGTAATTAAATTTAAAAGTTATTAAAGTATTCAGTTAATTATATTCGCAATGAATTACAGAACGGCTTATAATTTTGGTCCCGTCAGTGTTCGTTGTTGGCAGGTTTTATTATATAAAATTGTAAAGTATGGACAAAAGGCAGTTAAAGTTACTATATCTCTTTTATCTTAGAAGGAAATGGAGGGATAGACATATATGTGGGTACATCCTATTGATGCACAGGGACCTTCATATGGTGTTTTTATATTTATGTCAAATAATTAAAAAATTCCATGCAAAATCATCTTGAAAAAGTAGCCAAAGATGTGGACTAATTTGATCCGCGTCGTGTGAATAGCTCCAAATAACCTAATGTACGATACTTGTATGTGCGGATGTGGAGCCCGCACGTAGGTTTTGACACATGCGGATGCCATCTGAACCCACATGAACACTTCAAAGGTGCGGGTGCATTCCACATCGTCTGAAATGCTCTGTATATACCAATTGTTAAAACTTCTTACGGACCTGCGTCCACATCTGCTCCGTGTGAAAGGGCCCTTAACCTTTATATATTGAAGAATGATTCGAATTCAGTTATCTCTGTGAAATTTCCAAGGAAACTAGTGTTGTGTACAAGATCATATACACCGTTTGATTTTGTAAGGAGTGGTGGTGGCGGCAAAATATTAGCATCTGTCTGTAATGTGCTTTTCAATGGTGTATTACCGTGAAATGATATACAGTCGCCCCACCCCGTATTCGCGGTTCCCGTATTTGTGGTTTTTTTCCCTTTATTGGATTTTTTCCTCAGCAATCGTCATTTACATGTTTTGTTTACAAAATTTGAGTTGTGCCTGTTTAGGATGGCTCATTTGTCTAGTGCTACTGATGATGCTCCGAAAATACAAAAAAAAAAAAAAATTATATATATTGACTGTGCTTGGCGAAAGTAAGTCAGTTGCTGCTGTGGCTCACCACCAGATGATTTTCATGATATAGATCCCCTCTATATTACGTTCTTCACATGTAGAAAAATTGGTAGAGGAAGTCTTGTCAACATACTCCAACATACTTGATGATATGAAGAAGAAACGGCAAACAGAAATTACAATGTTCTTTCAGAAAACATCACCAACAATCAATCGCTGCACCCTCGTTTATATTTCCTTATAATTTTGCGTTACCCTGCTCTTCTCATGATGTTCAATAAACAAGATAAACAAAAAAATCTATGGTTTCAGTTATTTGCAATTTCCCATATTTTCCCCACCCCCAGAATGTAACCCCCACAAATACAGGGTAGGAGGTCGACTATAATTTAGAGCATAGTTTCCTAATCTTTTTTGGCCCATCACCACCCTTCAGAAATTTTTTTCACCCATCGCCCCCAACGCAATCTAACCCATGGGATCCTATATTATACCTGTAGCTTCTACCGCCCCCTGGAACATTCCATCGCCCCCAAGGGGGCATTAACGCCCACGTTGGGAATCACTGATTTACTGATATTAGATGGTTTAGAATTATATATGCGTGTGACAGTGTACGTGCATTTGGTCAGGGAAAGTCAGGGAAATTATCAAGCGGATTTTGCTGGGAACCCTGTATGGTCAAGTAGTAGTAGTCTGTTCCTAATACAGTAGACCAGTGGCTCTCAAACTTTTGCCACCTATGGCTCCCTCACCCAATTTATTGTTCCTCTGCAGCTCCCCAAAATAGTTTGGTAGATATTTTCAGGGGGAAAAACAGTTCAGAGTGTGAATAGACACACACATCAATATCTCCAGCTTGTTGCAATGCCCCTGATAAAAGGTGGCAATACACACTTGAGAAACACTGCAGTAGATGCTTGATAATCTGGCAATGCATTAATTCCACCCATCCACTAATCTAGCTTTTTTTATTTTTTTTTTTTTAATTTCTCGTTTTAAAAACCAATGGAACAATTTTAGATTATCTGATTCTTCAAAAAATATAAAAGTATCACAATGATTTTGTTAATTAAAAAAATAATAGTAAATTTAAACAATTTTTTTAGAGTATTTCTTTGCATTCAGAATACAAATTAGTAAGATTATTGTTAATCTGATATTTTTCATTTATTTTGTATTTATTCATTTTTTGGTTTTTCTTTTTCAGGTTTTCTTCATGCAAGGCCTTTGTGCAGATGATGAGTGAAGTGAATGGCATTGCTGCTCATCATGAATCTGTTGCTGAAAATCTCAATTCTCAAGTAGTCAAAGAAATACTAATTCTAGTGAAGGAGTTACGAGATCAGCGCAAAATGGTGAGAAACTTATACACATGTTAATTTTCAATATGAAAATGCATGAATAATATTTATTGTTCATGAATATGAAAGTGTGTATACAGATAAATTGAACAGTAGACTCTCAGTAACTCGACACCCCAAAAGTATCTACAAACATGTTGACTTAAGCAATTGTTGGGTTAGCAGGGTTTCACTCTAAATTTTTGTCTGATCATTTTATTGATCAATTATACACATTTGAATAATTCCATCAAATAAAATGCTAATTCACATTCATTTTAATTTGGAGTTGTTTCATAATAGAATCAAAACATATAAAAAGAATTTACTTCATGAAAAATAATCAAGTATGTTTGTTTTTCCAAAGAGAAAACAAATATTTTTGTACACTATTCAGTTTATCCCGTGATTGTTCAGCTTTTTTTCTGAATGCGTAGGAAGCGATGTATCACATTTACAACTTTCAATGCATCATGGCGAGATGGTGCAGATCCTTTTTCACCTGAACTTTCTAACTCTATTTCTTTGAAACATGAAGCACTTGCTTTTTGGTTGATTGATTCTAGAATATCGTTGTCTTGTAAAAGTCATGAAGTTACAAGATCAGAGTCAATGTTCACAAATTCATCCTTGATAGAATCACACATAACGCTATTTATGCTTTCTCCACACGTAATTTGAAAGGAATCTTTGGATAAATTATCGTTTTCCAAAGACTCAGAACAGAAACCAACATGACGAAAGTTCTGAATCATGGCACTTGTGACTGACTTCCACGCAGAATCAATCATTTCAACAGCATCTAAAACAGAAATTTTTGTGTCCATTCCAACATCCACAAATTCACAAATATTATTAATATTATTAACGCGATAAGACAGCTCTGAGAGAGCTGTGTGATGGAGACCCCTAATTTTTGTAGTCCAGAACAGATAATTTATAATTTTATGATCCATTTTATCTAACCTGTTGATTACCTATCTTCAATTTACTAAGTGAAATAGAGCTGTTTGTTCAAAATATGCGTGATAGGAGATCCGGGTTAGGTTTTTGACCTCGGAAGCTAACTCATCATTAAAACAGTCAAAAACAGTCAATGTTGTCAAATAATTTTTTTTAACCTGATAGATATGTTAAATAACAAAAAACTTATTTTATTTAAATTTTCTGATCTTCTTAAAACTTTATTCCATAGTGAAAATTCTTGCGTAACTCTTATCAACATACAAATTTAACTTGTTTATTCTCACCTAAAAATTTCTTTGCTCAGGTTGTATAAATCTAGAGTTTATTTTAAATCAAAGCGGAGCTGGAGGACTTGATACCTAAAGCATTGTTTTGCACATTTAAAATACAGCTTCAACTGGAAAACCATTATAAATAAAATATACCATATCACATTTAAACTTAGTCATTCCTATTTTCGCATTCTGAATAAGCTATAGGAGTTTCTTAAGCATCATATGCAATCAGCACTGCCAAATTAAAAGACATTTTAGTCCTAAAATTCAGCTTGTATTTTGATAGAGCTAGATACATTCTAATGCTATTCACACAATAAGGGTATCAAAACATATCTTAGCCATTCTGTAGAAGTTTGCTGTTTTTAGCTGCATAAAGTAAAATATTGCTCCATCGATATTTGAGATTTCTTGACAACAAAGACAGGAAGAATGCAAGAAAAAGTACTTAACGCTGAAGTGTATGACACTCATTCACTTGTAAATCTAATTGAAATACATCTATTAATAGCAAATAAAATATCTTGAAAATTTTTCTTACTGATAGTCACATGGGGTACAGTCAACACCTTCTACAGCTAAAGCCTCCTCCCAAAATTTGTGACATCATCAACAACAAACCGTCAAAATCTGCCTTCCCTGTAGGATGGTTTTCCAGTAGCACCACAAATGAGCAACATCTACTATAACACCAATACGTTACCTTTACCATTACGTTGACCCACATTGCAAATATATATTTTTCTTGATGTTAGAGAAAAAAGGGTTGAATTAGCAAATAATTGAGCACTCGTGCGAATAGATGAGTTTATACTTATAATTCAACATTATTTTCAAGCATCAAATAGGGCCAGTCTTTTAATAATAACTTGACAATATTTGAAAAAATAACCCTTCCACCTTAAAACTTCGCCAAAGAGCATTAATTGTTCAAAAATGCTTTTATGGTGATTTTATACAAAAAAATATCCATTGAATGACACAAAGAAATCGAGACCAGTTCAGCTGAATAATCCTTTATTTTTCCTTAATATAGACATATGCGAATATGCAATAATTACTATATTTTCAGTTATTTATAAAAAAAAAATTATAAGAAACTTTTCATGTAATGTGTATTTTATTTAAGGGGAGAAACAGCGAATATACTTCGCTTTTCTCCTTATAATTTTCAAATGATAGAATTCTAGAAGTTAAACTGTGGATTGGATATAGATGACTGCATGATTCTCATTCATACACAAATTGCATAACATTCTATGCTAAGATGTGATTCAAGCAATAAAAATCTATTTACAAAAATAGTTACTTTTTTTTTTTTTAATTTCACCAGCTTCTTCTTTGCATAAAATTGTTTTACTATTTATAACTTTTTTTTTTAAAGTGCATTTTTATTTGAAGGTTTTTTGGAAATACGTTAGAAAAAATCCACAGAATTTTTTTTCTCACACTCTGAAACTTACTTCCAAGAAACATTCTTAGTACCTGTCTATATTTTCCAAACCTGGTTTTTAAATCAGTATTTTTATATATTTTCCAGTGCATGCAAAAACCAATTCATCAACACAATATTTTGTAATTTCTAAAGAACCCAAAGTTGTTTATCATAGCGCATTGTGGGTCTATTTCTAAAATGCACCTTCTGTACACATCATTGACGAACATAGATTAATTTTGAGAATTATATTGTGAAGCAACGTGTGATCTATGTTCAAGACGAGCGAAATATAAACCTGATAAAATTTATAGGCTGGGCAAAATTCTATAAAATATTTTTTACTACACACATTGATATACAAAAAATATTCAATCTATCTTGTATATAAATGTGAAAGTATGTCTGTTCTTTATACAAATGTACAGTTTTAGACCGATCGTCACCAAATTTTGCATATATGCCAAACAGGACCGGGATTGAACCATAGGCTACTTTAAAAGTTCTTCAGAGCTGGTCAGATGCCCGAAATTGGCGAAAAACTGTCAGGCAATGGTTCCTGTTTCAGCCCAACAATGGTTCCTGGACCCCCCAACAATCACTTTCGGAATGTTTACTCTGGTTACCGTGGTTCCCTAACAATGCGTTCCAGACATGCACATGTCTTTACAATGGTTTGTCACTTTTCTAATGCTGCCAGTATTATAGTTTATTCCTTTATAATGGTTTGTCACTTTTTCAATCCTCACAGTAAGTAAACCTGGGCATTGCTGGGTATTATGTGACTAGTATTGATTATTTAAAGTTGTTTTATGTGGAGTTGCTAATTTTAATCTCTTCAATAAAACTTATTATCACTTCATTTTCTCATGCTTTACAGAAAGATCATTCAAACAATTAATGTTTTTGGAGAATTACCTTTGCAGATTGAAGTCTTACTTCTGAAAAAAAAAACTATACTTCACTGAAGTATAGTTAATTTGATTTATATAACTACACAATAACTAAAACTTGCTAGTCGAATTTAAAAAAAAAAATCTTTGATCAAACATTTCCATGAACATATATATTCAGAACTTGATGCCAGTTTTCTGTGAAGGACGACTGAAATCATAATCACCATCATTTATGTATAATAACTTTTTACCAAAAAAAGAAGGGAAGGTGTAAATGTACCAATAATAAGACACTTGTTTTGAAGATTTCAAAATAAAATAAAAAATAGATTTAAGGGGAATTTGAAATTTTAGCTGATAATGAGGGATAACAGTTTGAATTATATTGATAAGTAATTGAGGAAATAATATAAGTTTTGAAGCTAACTAATTAGATGCACAATGACCAATTAGTACTTAATTTGTTCCTCTGCAAAATTTATCAGTAATATAAATTCATTTTCATCAGTCTTCAAAGAAGACAGAGCATCATTTAAGAAATCAATTTTAGAGGAATTTTCCTCAAACATTGGATTCATACTTCTAAGTGTGTCTAATATGTTGATTAAGTCATTGAAATTTCTCAACTTGTACGGGAGGGTAAATTTTGAAATTTTATTCAATGCAATACTTTTTATTAGATAAACAGAAAAAAAACTGATTTTAGATAAAAAAGAAACATTAAGATTACTTACAACCACCTAGTGCGAAATCTGTGGATATGGTTGTATCTTGCCATAGAAGTTGACGGATATCCTTTGAAGATGCATGGCATAACATTCTTCTTTCTTCTCTTATTCTTCAATAGAGTAGTCTTGCCACTTTTTTCATCGAAAGCCAAAGATTCTGTTTCCAAACCCTTGGCCAGAAAATGCAGTTCACATACCTAGATATAAACATCATCAGACATGGAAATTGGTAACATCATGAAAATAATTTAGTCTCTTTCCATTACTTGGACAATTTGTTGTTGGATGTAGCTAAACAAGATACCCATTGAGCTTATTAAAAGAGACAAAAGGGGCAAAGAATATCTCAAGAGGAGAAATAAAGAAAATGAGTCATAAATTATATGATTCATTACTAGTTAAGAGTAAATAATGATTTACATTTTTGTGATTACATATAAAATTAGTATTAGGTTTAGAGAAAAAAAATTTTTGAGTAATATTAACATACAATGTATCGTTGTTAAATTTGATTGTCAGTATCGTGGCAATAAAAATCTTGTAATTACCAGTTTTTAATGTTTATCGAATTAAAAAATTACATATTTAAAATTTTAACATATTAAACATTTGAAATTACCAATGATTTTATTTTTAATTAAAAACACAAATTTTATTTACAATTGTGATGAATTTTAAGAAGAAAATTATTTGGCCACAGCATATTAGATTTTTGGTCACAACATTATCCAAATATTTGGTACTCTGTTATTTGGCCAAACCACTATTTATCCCATCTCTATTTTTAATACATTAGTCGAGTGCTGTGAATTTTTTGCTTTTTTTTTTTCTCAAAGAATAAAACAATAATATTTGTTACCAAAATAAGTACTTACTTTACACTTCCTCTTTCGATCTTGACATTTCGGAAAAGAAAATACTGCTGCTTTTGGACCATAAGGATAATTTCCTTTGCAATATGGTATACAGCACTTGGCAGGCATATTTCTAGAAGAGCCAAAGAAAGTGAAATGCAAGATAAAAATGTGTTTAATACAGATATAAAAGTTCCAACAGACAAAATGTCAGAGTTGGCTGAAAAAAGATGCACATTAAGATCAGTATTTTCTTACAAGTATTCACCTCATAGGTTTGAATGGTCAACCTGTAATTCTTTGAATAACATCATTATTGTATACATTGTATTAATCATCATTTTTCTGGGTGGTGAGCACTAAGAATCATGCATCGCATCCATGTTTATATAAAACAATAGTTGATGTTCAAGCATTTGCTTGGAATTGTTCCTTAAATGAGTTAATAATTTTTTGATGCTTTCATAAATACTTAAAGCATGATATAAACTTGTCAGATAAAAATTTCATAATTTCTTTCAGCTGTCAGTTATAGTGGGGTCAGCTATAGTGAGGTTCTACTGTATATTGTTTTTTTTTTACTTATACTATTCACAATAAAACTATGGCTTTACATGGGGGAAATAAGATATACTTTGATCGTCAAAAGAAACTACTAAATTACTAGTTTAAACATTACCTCAATTTGTTAATTTAAAATAAAGACCAGTAAAACGCAACATTTTTCCCCGTCTTTAAAAAATAGTTTGATTATTGTATTCATGTGACCGGTTGAAAAGTATGACTAGTAATTTAAATAATTTATTTAGAAATGCACATTCAAAAGTATTATTATTCCTATGTACCCATATATAAATCAGGGTTATTTAACCCTCTTGAAACTAAGTAACAAAAATGCAAATGGAAGTCACATAATTTTAGAAAGACTTTTTTTCATATGCATTTCATTGTTCTCTTGTTGAGTTTCACCCTTCCATAATTTCAAATCAAATCAAATCAATTTATTCATTTACAACATACAAAGATTTAGATTAGTTTAAACAAAACAAAACATATTTATCATCCAGAGGCTGTGATGCCTGTACGGATGATTGAAAATTTACATAATTAATGAATAAAATATCTAAAAATATACGACATGAACAGAAACATTAAAAAAAAAAAAAAGAGACAGATATACAACATAAAAGAGACAAAATTATCACTGTCAAATAAAAAAATACGTAAAGATAAAAAAAAATCAAGAACGAAAAAACGTACACAACACAAAAAAAGACAAAGTTCTTAATGCATGGCGAGAAATGTAAAATAAAACAAAACATTATAGATAAAAAATATATGAGGGAAAAAATTAAACTCGCACATACATAGACAAACACAAACAAGAACAAAATTTTTTTATTGAAAAAATATGCATAATTAAAGTGGCAAAGCTAAATTGAATAAATTTTATTGCTCCTCCTAAAGGTCAAAATAAGAGTCTACATCGTCTATTGAAATTAATAATTTGAATAATGATTTTTTAAATGCCGCGTGTGTGGGTATATTTTGTATTTCTAGCGGTAGTGAATTATATAATTTCGGAGCTAAATAATAAAAATGTTTACGAAAAATTTCTTTCCTAAAAGTAGGAATACGGTAAATCATATGAGGTCTACGCTCGGAAACATTATCTTTTAAACTGCATAAGCCTTTATTACGGTTTAAGAACAGAATAATACGAAAAATAGCATTATGGCGTAAAGGAAGTAGATTAAGATTTCTAAAAATTGTAGAGGAATGAGGCTTATCCCGATTCAAAGTTTTGAAAACTCTTTTTTGTATTGAAAATAAAGGCAATAAATTAGTTTTATAATCACCACCCCATATAATTACACCATAATTTATAAGTGAATAAAACCAAGCATAGTAAAGGTCTTTTAAGAAATTAGCGGAAACTTTCTTACTTATATAATAAAAATTATATAAAACAAAACGGAGTTTTTTAAGTAGTTCATGAACATGAGATTTCCATTTTAAATTGCTGTCTACATTTAAACCCAAGTATTTAATACTATTTACTTCTTGAATTGCATCGCAATGACAATGAGGTTGAAAATCACAAGCGAGGGTATGAAATTTTAGATTAAGATGTAAATCAGATTTCATAAGATTGAAATTAACGTATTTTGTCTTCTGTAAATTTAATTTTAAATCATTAGCATAGAACCATTTTTGAATTAATATTAGATCGTGGTTAATATGATTCTTAAGTCTGTCAAGATCATCACACGAATACATTAAAACAGAATCATCGGCATAAGTGATCATGGAACCGTCAAATTCTAAATTACAAAGATCATTAATGAAAATCAGAAAAAGTAAAGGACCCAATATAGATCCTTGTGGGACTCCTCTATTTATATGGACATAATTACTGAAATTATCCTGTATTTTGACTCTTTGTTCTCTATTATATAAATATGAAGTGAACCAATTTAAAATATGACCCCGAATACCAGCTGAATTAAGTTTTTGAATGAGAATATAATGGTTCACATTGTCAAAAGCCTTTGAAATATCTAAAAATATTGCAACAGTAAATTTGTTCTTGTCAATGCCATTATAAATAAATTTCGAAAACGCCAAAAGGGCATTTTCAGCACCTCGTCCCTTTAGAAAACCAAATTGGTTTTTAGCAAAAAAATTCACAGAATACAAAAAATTATATATTCTAATTGAAAGAATTTTTTCAATAAGTTTAGAAAAAATCGGTACAATTGAGATAGGCCTATAATTCAGCAGAGAATTTTTATCGCCAGCTTTAAAAACAGGAGTGATAGTAGCTCGTTTCAGTGACTCAGGAAATACAGTAAGTTGAAATGAGGTATTTATGAACTTTGTGATAAATGCGACATTATTTGCAGCAAACTCTTTAATCAAGTAAATATTAATTCCATCGTAATCATACGAATTAGTTTTAGAAAAAGAATTTAAAGTGCTATGTACCTCAAGATCGACTACATCAAAAAAGGCAAAGGAATTTATGGTAGGCGCAAGGTATTTTTTAAAATCATCATTGTTACCAAATAAAGACGTATTGTGGCTTATATGATCAAAGTGGGTGTTGAATTGATTTGCAAGTTCTAGAGTATCAGTAGAATCTGGCAACACAATAGCTTTATTTTGTTTTTCCACAATACTGTTAATAAATTCCCATTTCTTTTTATTAGTATCGCATTTCATAAACTGTTGCTTGTAATATTCATTTTTAACTAATTTAATACGGATTTTAAGCTCATTGGCTGTGCATTGATACGCTGTTCTGTAGATTCTATCAAATGGATATTTCCGCATTTTTTTATACAGTTTTTCTTTTCTACGAACCATACGTAACAATTCGTTTGTCATCCAATTATTATTAAATTTATGCGTTCTCCTAGTGCGATATTTGAAATTATTTTTAATAGAATTCAATGCAAATGCAAAAGTTTTATATTGCGTATCGATATCAACATTATCCCTCCAATTGTATTTATAACTATTTAGAAAATTAGAAAGCATATTTTTGTCTATTACTGTAAAATACCTACAATCAGAAATTTTTGAGCTTGGAACTGTATTATGGCTCAGTTTCATAACTATGGGAAAATGATCAGTTAGATTATTAATAATTATTCCAGAAGAAATAGTGGATGGGTTATTTTGTGATTTAAAAAAAATATGATCGATGCAAGTGGATGTATCTCTCACTCTAGTAGGCTTATTTATCAGACACTTAAAACCATATTGGCTTAGACAGTTCAGGTAATCAAGGACGTCAATACTGTTTGTTAAAATGTCTATATTTAAATCCCCTATAATTATAATATTATCGAAATTAAGGTTGGATAAAACAGATTGGAGCTCATTATTAAATTCAGCTATTGTGAATTGGTGAGAACGATAGATAGATAAGAGTGCAATATTAAATTCCCTACTGAATAATAGGATACATTCAGCCGTATTGAAATGAATATCAATCTGATTAAAAATAAGATTTTTCCGTACAAAGACTGCGATTCCCCCCGACCTGCTATTTTCTCTGCAACAGAAAAAAGAGTTGAAATTATCCAACTTATTATACAAGTTCACTTCATTACTATAAATCCAAATTTCAGAAAAAATTAATAAAGATATTTTGTTCAAACAACCTGAAAATTCTGCTAAAAAATTATCATAGTTAGCTCGCAAACTCTGAATATTTGTATGAAATATATTTAAACTATACTTGGTTGGTAAAGACGTAAAAAATGCACTTATATCATCCAGACCTGTAATAATTTTACAATCATAATCAGGTTCAGTTATTATATCAGTTAAGTAATCGAAGGTAAATCCTTTTCAGAGTTTATTCGTATGACTCTGGATGATTCATTCTTTCGCAAAAAAATTTTGCCGTCACGTACCCAACCAAACTTATAGTCATGCTCAGCTTTAAATTTTCGTACATGGAAAAACAACTTCTTCAGCTCAGGAGTTAAATGTTCATTGAAATATACCGGGATAGTAGAGAATCGGGAATTGATTTGTGACGCACTTACTTTTTTATCTTTCAGTTTCTTCAACACCTGATCACGCACCAGCTTAGACGAGAATTGAACGATAATCGGTTTAGGTTTGTCTTTATTCATACTAGGCACACGGTGAGCGACCATTATACTGTTGATCATTTCACATTCAGCCAAATCTTCGATCTTAGATAAGATCTGGGACAGATTCTCATTTTCTGATTCCGGGACATTAGTAACCTCCATGTTAGTACGCCTTGAATATTGCTTCAACTCAGTGATGTCATATTGCAGTTTCCTCATTTCGGATTTGATCTCTATATTTTCAGTTGCGAGAGTCTCATTCCTTGATTGCAATTCCTCATTTTTGTTCTGTAGCTGAATTATAGAGTCCTTCAGGTCTTTCATGACAGCATTATTGAAATCGATCACTTGCTTAAATTCTTCCAACTTGTTGGTTACGAAGTCCTTGAGATCGGTGTTTTGTTGCACAATCCTCTCCAAGAAATCCGAAATATTCGGGCAATCACTACCGCCAGCAAAAGTATCCCTGGGAGAGGACGTACACGCTACACAAGTCCATTTCCTCTGTTTATCCTGTGACAGTTTACGTGCAGCCTTACCGCTGAATCCGCCACACGTGAAATGGAA
Organism: Pholcus phalangioides; assembly: GCF_987345545.1. NCBI lineage: Eukaryota > Metazoa > Arthropoda > Arachnida > Araneae > Pholcidae > Pholcus > Pholcus phalangioides. The sequence continues at coordinate 50,188,361 of NW_028301597.1, forward strand.
ACTTCGTTGGCACCCGCTACATTTGAGTGAATCGGAAACCTCAACTGAATCCGAGCACGTGTCACACTTCGGCATGATTAAACGATGTAATTAGATGACAGGAGCTTAAACACTTACATAAATTAAATCATCAACAATTACTTGAACCTATTAATAAAAAAATTAGCCACCAAACTTCGAGAAAATTACTAAAAATTAAGAAAATTTACGGAGCGACAAGTAAACACAACCTACGGGGTACGCTGTTGCCACTCCTTCTGCTTTACATCTCATTTTTAGTTTTCTTGAATGATTCAAGCTAAAATTCATTCATTTAACATAGCACTAATTTCTAGTACATCTATTTACACTTCAAGCCTGTATTTGTGTTGAAAATATATATTTTCATAGCATAGTCTGGAGCACAGTGGGACATTTTTTTGGTTTGCAAAATATTTTTTGGTACAAATACTACTGAGATCAATGCTTTGAGAAAATTAATGTGTAAATATAAGTAATAGAGCAATATTCATGATTTTTTTAGATAGATTGGTTCATAAATTTCAGAGAGAAAAAAAAAATAATAACTTCAAAAGTGGTCCACTGTGCTCCACCTTTCTCTACAGCAGATGGTTTATATCAATACACATATATAAGCAGTTGAAGAAATTTTGGAAGGTCAAGAATCATCTTTACCTGAAGCACATCAAATAGTTTGTTTTTCCTTCAGCTTTTATGTTATGCTCTTTTCAAATTGTGAGAGTAGAAAACAATTTTATAATCATATTAAGTATTTATTTTTTGTATAACATAGTCAGTTTTTAAACATTACATACAGTTAATGTGTATATTTTCAACGGGAATTTTTATATCGAAAAGCAATAGTAGGGCTTTGATGTGACCATTTAAAAACTGTCAAATACCTGTCAACCCTTGCCTAAGAGTGACCCCTTAACGAGGTTTGACTGTACTTTCACTCTTCTTTTCTTAGTGACATTTTCATCGTAAAACTGCTAAACCTACTCTTAACCCGTTACTTCTGTATCTTATCCAAAGCTCAAAAAAGTATTTACATCTTGTTGTTCAAAACAATGTTTAACACTTTTTTTTTTAGCAAATTAACTTTTTCTGTCATTTCTTAATTTGAATATAGCACTTACAAGAAGGAACAAAATTGCAAGCAAATCTTCAGGCATCATTAAATCAGTTGGAAAAAGTGAGTTCTCATATTGCTTTAAGGTTTTTTTTGGAGAACTGATAACATTTTCTTCAAATGTACCTTGTTATGTGAATTGAGATTTTTTTCCAGCAGACGCTGTTTTGTTTGATACTAACATTTTTTTAACCATTACTATAATTTCTTGCAAGTCACTGAAAAGCTCATTTTTTCTTTTGCTCTATTTAGTACAAGAAAAGTTACGAGAAAGCATGTAAAGAGTCAGAGAAAGCCAATGAAAATTACCAAAAAGCTCATGCTGATCTTCATCTTTCTCGGATGGAACTGAATAAAGTAAGTTTTAAGTTGAATGTAATACAATGATACAATTTATAACAAGAAAAATATTGTACATACAGAAATAATAATACTTTTCAAAAAAAGGAAAGAAAAAAAAGGAATGTGTGCAAAAAAAATAAAAGCACTATCCAATGTAAACATATTCAAACAATGAAGTCTCTCTTCATAACTCAAGCGCCATGCGCCAATAATGACACGCATAGCCTTTCTCTGCACCCCTTCAACCAAGTCCATGTCCCTCTGTAGGTATGGTCTCCAAAACCTTACAGCATACTCCAGTCCAGGATGAACCAAGCTTCAGAAAAGTGGAAAAATAACTTTCGGAGAACGCGAAGAGACCTTTTTTTGAAAATGAAACTGAGCATTTTATTCGCTTTTTTGATCACTTTTGAACAATGTTCAGAAAACCTAAGCTGCTTGTCAATGAGAATTCCCAAATCGGTGACCCTATTTGCATCCGTGATAGTGACACCATTCAACTCGTAAGAGAATCGTGGGTTGTTCAAACAAAAATGAGTGACCATGCACTTGTCAATGCTAAACGTCATGTTCCATTCATTTTCCCATTCTGCAATCTTGTTTAAGTTGGTCTGCATCAACTCCCTATCGCTCTGATTCCTGATTACCTACATTAGCTTCACGTCATCTGCGAATTTACTAACAATCCCATCGATACCCTGATCGATTTTATCGATAAAAAGTGAAAAAAGTATGGAGCCAAGGACATTTCCTTGAGGAACTCCACTTGTGATGCCTGTCCAACCAGAGAATTCCCCGTTCACCATAACTCGTTGCGACCTATCTCTTAACCACAATTCTATCCAATTCAGCAAGTTGCCCCCAATTCCAATCTCGTGTAAACACTTCAAGAGTTTACCATGTTGGACCCGATTGAATGCCTTCTAGAAATCAAGGTAAACAATATCTATTTTTGGCCTTAGTCACGTGATCATAAAAGCAACGGAGGTTAGTTACACATGACTTCCCCCTTCCTGAACCCATGCTGATTATCCAACAATACACTATTCTCGTCTACCCACTTCACCAATTCCTTTTTGATAATAATTTCCTAAATTTTCGTGAGGGAGCTCGTCAAACTTACTGGACGATAATTGGACACAGCCTCTCTACTACCCTTTTTAAATATCGGAACAACATCAATCTCTTGATGAATTGGTTTCTCGCATTATTATGTACCATTTCATCATGTTAAATAAAGTTTTCAAAAAAAAAATTCCAATCTCTTGGGACGATACTCTCAGCACTACTACTCCTGCAAAACTGTGCGAATGGCCCCCAACAATTCATTAGTTCATTCTCTGAGGACCCTATGATAGATATCATCTGGTCCTGATGCTTTGCTCCCGAATAAATTTTTTAGAAGATTTAGAACCTCCACATCTTCTACTTGAATATTGTTGAGGATTTTATTACTCCATGCAACACCTGTACATTGAATACCATATTCTATATTAAAAACTGACGCGGAAAAGTCATTGAAAGCACTACACATACCTACATTGCTCTCTGCCCTAGACCTTCCTATTGAAAGGGGGTTAACTGTCCCCTTACATCGATTATTGGTGTATCTAAAAATGATTTTTGATCAGAGCCAATGTTGTCTGCCAACCTAGGCTTCATAACTTCCTTTTTATTATCCCTTATATAACTTTCTTCAATGCCTTTCTTTTATCAGTAAACAATGACAGATCATCTCGTTCACTTTTATACTCTCTGAGTGGACTTTTCTTTTTAAGATAAAAGTTACTATCCATCAACCATAGGGGGTCACGATGTGCAAATACGCTTTTTTGAACAAAGGGAATAACATTGTGCAAAACAGAAGATAGCTTCATACTAAATTCTTCCCATTGACTTACCACACCGACTGATTCCAACTGTCTGACCAGACATGACCCAGGCTTTGTCCCTCCCGGGATATAAGCCTTTTACCCGTGTGGATTGGATCGTGCTGGGGAGGACAAAAACAAGGAACCAGTCTTTTGTTATCAACCTTACCCGAAGAAAACTTACAGAGAAAACTGATGACACGATGATCACTGGAAGAAAACTCGTCCCCCACCGAAACATGTTCAACAAGATCCTTAGAAGTTGTGAGAACTAAATCCAAAATAGCAGTACCCCATTGGCTTCTGATGCATGCTGATAATAAAAAATGATAGAGCACCAACTTAAGAAAGTCCTTTTCATATTGATCTCTAGCTGAAAGATTCTCCCAATCTATATCCAGGTAATTGAAATCTCCTAGTATTACAACCTTCTTATGCCTACATATGTAGGAAATTTCATCATGAAGTTTGGCGATGTAGTTGGTATCCCTAGTTGGTGGATTGTAACAAACCCCAACAATAAGTTTATGACATCTTTTGTTCTCAAGCTCAACCCATATAGTTTCAATATCACTTCTCTTCACGTTACACTCTCTAGCCTTCAAACATGATTTTATGTATATCAACACTCCACCCACTTTCCTTATCAGATTTATTTCTCAAAAAGTATCGTATCCTGAGATATGTAAGAAAGATTAACCTCCATCATTTGCCCAAGATTCTGTAATGGCTATAAGATCCAGGTACTCCACAGCTACCATAGTTTCTAAAAGATCTTTCTTATTACCCAAGCTCCTGGCATTTATTAGCACTCATTTTGATTTGCCCTGTGATTTAGTGTCAATTGAGGAGCCATCCAAGTCAGAGGGGGATAATTCCCTGTCAGCACTGTTGTGATTATCATTAACTAACCCACATTCCCGACTACATGGTCTGGGAGTGAAAACCTGACCAAAACCTATCGTAAACCTCCCAGTCCCCCTCCTATTCAGATGAATTGCATCCCAATGAAGCCACCTATCAGTAAATGCAGGAAGCTCCAAGAACGTGACCACAAGTGAGGAGCAAATGTCCTTCAGGCCTAAATTGAATTGGTGGATCCTACTCCTATACCCCTCCCCACTACCCCTTGGCACTACTGGAATTAGTGCCACATATGAACCCCCCTCCCTAGCAGATAATAGTAAATCCTGGTACTCTGACGGAGACTTGCTAATATTCGCTTGTACCTGATTCGTTCCCACCCACAGGATTACCTACAAGGGCAACTTTTGGCGATGAAAAACATCTTAAACATTGCTAATCTTCCCCACAAGAAGACAACAGTACTCGAAACCCTTAAAATCCCTACATACTCTGTTCCCTAACCATAGAATAGCTGATGATTAAACGCCCTATCACTATCCCCCTCTACCTCATTCACGACCACCCATCCACCCTCTAAACTATTATTGTTCACGGAGATTGCTTCCTCATCGACGGATGGCTCCGTAATAACTGGGCCCTCTAAAACCCTAACTCTCTCTCGTAATGCTTCGACCTTAAGTTCCAACCTTGCCCTATCCAAACACCTCTTACAGTTGAAACTATCAGCTACTATTCCCGTAGATCAGGAAAACCTCCTATCGCAAACCCTGCACAGCACTAATCGAGCTCGAGCATACTAACACTATTGCTAAAAACTTTATAATAACACTTAAAGAATAGGAAAATGAGAAACTTTAACAGGAAATTAAAATAACGTAAATTACATTACAATACAAAATGTACGTAAAAGATTGTATGAAAAAATTAAGTAAAATTAAATGTTCAACACTAAATCACGAGGAAGAAATATGTATGTATATAAAGAATGAAATACACTTCAAAAAAAGTATTAAGATACAAAGTAAAATTTATACTTATTAGTATTAGCTAACTATCTATTCACTAACACTAAATCAATAGGACCCAAAATGAGAAAAACAAAAATTACTGAGAATACCTGGGAAAAAGTTCGCTAACACTAATTCCCAAAAAAAGTAACTTGTATCAATGAAACAGGAAAAACCCAAAAAATGGTGGAAAACAAAGAACCAATTATTCCCTCCTATACGAGCACGTGGGTAGAGAAATTTATTATCGATAAAAAAGCAATGGTCACAAACCTGGCGAAAGTACATTGAAAATGAAATGAGAATGAGAAAAAAAAATTTAAGTTGACCAAAAATATACACACAACGAAAATGAAAAAAGTTAAGAGCAATAAAAAAAAAAACACTTATCTTGCAAATTCAGCTATGGAAGTCCAAAAAATCCAGTGACAAAATCAAACTAAAGAGAATAAACTCACAATCTGGAAAAATAAAGAGAAGACTGCAGTGTTTAATCCAAAAAATGAGCAAATAAAGTGTCTGATAAGAATTTTATTGGGAATTTCATCAGCACTTCTGCGTTTGTTATTACCTTACCCACTCGTATCTATTAAAACAGTGAATTTACTTGGTAAGGATAGGTCAGAGTAAGTATTCCCAATGCAAGTAGATGTGTGACGAAGTATTATTGCATAACTATTTGAAGAATTTTTGTTTTAACCATGTGGTTGCAGTTTGTGAACTCTTTGCTTTTTCTTCTTTGTTTTTCAGGCCAAAGCGAATAGCATTGCAAAGCTTCAATATTGTGAAGAATGTAAGAGTGAGTATTCAAATCAGCTCCAGAAAACAAATGAAGCACAAAGACAACATTACACAGAATTGATGCCTAAAGTTTTTCAGGTCAGCTTTCAAGCATTAGCAACAACAGTTAATACTATTTTACATATGCTCCATGTGATCAGTTTTTTGATATGTGTTGAAAATTTAAAATGAAGAGTTATCCCTTAAATTGAAAATTATAAGTTTGTTAAAAGTTTTAGCAATAAGTGACTATGTCAATAGAAGAAAGAGGTATTAAATATATGTTTTCAAAATATGTTACAACCATTCTCTAATCAAATGTTTGTATGCATAAAAATATACAGGTGCATGTGTTTAAACTGAACTATTTAAATTCAAACTGAACTCACTCTTATGATATAAAAAAAAGTTATTTGTAATGCAAATAAACATAAATATATTTCCTATTGATTCAAGTTACATTTTCCCTGAAAAAATCTAAATTTCTCATTTCAAGTTTAAAAAAAAGTTTTTTATTCATTCAATGTCATAAGTTAATATAATAAATTTTTAATTTTTTTAGCAATTCCAAGATATGGATGAGAGAAGAATCTTATCTATTCAGCTTTTCATGAAGCAGGCCACTGGGGTACAGAGGCAAGCTATTCCTGCTGTGGGCAAATGTCTTGATGAAATGGACATTGCAGCAGACTCTATAGATCCTAAAGATGTTAGTCTGCTTTTGGAATAATTTAATAATGTTATTTGTTGATTTATTTCATTATTATGTAATCATAGTCATACACGAGATAGATACTTCCTTACTGCTAAACAAGCTAAATTAAAAGTATAAAATATTTTTTCCTTGTTTTTTTTATGTCATTATTTATTTTTTTGCTCAAAATGTTGTATTTGTTGTGGTGTGATCAAGAAATGTGGTTACAATAAAGCTTTTGCCTTTCATGTGAACAATTCTAATTTCAGTTTCTGAGAACTTTTGATCTTTTATTCAGGTGACAAAATTTTTAGTTATTATTCATACAATAAACTTATGTTTATTATGTCAGTAATTACTTTATGGTTTTTCTGTCATCATTGCTCATTCTAGGATTCAAATATTGTTGTGAGTAGGTATAGAAGTGGTAATCCTATTCCTGGTGATATACCATTTGAGGAACACAAAGTAACACCTATCAAGGAAGAAGATGGTGGTGATGAATCACCTCCTTTATTCTTGAACAAGTCTGATACTCTCAAAGGAACTGTCTCATTACAAAAGCCAAAAAGACGAGGTGGACTCTTTTCAATATTCAATGCCCACAAAGTGAGCATATTACAATTATGTGAAATATATACTAAAATCGCTCTCTTCTGTTATTTTGTAGCATTAATTCTGAAATTTCATAAAATTTATTCTCTACCTGTTCATCCATCCTCTTATCTTTAACCTGTTTGATATTTGAATAGTTTTTTTATTTTACTGTAAACCTTTGATTTAATAGACCTCAATTGCATGGACTTCAGACAATCAAAGTTTCTAATAGAATCCATACCTTTCGGGCTGTTATGCTGTGTTTGAGGCTTTTCAAAAGCAGATGTTTTATCCACATCTGTAGTGAATATCATCATTGCAGTTGGTTTCTAGCAAGGAGATGAATTGCAATGCATGATAATGTCCACTACTACAGTGGATGAAAAATCTGCTTGTAAAAAGCCTTGAACACAGCATAGCAGCCTGAAAGGTAGGATTTTTATTATAAACTCTGATCGTGAAAGCCTGCCTTCTCTTTTCGATCAAAGTTTCATTGCTTGTTTTTTCTTCCTTCAAATGAAATCTTGAATGTATGTTTTATTAGTATTATGTTCTCAAAATATTGATGACTTATGCTCTAACGTGGCTGTTATCCAGTTTTTCAATGAGACTGTGTGACAATAAAAAAATGTTTCTTAAAGAAATGATGGCTGTATTTAGAAACAAACAATTTAGAAGACACGCGGAAGTCAGCACGTTAAATTTGTACTACAACATTCTAATTGAGTATTAATTGGGTTTCAACATTAGAAAAGGGTGTGAAATATATTAAGGTAGCACAACTACAGTGATACCTTGATACCTTGGTTTTCATTGATAATCCATTTGAAAACAATCGGTGGAAGCAGAGGCAATTATTTCCATGTGAATCAATGTAAATCCAATTAATTTGTTCCAGACACTCAAAAATAATAACAAAAACATATTTTATAGAGAATTAATAGAGTGCTTAATACTAAAAACTGCACCTTCGCCATGCCTAGTAATACTGTGTATGCAGTGCACATCTTCAATTTTTTGAACCAGCCTCTTCTGGCCTTAAAATCACCAAGTGCAGTAGCACTCGTTCCAGGCATTTTCTTAATGAGATCGGCATGTAACAGTCAAGCCTTTTCACATGACAGCCTCCGAAACAGAATCGCCATCTAACTGTTTTTGAATGATCCAAATTAATAATAGCTGTTCTACATCTTTAATCGCTTGTGATCTCTATTTAGTTAGCAAATTCACACCTTTCGCTGCAATCGCCTCCTTTATTGCTTCCTTTTTCGCCACAATGGAACTTATCATGGATGGTGACTTCTCGTACATGTGGCAGATTTCAGCAATTTTAATTCTGCTCTGGTATTTTTCAATGATCTTCGAAGGACACTGCTGGTTATACAAACTTTCTTAGGTTCCATGGATTTGTTTGGCAAGACGCGTGGGATGATGCTCGCACAATGAAAAGCAATGCCGCCCCGAGTAAGAGAATGGAAATTAACAGTACGGTCACTCGGGCACGGCGATGAAATCCAAGGCAACCAAAGTTTTACTGTATTATAAATGTATAAAAATAAAACTTGGAGATACCACATTTTTATGGAAAAAATTAGCTTTCATAAACAAATTAATGTGTAATTTTAGACACCACTGTAATTATTTTTAAAATGAGTGTAAAAATTTTGAACCTAAAAATGACTTTGAAATTTATTATGTATGCATATTTTCTTATTTTGGTATTTATATATTAATTAGCATCATGGTGACCTGAAAGAAGATTACAGTGATCTTCCCCCTCACCAGAGAAAAAAGAAGCTCACACAAAAAGTTGAAAATCTTGGTAATCAGATCAAACAAGCATATGCAACAAGGTAAATTTTAACATTCTTCAAAATTTTCCACGACTGTGTATTGATTTCATATTTCAGCTGCGTTCAGGTCTCTCTTCCAAGCGTTTTTACTTGGGTTGTTTTATATAATGCCTATTTTTGTATTGATAAATGTATGCGTAAAATTTTGGAGTATCTTCCATAATAAGTGTTTTTAGTTCAAAGCAAACTTCCCTGTAAGATATAATGGAAATTCAAATGATTTTTTTTTTTTTTTTTTGGAATTTTAAAACTACTGGTTATATATTTTTAGTCTATGGCTTTATTCTGTTAACCTCAAAATTATGTAAGGTCTGTATCTACGATATTCTTATTTGGGATTGTGTGATTAAATTTAAATTATATTTTTCCAGCATTGAGGGCAGATTTAATGAGTCCTATATAATTCTCCTATTCTTCATCATGTATTTATTAATAACATAATATTTTGATTTTCATATTAATTATATATGATTTAAAAATTTCTTCCTCTTCAGAGAAGGTGCATTAAAATTAAAAGCGTCTTATGAGGATAACCCTTCGTTGGGAAATGCAGAAATAGTTGACCAAGAAATTGCAGAGACAGACATTAAAATAGAAAAATTAGAAGCCCAACTCCAAAAATTCAAGGTAGTTTTCTGTTTCTTAACAATTTAGTATTTCAGTGTGTATGTATATATATATATGCTGTGAAATTCAATTAGTATAGGAGTTTTGACATTTTAAAATTAAAAAAAACTTCATATATTTCATATTATATGAAAAAATTAATATATAGTGTAGACTCCCAACTATCCGGACTAATGTGATAGAAGGGCAGGCCAGATAACAAAAAAGCCAGATAAGTCAGAATTCTACAAATGCTCACTTCCTACTTAGCCCATATTGTCGAAAAAAGACAAACTTAATTCAGCAATATTTGTTTTGTTTATATATACTGCCGATTCTTGATAATTCTCAAATTCCAATAATTCAAATAATACAAAAACTCTCTCTTATTCACATTCTCTGACCTCATAGCACAGGCCAGTATTTCATTAATATTTGTTATGTATTGTACAGTACAATTTGAAAATTTATTACAGAAAAAGGAAGTATGAGAATAAAAATATTATACTGATTTCAAAGAAAAATTTTATAATGTCTGACTTAAAATTGCAGGAAATATAAAATCAAGTACACATTATACAGTATGAATTCATACTTTTGAAATAAAAAAAACATTAATGTAAAACATAGGCTTGATTCTTACAAAAGCTATTAAAACTTATTTTACTATTCATTGATAAATGATTACACAAATGTGAAAAGGTAGGTCTATGAGAGTCAAAACGCAGTTTTTAGTTTTTGAAAAAGTCCTTGAATATATAGATGATTGCTTCTCCGTTTTAGCCCTCTTCCACAACGCAATGTCTCTCCACTTATGCTAGCTTATATTCCTCTCATTTTAATAGGGATAATATTTAACTAGGCTGAATAGTTGAGAGTTCACTGTATTTACATATCCAAAATTAAGAAAATATTATCCAAAATTAAAAAGTCTGAATGGTATTTTTTGTGGAGAAAAAAAAAGAAAATATCCCCAGAAAAGTTAATAATTTACATGAGCAAAACAGTGGCAAGGCATTCCTCAAATCATGCATCTAAATTTGAATTTTTAATAACTATTTAATAAAATAAATAATTTTCATGTCATAACTTAAATATGGAATTTTAATAACCTTCTTTAAACATTGATTAATCATAAAATCCTTGTGAATGTTGCAGTAAAAAACTCTCATTTTATTTACTTTTTTATGAGTGTTTCGACGCAAACTTAATTCAGCAATATTTCAGTCTTGAAAATTGTTTATATATACAGCCAATTCTCAGTAACTAAAATTCCAATAACTCGAATATCTTGTAAAGTCGAAGTTTTCTTCTTATTAAAACCTTTAATATTATTTCAGTGTTAAATTTTCTTTGAGTCAAAGTTTTTGTGAAGGAAATAAGAAAAAACTACATTTTTATCTTCCTACTGAAGAATTAAAGAAAAAGCCTCCTAGTGAGGATTTTGCTCCTTTTCTCTTCTTCTTTAGTTTTTTGATAAACACTGATCAATGACTAGGAAATTGGTCATCTGTGATTGCAAATTATATGTTGCACATCTGGTTTTGTTGAAATCACCATTTTGTTTTTGCCCAGTTGTGAATGAATCCAGCATTCAAATGCCAGTACAAATTTTGATTGTGCGTAGATTTTTTACAAATTTCAAAGTGAAAGTTGAAAGCTTTAGATTTGAAAGAACAAATTATCTATGAAATGGAAAGAAATCCATTTCTCAAGAAAAGTTTGTTATTAAAAAGTAAGGCATCCCTCTAAATACCTTATCAACTGTCTTAAAAAACAAGGACATTATTCAGACAAGGTTCTGTTCAAAAGGGGATGAAATGCAAGGCAATCAAAAAGATACTGAATTTTTTCATTGAAAGTATTTTTCTCTTTATTCATAATTTTAATTTATAGAGATATTGTGTATACATTCATGATATGTACATCCATGTTTTGTTTTTTCAATATTCTCATCAATAATTAGACATTAGAAGAACTCATCCTTGCCAATTTGATCATGTCCAGTAGTTTGACATTTTTTATTCAGATTATATTTATAAATGACTGTGTTATTATAGAAAAAACCTTTACTTCTCCGAAATTGGAATTTTCTATCAGTCGAACTAACTATAAGTGTTTAGCAGCTGCTGCACATTCAAGTTATCAAGATTTCACTGTATTCTTATAAGATAATATCAATTCTTTAGCAAATATGATATGCATATTTTAAAATTTAGAAGTTGTTTTTTTCACACAATTTGTTTGGAAAAGGGAGAGGTACTAGAGACTTATAATTGTAAAATTTAGATAGAGAAAAGTCATCTTATTAAGATGAGTTTCAGTGCTTTTCAGGCTTGACTATCCAAAAATATCCTTTTATTGTTCATTTTTTATAATTTTTACAAGTAGAAGCTTTTCACACACAATTTAACATGTATTGCTAACATTCAGCACTATGTGTAAAATTCCTCCATGACTGAGCTGCCCTTGGAAAGGACGAGAATGGCAGATCAATCACTCATGTCTGAGCTGAGCTCTAGATCAATTGGAAAGGGATTGATAAGAAGTTGTCATATCCATCATTTTTCACTGTTATTTTTTTCACAGGGTTATCTCGATGAGGCTGAAGGGAAGTCCACAACACCAGATGGTGTCCTAAAAAATGGTGATAATATGTCACTAACAAAGAACAGTGTTGATAGTAACATTCTAAATTCTGGGAAAGTGGTTGCACCAGCTGTGCCACTTCCAAGAAAGTTAGTATTATTTATTAATTTCTTTGTTATTGAAGTGCATACTGTATGTATTGGGATCCTCAGAAAAGTGATATGAGTAAATTCTGTCAGTTTTTCGTTTAAAATTTTCATGAGAGTTTATCTTCGTAGAAAAATTTAAGATTGATTAATCATTTGAACTATGTTATTTTCCGAAATTTGATCGTTTCTTTTTAGTAATATTGTTTGATTAAATTTGAAATTGTAATCATTAGTGTGTTTTGTCTTAATGAGGCACTTACTGAGTAAGATTTATGAATAAGAGTGCATATAGAAAAAAAATACATTATATAGAGGTTCCATTGTGTATAGGTTACATTATAAATAATCTCACCTTTAAGGTGGGTTTCTTGTAATGACACAAAGTATTTGGGATTTACTATAACTGTGTGGTGTTTCGTCAGGGTTATTTATCATAACCAGACAACTGTGGTAGTCATTATCAAAGGACATCGGCCACAAATTTAATTTATTAATAAATGTGAAGTTTCTGTAGCTTGTTCAGGATTGTAACTTTTGAACTATTTTGCTTTTTAATGTTATGCAGAACAAGGTATCAAATAAGGCCACTGCATCATTGAAAGGGGTCTATAGGGCAAGATTTTTTTTTTTTTTTGCTGGCCTCTTATATTGATTTTCTCGTAAATTTATGGTGTGAAATTTTTTTTAAGGTATAGATCTTCCTTGTTCTAGCTTATTTGTGATATGACCAATAATTTTATCTAGGTTCTAATATTGGTTCAATTTGTAACAGAAATTATAATAGAAGATGCAAAATGTGAAAATGCATTTTATAGTAAGTGACTGTTGTATATAAGGTTGATTCCTAAGCTCATAGAAGTAGTTCTATCAGCCTCCTGCTATGTGGAGAGCAATGATATATTTTCATTAAATTTTCTTGTTTAGACCCCCAAGTACATTTAAATTAAATGTACTGTACAGTACAATCCCTTTTTCCCTTCTCAATACACTCTCAAACTCACGGTTTTCAAGAGCTAATCTTGAGCGCCACCTACATTTACGGGGGCAGTTGGTTCTGACCATTATAATTTTAAATTAACAGATAGTATAAGAATTTTTTTTTAATTATTATTTTAATATATTTTTTTAATCTTGGGTGGTGGGGTATGGGTCCTCACACCCTCCTCGTATTGCGCAATTGTAATCAGCTAATTACAATTTCTTAAGGCTTTCCAACTTTGAGTTGGCCATTCCCCCCCCCCCCCCGCCCCCTTCCCAATATGAAAAAAAAACTCTGTTGCCACGACGATCCACAGACATACAACATAAATATGTGTACATTAAGTGCCAAGTGTTGGACGCACACAAACACACTGTTAAGTTTCACCAACATAATAATGCTCTGACATAACTCCCATATTCAGGTGTGAAAATGTGTGGCAGTTAAAGGGTGATAGATCAGAGTGTTGCTGACCATCAGGGAGGGAAAAGAAAATCCTTCCACCAGGAAATCGCTTTGCAAGAATTTGTATGAATAAATGTCAGAATCATTTGCTTTAAATCTAATCAAATGATATTAAAAGGACTAAGGTTTCCGAAATGAAAAATCAATCAAAAGTGAATTTATAAATTGGTTTATTTGTAAATATATAAATTTGCCTAACTTAGTTGTATTTGTTTTAGATTTATTACACGTGTCAAATTCCATATATTAAATTCTCAGTGTTAATGGGTTTCTTTGCAAGCTTTCTGTACTAGTAGACAATAAAAGTAAAATAACCTAGTCATATGCTGGTAAATTAACCTTTTCTTTTCAATGAATCTTTGAATTGAACATGTTTTTGAAAATGAATTATTTATTTTATTCACAGGGATACCAGTGAATGATGGGAGGAGGGGGGGGAAGAAATAATACTTGAATTTTTTTCGAGAGGGATCCACTTTCACTCAAAAAGGATCCAGATATTGCAATAACCTTTGTCCCAAATAAATAAGAGTACGGCAGCACTTCTGCGATTCCAGGACAAGTGGAAAGAAACTAAAATTCATTCATATTAATATTCAATTTGTAGTTAGGGCATCCATCAATGATATCTATTGCAGTTGTAGTCATGTGTTACAGATATCTAAATCTTACCCCTAGAAACACAAAAAATTTGATGCTGGCACAGTGACAGGAGCTATGGAAAGTATTTTTGTATGTTTAATTTGTGGTTAATTTTTTATTATTGTTGTTATTGTTTTCAGTTGTGGGACATCAACAAATGGGGGTGTTATACAAAATGCTGATGATCAACCTGATTATGGAAACAGTGGCATGTCAGTGGAATTTGATGGCGAACCTTTGCCTGCCTTGGGAAAAGCTACAGCTTTGTATCCATTTGATGGTTAGTTTTTCTAAATAAGATGTTCAAATTTAAACCTTTTTTTCTCTCTATTCATAATTATATACATATTATTTGCATATTCATTTATAGTTTACTTATTATCAGTTATGTGTGATTGATGTTTTGAAGTGAAACGTTTTTAGCCAAAGGAGTAAATTTCTGCGAGGGAGAGAAAGTTCATCACAAAACATGAAACACATTCTTTTTCCTCAAAACCAGTTCCATAGAATAACTGATTGCGTGATGAAGTTCGGAGAAGCAGATGGGTTGTGGTGGTGGGATGTCAATAGACATGTGAGTATGTAAGAAAATAAAGTTGGGTGAGTGAAGGAGATAGTGGCGGCTATGGATCAAGATATGGAGCAATGAACAGCCTAAAGCTCATGCGGAGCAAGTTATAACCCATTGGCGCTATTGATATATCCAATAAGAATGCAAAATGGCAACTGGTTCTAGTGCAGTCAAAGAGTGTAGGAATCACAATCCAGAGTTCCAAATGATTTAATTCAGAGGTTATGGGTTCGATTCTAGCTCATCACATCTGTTGTAATTCTTTTTGCTCTTTTATCTTTAATTTTGTTTTAATGATCTCTGATTTATTCTTCTTGGCTGTTACTCCGTAATCAGGTTGTCCTCACACAATGAATGTGGTAAGACGAACTAGGCGCTTCGCCCCTGTAGGATGCAACTGCAGGGAGCAGCTACATCTCTCACCACAGTGATTATC
This sequence comes from Pholcus phalangioides, assembly GCF_987345545.1. Lineage (NCBI taxonomy): Eukaryota > Metazoa > Arthropoda > Arachnida > Araneae > Pholcidae > Pholcus > Pholcus phalangioides. The sequence continues at coordinate 50,203,941 of NW_028301597.1, forward strand.
TCTATTTTGGTTCACACAAAGGAATCAGATATAATATAACCACTTAATCTTAACTGTAATCTTATGTTACATAATACTTCAGGAGAAATAGAGCAGCTCCGTTTATGTGGTTTTTTCATTTCTTATTACAAAATGTCCACATGGATTGACTATCATTTTCATTGATCTCGTGTTGCATGTATGTATTTATTATTATAATTTTAAATGATTCTTCTTTACCTTTTGTTCCACAATCAGCTCAGAGTGAAGGGTCCATTCCAATGGAAGAAGGAGAAGAATTTGAAGTTGTAGAACTCGATCAGGGAGATGGGTGGACACGTGTGCGACGAGCAAACATGGAGGAAGGATTTGTGCCAACATCATATATAGAATGTTCCTTGTATAATAACTGTTAGTAGTAGTGTTACCTTTAAAGTTTGGATGTATATCAAGGTAATTTTTAAAATTCCAGTACCTGATTTCAGTTAGCTTGCAACATAGTTGCAAGTCAGATTGGTTGTATGATAAGTCTTGTCATTTAATATATAGTCTAAACTTGAAATTTTCTTGTATGAGTCTCACCTTTTCATTTAAAAATTTATTTCATGAAAAGCATGAGATTTCAAAGAATTTCACTGTACTGTATGCAGAAGTATGTTGTTTTTTCATTCTTTGCAAATGTCAAAATGATTTCTCATGGTAATGACAGGTCAGTGAAGATTTTAAAAATAAAGTTAGATAGCACATTGTTCCCAACACATTGAATTTGGGAAGACATCTTCATTTGTCCATCAAGCTATTGTAATTTTTGGAATGGTTTCATTTCCTATTCATGGTGTTTGTCAAAGATTAAACAAAATATTGAGAAATGCTTCTATCCCAAAACCATATTAGCAAAGTTGAACTATAGTTATTTAAGGGCGGTATTCACCGACATGATTCAAACTATAGTCACAATTTTTTGATAACAGATCGACACGGATTGGTTAAATTCAGGTTTTTAGCCAATCTATGTTGATCTCTTATCCAAAAATTGTGACTACAGTCTAAACCATGTCGGTGAATACTGCCCTAAAGAGGCTATAACTTACATGCTGACTGATAACATTCTTCTGAACCTATATCAATGTCACTACTTAACAAATGTTCATCAATACTCAGTCAAAAGATATTCGGAAAAAGGTAATAAAAAAAAAGTTGTGGAATAAACTGTTGTTTTGAATCGGCCTTAAGATTAAGAGAAAAAAATGAATTTCTAAACTGTCTAAGTCACAGCTTTATTATGAAGAAATTATGGTGAATTAAATTGAATAACAAAACTGTTCAATATATTTTTTTTAATCACTTTTATCTACCAGCATTGAAGTGCTTCATTAACTTATAAAGTTTATCCTGTACTTTACGGTTAATAATACTTTAAGGCTTTGTGCACATGGTTATCTTCCATGATTCATCAATGAAAAAAATTTTTTTAGATGCTTTATGATCAGGGGTGCACAACCTCCAGTCTGCAGGTCAGATGCAGCCTGTGAAACAGTTCCATCCAATCCATTGAATGCGTTCCTTAAACTATCAATGCACACAATACTATAAGTACATCAATTTGTGTAGTAGCTACACAGAGGTAGCATCTCTCATCTCTCATATCAGGCTTGCAGACTGAAAACATTGTAGAGTCTGCCCCCATATTTGTAGTGGGGGGGGGGGGGGTTATGTTCCGAGGTGACAGCGAATATGGATATCCACGAATAGCCGAAAACATAGGTTTTTTACGTATCTTATTTATTGAACATCATGAGAAAGGGCAGGGTGACACAGGTAGAAGGGAATGTAGAAGAGGGCACTGCAATTGTTGGCAATGTTTTATGAAAGAACATTGTGATTTCTGTTTGCCGGATCTTCATATCATCAAGTATTTAGACCATTCTCAAATCTCTCCCACTTTAATCAAATGGCTTGTACGTTACATCGAGTTGGTAGCTGTCTTCATGGGGAGAATGACGCAAGTGATTTGATACTTATAAGCACGGGGCTAGGGAGGACCACTGCTATAAATCTTTGCTAACTTTTTCCGACACAACCCTGCCTCTTTTGAGGTAATGGAAGTTGCTTTGCATCACTCCAGTGTTGTGAGCTGTTACATCTATCTATCTATGAAAACACCCTTTGTGCATGCATAAAATTCTGATGAAATAGACATTTCACCAGCCCTTTCCTTTATAGAACAGTAAAATTTTTTCACATTTTCTGTTATAATATTACAATCAATTGGAATACCTTTTTCGTAGCAATCTTGTGCCCACAAAAAAAAAAAAATCATTTTCTGTACGAGAAACACATGGATCCCGTAGGTGATGCAAAGTTTTCGTTGACAAAGGTGCAGCTATAGCCACGGTTGCTCGAATTTCAAATTCCCTTTTCTTGATATATTTTACTGTAGATTAGTTGATTCCGTAATGGTGGGCCACAGCAGCAATTGACTTACTTTCGTCAAGCATAGTCAATATATCCAATGTTTCTTGTAAAGTTTTCACATTTTTTTTGCCTTTTCAAAGCATTATCAGTAGCACGAGAAAAATGAGCCATCCTAAACATGCACAATTCAAACTTTGTAAGCAAAACACGTGAATGACGATTGCTGAGTGTTGCCAAAAAAAAAATTCCAATAAAGGAAAAAAAAACATGAATACGGGGTGGAGGGGGGGACTGTATACTTCTATTTAAGATACTGTTTGATGCTTGCGGTGATAAAATATGTGACTTTATTTACTAAAAATCTTTTGTTGAATTTTCAGATATTTATTTTGAATTCGTGTTTGTAGGGTTTTTGACTGATATCTTGATGCTTGGCATAATTGAAGTCTGGGGAAGAAGCAAATTGTATTGAAAGAAGATGCTATGGAGATGATCTCATCTCATTGTTCAAATTCCAGCAGAAAAAGTTGGTACATGCTTATGTGAAGTTACTGTAGTTTTTTTTTCCTTTCTGCTGTAGTAATTTATTTGTGACTGCATCATAAGCTTGTATCGTTGCCAGCTCTTATAAACTTACTCATAACACTGCATTCATTTTCATCATAATTTTCAAAGCAGAAAAAAACAAAGAAAAATGTGTAAATTTTTTATCGTTTTTTGTATGCTCTATTATTTGTTTTTGTTTGTGTATATTATATGTGAGTGTAATTTATTATCAGTGTGCACAGGTTGTTTTATATTATTTAAAAGACATACTGTGCTTCTTTGATGTTACTTAATATGTAAAAATGGCACAGTTTTATGCTTCTTTTCATTTGTCTTCTGCCAAATGTTATGTTTTAGGATTTTTTTTACATTTCTTTTGTTTTAAATCTGTTATATGGGAATTAGTTTTCAAAACTGTTTTTATTGATCATCCTTTTTTTTCTGTACATATATATTTTAGATACCTCCTGAAAAGACCTGGTATTAAGGTTTCTAGATTTTTTTTTAAATTCCATCAATAACTTTATATGCATTTGTGATTTCGAAATGTGCAATCCTTATTATTTTACTGACTCAAAAAATTCTTAGCGATGTTTTTTATTATCATCATTATATGCTGTTGTAGTCATAACACAAAAAAGAAACATGGCATATTCTGCAAGGAGATGATGAATTCACAAATTTCTAGTGGCATCCACTGGAGGAATTGTATAACAATATCAAAAATTCCCAAATGCATGAGTGTCATCAATCCTTCAATTTTTTATTTTATTTTTTTATGAATGGTGGAATATATATAAGAGTAATTATTCATTGGCTGTAAGGCTATTTAATGACAGACTGGTGTGTTCAGTAGATTTGGGTGAATAGAGGGTTCACATCTTCTCAAGAGTGGTCCACTTATTTTAGTTGGGGAAAAATGTAATAATTTTCTCAAATTCTATCATTTTGCTGGTGGTATTAATAATAATTATAAACAGTGCTTGCAAACAGTGTAGATATTCCTATAGGTAATTCAACATCAGATTCATATTGACTTATGCGAGTACTAAGTACATTTTCATCTGTGTATTCCCATTAGAATAAAAAATATTAATTTTTTGTATGTTTATTTCATCAGATCAGTCAAAAAAGGTTTTTTGTATGAAAAATTTGTGAGGTCGCTGATATTGATTGCCGTGAAAGTCTGTGTTTTTATATAGTTGATTTGTCGCAATATGTGCCAATAGTTTGAAGATGGTTTTTAATTTTACATTCATTTCAAAAATCCAGTTTCTCATAAGATTATAATATTGTTCAGAAATATGGAGTTTCAAAACTTGTCGGGTGGTTTTCAATTGTCTTATATAATGTTGACTTATTTTAACTGAGCATGAGCCTGCTTTGTAATAGGTTTCAATTTTAAAAATGTTTCTATATCTATTAATAAATACATTAGTACTTTCCTATCAAAATTAACACAGATTCAATTTTAGTTTCTGTGTTGGATTTTGGCAGTGTTATATTATTGATAACTGTTGGTTCATAAGATTTGAAATAACTGAGGTTTTAATTATGGGATATTGGAGTTAAACATGTTATCTTTCATATTTATTTCCTATGTTTTGGATTTCTTTTTCATTGAATTAATGATTATGAATAACAGCAATAATAATGAGATAGTTTTTTTTTTCAGAAAACTAGGATACTAAAATTTGGAATACACTTAGGAAAAAAAATTAAAACTTGTTGTCTCAAATAGCCAGCTAAAGCTATATTAAATTATCAATGCATGTTAAGGTCATGCATCTATGATAGATTGCAAGTATTAAAATTGTCTTTCAACTTAAATTCAAATTATGTGAAATGAAAAGGCTCCCAATTTTAAAATTTTCTAATTTTATATAGGTTGGAAGTTTTCGAAAAATTTCCACCGCATGAGTCTACATAATTCATTATTGTTGCAAAATATTACAGATTTTTTTTTATGGTTTGGTAATGATGAGGTGTAATAATATCCATGGAAATAGCCTGCATAAGGCTCTAGTAATTGTTATTGTTCTTATTATTGTGAAGTTTTTAGTCTTGCTGTATATACTTCAAAACTTGAAAGTTCCTTCAGTGAAAGTTATTAGGTCTCTGTTATCTGATTTATTGCATTTTTGGTTAAATTGAATCAGGTCCTGTGATCCATAACTACAGCAGATAAATATACATATATAGATAAGAGCTTGTGAAATCCCAGGCACCAGATCGCCATGGCAACCAAAATATTCACAGTGGCATGTAAATTTTTCTGTGTGATTTTCTACTTGGTGATCACAGTCTGAGGATAATGAAGAATTTTTGGAATTCATGTGAACATATTCACAAACATAGAAAAAGATCATTTTAAGTTCTAGAAAACCCTTAAAAGTATTTGGCTCCCAAGGAATTTGACTGACAACTATTTTTTTCTTGCTTTGTCAAACCCTGATATAGATCTATATTGCAAGAACATTCAAAACGTGTTTGCGTAGATATAGTCATGCTAAATTCTTCATCATGCAAATAGAGTAGGGAAAACTAGTTATACCTTGATTCTATGATTCTTCTTTGCCAGAAAAATGTTAAAAAGGGTTCCTCTTACATTCTTCATCAGGTGCTTATTGTTACTATTAAAAAATTATCAGTTTTCATTAACAGAGGGTTTGGAGTGATCGGCTATAACTGTCGGTTGAATAGTTTTATATAATCAGGGATAAAAAAATCATTTAATTATATTATTGGTGCTAATATTGGATGAAGTTATATTTTACTCTTGTTATTGTTCTGAATTGGTCTTTTTGAAGTAATAAGAGTAGTTAAAATATGCACAAGAGATTAACAAAGATAAATGATAATTGTTTTTTAATTAGTAGTTAAACTTTGAATACATCCAAAGAATGTATACAGAATACATACAAGTTTGGGGAATACATAAAAAATAATAAAGATTTATATTTTGGAAGAAGATGAAATACATGTATTATACATATCATCTTTCATAATGTAAATCTTTTTTTTTACTGTGAAAAGTGGTTGAAAATTCTTAATCACAAAGCATTGTGAATAAGAAATCTAGCACAGAAATAAGAATGCCCTCACAATGCTTTTCTTATTCACAATGCGCACACTTTTAATGTTCACAAGCTTTTTAAAACATAATCAGTTTCAGCGGCCAGTTTTTTCCTGGTATTTTATTTGAGAAAATACCCATTATTTTGAAAAAGCATTCTCCATATTTTGTACAACATGTATATGCTAAGTATGTATTGAAATATTTTATATCTGAAATAGAATTTTTGGTAAATACCAATGTCATTTAGTCACCAAATTTTGTCATAATTTTTACGTAAGATTGTTCTGTAAAAATGTTATGCGGTTGAAATTAGTTTTATCTCTTTTTGTAGAATACTCATTTTTATGGAGTACCATTCACATGCATTTTTTTTTTCACATTCACAGTGAAATTGAGTGTAGTAACACGCCTTGTTTTATTTTATTTTTTTCTGAAATATTTTCACTATATTCTTGGTGTTAAGTTCTACTAGGAATCAGGGCTGATAAATTAAGGAATTTATTTTAGCATGATCCTGTGTGTGTGCAGTTGGAGAGTTTTAGAATTCTTGTTAAGAGAGATACTGGACCGCTTTTTCTCAGCCCAAGATATCAAGGAAACATGTTTTCTGGATAATATGCTGAGGTGACTCAGAAAGAAAAGTCATCTTGTGTTTGCTGGGACTCGGCCCTCTTGCATACCGGCAAACATGCGACCATCTACACCACTGGAGGCACTACCCTGCCTTCTTTATTTCATGCACTGTAGAGTGAGGCGCTGAAGTAGAGGCATTAATAGCCTCTCTTAACTTTGTGTCTTCAGTGGTGTAAATGGTAGCATGCTTGCCCATTATGCAAGAGGGCCTACGTTCATGTCCCGGCGGAGACTAGATGACTTTTCTTAATGAGTTCACCTCAGCATAATATACAGAAAATATGTTTCCTTGATTCTTGTTGTGTTTGGGGGATATTTTATAATATGCTAAGTTTATTGATTAACATATGAAAAATAATGAAATTTCCTGGGTTTGTGGAATGAAGTAGTTTTATTTATAAAATACAGTGGAACCTTGATAACTTGATATCCCATGGGTATTGATAAACATGTTGACTTATGCAGATGCGAAGTTAGCAATGTCCATTTGATCTTGCCCTCACAATTTTTAAATACCAATACATTTTTAATATATCTATGTATAGTTGCACACTCCAATTCAATCATTTATAATTTAACAAAAAAAGCCCAACAAAAAAACGTAATTTTTTAATGAAAATGTTCAGACTAATCTCGTTAGGGGGAGAAAAATCTAGGAATCCAAAAATCTATATATATTACAGATTTTCTGTCTGTGTATGTGTGTGTGTTCTCTATACAAATCTACAATTTTAGATCGATTGTCGTCAAATTTTGCATATATACAAAACAGGGCCTGAATTGAACAATAGGCTACTTTAAAAGTTTGTCTGAGCAGGGCAAATGCTCAAAATGGGCGAAAAAATGTCTGGCAACAGTGGTTCTTGGGCCTCAACAATCACTTTCGGAATGTTTCCTTTGTTACCGTGGTTCCCTAGCAGTGCATTTCTGACGTGCATACGCCTTTACAATAGTTTGTAATTTCTTTAATGCTGTAAAGTATGATGTATAATAGTTCATTCCTTTATAATAGTGTTTGCCACTTTTTCAATCCTCTTAGTGGTTGAAGAAAACCCGGGCAACTCCTGGTATTATAACTAGTAGTTAATATATTTGTGAATGAACAGTGCAATTGTCTGAAATCATTAAAACTTTCATATTTTCACTTAAAATGTTTGATCTAGCTTATTCAACCACCTCTCACTCAAAAAATTCAGATTTCATCCAGACTTATCTAACTTTTGTAGTCTACAGATTGAGTTTACAATTTACAAACAGTGAAAATTGACTTCCCCCCCCCCCCCATAAAGTGTAGGTACTATTTTCAACCAACAAACAACAATAAACAATGATTAGAATAATAAATATCAAGTTACTGGGGTAGTCGAGTTATTGAGGTTGTACTGTATAACTATTAGCCATTAATATGACATTAATAAGGGAAACAGATGCTCTTACAATTTTTAAATTGGTACAATTCAATTTTTGTACCTTGCAAAAATATACTTAAAAAAAATTTTTTTTAGAAATTTCCATGTCAAAAATTTTAGACTTTTTATTGAACATATATTTTTTACAGTTGTTTTTTTAACATTGTCATATAAATGGCTTTGTCGTAATTAAATTTAAGTGTATTTGTGATTCATGGATGTAATCATTCAAACTTGGGTTTTTTCACTAACAGGAAGGAGGCATAGTTTAAAGCCAGTATCAATATTGTAATTTGTATTTTTTTTTTTCTTTGTTGACTGCATTAAGTTCTTGAAAGTTTTAGTACTTACAAGAAATGTGATTTCAGAACATGCAGTTGTACAATTTTTTATTATAAATGTACGTATTGAGAGAGAGTCTACACACAGGAAAAATGTAGGTAGTGAAGCCTGAGAGTGATGTGAAAGTATGAGCATGATTGTATTAATCCCCTCCCCCCAACCTAGTCTTTGTGATTTATTTGTGCATGCGTGTGTAATCGAATTTGCTCTTATTAACCATTTATTGTGATAGTACGTAATGGCGATGTAAATGTCATTGCGTATGAATTAGGGGGAGAAAAGTGATTGTATATTATATTTAGGATGAACTTTTTTTTTTCATTCCTCATATCCAAATTGAACATATGTGGCTTTTGTTGCACCTCGAACTGATAGTTTCTCTCTGTAATAAGGACTTCGATAAGTCTGAAGAGTGTGTGTGTGTGAATTTAAGAACTACCAAATAATATTCCTCGTATATTTATGGAGCATGAAAAATCATGTTGTACAAATACTTATTTTATAGTTTTCTTATAGAATGTTTGAATATAAGGTAAATATACTTATATAGTGTAATGTTTGTAATGGTATTATTCACGATTGAAGTGAAGAATGTGCCTATATATTTAATTTAGGGGATGAAAATTTCTCCCATTCGAGTTACTTAAGGTTACATCCGTTAAAATTATAAATTTGAGGTGTCTTCATAAGAGAATAAATTACAGAGTTCATGAGTGATGTCATATTTCTGCAGATTCTGCTTTTAGAAAAAAAATTCATATGAATATTTATCTGTGTCAGTAATTTCCAGAGCATTACAATTTCAGAGTTTTGATCAATCACTCGAAAATTCCAATTCATGCTGATGGGAAAAAATATTCCTGCCATATTTTAAATGTAGTTAATGAGTTCACATGTGGAGAAATTTTGCTTTAACAAAAGAGGTTTGTTATTTTCATTTTCCATGGAAAACCTTTTCAAAATACAAATTTGGTTATCTTCTTAACATTTTATTAATCTATATATGAACAGGCTGTGAAAAAAGTTACAAATTCGATTTTTTTTTTAAAAATCATTATAATTTTTCTCCAACCCAATTGATTATATAACCTTATACTGGTGAAAATTGAAGAAACGTAGACATGGTCTTGATTGGCATCGTATGACTGGATTTCCATATAATTATATCATAATTAGTAAATTAATTAGCATGGACATTTCTCATTTAAGTTAGGCTTACGACTTTCTGTAACTATTGTTGTCTCTATCATTAAGATGGAATTAATTTTTACGCTCCTGATATATCTCAATCCTCATCCAACTACTATCTTCAAGTGACCTTGATTGTTTCATTTAATTCATTGAACCCAAATATAATTGGGGTCTAATTCTCTAAGAAAAAATTGTATATTTAGTTAGTCTGTACTAAAGTGTTTCAAATTAGGGCATTTTTTATCATTAATTATTAGTATGTTTTTATTTCCCCATGTCGAACTTGTGTATCATATGTACAGGTAGCAGTTTCATTAGCGCTGTAAGATATTCATCACTAAGGTATTATTTTGTGGAGGTATTTAAATATTTTACGAAAGATATAACAAATATGATCTACGTTAATATAAAATATATTTATGAGAGATGAGTGTTCTGTGTCTTTTGAATAACTGTCAGTCAATCCTAATTCGATTCAAAAAAAGTCTGGCTTCATGAGAAGATTCATATTTTTCGCCGTCAATGTAAAGATGTATATTTATTTATAGTTTGGGCTTGTTTTAGGGAATTTAACAGAAATTAATCAGACTTAGTTAACGAAATTATGAGTTTTTTTTTTAATGGTGGCTACTATTATTTCCTTAAATATATACACAGATTACAGACATGGTTCTGAGTTTAACATGTCTTTGATGTGATCACAAATATCTCATGAAGGATGTTGTCAGTGATGCTGAAGCCATCTAATGGTACGAAGGGAGTGCAGGTCTACTGCCTGAAGAATATATACAAGTGTTCTGAAGTGAATGTCCCATCTCAAGGTGTTTTTTTAATCTTAGATTGAAGCAGGGCTGGAACTATTAAGAAGGTTGGCAATCACCCTTGATGGCAATCTTGAGGAGGCAGCAAATTTTAGGAAGGGGAACAAAAAGTATTATTATAGAACCATTGACTTCTTTGGTGAAGGAGGAGGGTGGTAGCAAAATTATGTTTGGATGGCTCCTAATACTGAATTTGCAAGGAGAGCAAGGGTAAGGGGATAATAGATCCCAGTCAAAAGTTTGTGCTGCATGCATTAAAATATTCTTCAGCATCCTTCATTGAAAGCTCTTAGCTATTGATCTGCTGTTTTGTTAGGTTATGTCTGGTGCCTCGCTAGTCAGTTTTGGGCGTTTGGTGGTCAAAACGAACTCCAGCACATTAATTTTTTTATCAAACTATGCTGTTTCCATTCAAAATAAAAATCTAAACAGATTCATTAACAGTAATGAATGGAAGTGATATAACCTTGAACCTACCCCTTCCGAATCTCTGTTATGATCATTATACATGCGCATGAAGCAGTAAGAGAGAAGCTTTGTGTTCTTTTTGATCAGTGTCATCTTAACACATGGGTGTCAGGTGCATAGCAGAGACTCATGATTATGAGATCTACTTCTATGGTTTTTCATGGCAAATATTTAAACTGGTAAAATTTCAGCCAGATAGAGGGCCTCTGAACATCACTTGCCCTGGGGCTCCATGATGTTTTTGAACAGCTTTGGTACTGAAGCAGGGTAGGTTTGTAACTAACTTGAGATTTCAAACAACGTTGTTTGGTTCAATTGCACAGAATTTCTACAGCAGTGTTGCCATGATTAAAAAGAAAAAAAAACTCATATCAAATAGAAATGTATGGTACTTAATTTCTTTCTGAAATTACTTAAGTAGTTATTAGAGTTATGGTTGTTAAATTGATTAAGTAACAGAGATTAAGAACTGACAGATACAGCTGCTGAATTTTGTTTTCTAATTTATTTATTATGTTAAACCGAGTGATTGATTTTTTTATGTGCGTGTGTGTACATATGTCACTGTATTTAATGCGCCAAAAAAAGTGCTGCTCCAGGTGGTTATTATGTGCCATGATGTGAAACCTTAACAAATTAAATCGTTGTACGCACTGTTCAAAAGAAATGTGTAAATATATATAGTACATTTAGATGCTGTAAGTTTTTAGTATATATATATATATATATGTAGGCCGTATTTCTCACCTCCTTCCCAGATTTTTTTTTAAATTCTGTTGTGCTGTTATTTTTCCCCTTTCCATTGTCTGTTCTTGAATATAATTAAAAACAATGACTGGAAAAACAATTTATTTGTTTTGTGTTACGATCATTATTATTATATCGCCTACTTCTCATTTATCTCTTACAACTTGAAGAAGATGGATGCGTATGTCACCATGGGTGTTTTGGGATACTTTTTTTTTGCGCCTTCTCAAGGTAATTTTTTTTTAGTTTTTGATACAGGCTTTCATTGATAAACATTTGTGGTTGTGGATCAAGGAAAGAAACTTTCCGGAATTCCAGTGGCAAGATGGTTGCAGAAAGAAAAATCAACTGTCTCCGTCAGGAATCGAACCACAGTCTTCTTGCAATCCAAGTAATAAGCGTTACACAAAGGGAGACATACTTTAGAGTGTGACACCTATATCTCCTGTCACCTGCGTTCTTCCAATTTAAACATATTCCAAAAATTGGGTCTCTCTTCATAGCTCAAACCCCATGTGCCAACAAGAGCATGCGTAGCTCTTCTCTGCACCCTTTAACAAAATCCATGTCCCTCTGTATACTCCAATCCACAACAAACTAAGCCCCCAAAAAAGTGGAAGGATCACTTTAGGAAAACGTGAAGAGAACTTTTTTTTTTTTTTAAGAATGAAACCAAGCATTATATTTACTTTTTTTACTATTACTGAACAATGTTCAGAAAACCTAAGCTGCTCATCAGTGACAATTCCCAAATCAGTGATCCTAGTTGCATCGAGAATAGTTTTACTAATCAACTCGTAAGTGAGCTGTGGGTTGTTTGAACCAAAATAAGCAACCATGCTAAAAGCCATGCTGCAATAATATTCAAGTTCATCTGAAGCATCTCCTTATGACTTGGATTCCTGACTACCCACATTATCTGCGAATTTGCTAACAATCCCATCGATAACCTGATCGAGTTCATAGATAAAAAGTGATAAAGTATGGGACCAAGAACACTACTCCACTTGTCACATCAATCCAATCAGAAAACTTCCCAATCAACATATGCTGTAACCTATTTCGCTACCATGATTCTATGTAGTTCAACAAGTTGCTCTTATATAATCTCGTATAAAAATGCTTCAAGAGTTTACCATGTTGGACCCGATCGAATGCCTTCTGGAAATCAAGGTAAACAACATCTACATTTTTGCCTTAAAGAAGCAACTAGGTGTACTTCTATTTTGGATTCAAGTCTCACCAGTTCCGAGTATCTTGTTAAACACATTTTGAGGAGGAACAAGTTTTCTTCTAATGATCATCGTGCCATTAGTTTTACCCATAATTTTTTGGGTATAGCTATTATGCATGCAACAAAAATATATTTTAATCTGGAATGCAAGAATTTGTTACTATTGTGAATACAGTAATTACAGTTAGAGTAACCATTGGGAACAGTTGGAAGAGCAAATTGAAGAGCTATAATGTTAAGAAATAATTTTTTGTAGTATTACTTTTAGTTAATTTTAAAAACAGTCGGAACTAGCCCAAGAAGGTAATTCATATTGCACTGGGGGGGGGGGGGGCATGTGTAGAGTAGGAAAAAAGGTTAAGAACCTTTGTCCTGGAGTCATCCTTCCACTTTGCAGAGACAGTTTGACCTGGCCTAGCGTATGCTGTAAGGTTTGGAGAAAGACATAAAATCTCAGAAAGACATAAAATTCGTCGTGTGGGTATGCAAGGCTTGAGCGATGATGATAATTGAATATGTTTTCTTTTGAATAACATAGGCATTGTGGAAATACGATCCAAGTATGTATTTACCAGGGCTCCCACTCGTCCTACTTTTCGGTAAAATGTCCCACTTTTGTCCTACTTTCTCGGTTTTGTCCTACTTTCTAGTTTTTGTCTTACTTTCTAGTTTTTGTCCTACTTTTCCTACTTTTTTACCAAATCCTATCGACAAAATTTGTGTAATTGATTTTAATTGAGCAAGAAATCATTGATATATTGCCAAATATTACAAATGTTGGAGAATGCAATTAATGATTCTGCCAAAGCAGAAATTGTATCATTTTTTAGGTTATTTGTGGGGGGGGGGGGTGTATGTGGATCATATACAAATGCAACGCCACAACAGGCAAAATGCCCAACGAGGTGGCTGATAAAAAGATGCCCATAAAAATATGGATGTCATATGTTTCAAAAATACAGCAACCCAATTAAAAATGCAATTAACACAAATTATAAACAATATATACACATGATAAAATATTATACAATGCCCATAAAGAATACTTATGGTTGTCTTATTCTAAGAATGGATAGCTTCTCGATTTACCCCAACATGTTTATCGTATTTCTTTTTAAACATATCAATTGTGCTACAATTTACTACCTCCAGGGGTAAGCTATTCCATTTATTAACAACCCTATTAAAGAAAAATTCCCTGCGACACCATAACCTTGCATTGTCCCTCACCAATCGATACTGGTGTCCCCTTGTAAAAGCAGTTGATTGGCGGTGTACTAAAAGTTCATGGTCCATCCTATCCATCCCATTGAAAATTTTGAACACTTCGATCATATCTCCTCGACACCTGCGTTCATCCAATGTAAACATATTCAAAAAATGAAGTCTCTCTTCATAACTCAAGCCCTGTGTGCCAATAAGGACACGCGTAGCTCTTCTCTGCACCCCTTCAACCAAGTCTATGTCCCTCTGTAGGTATGGTCTCCAAAACCTTACAGCATACTCCAGTCCAGGACGAACTAAGCCTCGAAAAAGCGGAAGAATGACTTCAGGAGAACGCGAAGACACCTTTTTGAAAATGAGACCAAGCATTCTATTCGTTTTTTTTTGACAACCGCTGAACAATGTTCAGAAAACTTAAGTCGCTTGTCAATGAGAATTCCCAAATCGGTGACTCTAGTTGCATCCGGGATAGTGACACCATTCAACTCGTAAGAGAACCGTGGGTTGTTTGAACCAAAATGAGTGACCATGCACTTGTCAATGGCCAAGGACACTTCCCTGAGGAACTCCACTTGTGACGTCTGTCCAACCAGAGAATTCCCCGTTCACCATAACTCGTTGCGACCTATCTCTTAACCACGATTCTATCCAATTCAGCAAGTTGCCCCATATTCCAATCTCGTGTAAACGCTTCAAGAGTTTGCCATGTTGGACCCGATCGAATGCCTTCTGGAAATCAAGGTAAACAACGTCGACAGTTTTGCTCTTACCCAAAGCCTTAGTCACGTAATCATTGAAGCAAAGGAGGTTAGTTACACATGACTTCCCCTTCCTGAACCCATGCTGATTATCCGACAATACATTATTCTCGTCTATCCACTTCACAAACTGCCTTTTGATGATAATTTCAAAAATTTTCGAGAGGGAGCTCGTCAAACTCACTGGATGATAATTAGACACCACTTCTCTACTACCCTTCTTAAATATCGGAACAACGTTAGCCAGTTTCCAATCTCTCGGGACGATACCCTCAGCAACACTACTCCTGTATATCTGTGCGACTGGCCCCAACAATTGATTAGCACCTTCCTTGAGAACCCTGGGATAGATATCATCTGGTCCTGGTGCTTTGCTTGCACATACATTTCTTAGAAGATTTAGGACCTCCACGTCTTCTACTTGAATATCGTTGAGGGTTTTATTACCCCATGCAACACCCGTATATCAAATATCATTATCTCTATTAAAAACCGTCCGAAAACGTCACTGAAAGCACTACACATGCCTATATTGCTCTCTACCCTAGAGCCTCCTATCGAGAGGGGGCCACTTGTCCCCTTACATCCATTATTGACGTATCGAAAAAATGATTTTGGGTCAGAGCCAATGTTATCTGCCAACCTAGATTCAACTTCCTTTTTACTATCCTTTATCGCTTTCTTCAACAGCCTTCTTTTATCAGTAAACAATGATAGGTCACCACGTCCACTTGTATACTCTCTGAATGCTCTTTTCTTTTCAAGATAAAGGTTCCGCACGCTATCCGTGAACCATAGAGGGTGTGATGTACAAACCCGCTTTTTTTGAAGAAAGGGTATGACGTCGTGCAAAACAGAGGACAGCTTCGTACTAAATTATTCCCATTGACTTACCACCCCTACTGATTCCAACCGGTCTTTGAAAACTTCCGCTAACCTTTTTCTCAAAACATCGAAGTTAGTTCTCCGAAAACAAGGAACCAGTCTTTTATTATCAACCTTACCCGAGGAAAAGTTACAGTGAAATCTGACGATACAATGATCACTGGAAGAAAACTCTTCCCCCACCGAAACATGTTCAACTAGATCCTCAGAACTAGTAAGAACTAGATCCAAAATAGCAGTACCCCTAGTGGCTTCTGATACATGCTGATACAAAAAATTTTCGAGCACCAACTTAAGAAAGTCTCTTTCATACTGATTTCCAGATGAAAGGTTCTCCCAATCAATACCTGGGTAATTGAAATCCCCTAGTATGAGAACCCTCTTTCGCTTACACATGTAGGAAATTTCATCATGCATTTTGGCAATGTAGTTTTGATCCCTATTCTGTGGATTGTAACAAACCCCAACAATAAGCTTATGACGTCTTTTGCTCTCAAGTTCAACCCATACGGTTTCAATATCACTTCTCTGCACGTTACACTCTCTAGCCTTCAAACAGGATTTCACGTATATCAACACTCCACCCCCTTTCCTATCAGATCTATTTCTCAAAAAAGTATCGTATCCTGAGATGTGTAAGAAAGATTCATCCCCATCGTTTGCCCATGATTCTGTAATGGCTATAAGATCCAAGCCCTCCACAACTATCATAGTTTCTAAAAAATCTTTCTTATTACCCAAGCTCCTGGCATTTATTAACACACATTTTAATTTGCCCGGTGGTTTGTTGTCAATCGAGAAGCCATCCAAGTCAGAGGTGGGTAATTCCCCGTCAGTACTGTTGTGATTATCATTAACTAACCCGCATTCCCGACTACGTGGTCTGGGAGTAAAAAACCTGACCTAAGACTATCGTAAACCTCCCAGACCCCTCTCTTATTTAGATGGATCCCATCCGAACGAAGCCACCTATCGGTAAATGCGGGAAGCTCCAAGAACGTGACCCCAAGTGAGGAGCAAATGTCCTTCAGGCCCATATTGAATTGGTGGATCCTACTCCTATATCCGCTACTACCACTATCACCACCTCCCTAGCGGATAATAGTAAATCCCGGTATTCTGACAGAGACTCACTAATATTCGCTCCTACCTGATTTGTTCCCACCCACAGAATCACCCGCAAGGGCAACTTTCGGCGATGAAAAACGTCTCGAACGTTGCCAATCTTCCCCCCAGGAAGACAACAGCGCTCGAAACCCCGAAAATCCCTACACACTCGGTTCCCTAGTTTCCTAACCATAGAATCGCCGATGATTAAACCACTATCCCCCTCTACCTCATCCACGACCACCCATTCGCCCTCTAAAATGTCGTTGTTCGTGGAGATTGCTTCTTCATCAACAGGTGGCTCGACGACCAGAGGCTCCGTTATAACCGGGCCCTCTAGCACCCTAACTTTTTCCCGTAAAGCTTCGACCTCGAGTTCCAGCCTTTTCCTATCCAAGCACCCTTTACAATTGAAACTATCAGCTACTATACCCCTAGACCAGGGAAACCTCCCGTCGCAAGCTCTACACAACACTAGTCGAGGTCGAGGCATACTAACACTATTGCTAAAGCTAGATAATAATAATAATACTCAAAAATAGGAAAATGAGAAACGTTAACTGGAAATTAAAATAATGTAAAATACATTACTATGCAAAATATACGTAAGAGATTATACGAAAAAATTAAGAATAAAATAAATATGTACATAAAGAATACAACACCACCCTCTAAAAAAAAGTATTAAGCTACGAAGTACAATTTATACTTATTAGAATTAGCTAACTATCTCAAAACACTAATTGGTTGATTAATTTTTCATTTGCTTAGTTTGAGGGTTCAACAAGTATAGTAGTCATTGAAAACTTCTGTCTGGATGGAAAAATAATTTTGTATGTATTACTTCATGGTCTTGGACAGTAACTAACATTCGTCATTAAAAATTACAGTGCAAATAGGTGAAACAACAGTTTGCGTTTCAAAGCAGTTGGGTACATAGGCCTATTCTAGGTTTGGTGATTCTGATGATACCCAATAGCATTCATTGTCTTCTGTATTTTTAAGGCATGAAGAGGCATAAACAATATTTACAATGCTCAGCAAAGAGCTAGAAATGGAAGTGCTGCATTTGTCAAAAATGATTACACTGGCATTGAACAGTAAAATGTGAACAAATCCCTTTAAAAAATGATGGACAATGCAGTAAAACAGGTTCACCTTGCCTTATTTACATTGGATCTTGTAATCTACACATTTTGCACTGTGCTTTTGAAAGTGGTCTTGAAGGAGCGTCATTCTTAAAAAACGTACATTTTCAAAATATGATGTGCCTTGTTGAAGAGAGTTGACAAGCTCTGCACTTTGGAAGACTCCAAAAAAAGAATGTAATATATATGAGGAGAGACAGCAAAGAATTATCTGTGGTTGCTAGTACACTGTTTTGGCCAAAAATTGGTTTTGTAACCAAGTCATTTATCATTTTGCTTTGGCTTTAGTCAATCTTACAGGAAACTGAAATAGTGCTATGAAAAAAAAAGTTAATTCAAAATTATTTTTTTTTTTTTGCAAAAAAAATTTTTTTTCAGGGATTTTTTTCTATTATGCTATATATGATTATGTTGTCTAAGGGGGTTACCCTCCCCCATCCTACTTTTTAGTCCTGCGTTTTTCTACGTTTTCTCATTTTTTGAGTGGGAGCCCTGATTTACGTTTTGCAATGGGATCAATATGATGGACCATGGAATATTTTTAAGCAATCATTCAACTGCTTAAACTCGGGGACAGTAAATGCATAGTAGTACTGGGCGATGTATCGATTTATTATAAATCGCCGATCTAAGGGCCACGTCGACATCCTGATTTCACGATTTTGAACACGGCGATGTTCGTATCGTTAACTCCGATGTCTAACATCGTGATGTCGATTTAGCAAACGCGCTCTTGCGTTGTTTAATATCGGTGGAATCCGATCTAACCATCGAGCTTATATTACTGGAGGTCAGCGGTCATGACGTCAGCGGTCTCCGCCTCTGCAACGCTGAGACAACAGCATCTATTGCAGAAAGCCTCCGCGCGAAGCTGGTGACGTCACTGAAGTCCATTTCGGGGCTAACGAGAAAGAGTTAACTCTTTAAAAACTCTTTCTCGTTAGTCCCGAGTCCATTTCAGTTAGTGTCTTGGATATACTGCAAAAAAGGTAAAGATATCTGATGCTCCGGTCTGCTATAACCAGTGGCTACAGGCGAAAAGGACTTCGTCAGTGACATCAAAGCATCGCGCGGAGGCCTACTGTAGATGGTGTTGGCTAAGACGCCTTATTAAGAAGTGTATTAAGGAGTTCTAGTGTGCTGAGAACGGTGTCTCAAACATCATTCTGCGGAAGATCACGTGACGTGTTTAAGGTTTCATCTCACTCAGTACTGTAACTAGCCATTCCTGTGACAGGAATAGCAGCTGCTACTGGGGCTGCAAATTCTTGCACAGCTGTGCAAGAATTTGCATTTAGGCCCAGAATGGCGTTCCCACCCTCTAAGTGGGCCCTGTGTGAGTGCACCTGCCTAGTTACGGCATTTATCCCCATAGGTGTACGCAGAATTTTCTCAGGGGGTTCCAATTTTTTTTTTCTTCTCAAGGGGGTTTACGTTTTTTCCCGCAAAATAACACTATAATCTCGGCTTGAGGAGGGCAATCAACAGGAGTTCAAAGGGAAACGAGGAAGGAAGGAGCTATTTATTTTTGAATTGCAATTATTATTTCAGAATTAATGAAAAGAAATAATTCCGGAACTAATTAATGTGATATTTCCAGAAGTAATGAAAGAAAATCATTCTAAAATTTAATAAAAGAGATTAAAGGAGTTTTCATCAATTGCGGACTTATTAAATGCATTAATTCCGAATTTTTATCAGTTCCATAATTTTTTTCCGTTAATTCTAAATTTTTACCAAAATTTCGGAATTATTTCTTTCATTAATTCTAATTTTTTTCCCCCAAGCCGACCAAAAATTACAGAAAATTTAATATTTCGGTAAAAAAACTATAGCGTTTTTTGTGTTCAATAGTTTGTTATTTTAACAAATTTCTGTTAATTTAAATGCTTTTTGAAGGGTAGTAATTAGAAATTTCTCGGGAAGTTGGGAACCACAGGAAACCAACTTCAGCCGACCACCGCGGCGACGGCGGGGTTCGACCCAGGTCCTTGCGATATGAGTCCGTCACTATAACCACCCGACCACCACAGTGGCCAAAGGTCGAT
Organism: Pholcus phalangioides; assembly: GCF_987345545.1. Classification (NCBI taxonomy): domain Eukaryota; kingdom Metazoa; phylum Arthropoda; class Arachnida; order Araneae; family Pholcidae; genus Pholcus; species Pholcus phalangioides. The sequence goes on from NW_028301597.1 coordinate 50,223,975, forward strand.
CCTGCGTACCTCCCCCTCTATTAGGGCTCGCCAAAAATCTAGGAGGGAGGGGATTCTGGCCTTAAGGAATTCTAATTGATTCCCATGATGGGGGGGGGGGGGAATGTTCATATATTTCGTTTTAATCCAGCTGAAATAAAAATTCTTCGTCAAGCATGAAGAGAACGCAAAGTAATGTCTGCCATGCTCTTGTTATTCAACTCATCATGGGGGTGCTTAAAAAAAAGAGGGAACCAGATATTAGTAAAATGAGCAGTCTAATTAATCTTAGCTGTGTGGAAACAATGAATGCCGATTCCCTCCTCCCCTATAACAGAGGCGCCGGAATGAAGAAAAAAACTTTGAGAATTGAAAGCTTTCAGTTGTCACTCATATACGGGACTCAAGCCCTTGAGTAGGGTTTCTGCGTGGTGAGCAACGTTAAAACGCCGATTGGTCAAAAAAACCTGAATTTCAGGTTTGTAACTAATCAGCATGTTCATGCTGCATGCGCAGCAGAAAACCTGCTCCTAGGTAGGAAAACCCGGCTTTATGCAGTAGGGGCAGTGGTGCTTTGCATTTTATGCACAGTAATTATTGGGGGGGGGGGTGGAAGGACCTCTCAAACATCCTCAGCCCCAGGTTCCGGTCCTACCTCCCATAAAATATATAAAATCGTGCCTCTTGAAAGATCTGAAACTGTCTCCGGGTCACTTAAGTAATCTGGAAATGTGCCGTGGGCTACTTGAGTGATCTGGAACTGTGCCGTGGGCTACTTGAGTGATCTGGAACTGTGCGGTGGGTCATTCAAGTGATATGTAAATATGCCGCAAGTCACTTAAGAGATCTCTTAATATGCCACTTAGTTTATTCTTCCAAAATTAGTTTTGAGGTCACGGACCACATGGATTGAGCATGTATGCTGTAAAACTTCTCGGTATCAATTGCGTAGGGCGATGACTCTAAACTTAACGCCGAATTTTCATTATCTTCAAATCGAATGCATTTAACGCGTCATAAAAAAAAAAATGGAGCAATATGCGCTTCGAACTGCGAGATAGCGCTGTTCACTTTGGAGAGCGAGCGAGATAACGTCTTCGTGTGATACACAGATTTCCATCCTCCCTCCTTTTTTGAAATTCGACATATAGTAAACAGTGCAATTCCCTCATCTGCTCTCCTTGTCCTTGGGTAAGTTTTGAAGCATTTTTAAAGAGAAAAAAATCATATTGGTTGGCTCGGTATGAGAACTTTACTTTCGAAAACCATTTCTTTTTTTCACGGGCGGAGATACAGGGGGGGGGGCGTGGGGGGCATTGCCCCCCAGCGTCAAAGGTGAAGTTGACTGATCTAATGTACATATGCATATATGAATTGACATCATCATCATCATCGTGCCCCCTCCCCCCAGAAATAATGACCGTGCCCCTCCAGACTTCCAAGTCTATATCTCCGCCTATGTTTTTTTTCAATTTTAACAAATTTATGTGACGCAGTTATGAGCTCAATGGTTTTGGCAGCTTATCCAAGTGCGTTCGTTCCTCGGTCAGCGTGATATTTTGCATCCTTTGAAGGCGACACCCATAGCTTGTGAAAATGCATTAGGAGTTTTGTACTTTCCTTGTATTTGCTTTCTTCTTTAGTGATTTTTCTGAGTATTATTATATATGCAAAGTTTACCTACTCTTTCTTCCATAGAAAAGAGTGTCTGAGCTTCAATTGATTTGATTCTGGAATTTCCACCGATTCTCGGAAGTATATCTCTCATTAGTACTGTGAATTTCAATCACGCACACAATTCTAGAATTATTTCTCTCATTAATTATCGATTTTTATCAATTTTGGAATTTTTGCTCTCGTTGATTCCGAATTTTCACAAACTCTGGGATTTCTTTTCTCATTGATTCCAAATTTCCTGGGATTTCTTCTCTCATTAATAGCGAATTTCCATCAATTCTGAGATTTCTTCTCTCATTAATAGCGAATTTCCATCAATTCTGAGATTTCTTCTCTCATTAATAGCGAATTTCCATCAATTCTGAGATTTCTTCTCTCATTAATAGCGAATTTTCATCAATTCTGTGGAATTTCTTTTCTTATTAATTCTGAATTTTCATATGTAAATAGATATTTTTCATCACTCGCGTATATTCTGTGATAATACAAGAATCTCTAGGGGTGCAAGATTCCCCTCCCCACAAAATATATAAAATCGGGTCTGAGGAGCCTCGAAATTATTCTCGCACCAGGCCCCGCGTCTGATAAGGGAAGCGCTGCACACCCTTCCCCGGCTCTGAAACCACTGCCGCAAAATATCGTACTGGTCACACGTAAATGTATAACGAGCATGGCCCCCAGTTCTTTGAGAAGTGCCCCTAGGGTGCGATCTTTTGCAGGCCCGTTTATGATTACTTTATATAGTGAAAAAACAAACATTATGAGAATCATTCCGGACTCCAGGGCTGAAGCCCTGTCAGCCTTACCCTTGGGGGGGGGGGGCATGACAACGAAGCATTGAAACAATTAATTTCATAAATTGATGCGTTTTCAAACATTACAATTCAATCTTTTGAACGAAGTTTTCATACAAAAAGCATGGGCGGAGATACGGGTGTCAGAGGTGGAGTTGACTGATCTAATAAATAAATGTATATGTGAATTGACATAATCATAATCCTGCCCCCCCCCCCCCAGACTTCCAAGTCTATCTCCGCCTATGACAAAATTTGTGTGTCTTTTCGGGGCCCTGGGACAAACTTTTCCTTGGGGCCTTCCATGAAAGAGTAATTGTTATGCAAAATAAATGTAAATTTTTTTGGGGCCCTATTCGGCTCGGTGCCGCGGTGCAGTGCCCAGGTTGCCCCAGCCTAATTACGGCCCTGAATCTGATAAAAATACAATAAGATTTGAAATTAGCGCTTTAATTCCTCTTCAATGATCTGAGCCTTGTAGTGTCATCTACTCCGAATAATAAGAAATGTAAACTATATAACGACTTGAATTTTTTCTAACTCTCACTAGATGCCAGTAGCAGTACTGTATTTTGGTTTTGGTCTTACGGTAGGGCCGTCATAAGAGCATCATGGACCCCCGGGCCAAGTGGTTTTTCCGAGGCCCTACCTTGTGAATTATAGAAAATTTCAACCGGATCTCATTTTTGTGAGGCCCCTCTTCCCCTGAGGCCCCCGGGCCGTGCCCAGGTGGGCCCATGCGTTAAGACGGCACTGTCTTACGGTAGTAATTTTTTAAATTTTGGTGACATCAAATAGAGCAATGATGATAAACAATAATTTATACGAGATAAAATATTCAACTTCCTCCATTTGAAAGACTGGATTAATATTAATATTTTTATTGAATTTATAGCATGGTGATTTTGCTCAATGTGTTTCCTAATTGCACGGTGACGAAAACACTGAAGGAATCAAACTAAAAAATTATTCCGCTATATCACTCACACAAAAATCACGCTGATTCATTTAAAATCACAGAAAAACATATAATTTATAATTACAAATAATAAAATGATGGAACGGCTGAGGAAATGCATCCTGTTTCTTAATGAAGATGTATCCACGGTGACGAATACCTTCAGACAATAAAAATTTGAACAAATCAATTTTTATTGTTACTGTATACAAATAAAAACAATTAAAATGTCTTTTTGAGCACAAAGATGAAGTTAATATTAATAGACATGAAAGAAAGAGCACATATTATAAATTTAAAAAAAACCATTTTTTTTCCCCTGCTTTTAAAAAACAGTATAAAGACAAACTTTGCAGTCGTTGCAGTATAATTCGCGGGGGCGGCGGTCCATCAACAATCCAAGGGAGGAAAAAAAAATGACACTTTAATGTAAGATCTATAGATGGTTATATGGGGAAAGGGTTGGGCTGAAAATTAATTAATCGATTGATTAATTAATTAATTGAATTCGTGGCATCACCATGGGTAAGAATGCTCTGAAGAAATCGTTACAGTTCTTCGACGTCTTAACAACGACCACTGGGAAACCATCCTCAATGGTGATGGTTAACGAAGGTATTATTATTATTATAATAACAATCATTGTCATTCGCTTTTCCAATCGATGATTATGCTTTTTTTTTCTTCTAATTTCCATTATTATTGTCATCATGGTTTCCCTTTAGGAGCTGGGACTGTTGGAAGGGGGCAGGGTATTTAGGTCCATATCTTGGATGGTGTATCTACAGGGGGAGGGGTGAGTTTAGCGGCTATAGCCCAGGGTGTGGGAAATTTGAGGAATAAATGGTCGAGAAAGTTAGTAGGATGGGAGAAAGGGCTACAAAATTTGTCGCCCAGCACAAATCGTCTCTGCCTAGAGAGCGAGAGACTAGGTCATGCCTAGAGAGACTAGACTCGCCCAAATGAGCGAGTGACCCAGGACAATTCGCAAGCATGTCAGTGAACGAAAGAGCGTGCAAGCATGTTAGTGACCAAAAGGGAACAGCTTTGGTATAAGGGACAGGTTGGCGATTTTCGTCGCCAAATATGTCGGACGACCCCAACAAATGTCGCCAAGGCAGTTAGACACATTACGGGCGCCGAAGAAAAAAAATCTCCAGCATAGAAAATAATGAAAACAATATGAAAAATATCATGAAACACAAGAGAAATGAAAACAAATAAGATCTGGATTATAAATATGATTTCTGGGTTAGTAAATATGATATGAGGCTGTGGGACGCTATTGACGCTCAAGCAAGCATAAACATGCTAAAACCAACAACCATAATTATAATAAAAAAAATAATTATAAAATTAAAACCCGGACTCTCTTTCCAGGAATCCAGGTTCTTTTAAATAAAATAAATAAAAAGGATACAGGGGCATCCTGTATGTAGAAAAGAATAAATATTGGAAAATATTAAAGGTACAACCTGAGGGAAGAGATATCTAATTATTAATCCAACCCACACACGACATTATATATACGGAAGGAAGAGAAAATGAACGGAACCGTAGTTGTTCCAAATGAACTAATCTCCAATGATTTTTCAAATCATTCAAAATGCCGCGGCTATAAGGTGATGCCATTTGGAAGAAAAAGAGAGAGAGAATGAAGACACATTTGAAACTGGCAGTTGGAAGTTTTAAAAGATGCACTAGAAACAATAGAAAACAACCACCAGCGCTATCTCGCTGTATTTTTTTAAACGAAGAACATTCTAGAACAACAACAACCCAGCAGGCAACTGGAACGCAGAACACCGCAGTGCACCGGCGCTGGCAACGTATCGTCGGAAAAAAGTCGGCAAGTTGGTGTGCCCCTTATACCGAAGCTGTTACTGAAGTGACCAAAAGTGATTGAGAGCATGCGTAAATGTGTAAGTGACCAAAACTATGACGTAGAGAGGGGTGCCAGTATGGGAATGACCAAAAGCATGGCGTAGAGAGGCTGCAAATATGGGAATGACCAAACGAGTGACCTAGAGCAGTGTTTTTCAACCGCTGGACCACTACCCATTACCGGGCCCTGGCTCGGTCAAACCCGGCTGTGAGTGATTCATAATTATATTTTTCCCCATAAGTGGTGTTTATGACTGAACCTTCCACTCAAAAAAAATTCTACCGGGCTGCGGGCATCCAAAGGTTGAGAACACCTGACCTAGAGGGTGTGCAAGTATGTGAAAGACCAAAAGAGTGACTAAGAGGGTGTAAAAGCATGTGAATGACCAAAAGCATAACCTAAAGAGGGTGCAAGCATGTGAATGACCAAAAGCATAACCTAAAGAGGGTGCAAGCATGTGAATGGCCAAAAGTGGGACCACAAGTATGGCCACTATGGCCATAGTTTCAAGCATGTAAAGGATCGAAAGAGTGACATAAATGAATGTGCAAGCAGGAGAACAACCAAAAGAGTGACGTAGAAAATGTGCAAGCATGGGAATGATCAAAAGAGACCTAGGAAGTGATTTTTGATCATAATATTTCAATGTGAATATCTAATTAATGTTAAACTCAATTTCGATTGTTTTCTAGGCCAAAAGAACAATGGGCTTCAACAAGTTTTTGTCCAACAGAGTGTCACTATTTTAGCCTTCAAAGACAAATCGCTGAGTAACAACAGCACTTCTCCACCAGACATCTTAAAGCCTCGTTTATTCTTAGGATTTTTGAGTGAAGACATTCCTTTATTTGTTGGTGCTATTATCGGTGAGATCACCTGCAGGAAATCTATATTTACTTTTCTAACATATTGTTTTCAATTTTTGTCAATTTGTACAATAGGGCTTGACATGAAAAAAATAAAAAAAATAGGATCCATCCAAATTTCTTAGGAGACAAGAATGATTTCAATCTCAAGAAAAAACGGTCCTAAATATACATATTTTTTCTGGCACTTTATATCATTTTCCTATATTAAAAGACAAACTGTCATGAAGTGAGAAAATGTTTTCCGTCATGACTCCAATTTAACAATCACATACAGAAAATTTTAAGTGCCATGGCAACTTCAGATTTGTCAAATCCTGACTTTGTGTGATTTCAATAACATTAAAGATGGAATTACATATTTACCAAATTGTGGGCCATTTGTTGTGAGACGTGAAAGAGATTGCACAATGATGTGAAACAGTGAGGGAATCCCAATTTTCTATGTTTTCAAACCTGTCGCTGTGGTGGCTGAGTTGTCATACTGACAGACTGGCATCGCGAGGACCTGTGTTCGAACCCCACCGTCGTTGCAGTGGTGGTCGGCTGAAGCTGGTTTTCTGTGGTTCCCAACTTTGAATCGTGAATGTGAGCCAATCTCCCCCCATTGTAAAGTCTCGCGACAGAGAGTAACAGGCCTACAATGGTAGAAATATTTAATCATTGCACTTCACTTCTGAAATATATATGGATGGCAACACCGAAAAATTAGACAACACTATATATGCACTCAGACTGTTAGGTAAACACTTGCACAACTCACTCAGTAGTAAATCACCCATGGCGGTAAATTAGAGTTGTGCTTGGTTTGAAAGAGAAAGAAGGCTTTTAAACCTCTGGATAATATATATATATCTATATATATAAAATTGATTTTCTGTGTGTGTGTGTGTATGTTCTCTATACAAATCTACGATTTTAGATCGATCGTCGCCAAATTTTGCATATATACCAAATGGGACCCGACTTGAACGATAGGCTACTTTAAAATTTCGTCAGACCAGGGCAAATGCCCCAAATGGGCAAAAATCCGTAGGGCAACAATGGTTTTTGGGCCTCAACAATCACTTTCCGAACGTTTACTTTGGTTACCGTGGTTCCCTAGCAATGCGTTTAAGACGTGTATATGCCTTTACAATGGTTTGCCGTTTCTTTAATGCTGTACGTATATGTATAATATTTATGCCTTTATAATGGTTTGCCACTTTATTCAATCCTCCCAGTAATGAGAGCTTTTTGAATAGACACCATCATCAGCATCACTTTGAGGGTAAGGCAAAGGATGATGCCCCACAGAAATCAGTGTTAAAATTGCCGATTTTACTGTAGAAATGCTGAAATTTTGTGGAGTTTTCTGTCACATACATAATTTTAAAAATTGTGTTGAATTCTAGATTTCTGAAATATTGAGTTTGATTAGAGATATACGAAGCCCAGGAGATCAAATATGAAGTAATTAGCCGGACCTACTTTTGAGTTGGACATTCATGCAATAACATTGATTTCAACTTTTTATTTATATCTTCTCAAGCGAAAATTAATGTCTCCGTAGTGTCTTTTGATATTCAACTGCATAAATTCATAGTTTAGGATGTTTTGAAATTAATTATGGGCCCGTAAAGTACATCGAAGAAATTCCACAGCTTCAATTAAGCATTTTTGAAAGCTGAAACAGGCAGATGGAGAACTTAAAGTTCGGGGGGGGGGGGGATCGAAATACCTAGCACCCCTTAAAAAAGAAAAAAATATATATTCGTTTCTATGTTCCTTTAAATCTAGATTTGTTAACTTAGACACGGTTTGCATGTCCCTCAAAGAAAGAGGGAGATATCACGTGATCCAAAAAAGCCTCATTGAAGAAAACCCGGGCAACGTCGGGTATTATAGCTAGTATATATGTATGTATGTATGTAATAAAAACTCATATTGAATACTCAAGGTTCTATTGTGCAGTCAAACCCTGTTACAATGAGTTTGAAAAAACCAAAATTTTCGTTTGTTATATCTTGAGATTCGTTATAAGTCAATTTCACTATGGCAAGGTTTAATTGCAGAGCTCAGCAAATTTAAAAACAATTTAGACACCAGACAAATTTCCTAGGAGACGAGCATAGATATTTTTCCAGGAAAAAGTCCTTAATTTTTTTTTTTCACTTTTCTGGGACATAATGACCTTTTTTATGTTGGAAGACATCATCATCATGAAATCAGAAATCAGACTGATTTAACAATCAAATACAGTGAAATTTTGGTTAACAAGCATAATTTGTTTCACGAACGTGCTCATTATTCGAATCACTCGTGTATCGAATCAAACTTCTCCATAGGACACAATACATAAACTCAGATGATTCGTTCTACGTATAATTCATACACATAAAAATAGCTGATGAAAATGTTATTTAATTGACAATTATTTGCCTTTATCTGCTGTCTCGCCACATTCTTTTTCTTTTTTGTGTGACTTTAAAAAAGAACCGATCCAATGACATGCATTTCCTCCTTTTAGGGTTTTCACAGAAATTGCATTGTCCTTGGACAGATTTTATCTACAAAGTATTGGACCGCTTCCCACATTCGACGCATCTCTCTAATCTCATTTGAATTGAGAAAAAAATTACTCCTTTTTTCTTTCTTCCTTCCTCAGGCAAGATCCTGCCCATAAGCTCTTGTTGTTGCACACAATGGAGATCCTTCAATTGGTCTGTGGTCAACTCTTTTGGTCTCCTCACTCAACTTCAGTCCCAGGGTTCCCCCCCTAAAGACACAATCTCTTTGACAACTGGTGGCTATTGCTCATGAGCTAAACACTGAAAATCATGTTTCATAATGCAATAAGCCCAGTTTTCTTCAAGCAGAATTGAGGGTTGGTAACATCCATTCCGGGCTTTGTTGATGATCTTGAGGCTGTGCAAAATGGTTTTTCCTGAAACTGTTGGTGGGTAGTTCAGTTCATATTACACACAATCCCATAGAATGTGCATTGGCATAAGCCAAGAACCATCGTTTCAGTGGAGTTCACATGTAACTCAGTAAACAAAACATAAAAATTTTGCTTGTAATATGAATCATCGCTTGTTAATCAAGTCAAAATTTCTGCTCATTAACCGAAGTTCCACTGTATAAAAAATTGTATGCACTAATGCTGATTTTATAGCCACCATGGTGACTTTCTTTCAAACCGAACACAACTCAGGTCCATCACCATCTATGGGTGATTTACTACTTAGTGAGTTGTGCCATAAGTGTAACTGTGTGTACCTAACAGTCTGAGTGTGTATGTAGTGTTGTGTTTGATTTTTCAGTGCTGCCATCTATATTTCAGAAGTGAGTGATGTGTTATGATTGTACTGTACTATACAACATTTGTACTGTTTGTAGGTCTGTTGCTCTCTGTGGCAAGACTTTTTAAAGGGGAGATCACCTAGCATTTGCACCTTGAAGTTAAGAACCACAGAAAACCAACTTCAGCCGACCGCCACTGTGGCGACACCATGGTGATTGGCACCTGGGGATTTTTTCAAGCCCTGTTCTACAGTAAATGCATCTTTTCGACTCATAAACATAGACTATACAATTTTCATGCAGTTATTGAATGCATATTAATTTGTTGTAGGTGCGTCTCTCATAGTTGCACTGTTTCTGCTGGCATTACTTTTCTGGAAATGCTGCTGTAGGATGCAGCTCTTGAAGTCGAAAAAATATTGTGAGTAAACAAATCTTTGCCTTGAAAGATTTTGTATTTTTCATCCCAACTCAAAATCAATGTTGTATCGCATTCCATTCTAATTGTCTTCTTGAGAAAAACCAGAGTATATGCAAATAAAATGGGTCAGTGCTTTAATAGACTCGTGTTTTTGGAAATTAATAAGTTCAGTAATCGCTGGTAATTGCAGTGAGTTGTGGTTGATTTGCTTATGAAAATTGTTTCAGTGAGTGATACACAAGTAGAAAATTATTTTTGAGGAGGAAGTAATTGAAACATGGCACCAAACATCTACATCGAATGAAATGAATAGCATTACATTTTTGGAGCGCTTAGTACTAGCTATGAAAAAACAATATTCACACACACAATCACCTCAATGAATGTTGATAGTTGTTCTAAATCCAAGTAATCCTGTTTTGAATCGTGCGCATCAATGGTTTTTCTTTAACCAAGTAGACAAAAACTTATTTTTGATGTTGATTCAAAGAAAATATTTTTCATGTAATAGCCTAGCGTATAAGTGTATAACATATATATATATATTTCATTTCTCTGTTGATTGCTATGAAGAGTCTGTTAAAGTAGACACCTATTGGCTAAAAATTGTTGGTCAATTTATATCAGTTAAAAAAAGTTGATTGTTCGATATATCAATAATAATAAATTACCAGTAGGTTGTTTTCTACCGATGAGTCCTACAGTAACGTGTTTAGTTATAAATTGCAGGAGGCTCTTGATAATCTGGCCACTTGTTGATAGTCCAGTCTATTCATTAATCTGGTGTTTTTAAGTGGGTTTTTTCGAGTGTAGAAGAGGAAAACATGTCACTGCATGTCGGTGTGCAGAAGTTTATATTATTTAAATTAGCATTTTCAATTTACTCTAATCCGGCATACCCTGGTCTGATATGTGCTGGTGTTTAGAGAGTCTACTGTATTTGAAACTGCTTAATAGAAATTTGAGCATTTTCAAGCCATATCTGATATTATCTTTTCTTTATCTCGTTACAGTTTCTTTAAGTTGCATTGTAATTCTGTGTTTATATATATATCTTAAAGGGCTACATTCCAAGGAAAGAGCACGAGCAAGAACGAAGCACTTATTTCCTTCTGTTGTACAAAGGTATTTAAAATGTTTATTTTCTCATACACACCTGGTATTTACTTAATGGTTTCATGAAAGCATTTCATATTTATAGCTTCAGCAGTTTCGACTCGACACAATTTCTCTATATAACCTTTGAACCCCCTCATGGCTTCCTTAAGGGCGGAATTTTAAAAAAACTTATATGAAGTCTTCACATGATAAAAGCATTGACCACACACACACACACAAATTTCATATCTATAGTTTCAGCAGTTTCTTCTCTGCATGATTTCTTTATATAACCTTTGAATCCACTTATGACTTCCTCAGGGGTTGAATTTCAAAAAACCTTTTCTTAGTGAGTCGTCACATCATAAAATGGAACTACTGATTAAGTTTTATATTTATAGCTTCAGCAGTTTTGGCTCGGCGATGATGAATCAGTTAGTCAGAACATGTTATTTTATGTACTGTTGAATCCCATTATAACGAACGCCAAGAGACTAGAGAAATCACTTCGTTATAATGAAATTTCACTATAAAGGAATTGGATTGTTCCTATGTAAACTTATTTGGGGGATTAGAAAAGTGTTCATTATGCAAAAAAATTTTCGCTATAACAGTGTTCGACTATATAGTTATTTTATATATAGGTATATAGATAAGAACTGGACATTGTCTTGGGGCAATCAACGCTTGAATATTTACAGGAAATGCCAGCAAGTTAGTTGAAATGCATTGCTTTTTTGTGCCAAGGAATGATAAGGCACAAGAATGGTGTAACTTTGGATGTGGTCACATGACCTCATGGCTCATCGGCTGAACAAACACTATTCCTTGTTTGCATCATTCTTGTAGTACATTTTAGAACTATGCTGACAGGAAAAAGATAAGCGTGTTTTTCAGTTATCAGTGACCACCTTCCCCAACTTTAGCCTGGATAATCAAGGTTATCAGTAGTGTGGCTAGCACTCGATTTGTGTAATTTTTTATTAGATTTCTTTTACATGGATAATATATATATGTATATGCACTGGATAGTCATTTTGAACAGGTAAAATGCATAAATACTTCTCTTTTTTTAATTTTGTCATTTTAAATAATTTTTTTTTACTTTCGGCAGTTTAACCATGTTTTTGGTTATGCATGTTCACCATGGTTGGGTTTTTGATATCAAAAACCTAAATGAATGCTTTTGGATAATATTTTGAGGACAATAAGTTGATAAGGGGCCGTTCAAGTATTACGTCATCATCGATGGGGGAGAAGGGGTATCCGATATTTGCTGACTTTTGATGACAAGGGCGGAGGTGGGGGTTTGGATAATGCTTAAGTCATCAACCACCCTTTATGAAAACACGAGTTAGGATTCAGAGGGGCAGAGCTGATGACAAAATTTTGCTGACAGGTGGGGGGGGGGGGGGGATGTGTCAGCATTTTGCTGACTTTTGCTGACAGGGGGGGGGTCAAAAATGGCTAAAAATTTGCTTACGTAATACTTGAACGGCCCCTAACACGATGAGAAACTTTTTTGTAATGTTTGTTTCTGATTTATTTTTTAAACACTAATTTATTACAATAATCAAAACAAAATATTAATCATAATATGGTCCATTTTATCTATTGATTACCCGTGTTCAATTTACTAAGCGAAATAGAGCTGTTTATTCAAAATATGTGGTGATAGGAGATTACAGGGTTAGGTTCTTGAACTTACTCAGTATTAAAACAGTCAAAACTTATTGTCAAAATGTTATAATTCTTACATTTGTACTTACACTCATGTCCATAAATTGAGGATAATGCCAGCTCCGGCAAATAAAGGTTCAGAAACAAAACAAACGTTACTTATTCATAAAGCCCATTTATTAAACAAAAGATAAAGAACAAAAACGATGGTGTATGTATGATACCATTCATAAAAACTATGCCTTGCTGATTTTTGCTCCCTGGAGCAATTGTAAGAAATATCTCCTTTACAAAAACTTACTATTACATGGTTGGTATGATGGTTAATACATTGTATGTCTCCCATGCGATGAAATACAGTCCGTACAACGCCTAGGCATGCTGAGTATCAAATTATCGATCTGATCTTGGGGAAGATCACTCCACTCAGCAAGCAATGCTCTCCGAAGTTCCGGTACACATGTAGGAGGTGGTTGACGGGCTGCAACTCGTCGGCCAAGCATGTCCCACACATGCTCTATCGGATTCAAGTCAGGTGAGAATGCTGGCCATTCCATACGGGTTATATCCTCAGATTCAAGGCATTCATTTACGATGTTTGCTCGGTGAGGACATGCGTTGTCATCCATAAAAACAAATTCTGCGCCCATGGCACCCCTAAACAAACGTACATGTTGTTCCAGAATGATGTCCCGATAAATTTGGGCTTTCATGGTTCCGGTTTGAACATGCAGATCTGTTCTGGAACCCAGTATAATTCCACCCCAAACGAGCAATGCTGCACCACCGTAACGGTGTCGTTCAATGATGTTGTCTTGGTAGTAACGGTACCTGGCGTTCTCCATATGAAAGTCAGACGTGAATCAGACTGCAAGCTAAACCTGGACTCGTCGGAAAACATCACACAAGCCCACTGTGACGATGTCCACATTGCATGTTTTCTACTTCAGGCTAATCGCTGCCGACAGTGAGTTGCTGTGAGGGGAACACATCTGACAGGCCTGCGAGCATATAGACCAATATCTCCTGAACGTCTGTACACCGTTTGCCTTGAAACTGTGGTACCCGTGGCTGCAGATAGCTAACGAGACAGGTCGGATGTTGTGCTCCGGCTGCTTCTTTTGGCAGTTACTGCCAAATACCGGTCTTCATTCGGCGTTGTAACTCGGGGGCGACCTGCACTGTAATGTCTACTGACAATTTCCGTTATCTTGGAATCGTTTCCAAAGCCTAGAGATGACACTTTGGGCAGTTCCAAGTTCCTCGGATACTTCCATCTGAGTACGCCCACGTTCCAGGCGGCCGATAATTCTACCACGTAAAAAATCATCCGCATGCGTCCTCTGTGTCATAACTATTCGCTTATGGCACTGAGCGCCTTACAGAACTCTTGTGAACAATTTTACTTCTTTGCCACCATTCCTTATACACCCCCCTCTTACACTCTCGTCATTGTGACTTACTATCTGCATCATCTGGTGGCTTCCTGAAATTTGCATATCATTCTTGCAGATGTGTGTGATAATTCTACAGGTGAAATTTTTACTTTAGATTTGGATTTCTGTGTGATTCTGAATTATTCTCAATTTATGGACATGAGGGTAGAATAAGTTATAGGAGCTCTTTCTAAGCATATGCAATCAGCTCTGCTAAACTAAAGGACATTTTAATCCTACAATTTAATATTTTTATTTGCTAGCTGTATTCTAATGTTATGTGCAATGAGGGTATCATTTTAAGTATCAGTGATTATATATATAATTTAATAATAACAAAAATTAACATTGCGTATATGGCGTAAAAGAAGTTTTTTAAACACCTATCTGTTATGAAAAGAATACAGCTGATGCTTTATATCAATACACATACATAAGCAATTGGAGAAATTTTTGAAGATTGAGAATTTCATCTTTAATTGAATATCAAATATAGTTCCATAGTTTTTCCTTCATCATTTATGCTATGCTCTATTCAAATTGTATATTTTGCATGAAAAAAATATGCATATATTGTCCAAAGTAATTCCGTAGAGAACAGAAAATTAGTTTAAAATCATATTAAGTATTTATTCTTTGTATAACATAGTGACTTTATACATTACATGCATTGAATGTGTATTTTCAATGGGAATGTTTATATTGGAAAGCAATATTTAAGGTTTTTGACATGACTGCCATGTGTCAAAAACCTGCCAACCCTGGTGTTCACTTTCCCCAACATTAGCTCAGATAATCAAGGTTCTATTGTAATGGATTCATTTGGATGGGTCATTTTGAATTTTTCCCTGAGAGACATCTGCCTAAACATTTATTTCAAGATTTAGATATTCTATGGGTCTTTGAATCCAAAGTTCTTGCACATGTTCTTATCTTCATCTTTCTTTGTGAAACTTATTATTATTATTATTATTTTCAGTAATTCTGTTGTGTTTTTGGGCTTGAAGCAATCACATTTACACGAGTTTCGCAAAATGGAGAAATCACTGGAGGATTCGCCACTTCCAAAGCGCGAGATGTTCTTCGAAAACCAAGATGTATGTTGTTTTCTTTGAATTGTTCCCTTCTTTTCATCTTGTGCAGTTGTCCTGAAATTTCTTGAAAGGAAATTTATTATTTTTTTTCTGTATGCCTTTAATTTAGCAATAATTTTGACTTAATTTCCAAATTGAAAATTTTTTTTCTGCTTCACAATGAATTTCGCACACCAACTACTACTGAAACTTATATACACTTTGTAAACCATTCCTATGAAAAATTTCTAATGAATTAGTACATGTGACTGAAAGTGTTGAGTGTGGTTCTAACATTTCTGTGATGTCAGAGTTATGAGTGTTTGGTGTTCAAGAATCATATGCTAACTGCACGAAATAACATCGAGAAAAAAATCTGAAACAACACCATAATAGTACATTTCATACTCATATATTGTAGTATTCATGCAAGATGATTAAGTGACCGAAAAAAATAGTGCTAATAATATACCTAGGAAAGTAACTTTCTGGATATCATTGCCAAGGTGTACTCTGGAAGAAATGTCACCCGTTCTCTGCTTGGAAGACCAAGCGCAGACGATTTGACTTTTTTTTCCGAGTTCACCTTGGCAATAATATCCAGAAAGTCTCTTTCCTCGATCAGTTACTTAAATTACTTACGAGAGAGATCTCAAATAAAAAAGCAAACTGCTCCACTGAATGACAATTTTCTCTCTGTCTGAAAAGCACGAGAGAGCTATATGAGCGCGATGAAAATCCCCTCTCATTGGTTGAGTATGATCGCCTGACAACCAACAACATTTCTCATTGGTTCAAACAGGCACGTGTGGCGTGATGTCTTTTGTCAGAGAAAGTGATGATTGATATAACTGCATCATAGTAAGTTTTACGTATATGCTATAGTAAAATGAGTACATTGTAAGAGTCCTAAGCATGGGAAAGAAAACCCAGAGGATGTTATCTTCTGATTTATATATGCATGAAGTTGGATTTTTTTGAATGACTGCGTTAAAGGAAATTGCGATCATGACATATACTGACAGGAAACAACATATACTTCAACTGACATATACTTCTTGTAATAAAAACTTGTATCTTATCTCTTTTCTTATATAAAAAAAACTTTATGTGGGTAACATATGAGATGTGATGGTGAGAGACCCATGGCATGACAGGTAAGGTGAGTAGTGAAGTGATATACATTACATGGCATAAGGGACAATTCTATGTTGTGGTGTTGCAGGGAATTTTTCTCTAATAAGGGTTATTAATAAATGGAATATCTTCCCCGGGGGGGGTAGTAATTTCGGATACATTTGACATGTTTGAAAAGAAATATGATGAACATGTTGGGGTAGAGAGGAGCTATCCATACTTAGAATAAAACAACCATAAATATTTTACCATGTACCTATAGTTTTTATTTTTTTTTTTAATTGGATGGCTGTATTTTTGAAATATATACATACATATTTTTTATAGGCATCTTTTTCTCAGCCACCTCATTTAGAATTTTTCCTGTTGTGGCCTTGTATTTGTAGTACTTCTTCAAAGTTTTGAGACTTTTAAACAAATTTAAATTAAATTTTGACAAATTTATATTGGAATGAAATCTCTCTCCCTCTCTCTCTTTTGTAAACCTGAAAAAATTAGTAGCATGTAGCAAAATTAGTAACATTTTGGTGTTATTTTTCCTGAAGAATATATTCTTGTGAAAGTTGGAGGATATAAAAATGATTTGAATTTTAAGAAATAATGCACATTAACTATATTTCAAGCAGATATATCTTTCTCCACAACTGGATTCTACATTGTTTTTAAAATCTAATCTGACACATGATTACATTTTATTTCATTGCAAATTAAATGAGCAAGGTTTTTTTCTCCTTTTTTAAAAAGGCAATCAGTGATTCTAGAGATATATCTGAGGAGACCCTACCAGCAGTGTCTATGCAGCCATGGAATGTCAGCTGTTCTCCGATGATAACGTCCCAATATACAGTTCCAGTAATAACTTCAAGTCTTCCATCATCCACCATTCCTGTTGTTATACCATGCACAGCTTCCAACGAAACTACACCTTTCAGGTGCAAGATCACTGCACCAGAACTGCCTGACATCAACGAGAAAGAAGCTGCTATATTCTCCACACAGGCTGCTGCTAACATTCCAACCATAGTAACCTGTTCTGACAAATCCTTGATGTCCAGCCCAGCCTTTTTTCACCGTACTTATCATTCGGGTAAATATTTCAAAATATTCATGATAAAACTTAATTTTTGAATGATTACAATTTTTTGTTTGTTTCATTTCAATCACCATATTACACTAATTTGTGAAGTTTGACAATCGAGTTTCTTTCATCTAGATACTAAGTTATGGTTTTCATTGTGAAACACTATTACCAATTTTCCATTTGGAAAAAAATGTCTCATCTTTTTTAACTTTCGCCACCACAAGTTAATAAACCATTCAATTATTATATCAGACGGTGTTCAGGGTTTCATGAGTCTGAAATCTGCTCAAGTGACTTCAGCATCTTTCCTGACACAGGGGTACAACTTTTATTCTGAGAGAGAAATGGTGCCAAGATGGCAGCTCATTACTATGCCATACAGTATACATACCGAGCAGTTAGCACACCAATCTTTATAAGTGACATGAAAAAAATTCAATTTAAAATTAACATTATAACTGCTGGTCTGTGTCTATAATTAGTTCCCGTGGGCATAAAATATGACTTTAGTCAACAAAAATGATTGAAGAATTGGAGCTTCTCTCGAACTTTATTCCCTGCATTATCTGGCATTCCATAAAAATTCTTGGAACCAGAAGACACCAGCTTTTTGAAGGTTGGAGTCTGATCTGTTCTTTGCTTGCAGAAAGAAGCGATGCTTAATAGAGATCATAGAATAAAATCAAAAAACTGATATGAATTTATATACATCACTGAATAAATAAAATAAATAATCATAATGAAATAGAAGTTTTTACTATTTCTTTTTTTTTAACGTGGTCCCTGTGTAATCCCAAGAGATCCGTAGGATCTGTCCAGCGAATTTGTTAGTGGTAGTAGACATTCATGACCAAACCAGGATTTTTGCCCAGGAAATTTATAACGTTAATGAAGATTGATCATTTGCTTATTGCTGTAATTCAATTGTCAACCTAATATTAAATACAAATACTGTATTTTGCATGTTTTTCTGCATGTTCAGAGATTTAAAAAATATGTCGCTTTTTGTATCACAATATCATATTTTGCAGTGTAATTCTGGAATTTCTTGCTCTGCCTATTTCAATTTTACAAACATGGTCATGGAATACAATTTATGTCTCCATTTAACTTATCTAATCTACATAAACAAATATGCTCAGCATCCTACATTTTTTTAAGTAAAAATCTAGATTTGTAGTAGTAAAAGCAAAGCATAAAACTAAAGCTATCTGAACATAGTTTGTAAAACAAAACAAAAATGATTCTAAAATGCAGAAAAAAGACAAGGCTCTAATGAGCCAAATCAATCGGTTCTTAGAGTGCAGATATTTAAGAATAACCTGGAATTTGTGACTTGAATTTCCTGGCATGCCAGCTAACGAGGGGGGGGGGGGGAAGAGAAAAAGAAAGAAACATGGTAGATATATTTCTTTTTTAAGTATTTGTATAAGCTTCAATTAAAATTTGCTAGTTGTTCGTTTATATGTGCACCCGAGTAGCGTAGTGGTAAGATGATCGTCTACCACGTGAAGGTTGATGTCACGTCCCGGATTCGAACCTGAGGGAGGATATAGATAAGATATTTTTCCTAATGAATTCGAGGTGACCACCGATAGACAGTGCCTTCATTTACAACCCATCTCATTAATGGTAGTAAATTGCGATATACCGATATGGCCAGAGTTGGTGTTTGGTGAAGTAGTAGTTGTTTGTTTTTGATGATTTTTCATCAGTTTCCTTCTGTTTAATTTTTTAGGAAATTTTGACCAGCAAAGTCTGTACAGCTGTACTTCTCATATTGGTTCTGAAGTTGATTTGAAAACTTGTAGCTTCACCTGGAGCAGCTATAATTTGAGACCCTCGTCTACTGGCGATTGCTATTATGATTTGTTCCAAAGGGTATGTATTTCTTAAAAAATGTATGTGTCTTAGATATAAAAAATATGTGTTGGGCACAGTAAGATAAAAGGGTAGTAGGCCTATATAGTTATAAGAATGAAGCATCTATGAAAATGAGTGACTTCAAATGAGTCTAGGTGAAAATTGCAGTAAGGGGGGATAAGTATTTTGGGTAATTTATTATTTTTCCTGTATATTTTTGCTTTGATTTATCATCTCCAATTATTTCATGTATTTATTGAAAACTATAAATTTTTGTATAAAAAACTAATTTTGATTATAAAATCACTATCATAAATTGTATGGAGAAAATTCTCATATTACTGTTGTAATTGTTTCAAGAACAAAACATCACTCACATTGGCCTCACAATCAAAATAACTTTAGCAATGCTGTGATGAATGGTTCTGAAAGTTTTATGTGTTTTTAATTTGACAATTCTTCTGAGCATCTATCAAATTGGAAAGGTTTTAATGTGGATCCTCTGTGCTCCAATATTTTTAATTCCTCTGAAATTCTCTGAGTAACATTTCTCATTCTGAACAATATATCTTTCGAATTTCATTCAAATTATTATTTTTTTCTAGCTAATTGTTATTATTTTTGAATAATTTATATCTTTTTTAGGCAAGCTTATGTAAGAAACGGAAGAATCGAATGCGCAGTGATATTGCAGCTGCTATAGCCTTGAGCAGAAGTCGTAGCTCTCAGCTGAATAAAGAGAAAGACACAGATTCACTTGTGGAGAATGAAGTGGAAATAGTATTGAATGAAAGAACAACTCTTTGAGTGATTTGGAGGTCTTGCGGAGCTTTAAAAACGGGAAAATAAAGAGGAGGAAATTATTCACTTGTAAACCAGCATGTTATTGATTTCATTATCTGATTTCCTTCCCTTGTCTAGTCAATGGTTGATATTTTTTCTGTGGGTTTTCTTATCATTTTTATACTTTAAGAAAAAAAAAAAGATGGGAAAACTTATTCTGATTGTGAAAAAGTATTTGTGTCAGATATTCTTGAATGTTCACCAAAATTATACGATGAAAAAATGGTACTTCAAACTGAGTTTTTCTTTACTTTTCAATAACAATTATCTGTGCTTTGCTATGCTCTATATTTCTAAATTGTTTTCTTGAGATTTAAATGGTATCAGAATTCCAGTGATTGGTCAGGTAATTCATACATGTAACCTAGAGGATAATTTTATACAGTGGTCAGTTTTACACCAGTACCATGCAAAAAAAAGTTGAAGTAACTGTCTTTTTAAAACCAAAGATTTTATAAGAGAGATATCAGTATGGCCAGTTGCAGTTTATTGTATATGTTTACCTATAAATTCTTACTTCGAAGAGAGTCAAGAACGTTCAAAACTTTTACAGAGATGCTATCATTGCTTTGAAATCATTAAAATTTTTCAGAATTGCTTAAAGTTTGCTTTAAATTATTTCTGTAACTAACAAGTTTTTTCTACTTCAACACATATTTGTGGGAATTGGATTCTTTATTTGACTGGAGGTGAATGTTATTAATGTAAATAAGGAAGCCTTTGTGTTCTTGGCATGATTAGATTATTTCTTCATTCGTGTCTAAATGAGTGTTACTTAATATTTGTTGACTTTCACATAAATATGTATTTTAACTGTGAAACATCATTCATGTGTTAAATTTAAATTCATTTTATCTAGACAAATTCGCAAATGAAAAATTTTGAATGATCAGAATTTGTCTCCTCACTTGAGTTTATGTGCTAAACTGTAACCTTGTTCTAACTGTAAAATAAACTTTCTTTAATGAGAGAGCCATCTAAAAACTGAATGTATTTCTTAGAATCTCTGTGCTGTAATGAGGAAAAATATTTGCAACCGTAACGTGAATGCTATACACTCTTTTCATACACGTGTGTAATGGTTTTATTTAAACTGACATTTTCTGGTATTTGATAAATAATAACTTATTTTAATTCTTGAAATGGGATCCAGCAATATTGGGGAAAGTAGTTGATGATGATAGTGCTTTTAAGATTTTTTGGCAGCTCTTTGAACTTATATATTTTTCCACAGTAAAAACAGATGTGACATCTGTGTAAGCACTGCATGCTCAAAAACTGTTTTCAAAAACATAAATTATTCATTCTCCAGCACTTATTCAAAAAGATAAAACAATAAGGGAAGATCTATGACAGTGCTCTTAACATTTTTACTAAGTCAAACTCCCTCCCCCACCTCCCAGTCAGAGGTGCATATGTTAAAGTGTATAATTCAGTTATTTCATGAAAAACTGATAAAATATCAGTTAGAGTATAATAAACTAATAATTCCATACTTTAACTAGTTATTCTATCAATTAACTAATGATAATTTTTGTGTAAAATAAACAGTTTAACTACACCAGACAATTTGGACAATTTACTTACACTAGACAATTTGTAACACATTAGATGGTCTATCAAAAAAGTTCACCCGTCCCCCGCCAGCACTGTCTGGAAAAGTTCATTAATTGAGTGGGGGTGGAAGGTAAATGTTTTTCTTTATAGACTTCAATGGGGTGTATATTGTTATTCTATGACATAACTAGTTAAACCATAAAATTCAAGTGATTTTTACGCTTCAACTGACTTGATCAGTTATTCCAAGAAATTACTAGGTATTCTATAAAATAATGGATTTCTAATTTAACAATGATTCATACAAGAAGAAAACATTGGGGGGGGGGGGAGGAATGCCTTTATATAGGGTTGTGTACTTTTTTCATAGGGTACAGGATTTGAGGACATATGTAGGAATAGGATACAATGGATTGAGCACGAGTTTTGGTAAGGTTTTTGCCATGACCCAGGCTCAAGTACCCATGTCCCCTGTGATATTTAATTCAAATTCTCTCCCCCCCCCCCCCCAATAAAATGACTAGTAGCAAGAAATATTTGCATCCCTCATCTTGTACTTCCTTTGCAATGCTTTTTCACATCTACATGGATGCTGCCTAAGAACTGTTGATCTAGATATCATGATCTATCTTCTATTATGCACATATAGTTATATATGAACCCTGACTCTCCCAAGAGTTTTATCAATTAAATGATGTGCTGATGCAAAAAAAAAAAATTCATGATATTTATTCATGCATCTGATTATGGCATGAGCTTATTGAGGCATCTGTTGCATACATTTTGGAGTCCCTTGTTTTTATAGGCTGGTTTTCACTTTTTCCATTTGAATTACAGATTACTGGTCCATCTATGATATTGTTGCACTGTTATTGATTTTTAATGTGCTTTTAGCTTTTTTCACCGTAATCTATATATTCTTTTGAAAACCTTTTTCTTTCGGGTTTCACAAACTTGAGTTTCAGAATTTTTGAATTCCTCATTGTCAGCAATGTAAAATGTTACAATTTAAGTTTTTAAAGTTAGCAGATTTGTTCTTTTATTGTTTTGCTTGTTACGTACTAATCTTGGTTTTGATTTATATAATATTTATTGATTACTGGTTTAATAGAGAATGTTAAACTAGTAGCCTTGTATGAAAAATGCTGTTTGATTTTTGTTTACGTTTTTTTCCCCGCTAATCTTGAAATAACTCCATATAATTTTCTTCACAATGAATCTCATATGAGATCTTGCTGGGGTTTTTTTTGAAGAATTTTCACAACTCTACATTATTACTTGATCAGAAATTTTGTGTTATCGTAAAATTGTTCATTCATTTTGTGTAATAATGCTGGCATTAATCATCTTTCACTCTTTCCATGAGCATTTATGCTCATTATAAGCGTGTTCACCATGTAAAACAAAATGCTTTTTCGGTTATTTTTGCTTGCGATAATCTTATTAAGCATTTTATACATGCATTCAGAAGTGTCACATTGATATTTATGACTGTTTTGTTATTTCATAGAATTTACATTGTTAAGTAATTTTAATTTACAGTTTATGCCAAAAAATGTCATTCAGTTTTTGTGCAGTAATGTAATTATTTTTTTTAATGTTCATGTATAATATTTTATGAATATAGTATATGTATGAGTATTATGTAGGGCAAATAAAATATGGATCTCATTTTAAAATATTCAAACTGCTCCCCCGTCCCACAGAAAATCACGAAAACTTTTCAACACATAAAAATCATTCAATTTACAAAATGTTGATGGCAGTCCAAATAACTTTCTCTCCCGGTGTGGTGACATTTGTTAATAGTTTATCTATAAAATGGCATTGACTATGTTGTGATCTGCAATCTATTTGTGACCGTTGTTCCTCCATATATATACGTAGTCCCCAGTTCAGTAAAAAAAATTATTATTGGTATAGGCGGAAGTGGATTTGTGTGATTGCAATCAACAGTTTGATTCTCTCCATGATACATCATAGATTGCTTGATTCAAAATGATTTTAGTAGATACATTGTGGGGAACAATCTGTGAGGAGTGTGAGTGACATTTAAGAAAGTTTTGCAAAATTAACACATCTGACTTGTATCAAGAATATCAAGAAATGTACAAAGAATTATAATCAGTCTTGCATTTACACCTTCCCAACTTCACCTGAACTGGCATTGAGCATTTGTACTCAGCCGTTATGGCCCATCCCAAGTGAAGCATTGTTATATGAGGTTAGCATATGGTGGTGCTATTTATTAACTCTTTCCACAGCATGGTAGAAATCACTGAATACTTTTTTAAAATGTCATATATTTTTTTAATGATTTAGTCTTTCTTCTGATTTTCCACAGGTGCAAACTAAGGGTTATAAGGAAGTTCCATTGAGAAATAAACTTTTGTGATTATGGTGATAAGAAATAATTGACATTTTTTTGCTATTTATAGCCCAGGATAAATTTATTCTGAAAATGGTTTAAAAACACAGTACAAAAAGGGATTAATATTGCAGAATATATCATGCAGTCACCATCTTAACAATGCTATACTAATGTATGCTAATACAGGTGAGACAGATATTAAAATGTACCTGAAGATAAAAGAAATAATGACGTGTTTTTATTACATTATGATAATTCTTTGTCAACAGCAAATGCCTGAATGATTTTAATGAACTGATTAGTTTTTAAAAAATTTAATTTGTAACATGATTGTTCCCCCTCCCCAATGCTCCTGTACATATGTGTATATATATTAAATGGGATGAAACAGTAATGATATAACATGTATTACAAAATTTTTAACAATATTTCATGAAATGAGCTTTCACCTGATTGATTAATTATCTAGCACATGTATTAAATACATGAAAAATGTGAAAAATTTTTGAATCTATTGCTTTTGCAAAAGATTTGTTGTTTATGTCGAGTGGTGATATTTCTATGAGTGTATTTCAATAGTTGAAACAATGCCTATCCCAGTGAAACATAAAAAAATACATACTGTGTGGTATTTTAGATCTCTCTATATGCGTGTGTATGTGTGTGTGCAATGTGTGCGTTTCCAGAGTGTGATTGTGATCAGATTGTATTTTTGCACTTTTTTATTGTACCCAGTTTTTACCATTTCGCAACAGCGCGTACTTTTATTTGTAGGTGTGATGCTTACGTTAAATATGGCACCGAATTGTAATGTATAGTGTATTGCACATTTTCTTGTACATCATGATATATCCTTGTTTACATTATTCTTCATGTAAAAATGAGTGATTTTTTAAAATGTAGAAATTTTGCTGATCTCTACATGATTGTAAGTTCAATTTATAGTGTCAAATGTGGATTACAAAAAAAAGCCATGTTTTAATTTTGTTTATGCTTAAATAAGAATATCCGTTTCCAGTACATCTGTTTCAACTTGAATCAAGAACTCAACTTGATGTCTGTGCCGTTATTATATTGATCTCATGAAACCATGTTATAGATGTTTTTCCCAGATAAACAAAATGGAGCCTTTAATATGTAAATGTCGGGATGTATTCACATAATCGTGATGCTTCATTCATGTGTTTTTGTTGGTGGAAAATGTTTCATCACATTGAAAGATGTTTTTTTATATAAAATTGTGTATACTGATACAAAATATGGAAGGTTTTTTTCATACATATTTGTTTTTAAGGTTATATTACTTTTGAAAACATTGAAAATTAATCTCAAAGATTTGTACAGTCTTGATCGAAAAATGTGCATTTCTTAATTGTCAAGAATGTTGAAAAAAAACCTTGGATAATAGTGATACCTTGGCTATAACGAAGATAATTCATTCTGGAATCATGCTCGTTAGTTGAAGTGGGATTTCCAAGAAATTTTTATGTAAAACTGTTCATTCCACAAAATATTCCAGATATGGTCGAAAATTTAAAGGTAAGTTTTTAAAACATCAAAGAATGATAATAAAAAAAACCAACCGACAGCTAAAATGAAAAGCTTCAAAATTGGAAAAATGAGAATTTACAGGAAAATGAGGTATTTTGAAGATCTTTTTATTTTACACTAGGTGCACCAATACCTTTAGTAGATTAAAGCTGATGTTAAAAGAACCCAGTCAAGTTTATAGGTGTCCCCATTCTTTTGTTGTTTTGGTCAGCTCATTTTTGTTTCTTGTACATGCAGATAAGCTTCTATAATGTTCAGACTGTTCAGTTTGATACTAAGAATCTTGCACTGAAAGATTGCATGCTCTGAAAACAGTTTCCTTTTTTTTAAATGTATTCTTTATTATCTGAATTTTTCATTCTACATGAAATTGTTTTGAAAACTTTTTTTCAGAAACAGATGTGCAGATACCCCTGGAAAACAATTCCGAGGTGGATACGGGTTAATCAGCAGGCTCGAGTGACAGTAATTCTTTCTGATAGATAACTGGCTCTAAAATTCAGCTAATGACATTGCTGTCTGATGTTATCGCCTGCGTCTATATCCACAAAATGTTTGTTATTCAAATTTCTATTTATTAGCTCAGGCAAAAAAATCTTCATTAGTCAAAAAATTTGTAAGCCAAGGTATCACTGTGGTTTTCTTATCACAAATGAAATTTCTCTAATCATAGTTGAAAAACAGAGATCTTAGTCAGGGTGAGTATAGGGAGTATTTTTTAAGAGTAATCAGATGTAAACATAGTAACATTCTTCCGAATAATATTTTATGGATATTTTCTGAAGGAATGGGTGTTGGAAAAGTTTTACTTCTTTCTTGGAAGAAATTTTGAGTACAAATATTATAATTTCACTTAAAAGCATATTGTATTAATGCAGATGTGCTTATTTTGAAAAGCAAAATATTAACGGAAGAAAATGCTTAAAAATATCTTGGAATGTTCATTAGAGCTTAAAAAAATGATATGCTTTATTTCCTCTCTCTCGTGGCCAGTTATATGATAATTATGTAGGAGGAATTTAACTCTTCCAATATTTTGGGAATATGTGTAACTTTATGTTATGTCAGTTTACTGTCTGAAATAGATCCAGTGCTTGAGGATGAACAAGAATATATGGTGCAATTTTTATGAAAAAGGATGTTCTAAATATAGAAGTACAAAATACTTTGTTTTGTGCTGTGAGTTTTCAATTAAGGTTTTTCCTTTATTAATATATGAAAAGCTAGTGAGCATGAGACAGTGCCAAATTCAATGATCACTTTAAATAATCACACAACTGCTTCGATTTTTAAAAAAAAATAATTTTGTTGTAGATTTATTTCTGTTTATGGATTTTTCATACAATAAAAATGTGCAGTCAAACTTGGTTACCATGACACCTGGCTACAGGGTTGTTTGGTTAAAACCAAGTGGTTTATTTTCAAAAATCTCTCATAAAAGTGGCCTAAATATAATTTTTTCCTTTTAAAAATATCATATTGGTTCGGCATTAATTAAAATTTTCATTCTTACCACATTTTCTATTTTGGGGGTACATTATTATTTTGTATCTTTAAATGGTATAAGATGGTATTGGTGGTTTTTTTTCTTCTAAATCTCTTAAAAGTGGCCTGAATATAGCATATACAGTCAAACCTCGTTAATGAGTCTCTCTTGGGAGAGCAAAAATATGACTTGATAAAGACACCAGCTGCTCCTAAAGCACAAAGACCAGTATACTAGTAGTTACATTACCTCACAAACATTTTAATTTTCTTTCCATAAGAAGCAGCGTATCTCATACTGTATATCACCACTAGGTTTAATATTCAATAGTTTGTTTTTTAATACTTTCACCATTACCCCCAGTTAATCAAGGTTCTACTTACAGTATTAGGTGATTTATGAAAAATAATCAGAGCAAAAACACAGGGTGATATAATTAAAGTTCTGATTCCAAAACACTATACAGTAAGAACAACCACTGGTCAGAATGAATTGAAAATTTGCATGGATACTCCTGAAGCAATAGAATTTCCTTTGGCGAATGAAAAAAAAAACCTTTAAAAAATATACAAGTAGAAGATGTACTTAGCCAGCCATATAATTAATTTTGTGTAAATACATTATTTTGGCACTAATAATATCAGTGTGTGGATTGCATAACTTTTATCAAGATGCACATTTCAACACCAGCAAAGCAGCTGCTGAAGAACCATTTGACGATAATAGATAGAATTACATCTGGGCACTACATTCACCTGACCTGAATCCTTGCAACTTTTTACTTTGGGGTCACCTCAAAATGTTATGAACAGTGGTCGGATTGCAAACATTGGTAAATTGGAAGCAAGCACATCCTTATCATGACACACTCTGATGTGTTGTTGAACAAACATTTTTGTGCTTCCACCTTATAGCCAGAATACGAGGGCTGCATATTTAGCATTTCTTGTGTAAATTATAGTTTTTTGTTTAATGACTTAATTTTTGTGACGTTTCCATGAATTATGAAATTGTGCGATATTGATTAATTTATCATTTTGCCCTGACTGCCTATTGTTTCCATTCTGCAAGCAAATTTCCCATGTGTTGAATGAGTACAGCTTCGTCTATTTTACATTTCTAAGTATTTTTTCCCCTTTTGCCAAACAAAATTCCATTGGTTAAGGAATATTCATGCAGCTTTTCAAGTCATTCTGACCAGTGGTTTTATTTTACAATGTTTCAAAATTGAAACTTTAGGTATAATAATACAGAGGGTGCTCTGTATTGTAAATCATCACTAATTAATCTGCATTAACTATGCTTCATTAAACATTGTATTTTTTTTTTATCTAGTTTTTAATCACATTTTTTGCAAAATAGCTTCCTAATTAAGCATATCGACAGTAACTGTAGAAAACACCTTTATTATATGGTTGTTAACATTAAGAATTTTTAAACAAAATAATTCCTTGAGTTAATTGATAAAATAATTTGAATTGTAAAAGTTGGTTTTTGTTGCAATGCAAGAAATATTTACAGATTAATTAATATAGGAATAGTGTTAATTACATTAATAAACAGTTATTTTAATTAATTATATATTAAAAATTTGAATTATTTTTCAGAAATTTTATTGTTTTTAATGTAAATGTTATTTAAGCCAAAAAACCAGGTTTAAACCAAAAAAAAAAAATTTAGTTTTTCATCAATCCTGCCTAGCATCAGTAATTGGTGGTTTCAGCCAATTCCTATTCAGAATAAAGTCAACAGACATTTTAACACCAACAAAAATGTAACACCTTACATAATGGCACATTTCAGTGCTTTTAGGTTATTTTTCCTAGACATCCTTAGAATTTGAGCTCAAAACATTCAATAGTTTGCTAGTCTTTTCCATTCCTAAGATTTCCTGAAAAACTTTGGGTCCCTATTGATATGTTTTATTTTTTTCTACCTACAAGTTATCCCCCAGAAATCAGCTTCTTTAATTCTGTTCAACAATGTGCATTCATTATCTCTTCAAGCTTTGTCCCTTGTTTAAAGGGAATTTTGAAATTCAGTCCAGAACTTAAGAATATGCCCATACAAAAATGAAAATATTGTCATTAAGATTTCTTCATCTTATATAAAGGGTGTTGTGCTAGTTTTTGTTTATTTCTGACTTATTTATATTAAGGTCAAATAGCCAATTTGTGATACCATCTGATAATATGTATTTCATACCAGTATCTTAAAATCTTTTACTCTGGTTTTAGCGAGACATAATTTTGCCAGAATGTAGTTGTAACCGAGTTTGACTGCTTCATCACAGTTTATAAACAAATATGTGACCAGACATCTTTGGAATAAGTTCAACATTTTCAATGTACAAATAATTTTTTCCAAAAGTCTCATCAACAGTTTGATGAGACCAACAAAGGAAGCCAAAAAAAAAAAAAAAATGTAAAAATTGTTTTGATTGTTGTGAATGACCATAGTTATAAAGTTAAATATTATTCTACACTAATAATTGAATTGTGAATCACACATTCTTATAAATCTTGAAATTTTTCTTTACACCTTGATGTTTGGTTTGTTATATAAACTATTCCAGATGCACCCATCTTTCGGGAACGCTTTGATATCTCCTTGAGATGGGAAGCGGGGTGTGTCCGGTCCTTCAATGTTATATAAACTAACGTAGTGAAAACGCAAGCAAAGAATTAAGTAAGTTATATTATCTGTGCTTTACAATTTAACCATATACTAATATCAGGGTATTTGCACTCCTTAAACTGATGGTATCCTTCATATGCACCCTTGACCCACCCCCTAAGGGTATATGAGAAAATGTAATAACCAAACGCGCTGCAAATCCTACCGGTACTAACTGGCTAGGAGAGACAGTACATCCTTAATTTCCCTCAGTCTGGCCGTGTGTATAATATTAATTAATACAGATTATATACCATAAAGCAAGCCTGAGGGACAAGGGAATGCAAAACATGTACTTTTTTGTGTACAGTATACACCCAACAATTCGTCAGAAACATTGTTTTTATGTCCTGACATCAAAGTGTTAAGTATGGAGAAACTCTTGTAATAGTGATTGTTCTTGAAGTCATTACACATAATTATACATTCAAACTTTGTGATCATTTGATCTGTTCTTATAATTTTTTAAAAATTCACCTAGTTTCAGATTGGTGCAGTACAGTTATGTCCGTATACTTTTAGAAAATTTTTTTTATCACCCATAGTTTTGTAAGCTTGGGTTTAGACAAATAAGACAATTTGATAGAATTGATGTTGAATCAACAGACTTTGAAGCGTCCATAATAGAAATCCTGCCGTTCTTTGTGACCTTTCTGTATTAGTAAGTAAAATGTTGATGACATTAATTACAAGCAACTACACAGATGATGATTTTTTTTTTGCTTTTTATTTATATTACAGACAAAAAGTTATATTAGCTTTAAAAGGAATAGATATCCTCTTCAGTCACCTCATTAACAGTCACCATATTTTGAACTGTGCGATTGTTATTTATCATTTTTGTTTGATTATATGTTTATTGTTATTGTTGGTCGTTATTATAAATTCTTATGTATATTCTCAATTTTTTAAGTTTACAATTTGTTTTTTTTATATAATGTTTACTTTAAATTCTGTCTAGTTAAAGATGTGTTATTTTTCAGTTTATTAATAATTTTTTTATGAAAGATGTATTACATATATGTATTTATAAGCTCTGTTCGATTCATAAAGGTTTTTCTTAAAGATTGTTTTTATTGCACAGTATCTTTTATTTCACATTTTGAGTTTGTACCTGGATGTGCGTAGGATAGTTCTTTCAATCTGAAATAACTTGAGAACGGAGGGAACACAGCAGCTACAAGATTACATTATACTGAAGTGACTATGCTGATCAGATGCAAAAAAAAAAAAAAAAAAAACAGCAGTGCATAAAATAATTTGGGTAGAGGTGCTATCCAGCAAATTTCAATTTGTAAAATATGCTCTTTTCTCTGTTATATTGAAGTAATTTCCCTTTTTCTAATTAATTTTCAAGACTTGCTTATTTCATCACTTGAAAAGCAGCATAAATGTCAAATTTTGATCCAAATATTATGGTGTGAATGTCTTTCGGGATAATAGACAGAGCCACAAAGTGATGTTTTTGTATTAGGTGGGCTGTATACGAAGTTTGTGCATTTCTCCCCAATTATTTTACGCTTTGCTCTTTGTTGCTTCTGATCAGTTGTGGTCATTTTCGTATTTTTGTTTCATGATGAAACTTCTGATCTAATTCTGTAGGATGTTTGCCTATTTGTGGATCGGATATTGTGAGCCAAATTTGTGATCTCTTGAAGTATGTTATAGCGGGGGCTTATATATCTGTGCCGTGTTTCTCTAAGAAGTAACCAATGCAAAACACACACACACAAAAAGCCTCATTTATTGGCTCCTTTCAAGCAGGGCCGTAACTAGATACTTTGTCACCAGGGAACAAGCCGGTATTTTGGCACCCCTTGCATGTAGAAGGAGCAGTTAAAGGGTGAATTCAGCGCCCCTTCTGGTCCAGCACCCATGTCACCAGACCCTCCTGCTTACCCCCAGTTCCAACTCTGCTTCTGAGAGTATATCGGGTATATCGAGTATTCAGTATATCGGGCAAAGGTTTGTTTACTCTTCCGTATGTGCAGTGTTTGTCGTTGCATATTTTCTCTTTCGTGCTGGTTATATACGTCAGTAATGTTTGATTTGGGTGTTAAAACCTTAGAGGAGGTATGGATAATCCTATGCAGGTTAAAGAGAGAGAGAGCATGCTCATTTTAAAAAAAATCTTACACATCTAATGAATATGGTAATTTTATACAGTAAAATCATTTGTCTATAAGTGTAAAAGTGGATGCATAGTTAAAACATTTGTGCTCATCAGGCAACATTTCTGGCTTTGATGTTTTTTCTTCTTCATTAGTGCACAAATGAAGAAATTTCATGGCTTCACTCGATGCTAAATACAGATTAAACAAACATAGAAAGATTTCTATCCTTTTGATGGTGGGTACCATACAGAGTGATTCCATCACTGGCGAACCATTAAACCTAGAGGCACATTCTGTCAATTATAAAAATTATCCAAATAACATGTAAAACTCGGATACTGCATTCATGTGGCAAAAGGTTGTATAGTTATTAAAATATAAAAACTAACTTTTATATCATGCACGGATACACCCTGTCTTCAAAACCTAATTAGAAAGTAGTTGCCCTGTTTCTCCTGAGGCCAACAAAAAAAATTTAATGTTTCTAAGTGCAATATTCGTAGATATATTTGAATTCAAAAAATGAGGTTGGGAAAGAACAGCATAAACTAACGGACGTTTCTTTTCCTCATTTTTGAACTATATAACTCCTTGCAATATGAATGAATGATGTGTCTGAGTGACACGTTATTTGTAGAACCCCTAGAAAATACCTTAAAGATGTCTTAGTTAAAATAGAACAAGACGAAAAATGCACCGATTGAAGTTGCAGACATGCTTCAATATAATTTATGGGCCACATTTAAAAAGTAAACAATATGCTGAGAAATTAAATTTTTTGGATGTTAAGCCGAAACTGTGTGATATTTGGAAAGAAAAGTGATTTTGCCTCCTCTCCGGGAACAGCACTACATACGCACTCAAAAAAGACTGTTTGGTACACACACACAGTTATACCTCCGGCGCAACTCACTAGGTAGTAAATCGCCCATAAATGGTGATAGACCTGAGCTGTGCTCGGTTTGAAAGAAAGAAATAAGAAAGCCTCCTCCGGGAATCGAAACCGAATTTCAAGACGAAAAAAATACCATCTCTTCAGTAAAAATATATTAAAATATGCGAAGAGAGAATAAAAGAAATACGGGAAAGGGGTGGTGGTGTGAGATGGCCATATTTAACCTCAAGCGATTGGCAAAGAATTCGGATGATCTCTGAGGAATCGGCCGTAAATATGGTAACCATGTCCTAACCTAACCGAATGTAAAGAAAAAGAAAAGTAAAAAAAGAAACAAATGGGGAGAGGAAAACAGCATCTTATCTTAGATGATAGAGTAGGTACGAAGTAGATTTCTCATTTCTCCCTTCCCTACCTGCTCTTTTAAATGTATATAACAGGATACACAAAATGGAAGTAAAAAGAACTTTTTTCCATAGGGTTCCATGGACGTTTCGTTAATATGAGGAGAGAGGAAAAGATAGACTTGTTTCAATTTATTCCACTGGCGTTTTTGTGGACGCAATATTATGCCCTTGATCGTAAAGTGGTAAAAAAACAGGACATTCCATTGCGATGTACAACTCGCATTAAATAACGAGTTCACAATAGAGAAAATTACAAAGTGAACTGTCTCTAGTTCTCTTCATACTTGAGAAAATGAACATCTTTACTAAAACGATGACTTTGGCCGGTCGTAGGCAGGGCCGTCTTAAGAGCATCATGGGCCCCCGGGCCAAATGATTTTTCTGAGGCCCTACCAGGCAAATTTTCTAAAATCTCAACAAGATCCCATTTTTGTGAGGCCCCCGGGCCGTGCCCGGGTGGCCCATGCCTTAAGACGGCACTGGTCGTAGGCTGGTATTACACTATAAAAATTTTGTGAAAGTTATTTTAATAAAACTTGAAAATGCAACCAATAAGAGTATCGTTACGTTCCCTCAAATACAATCAATACGCTCATTAGTTGCATTATACAAGTTTTATAAAAGAACTTATCAAACTTTTATAGTATAATTCTGGATTTACACTATGAAGTTTGATGAAAGATCTTTTACACAACTTCAAAAATGCAAACAATAATCGTATCGATTACGTTCGTTCGAATGTAACTAATAGGTTCATTGGTTGTTTTCTCAAGTTTAATCAATAAGCGCTTCTATAAAACTTTTGTAGCATAATCGTGGCCTTAACCAAATGTTATGAAATAAATGATTTTGTCCAGGGATGTATGGTCACGTCATGATAATGTCATGTTCTTGCTCTTCAAAATGATGATGATGCTGCTTATGACCTTGAAGGAATTGCGATTTTGTTGTTGATGGGGTGATAGGTCCAAGTTTTGTTTTCATTATCAAAATCGACATGATTAAGGAAAAATGCCGAAATTGTACTAAAACAACCTCAAGCTTGTTCATTTTCTCGCGATAACTATGTGTTTATGATACCGATGGAATGTAAGTTATTCAACGACTGTAATTTTAATGAATATATCTTGTGATTATATCTACATACCGGGAAAACTTTTCTAAAGCAATCCAACTACATTCGAAACGTAATTTTTATACGCGATATCCTTGAATGATGTAGGCTCCAGAACTCAATAGTTAGCACTTTGTATTTATGTAACACGAATTGAGATTTTGGTGCTAGATCTTGATCCGAATGAGAGGGGGACCATAGGCGGAATAGACTTAGAAGTCTGGGGGGGGGGGGCGCATGATGATGATGATGATGATAATGCATATATACATTAGATCTGTCGACTCCACCTTTGACGTTGGGGGACTCCCCGTATCTACGCCCATGAGGAGGACGCTGAAACCATAAATCCGCCTCCGCGTAGAGAGCATGGGACTACGTCAGTGAGTGACCTATGATGACCAGTGCATTAGAAATTCTGCAAAAGGATGTGTACGATGTGCATGTAAAGTTGCTAAAATGTATGCCCGTTTGCATAGATCTCCACGAAAATTAATGTGTGTACAGAAGCACTTTCGCTGTGTCTCATGGCCCTCACATCCTGCAGCGGGAGCCCCCCCCCATAGTGAATTTACAGTGTGAAAAACAAAAATGATACAAATTATCCCTGGCCCCCAGGCTATAGCCCCGTCAGCCCCCCACAAGGGCGACGGGGCATGCTGTATGTACAGAAGCATTTTTGCTGTGTGCGCACAACTTAGATGGTATATTGCTCAAGGTCAGATAGTGTGTATATGAATCATGCACATAGCATATGATGTAACAACTCTGCGATGCAGCATGAACCCCAACGAAACTGTTTTTTTCCCATTTATGTGAAATAGGTGCAGAATTCTATTGATTTAAGCTTGATGTTTTGATGCTTCTTCCTTTCTTTTATAGATCTGTAAACATGGCATTTTCTTTGATTTCTTCGAGACATTTGTGGGGCTGTTATGGAAGATATAACAAGTGAGTTATTACAATTAAGGGAAATATATAAGTGTACTTTAATTTGAATGTTTTACACTGATGATTCAAATACTTTGCTCTAATAATTTGATAAACTAGCCAGAGATGCTTAAAATTTAAAAATTTTGCTACAACCAAATTGAGCCTCCGCTAAATATAATTGTATATTATAAATTTTTTAATATATGATTATACTTTATACAAATACAATGCCACAACAGGCAAAATGTCCAACGAGGTGGCTGATAAAAAGATGCCCATAAAAATATGGTTGTCATATGTTTCAAAAATACAGCAACCCAATTAAAAATGCAATTAACACAAATTACAAACAATATATACACATGATAAAATATTATACAACGCCCATAAAGAATACTTATGTGGTTGTCTTATTCTAAGAATGGATAGCTTCTCGATTTACCCCAACATGTTTATCGTGTTTCTTTTTAAACGTGTCAATTGTGTTACAATTTACTACCTCCGGGGTAAGCTATTTCATTTATTAACAACCCTATTAGAGAAAAATTCCCTGCGACACCATAATCTTGCATTGTCCCTCACCAATCGATACTGGTGTCCCCTTGTAAAAGCAGTCGATTGGCAGTGTACTAAAAGTTCATGGTCCATCCCATTGAAAATTTTGAACACTTCGATCATATCTCCTTGACACCTGCGTTCATCCAATGTAAACATATTCAAAAAATGAAGTCTCTCTTCATAACTCAAGCCCCGTGTGCCAATAAGGACACGCGTAGCTCTTCTCTGCACCCCTTCAACCAAGTCTATGTCCCTCTGTAGGTATGGTCTCCAAAACCTTACAGCATACTCCAGTCCAGAACGAAGTAAGCCTCGAAAAAGCGGGAGAATGACTTTAGGAGAACGCGAAGAGATCTTTTTGAAAATGGGACCAAGCATTCTAATCGCTTTTTTGACCACCGCTGAACAATGTTCAGAAAACCTAAGCCGCTCGTCAATGAGAATTCCCAAATCAGTGACCCTAGTTGCATCCGGGATAGTGACACCATTCAACTCGTAAGAGAACCGTGGGTTGTTCGAACCAAAATGAGCGACCATGCACTTATCAACGCTAAACTCCCTATCGCTTTCATTCCCGATTCCCCCCATTAGCTTCACATCATCTGCGAATTTGCTAGTAATCCCATCGATACCCTGATAGAGTTTATCGATAAAAAGTGAAAAAAGTATAGGGCCACACTTCCCTGAGGAACTCCACTTGTGACGTCTGTCCAACCAGAGAATTCCCCGTTCACCATAACTCGTTGCGACCTATCTCTTAACCACGATTCTACCCAATTCAGCAAGTTGCCCCCAATTCCAATCTCGTGTAAACGCTTCAAGAGTTTGCCATGTTGGACCCGATCGAATGCCTTCTGGAAATCAAGGTAAACAATGTCGACATTTTTGCTCTTACCCACAGATGATCATAGAAGCAAAGGAGGTTAGTTACACATGACTTCCCCTTCATGAACCCACCAACAATACATTATTCTCATCTATCCACTTCACAAACTGCCGTTTCATGATAATTTCCAAAATTTTCGAGAGGGAGCTCATCAAACTCACTGGATGATAATTTGACACCGCTTCTTTACTACCCTTCTTAAATATCGGAACAACGTTAGCAAATTTCCAATCTCTTGGGACGATACCCTCAGCAACACTACTCCTGTATATCAGTGCGACTGGGTCCAACAATTCATTAGCACATTCCCTGAGGACCATGGGATAGATATCATCTGGTCCTGGTGCTTTGCTTGCACATACATTTCTTAGAAGATTTAGGACCTCTACGTCTTCTGCTTGAATATCGTTGAGTGTTTTATTACCCCATGCAACACCTGTATATCGAATATCATTATCTCCATTAAAAACTGACGCAAAAAAGTCACTGAAAGCACTACACATGCCTATATTGCTCTCTACCCTAGAGCCTCCTATCGAGAGGGGGCCAACTGTCCCCTTACATCCATTATTGACGTATCGAAAAAATGATTTTGGGTTAGAGCCAATGTTATCTGCCAACCTAGATTCAACTTCCTTTTTACTATTCCTTATCGCTTTCTTCAACAGTCTTCTTTTATCAGTAAACAATGATGGGTCACCTCGTCCACTTTTATACTCTCTGAATGCCATTTTCTTTTCAAGATAAAGGTTCCGCACGCTATCCGTGAACCATAGAGGGTGCGATGTACAGACAATCTTTTTTCGAACAAAGGGTATGACGGCGTGCAAAACAGAAGACAGCTTCGTACTAAATTCTTCCCATTGACTTACCACCCCTACTGATTCCAACCGGTCTTTGAAAACTTCCGCTAACCTTCTTCTCAAAACATCAAAGTTAGTTCTCAGAAAATAAGGAACCAGTCTTTTGTTATCAACCTTATCTGAGGAAAAGTTACAGTGAAATCTGACGATGATCACTGGAAGAAAAGTCTTCCCCCACCGAAACATGTTCAACTAGATCCTCAGAACTAGTAAGAACTAAATCCAAAATAGCAGTACCCCTAGTGGCTTCTGATACATGCTGATACAAAAAATTTTCGAGCACCAACTTAAGAAAGTCTCTTTCATACTGATTTCCAGATGAAAGGCTCTCCCAATCAATACCTGGGTAATTGAAATCCCCTAGTATGAGAACCCTCTTTCGCTTACACATGTAGGAAATTTCATCATGCATTTTGGCAATGTAGTTTTGATCCCTATTCGGTGGATTGTAACAAACCCCAACGATAAGTTTATGACGTCTTTTGTTCTCAAGTTCAACCCATATGCTTTCAATATCACTTCTCTGCACGTTGCACTCTCTAGCCTTCAAACAGGATTTCACGTATATCAACACTCCACCCCCTTTCCTATCAGATCTATTTCTAAAAAAAGTATCGTATCCTGAGATGTGTAAGAAAGATTCATCCCCATCATTTGCCCAAGATTTTGTAATGGCTATAAGATCCAAGCCCTCCACATCTATCATAGTTTCTAAAAAAATCTTTCTTATTACCCAAGCTCCTGGCATTTATTAACACACATTTTAATTTGCCCGGTGATTTAGTGTCAATCATAATCACTTTAATAATTAATGAATTAATTAACTGCTATAAATAATTAATTTACTCCAAACAGTAAATGCCTGTTTTTAATGAATCAATTAACCAACATGAACTTATTAGTTTCTGTATCTTATTAATTAATAAGCATCATAAAAATATCACGTTTTAATATTAATTCTTTTGTGTTCTTTAAGACTTGTTCTGTTGGATCACTAGTCGGAGGGGTTTAAGGGGGAACCCCCCTGCACCTGTAGGGCAGTTACCCTACAGAGCAGCTACAGCTCTCAGATTCACACAAGAGCCCACCTTCACGACAAGATAAAAGCTATGATTACGACATAATAAAAGCAAAACTGTTAATTAAAGTTAACAGTTTTGCTTTTATTGTGCCAATTATAACTAATTAACAAGTGGTAATAATACTAATCATTGCATAAACTATCCTGGATTTCGTATTTCGCTATGAAATATATACTTGGTGGAAAGTATTCATTTTACAGTGAATATGATCCAAAATAAAGTATAGTTAATTCCGTCCGTTAATAATATAAGATTTAGTCTTTTTTCATGCAAATTTTTACACGATGTATTTCACCCACATTGTAATAAAGTGATGACTTAATTAATTTGAGCTTTAGTACAATCATACATGAGATACAATCAAAAATTTACTGAGCTGACCCTTTGAAATGTTTTTGATTCTGTTTTCATCTTATTGCTATGGATCACTATCAAAGCCAGGGGGGTCTTCAACCTTTCAGACATTGCAGCTTGAACTCAAACTTCCCATGAAGCATACAAGCTACTACATCAAGTCATACTGCAGTATTCATAATTGCCGCTGTGGTGGCCAAGTGGTCATAGTGATGAACTTGCATCGGGTTCGAGCCCTACTGTTGCCACAATGGTGGTCGGCTGAATTTGGTTTTCTGTGGTTCCCAACTTTGAGGTGCAAATGCGACCGATCTTCTCATCAAAAAGTCTCGCCACAGAAAGCAACAGGCCTACAAACAGTACAAATATTCAGTCACTACACATCACTCACTTCACTTCTGAAATATAGATGGCAGCACTGAAAAATCATACACAACACTAGATACGCACTCAGACTGTTAGGTACACGCACTTACACTTCCGGCACAACTCACTAGGTAGTAAATTGCCTATGGGGCGATAGAGACCTGAGTTGTGGTCTTTTCTAAAAAAGTATTTATAATTGCAGTAATTCAGTGATGTTTTTGAAATCTCGGTAAATTACTTAACATCTAAACGTGATGTCAATTTATCCCGAGACGTCTACTTTTTATATCACCTGCACCATACACTACCGCAAGCCTTTCTCAACATTTTGAGCATTTTAGTTGAACATTTTTCAAGTTTTATGAAAATTTCAGAAGCATGCTACGTTGATTTTTCATTCAGTTTAAAAATGGGACAATGCCTGTGAATGAAAATAAAATAAAATGTGTAGATTTTTTTTGCAACACATCTTCATAGAATTTTCTTTGCTTTACTCTTAAGGTCGGTCACACTTGAATGGTACAAATTAACTTCCGTGAGCGAAATTTCTCCATAACCCAACCCAGGAATGTAACTAGGATTTATGCCGCCCCCACAACTTCAAAATTTGATAATGTTTTAATGGTGCTCTTTGTTGCTACCTTAAACTGCTGCCCGCAGCAGTTGCCTCCCACCCCCTCTTGTTACGACGCTGACTCAACCCCTTTATTTTCTGTGTGGGGAGCACTCAGAAAAATTTTGATAGCATATTATATTCATTTTTTAAATTTAAAAAAAAATGAAATGAAATTATGAGGGAATTAAAAAAAAAGCTGCTTCCTGATTTCATTAAATTCCTATGCGATTTACTTGAAGATGTTTGTCAGATTTAAATAACTTATTAAAATAAAGTTTTCTATGTCTATTTACAGGTTCAGATGTTTCCATTATAAAACAAATACTCCATCTAGTTGGAGGACCGCAGCTATGCAGGCAGCTAATAAGATGATGGTAAAAATGACGCAAAGAAGTGGCAAGAAGATTTTGGCAAAAAGCTTCAGATTATCAGCCCTCGCTATAGCAGCTACTGGTCTATCTCGTTTTCGCGTGAAACATGTTTTCTGTGAGGACGTCACCGATTCTCCACACACAAGGCTAGTGGGTATGGACAGCATCGAAACTCTCCATCAAGAAGCTCATTTTGACTTCAAAAAGTTTTTCCACATTGTGAAGTCTGAAGTGTGGCTGATCCTAGTTGCAGTTGTGGTAAGACTATTATATTATGATGAATAATTTTCTTACCCCCACTCCCTAGAGATGTAAAATTCTCGGAATAATCTTTAAGAGAATATTCTCATAGAGGAGAATATTCTTTTTAAGGACTACTATTATAAAGAACTTGAGAATATTCTTATATCTTTCCTTTCCAGAGAATATTTATATATTTATAATATATAATTAATTAAATGAATATTTATAATATATAATATTGCCCTTCCAGAGAATATTTATAATAATATATATTATTATTATTATTATTATAAATATTATCTATATAAATAACTAATGGAGGAGAATATTCTTCTGGAAATACTACTACTGTAAATAACTTCACCTTAAAGATTTTACTTGCATATCCAAAAAATATAATTATGAAATTCTACATGTTCTGGAATAAGTTTAAAAAATTAATTATTAATAGTAAATTGATTATATACATTAGTAAAAGAAAACTATATTTTGTTTGATTTTTCTGCAATAACTGTGTGGAAAAGCAAAGTTGAACTGTCATCCTCAGAGGACACAGAACTGTTTTTCAATAGGTACTTTGACTCTAATTATATTCACAATATAATGAGTAGTAGTTAATTCTTGCATTCTTAGATCAGCATATATCTTGGCTGCATGTCTAAAAAATTTGAAATTTGCAGAGTCCTATTGTGAAATGAATTAGAACATATATTTATTACATCTGCCAAACTAACAATCAGTGTATTTGCCAAAAAATTTTTTTTTCTGAAATTAAGAAGCAGCTTGCAAAAACTTTCATCAGCTTCACTCCTGACAAATGAAGAGAAAATCATATTTGAAGCTGTATATCTGATTTGTTATGACGTGAATTTTAGCAAAGATAAGCTTAGATCAGAATTCATTCATCACTTGGCAACAATAGAAGGCACACCATATGTTATAGAGAATAACTACCATAATATCGAGAAAAATAAATTTTTTTGAAAAGCTATGTTTTACAAAGTCTGCAGAAAATATTAGTGTCTTTCTTGAGGTGGAAAGAAGCATACAATGGAATGCGTTTGACAAAAGTTGCCTTTTTAAATTTCTGCAATAACAAGAACAACATAGAGGAATTCTAATATAAAGAAATGAGGCATAAAGGTTTGCAACCCACAATATTGTAGTTTCAGAATCAGAATATATTGTTATTAAATCAGATTATTATTATTAATAATATTATAGTTTCAAAGCAAGGAAATGAGATTAATGTGGCTTTATTGGGAAAACTTGCAAATATAAATGTGAGTAGTATAGAATTTGAGTGTATATGTCCATTGAGGGGAAAAAAATATCAGTTCTGTATCTTCTTCAATGAAAGTAATTCTAAGGCCGGGATTGCACTATAAAAGTTTTAAAAAGCTCTTTTATAAAACTTGAAACTGCAAGCAATAAGCTTATCAGTTATATTATAGCAAATGCTACCAATAGGCTTATTAGTTTTACAGTAAAACTTTTCTCTTTTGCTGACACCATTGGGACAAAGAAATTTGTCCGTAAAAGAAGGAGGTGACTGTCAATCAGGGGTTTGACATGAATATTTTCATTATACAAGGGGAAATTATTATTTGGCCATAGAAGTGTGTGACTGCATCTGAGGGGTGTTCGGTAAGAGGAGTTTTACTGTATCAAAATTTTTTAAAGTTTTATAAAACTTGTTATAGTGTAATCCTGGCCTAAGTATGGCTCCCTTTGTCAAACAATTTTGATTTTATTTTCGGATTTAAACTTATTTCTAAAAATTCAGTTCACTTTAAAATAATTTTTATAATCTGTTTGAATTTCAAAAATCCTCACTGCAAAACCTTTAATGAACTAACAGAATATTCTCAGAATAGTTTTGCTTGATTAATGTGAAACACAAAGATGTCTTTAATTTATTCTATTGATTTCTAAAAACTGATTAATATGCTGATTGTAATGAATTTATGTCTCCCTATTGTAAGTTCTTAGTTCACAATTCTGATGGAATTATATATTATTCATAAAATTGTGTGTGATTGTGATCGAACAAGTACATTTGATATTTCTAGAGTGCTCTAGCAGTTGCGATGCTGAATATAAAAATCCCAGTGGTCTTGGGGGATTTGGTCGATGTCATATCTAAGTTCATAGCTCAGAAAACACCTGAAGTTAATGCCTCTTCATTCTTCAGTGAAGTCAGATTGCCAGCAATGAACTTGGTCTACATGTACATTTCTCAGGTAGGCTATGCTATTCCAATTTACATTGTGCATTAAAATATCAATTGAACTGAAGCACTTTGATAATTAAAAAGGTTTGGTACCCATTCTAAAGATCAAAGGAGAAACAGGATGAAAAATTAGAAGCTCAATAATTTGCATTAATCTTTTAAAGCCAAGTAAAATGAAAAAAATGTAAAAATTCATCAAAAGAAGTAGGACCCCCTACAATAAAACCTCCCATAGTGGCCTAGGGAGTGGCCTTTTGATTGGCTTTAACATCCTGTTTCTCCTTTGATCTTTACAATGGGCGGCTCAGGATAAAATTTTCACCTGTGTGATGTATCGGATTGGCATCCCTCCAGCATATAAACCGCATTAGCAAAAACGTCCAAAAAAACTTCCAGCAAGATGAACTGCATAAAATATTAGTTTTCTGTACAAATCATTCTATCTAATATATTCATAGTTTGAATTTCACCAGACAACACATTTTGTTCTAATTTTGTGCACACAATTTCCTCCTCCCCTTTACCACTGATTTGGCACCCTTGCTACATCTGGGGCTTCCTAAATGTAGTCCATGGCCCCAGGGCTTTACAAGTACAGTCGGCCCGTTGTATTCGCAGATTTCATATTTGCAGTCTCCCTCTTTCTGTTTTCTAGGAAACACTTTACCATGTTGATTCTCATATCAGAACAAAACAAATATTATGAGTTAAATAAACGTTTTAAAAACCACTTCTGAAAGTTTTTCCAGTGTTTCTCTCTTAAAATGTTTTTGAAAGACTTATTTAAATGTTTCTGGAAGTGAAAAATTCAGAAGAAAAATTCAAAATATTGACAATAATTAGCTTCCTATTGCTGGGGTTCCCTGTTATTATGGCATGAATCAACAATCAGATATATCATGAAAAAGAACTTAAAATTATGTCAGTTGTTGCTGTAGCTACATCTGCTACTAAGTTACGTAGCCCTGGATGCACACATCTCTCGTGTCGAAAATGCTATTTTTCTGTATGTGTAATAAAAAGGTATCTATGCAAGTTATGTATTACTCAACTTGATGGTTGCTACAATCATCATTATTAAAATCATCAATACAGTCATTATTAATTATGGCTTGAAGATAAAGTCACTTCTCCCAGTGTTTTTTTATGAGCCACTGTGGTGGTTGGCTGAAGTTGGCTTTCTGTGGTTCCCAACTTTGAGGCACAAATGTGAGCAAATCTCCCCGTTAAAATGTCTTGCCACAGAGAGCAACAGGTCTACAACGGTATAATATTAAATTATTATACTTCATGCAAAGTTAGAAAAATTGATGGCAGATGGCACTACTACACATTACAAACATTACACAGAGAAACAAACTTCATGGAAGGTTTACTACTCTCTCACACACACATTCCAACATGTACCAATTTGTTAGAAGTTCCGCAGAGGAATATTGATGAGGTGCATGTCTGGTTTAGTAGTAGTGTTTTGTATGAAAAATTTGTGCTTAGAAAATACTTTTTTTGGAATGGTTTAGCAGTGTTTTATTCTAGAAGTCAGAAATTGCCTTGACAGTAAAGACACACTATTTAAAGTTCTTTGGATGCTGGGTAATGCCCAGAATACCATGGTGTTCAAGTCCTCGTATGTGCCTTCTAATTCAACATCTAGCATTCAGCTGCTTGATCATGGGTTACATGAACATCTATGGCTCTTTATATATATTTATATTATTCAGTTACGATTGTGCGGGCAATCAAAGAAGATGCAAATTCAGGAAACGTCTTGAAGTCATGCATGAATTTCATCACTGCTTTTAGTGTCATCTCTAGATCTGTGGAAGCAATAAAGATGGAACAGTCATTTCTTGT
This sequence comes from Pholcus phalangioides, assembly GCF_987345545.1. Classification (NCBI taxonomy): domain Eukaryota; kingdom Metazoa; phylum Arthropoda; class Arachnida; order Araneae; family Pholcidae; genus Pholcus; species Pholcus phalangioides. Next base: position 50,268,581 of record NW_028301597.1, read on the forward strand.
TGAAAGAACTTTTGGCCATTATGGAGGACAAATCCATATCTGCAAAATCATTGGAAAAGGTTATGAAAGATATGGGTCATACTAGCAGAACAGGTGAATAGAGAAAGATTTAATGATGTGTGTGGACATGGAAAAAATTATATAAATTAACACAAATTCAGAAATTGACAGAAGAGGGGATTGATCAAGCTGGCTGCTCCTCAAACCAAAGCTATAGCCCATAAAGATGATCAAGATTAAGAAGAGTAGAAGACAAGTTCATTTTTATATGAGCGACAACGCAAGGGCTTCATAAGTTTAAATTGGCAATGGCTTTTTTTGGTGGCATAGAACCCCCCAACGTCATGTCATGACATATTACGGGTAACAGACATTATAATATCCTTTCAGAAAACATTGGTTAGAATCACTGGATGCTTCTACTTCTGCTGCATGGAGCAGATACGGGGTGTCTAAAAAACAAAAGTTATGCTTTGTGTTATTCACAGATTTTACATATTCACGGTTATCCCTAAAACATAACCCTGCAAACACTGAAAGACGTTTGTAGTTCCTAATGGCTGCAAAAGATTTATTATAAAAAATTTACACATATTCAATGCGAAATAAATGTCATGCTGCATAGTATGGATTGTTATAATTTCACATGAAATATCAAAAATTGTTTTTCTAAAAAATACTAAACCTCCTAACAACGGCAATCTCTGGTACCTACTATATTATATTTGTGGTCCAGGTAATTTCCTATAACAATAATATACATTATTGTTGATTCCATCTGTAACTATTAATCCCTTTTGATGATAATTTACTTCCCTTGGTCCCTTGAAAGCCTTTATCTGGAGATTTCATTTCAATTGATTTTCAGATGGAGAGAACATTTCAATATGTTAAATGGTTCAAGAACAGATCAATCATTCATATTGTTTTCAATAGTTTACAATGTGTATTCAAATTTTGTTTTGACTCGCATGTTTCAAAAACTGTTTTATTTCTTTAGAGTATCTACACCTTTGCATACATTGCTGCATTATCAATATCGGGTGAAAGAGTTGCTCGTAATATGAGAACAGCTCTATTTGAATCAGTCATCAAGCAAGATATTGCCTTTTTTGATGCTCATAAAACAGGAGAAATATCTAGTAGGTAAAGTGAGTTATCATTTTGTGTTTTTCTTGCCAGTGGAAACATTTTTTCATAAACAAGATTCTAATTTATTTCTTGCGTTTTTTTTGTAAAGAAGTGATCATTTATCAACTGGCATTTTAAAAATGAAGTATGGGGTGATTATAAATTAAGTTCCGGTTTCCAAAAAGTCTGAAATAAGAACCAATCATCAGAATGCCTTTAAATTCACCATAAACACTCCAAAAACGAAGAAGTTCTGGTTCTTGCTTGAGACCATTTTGAAATTGAAACAAATTATAATTAGTCATTAATGAATAACATTCATATATTTATTGTTTTTGTTGATAGCTTGAATGAATACATATTAATCACCAGGTTATTCTAAAAAAATAAAAATTAATTTTTAATATTGTCATTGCTTTTTCATGATTTTGAAAAATCCAGAATAACAAATATTACAAGGTAATGCCCATTAGGGTCTTGGGTCTCTAAGGTAAGTGAGATGCATTAGATATATTGAATTAAATGAAAACTTATATATAAGACTCACACTATGTCACATTCATAATTTGCTTTCACATCATTTTCCTCTACCTCTTTTCTTTAGGGAATGATTTAGATGCGCTGCACACAGCCTTGTCTATTTGTTAGCTTTTGCTCAAAAAAATTTACCTGATATCTTATGGACAAGGCCAGATCTTGAATCCTGCTAACTACACGGCTGCAGAAGGTGCCAACTGAAAGGGGGGAAGGCAATTTTTTAGGGCACCAACTAAAGGAAAGGGGTGATTTTTTATCACCAAAATATCATTCGCTTACACTTGAAAAATGTCCAGAATCGGCCATGCTCTTGGAAGTGCAGATGTAATATGATAGTCAAGAGACAAGGCTACAAAGCAAAACACATTAAAAAACAATTTGTACTGTGCTGTATGTGTATATTTATGTTTTCAAAATCATTTCCAATATGTGTTAAACATCCTTTGTATTCAATGGTGAATGATTTCTGAATTTTGTTTCTTAGGGAATAAACATAGTGCATGCTGGTTTCCGAATCTGCAAGTCGGCACTGTTACAGATTGGTTAAAAAGCCCGAAATTCAGGTTTTTAACCAAACAATAATGGCACTGACTTACAGAATCTTAAAGCAGCATGCGCTATGTTTGTACCCTTATTTATAAAATATGCTAAAATACAAAGAGAGCTCCATAATTCATTTTTCTCAGACTGACTAATGATGTTCAAGAATTCAAGAGTTGCTACAAGCTTTGTATCTCACAAGGCCTCAGAAGTCTTGCGCAGGTATTCTGACTCATGATCTCAATAAAAATTTATAGCATTATTTAATTTATATCTTTTTACCTGGTTACTATATATGTAAAACGTTACAGTGAATGTCTGAAGTGTTGAATCTTTGCGAAGTTTCCAGTATCTGGTCTTTACAATGTGTGATGTGGCTGGTTACTTTGTGAAGAATAATGTGAACCTTAACACATACACATATACACATTTTTCTTCCAGACCGCTGGTTGTATAGTTTCACTCTATGTGATATCACCTAGAATGACTGCTCTTATGGTTTGTGTCTTGCCTGTTATTATTGGAGTGGGAACGTGCATTGGGCGTGTCCTCAGAAAAATGTCAAAAACAGCTCAATCTCAAGTATGTTTTTCTAGTAATGTTTTTTTAAAACTGTAAATCTTTTTATTTTCCAGTGTATACCTTTTAAAATTTTATTTCCCATGCTGTCTCTCTAAAATTAATTGTAACTGCCAGTAGTGAGCACCAGACCACTACCAATTACATCGCTTCTATCTATCATTGAGGCTTCTCCCATTTTGTGAACGACTCTGCGAAATCTCCCATATTGACTTGAAGCAGAGGGGTCTTCAACCTTTCTCGAGTCGCAAGCACTGTCTTTGCCCATCATCAAATGAAGAGCACCCCTTATGGAAACTTTGTAATACTTATACCTGAAATATACATTATTTATAATCCTTAAATGTAATTTTTACTGGCTCTCTAATTGAAGTGTTGATCAAGTTCTCAACCGCAAAATCGGACACAAGCATTGAGCAGTGTTGGTGCTTTGAGAAGCAACAAGTTGAAGATGGCTGACTTGGAGGGATTCAAAAAGACCCATTTTGTTTCTGAAACACATATTTTTTAATTAAAAAAAATAAAGTTATAAATATGATTACCATAGCTCATTAGTGCTGTAATATCACTTTTATTTTTCGCTGTTATGCTAAAAGTTTTCCGCGTTTGAGAACTGCGTGTAAGTATTAACAGAAATGAGCTATCCGGCAACAAAAAGGTTATATTTTTTAGACTCGAGCATTCATTTTTTGGAATTTTTAAAATGTGTTTGCATTTTTGATTTAAAAGATGGAGAAATTTTATATATAAAAAAATGTATATATATATTAAAAACATAAACGTCAGCAAATCTTTTTTTCCCCTTCAAATTTTCAATTTTCTTTTTGTGAAGAAAAAATTCACTTCAATCGAATTTTTTCAGACAAGTTGTGTGATGCAAGCTATATTCAGCTTCACGTACAATTTTTTCCAGAATTTTATTGCTAAATTTTATGTAATAAATCACTTTTCCTGGAAGCAGTTTCTCCTATAAGACATCTTAAAAATCACCTGAACGTTCAACTTTAAGTGGTGGTGCCCTCTGATGAAAGTTCATTTTTCTAACTCAAAACTTACACAATACTTTAAGTCAGGGCTTAAAGGCTGCTTTTTCAGGGCTTGCTCTCTGAGGGCAAAAGAAAAATTTCTGCAGGGAGAAAAAGCAGCCTGCACATTTGTACATGCAGGGTCTGAAAGGGATATAGGTAACCTCTGGTTCGAGAGGTCTGGATTTGAACATTAGGAGGGACATGGAGTACTAGCTATTCTTTAAATCAACTTTGAACTGCAGGTGTCATTCTAAATAGTTCTCGCATGCATAAAATATCAGTGGCACAATTAAAGTAATCAAATTAAGAGAAATGAAAAATAAAATTTGAGTGTAGGCTACATTGAAATTTTTCTTTTCTATTTAAAAGTGTAAAGAAAGAGAAAAAAATTTGACAAAAATTGCATTCATGGCAAAGGAATATCATGAATACCATTTTGCCCCCAGTGTATCATATATTTTGACAATCTCAATGTTACATTTATGAAGTGTTTTCATCAAAGTATATATGAATTGACAACATTCCCGCAGGTTGCTAGAGCTTCAGCTGTTGCTGATGAAGCCATTGGTAATATCAGGACTGTCAGAGCATTTGCCATGGAGGATACAGAAAAAGAGTAATTATTAATCTTTTTTGATGTTCATTTAATTCAAAAAGTTACTTGACACTATTGCTTCTGTAAAATCCACGTTTGTATACCCCTTTATATTTATAGATGAGTAAACCACATGCCCCTTAACCATCACATTGTAGCAGGAGATTCTCTTTAACATGGATTTGATGGATACTTGTATTAAACTTTTCACTGGTTGGATCAGTGAAAGAAAGACAAAAGGAAACATGCTAATTTATTATTTCTCCATTAAGGGTTTGATACAATATAATTTAGTTTAAAAATTAATTGTGAGGTGTGTGAACTATTAGAAGTAATGTTTGTAAATATCATTAAATGTTATGAAAATTATTACAATTATCTAGTCGTGCAAAACTGCTTGAAACATGTTCATTGAATAATATACTCATTAAAAAAATTATGCAAATGTAGTTTTACAAGTGTAAATTTAACCCTTAATCTGCTCTCATCGTAAATAGATGATTATTGTATTAGCCAGCTGAATCATTTTTCTGATGATTTGTGATACGGGGGGAGAAAGGGGAATTTTTTCCCTTATTTCAGACTATTATTTGCACCATTTTTAAAGAGTATAGCCACTCTAACATACTTTCTACTTTTTTTTCGCAAATGGGTGGACAAGAAAATTGATATAAAAATTCAGTGTATATAATTAAGGAGTGATATTTCCGTTGTGTTTGAAGATTTTGAAATCAAATATTTAACATTCAATAAAATAATTTGATTCACTGGAACCATTATTTTCCCTCTTATAATGTATAAAAGTGTGGCTAAAAAAATAAAATAAATTTTACGTGTTTATCCTCTTATTCGGTATATGTTTACAGAGTTCTGACCATATTATGCGGGGAAAGAGACCAGGGCTTTTTCTTAGAGAACACAGTCTTTAACCTCCTCAACAAAATTTATGAGATATCGCACCTAACTTGATGGTTTTTGGCAGTTATAAGATATCTTGCCTCCTTTTAAACCCTTTTATTTCAACAATGACAAGCTCAGAGACTGTGTCTTTTTTTCCCTCTTCGATCATGTTTTTCACCCCCTTCTCCAACCTGTAGATCAACAACCAGTGAGCAGAGTCAGCTATATTTCACATTTTGATGACAGAGAGAAAGATGGTGTTCAAAATATAACTTTTTTTTTTACCCCTTCCTTTTGGAGTATTATAGGAATTTGCATACCATATAAACAATAGAGTATTTCTCTCCTTGGTTTATTGTTCTTAGAGTTGGAAGGAAGGAAGCCCTATCACATATGCAAAAGTCTTCTTTTTGAAAAAAGATGTGCCATTTTACAGAAGTTTAGTGATTTCCATTGTGCCAGTTATAATGCAGATCAGTGAGATTCATAAAACCATGAAAGGGTTAAGAAGAATCTTATTAATAGAGGCTGCATTATATGTGCTAAAAAAATCTAAAAACATGCAATAAAAATTCTGAAAAATGCAATAAAAATAAATTCTGAAAAATGCAATAAAAATAAATTCTGAAAAATGCAATAAAAATAAAGGTGCATCTATATTTTTAAATATGTTGAAATGAATGTAAATGCCATGAAATCTAAAATATGAAAAACTAAAACAAATTCATCTAATGATGCTGAAGTATGACAAGTATTTAAAAGTGCTGTAAAAAGAAAAACGTTCATAAAAATTGTGAAAATATGCATTTAAAAATGATGAAATGTTCTTTTAAAAATACAGAAAAGCATTTAGAAATGCTGAAATGGATGTTTAAAAATGCTGAAATATGCATGAAATGAAAATATGCTTTTTAAAAATTCTTCAATATGCTCTAAAGGGCATTTATATTATACATATAAGAATTAAGTGCCTAAAAATATGCTCTAAAATGAACAATACTTAATGGTGAAATATTTTCTTGAAAAAATTAAAAAAATTTAATGAAATTTTGAGAATGTGAAAAGATAAAAAAAATAATCTAGACACTAGTACAATGCCTTGAATAGAAAAAACAAACAAAAAAACTAAAGATATGTACTTGTTCTAAAATTTCTGTGATTTTATGCATTTATGTGCACTAACTATAGAAAGTGTTAAAATATGCAATAACATATGCATATAATCCGAGCTCTAGTTATTAAGCTCACGTGAAAATTGTGAATGAAAATATAAATTATATTTAGTATATGGATAACTATATATATTTCCAGTATATTTCACTAGAATATTAACCAGCATATTTGTTGTTACAATAACATTGGCTTTTCATTTCTCATCCTACAGCACTAAAAAAGTTGTGTATTAAATGTTGTTCAAAGTAAAATTACTTGATTTCCAATTCAATTTATTTAACACCTACCATGCAACACAAGAGCAAAAGTTGTATTTATGTCATGACTAGCCAGATAGTTGATCATATAACTGATTCCAATTTTTTTTAGTACCATGTTCATAAGGCTGCATGTTATGATAAAATCAATGTCAGTGTGTGTAAAAATGTTTTTTTTTTTTTAATCTCCTGAAGTTTTTACTTTGAGGAAGTTGAGAAGGTTCGGAAGATAAACAGTCTTCTTGGGATAGGCATCGGTGTGTTCCAAGGCCTCACTAATCTTGCTCTGAATGGTATATCATCTGTCATTATTAGTAGTTTATACTTGCATGTTTTTATGTTCAATTTCTTCCCTCTTTGCTTGCATGCATATATAATTAACTTTATGGTGCAGTAATTATCAGAACATGTTACAAATAATTTCATTAAATAATAGAAAAGAGGTAAAAATAAATTTTTTAATTTTTGAAATATTTTTTTCAATTTCTGCTATTTGGAAATGAATAATTTTTTCATCTTGATGGCATCGTCAAATATGTTCTTTATAACATATTGTTATAAACATAAATTGCCTGGTCTAATATGATAACATGTCTTTATGAGAAGTGTTTGAAATTTATTATCTGTGCATTTTTTTCTTTTTTGTGTCACATTTAATAAAAAGAAAAAAATGCACAGATAATTTCAAACACTTCTCATAAAGACATGTTATCATATTAGACCAGGCAATTTATGTTTATAACAATATGTTATAAAGAACATATTTGACGATGCCATCAAGATATACATATATATAAATATACATATACATAAATATATATATGTATTTTCAGGGTTCCCACTTGTCTTATGTTTTAGTAAAAATATCTTATTTTTTTCCTACTTTCTAGGTTTGGTTCTACTTTTTCTACTTTTTTTTTATCAAATCCTGCCAACAAAATTCATGTAACTGTTTTAAATGACAGAACCATCTTATATATAAATGTGAAAGTATGTATGTATGTTCTTTATACAAATCTACAGTTTTAGATCGATCCTCGCCAGATTTTGCATATATACCAAACAGGTCCGGGATTAAACCGTAGGCTACTTTAAAAGTTTATCAGAGCTGGGCAAATGCCCGAAATGGGCAAAAAAACTGTCGGGCAACAATGGTTTTGGGGCCTCAACAATTACTTGCGGAACGTTTACTTTGGTTACCATGGTTCCCAACAATGCGTTTCAGACGTGAATATATGCCTTTACAATGTTTGTCACACCTTTAATTCTGTTATTATAACAGTTTATTCCTTTATAACGGTTTGTCACTTTTCCAATCCTCCCAGTAATTGAAGAAAACCCGGGAAGCGCTGGGTATTTCAGCTAGCCTATATACAGGGTGGCCTGTAAGTGATAATGCAGCCTTTATCTTATCAACCGCCCATCGTATAGGTATAGTTTCAATTTAAAAAACTCTGGCACAAAGTTAACACTCTGGTACAAATGGAAGAATTCCTGCAGACCCAAGCACTGGACTGATTACGCTCCGAAATGGATTTTACCAGTTGTTGAATTCAGTTCAAGAACTTGCAGACAAAGTCTTCCCAAACATTGAAGAAAATCACCGAAACCATGAGTGGCTTTGTGAGAGAGCGATTCTGGCACCGAAAAATGGCAGTTCAAGACAAGATCAACGAAAAAATCCTAAAAATTATTCCGGAAGACTCCACATCTTACAAATCGGTTGACACTGTCACAGACACAGCGCAGATAGTTCTGTATCGTGCAGAATTTCTGAACTCTTTTGATATTCCGGCTATGTCACCACACAACTTGACCCTCAAAGTCGGAGCACCTATAATGCTTTTAAGAAATTTGGAGACACCGATACTCTGCAATGGCTAGCAGACTCTGCGTGAAGAAATTCCACACTTACATCATTGAAGCAACGATTCTAACTGGATGTGCCAAAGGAGAAGACATCTTCATTCCAAGTATCCCAATTATCACTGAAGAAATGCCATTCACTTTCAAGCGATTACAGTTCCCGATTCGTTTAACTTTTGCCATGACAATAAACAAAGCACAAAGCCAGTTGTTAGCAGTGGCAGGTATCAACCTACTTGAGCCCTGTTTGTCACACGGACAGCTTTACGTGGCCTGTTCGAGTGTTGGTAATCCTAAAAATTTGTACATCTACACACCAGATGGACAAACAAAAATATTGTGTATCCACAAGCAATTACCTAATTAAGTTTTTAATTAAAATATTTAAAAATGAAAGTAATTTTTTCTTACTTAATGCCGAAATATTTTATTAACAAATAATTAATAAGCTATACATTTTTTACGGGGTATCACGCCGCCGGGTATCAGCTAGTCAATATATATTGACAAATTATACAAATGTAGTAGATTGCAATTAATGATTCTGCCAAAGCAGAAATTGTATAGTTTTTCCAGGTTTTTTGGGGTTGTATGTTCACTTGGAGATACGAAGCCCAGAAAATTAAAAATATGAATAATTTGCCGGATTTCCTTTTGAGTTGGATATCCATGTAATAACATTGATTTCAACTTTTTATTTATATCTTCTCAAGCATGAAAATTAATGTCTCCGTATTGTCTTTTGATATTTATTTGCATAAATTAATATAGTTTAGGATGTTTTTAAAATTAGTTATGGGCCCCGTAAAGTGCATCGAAAAAATTCCACAGCTTGAATTAAGCATTTTTGGAAGCTGAAACAGGCAGAGATGGATAACTGGAAGTTCAGGGGGAGGGAATCGAAATACCTAACACCCATAAAAAAAGGGGGGGGGGGGCTATTCATTTCTACGTTTCTTTAAATTTAGATTTGTTTACTTCATGAGTCGCGCAGGACGTCACCATATTGGTTAACTTATGGTTAACATTGAAGAAAACCCGAGCAGCGCCGGGTATTGTAGCTAGTTTTTATATATAAGTGAAACAACAGTTTGCATAACAAAGCAGTTGGATACATAGGCCTATTCTAGGTTTTGTGACTGATGCTTACCCAATAGCATTCAATTGTCTTCTATATTTTTAGGACATGTGCATGAACAATATTTACAAAGCTCTGCAAAGAGCTAGAAATGAAAGTGCTTCATTTGTCAAAAAGGATGATGAACAATAAAAAAAAAAAAATCCCTCTAAAAAAAGGATCGACAGCACATTAAAACCATCCTGTTCATCTTGACTTACTTACATTGGATTTTGTAATTCCCACACATTTTGCTCTGTGTTTTTGTATGTGGTCTCGAAGGAGTACCCTTCTTAAAAAACTTCATAATTTGCTGTGCATTGAGAAAAAGAGTTGGCAGACAGGACTTTGGAAGGCTTCTGGATAAAAAGAATGTGATACATTGTGAGGAGAGTCAGAAAAGAATTATCTGTTGTTGCTAGTATGCTGTTTTGACCCAAAATTGTTTTGGTTACCAAGTCATTTCTGTCATTTTTCTTTGGCTCGATTCAATCTTATACTGAAATAGTGATATTAAAGTTTTTTATTTTTAAATTTTTTCAAAATAAAAAAAAATGAATTTTTGAGTGATTTTTTTTTATTGTGCTATGATTATGTTGTCTGGGGAGGATTACCCATTCCAGTTTTTCTATGTTTTTGAGTGGGAGCCCTGTATAGTTAAACTCCCCATTATATCTTCAGAGTAAAAACTGTTATTAAAAAGACACCAATGAATAAGGCAAATACACGAAAAATACAAAAAAATCTTAATGCATTTCGACATCAATAATGTCATCTTCAGAGAAAAGAAAAATTTATTTCGAGCGGGAATTCTCTCTCTCTCAAAGAAAATTTGTATAGACCAATCGGGTAGCACCATTCTCGAAATGTCCAATCAGGATGCTGCATTAATATTACACACAGGTATGAGCGGGTCCGTTCCGCTCATAATTATTCGTTAATTATGTGAATATAAAGGTAATTAGTTAAAATTGTTAATTTATTTAAATGGTTAATTGTTTAAGGATTATTTTGTATTTAAAAGATTAATTGGAAGGTGACTAGGTAACAGGTGTGGTATTGAGACTTTGTGTATGGTAACTTGGCTTTGGGTAGTTGTAAAGAACACGTGCAGGGCGGCCACGAGTGATATAAGATTATGTAAGAAAGGAAGAACGTGCTTTAGGCCAACTGCCGATGAAGCACAATTCATCTGGCAAGGTATGAAGCTATGAAATAGAATGTAGGATGGAGAATACATGAATAGTGGATGGCAATGTGGGATGGAAAATACATGAATAGTGGATGTCAATAGATTCGGGACCTTCACTGAAAGGAAGATGCAATTTGAACGCAACTTGAAAAGAAAGAGAGGGTATTGAAGAGTGAGGATATTAGAAAGAGATCGAATCGTCATGTATAGGTTACCCTTAAGCAAACTGTTGGTACGACTTTCACACGGGTGTATAACCGTCACCTGGCATGCTCAAGGCGTGGTGACAGGAGAAAGGTGTTTTTCTAAAATACGTGAATAGGAGCTGTCATGGAATGAGATTCGATTCCTGAGGCGTAGGTGTGGAGAAGTTATGGAGAGCGAGAATAATGAAATGGTGAAATTAATGAATAGTAAGGATATTGCTCGCTTTTAGAAATGGATGTAAGAGAGGAAATATAAATACAAAGCGGCATTGCCAATTAGAGCACCTGTGCTCTGCTTGTAACATGGGGGTCGCCTTAGGTATTGATATGAAGGTGACCGGTGCACGTAGGCATTCTGATTATTTAGGAAGGGGCGAAATTTATTAGGGATGAATAGCACCGATCTTCTCCGGAATGGTCACGCGAAAGTCCAAAGTCCATTGCCCTTGCTTGAGGCCTCAAATTAAAATGTAGCACGGAAAAAAAAATGAGAAGACGAGCGAATCCTGGGTGCTAAGGAGGAGCCGGAGAGGATGTATAATCAGGAGGCCCGATGATGAAAGGAGATAGGAAGAGGGATATAGTAAGAGAGATATAGAAAGTGAGAGATTGAAAGTGAGTTGTAAGTTGGAAATGGGTTTCGACAGAGGATATGGGAGTTGAACAGTGGTTTTGTGGAGAGAGAGTCAGACTCGATATATATAGTAGAAAGTCGCAGAATATGAAACGTCTGGAGTACAGTGTGTAGGTGCCGAGTGAAAGAGTCGCCATAATGTGCGGGAGCCGCAGCTAAGTTGGCAAGGAAATCACCAACGATGACCGGGGTGAGTATGCTTATCTACTTTTCCTGTGACCTGAATGTCCAGTAAATACTTAAAATGTTACATGTTCTCAGATGCATCAATACCTTGACTCACCTGTCGGGAGTGGTAATATATATATATGATTCGTAAATTGATATAGGATACATCTATATCAATTGACTTTCACAATACCTTGACTCACCTGTCGGGAGTGGTAATATATATATATATATGATTCGTAAATTGATATAGGATACATCTATATCAATTGACTTTGGGTAGTTAATGTTAATGATTGTAATTGATATTTATAAATTAAATAAATTTTTCTATACTTTAACTTGCCTCCGTGCGTCTAATAAGTGGGTTACGATAATTTGTCTTTATATGTCTATAACACAACGCAAATGTACGATCGAATCTTGAGAATTAATAATTGATTAAATACATAGTTAATTAAGCAAAAGTCAGCATGATGAGCGGGCTGACACAGGCTCACAGCTTCATTCTGACCACGGTGTTTGAAGTGAACAGACATACTTTTTCTGCTTAGCAAATGAGCATTAAGATTTGGTATCCAACCCAAATAGGAAACTCTGTCAGCGTGATTAGTGGTAAAAAATTTTCTTCTGAAGACAACACTCATTGGTGTCGAGATGCATTAAGCTTTTTTTGTGTTTTTTGTATATTCATTGGTGTCTTCTTAATATTCTTGGGCAAAGTTGATCAACTGTTGCATAAAAACTGTTGATAATATGGTCAGTAATTTTATATTTTCATTATCTAGTCTTTTAGAAGAAATTTTTCAACTAACAACTGACAGGGACTGAGTAGAGTGGTCACACTTTTTTGTACTTGTTTTTATCGTCAGTGTTTTAGAAATTTTTATATGTTAGGAATTGTGCTTGGTGTCTTGTATATTGGCGGATCTCTGATGCATTCTGCTGAGATGTCACCTGGCAATATGATGTCATTTCTAGTTGCAACTCAGACCATACAAAAGTAAGTATGGTGTGTGTGTGTGTTTAAAGAGAAGTGTGTTACTTTAATCCACATTTAATTTTAAATCAAAATAAAAATTCAAATTTTCTTTTTCTAAATCCTGGTTTCCCAAACATTTTTTCTTCTGCAGTCCCCCCTCCTTCTTAGAAATAAATTTTTTTTTATCATCCCCCTTTCTGAGCGACCATATAGGATCCTATATTGTATCCATAACTATTATCGTTCTCCCAGTACATGCCATTGCTCACTTTTGGAAACACTGTTCTGTACTGAAGAAACTGAAAATAAATTTTTAACTAAAACCATGGTAAAAAAAGATGGTAAGTTACCATTTTAAAAACGTGTTCAAATATAGTAAATTTTGAATTTCCAAAGAGGAAAATTCATGTTTTAACCCCTTTAAGTCGCATTGACAACATATTTGGCCTTCTTAAAGGCTTCTTACTTAAGTATTGACAAGCCCAGGTGCTTTGTAAAGTTGATTTCTCAATGCTATACTTTTCCCTATATTCCATACTTTGCACCTGGTGAAAATCAGAAGAAAGCCTTCTTAATTAATAAAGCTATGGCATTTTTTATAGGCTGTTTATTGATTTCTGCTATGCCACTTAAAGGGTTAAGTAAAGAAGGTGCAAAGATAATTTGTCCAAATAATTTTTCTCCTTATAGAGAGATTAAACATTAAGACTATTGATTTAAACTGTTATAAGATAGGTAAAATTTTGTAACCAAACAGTGTTCACACATCATAATTATAATTTTTCCTTTGATAACAAGCAATGAAAAAAATTGTTTCAGAATTTTTATTTTATTTCACCCACTTAGGTCATTGGCTCATTTGTCAACGTTGTTTGGCATGTTCGTCAGAGCGCTCGCTGCAGGAGCTCGGATATTTCAGGTATGCATAATTCAAATAGGGCCCCAAAACATTCAATAAAAATCTGAAAATCTTCAAAAGTTTTAGTACTTATGTTTCAAATTATTTTAATATCTGAAGGGATGTTCAAAACGTATATATTTTTTTATCTACTATGTATGAAGATAGATAATTTTAATGGAGGACACCAGTATCGATTGATGAGGAACAACGCAAGGTTATGGTGTTGCAGGGAATTTTTCTCTAATAGGGTTGTTAATAAATGGAATAGCTTACCCCCAGAGGTAGTAAATTGTAACACAATTGACACGTTTAAAAAGAAACACGATAAACATGTTGGGGTAAATCCAGAAGCTATCCATACTTAGAATAAGACAACCATAAGTATTCTTTATGGGCATTGTATAATATTTTATCATGTGTATATATTGTTTACAATTTTTGTTAATTGCATTTTTAATTGGGTTGCTGTATTTTTGAAATATGACATCCGTATTTGTTATGGGCATCTTATTCTCAGCCACCTCATTGGGCATTTTGCCCGTTGTGGTGTTTGTTGTATTTGTATTTGTATAATGCATGCTTGAATGTTTGTTAATTTTTCCGGTATTTCTCAGAATGAAGTTGGCAGTGAGAAAAAACATTAAAAGCGCCAGTGAGATCTTAAAATGAGTACTGTAGCATGTACTGTATATTTCCATCAGATTCTATCATGATACCTGCTTTTTATTTATTTTATTTAGATTTTTTATTAGAAAGCATTGATAAATTATGTCAGTTATAAATGCTGAAATGCAACTCAAGGAATGAATGTTTGAAACTAAAAGAACAATGTTTATTTGATATTCTTAGACTTATTGATTATTGTTGAAATTTACTCTTCTCAAAATGAGAAATAACACCTCAGTTGCATTACAAGATTAAAAATTATATTTCTGGAAAAAAGAGTCAATTGCATTGTTCATGCACTTTGAATTCTATGTCGTACTTCACACAAAGGTTTTACTCCTAAAAATTGCTCTACTGTTCTTAGCAACTTTTTCTATATGTGTTGCATATTGATTCTAGTTTTCCTGGTCTAGTATATCAACCTTACTCCTTCTATACCAATTGTTGGAGGCGATGTTTTAGAAACTGATCAGATCAAAGGAGAAGTCAAATTCAACGATGTCAGTTTTTCATATCCAACAAGACCGCAACAGGTATTTTCTTTTATGTTTTATAGGTTTGATAAATGTTGCGAGCAAGTTTTTGTGAGCAAGATTTTAAAGAGTTTCATTAGATGCTATAATCCAGATTTTTACTCATCGACAGGTTGTTGTTGAAAATTTCAGTCTCTTGCTACCTCCTGGAAAGATGGTAGCTCTTTGTGGCTTGTCAGGTGGAGGTGAGTCTGCATATCTGTGACCATATGTCCGTATTTTTTTCCTTTGCAAAAGAATCAACAAAATCTTGTTTTTTACTTATCCCTTTGACCAAGAGTCCTATGCTACAGTCCAATTCAGGCAACAGAAAAATTTTATATTTGCAATTTGAGGATTATATTTTAAACACTATTTTACAAAAAAAAAGAAAGAGAAAATAGTGTTTTCTTTTCCATGAAGGCTGAATCGAGTCTGTTTATCTTTTTTTAGTAATATAATGCACAACATCAAAGGAAACTATTTCAATTTTTGGTGCATTTTTCTGAAATAAATTACATGGCTATAATGATTATCCAATATCCCACTGTCAAGGGGTTAATATTGGAGAATTCGGTACAAAGGTGCATGCAATTAATTATTACAATATTATTATTTTCTAACCTGATGCATTTTCATTGCTATTGATTGTATTATAACAAAATGAAATATATAATTCTCTTAAGAAGCTATTTTTTTTCCAAACGCTCGATATAACCACCTCCCAATATAAAGTTTTTTTTTCCCATGGAATAGGAAGGTTGAGTCATTATAACGAATGTTGACTTCATTAGTTATTGTTTTCCTGTTGGCATCAGCAGGTTCATTACATAGCTGAAACCAGGAAAATTGTATGTTCATCATCTCAAAAGAATTGTTATAGCAGTGTTAAACTGTATAAAACTCATTTTTTTATTTTATTTTCTTTCCTAATTAAACATTTGAAACAAATATTAAAATACTGTATTATTTGAATAATTTTGAAACACATGGTTTTTATTGTGAACCATCATTTCACAAATGATAGACAAGCTTTAAACAGTGTATTTAGCACTTTTAATGATAGAAATTGTTAAAATAATTTATACATGGTTCAATGTAAAATTTTAAATGTTTTTTTGTGAAAAAAAGCATTTATTTATTGTTTCATACTTGATGTATGTGCAGTACATTTCATTTGATTTGCTAGTTTTGACATAATTTCTCATATATTTTTGTGTTGATATCATTAGTGTGCTAAAAGTTAAAATAAGAATTTGATGCCTCTTAGGCCGGTTGTTTATGCTTTGTATTTTATTCAGGTAAATCTACAGTGGCAGCACTTCTAGAACGTTTTTATGATGTTAGTGAAGGTTCAATCACAATTGATGGCACTGACATCCGTAAGATTGATCCAAGTTACCTCAGAAGGGAAGTCATCGGCTACATAAATCAAGTAAAATATGAATTATTGAAACACCTTTTTGTTGATACTATGTATATACTGTATGATTATATTGTATATAGATTTTTTTTATGATTTAAGTGTAACTTATTTTTAATGTGTTTGGGAAGGAACCTGTTTTGTTTGCAACAACAGTTATGGAGAACATAAGATATGGAAGACCAAATGCTTCCGACAGTGAAGTAAGTTTTGATATTTGTATTATCTGTGTTACAAGAATTTTTATGATGCAAAGAAACTCAAAATTAATCTTGTTGAATTGAACCATAGTAGTTGTGCATAGACTTTCATATCTCACCTTGTAAACAGCTCATCAAACGATGGAAATGGTTTAAAAACATTAAATTAAAATCACCTGTATAAGTTTCATTGAAATCGGATTCTATGTGAAATATATCTTGTAAGCAAAACTAATTCTATGCTGCATAAAATACCCTGCAATGCATCATGCTTAGCAATTTCTGTATGAGTATTAATATTATGGGGAAGCAGAACAACTCAAAGAGATTGCTATTATTTTAAATGGAAAAGTTTGCTTCTAGATACAAGTTACCTTTATTAACAAATACAATTTGTAACTCTAGCTATCACAGTATTGTGTTTTTCTGGCTTATCCGCCATGGTATTCATTTTAAAAAAATAAATTTTAGAGGCTTGCTGCACATACATTGATATAATGGCATTGTTAAATTTTGTTTAAACGAACACAATCTCTCTCTAAGAAATTGACAGTGAGCAGCCCTGTATAACAAATCAATCAATTAAATTTTATTTCAAATTCAAAATTGGTTCTGAGTGTTTAGCAAGCATTCCATAACAAATATTTGGTTGTAGAATACAAGAAAAGTGATTATGTAAAAGTTAAATTCTATCCTGGGAAGTTTCATTGCTTGTGTTGAGCTCACAAATATATTTAAATATTTTTTCGACATTGTGGTGAATATGCCCATGCAGTACTTATTGCAAGAAATACATTGATAGTTTTGAGGAAAGAATTAAAGATCCATATTTGTTCATATCAACACAACAATGAATAGAAAACTTTTTTATTTTTTTTAAGAAACTCAAAAAATTTGTTTTCTGATTCTTTTTCTACAAAGCTCATTGAAAAACTTCATAAAAATTTATTTAATTCTTATCAAATCTTCACTTGTTATTAAATTTACTTATATATTTTTTGACTATTCATTGACTATTCTTTCACAGAATTCATATACTGTGAACTATATGATGATACTTGAAGAAATGTATTGTTATAAGAGATTTATATATTGTTCTACAGGGCAATTCTAAATTCATGGGACAAACTTTAAGAGGGGATAAGAGACACCTAAACAAGCATTTTTGGTTAAAGAAGGTGTGGTCGAATCACAATAGAAAAGGGGGGGGGGGTGTTAGAAGGTTTATTTAATGAGTGCACAACAGCACTTCACCAAAAGAAAAAATATTTTTCTGGCGTATTCGCTGTGATATGTATTATTAGTCATTCGAGGGGTGCAGGGGGTTGTAATGTGGTAGACTTCGTCATGGTGCAACCTGGGTAACGTAAAATCTACTACAAGTCATTGTACTGCTTGTCACTGCAAGAATTCAGAGAGGGACGAGGGGGTTGACCACACTCCTCCCAAGAGCTGAATAATATGTGAAAAAAATTGTTGTGTCCTGTATTTTACAGAGCAGTCAAATGAACCTACACAAAAATCGCTTCTTAACACTTTGCTCTGGATCTGCGCCTGGTTTGTCATTGTTTGGCCCAGCATGACTTTGATGATCTGTGGCGAATAAAAACCAAACTTTGGTTCAAAAAAGTTTGGTTTTTTGGTGCATATGCATGGATTGAAGTTTGGTTTTTATTTGTGTGAAGACCATCAAGGTTATGCTATGTCAGGCAATGACAGTGTATAATGTCTTGTGAAAAACCTATAACTTTATCTTGTGGTAAAGTTTGTATTACCCAGGTTGCATCATGAGAAGGCCTACCACATTACATTCCCCTACACCCTCGAGTGGTTGATAGCACATATTGTGGCATATATGTTGGAAAATATATTTTCTTTTGGTGAAATACTGGTGTGCAGCCCCTAAAACACCCTCTACCATGTTTGCTGTTGCGATTCAACTACACCTTTTATGACCATAAATGCTTGTTTAGATGTCTCATATTACCTTTTAAGTTTGTCTCATGAATTTATAGAATTGCCCTGTAGATTGAATATATTAGTACTATGAAAAATGCATCGTGACCAAAGAGTAATATTGTTATTTATGCAATTATAGTTATGGAGGGTGTCCTTATATAGGTTTTTCACTGTATATATGAAGTGGATGAAATGTCTATTTGCTTGAACCTAAGAATTACTGCATTATAGCCTTTTTAAAATGCTTTGTTGATCATTAATCTGTAATTATAATTTATACAATACAATACAATACAAATACAACGCCACAACAGGCAAATTTGCCCAACGAGGTGGCTGACTTAAGAACATCATGGATCCCCGAACCCTTTTTTACCCTACCTACGAGCCCTACCTACTACTGCTACACCACACATGCACCCCGCCCACAACCCCTCGCGGAACCCCCAACGAATTGGTACATGCGGGAATGTGCGTGTACGTGTAGTGAAACCTGACGTGAAGTTTTTTTTTGTTTCTCTGTAATGCTTGTTATGTGTAGTGCTGCCATCTGCCACCAGTTTTTCAAACTATGAGTGAAGTGTTATGATTGAATGATTTTTCGTTGTAGGACTGTTGCTCTCTGTGGCGAGACTTTTTAACGGGGAGATCGGTTCGCATTTGCGCCTTGAAGTTGGGAACCACAGAAAACCAACTTCAGCCGACCACCACTGTGGGGTTCGAACCCGGATCCTCGCATCGCGAGTCCGTCACTATAACCACTCGACCACCACAGCGGCAACCTAATCAACCCTTATCAACCTAAGATTAACAGATTATGAGACAAATGTCAATCTAGCAAGCTTTTTCATTTGTAACTTATTACAATGTCTTTCTTTGAGGTTATTGAAGCAGCGAAGCTGGCTAATGCAGATGAATTTATACGGGGTTTCACTGAGGGTTATGACACACTCCTGGGTGAGCGTGGAGCTACTGTATCTGGTGGTCAAAAGCAGAGAATCGCAATCGCAAGGGCCCTGCTTAAAGACCCAAAGATTTTGGTTCTTGATGAAGCCACAAGGTGAGAGATAATGGTGGTCATTTGAAAATCACTTGTACTCACACTGAAAAAAAAAATTGCTGAAGAAAATAACTTATAACATGCTTTTCTCATCTTTATTATATAGTTTTGTGTTTATATATATTTATTATTTTTTTGTAGTGCTTTGGATGTGGAATCAGAAAAAGCAGTACAAGAAGCACTAGACTATGCCTCCAAAGGTAAATATATTAGTTTTTTTTAAAAATAATAATTGCTTATTGCAGTGGTTCCCAACCTTTTTGATTTGGGGAGCCTCTTTTGGAATCAATTTGTACAGAGGAGCCCCTCTGGCTCTTTTTTTGTTTTATTTATCAAATTTACTGAGTTATTTTAATTTGGGCCCCCAGGAAGTTTATATGAAGCACAGTTTGGGAACCTATCGTATATGAAGTTTGAAAGTGATTTTTTGTGTGATTTCTTAGCACGGAACTCTTGACAATCTCTATATTGGACAAATTGTTGCAATGTACTAGAAGGAATACTTTGTATTCATAAAACGGATTGAGAAGAAAAAAAAAAAATCTTCATTAATTTTTAAAATCAATATTTTAGTAAGTTTTTCATTAAAGAAAAAAAAAGCTTGTGGTAGAAAATGTTGCCCATTTATCAGTTGATAACATTATAATATTATAATGACAAAATAGTATTCCAGTGATACCTTTTGCCTATTTTTTTCAGGCCGTACTGTTCTGGTAATTGCTCATCGCCTTAGTACTATACAGAATGCAGATATAATTGCTGTAGTTTTGCATGGACAGATAGCCGAAGTAAATCAATCAATCTTTACTATTGTTCTAGTTTTTGTTGCATGTATTTTGTGTAATTAATGAGTTATTCAATGATGTGCCCAACTTTTTCTAACCTACGGTCGGTGTGGCTTTAGGATCATGCAACCTATGTAGCCACACTTTCCCTGTAATAAGAGGGGCACCAAATCGGGGTGAGAAAAAAAAATGTAAAAGAATTTTAACAAAATTCAGAAACTATGGTATTGATCAGAGTTTTTTCTAAACTTTTCTGTCTTATTGTCTTCCACTTTTACAGAAAAATAATCATTGTCATAACCCATTTTTCTGAACAAACACATAAGTTCCATTGTTGTATCTGTACACAATACTGAAATTCAGGCATCTGCAACTTTCAATCCTAATATCAAAGAAGGATGGCAGCACCATTATGTAACAAAACATGCTCAATTCTGACATCATAAATATATTAGGCCACACATATACACCCACAACACGTTCCGATATGCACCAATCAATTAAAAATTTGCCAGAGGAATGTTACAAGGTTCATATGTGGTCAAGTAATAATAGCAGTGTTGTTATACAGTATCTGTAAATTTCATCACCCTCTAACTTGTTCTATTGCCTCTCAGAGGGGCTATATCCCCTACTTTGGAGAACACTGGTATACATGTAGAAAGACATTTTTGTATGAATTGCATTGGTACTAAATAATTATTTCTATCATGTGCTTTAGATCGGAAATCACAAGGAATTGTGCAGGAGAAAAGGTTTGTACTGGAATCTGATCAACCAACAGCAAACGGAAGAAGAGAAAAGACTGCTTTTTGAAAGAACCCGTCCGCCAACTGGCTGATCCTCAGATTATTAGTTCAATGACAGCAAAAGAAATAAAATACATCCTTCAAGTTAATTTTGTGTGTGTTGCGCCTTCATGGAATGGATTGTTTTCTAGGAGAAAAATATTTTGAAATATATATACAGACTTTTTTGTTGAGTTATTTGATTGTTTTTGTGGAAGATATTTAAATATTTATTTCCCTGTTAAGTTTCACTTCTGCTATATGAAACGTGTATAGATTTGGTTGGATGAAATAGAAGATAAATAAGCTTAATGTGTTGTGCATATTTTTTTAATATAAAAATTATAATGAATATGATATGAATTTCACTTGAAGCTTGTTTTCTCTAAGAAATGTTCTTGAAATTAATTTTTTTATGTGTCTTGCTTTTGTTAACAATGTCTTAAGAGATAGGAAATCAAGTATAGTGATACCTTGGCTGATGAATTCTTTAGCTTACAAATTTTTTGTGTAATTAAGATTTTTTTCGGGACTTTTCTGCTTCTGCTAATGGGTACAGATTTAACTAACAAACATATTCATTGATATGGATGCACATGCTAACCTAATACAACCACATTGGGGAGCTGAATTCTCATGGCAATAATCACAATTACTATTGCTCTAGTCCTTTTAACTCATGTCCCTCTCAGATTCTTTTTTCAGATGCACCTCCACTTTTCTTTCTGATAGCTTTTGAACCATTTTATGTAAAATGAAAGATTGAGCTAATAGAAAATGTATTAAAAAAAGGAGAGGCTTTCAAATCACAAGTAGAAGAGGACATGTATAAACTTGACTAAGGATGTGTCAACACCAAAGCTGGTGTTGGTTATGTGTATAGTGTAAAATAAAAAGATCTCTCTCTCTCTCTGTTCAGTATCTCATTTATCCAATTTTGATCATTTTAGCCTATAGCCACTTTTTGTCTTTTCTATAGCAACTCCTTGATATTTAAAGAAAACTTATCTTCTTAAATTTTGGGCAGTACCTGAGAAAATTAAACAAATTTCCATAGAAACGTATGGTAAATTATGTTTCGGCTAACAGAGATTTTGGCCAATGAATGTGATTCCAGAAGGAATTATCTTTGTCACTTGAGGCATCTCTATTATAGTGATTCAAATATAAATTAAATCCTCAAATTATAAGTTAATTTAGTTCCTGAAAGTTATTTGCATCATTAAATTTTTTTATCTAAATAAAAATATGTTAGCATGGTTTACTGTGATGTATTCTATGGTTTTGGAAGTGGTTCTCTTTGCAGTGTATTCCATGAAATTGGTTTTCTAACCTTGAAGTGCAAATGCAACTGGTTTTCCATTTGCAAAAATCTGTCCACAGAGAGCAGGTAGACCTTCAACACGACTTACATAATATGAAAATTCAAGTATTAGACATTTCCTTTCAAAATATGGGAGACACATGACAACACCAGTACGGCACGAAATAAGCATAACGCGGACAATGTAAATACTTTAGGCCAGGGGCCTTTAACCTTTCACACATAAGTTGAATGTATGGTTGAGTAGTGTCTATGCAGACAAAAAAGTAATTTTACATACGAGACAATTTTATAGTTGACAGTAGTGTCTGATAGTCTGCTTTTTTTAAAGTGTCCAAGGGTTTTGTGTTGATGTAGCTTTTCTTTTTCTAGTATATTTTAAGGTTGTAAATTGCATATTTTGTAACAAGTAGAATGATTCTCATTGAATATATATTTCCTCGTATATTTACTCGCAGGGTCGAGGCACTTGTGTGACTCGAGATGCCACTATACTCAAAAGTGAATTCATAGATGTTTTAATTATATATGAATAAAATTTCTCCCTTCACTTTAAAAAATTCAAATACCCACAATTGAAAATAAAAACTGATTTCTGAGGTATATTTTATGTATGCATTAGCTACAATACCCGGTGCTGCCTGGGTTTTCTTTAATGAGGCTTTTTGGATCACGTGATATCTCCCTCTTTCTTTGAGAGACATGCAAACCGTGTCTAAGTTAACCAATATGACGACTCATGAAATAAACAAATCTAGATTTAAAGAAACGTAGAAATAAATACATTTTTTTAAGGGGCACTAGGTGTTTTGATCCCCCCCCCCCGATTTTCAAGTTATCCATCTGCCTATTTTAGCTTTCAAAAGTGCTTAATTAAAGCTGTGGAATTTTTTCGATGTACTTTTTACGGGCCCATAATTAATTTTAAAACATGTTAAACTATGTGAATTTGTGCAGTTGAATATCAAAAGACAATACGGAAACATTAATTTTCATACTTGAGAAGATATAAATAAAAAGTTGAAATCAATGTTATTACAAGATTCATCAAAAGACTGGTTATTTGTGGAGATGAAGATTACAAGGAAGAAAATTCATCACTGCCCCCACGGGGACTCAAACTCCGGTCTCTCACTTGCCGGACGAGTGCTGTACCATCTAAGCTATGGAAGCAGATAGAATACTTCAACCGTGGAGCATATATATATATGTTTAAAGGCACCGTACATGGACGGCGTCAACAATCAACTAATAGCTCGTGAATGACAAAGGCCAACCAGATGGCTATATGCATATAGAAACGTCCTCTCCAATTGTCAAACTCGAGTCCCCGTGGGGGCAGTGATGAATTTTCTTCCTTGTATTCTTCATCTCCACAAATAACCAGTCTCTCGATGAATCTTGTATTGACAAGTGGAGAAGACGTTTCTATATGCATCAATGTTATTGCATGAATATCCAACTCAGAAGTAGGTACAGCTAATTACTTCATATTAAATCTCTTCATATATCTCGAAGCGAACTCAATATTTCAAAAATCGAGAATTCAATATAATTTTTAAAATTATTGATGATAGAAAACCCCATTAAATTTACACATTTCTACATTAAAATCTGTAATTTTAACACTGATTTCTAAGGGATCACCCTTTTCCTGACCCTCAAAGCGATGCTGATTATGACGCCTATTCAAAAAGCCTCATTACTGAGAGTATTGAAAAAGGGGCAAACCATTATAAAGGCATAAACTGTTATTCATATACATATACTAACAGGATTAGAGAAGTGACAAACCATTGTAAAGGCATATACACGTCTGAAACGCATTGCTAGGGAACCATGCTAACCAATGTAAATGTTCGGAAAATGATCACTGAGGCTCAAAAACCATTGTTTGTCGACAGTTGTTTTGCCCATTTGCCCTGCTCTGACGAAATTTTAAAGTAGCCCATCGTTCAAGTTGGGTGCCATTTGGTATATATGCAAAATTTGGCGACGATCGATCTAAAATTGTAGATTTGTATAGAGAGCACACACACACACACACACACACACACAGAGAGAGAGAGAGAGAGAGAAAATGAATTTTATATATATAGTTCTCTCAGAGTTTTCAAGTCGGGACATGTGCTGCTAGTACAGTAAACTGGCATTTTATATATGTGTGGATAATCATCAGAGATATATTTTTATGTATATAGCACTATTTATCCCATTTGTGTGAATGTGAATGTATTTAAATTGTAAAGAATTAAAATAGTGGTTATATACAACACTTCTTTGTTATATTCAACTGAAATTACACATAGTCGTATGTTGTTAATATTGAAAAATGTAGTGTCTATTGTCCCCATGTGTGGTACCTAAATTTTTGAAATCAGTTTAAGAAAAGTGCCTCGGATAACCCGAACTTGCTTAATTGAGGCTCGGATAATCGAGATCTTACTGTAATTCGAGCGCTTATAATTGATAAGTAGAGCCTGGATTATATATATGTGTGTGTGCATTAAAAAGGTGGCAAAATATGCTCTAAAAATATGCAGTTAAAAATGCAAAAAATATGTACTGAAAATCATAAAATATGCATTAAACACCCCAGACTATGCACTATAAATCTTAAATAAAAAGTCAAAAATTACGAAATATGTACAAAAAATGATAAAATATGCATTAAAAAATCACCATGCAAAAGAAAAACAGTGTTTTTAAAATGCATCTTTTCTATTTCTTAGTGCATATATATTTTATTTATAAAGATATCCCCTCATACATATTTATATACAGTATATGCAAATAGCTTCTACATATTTTTTATTCAGACATTTTTTAATTTTCAGTTTGTTGTAGCTGCTCAATAACGAAAATACCAGTAACAAAAGAATTTCGACAATATTTCTAAAAAAAAAATTAACAGTGACATATCTTTAGAAATAGCCTTACAATAAAACGATTAATATTCGTAAAATACTTTATAAGTATGTATTTTAATTCACTAAATTTCACCTGCGGGGAAAAAAACCGATGTTTTGAAAATATTATAAACAATATATATTTAAAAGATTCTAAAAAAAATTGAGTTAGCTTAAATAAACCTTCAAAAATATGCACATATGCTGAAAATTCTTTGATTTTATGCATTTATACTAAAAAGGCCAAAATATGCAAGTGCATATGCATATAATCCGGGGTCTATTAATAAGAAATGAAAAAGATTGTTCTACACATCTCGTGTTGCAGTCTCAAATTAGTGAACTTCATCCAAGGCGAGGCATACACTCACGGGCGCTTTAGATCCCCCCCCCCCCCACAACATATACGGGGGCGGGGATAGGATTCTTATAAAATCGGCTTAATGAACGTGCCAATAATTCCGTAGTTGATGCATGTAATCGCTAAGCATTAGGACATATTAATCAGTCTCTCCTCAATCACTGTTTTGTTGGTGATTGTGGGTGTGTTTTTAGATTGTACAGGGTGTTTCAAAAAGAATCATCCGATTCGAAATGCTTATATTACGAAAAATATTGAACATAATCGTTTTTCTACAAACCAAATTAAAGGTGTTCAATATGTTCACCTTGTATGTCTATACGGTAGTCAAATTCGCCCTAAACTTTTGCAGCATGTTTGCTTCCACGGCTGCTGTTATGCGTATCTTCAGTTCGGCTAATGTAGCTGGAAGGGGAGGCACATAAACGTAGTCTTTTATAAACCCCCCACAAGAAGAAATCGCACACTGTGAGGTCCGACGATCTTGGAGGCCAGTGATGTTTAACAATCATCATGTCCCGTACGGCCGATTCATCGTTTAGGAATGCGATTGTTCAAAAATTTTCGAACGTCCAAGCTCCAGTGTGGTGGTGCCGCCGCCCCGTCCTGCTGGAAAATGAAGTCATCCGAATCGGTTTCTAACTGTGGGAAAAGCCAATCATGACAAACACTGAAGTGGCAGCCGAAAGAAGAGCGTTAGCGCTACCTGTCGGCAACTGCGTGAAACTCGGGATTTCCCTCTTTCTACCTATACATTATTCGATCAAAACGGATTAAAAGCTGAATAGTTATGATTTTTTAAATCGGATAATTCTTTTTGAAACACCCTGTATTATACAACGAAACCTTTACGAAATGGAACGTCAAGAGGCCATCTTCCATTTTAGACAGGTTTCCAGTTTATAAAGCTGCACGCACACATATATACATAAAAGCAATAATCAATGAATTAGGACTATTTTTTGATTCCGTCAAAGACGGTTTTCCGTCTCATACACATGGCCGCCACAAGGGTGGGGCTGACAGGGCCTGGAACGATTCGCATCATTTTTTTTTTTTTGCTCGCTATAAATTCATCATAAAGGGGCCTGCAAAAGATCCCAGCCTAGGGGGCCCTGCTCATATAATGTCCGTCTTGATTAGGTTTCACTGCACAGTGATTACTCAGCTTACGAAGTTTTTGGCTAACGAATGTAATTCCATAACGAATTGTCGTCGTTAGCCGAAGTATCACTGTATTTGCAACATATGAGTTTGAATGCCACCTATTTTTCACAAGAGGCAAGTGAAAAAAAGATTTTTTTGTACGGCCATTTTGAGAGCATCTTTTATCCGACTTCCCAGGGGTTAAACTTCTCTGGGGAGCCGCGGATAACCGTTGATTAGGGAGAGGAACGCCACGGGGTGGAATAAGGTTGAGAACCCCTGGAGTAGGGAATATATTCCCTACGTCGTCCAGATGAATAAAGTTACGTGATCTCTAGCTTCGTTGGCCTTGTGTTGAGTTGGCCGTGGCTGTCCCATCAGCATAAAATGATCTGAAGTATGATTATAAATAAAACAGAAATAATTACAGAAGCTAAAAAAAATTAAAAAAAACCTCCATGAAGTAAATGGACTCTCACGAAACGATGATGAGATTAAACGCGGATTTTTACGAAGTGAGAGACATGAAACGGTGACGTGTGTGATGACCATTGGCGGTTCGAGTCGTTCAGATGTGTTGCAGCCCGTGTAGTTGAATCAACCAAACGAAAAAACAAGTGAAGGTAAAGAAAACAAAGTGAAAAGAAAACACACGATATATGAATAGTTTGCGTGAGTAAACCGTGTTTACAGAAAACTTTCCCCGTTTTATAACGTCTTGCTAATCAACAGCTCGAGATATTATTGTTCGTAATAAACTGATCGCATGGCTTCAGAGAAACGGTTTTGTGTGTGTTGGTCACTGAAGAAAGGAGGAGTCCTGATCGCTCATCTCACATCGGTAGGTGGTTTCGGCTGACGAAGCTCCCCCTAATTACGTGGGATTTATGATTTTTTAAGTTTTTGTTTTATACGTGTACGGGTGTATGCTATACCGAACACATATGCCTAACCTTGGCCGGCGGGCCAAAAGTGGCCCTCTACCTCAAACCTTGTTTTGTAAAAATCAACTGAGTGGCACATTTACAGATCATTCCAGTGATCAACGACATATTTACAGATCATTTAATTGACCCACAACACATTTACAGATCACTTAAATGATCTGCGTTACAGTTCGACATCACTTAAGTGACCCGCAGCTTATTTACAGATCATTGGGTAACTTGCGACACAGCTCCAGTGCACTAAACAAGGAACCCTTGACACATTTGCAGATCATTGGGTAACTTGCGACACAGCTCCAGTGCACTAAACAAGGAACCCTTGACACATTTGCAGATCACTCAAGGTACTAGCGGCACATTTGCAGATCACTCAAGGTACTAGCAGCACATTTGCAGATCATTAAAGTGACCCGAAACATGTTTACAGATCACTGACTGATCTGCGATACAGTTCCAGAGCACTAAAGAAGGGGTCCGCGACACTTTTCCAGATCACTGACGTGTGGCAGTGTTCTAGAGCACTTCAACGGCTCATGGTTCAATTTCAGATCAATCAAGTGGCCTACATCCTATAGCAGGGTCCCTAGGCTGGGTTCTTTTTCGAGCCCCTCAAGCCAGACATTGCACAGGCTCTTCTATGGTGGATTTATAGATCACTTAAAAAAAAAAGATGGTAATTGTCCCGTTCTTCAAGACTGGAACCTCCACCCTTTTGGGGGGGGGGGAAGAACATGCCTGTGGCAGATTCCTAGGTCATTAAAGTGGCCCGCGGCATTTACAGATTAGTAAGTGGTCCGTAATATATTTACAGATAATTTGATTGATCTATGACATATTTATTTACAGATGACTTAATTGATCCATGACATATTTACAGATCACTGATGTGGGACAGGGTTCCAGAGCACTTTAGTGACCCGCGTTGCAGTTCCACACCACTTACGTTACCCACGGCACAGTTCTAGATCACAAGAGGCCCAGCACACTTCAACATGACTTAAGTGAAATGCGGCCATGCCCGCACTTCCTATAGCAGGTCGCTTAGCCTGGGGTCTTCAATGGGCCACTCTCAAGCCAGACTTTTCACAGGCTCTTCTATGGTGGATTTGTAGCATGAAAAACAAAAATTATAGTAAATGCCCCGGGTTCCAGGACTGGAGCCCTACGGGCCCGCTCTTGTGGGGCCATGCCCGTGGCACATTCCTAGATGATTAAAGTGACCCACGGCATATTTACAGATCTGGGCCCTGAATGTGGCCCTGAGAGTCATCTGATGTGGCCCACGAAAAATAACCAAAAAAACTCAAGTGTATTTTTATTGGTCCCACGAAAATTTATTAATCACTTAAGTATGCCACGGGCCACACGTACCAGATTACTTCTGTGGCCCAGCCACGTTCTCGAACAAATGATGTGGCCCGCATTCTCCTAAAGGTTGAGCATCCTTACAAAATAATTTGTGATGTACGGTCATTAAGACGTTGTCTCTCTATTCGGATGTTAATTTCGAAAAATCAGATCTGGTTGAAATTTTTGAGAGTAAGCATTCATAAATTTTCTTGGTCGGGCCTCAGAAAAGTCACTTGGCCCAGGGGATGATGCTCTTATTGCTTTTTTTCATGCAGCACATTAATCAAAATCCGGTTGCTGATTTTAATCGAATAATGTTAACATTTTTATTTGATAGGTGGCAGAAGGGGTTCCAGTTTATTAATGGTTTCTCACGTAATACAGGATGATTCTGAATTCATGGGACGAACTTTAAGAGGTGATATAAGACACCTAAACAAACATTTTCGATAATAGAATGTGCGGTCAAATCACAACAGCAAAGGCGGCAGAGGGTGTTTTTAGAGAGAGTGCACAATAGCACTTCACCAAAAACAAGTATCATATTTTCTCGTCGGATTTGCTGCTATATGTGCCACCAACCATTCCAGGGTGCATATGCACCTTCGGATTGGATTGAAGTTTGTTTTTTATTGGTGCAAGGACCATCAAGCTGCGCTAAACAATGATCGAGAGGTACAATGATTGGTGGTAGAATTTGCCTTACCCAAGTTGCACCGTGAGAAGACCTACCACATTACAATACCTTGCCCTGGTCACGAGAGCATTGGTATACACAAAATACCTTCAGAGGGCACACTGGGCTTGTGGAGCACAAGAAATCTCTCCCAGAGACATTCTGAGCTTCAAAAATCATTTTAAATTAACAGAAATTGATGAAGATAACATACTGTGTAAAGGTATTTTCGATATTTAAATGTTTTACTAAAATATTTGAAAATATTTTTAATTTTCGATCGTCTTGGGGAGGGCACAAAAGCCCCCTTGTGTTCTCTGTTTCGTATGCCTCTGGTCACAAACGAATTGTCTCAGGGACGTTATTTCGCTAGAAAATTTAGCAGCAACGTATATGCAATCCCAATAAATAAAAAGGTAGGAAAAATGCTACATAATATGTAAGCAACATAACGTGCAGAATCACGATTTTAAAAACTAGAAAATGAGGAGAGCGATTCTTGGATTTTCAATGAATAAATTTTGTCTTTGGATTCAAAATAAATATTAATTTATTAATTTTAACGTTTTTTTCTCATAAAAGTGTGCAAAAGCGCATTTGACTGAATAAGATTTTTCTTCAAATTACTTTTTGTAAATTTTGTGCAGAATTTTTTAATGCGTTATATGACATATATGTATCTCATTTAATCCTTTAAAGGGCAGACATTTTTCCAAAACCCATAGCAAAAAATGTAAACAGGTGCGGTCAATGGGATCACCCTCTGTCTTCAAAGATGAGCTATTATATTGATTTGATGAACACAGTACATATTTACTCTCACCAGGACGTTTTCATTTAGGAAATTCTCTCGCGGTGTCTTAAATCGTTACCGTTTCCCCATCCCCAAGGGGTCATGACCAACACTTTGGGACCCACTGTATCAAGGTACTAGAGGTGAAGGAAAAACTATTTGCAGATATTCGTACCTTAAGGGCGGCAAACTATAATTCGCTTAAGGCAACAACATTTCTAGAACCGGCCCTGGTCACATTTGTTTCACGGGCCATGGGTTGAACATGTGTGAATTAACCATTAAAGACATAAATTTTTAATAATCTAGACTGAGATGAATCTAAACGCCTTCATTAATAAAAATCGTTATAATGAAATGTTGCGTTATACAGTAATAAAACATTCCTTTGGATTCATTCTTTCTATTGCAAGGGCTCTCAAGGTATTCCGGTTGCCACGAAATGTTAGAAAATTAGTAATACATATATGCAAAAGGGCCTGGGATCGAGACCCCGGCGGAGACTGGATGACTTTTATTAGAATTTTATGACTTGGCGACGGTGCAATGATTGCCGGACGCGCTTAAAGATAACGGGTGTGCCGACAGCGTCTTCCCCTGTTCTCTCGACGTGTATTTTTGCGATTTTCACCGACTAAACGTGGTTTGCGAAACCATGTTCTATGGCAATTTTTGTTCCTCTTGATGCCTAATATTACCCCTCAGAGTTTGTCGTCACTTCAAGGCAACACCCAGTATATGGTCACGTGTAAAGTCAGTTTGGTTCCCCCAGGAAAAGATTTAGGCGGGTGCGATTGAACCGGGCCGTAAAACTGAATTTGATTACGTATTACATTCAACAGGAAATCGTGAAGTCCTGTCTATCTATCGATGAAAAATATGTCAATTTATTAAAAGACACGTAGGTCTATGATAATGAAACCGTTGTCCCACATTATCTATAAACGGGGCCATGATTTTTTGACAGGAGCACAGACCTTAAGATTTTTAGCTGGCTCCAATTGATTTTCAAGAAAATTTGTCGTTCTAAATCTTGGAAAAATATAAGACCAATACCTGAGAGAGAGAGAGACCACCAGAACCCAGCCAATCATTCTTATGGTGTGGCATGGTCTTACTGGTCTTCCCACTGTGTAGTTCAGATGGGCCTTTGCCCATGCGTTAAGACGGCTCTGCACTCTGTAACCTCCTTGACAAGTTCTTTAATGGACCAGAATTCCGAATCTTTTAGAGGGGGCTCCCATATCGATTTTCGTCGAATGTATAAAGCAAAAAAAAAGTTAATCTCTGGGCCCAATCCAAATTATGTCTTTCGTGGGGGACGCCACAGGCATATAAATTTAGTATTAGAGAGGGCCACAAAACTGTTTTCACCGGGCTGCTAAATGATTAAGCCCGGCCTGGATTCCTCCCCCCAAGAGAAATTTCCGGGTACTGCCCCGTGGGGTTTCTATGATGATTTCGTATTGCAGTGGAACCTTACATAACGGATACTCCCCATTAGCGGTCAGCTCCCGTTAATGGACACCTTTTTTGAATTGCCTCTATGTATTTTACTACCCATTAACGGGCACTCCTCGTTAGCGGACAAAATCCAATGTCCGTTATCACCCATGGTGGTTTTACTGTGCAATTAATATGAACGGAGACAGGATGAAGGAAACATCCCCCCCCCCCGGTCCTGCAGCAAGGTCCTGAGTGTTATCTTTGATGGACCCCCTCCATAGTGAATTTATAGTGTGAAAAACTAAATAATCACGATTACTTTGCTCGTATGTAGGCCACGCAAAATGTGGTTGGAAGAAAAATCTGTATGTATTAAATAAGAAAGATAATTATTACATAATGCCTAAATATTTTCTTGCTTGAACAGATAATGGCAGCTGTGTCGTGCGCAGTATCTGCGTCTATTTTCTTCGGATCGGGGAAAGGAAAAGAGCTCGGCCGTAAGTACATAGGCAATTGTATTCTTTACGTACAGCATATTCTGTGGGAATATTATGAAGCAGGGACGGGAGTTTTTTAGCCTAAACGAGAAACTGCTTCATGTGTTTCAATAGCCCTTGAAAAAAAACTAGGTATGAACTAGATGTTATAACACATAACTACTCGTTATGATGGCGAAACTTCCAATGTATATAGGGTGTCCCATCAAAACCACACAAACTCTGCACGGCCAGATTCCTCGCTTGGAATACATAAAAAAAGCCCGAAAAACTGTCCCTGTACGACCCATAGTTTGCGAGAAAAATGCGAAAGAAAAGTATGACGCCATACCCGGTGCAAGAGTAAAAAAAACTTTTCACGTCACTCCACGGCGCGTGCCTCGATATGCGTGGTGGATATTTTGAACATCTTCCTATGTAAACATGCAAATACCGACGTTCATGTTTTCAATAAAGTTTTTTTTTCTTGCACCGGATATGACGTCATTTCTTTCGCATTTTTCTTGAAAAATATGGGCCGTACAGGTACAGTTCTTTGGGCATTTTTATGTATTCCAAGCGGGGAATCTGGCTGTGCAGAGTTTAGGGGTCTTGATGGGGCACCCTGTATTCATGTAAAGCATGGGTTCATGACCTCCAGCCCACGGTCAAGTGCGGCTGTCGAAAAGATTCTATCCAGTCTACGAAAAGAGTTCTGGTAGAAAGTATCAATATACACAACACGAAAACTGCCTAGGCTGACCATATTTCCTTCATATAAATACTGGAAATCGCGATCCATACGAGTTATCACCAATTATCGCCAAAAAATTGTTGAATGCAAGCAAAGTTACCAATCACAGCGGAAAAAAAACCCATATATCTCAGAGGTAAGTAAAGTTGCCAATTATAACCACAAGAAATTGTAAACGCAAGTAAAGTTGCTAATTACAGCCAAGAAATTTTCAAACGCAAGCAAAGTTGCCAAACAGAGCCAAAAAATCGTCACAAAGTTGCCAATTGCACAGCCAAGAAATTTTCGAAGGCAAGAAAAGTTCGTTGGTGTTGGCTAATCACAGCCAAAAATTTGTCAAAGGCAATAATTAAAAAGATATGAAAGTAATCTTCATAATATCACATATCAATAATATACCATCAATATATCATATCATACAATCTTCATAATCTTCATTCTTCGCCCCATAAAATACAGGTCACCCTACACATGGGTTTTCTGGACCGCGAGTGGCAGAATTACCGCACATATCTGGCTCGCGGACTGAAACATGAAAAGGTTGTGCACCCCGATACAGAAGTTGGTCATAAAATAACTTTGCTGACACACAAGTCTCTAGTGGCCCCCAAAAATCAAGGAGTACGAATGAAATTCGAGGTATATGTGCTTCTTGTATGCGCTCGAAAATGAAGGGGGCGGGGGAACAAAAATCTTTTTTAGCTGTCGCGGTTATGGCCACAGCAACGAAATTTCGAAAAGCTCATATGACAACACTCACTTTTATGCATTCCTAAGTTATCGGTGTGGTGGAAAACCATTAATGGCGTTGGAACGGTATTTCTAGTACATAAAGCATGAACGCCATCGCAGGATGCAGACAAAGGAAAATTTTACAAGGTGTTGGTCGCTAACATCTCGGAGAGAAACGTCCCGCGGTAATAACTCGATCTGCATTGGTTGTTTTCACATGTTTCTTCGACCGCGTCTAGCACCAGCGTTTATTATGATACAGGTACCGTTTCAACGCTATTCATGGATTTTTTTACCGTGCTGATCATTTTGCAATGCATAAACGTGAGTTTTGTCATTTGAATTTTACGAAATTTTGTTCCTGCAACCGTTATCACGAGAGTGACCACGTATGCACCTCACCCACGTTCTGCGGAACTTTTAACGAATTGGTACACGTTGAAATGTGCGTGTGCGCAGTGGCGGATGAAAGTCGGTCGCGGCCCCGGGCGCAAAATAATATATTGGGCATCTTAAACTGGGAAAAAGTGTGACATTTGGGACCCCTTTAGAAGTCGGGGCCTCGGGCAAACACCCACTGAGTCCGCCGTCAAATCCGACTCTGCGTGTACGTGTTGTGAACCTAACGTGAAGTTTGTTTCGGTGTAATGCTTGTTATAGTGCTGTGATCTGCCATCTATTTTTCGAAAACCACGAGAGTTAGGGTTTTGTTTTACCCCTCATTTTCGATTACTCTGAAACATCTATATACAGGGTGTCCTGTAAGTGCTAATGCGCCATCTCATCATTCCGTCGTAGATTTATATTTCAGTTTAAAAAATGTTCAAAATGCGTTCAAAAATTAACCTGAACCAGTTTTGAGAGTAAAAGTATAGTGTGTCACAAAAAATCTAAATTTTTATACGGACCCCTGTCCTCTAACTTCCAATTAGAAAGTTGTTGCCCTGTATCACCCGAGGCCAACCAGAAAAATTCCAGCAAAGTGCAATATTCGCTAAGATATTCGAATTCAAAAATCTGAGAAAAGTTGAGAAAAAAGAGCGTTGTCCGTTAGTTCTTGCTGTTATTTCCCAACTTTTCTCTGTATTTGAATTAAAATATCTCAGTGAATATTGCAGTTAAAAATAGGATTTTTTTGTTGGGCTCAGTAAAAACAGGTAAAAAATTTCCCTATTGGAAATTAGAGGACGGGGGGGTGTATAAAAACTTGGATTTTTTTTTTTTGTGACACACTGTAGTTTGACTTTCAAAACTGGTACAGGGTAATTTTTGAACATATTTTGAGCATTTTTTAAATTGAAACCTCTTCCACAAACGGTTGATGAGATAAAGGCTGCATTAGCACTTGCAGGACACACTGTGTACAAGGCCGTCTTAAGAGCATCATGGGCCCCCCAGCCAGATGGTTTTTCCGAGGCCCTACCTTGTAAATTCTAGAAAATTTCAACCGGATCTCATTTTTGTGAGGTCCCTCTTCCCCTGAGGCCCCCGGGCAGTGCCTGGGTGGGCCCATGCGTTAAGACGGCACTGACTGTGTATAGAATTTAATTCGACTTCGTTGATTTTTGCTGCCGCTGGAGACTCGTATATCAGTGAAGTTATTTTACGACCACCTTGCACGTTCACTATAGATAACTTAAATCATCGCGCAGTGCGAGATAGTGAAGGCACTAACGAGAGTGAACAAATGCGATTTTTCAATCATAATTGTCTCTTTATTTGATTTTTATTGTTTCGATATGATCATTTTTCATGAAAACTAAGTTTTTTCTCGTAAAAAGTCATTTTTTTCTCTCTCGATTTTTTCAGATTCGAAGCTGACGTCATTCGGAGTTTTATGTTTTTCAGTGACTTACATCTTCGTTTGTAGAAAAGTGGTCAGAGGAATCAAAGATGTAAATTGCTATTTCTCGTTGTTTCTGATTTTTTGTAACCATTGTTGAATGATTATTATTTTTTAGAGCCACACAATGGAATTCGTGCAGCCTTTAATAAGACTCATACATAAGGTGGCCAGCTGAGAAACCGGGATACAAATCCTGAATTCCTGATTAAAAACCGAGACATTTCAAAAACTCTTTTGGGAGACATTACAGTATAAAACTGCAAACTTATAATGTATTACGAAAATATATTATCACACTGCTTTTGCACAAAGCGCCAAAATGAGTAAAACATCATTAAAGGACTGTGGATGTCGGAGGTCCCGTATATACGGGATTGAAGGGCGTACACCGTGAAGGCGGATTTTTTTTTGTATTGAATCAAAAACTCTTTTTAGTTGCGCGAACAGAAATCCTTTCTTTTCGCGATCATTTTTCTAAAATTTCAAGTTATTTCATGAAGCTATGGCATTTGTGCAGTTTTTTGAAATTTTTACTGTCATTGAAAATTCTAGTGGCCTCTATTGACTGACTCTACAGGGAACAAAAGTCCTCAAGTCTTGGTTTTATGTCTCAACTGGCATGAATGAATGAATCGTCTAACTTGAACGTCTTAACTGGCAATATATTTGTCATAATTTTCATATGTTTTTTCTAAAATAAAATAATATGAACATGGTCGACATACATTTATAGTTGCCGTGAAAATCAAAATATTCGATTGGAGGAGAAAAGTTGATATTCTACGTTAATATTATCTCCATGAGAGAAATTGTGGTTCCGGAGGATCCGTTTAAGAGGGGTATACGTTTATTTATTTACCAAATAAGCGGGACAGACTGTATTTGAAAATCACTTTCGATCTCAGAGAAAAACCGAGACACAAAAAGGCTTCCCGAAAACCCTTTTTGGGACATAGGCAAAAAGCGGGACTTCCGGAAAACCGGGACATCTGGCCATCCTACTCATACATCCTAGAGCAGAGACCCAGGCCAAGTTTTTTTTATTTATTTATGAAAAGTTCAGGGATTTTAGCCGTTCTTCCAATAATGATTTTCTAGTGAACTTATAGTGTAATTTTTTCCCTACGTATTTAAAAACCTAGTACTCGACCCTCCAAGCTAGAGCACTGTCAGCCTGGGGGTTGGCAGGGCTGTCCTTACCAGGCGCAGGGTCCGGTGCGTCTCAAAAATTTCGGGGCAGTCAAAAATTTGGGACCCCCTCTTTTTTGCCTCGATTTTATATATTCTGTAGGGGAAAAGGAATCGGCATCCGTTATTCAGAATATACAGTAATGATGAGAAATATCCATAGAAAAAATGTTAAACACACAATTAAATGTAAATTAACACGGATATTTATGAAAATTCCTCACTGAAGGTAATATTGAACTTATGAGAAAAATGATTCCTGAAACTATAATGAAAAGTTTAGAATCGAGGAATTAAAAATAATTCCAGCAGTGATGAAATTTTAGAATTAATAGAAGAAAAAAAATTATAAAATTCAGGAAAATTCAGAATTAATGCAAGAAATAATTTAAGAATTGGTGAAAGCCTCCAATAACTTACCAGGAATGCGGGGCCCCATAAAGCGTGGGGCACGGTGCGACCGCGCCTTTCGTAACCTGAAAGGACGACTCTGGGGGGTGGGGGCATTTCTGTTTGTTTGAAAGGGAATAAATGGACAGCAAAGATTAGTTTTCGTCGCGTTTTTTTAAACCCTCATGCGGCTCAACAGAAATCTCTAAACCCTAACATAAAATGCCATAGCTTTTTGAATTAGGTAGGCTTTCTTGCCAACGGGTACGAAGTAGGGAGGGGTATAGGGTAAAGTGTTCCATTGAGAAATCAACTTTACGAAACATCTGGGCTTGTCAATGCTGAAATAAGGATCCTTTAAAAAGGCGAGATATCTCGTCAGTTCCGCTTAATTTGTGCACACGAGTTTCCAAAAAAATTTTCAATAAATACGCTTTTCTGTTAAGCAGTACTCCAATGAATACAGTGAGTGTTAAGAGGTTAACGCTATTCAAAAACGCATTCTAACCTTTTTACGATCACGAGCGTAATATTACGTTGAAACCAATTCAAACAAGCTCTGTGTTTTTCTTTCCTCAACATCGCAAAATTTTATAGTAATTCTAACGGAAGTTGCCTTTTATTTTTCCCTCATTTCTTTCTATACTACTCCTTTAATGATTTTTTCCCACACACATATAATGCATCTCTATACTACATGCATGTAAGGGTGAAAGAGGACTAAAAAACCACTCTTATATATTATACTTTTTTCTTTCCCCCCTTTTTTCTCTTTCTAACGTGTGGTTAGTATAAGGTTACTAGATTTATCGCCGATTCCTCAAATCGAGATAACTAAAATTTCTTGTCAAAAGCTTGCACATGAAGTGGTTAATCATGAAAAATCATGACAAAGGTTTTTTTTGATAAACATGTGTGAATGTGTTATGATTAGAGTCCAAAGGTTTAGGCACTAAATATGCTTATAATAAGCACTAAAAAAAGAATTTATAATTAATAGAAAAAAGGAAAAGCAACTTAAACCTGCGATGTTGAGGGTCCGAAATCTGGCTGAAAAACTGACTGCACTTACTGAATCTACTGTTTCAATAGTAGCCTATGATAACTGCATTATCAGCAAAGCTATCATTATGCCAAAAAAACTGGCCGAGGTATTTCTAGGTTAGGCCGTAGTTTGATTAAATCGAACATTTAATATGCAGTTTTTGAAAATGTAGGATAGTGCTGGCCAAAATTAAAGAATACAAATACAAATACAACGCCACAACAGGCAAAATGCCCAACGAGGTGGCTGATAAAAAGATGCCCATAAAAATATGGATGTCATGTTTCAAAAATACAGCAACCCCATTAAAAGTGCAATTAACACAAATTATAAACAATATATACACATGATAAAATATTATACAATGCCCATAAAGAATACTTATGGTTGTCTTATTCTAAGAATGGATAGCTTCTCGATTTACCCCAACATGTTTATCGTATTTCTTTTTAAACGTGTCAATTGTGTTACAATCTACTACCTCCGGGGGTAAGCTATTCCATTTATTAACAACCCTATTGGAGAAAAATTCCCTGCGACACCATAACCTTGCATTGTCCCTCACCAATCGATACTGGTGTCCCCTTGTAAAAGCAGTTGATTGGCGGTGTACTAAAAGTTCATGGTCCATCCTATCCATCCCATTGAAAATTTTGAACACTTCGATCATATCTCCTCGACACCTGCGTACATCCAATGTAAACATATTCAAAAAATGAAGTCTCTCTTCATAACTCAAGCCCTGTGTGCCAATAAGGACACGCGTAGCTCTTCTCTGCACCCCTTCAATCAAGTCTATGTCCCTCTGTAGGTATGGTCTCCAAAACCTTATAATTTTACCATTATAAACCATTATATAAAAACTGCAGACACATACACAAACATAGAATTATTAAAAAAAATAATTTCTATATAACGTATATATAGTTTTTAATAATTATTTACTACAGTTACGTATATATATATAATATATAGTTTTTATTACAGTCTATAGATACTCAAATACAGTACTGAGCTTTGCAATCGGTTTTGATCGATATGAAAAAAAGATCTCGCGAGTTCTGGAGATGATTTTTGATTCTAAAATTTACAAATAAACGTAAAACAACGGTGAAATAGGCATTTAAAAAAAAAAGTTTTATACTAGGTGCAAAAAAAGGCATTTAATGGTATTTCGCCTGAACTTCCAGGCTCTAGCAAAGCCTCCTAGATAGGCTTCAGTACAAGGTAGCATCTAGGAGGCTTTGGCTTTAGTTATGATTTTGATGTCAACATATTGACAAGGATCAAAATGGTTTCTTTTGATTAAGGGGGTAGAGTTATCAGTGTATAAATTTTATAGGAATGCAGTATTATCA
This sequence comes from Pholcus phalangioides, assembly GCF_987345545.1. Classification (NCBI taxonomy): domain Eukaryota; kingdom Metazoa; phylum Arthropoda; class Arachnida; order Araneae; family Pholcidae; genus Pholcus; species Pholcus phalangioides. The sequence goes on from NW_028301597.1 coordinate 50,308,524, forward strand.
GTCATACTTCTGAGTAGAGCTCCCCGAAATACTTCTGATTTATCGCCATCTCCGAGCAAAAGTGAGAGACGTCAGTATTATCACTATAGGCAAATCGCTGTTCCTTAAGACGCTTTGGAAAATCCATGGCTGGCCTATCGAGGGTGGAAAACCATTTTTTTTGTTTATGATGCCTAATCATTAGAAAAAAATGCATAGGGGGACAGCCATCGACTGTAGCGATAATACTAACGTCACACTGCGCATTGATAGCCGATGATGAGTCTCGAACATGGAGGACGTCGAGTTCATCTGCCTTTATAAGCACCTTCTCAGGATTGAAACATAAGTACGAGGTTGCTCTGTGTCATGAGACACATTTATTAAAATTTACAATGAGTTTGAAGTAATTTGGAAATTCTCACACTCGTATTTGTAATATCGTATGTTGAAAATGTCGATGGTTATCGCCTGATCGAGAATGGAGGCCAATTCCATATATAACACGCATCGGTTTTATCTTCTTTCTTGCGCAGGACAATCGCGAGAAGTTGGTTTTGTGGATCATAATGACGATTGTGGCCATCGCTTTCCTGTATTCTGGTTCCCTGTTTGTTCTCGTAAGTTTCGGGGTAAGTCTCAACGTATGTATCGAAAGTTATTTTGAAATGTTACGAATACCTGAGAATTTCATACATTCATTTCTATGCTTTTGATTACGGGTTGAAAGATGTGACGTGAAATAGCCAGAGTCTAGCTAAAAATCAGAAAAGAAAGATTACAATTTTTGATGACATTGAAAGAACTGCAGTCTTATAACAAATGCTTATAACAAAACGCGAGTCCGTCTTTAGCGAAAATGCTCGATTAATCCGTATTTAAGTGAAAAAAAGGTAAAACTTCGGAAATTAAGTGCTTACAGCAAGTATATATAACACGGTATAGATATTTTACGTGCAAGATATTTAATTTTTATTTTTTGTAGCAACGTTATAATTTCTGTTTTACGTTTAACAGTTGAAACTTTGCTTTTGGACATTTTTTCCCCAAACACTACATGGGAAAGAAAAAAAATTCTGCTTAATGATTCCTCACACTCAACACATGGAACATGTATGGCAAGTTGAACGAGGGCTAATTTGTCATTTTTTAAAATTCTGATTGGTCTGTTCCTTCATTTCCCATTCAATAATGAATATTCTTTTGAGAATAGGAAAAAAAAAGTTCATTTTTTGTATAATGTATTGGATTTTAAAGAAAATCCACAAAAATGCAAAACAAGTTCAAAGATAAGATTCATGAGACTAAGCGAGAGATAAGAGGTTGAGACAGCTGAAAAATGCATTGATGGTAACATAAAGGAGCTAAGACAGTGGTTCTCAAACTTTTGTCATCCGCGGCTCTCTTGCCCAATTCATGGTTCCCCGGCATTGTTTGGTAAATATTTTCCCGTAAAAAAGAACCATTTCAAAGCATTTTCGAGTTGTCGTAGGTGATGAAATAATGATGGTGGTGACGTCGAATTATCTGACTCCATTTAAGAACGAGAACTGATTCAACTTATAAGATTTATTTATAAAACGAATTATATTAAGACAGACATGTTACACTACCAATTCTCACGTCACACTCTGACGCGTCGTGATAATACGCAGATGCAAGTGGCGAGGACAGCGTCATCACTTGACATACATACTAAACATAATCACGTATACATAATTGAGTCGACTCCCTATTGCATGGATAGACACACAAATTAATACCTCCAGCAAGTCGCGACGCACACTTTGAGAAATAATGGGCTGCGACAGAGGGGTTCTCAAACTTTTTCAACCCACGCCCCCCCCCATTACCCTAACTAACGCTTATCCGCGGCTCCCTAGAGCAGTTTAATCTCTTCGAAAAGTCTTTGTCGGACCACCGCTCCGAGGCGTCCCTGACAAACGTTGGAGGCGCACCAGGGCAGTGTGGCGCAAAGTTTGAGAACCCCTGTGCTAAAATATAATATAAGCAGTACTGATAATTGATGTCATCCACCAAGAGTACGGAAAAAAAGTCATTTCTGTTGAGAGCAAATTAAATTAATGAAAAATATCTTTTTCAATAAATTTTTCTCTCTAAAATTTTTTCTCATATGCTCTTTTAATTAAATAAAAAGAGCATGATAATACCTATTTTTTGAGATCATTCTGATCCCATTCATGAAGATGTGGCCCTTTGGAGGCCCGGTGCTCTGATACAACAGTTAACGGTGATATTGACAACAAATCATAGGATATATATAATCATAGGCATTGCCGTCTTTAGGCAAGGCATGGGCCCACTGGGCACCTCAAAAGAAAAGGGGGCCTCACAAAAATGAGATTTGTTTGAAATTTTCAAGAATTTGCCTGGTAGGGCCTCAGAAATATCACTCGGCCCGGGGACCCATGATGCCCGGGTGATAGGCTTTTTTTGAATTATTTGGTTGACCTCTCAAATTGCTCGTTAAATCCGAGCTACCGTGAAAACCTGCTCGCTAAAAGCGACAGAATTGCACCAATTTAACATTGTACAGTGTAAACTGCATCAGTTTGCTTGTTGAATTCAGACTCTCGCTAAAAGTGAGCTCGTCGTAAGCGGGTCCAACTGTGTTTTTATAACGGAATTGGCTTTACGGAGTGGTTACTTATTGAAGCAATTATAAATATGTTCCTCTAATACTAATTCAATAACAAGTAGATTTAATACAAATAATACGCCACAAAAAGTAAAATGCCCAACGAGGTGGCTGAGAAAAAGATGCCCATAACAAATACCGATGTCATATTTCAAAAATACAGCAACCCAATTAACAATGCAATTACAAACAATATGTATATACATGATGAAATATTATATAATGCCCATAAAGAATAGTTATGATTGTCTAATTCTAAGTATGGATAATTTCTCGATTAACCCCAACATGTTTATCGTATTTCTTTTTAAACGCGTCAATTGTGTTAGAATTATACACCTACCTCACAATAAAAGTTTTATGAATGTGTTTATTTCTTGTGCTTCTCGAATTCCAATAACATATTCTTTCACTTTTATCATATAGAGCGGCAAGTTTCGTACCAACGACATCGAGAGAGCAACGGCAATCGGCATACCTAGCTTCTGCTTGCTCATTGCCACATTTCTGGTAAGTGATTGATGTAATAAGCTTCATTAATAAGAGCATTTTAGTTGTATTTCTGAGGAAGAGACGTTTTATTTCTCGACAGGTCTACTGCGTATGGAGCGTATCCGAACTGTGGCTTTACATGGGCGAAGATCATCCAGAAGGTAAACGACAATATTTTTGTGTAGCATACTTATGTTAAAACATTCAGAACATACCAAATAGTGTTTAAAAATTCATAAAAATTTGAAGGGATTGGCATATTTGAACGCGGTCATAGTGAAAAAGTTATTATCACGGAAGGCGGGGTTCTTTTGGTTCTGAAAAAGAAATTTAGTTCAAATTTTTATTGATAGAGGGTGCTGCACGAAAAGAAATCACTGGAAATATGAAAATCGGAGTCCTATAAAATGCTGGGTGTGCGATTAACAGCTCATTTGTTACTTTTCTTGCTACTGGTACTCACATAAGGTTTATATTGTGATGGTGACATTGGTCCACTAAGTATTTTTAGTGAAGTTGCTTTAGAGTAAAACATTAACATTTACCTCATTCACGAATCGCGGGGGAAATGAAACTTTACGAATGTTTCGGACACGGAAGAGATCGGAGAAAGGTTCAGATCCAGAATCGCAATAAGCTTTCGTGCAGCACTCACTATCGACAAAAATTTGAACAATTCTTTTCCTGTATCAAAAAAATCCTCCTTCGTGAGAATAACTTTTTCGCAAACCGCATTTTATAGCAATTCCTTGAATTTTTAAATATTCTTAATTTCTAAACGATTATTATTATGGGACACTATATTTGCACAGCCGTTTATAATGATCACGTTAATGTTTTACTCTATAAACGGTAACTCTATAAACGAGTCCCCTGTGCGTACTGGCAGGAGTAAACGGGCCAATGCCCTGTCCTCCAGGGGACGACCATGTAAGATAATTAGATGTAGAAAGATAACCATAGGGCCCCTGGATCTTTAATCTGCTTCAGGGCTCTTGTAACCCAAGGCACAGCGCTGCACATTGGGAGCTATTCATAACTCTTTTTGACATTAATTATAATTAATGTCAAAAAGATAATTATCAGTTTCCAGGTAATAAATCGGGAAACGGCAAGCAGGAAGATCATTGATTGCGTATTGTTCGTATACAAAGTCCGTCGTCATTGAAAATTGTTCTTTCCTCTGCTTCCGGAATAGAGGTCACTGTTATTACACTGTTATGTGTTCGAAATTGATTTCTTTCACCAAAAAAATCATACGGAAGAGACAAAATTTCGGGACTTTCTCCGCAAATTGACGAGCCGTACATCACCACGATTGAGCAATTTTCGGAAAAATTTATTCGTGCGTGCGGGTTAAAATACCGTTTCATTGTAAATACTGAATAATCGAAACGAGGTCATAAATGATCGATAAGCCATAACCAAAGTAGCAATGGGAAAATTTTCAAATTTTGAGATTCATTTGACTACGTTTAAAACGTCATTTTGGACGAAAATGTATTTTTACAAAAGAAATTCCACGTTTCCAAGTGCAATATTCGCTGAGATATTTGAATTTAAAGAAAGAGAAAAATAAGTATAAATGAGGGGGGGGGGGGAGGAGGAGTAATTTTCGTTAGTTTATGCTGGTTTTTTTCCTCCCAGTTCTTCTCAATTTTTTGAATTTTAATATCTCAGTGAACACTTAGAACACAATGAATTTGGGCATGGAATATTTTTTTTGGGGTCAGGTGAGACAGGGCAACAACTTTCTCAAATTGGGTGAGCACAGGGTAACCATATAAAAAGTTTTAATTTTTGTATTTTAATAACTATAAAACTGTTTGCAGTATGAATGACGCATCTGAGGTCCACACGTTATTTGGATACTTTTCCTAATTAAAAATATGCCTCATTAGGATCAACGGTTCGCCAGTAATTTGCGGTCCGAGGAGTTAGCTATGTGCCCTGTATGTTTGATAATTACAGTGTTTTATACACTGTATGTAAAATTAAATGTGGCTGTCGGATGCAAAACGTTGATGACCCTCCACTAATTTATCAGCAGAAAAAGTTTTTTGAATTTTTTGGCTGACAGTTATTTTCGATAACTTTTTTTTTTGAGTTTATGTCCAATTTCGTGAGAATGATCCGAATAGAATTTGTATTTTTCGCTTATTTTATATATGTTACTGCCAAAGTCGGAAGTTGGCCACTTCGCGAAGTGGCCAGAGCAATTGACCCGGCCAATGTCCGAAATCCGGGCTTTTGTACAGCCTCTATCTATCGATGCCCTATACATCTCTATATCGATCTAGGTTTTTTGCCGCCCCCACAGCATTAAAACTTAATAATTTTGTCACGATGTTCTTTGTTCCCACCTAAAACTGCCGCCTCTAAAGTTTTCCGCCCGGGGCAGTTGCCTCCTCCTGCTTCCCCTAGTTTCGGCTTTGATTATGACCCTTTATAATTAGCCATAGCTAACTATAATTATTATAGTTAGCTATGGCAACACTAACGATCAAAGGAATCTGAATATTGATATATTATGATACGTATATAGGGATCGACATATGGGTGCCGGCGACAGAACGAATTTCGGACATTGGCCGGGTCAACTGGGCTGCCCACTTCGGGATTTGGCAGTAACATATATATGTTACGGTAAATGTGATAAATCCGGTTATTATACATAATGGACGAGCATTTTGGTAAGTTAGATAAATTTCCCTAAATTTATCACTTCCACCGGCGATTATGCATACTTTCCAAGCGTCGTTGGTCAACTTAATAAGTATTAAAAAATTATTACTTTTACCGGCGATTATTCATGATACTCAAGCGTCGCGTCGTCGTTAAACATGATAAATCGTACTACATGAATATACTATACATGATAAATCGTACTACATGAATATACTGTACATGATAAATCGTACTACATGAATATACTATACATGATAAATCGTACTACATGAATATACTGTACATGATAAATCGTACTACATGAATATACTATACATGATAAGTCGTACTACATGAATATACTATACATGATAAATCGTACTACATGAATATACTATACATGATAAATCGTACTACATGAATATACTATACATGATAATTCATACATGTATTGTACCATTATATCGAGGTACGATCGGAAAATTTGTTAACATTATATCCGGGTCCGACTATATTCATCACACATACTATACTCATTTGCGATGTTTTTCATTTTTATCAAATTCACCAATTACACTAGGGTATTATGCATGATCCCAAATACAGGCGATAAATTTCAAGTATTCATCAAATTTACCAACGACATTTGGTTATTATGCATATTCGCCGGTAAAAGTGATAAATTTACCAAATTCACCAAGATGATTGGTGAGTATGCATAATAACCGGACTTATAACGTTTACCGTAACATATATATGCTTTCTTTATTTACAGAGATGTCCGATCGTGACTCCTTTCCCGGAGAACAAGCTCGTTGCATATCCTCATACGAAGGTTAACCAATAGGATTTATTCTCAAGAAAGGAAACTCATCACCACGTAATGGAAAAAATAAAATAAAAATCACCGAGTGATGGATTTTTCACGTTTTCTGTAAAAAGAAAATCTTTTTTGTAAAGGTTATAAAATGGAAGAAAAACGTTAATTTTCGTTGTTTGGCGACACGTGTTTTTATTTTTGTTTTGCAAGTTTTTTTTCCTCTGGGTTTTTAGGTTAATCCTCTTCTTTGTGTGGGTGACACCGTGGAAAGGAGTTTATTACCATTGGGACTCCATTTACGGATATAAAGGATCGAAACCACTCTTTGGTGTCGTCGATCGTTTCACATTCGAGTAACTTTCGAAGATACGTCTCATTAATTGGTTCCACTGTTAAAGTCTCGATGAATGAACGTAATGAGAGTTTTTTGTGTACCCAGAGCGTGACCGTTTTGAGGGTTCGTCACATGGTTTGCGGTTTTTCATTGATGACAACGAATACCAAGTCGATTTTTCAGAGATCAAGATTGTGCCTCAAGGTGCTTGCGGTGACATCAGGAAGCTTTTAGAAAAGTTCCCATTATTTCGTTTACTTTGCGCAATAGCATGTTTACAACAACGGTGTTCAACCTTTGGGAGACTGCGGGCCACTTCATTGATTTGAAAACGCGTCGTGGGCCGCTCAAGTGCTCTGTAAATGTGGTGTGGATTGTGAATAATGTTAAGCACCCTTGCATTAGAAAATGGTTACATTCGCTTGAATGTAACTGATGCGCTTATTGTTTGAATTTTTCAAGTTTCATAAAAGTTTTATCAAAATTTTATAGCGTAATCCGGGCCGTTGACAGTATTTGATGTGGAAAAGGATAAAACATTTTATTTATTTCACGGAAAATAGAAGCTTCTTTGATTGCACGAAACTCGTTTCTCACAAAAGGACAGCCGTGATAACACACTTCTATTGCACTTTTATGGTAATGTCTATAAGGCCGGGATTACACTAAAAGTTTGATAAAGGATTTTTTATTAAACTCGAAAAATGCAACCAATGAACGTATCGGTCACATTTGAGCGAATGTAACCAACAGGCTTATTGGTTGCTTTTCTTAGTTTTGTAAAAGAACAAATTTGTATGGTGTAATCCCGACCTTAAGCGGAAAAGCTTTCGAAACACAGTGAAACCTCGCTAGATCGATACTCGATATAACGATTAAACCATGTACAACGATTTTTTTTCGAATATTGGTTGGAATTGACTATAATCTAATGTTAATGACGCTTACGTCATCAACCACCTTTTATAAAAATATGAAATATTCTTAATGACTCTTACTCGGTGTGCCAAAAACGAGAAAAACCTTTCCATAGTTTGTGGGCACCTCAACTAACATTCTCCCTGTTGATAAGTCCTCCATAGAGCCACGTTAGTGATCGCTAAATGTTATGCGGATCTAGAAATGTGTCGCGCGCGGGCCGCTTAAGTGATCCGTAACTATGCCGAAATCACTTTAGTAATCTGGGAATGTACCGCGAGCCGCTTTCATTTTTAAAAAATTAGTGTGAGGTGGCGGGCAACATCTGGTAACCCCGAGAGCCACATTTGGCCCGCGTGCGATGGGTTTAGCATATATGGCTTGGAGGGTGGGTCGCAATGAATTTCGTAAAGAGAAATTTTGAGTTCTTAGCCTTCAAATATAGCATTGAAATTAATTGCAATAACATATGAAGGTATTTTCTTTCGAAATTTTAATTGTTTGAAAGCATTTTTCGCATCGAAAAAATAATTTTTTTTGATCGTTTGGCGGAGCATAGCTGACGAAATTTTGCTAAAGGGGGGGGGGGGGGTCAAAAAAGGCTAAAAATCTGCTGACGTAATACTCAAACGGCCTTAGAAGGGGGACCACAAAGGTTTGGAAAATGGAAAAAAAAGTTATTTATGGTCTAAGTATATTATAGTCTCTTTATTTAGAAACAATAATGTTTCATTCATAAAATATAATTTATTTTAATTGAACACAATTATAAAGGAATTTGACGCCGTCAAAAAATATCGGTTTTAACATAACCTATAGTTTTTATTTTGTTCAGAGGACACACACAAAAATTTTGTTCTTTTGCCTTCACAGCGTCATCTATCCTTGTTTTTAAACACTAATCACCAATTTTACACGTATAAATTTTGGTCATATTTATAGATTTTTTTTATTCGGAGAAATATATTTCTCATTAATATAAAAAATGATTGATTATTTTGATAAGTTGAGCCCACTTATAAAATAACCGTAAACAGTTGAATATCGGTTAATTAGATGTTTCTTCTGCATTCACGAGCCTGAACTGTCAACATTAAAAACATGATATTCATTCTAATTTTTTTCTACTTTTTTATTTCGATGATGCCTTCAATTCTCTGAAGGAATTGTTAAGTTCAGATTGTGTGTTAGTACCTTTCAATGAAAAGCTTCCCATTGTGTTGGCATGCGATGCTTCACCTTTTGGAGTTGGTGCGGTTTTGAGTCACGTACTTCCTGATGGTTCAGAAGCACCAATAGATTATGCCTCGAGAACTCTAACTACTACAGAACGGAACTATGCTCAAATCGACAAGGAAGCTTTGGGTATAGTATTTGGAGTAAAAAAGTTTCATCATTTTCTGTATGGTCACTCATTCACTATAGTTACTGACCACCAACCTCTCTTGGGAATTTTCAATAAAAATAAGTCCACGAAAGAGATTTTATCTCCGCGAATGCTAAGGTGGAGTTTGCTTCTCAACGCGTATGATTTTTCGTTAATTCATAAGCCGGGAAAGAAAATTGGTAATGCGGATGCCCTAAGCAGATTACCGAATGCAAAAACTCCCGAATCCATGGTCACTTCTCCATTAGAAGTGCTATTCATAGAAGAATTAGAAAATCCACCAATTCATGCTGTGGATATCTCAAAAATGACTATTAGAGATCCAATACTCTCTAGAGTATTGGATCTGGAGAGTGTTGAACTGGGTACTAAAAGGTTGGCCTGTTGAGATGAAAAATTCGCAGTTCCGAACTTATTTAATAAAAAGGAATGAGCTATCAGTGCATAAGAATTGTCTATTATGGGGAAATAGAGTAATTATTCCAGTACCAGGTCGATCTCGAGTTTTAAGTGAATTGCATGTCGCGCATCCAGGCGTTGAACGCATGAAAGCTCTTGCAAGATCGTTCGTATGGTGGCCAGGCATGGATGCTGATATTGAGAACTACGTAAGAAGATGTACGAACTGTCAACGAACAAGGCATGCACCTCCCAGAGTTCCAATCCATCCATGGGAAATAACGACAAAGCCTTGGTCCCGAGTTCACATAGATTTCGCTGGACCATTTCAAGGACAAAACTTCCTGATTCTGATTGACTCTTACTCCAAGTAAACTGAAGTACGACGAATGACATCAACTACTACCACCGAAACCATCGATGTGCTGCGCGAGATTTTCGCTACTCATGGTTTGCCGGATGTTGTAGTTTCCGATAATGGACCCAGTTCACATCTAACGATTTTCGCCGTTTCCTAGAAAGTAATGGTATTCGTCAAGCACTGATTGCTCCTTACAGACCATGTGCAAATGGTCAAACAGAGAGAACTGTCCAGTCGGTGAAGGACTCTCTAAAACGCATCGTTTCAGGTTCCTAGAGAAAGCGTCTTTCCAATTTCCTACTTCATCAATACATCACTCCATCTTCAGTAACAGGCGCCAATCCAGCTGAGCTGCTGATGGGAAGAAGGCTGACCACCGTCTTGGACCGTCTTCATCCAGACTTGCTGGGTGATAGAAGGTGGAAACAGGAGCAAAATGCAGCTACAGAGCAAAAACAACGAAAAGTGAGACGATTTGATGCCAAAGATGCTGTCTTCAATCGCTGTCTTATAATTGTCGACAGCAAAGAAATAGTCATCAAAATGATTATTCATAATTTATATGGTTCATTCAGAAAAATTCTGTTTTTTTTCCTTCAGTAATGTTTTATTTATACATATATATTTTTTGTGTTTCCCTTTTTCACGTAATGGTTAATCCCCCAAATACTGTTAGATGAGATAAACTGTAATATCTCGGTGAATTTTGATCCTAATTTTACGGGTAAATTTCTTTGAATTTCGTAGAGAAAGAAGCAAAATTCACTTAGTGATTGGGAACCGTATACAAATTTAAATTTTTGGTATTACCCCCAATAACGATGCTTTGGGGATTTCAACTATCGCAGATAAATTCCGTTCGCTTTGCTGATAATTTTTCATATTTGTTGAATTTTAAAATCAACCATAGAATTTATAACCAGTTCCGTCAATTTTGGTGAAACAGCATGTATGGTGCATAAGAGTGAAATTAGTTTTCTCTTTCTTCTGTCATCATAACTGGATAATTAAATTACGGTCCGGTAATAATGCCATTGAGTCGGAAAAAAAAGCTTACGAGGGATTTTGACTGGTATTTTCATTCCCGTTACAGAGCCAATTACATTGCCATTCATTTCTGGTTCGATTCGACGAGTGAGGTTCATTGAGGAACTCGTTCGTTCGCTGTTAAGTTTACGGTTCTTACTTCGGAACACATTCGATTAAACCAAACTCAAGGAAGTGTGAAGAGACACGATTTTTGTTCTTTTTTTCTCTTCCCTTGTCAAACTTTCCCTGGCATTAAAAAAATGAAGTAAAAACTTACTGATGCATTACCGCGAGAAGAAATAACATTACCTTTTTGAGCAAAGAGTGTGGGCTCTCGTTTTCGAGCATATAGATAGATGGTCGCTCTTCTCTCAAACGAGAAACAGCTCCGAATCTTATTAATTCGTGTTCGGTTGGATGATCTTCGATCGCGATGTTTAGTCGCGATCACCATGTAACGAGCATTTGCACGGCTTTTTTGCATAATGTCCGATGTCTGCGAGAAATTTATCCCCGGGTTGGACATTGGTGTGGAAGTGTCTCCGAAGACCTGGTCCTGGAAATTGCGTCTATTTTATCGTAAGGAAAAACTCTCTTTTCTACTATATGTCTTTTTATTCCTAGATTTGATATTCTTATCACACAAAAATTGTAGCTTTAAATTGCCGTAAACCTCCCTCTTAACGGTCACCCCTCTTTTAAGTCCAAATAATAATTTCCCTGTGTAAAGTATGCATTTCAAACCCCTGATTAACTATCAACCCACTTTTGCAGACGTAATTTTTTTATCCCACTGGTGTCCACGGAGGAGAGGTTTTACTGCACTTGCTATTTAAAAATTAAATACTTATAGGTTTGAATTGATATCACTATTTTATGGAAGGATTTTCCGCAATTATTTCACATCCGATAAAAGAATCAAGGAATCATAACTACTTCTCCTGAACCACTCGTGTATCTCGTCCATTTTCCTTTATGGAATTTCTAACGAATGAGTTGATGTTGGAATGTGCATGTGTGTGCGTGTGTGTTGTGAACAAATGTGAAGTTTGTTTCTTTGGAATGCTTGTTAGTGTTCAAGTAGTGCTGTCATCTGTCTTCCGAATTCGGAAGCAGGCAACTCAGCAGGATATGTTTTTGCTTCTTGTGTCACCATTCGTGAATTTTTACATGCTGAATGAACCAATAAATTTTGTGCGTGTGGTACCGAGATTTCATGATGAAAAAGTATTGAGAATTTTCTCTTGGGAGGGGGGGGGGGGTTTCAGATTTTTTTCCTTCTGAGGGGGGTTTACTTTTTTTCCTGCAAAATAACACTATAATCTTGGCTGAAGGAGGGGGGGGGGCCCTTGCGTACTCCAATGATTATTGAGATGTATCTCCTTCTTTATGAAGTTGTTTCTCTTCTCTCGTTATTTCATTTACGAGTTGAATGGTATTACCATCTCTTATGCATCTAGGGTCACCGGTTTCGGAATTCTAATTGATGAGCGGCTTATGTGTTCTTAACATTGTTCAGCGGTGGTGAAAATAGCGAATAGAATGCTCGGTTTTTTTCATTCTTAAAAGGTCTCTCCACGTTCTCCTGAAGTGATCTTTCCACTTTTCCAGGGCATAGTTCGTCCGTGATTGGATTATGCAGTTAGGTTTCCGCAACCGTACCTACATAGAGGCATAAATTTGGTTGAGGAAGTGCAGAGAAGAGCTACTTGTACTCTTGTTGGCACACGGGGCTTGAGCTACGATGATAGACTTGATTTTTGGAATATGTTTACATTTTAAGAACGCAGGTGTGTAGGGGGGGATATGATCGAAGTGTTTAAGATTTTCAACGGGACTGATAAGATGGATAAGGGTTGTTTTTACGAATAATTTTCCCATCTACAGCCAGAATAACTTGCTCTACCCTAGGACTTTTTATAACACTATTTCTTTTGAGATTTTGAATGAGTATCGACGTTTGTTTTTCCGCCAAGCCATTTGATACGACGCATAGCCCAATTAAATGAGATACAGTGGAAATAGTTTTTCATACATGAATCTCATTTACATCAGAAAATTCGTAGAGGAAACATAAGCTTGGTTCAAATGCTTTGTCACCTACGACATTTATTGGATATCCATATTTTTTTACGGGCATTTTCTTTCAGTCACGACGTTGGGCATTTGCCAGTTGTGGCATTTGTGGTTGCATTTGTATATCTCGCTTCCTTAAAACCTTCTTATTTCGGCAATGACGAGTCCAGATACAGCGTAGTATTTTTTTTTTTTTTTACAGATGAATATGTTTTACCCCTCACAAACCTATCAGATAAACAGCCAGTGGGCGGCGGAGTCAGCTTTTGTTCAAGGTTTGATAACAAAAGTTTACAGATAGTGTTTCTCCCCCCTTCAAGGTAGGATAGGAATACGCATACAGTATAAATGATGGAAGAAGCAAGCGTATTTCTCTTCATCGTTTTTTTCAAAATTATTCCTGGCGTGGGGGAGAAGGAAGCACTGTTAGCTGCAGAAAATCGGAAGTATATTCTTCTCATAGGCGGTGATAGACTTGGAAGTCTGGGGGACACGGTCATTATTGCTGTGGGGGGGGGGGGACACAATGCTGATGATGTCAATTCATCTATACATATATGCATTAGATCATTCGACTTCACCTTTGATGCTGGGGGGGGGGGCGTATCTCCGCCATGATTCTTCTTAACAAAAGGTGCGGCGTTTTGCAGAGGGCTTAGTGATTTACACGGTGGTAGTAGTAATGTGGATCAGGGAAATTTTAAAAGCCGTTCAAAAGGTTAACAATCTTTAGTTAGTCATTTATGATTCTTATACCGTTTAAAAAAGTCACTCGAGTTTAGACGACTATGATTTAAGGTGGGCGCAGGGCATCGGGCAAGGCAAAGACTAGAAAGTCCCAATGACTGGTTTTAGAAATATTCTGATTAGTCAGCGAAGTATGGTGTTATATATGTCACGGTAAATGTGATTGATTCGGTTATTATGCACAATCGACGGCCATTTTGGTTAGTTTAATAAATTTCCTAAATATCACTTTTACTGTCGTTTATACGTAATACCCTAGCGTTGTTGATAAACATGATAAATCAAACTAAATTGAACTATTTGCCGGATATTATGCATGATCGCCATTTCGTATTGGTGAACATGATAAATCGGTCCCATTGCTGTGATAAGATTTCTCATTCTGATGACCGTATTTGTGCGTCAGATTGTAAACCGGAAAAATTTTTTAACGAATTTTTCTGAACATCCCCGAAATAACTCCTATTTAACAAATTTTACGATATAACGATCTCTCATTTAGAATAAATTCGTTGACGAATTTTTGCAAGTTTCTTTGCGTATACAATCACACTCCAACATAACAAACTACTATTTAACGAATTCTGTAATCAGACCCCGATATAAATAACCCCTATTTGACGAATTATACATTCAAACCTCGATATAACCCTTATTTAACAAAATTTACGACCGTACCCCCCGATATAATGAACTCTCATTCAGCAAATCTCACGATCGTTCTCCGATATTACGTATCATTTTGTCAAATTATCATAGCGTATAATTTTTTAGAATTTATCAAATTTACCAACGACTCTTGGGTATTATACATAATCGCCGGTAAAAATGATAAATTTATAGTTTAATAAATCGACGAACACGATCGAAACAATTGGTGGTTATTAGAATCCGGATTATATGCAAATGAATAAGTGCACAAGCAATTGCATATTTTAGCACTTTTTATAGTAAGTATATGTATAAATGCATAAAATCACCGAAATTTTGGAATAAGTGCATGTTTTTAGTATTTTAATCGCATTGTATTAATGTTTTCAAGATTATTTTTATTTTTTTATTCTTCAAATTTATTTAATTTTTGCAAGGAAATATTTTACCATTGGGTATCGTTCATTTTAAGCATATTTTCCGGTTTTTATAAATACATATTTTTACACTTCTAAATGCATGTTTTTTTCATTTTTTTGAGCATATTTTTTTACATAGTTTTACTGCATATTTTTCTTTTTTCTTTAGGCCATACTTCAGTTCTTACATGCATATTTTTTTCTGTTTTACGCATATTTTTATGTTTTTCGGTCATATTTCTACGTTTTTGAATGCAATATTTTCTCTCTTCAGGGAAACTTTTCCTCATTTTACGTATACTTTTCAATATTCCTTAAAACATATATGGTCTTTGCTCTTTAGAGCATATTCAAGTATTTTTAAGGCATATTTCTTATTTTATGCATATTTCGGTACTTTTAAACATATATTGAAATTTAAAAAAAATGTATTTTCACAAATTTGGTGAATTTCTTCAAATTTCTGTACATTTAAATGCATATTTTTTATTTTTTTTATTATTTTCAAATGCATATGTTTTAATTTTTATGTATATTTTTCATTTTTAAAACTTCGACATTGTTAGATGGATTTGCTCTCAATTTTCGCGCTTATTTTTGATTTCATGGCATATTTCAGTTTCTTTAGTGCATATTTCAGTTTCTTTAGTGCACATTTCAGTTTCTTTAGTGCATATTTCAGTTTCTTTAGTGCACATTTCAGTTTCTTTAGTGCACATTTCAGTTTCTTTAGTGCATATTTCAGTTTCTTTAGTGCATATTTCTACCGCGTTTTCTTAGTGCATATTTCAGTTTCTTTAGTGCATATTTCTACCGCGTTTTCTTAGTGCATATTTCAGTTTCTTTAGTGCATATTTCAGTTTCTTTAGTGCATATTTCTACCGCGTTTTCTTAGCGCATATTTTGTGACTTTTAAGCTCATATAATCCGGGCTCTGGTGATTATTTATAACAACTAGGTTAAATTTTCCAGTAGCTATATCCTACAAATTTTGCGTATGTAAAATCATATAAGCTTTTGTAAAATTTGGAAACGTTTTTCAGTGATAGTGCTAAAGGGTTAAATGAGTCCAATATGTAGATATGAGAAAACAGAAAAACCAGTGAATTTAAATTGGGTTATCTGGAACCAGACACTTGTATTTCGTGTCACACTAAGTCGTGTCGAGAGTGCGTATCGGCCTTTGTTCACTTGGTCAAAAATCACGTTGATGCGCTTTTTATGTGTCACGACGTCTTTATGGCTATCTGAATCTAAAAAAAGGCATCGAAATGTCTGAAAGCATAAACGTTTTTTGGAATATTAATTTTTTTCACTTGACTTTTTATGGTTCGCGCATCTTCAGATACCGGTTTCAAGTGCTTATGAGACTATTTGTGGATTCCATTGGAATAGAATTTTTTTATGTCTGTCTCTTTATGTGCTAGCATTCGTTTGAACGAGCTTGAATCTAACGGAACTAATTCAGTAAGTTTACTGGAACCGGTCAGTCAGTTATGGGCATGTCAATTATAATGAATGAATGAAAATTTTATTGATCTGCACATATGTGCCAATCAGAGTTGGCAATACAAAGATAAAAAAAATCACAAATAACAAAATCATCATCAACAATGGTACATCAGTCCTAAGACGGGTTCGCCCCCGTGTTGAGCAGCAGCCACTCATCTCTGCCTTGGGCTTTGTTCTTTAGTTGGTTATAGCTGGTACACTCTGTGTCATTTAGTAGCGATGAGATCCAGGTGATCCTGGGTCTTCCCCTGGGCCTTTTCCATTCTATCCTGCCTTCCATCACGTCTCGTAGCAATCCGCCGTGACGGAGAACATGTGTAACAAGCTACTCGCTAACTTGTTACATTAATTTGTAGTTAAATTTTAATGAAGCCTTTTAGAATATAATTTTATTTACGACGCCAGACAGTCTGGGAACTGGGTTGGACTTTTATTCAGATATCGTGTATAGAAATAGGTGAGGCACCTATATGCACAGGTGTTACCTCCAACGCCTTTTGCAGATTCTCAGAATTGACCCTGCCCTTTGGGCAGTGGTACCTTGAGAAGGAGTGGCAGATGGATTTATCATTGGTATGTAGACATCGGGGCAGCAGCGAGATTCCAGTAAGGGATTCTAGTCTGGGACCCAAAGGGGAGGGGGTGTGACGTTTAGGAGACGGAACCAATGAGAGGGAAACAGGCGGAAATTGGACGAGAGAAGGTGGTTGAAAGAGACAGAACGAACTAAGTCTTGATGAGAGGTGGTTGTCCGGGGTTTTTTTTGGAGGAAAGTGGAAGGAGCAGAAGATGACGAAAGTCTGGGGTAAGTCTTGACCTATTGCTTTCTCCATTCCTCTCTCGCTCAAGGAGTAGTAGCATAAAACAAATGTACTGATTTATAAGTATGTAATTTAAATACATCCTCATATATACATTATTTGTTATAGCTGTAAATAAATAATAATTTACTCCGACCTGAGGACAAGGGTTGAATAATTGAGTGGTGTTAATTGGTATCTCGAGTATCAGCCCCAGACGCTGAGAGCAGCTCTGGGACACATGTCCCAACCAGTGTAGGCGTCTGTATTTAATCTTTTTCAGGATTTGGTGACTCTTTCCAACCTGTGTTAGTACTTGTGAATTTGACCTTTTCAGTGTCCAGCTTATGCGCTACATGCGTCTCCAGCGCCACATCTCCAGCGCTTCTAGTCATTTCGCGTATCTCTTGTTTATGGTCCATGTCTCTGATTCGTATAGTGCGGTGGATCACACGTATATCTTAATCAGGCATTTTCGTAGTTTAAATGTCGTTTTTTTTGTTCGTTAACAATCCTTGTTTAGCGCGGAATTCTTGTTTAGAAAGGGCGATTCTAGATCTTATGTCATTGCTGCAGTATCCAACTTCCGTGATCAAATCACCAAAGTATTTAAACGATGTTACTTGTTGTAGTTGTGGACCTTTGATTTTTGTTGTGAACCGTTTTGTTTATATTTATTTTCATCCCGTCTTCAGCGATTCCTCGAGAGTAGTCTCGACAATGTTGCCGGGCATCCTGCCAGTAGAACAAGGTCATCCGCAAACTTTATCGTTTTCACTATCCGGCCCTCCCTATTCGGATACCAGCATTTTATTCACCAAAAGCCTCATTTAAAATAAGTTAAAATAACGAAATATCTGTTCGGAAAAGTGACTGAATGTTACATGCAGGAGACAAATAAATACACGTGATTTATCATGAAGAGGAAACATAGAAAGAAAAACAAATTACAAATACAAACACGAAAGCCGCACCAAGCAAATTGCTCAGCGAGGTGGCTGAAAAAAGATGCCCATAAAAAATATGGATGTGGCCAGTTCAATATCGCTTAGATTTTATGATACTTCCATCAAAGATATGAAGCGGAGTTCGGCCATTGCGCATGATATCTGAACACACTATTACTCCTTGGCCATAGTGATCAATTTCCTAATTCAATTTCGGCCGAAAATTGCCAGGCCCAGTAGTTTCGACCGGATCACACCCATGTCGAGCTAGATCTAGTGTGGCGGATAAACATACTGTACTTCAGGGTGCACGGCCTGATAAGCGGTGTATTTCTGTCATTCGCGGGTCAGAAAAAATATACAGTGAAACCTCCATATAACGATGCTCTACGAACCGTGAAAAAAATATCGCTGTACAAGGATTATCGTTTTATCGAGAGCAGTAGTTTGACATTAGATTACAAGACAACATCTCCAAACAAGACTTCAAAAATATCGTTTCAGAGGCATTTATCGTTATATCGAGTATCGTTGTAGTAAGGTTTCACTGTATAGTATATAGGGTGATCAAATATCTCGTGTTATCTGGTAATTTACTGAAATCAAGAATTAAGATTATTTTCGTGACTAGAGACATAATCATCATAATATGATTTATATCGTAATTAATTATAGTCAACAAAAAAACGTATATCTTTGACAAAAATATGTGAGCTAAATATAGTAATTATATTAATATATTCACATCGTAAATTTTTGTCAAAGGCATAAGTTTTTTTTGGTTAATTACAGTTTAATACATTGTGACTTGCACCAACTCTGTCGTTCCTGACAGTTGTCAATTTCCCAGGAACTTTACTTATTTTTGGCTTTTTTTTTCAGCAACTTTACTCACAATTTCAGTTGACAATTTTTTTTGGCTACAATGGACTTTGGGAATTTTTTTGGCAATAATTAACATTGAAATTTTTTTTGGCAATAATTAACATTGAAAATTTTTTTGGCCATAATTGACAACTTTAATATCTTTCAACAATTTTTTTTCGGCTACAATTGGCGATGTCCCGTACGGATTTCGATTTCCTTATGATTTTATGAACAAAATATGGGTTTTAGCCTGTGTATTTATCGTGTTTATCGATACTTCTCTACCGGAACACCTTTCGCGGGCCGGATGTAACCCCCCTCCCCTTCTCTGGTGGGCCGTATTTGACCCACGAGCCGGAGATTGTGCACTGCTTTATTTGAAGTTGTGATGGCTATTTATAGCATATTGCATATTACGCTTCCTCATTATGTTCGTGAAGATTCCCCTGAAGTGAACGCCGATAAGAGACGTATATGCAAAAATATATTGAATTCAGATAGATGCACGGTGAATAGCACTTTATCTGAGATGGATCAGTATTGATCGCTTCCTTGTACGACATGCTGCTTGTGGATCACCACGATAAGTTTGCCTTCCGGTTTCCTCATACATCTCCCGAGATGGACATCGTCCTTTTTCCTTCTAATGAGAAATTTTAACGACCATTGGAAAAGTATGTATTGGGAAGTATGGAACGGTAGGTCATGCGAAAACGGCGATGCTAATGGTGGTGGTGACGATGCAAGATGCATCTTTTTTTGAATGTGGGAACTGAAATATATTTTGACAGGAACGTGAGTGGATGTAGTAGACGCATTCCTTGCTTTTTACGAAGATATTTTTTTGTGTTGTGTGTGTGTGTGTGTCGGGGGCAACTGAGGCCGTTTCTCAGGAGGTGGCGCGACTCATTATTATAATCTAACACAGCAGGGGAAAAAAAATGGTTGTCGTGCATACAGAACCAAGGCAAAGTGTCGAGGTCACGTTTCTTAAATCGGAAAGAGAAAGAAAAATAAAAGCAAAAAAACTAACCACACGCTATATCCTCCTCTTCCTCCAACCAAAAGCAATTTACAATTAATTTTTTTAGGAAATAACGAACTTCATTTGAAGCAAATTATTTACCTACAAGAAGATATACATCTTTCAAGTCAATCAAAAACGAATTTGTACATCTTGACAGAGTAATTTGTAAAACAGCTTTTTTTTACAAGCAAATGAACGCTGCGTATCGAGGACATGACAGTGATCAAAAAGTGCTTTCCTCAGTTAAATGAGACGTGATACAAAGAATATTACTTTTTTTCTTTGAAGAGATACATCATCGATATCTCATCACAAATTATGGATTTTCTTCCTTTAATAAGTATGAACGAACACCATGCACGACTCATATGACAAGAAGGTCTAAGACACTCCCATGCTGCTTAGACTATGGAAACATATAGCTTACTTCGTTTTTTTTTTCTCACTTTTGAGCTACTCTCCACGCATTTTCAAAATTCCGTCGTCGTACCGGGTGATTAATATAGAACCGGCCCCAAAATGAGGCACATCATAAAAGATATCATACGTATAATCATGTGCTTGATATACAGGGTGTCCTATAAGTACTGGCACGGCCTTTATCTCGTCAACCGTCCGTCGTAGGGGTATGATTCCCATTTAAAAAATGCTCAACAGGTGTTCAAAAGTTACCGTGTACCAGTTTTGAGAGTGAAAATACAGTGTGTAACAAAATAAAAAATTTTAAATGTTTACACGGTTCCCCCCCCCCCCGCTCTAATTTCCAATTAGAAACTTGTTGCCCTGTCTCTCCTGATGCTAACAAAAAAAAAAAAAAAATCCATGTTTCTGAGCGCAATATTCATAGAGATATTCGAATTCCAAAAAAGGAGGAAATCTGGGTACGAACAGCGTTAAATGCGGGTAAAACTGTTTTGTCGCATTTAACGCTGTTCCTCCGAATTTCCTCCGTTTTTCAAAAACCTGCTGCCGTAGTTTCGAGAAGGTTGTGCATTGACTTCTACGGGGATGCTAGGTTGAATTCGCACTAATGGGAAAAAAACGGTTCTAGTTACATCAGTGTACCTAATCTAAATCAGCGTTTACTTAACAAGAGATTTTGGAGGGGGGCTACAATTGAGAGATGTTTGGATTTGCTAAGGGGCCCCCTGATCCCCTAAAAGCCAATTTCTATTTGTTTTTTGGATAATCTGCGTTTTCAGTAATCCGAGGTGGCCTCGGATTGTCGACACATTTGTACGTAGTCTCGTTCCAAGTACTTCATCTCACACATCAACTCCGGTCATATCTCACTACACTGCAATTTACTGCCTTTAACGAGTTGGGTTGGAAATGAAGGCACCATCCATCGATGGTCGTCTCAAGCTCGTTAGGGAAAATATCTTGTTATCTCTATTCTTTCCCCGGATCGAACCTGGGATCTGACGGCAACCATCACGGTGGCGATTAGTTGGCCAAAATATTTTTGAACTGCACTTTTAGGAGTGGTTGCATTCTATGCTACAGGTCAGTTTTCGGTATTCTTCGATTTTCACCTTCATTACGTCATCATGCGCTCTGATCATAACCTTTTAGACTGAATTTCCTGGATTTATAAAACTTTGTGAACTCATTGAACTGGTGGTTCACAAAAATGTTCATCTCCTTAGATCTCATGAATATTGAAAAAAAAGAAGAAAGTTTGAGCAACACTACTTTCATTCAACTTTTTGTTTTGATCAGCCATATTGAGCAATATATAAAAGTATTAAAATTACATGGAATACGGTAAAACTCGGAACGATTATCCAGGGGTGTCTTAGCTGCACCATGTGCTTCCTGGGCAAAGCAGTTTTTCTGGGGCGCCTGTATTTGCTAATACTTCCAAAATACGCGTTTATCAATTTGCATACTGACTCAAAATTTGTGGCCAGTTCTCCAAGTTGATATAAAATTCTTATTTTTATATGAAGTTGTTAAAGTCAGAGTGGCATAAGTTGATTAATACTCATTTGATTTGATAAAAAGAAGGTCTTACTAGAATTGTGTTTACATAGAGTCCCAACATATGTTAAAAAATTTCTGATTTCACAATATAGTGGCGAACTATTGAAGCTGAAACTTAGTGCATT
This sequence comes from Pholcus phalangioides, assembly GCF_987345545.1. Classification (NCBI taxonomy): domain Eukaryota; kingdom Metazoa; phylum Arthropoda; class Arachnida; order Araneae; family Pholcidae; genus Pholcus; species Pholcus phalangioides. The sequence continues at coordinate 50,330,726 of NW_028301597.1, forward strand.
TTCTTCTTGGAGTGCATTTCTGGACTTGAGTTGGAAATGTTGAAAATGTGACTTCCAACACTCTAACTTTAACCCCCACATGTGATAGAAAGACAATACTAGAGCAGCTGAAACACGCACCTCCGGAAAACGTTCAAAACTTTCTGGACGACCTAATAGTACGGGGAAGTGCCGAGTGGCGTGATGATAAGATGGTCCATCACAGTGAAGGTTGTCATCAGGTCCCAGGTTCAAAACGGGAGGGAGGGGGGAGGGGAAATATAGATAACAAGACATTTTCTCTAATGATCTTGAGGCGACCACCAATAGATGGCGCCTTCATCTCCAATCTAACTCCTTAATGGAAGCAAATTGCATCATAGCAGCGTGTTTCTAAACCTATGGTCAGCGACGATGGCATCGCAGGCAGACTTGGTAATTCGGATCTAACTGAATGAAAAATTATTCAATTACAGTAAATTATATTAACAATATTCACAGGGGTTAGAATAAAAATTAAACTTTCAAACCTTCACTTCATCAATCAAAAGCAAGAAATTGTGTCCTAAATGCAGGATATCATTATTGTATATAAAAAAATGCAGTTTACGAAGAATTCAGTAATTACTACAAAAATGGGTGAAGGGTGTAGGGAAATAAAAATATATTTGACGAAAGAAAACGTTCAAATGGCCACATAGGCGTACGCAGAATTTTCTCAAGGGGAGGGTTTTCAATTTTTTTTCTTCTCGTTTTTTTTCCTGCAAAATAACACTATAATCTCGGCTTTAGTGGGGGGGGGGGGGGGTCAGAACCCCAAACCCCCCCCCCCCCCTTTGCGTACGCCAATAAATGGCTATAGATCACCATATTTCATTGCCAAAAATAAGGTGAACTGGGATCTTAAATAAGGTAAAATACGGGACGACAACAATTGCCATCGAAAACATTGCCATAAGTCGGCAAAATCCCCAAGAACCAGACGAATATGTAGGATGAATATATTTTGTATTTATAAGGCTATGAGAGTATCATAATAAGTTATGAAAACGTTGTTTCTTCCAGATTTTAGTAAGCATTACAAATTAAAATGAGCATCGTTGAAAAAACAGTGGAAATGAGTAAAACAATTCGAACAGCTACAAATACAGGAATGGTACCGTAATACGGAACGCGAGAGGTCCGTCGAATCGTTCCAGACATTTTCCTGGTCCCTGGATTCAGGAAGGTTGAGAAACGCTGCATTATAGCGTACGGCCGTAGTTGGTGTGTGGTGAAATCGTAATAGTTCGGGGAGAATAATCTTGAGAAATCATTCTTTTTTCGTACAGAAAAGATATCAGTTTGACAAATAAAAGAAAAGAAAACTTGTTTGATCAAAATACAATCGTAACGGGGTCAGCAACTAAGAAGTGCCAGGTACTATTATAACGAGCAATCAAAAAGATCCGAATTTAATAGCCCATAAGTACCTGGTTACGTAAAAAGACTCGTCATTACCTGGCTGGAATTCATGGTCAAGATCACTGAAATATCTCCCTCATGTGTTGAAAAAGAAATAACTATCTTTTGTGCGTGTGGAGGTCAACGAATTTGCAGCAGTAGGACTGAAGGACGCCTGCGGCAGGACAAGAGCAAACCAGTTCATTAAAAACAACCGTCAATCCCCGCACCCGGTGTCCACGAAAGGTCTTTCATGATTTTATATTTATACAGCACACATTATTATTATTACGGGGAACCTCGTTTATACGACGTACAAGAGGCCGAGTCAAAATGTCGTATAAAAGTGCAAGTCGAATAACCGAGCCTTTATAGAAAAAAAATGACTTCTCTTCTCCCACTCTTTACTTCTGCTGTAAAAAAATGCCATTTTAATTATAGTTGAGAAGAAAAAATTAAATCGCATTTCAAATTACTTAAAGAAATAAAATTTTAGTAGAATCTTTGTAAATATAGTATCTGGATTATTGGGTAAAAAAATTCAACAAAATCTTCTCGATTTGGGAAAATTTCCCGTCTTGGGAAATTTTTATTTTAGCAGTAGAGGATTTGCAACAGCAGCTTGGCCTTTGATTTTGTTTTTCTGCTTTGTAATCGTTTTCAAAGTTGACACAGAAATATTCAACTGTTTTTGCAAGATCTACTTTCGTCATTAATTCAAAATTCTTGTCGAATTCTTCCAAAATTTTTTTTGACACAGACACTAAGCAAAGCATCGCAACGAAAGAAAATTTTACAGGAAATGGGCGAAAAAACTTACTGTGTATGTGTACCGTATATGTCTTTTATCGACAGACTTGTACCCTCCAAATGCTTACCATTTGGACTTTTGTGCCCTCTGGGGATAACGCTTAAAACATTGGAGGGGGAAAAAAAAAAATTCTGAAAGGACATATGGCCGTCTAAACAATTGAAATCCATTTCTTTGGAGTTCGCCGCGTCTGCGTATTTCCAGAAACAAGCAATAAACAAATCACTTAAGTATCCACCCTAAATGGCCACACTTATTTGCGATTTATTTTTATACACTCCAGCAATCATCTTAAAATTTATGGTTTTTGCTGTGATAATATACTAGAAGAAGTGTGCAGATGGCAAAATGTCGTCACTTTTCTAAAAAAAATTCAGTTGTTCGCATTCCGGAGTCTCGTTAATCAAAATTTTGGAAGGTGACAAAATTTCCTCTTTCTCTTTCAGTTTATGAGGAAAACAACGGAGAAAAATTGCAATAAGTAAAAAAAACCATAGTATCGCATTTTGGAAAAATATTGTTTACAAATTTGCCTCAGAAATTTTGAAGAAGTGACTTATAACACATTTTGCCCTCAGAGCACAGAAGCAACGCGTTTTCACTGCATACAAAAATTGTGCGCATTTCATGGATATAAAATGATGTTTTCTCAAAAGATTCTGAGTTCGAGTCGAAGTGTAAACATGGAATAATTGAGGTATTGTGTAGAATAAATTAATTATTTTAACCATGGGCGGGCTTGGGGGAAATGCCTCTCCAGCGTCAAAGGTGAATCCGACTGATCTAATGTATTAGAGTATATATGAATTGACATCATCATTATCGTGCCCCCCAGCAATCGTGCGCATCGAGACTTTCAAGTCTATCTCAGCCTATAATTTTAACATTGAAATGTATAGGAATCGATTGCGATTGAACCAAACGTCGTATAAACGTAAAAGTCGTATAACCGAGCGACGTACAAACGAGATTTCACTGTATTACGATGACGTCATATCATGAGATACGCATCTCACCAAATGATTTTTTTTTTGGTTCTATTTCTTGAGAGGGAGGATGTTTGACAAGGAGGAGGCAGAAAAGTCATCATATGTATTCCTATTATACGCGTACGCATATGTTTCTCTCTCTCTCTCTCTCTACCGGTATTTCCTTGTTTGCAATGTACGGAATATTATTACGTGTTTTTATATTTTTTATTTTCACCGCTCGTCCTCTATTAAGGAGTTGATTATAACTACCATGATTGTGAGATGGGGAAAAGAAATTTCTTTGGAATTTCACGCGAATCAAAAGGGAGAAAAAGAAATTGCAGCTCGTCACAAATTGAAAGGAAAAAAAAAGAGTGATGTACAAAATTGACGTAGAAGCAATTTATAACTTAATACGGAAGTGGCGCTTGCGTCTTTAAAATTACTGGTATACACAGGCTGTAATAAGTTTTAGTACAGTTGGATAACTGCGGGAGGAGTACGCGGAGTGCATTTTTTTGTCGGCTATTTATTTATTAGTAACGCTTTAGAATCTTCTCTTTCTTCTCTCTCCCCCTTAATAATCACTAACCAGATTTATGAATGCTTAGGCACTAAAAATTGTAAAAATATGCAGGCAAAAAGACACTGAACCAGTGGTTCCCAAACTTTTTGGAAATCCTTTTTGACAAGAAATTTATCGGCGAACCCTACATACGGTGACCATATTCCTGATTTTTTGCTAGCAAACTCCGTAATCACTTTTCGGATCACCTGTTCCCTCTTGGTTTTAATTTGACGGTACTAACTTTTAACAATATTTATTATTATTTTTAATTACTATATATATTACATAAATATTTATTTATTTTTATGTGGTTAGCGTTCCTTGTGCAAGTCGGAAGTGTAGTGAGGTGCATGTTCCTGATATGCAGCAAAAATATTTATTATTCACCATTAATAATATTGTTCATTAAACGTAGACCCTTTACATTCACATATAACTTATCATAACATTCTGTGCTTTTAATTTTAAAAAATATATAATTTTGAGAAATTGGACGATTCTCTTTGCATAAGTATTAATTTGATATATATTAATTGTTGTACAGGTAGAATTTGATAAAATTACCATTGATAATTTCTGTCGCACCACCGCCATTTTCTGCATACGAGGGCTAATTAGACCTTGACCTACAGTTTATCGCCGATTCCGAATGGTAGTCTTCTTTTTTTATATGTATCGAGAGGTTTGTGCGCTAACGCCTCGATGTGGGACTCCCTTCGGTAGCAATCTTTTTCTGTGGTCATGTCGCAATTTCTGTTGTACCCCTGTGTCAGGAAAGTTTCTGACAAGGACAAACCGGGTATCAGACTCGCGACACCTCTAAACATCTTTTGGTACTTTAGGTGAGTATCTCATAGACCTGGACTACCGCGCCCTTGATAAAATTACATTGTACCTTATGGTACATGGTAGCTCAAGTGAGTAAAGTAATTTTTTTATTTACGTTGCGAAAAAATGAAAATAAATTTCTGCACGTTTTCATTTTGGAGAATATCTCGTGACCCTCCCTAGGTTAATGACTCGACCTCCCAAGTGGTAAAGAGCTACACTTTGGGACTAAAATGGGACTAAAATGCTTAAAATAAGCACTGAAATGCATTAAAAAGCATTATAATTAATGCAAGAAAAGGAAAAATAACTAAAAACGAAAATATTAAGTGTCCGAAAAATGACTAAAATAGCTAAAAAATTTACTCAACTTTTTTTTGTTACGTGAATTTACATTTCGTTCGCCTTAATTTAAGGGGTCTTTACCCTTTAACATGACGATTTTACCCCCAAAAAGTATGTTTTATTAGAAATTACATTAAAAATATCATTTAATAACCAATATACCTTGGAAACTTGGTTATTACATTTCATAATATATGAAGTGTGACTTATCATTTCAAGTAACTTGATATCTTTATTATTATTTTTTTAAAATTGAGCAAAAACACAAAATGTGAAAACGCATCATTGCCTTCGCGCAGGATTTAATGAGTTGATATCCCTTTAACAAAATAAAACAGATTGAAAATGAAGAGAACAATTAATTTCTGAAGATGAACCAAAATATTTAAAATTCATCGACTCAATGATATTTAAAATTAAATTTAAATTTGAAAATTTTAAAATATGCGAAATTTAAAAAAAATTATAAATCAAGTATTTATGGAAATATCTGAAATCTTTTGGTTCACCATACCAGTACTTATAACACTGCAAAATTTCAATTTCAAGTGAATTGGTTAATTAGTTTTTGAGTTATAGCACGCGCGAGCATCAAAAATGTCAATTTTCAGAAATCGCAAAAGACGAAAAAATTCCATAAAATGTGAATTATTCACCAGAATTCTTGATAAAAAACGTCAAAATTTTCTTGCAGCATATGAAACACCTTCACTATTGCTTAAATTTTTACTGGCGACATTAAATGTTCTTCGTTTTGTCGACGACACGATTTCGTTCTTTGGAGCACCCTAACCTCAGATGTTTTCACGCGCCTTTCGTCGAGCTTCAACATGCATTTAGTGACATTTTTTCCAGTTCTAATGTTAAGGTTCATGATTTCTAGTTTCTCACAATTTTCAACATTATACAATACCACGACTTCATTTACAGCGATTTCAACAATTGTGCGACCCACTCCTGAAGTCTTCGGGCAATGTTTCCATACTAAGCCGTTGAATGATTCGTTTGCATTTTGAGTCTTGCCTCCAAGACACCTGGTAAGCAATTTTGGATGAGATAAGTCATTAAATATAGGTTTTATAGCATTCATTATAGCAACAGGAATCTATTTTTTGAGTCGATATGGTGAGAGCTCGTTATTTTCAACGGCCCTTTGGTAGGAACACCAAGAATCAACATCTCTGGGACAAAAGTTATGAGTTGGCTCACTGTCTCTAGTATGAAAATGAATGACCCATACGGCTTTACGCATGTCGTTTAAGAAATCCTTATGCTCCCGAAAAGAATTGCCATAGTACATTGTAAGTTTGTCTATCAGTTTGTCGGTCAAACGATTTTTCCCCCCGAGTTCCTTGCCGTTTTCCAATTTCTTCCCAGTTGAAATTTGCTTCAACTTTCTAAGACGTGTGCCGAGACGCTTTTGAACGTGACCAACACATTCTATTTTCTGGATGTCCACGTCGCTTCCATATGGCTAACTCTCTATGCTGGCTTGGTATGTTTTACCCGGTATATCGAACACCACGAACATTCTGCGATCGTTGAAAAATCCTCGTTATGCCTATGACTTCTATTTGTCCCGCAGATCCAACGTGGTTACGTAAACATTCTTGCTGATGAAGCAGCAATTTTCAACAACTTTATAACCGGACCTTTACTGTATTTCCGATTGAATCGGTGAAATAATTCCATCTATTCTTTACGAAGCAATTATTACTTCGTAAAGTCACCTATTCCCTCAGGTGCTGAGGAAAACTTTCACTTTCCTGGATATTTGACTCAATTAGTTCTAAATCAATTTTATTATTATGATACATATGGTACGCTAAATGTGATAAATCGGTTATTATGCATACTTACCAATTGTCTTGGTAAGTTTGATGAATTTATCATTTTTACCGGCGATTATGCATAACACCCAAGCGTAAATTTAATTAGTACTAAAGAAATTATCACTTTTACCGGCTATTATGCATATAATACCCAAGCGTTGTGTTGTTGGTAAACATGATAAATCGTACTATATGACATACTATTCATGATAGTACACACACACACACACACACACACGCACGCACGCGTACTATACATAATTCATACATGTATTGTACGATCGGAAAATTTGTTATCATTATATCAGGGTTCGACTATATTCATCACAAATACTACACTCACTCGAAATTTTCTTTTCATATTTATCAAATTCACCAATTACACTAGGGTATTACGGATAATCACAGATAAAGGTGTTAAATTTGAAGTACTTATCAAATTTACCAACGACACCTTGGTTATTATGCATAATCGAAGGCAAAAGTGATTGATTCAGGGATATTTATCAAATCTACCAACGACGCTTGGGTACTATGCATAATAGCCATAACACCAAACATATGGCCCCCGCTCTGTCCCTTGCATGCATAATAGCCGGTAAAAGTGATTAACTCAAAGAAATTTATCAAACTTACCAAAATACTCGACGATTATACATTAAAACCGGATTTATCACATTTACCGTATAACAACACATACAGAATATCTTATTGATGAGGAACATTAACTTCCGAAAAAAATGTTTTTATGTTTTTCCCCCTTTAATAAAATTTTTATAAAAACCAGTTTTCGAGGGTATATTATGTGTGTATATTTTTTATATATAAGTACGTATTATATAAGCATGCATTAAGGTATTTTTGGCGATGAAGATGCTACCGGTTTGGCAAAGTTAACCTATTTGTTGGCGACTGATACGCAATCCGGTCTGGTCAACAAGGTGTCCGATCATTTCTTTCATTCAGGAAGAAAGAAACGCGACCGGTCGTTGCTGAAGTTCATGGCACCGTGACGGCAAGTCCTTCGTCGGCCTTGTTGGGCATACGGAAGTCGCTGTCATCCCTACACAAAAAATATATATATACGATTATTCGACATGTGTGAAGTTATTTTTCGATGCGCTAGCTGTAAAATCCATAATGAACCAAGAAAGATGAGAGATATTCTTTGATTAGAGTCGTAATCAGAGGATATTCTAAGACTGTGAGGGAGATCCGAGAAATTTAGACGGAATGAACGTGCTTTACCCGAAGACGACGTAATCGCGGCCAACTTGCCGACATGGACATTCGAAACGATACTCTCGTTTTTAACAAAATGCCGAGGAATTCGCAGCATCGCGAGATGTTGTTCCAAGAGAGAAGCAATCCCTGTTCACATGCTAAATATCAGCTCCTGTGCGAAATCTTTTTTAGACACTACGAGGTAGTATTAGTACATTGGTGAAGTACTAAAAAACGTAGCTGATCATGACGATGAGGAGTTGCAGTGGGTTTTCCGACTTGCGGTCTGGCAGCATAGTCATCTGTCACTACGCCATGGTAAGTCATACTAATTGTTTATTTACCCTACACAAACAGGCATGAGTTGAATGTCTAAACGACCGTACAAAATGTAATAAAAAAATACTGAATAAATAACAAAAAAGACGGGTTTAGCCCACAAGGGGGCGGCTGATTGATCTTCGTCCGGGAATCCGAAGATGGACCTTTTTTGCATTATAAATTCCATGTATTTACTTTGGAGGATCCGGTAAAATTGTAATGTTGGGGGCCCTGGATTTATTAAATTCAACCATGGAAAGGGTAAAGATTAATAATTAAAAAAGGTAATTTCGTAAAGATGATATCTTTCCGAAATTACCATAAATTTTTTTTGTACCATAAAAACTGAATGTTTATGTACATATTTATATTGGTAGCGTAGTCAGACCTTGGTGTAACGTCATTTATGGGGAGTGAATGAAAATGATTTCATAAGAGGGGGTGACTTAATTAAGCACGAAATTTTAACTTCGCTGGTAGAGACCTTTAAAAATGATGTTATAAGTGGGGTGACTTGATAATGAGTAAGCTAGAAATACTAAGAGTATGACTTTAAAAAACAATTTTGTGATGACACTGAAAGTGATAGACGTTATACCGAGGTCTGACTGTGCAAAATTGCAGTCAATTCTCGATAAGTCGAACTCCGATAACTCAAAAATTTGTTCAAGCCGAAGTTTTGACTCAGCCCAAAACTTTTTCTGTATTTTAGTGACCATTTTTCCTCAACACGAAGTTTTCTTCCTTTAAGTCGAAGTTTTGGGAAGTGAGAAAAATTTTAAAAATAACATTTATATATATAGTAAAATAGAATTTAGCATTTAGCAATAGCAGAAAGTGAATGACTTTCTTATGAAAGGACAAAACTAAAAAATCACTGCATTTTTTGGCAGAAAGTAATCTTGTATACACTTTATAATTCGTTTCATTTACACGAGTTTCATGTATGCGTTTGTTTTCATAATACAGTATGTACGTCTAGTTAATGTCTAAACATTCTCATTCAATAGTTAAATATCATTAAATTAGAATAACATATTTTCGAATTTCTTCATCTTTAGTAGTGTTTTACGTACTAATATGATATATATATTCGTAAATAGTGCCGTTATTTTAATAAATCTTTCTTTTCCCACTCTGAGAAATCGGAATTTCCGATAAGTCGAACTGATGATAACTCCAAGTTTTTTGTTGGCCGCTGCATATTCGACTTATTGACATTTGACTGCACATAGGCCTCACCTTGCTATTTTTGTTACTTGATTTTGAGACATTTATATTGCTACGTTAGAAATAAGGGTACTCTGATACACAATCATTTTATGCGTATCTGCAGATGTTTCAGTGAAAATTCCTCATTTGCTATTCTCATATTGCTATTCTTTTTTTTTTTCTTGTGTTCAGTCATTTTACTGGGAATAAATAACTCCTTTAAATAAAATTTTCACACAGCATAAACGAATGAATTTGAGCGTTACTACCCAGGAATTGTTATAAATAATTATGATATTACAATATTATCATATAAAATTTATGTACCTATTCTCAAGCTTCGGATTTTTGTCTGACTGGAATACACATTAACCAGTTTTACGTACCATATTCTAGGGAACATAAGGTTTTTGGGAAAGCGAAGCCGATGAATGAGCATTCATATCTGAAACATGATCTTTTGGATAAAATGTAGACGACGAACCTTGTGTGTGGCGTTTATTCTGATATAGTAATCACGAGTTCGAGTCGCTCATGATATCCAGTATCTTGTATAAAATTTAGGGCCCCAGCCAGGGCCGTCTTAAGAGCATCATGGGCCCCCGGGCAAAGTGGTTTTTGTGAGGTCCTAACAGGTAAATTCTAGAAAATTTCAATCAAATCTCATTTTTGTGAGGCCCCTCTTCTTTTGAGGCCCCCGGGCCGTGCCCGGGTGGGCCCATGCGTTAAGACGGCACTGGCCCCAGCGTCTCCTGGAGTTGAGCCTTTGAACGGGGTGTCCAAAAAACAAGGATTTTCCTATAGAAAACTCCTGCTTGGGAGAGAATGTATGCACAATGTCTATACTAAATATGTACATTTACTGTGTATTAAAACAATAAAGTGACGAGATTAATTTAAAGCTTCTGACCTGGGGCCTTGTCAGACTCCATCATGTAGAGCGAATTTTGAGAATTAATTAATTTAAAACTGTCTGAATCAATCGGGGAGTTTTAAATTTCAAATGAGATGTATCAATTTCTTATTTCCGGAACAATAATGAATTTATTTGAAAAGTAATGATGAAAATTTTGAATTATTTAAAAAATTTATATGAAAATTTTGGAACTCTCATCATGAAAGATCAAGCTTCATTTCCAGAGATTTAAGGATAAATTATTTTTTACGCCCTCTTCATAATCATTAAATCATGAAGAAGGTTGGTGCGCTAACCCCTCGATGAGTATAAAACAATCCTACCGTTCGGAATTGTCAATATATTGTAGGTCCTGGTCTAATTAGCTTTCGTGTGCAAAAAATGACCGTGATGCGACAAAAATAATCATATATGACTAACAAAATAAAATAAATAAATAAAATTAAGAGAAATAAATTAAGTAAATAATATATATGTGTGTGTGTATATATATATATAAATAAATAAACAAAATAAGTAACGATAAAAATAACACAAATACTTGAAAAAATAGAATAAAAAGTCCATGGAAATTGTTTCTTTATCATCTATTTCCTAATTCTAAGCCATTGAACTCATGAAAAGAAATGAAAGAATGAACTCATGAAAGAATACACTTCGAACGTACACAGCATTCAGAAGCCCAAAATTTATTTCATGAGAAACTCATATATCAGAAAGAGTGTGGGGGGGGGGGGGATCTCATGATTTAATTGATGAGACAAATTATCTCCTTCCTTGCTTTAAACAGAAATTCACTAGAAGATTCGTGATATTTTCTTTCCATTTCAGCCAAACCTGTTCATATCGATTAATCTTACGCCAATCCTTTGGAAAATCTCCTCGGAATCAACTGAAACACGTAAAAAAATGAATAAATGAATAGAAAAGTACGAATAAATATAATAATCGTTTTTATTCTTATAAAAACCTTTGATGTACACATCAAAGGTTTTTATTTTTAGAAAAGTGTGTGAGTTCTTTTCCAAACAGAAAAGAACCAGTTACTATTTATTTCTTAAAAAAATTCATGGATTGTGACCCAAGTCGTTTTTCCCCCTTTCCATGTCGTCATGTCGCCGCAGTGTCACGATGTAACAGGTGATAAAGTCGTGAATTTATTGTATGCTGATTTTATGCGAGTGAGTTCCGGCTTAAGATCTTGAGGAGAGGTGTCCTAGCCTGGACCCGTCACACTTATCTTCTTCGTAATCGCGCTGAAGATTTTATAATGATGATAACTCGTGAATATGTATATGTTACGGTAAATGTCACGAATCTGTTATTATGCATACTTACAATCGTCTTGGTAAGTTTGATAAATTTATCACTTTTGCCGGTGATTATGCATAATAACGAAGTGTAATTGGTGAGTCTGATAAATGTGGAAAAAATTCCAAATGAGTCTAGTATGTGTATGAATATAGTCGCACCCCGATATAATGATAATAAATTTTCCGATCGTACCCCGTTATAATGATACAATACATGTATGAATTATCATTAGATCCCGGAAGTTTAGGCACTTAAAACAGTCGAAATAGGCGGGCAAAAACGCATTTATAATTTTTGGAAGGAAGAAAAAATAACTAAAAACAAAAGCGGTATTAAGAGTCCAAAACCTAGCTGAAATTGCATTTAAACCGTGTATTGTTTTAGTTATAGTTTATAATAACTGTATTATTATCCAAGTTAAATCGATTTCAAGTCCAAAATAAAATGTTACTAGACGACCCTCAGGATTAGGCCCATTCCAGCGACACTATTACCAGTCGGTAGTGAAAATTATCTGTGGGGCTCCTTCGAGTTGCGCAATAATTCTGGTTTATTTGTTATATTATTTGAAATAATCATTTGTATAGTTGAAACATGGCCATCTTGTATTTTTGTAAATTTAACTTCTTTTATATTACCACATATGCGAGACTCCTTCAAGTGCGGGGCCCTGCGTGGCCGCATCTGTCACACACCCCTGAGGGCGACTCTGGTCAATTCAATCGAAAACGGAATATGTATGTTTAATAAATAGCCATGGATGCTTGCAGTGTATTTCTGGTGCAAAAAAAACAAAACAAAACAAGATCATGGTTCGCAAAGCCCCGTCTGCTCCTACCATAACCTCAATTCAAGACCTCTTGGGACAATCATCGGTCCACTATACACATACAACGCAGTCCAATGCCTGAGTGAGACATATTATGTGAAGCCTGTGGGAAAAAATAAATTTTTCTAATTTTCCTCTGCTTTTCTAACATGGGCTGCGTTCATCTGAAACAAAATCATTCACGTCTAACATCCGGTCAAAGCGAAGTTAATGCACCAGTAGCAAATCTCTCAGATCACTTGGTTGCTTCTGAATGGGGCTGAAATGAAAGGGGGGGGGGGAAGAGAGGGACTATCTGATGATAATTAATAGTTAATGAGAGTTGGAAAATATTAAAAAGAGCAATTCTTTTGAAGTTCTCAATGGCCGAAATATCCAAGATTTACAGATTATGGATTCTGAAATTCACTAATAAGCCTAAAACTATGTGATAATAGGCACTTATGGCATGAAAATTTCAAAGAAGGCATTTTTACCAAAAAAGTTTGAAAATAGGCAAAAAAAGGCATTTATGGCATTTTGCCTGAACTTCCGGGCTCTAATTATCATGTACAATATATCATACGTATAGTGCGATTTATCATGTTTACCAACAATACCATGCTTGGGAAGTATGCATAATCACCAGTAAAAGCGTTAATGTTTTTAGTACTTATTAAATTTACCAATGACACTAGGGTACTATACATAATCACCAGTAAAAGTGATAAATTTAAGAAACTTTATCAAATTTATCCTTTACGCTTGGGTACAATCATCTGTAAAAGTAATAAATTTAGGGAAATTTATGAAACTTACCAAAATGCTCGGCGATTATGCATAAAAGCCGAATTTATCACATTTACAGTAGAATACATAGTGAAAATATTACGAATACGCAGTTTCGGTATAATGTTACTATAATGGCATAACCTATGGCAGTTACTATAATGTAATAATGGCATTGTACTCTTATTTTAACAGGGTTATCATAATTATAATAAAGTGGTCTTTAATGCGAACTGCATCAGGATGCAGGCATAAGACACGAGATTATAATGTCGTTGTGAAACGAGAAGTCAAGTAGCGTTATGCGTGGTCATTGAGTCTGACGTTTGACCCAGGGCCAACATAATTTGAGCCTTCCCGCCAAATTTTATAAACAAATATTTGTAGATTGACCCAACATCTTTGAATCCAGCTACAGAAGCGGTCTTCAACCTTTCAAACACATCGCGGGCCAAATTAAAATTACCCACGAAACCAGTGGGTCACAAACTCGTAACTAGAGCCCGGATTATATGCAAATGCATATGTACATATGAATTTGCATATTTTCGCCTTCTTTAGCATTAACAAATATAAAAGAATTTTGAGAATAAGTGGATATATATGAAGCTTTATTTAAAGCTCAATCACTTTTTTTTATAATTTTTCAAATACAAATATTCCGTATAATATTTTCATAACATCGCTTTTTTTTCTGGCAGAAGGGATTTGGTGAATTAATAGAGATGTTTGTACAGTAATATTCAAAATATCAAAAATCATTTTAAAATTACTTGCTTGAAAACATCCAAAATCTAGAAAATTATTTCTTTCATTAATTCCGAAAGTATTTCTTTCATAAATTATAGAATTAATTGTCTTCTAATGTTTCAACCATTTTCTGGAAATGATCGGGGGCCATGAAAATCTCCAAGGGCCAAAAGTGGCCCACGAGCCACGCGTTGAAGACCTCTTTTAGTGGGTAGAACTTGGTAATTTCGTGATAAAATTAAGTTCTTTTTTATCCTTAAATTTTTTTACAACGGTGAAATTCTTAAATTTATTTGAAATTTAATGTTTTTGTAAATGTTAAATGTTGATGCTTCAATTTCGCAATGTAAAATTTTTGTGATTGAAACCGAAGCCTACAATTTGGGGGGGGGGGGGGCTATTGGAACTGAAATGAAAATAATCTGAATAATTTTTATTTGCATCCCATAATTTGTAATTATTATGAACTAAGCTTATTCTCGGTATTTTCGTGATTTCCTGAAACCTTGGTAAGTGTAATTATACAACTGAGATATACGGAGTCGCTTGATACCGCCATTCGCTATAAATAAATCCATTACTATAAATACACACAACTCTACCTATTTTCAATATTTATTTTTCATCTTTAGAGTCATTTTGACAGCCTCACAATTGAGAATTTCTTATTCATCATTCGAGTTCTGGTATCCGACGTCACAAACTATACCGAACTGTTTCTACAAAATACAATTGCAAGCATTTATAAGTCAACTATTGATTGATATTACTGGAAAGACGAGATCGAACTTTTAAGTAGTGCATGACAGACTTTTAATGATAAATTCGTTTTTCTAGCTCTGGGGAATGAGACAAACATTTTCCTGTTTCTTGTTTAGAGTCACGTCAGTTCCATTCAGATCTCAAGTTTGTTCTGAAAGTCTTAAGCGACGGGCCAAAGAACATCGTACACTTTCCAAGCTTTACACACTCACACTCTCAGTGTATTTTTATCTAGAACTAGCTTCTAGTTCAAAGACACCGGACTTATCCCGTTGCCGAGATCTCTTCCAGTCCGATTTCGTGGCAGAGTCTGGAATAAAGTATGCACACCTAACAGTCTGAGTGTGTATGAGGTGTTGTGTCTGATTTTTCAGTGCTGCCATCTATACTTCAAATTGTGCGTAATTGAAGTGTAATGATTGAATATTTGTAGCGTTGTAGTCTTGTTGCTCTCTCTGTGGCAAGACTTCTTAACAGGGAGATCGGCTCGCATTCGCGCCTCGAAATTAGGAACCACAGAAAACCAACTTCAGCCGACCACCACTGCGGCGCCGGTGGAGTTCGAACTCAGATCTGCGATGCGAGTCCGTCACTATGACCACTCGATCACCACAGCGGCGCTGACATAAGGCAGTGGTTCTCAACCTGGGGCTATATGGCTCTTCCATGCGGTACGGGTATATTCTGGGAAGGGGGGCTCGCGGGTAAAAGTCAAATGGAAAGGGAGCCACGATGAGCACGGAGAGAACCAACTTTTAATTGGGATATGGTGGGAAAAAATGTGACAATTTTCTGAGTCCAGAAAAGCTGTCCATAGAACCAGGGCCATCTCAACCCACATGCCCATTTTGCACGGCTCGGGGCCTCATACCCGTAGAGGACCTCTATGGTAAGATCTGGTACTATGATTTTTTTGAACGTACCGAGTATGAAAATATGTAAGCTGTTACTTCCAGCTGAGTATGGGGACCCCAAAACATCACTTTGCCCGAGGACCTGTGGTGTTGAGACAGCCATGCATACCCCCCCCCCCACACACACACACACAAAAAATGTTCACCGAACTTTACTCCAGGGTAAGCACGGATCCAGGGTGATGTGTTGAGAGGGTCGATTTATTGTGTAGGTTCATTGGATCGTCCTGTTTCACACAGATCTATTTTTCCCATATAATTCGGTTCTTGGGAGGGATGATTATCCACCTTCTGGATACGTGCACGGGCCCAGGGTTCGAGAGAAGGATCTTAATTATAAAATTGTTGTCACATTATAAATTTAGTTTTGATTTAATTCAATTCAATGTGTAGAACACGTCGCGCTCTTGGATGAGGAGGGGGGGGCAGGATAAGGCAAGGGTGCCATGAGAAGGAAGAGGGTTAGGCTCAGCTGTGGTGGTCGAGTGGTTATAGTGCCGGACTCGTGATGCGAGGATCCGGGTTCGAACCCCACAGTGGTGGTCGGCTGAAGTTGGTTTTCTGTGGTTCCCAACTTCAAGGCGCAAATGCGAGCCGATCTCCCCGTTAAAAAGTCTCGCCACAGAGAGCAACAGTCCTACAACGGTAAATCATTCAATCATAACACTTCACTCATAGTTAGAAAAACTGGGGGCAGAGCAGATGACAGCACTACACATAACAAGCATTACACAGTAACAAACTTTACGTCAGGTTGCACTACACGTACACGCACATTCCCGCAGGTACCGATTCGTTGGGGTTCGTTGGGGGGTTCCGCGGGGGGGGGGGTGCATGTGTGGTGTAGCAGTAGTAGGTAGGGCCTCCAAAAAATGGCTCGGGGATCCATGATGTTCTTAAGTCAGCCACCTCGTTGGGCAGTTTGCCTGTTGTGGCGTTGTATTTGTATTTGTTGTATTTGTATTTGTATTTAAAACCTAATTTGTGTTTATTTGTCGAAGATTTTGAATTAATGGGTTTCTGTGATCATTTCTTTATGAAGAGAACGTTATAGGCTACTGGGTTGCAATATCTACCAAAACATTGTCGATGAAAATAACTTTTATGTAAATATCCAATTCGTCATTTTCGAAGATAGAAGTGGTAGAATCTTCAAAATTATGAGAAAGTATAGAAGTGAGAGGAAAGAATAGCAATACATTTTATTTGATATAAAAAAAGTTTTGATGCTAAAAAAAAGTGGAAACCTTATTTCGGGGGTAAAATCGGCCGTACTTGCTGGGTCGCCTTAACGAATGCGTCCATCTGAGTATGGCCTAGAGGCTCAGGTTGACATCGTAATAATGAGACGAAAATGCAAAAGAATTAATGTTTGATTTTTTAACAGCGTACAAGATTCTTAATTGCTGTTGACTAACAATTGCAGTTCAGTAGAAATTAAGAGACTCCGTCTCACAGGGCTTCCTTCTACCTTAGAGCTTGGGCCCCCGGTTAGTGACGGTCCATCAGCCTCTTTTATAGTGGGGGAGGGGCTATGCTCTATCGAACGGCAGCAAAACCTAGAGGTTTTCAGCAGTGAGCTCATCGTTTACGTATTGTGAAGAATTTCGATTCCTAAGAAAATTGTGTTAAAGACGTACTTTCACAAAAGAACGTGAAAAGAACTCTTAAGCGGAGTGTGGAAACGCATTATCAGGAGTTTGATAATAGCACCATGGAAGACAATCGGGATTTTGAAAAAATGCCCCTGTAAGCGGAGTGGCGCATTATCCGGGTGACCCACTAACAAGGTTTGACTGAATTAAATGTTGATTGAATATAACGAGATAAATAAAAGGCGTCATTAAAAAGAAGAGATTGGAATGTTTCAGTTGCACCCGTAAAAATATCAGCTCCATAAAGCTGGTCACGAACACCTTCGGGCAATTTTTTCTTTCTCGTGTTCGTGCAAACATAAAAGCTTTAAGAAGCTCACAAAAGTAAAGAGAAGAAATGGAAAAGAAAAAATTTTTGTTTCTCTTCCTTGTCAACTGCGACCTCCTAAACATCAAATATATACTAGGCATCAGGTGAAATTTCCGGACACGAACGGCTTAAGAGAGTGTTTGTTTTTATTTCATTTTTTTTTAAATCATGAGAACTCTGTATTCACTTGCAGAGTCAATGAAATCATTGACATTATCAGGAGGAGTCGGTAAAAAAAACTGAGTCAATAAAAATTTTGTTTATTTTTCACTCGGCTTATTTTCACCTCAAAATATTTCATTCTAGTTATAAAACAGAGCGTTTTTCTGTTCCCGGACATAATTATAACTCCAACGGGGAAGTAGTTGAAAATAAGAGAAGGCGAGGCCGGCCTTTTATATATATGACTCTTGAGTAGAAAGAGACTAGACGCGTCAACTTGATTGAGAAGTGGACTAGAAACAAAACAAGATGCTTGTGCCAGAATATTCCATTGTATTTATTGTTTCCCACTCCGTACCATTTCGAAGTGCATGAAATGAGATGTAGACACAAGTTCTGAACAAAAACATGAACGGGAAAAAATAAAACTCTTCCAAGAAGGATTTCAAAATGACAAATGTTTGAGCTGATAACAGAGGAAAAGTTGGTCAAGTGTCACAGAAGTTTCTCTGCAGAAGAAGATGAAGCGATCCAGATGCCTTAACGTGATTCTCACACATTCCACCATGGCTGAACTCGGATTTGAACCCAGACCTGCACAGCGAAAGGCTAGCATGCTAACCGCTCGACTTCACTACTAAACCACACACACACACGCGCATCGTCCACATTCTTCTGCGGAACAAATTGGAACTTGTTGGAAAGTGCGCGTACGTGTTGTAAACCTAACGAGAAGTTTGTTTCTGTGTAATGCTCGCTATAGTGCTGCAATCTGCCATCTATTTTTTCGAACTATGAGTGAAGTGTAATGATTGAAGATTTTCCCGTTGTAGGCTTGTTGCTCTCCGCGGTGAGACTTTTTAATGGAGAGATGGGCTCGGCATTCGTATTTCGAAAACACAGAAAACCAACTTCAGCCGTCAATTGCTGTGGCGACGGAGGGGTTCGAACTCGGGGCGAGTCCGTCACTATGACCACTCGACTACCACAGCGGCTAACTACTCGAATACCAGGCGGCGACTTCGTGTCATCACGGTTTCAAAAATGGTCTACGACATTTTTCGTCTCCAGCACCGTCTATATGCCAGTGTTTTCTAATTCATTTCATTTCGTGGAGCCCCGATAGTGAAGATCGAGGCACCGAGGGTCCCCTGTTGGTCAATTCCGACTCCGCCCGTCGGATTTATTAGGAAAGGCCGAAAGAAATTTATAAAAGTTGGCTAAATATAAAATTTATAATTAGGGTAAAGAAAAACTTTTCGAAAAAAAAAATCCTCGGGTGAAAAATAAAAAATTCGACCAAAGTGTCCGGACCACGGGTGTCCCGATTTGAGAGATCTTACTGTAATAACTTGTTTTTTTAAAGTGTGCAATATACTTTCGAGGGTGAGTTCTCATGTGCAGACTTAGGGATACCAGGAGAGACTGGTGCAAACTTTGGGTTCCCAGGGAATGCTGATTTGAAAGCTCGGAGCTATCAGAGCAAAACGTCTGAAAATCTCTGTTATGGATACTATAGTTGACCGATGAAAAATCACCGGAGACTTTTGAGAAGTAATGGTATGATTTCCGATTGCTTATCTTTTACTTGTTTGCCAACAATAAAAAGAATATTTGCCTATAGTTTATGAATGCAAAGCAGCAAGCGAAGCCGAATCCAATTCTTCTGGCATTCGAGAGGAAAAATAATAAGTTTATGTTTAGCGATAAACGATCAGTTTCAATCCTGATCCTATAACCATGAAATATTTTAAGAAAAGAGAATGCTTTGTTCAGTGTTTAGCAGCGCATCGCCCCGAGTATCAGGAAACGTTTATGTTGTCTCATTCGTATTCGATTCCCGAAAGCCTAAAAAAACGTTTCTGACTAACATCTATACAATTCGGACGCACCTGTCCTAAAGGTACAAAGAGGGAGGACCGCAGAGAAATTTGGGGTGAACGAAGCGTGTAAAATTCCAAAAAAGAGAGAAAATTGCGGAACGTTTATATATCTAAGTTTCATCGATAAAGTTTTAAATCGCCTAATGATACATCGAATAACCTACGCTATTATGATGATGATGACGATGTGCAATAGCGACCAGCCGACTGTAACTTGTTACATGGCCAGCATCGAGGCAATGACTGAAATGCTACAAACTAGGATCACTAGCCACCGAAGAAAAAAAAAAAATATCGATTCTTGCATCGATTCTGGGCATCTTTTTATCAGCCACCTGGTTGGGCATTTTGTCTGTTGTGGCGTTGTATTTGTATTTGATTCGTTTTAGTCTCATTTACATCATCAAAGGGTCTTCGTATAGCTTGTGATTCATGAGGTATGTGAAATGTGTGTATATGTTTTAACAATGGGCGGTGGAAATGCGAAGCTAATAAGCAAATGCTCTTCTACAGTTAATCGTCGTAACCACCAGAACAAGAGTTTTCCAATAGCTTTGCAAAACTCCTAGTAAACACCGCATGCACCTCATAAACATTCTTCTGAGAAATTTCTGCAAAACTACAGCCGCATGTACTGAGGGTTTATGAAGTGCTAGTGAAAACTTTAACCCCTTCACCTACAGACTTTTGGCTACAAAAAATTTGGATGGTCTCTACTTGAAATATCGGCGATAAATTGGTATCTTTCTTCGCACATTTTAGGAAAAGGAAGAAGGGAGAAAAATAAAATAAAAAAAGAGGGGTTATAAAGGAGCTTCTAGTAGATAAGGGAGAGAGATTATAGTACAGATTTCTTTTTCACAACCATCCCCTACGTGTTTGCTTTTGCTCTTACACGAATACAGTAGAAAGGTACATTATATGTAGGCGAAAAACATTAACAGCAATATAGAAACAATCGAGAAAAATAACAATATAATAACAATAGTTGTAAATTTCTCTGTGAGAAAACTAGATTGAATTTCCTCCACTGGCGTTTGGACGAAATATTTCGTCTGTGATTCGTAAAAGGGGGGGGGGGGCTAGGGCACACAATTTTTTTTTTTTTTCAAAAAACGCACGGGTGTAAGTGATGTATTTAGATTCTAGCGGACTATTCAAATTCTATCAATGCGCTGTTAAATTGGAGTGAGAACATCATGAGAAATCAGCAATTTATTTATTTACAGCATCATTTGTGTGTGGGTGAAGTTCCCCTCTCTCTCTCTTATTAATTACTTCAATTTTAACAATGGGCGTTTTCCCCCCCTTTAAAAGTAGATGTGGGGGGGGGGGTTAACTGTTTGGTTTGGCATTTTTAAAATACGTTACTCCGATATTCTTAGAGCTGTGCGTCTCAAAATGTGTGCAGCGACTTCCAGGGGCGTCACTAACCTATATAAGGGGTGTCGTGGCGAGCTGTCGCTATTGAGGGGTGCTTGTTCAGGGCAATGACTTGTTCTTTGTTAGAATACGCTGACGAACCGCGAAGTTGACTGGAGCAAGGGAGTCGCGGGTGGCAAAAGTTTGAGAACCGCTATCTTAGGGTGATCATTTGCTATTGTAGCGACGAGTTTAGAGGAGGCAAACACGCCATTTTTGAGCATGCCAAGCCAAACAGTGCCTCTGGCAGTGAAAAAAAAGAAAGCTTAAACGGGGGCCACTTGCATCGTGGTATTAAAAAAAATTGTTAGTTTCAGTGTGCTTCGGTCCACTTTTAATTTTGAACCATGAGATCAGAATTTCCTAGTACACAATGTATGTCCACATACGTTTGTAATTTGAAATTATATGAAACACTAGGGATTTTCCCCATGCAGCACAAACTAAAATAACTACGATTATGATATCAAAATGCTTCTTTGAATTATATTATTTGAGATTACCATTTATAAAATTAACTCCTTCGCTTACAAGCGAATTGACAAGGAATTCCGAAATTCTATTTGACGAATCGGCAATGAATATAGTAACCTTGTCCTAACCTAATCGCACACTAGAAAAAGGGAAGAAAAAAGGAAAAACAAAGGAAAGAGTGAGACAACACTATATAAATAAGGTGATAAGAATGTAGGTACAAACTAAGATTTCTTTTCCCCCTCAACCTACCTGTTCTTATCACTCTCATAAGAAAGATGTGTGAGGAAAAAATCACTATCAGGGTATACAAAAAGCCAAACGAAAAAAAATTGTAAGGTTGCAACACACACAAAGCTTAGGGATGATCAGGAGAGAAGAAGTAAAACACAGTGATGTCTTGTTTGAATTCATTCCACTAGTGGAACGCAATATTACGTCATTTTATCGTAAAATGGTTAAAACAGGGTCAAATTTATAAAATTTGAAAATGAACGGTTGAATATATATCAATACGATCAGGTAACCAAACCCGAAGACGAACTCACATGGATCGATGTATTGTTTCAAACGAGATCTGTTCGTAAAAATACTGACTACTGCGCCATGTGCTTCTTGAGATAGCGCGCAAATTAATATTGCTAAAATACAGTAGAGCCGGAAAGTGTTTAAAACCTATAAGCGCGCTCCACAACACCGGTTCTACGACACTGGAACATTTAGTTCGGTACTCGAAAACGAAGACGTATTCATAATAAATGGTTCATCTGAACGAGATATACCTACAGACACCCAAAAATTTCATGTGTCTCACTGTGAACTGCCATATCTTATGTAAGATATGACAGTTCACAGTGAGACACATTTTCATCCCGTTACGTTATGTTCAACCTTTCGTAAATGTAGCATATTTGGTCAGGTTACCGATGTAAGAGACGTTTACACATCAAAAAGTCTGTCTGTCCACGTAGTATTTAGAGGATTTGAGGATATCGCGGAAGAGCGTTCAAGATCACGGGAGGGATTACATTTTTTGAATATTTAAATGAAGCAATCTCCGAAACGTCACTCACATCGTAAAAAAAAAAATCACCAAAAGCCTCATGTTTAATGAGCTTAGAGAAAGAGAGGAAAATAAAGATATGTTATGTCCGGAACGTCATTCGTTAAGACATCTGATTGACCGCTCCTCCGGAAGACTAAGAAGATTACTCGAGTGTTTTCTGAATAACAATTTATGCATTTTTTTTATTTGACGTGAGATTTCAAAGGAGTAACCTTTTCCATCATGTTCAGCTAACTGACATCACAAAGTTTTTCCTGTATTTCAAAGTTACACGTTCCCCGTCATCATCATTTCTTTTTCTTATTTGTAGCGACTGTTTACGAATTCATCTCTCGGCGATCTCCCTTCGATTCCGAATGCATCAGATGACTCGGATGCACGCTGTTATACACACTCTGCATCTGAAGTATAACCTGAAATACGCGCATATCTCTCTCTCTATCTCACTGTAATTTGTATTTTTTGTCATTCGAGCAAAAGATATTCAACAAAATACACATACAAGAAACGATTTAATGCTAGGTCTTTTCAGCAGAGATAAGTTCTGTGATATTAGGATTATATATGCATAATAATATAACTTTTTTTCTTTGATGTGTTATAAAAAGCAGTGCGACGTACAATTTACTGTCGGGGTGGGTTCCAGACATCTGATTGTCTTTGAAAGATATTCAGATTTGTACGTAGGAACTAGACGCTCTCCGTGTAATTTGTCTCGATCCTGTTCTACTTGGGATTTGTTCTAGGACTACGAACGATCTCAAAACAAACGGCCATAGCCGCCAATATATATAGGGTATTTGTATCATTCATTTGTTCCGAGCCATAGTCGTGACTATTCTTCGGATAGTTACGTAACTTTTGGAATGTCTTAATGAACCAGGAAAAAAAAAAAATGACTGGGAAAAAAAATTAAATAAGTAACAAAACATTATTGTAATTTCCGGAAGAAGAAACGCGCAGATTTTGTGTTCGAAAGTTATAATTTACCCCTTCGCGTACAGGATTTTGGTAACTAATTTGGATGATCGCTATTTGACGTATCGGTTATAAAATTGGTAACCTTGTTCGCACGTTTCAGTAAAATGGAAGAAAAGGAGAAAATAGAAGGAAGAAAAAATGAATAGGAAAGGGAGTAAACAGTATAGTGTAGAATAGAGTTAGATATATATATATAATTAGTGTTGGAGGGGGGCGCAACGTCGTTCCATAGGCAAGCTCACAAGTTGAATACATCGATTCTTAAACATTTACATGTTTTATTTACAATTTATACAACCATTAAAAACTCAACAGCAACAGCGTGTGCAGGCGTGCCGATAAGCCGAATGTAAACAAACAATAATGATAGTCGGCTTTGACTACATAAAAATGCACATGTTGCCACACTGACATAAATAATAATCATAATAAAGAGAATGATAAATATATGACAAGAATAAATATGACGGATAAATATAGTTGAAAAAGGGTCGCTACAGATAGATAGAGATAGCTAGAAATAGATATATGTATATGTATATAGAGAGAGAGATTATAAAGTGTAGAGTCCTCTTTCACACACACACACTTTCACCCTATAAGAGTTCTCTTTCGTTTTTACATGTATATAGTAGAAAACATTATATGCGAACAAAAAATAATTAACAGGAGTATAGAAAGACCGGAAAGGGAAAAACTCCGATTCATTGGGTTACAATAAAGCTTCGTGATGATGAGGAAAGAGGAAAATAAAAACACGGAGAACTAGATTGAATTTTTCCACTGGTTTGGACGAAATATTTCGTCCGTGATCGTAAAGGGGTTAAGGCAATTCGGCGTTTTGCTGATGCTGCGTTTAATCGCAATTTTGCATTGCTAAAATGTTTTTTTGCAACAAAAGGCTAGATGTTAATTATTCGAAAGGATATATTTTTTAACCTCTACGCACAGACGGTTCGTTAAAAATCATTTCTCATCGTTTGTGATCGTTCATTTACGAAAATTGATATATCACATAATGTCATATCATGGCATTATTTAAATATTTAACATCGGTGTTAGAATGTAAACACCTTGAGCGGAACGTTTCATTACTATATGTTTTCTTATGTGACTATGACGTTGAACTTACAAGAAGGGTGCTTTGCTGGGGGGAAATTCTTTTACCGAATCGGTGATTCTCCGCA
Source organism: Pholcus phalangioides (assembly GCF_987345545.1). Lineage (NCBI taxonomy): Eukaryota > Metazoa > Arthropoda > Arachnida > Araneae > Pholcidae > Pholcus > Pholcus phalangioides. Next base: position 50,355,653 of record NW_028301597.1, read on the forward strand.
CCAGAATGATTGATTCGCTCCTTGAAAGGTAAAACGTCTCTTATCCAGGGAGCAGGTGGGCTTTAAATCGGTACTACTATGCACATGCACATTTCTATGCGGAATTTCTAACGATTTAGTACCTGTCGGAATGTGTGTTCTGAGTGTATGTGTGGTCCTAGCATATTTATGTTGTCAGAGTTGTGTTTGTTTTGTGTACTTGCTAGTACTGCCATCTTCCATATTTTGAAATAAAGATAGCAAATGCTTGGAATTTCATGCTATGTCCGCAACCACCACTGTACCGTCGGACAACGGGGTTCGAACCTGGATCCTCACGATGAAAGTCTAGTGCGATGCCCACCTGACTGCGCAGCGGCTCACTCACTCACATACACCGTAACTCATGCACCTGCTACATCCACCTGCAATTTGGAACACAAATGGAAGCAATTCGAGCACACAACACGCATATACTCAGATATCCACAAAATGTGTTAAGGCCTACATTTACATACTTCCTGGAATACACTCATTCGTTAGAAATTTCTGAGAGGAGTGTTTACGCGATGCATGTTGAATTTAGTAGTAGTAGTATCAGTGCTTTAACAACAGTTTTATGCAAAATATTATTCCTCAAAACAGAGGCGTACATAGGAGAAGGAGACACGGGGGGGGGGGCGTGCTCTCCCCAAGACGACCGAAAATCAGGATATTGAAGTAAAACACCTTTATATGCTATCTCAATCAATTTATGCCAATTTAAAATGCTTTTCGGAGGCTAGCAGTTCAAAATTTTTCTGAAAGAGATTCTTTGTGTTCCCTTCAAACCCAGAGCCCCCCCCCCCACTTAAAACTCGATCCTGCGTAAGGCCTCGCTTCCCGTTTTGGTTAAAAAGCTGCTTAATATACAGGATGCATAGTCAAAAGAGCGTATTTCATTTTACTGGCGAACCGCTCATCCTACAGGCTTACTTCCAATTAGAAAAAGAACTAAAATAACATGTTGTGTACTGAGATATGTCATTGATGTTGCAAGGGATTCATCTCATTAATGGCAGTAAATTACAATATATCGATATGGATAGAGAAGGTGTTTGGTGAAGTAGTAAGAATACGAAACAAGTTCAACTTTGACAACATAAATGCGCATTGGTCGCACACTCGGAACACACATTCCCGCAAGTACCGATTCCTTAGATATTCCGCAGGTGCATGTATGGATAAGTAGTAGTTATCGCATTTGAGCATGTTTTGCCTGCCATGATAACGAAAACCTCTACTCCGTAGTATGATGCAAATTTAATAAAATGGTAAATGCAACCTCTTGTTGTTAACTTTAAAACTATTTTTTTTCTTCGCCATTTTTTTTATAAATTTCTTTAAAATTATTTTTATTAACCATTTATCTACCAACTTGCTCAAAGCATCAGGTTAGATAATTTGTTATGTACTAGCTAACTGTTTGAAGAAAGTGTATTATTTACATTTTGTTTTCGTCTTAAATTATAACCAAAATCATTTACCAAATAATTTTTACCTATTGCTATCAATAATTTATTACTCTGTCATTATACGTATAATTTCATTTATTATGGTTTTCTTCTTATTCCGCTTTTCATAATGTGGTAGATAAAGTATTAAGGCTTTCCCGAAGTCACGATTTTATGATAACCTGATAAATACATAGTTATACCTGCAAACAGTTCAGAGCAGCATCTATAGTTTAATCATGGACACCTTATCATGAAAAAGAAGATTTTTATCATAAGGCGTATCTTATTATTTACCTTATTTTTAAAATCACTATCTTAAATTTTCATTAGTTTTTCAGATAACTTCTTGCATTAGATCCTAATTTTCATTAGTTTTAGAATTATTTCTTGCATTTGGTTCTAATTTTTAATAGCTCAAACTTTTCTTCCGTTCTGACTTTTCATCGATTCGAAATTTTCACTAATTTTTGTGTTAATTTAAATTGTGTGCTTATGTTTTTTTGTATGAATGTTTATCCTGTAATAATGTATGAATTTTTCCATGCCGATACTCCCCCCAACCATTAAACCCAATAAGGAGTCCCTGACCGCGGAATTCCACAATTGTTTTCGCACCTGGATAGGTGCATAAATTCATACATTATTACAGAATAAACATTCATACAAAAAAATATAAGTACACAATTTAAATTTAAATTTGAATTAATAGAAAAACTAGTGAAAATTTCGAATCGATAAAAAGTCAGAATGAAAGAAAAGTTTGAACTAACAAAAATCAGAACCAAATGCAAGAAATAATTCTAAAACTAATGAAAATTTAAGATATTGATTTTAAAAATGAGGTGGACAATTGAAAGAGTAAATGAAAATTCAGAAATAATGAAAGAAATAATTCCACATAATGAAGATTCAGGATTAATAAAAAACGCGAATAATTTGAGAATTGAAAAAAGCATTCAATAATTAAGGGCCACCCTTAGATTTGGGGCTCCAGTTCCCTTTGGCCCACAACGGGGGAAAAAATGAAGTTATTCACCCTAGATGGCGAAGTTTCCTTTACGAAACGAATGCGTTTTCATTCGTTTTTCTTTAAGGTAAGCAACCTTGTTTTACTTACTAAACAAATTAAAAAAAAAATTGATATATATATAATATGTATATATTTATTTGTATTACCGTGAGTGCTGGGCTTCTCAAAGCGCGGGGCCCGGTGTGACCACAACCAGAACCATTCGCACACCCTTAAGGACAGTTCTGTCTCTCTGTCCGGAATTTTAATGTTTTCTACAATTACATGCTGCAGAAAATTCACGGATTCCGATGCTCCCATTATGAAGGATCTCAGCTGTTTTGTACACGGACCGTTGCGAGATCCTCCAAAGATACAAAATACATCCGTCCGAAATTACACGATAAAATGCAAAACACAGAATGAAAGCCGCGGTTACAGGTTCTCAAAATTGATATTCATTGAAACAGATCCGATCCTAATTGAAGAAGGAGTTTCCACCCGTTTTTTTGAAACAGACTAACGAGAAAATAAAAGGGTTCATATTTATTAACAGTGTCCGAAATCGAATCACAAAGGAAGTTTGCGTTACAGTAGAATAATATTAATAATAATTTCTGTGGTTTTTCTTCGAAGAACGCGGAAAAAAAGAGAGAATATGTAAGAAAAATCATAGAGAGGAAAAAGAAAAACACGCCTTAGTAAAAAGATCTGGTTTCGAGAACACAGAAGCTTGATGGCGTATATACACCGTACTATATTATGGTACGCTTCAGAAATCATACTCATTATCTCGCTAAAGATCAGTAAAGGAGGACCAAGCGGGCAACTTCTTTATTTTTTACCAAATAAAAAATGAGTTTTTCCTCTCGGGTTGCCATTTGTTTCAAGACAAGAAGAGATCGTATCAAATACGATGATCCCATTGCTTTTTTTGTGTTAGCCTTTATTTTAGTTTTGTTACAACGATTTGTGTTGTTTTGGATGGCGACATGTCCCAGATGGCGGGTCGATGCACTTCCTTTTACCCACGTGCAAATTACGAGATGGATATGCCTTCTGTGTTTCCTTTCTTCTTATTTCCATCGATCTTGGGCGAAATATGTACAAATGTCCAAATATTTACTGTAGATTTATTGTTTCCTTCTGTTCTCCCCGATTCACTGAATTTTCGTCTATTGTTCCTGAAACTGTACAACTAACACCAATACGGACCAGACAATATATAATTTTTCTCTTTCCTGAACAACGGTATCATTATGCATGTGTTTTGTCTGTTATAGTTAATCAGGCTTTAAAGTGACAATAATATTAGGACAGGAATGAATTTTATGGGTCTAAATGAAAGTGAAAATTTCTTTGGTGAAGAAAATTTTAGAGAACTCGACCATTTTCAAGTCTCGAGCACCGTCTACGCCCGTGGTTCAAAACCATTATGTACCTGGGATGCATATGAATGTGAATTTTTTCACGAGGACAGTGGCCTAGCGAAAAAAATTCATAAACAACTAAACTTTCTTGTTGTTTCCTGGACGCTGGGTTGGAGACCCATTGATCGCCAAGAAAGTAGCCAGAAGTTTTTTAGAGGAAACATTAAATGGATTAACATAGGCACGTGACTCTATGCAAGGCAAGTGGGCATGCTAAACTTCAGTGATTTTTGCTGAGGCCTGTATGAGAAATTCTGAAAAACAGGTGATGTTAAAAAATACTTTGAAGCGTTGTTAAAAGAAAAAAAAAGATCGAAAAATAAATAATGAAATAATAGGTATATATTTCAACTGAAGAGTATGGAAAAAATAATTTTTTTTTTCAAAAAGTCTACCTCCTGGCTATATTCTCAACAAGTGATATGGCCATAATGTCCTCTACGTAAATATCTCAACAAAGTAACAGACATTTTCAAGAGAACTTATGAAAATAAAAGAAATTATTTAACACGGAAAACTTTTTATTGAACATAAAAAAAAGAAACATGATTCACACAGAAAATAAATTTTGTAATCTTTAACTGAATTAAGAAACGAATCACAAAAATTGAAAAATTCTTACAGAAATTAAGAAGATGCATTTTTTTCGGACAAATGGATTATTTTTCTCCTTCCGTAGTGACTAGGAATAGGGGGAAAGATGCAGACAGAATTTTATACGAAATGAAATTACAATACAGTTGAAAAAGCATCACTGCACGTCATGATTAACTAACTAAAGTTTTCGAATGATGGAACCAGAGAAGAAATACAAACGTGTCGTAAGAAAATAACAATATGATTTTCCGAATGTGTGTGTGTGACACGTCCGGCCTAATATGGCGAACTGGCGAGAAAGTATGCATCACCCAAGAAAAAATAATTAGGCCAAGTGTCCAAACAAAAAAATGTATAGCTACACAGTATAAGTACATCAAGTTTCGAATTCGGTTGGAAATGAAAAAAAAAAAAATAATAAATAGGGTATTGTCCATATTAACATCAGACACCTTATATCCAAGAATTTTCTAAAATTTCGGAGGATGCTGTCGGGGTTGGGAACAACATTTCATGCAATCAAATTTCAGTTTTTATATGGTATTGCAAGCCGACAGCGATGGCACGACAATGCTTCTATCGAATTGTTTTTATTTTTCCATTTTTGAAGTAAAAATCTTCAGATAAAATCTGACCATTGAAAAGGAGCAAAGGCTATTAAATAGTAATAAGTGATATAGCCTGTTTTTGGTCGTTAAGATCTTTTCCTCTGTTTACAGAGTAGGTCTATACCTATCAACAGAAGAAGAGCGGAATTACTATATATTGTTAACTCTTATATATGGCTTAAACTGAAATCATCATAAAACTTGAAAATGTGTTATTTGTACGGAGTATACCGTATATAAATAATAACGGTAAATAACCGAGGTATCGTTACAATCGACATTGATGTTTTTAAGACCTATTTCAACGAAAAATATATTTAGAGGCAAATCACATACTGTGTTTTAGTTTATTATTAGGGTGATCATATCGTTCGGAAAACACAGTAAATTGGGATAATTAAGACGGGACATCGCCAATTTTTGCCAAACATCCTGCCAAATACCTACGAAATAGCCAAATATTGCTTATAAATAACCCTTGGCGAGAAATATAGCTACATACTTGCTACAGCAAGTTTGTTAAAATGTATTTCACGGGGAAAAAGAATTAACATGGTAAATATGTGAAATGAATGTTTATTGTCATATTTATTTTTTACACAATTTATAAATTATGAAAATTACCTTCATTCCTGATTCTACTAGGAGACGTTTTTATAAGAAAAAAAGATAAATTTTTATAAGAAAAAGTTGGGAAGGGCAACATACGGAAATGTGTAGTGGTCATGTCAATGAGCAATCTGAGCGTCAAACATGTAATAAATCGTTTCTCCAATGCTAGGCGTGAATACAACAACAAACGAACATTCCATGGATTTCATCAGCTCTATCTTAGGAATTTCTTGCAAAAACGTAATTGAAACAAAAGAGACGAAAAATTTGTCGTAATATCCAAAGAGGCCACTTTTCATCGCCGTTATAAACAAGGTACATTAACATTATTCTCTACGGGGATCAGTCCAGACTGCAATTATTGACGTTATAATTGACGTGTCGTTACAATCGAGGTCCTGTTATAACCGAGTTTGGTTGTAAGCATATGACAAGAAGTTACCAGAATGTTTTGAAGACAGCCCAAAGACTCGCTTTGAAATTTAACAAAGATATTTTGAAGTTGGTTCCGGGTCGAGAAAATTCCGTCTCTTGGTCCTCGTTATTAGTTTTTAACGAGATCATAACGTAATGATATTTTATAAGTTAGAAAATTTATGTTTTTGTTTCCTTATTTGTTTACAATGTCTAAAATTATTTCCTCATTCGTTCGCTTTAAAAACACGCTCCTCGGAAAAAACCAGATGAAACTAAAATTTCCGGAGTCAAAAATGTTCCGAACATGGCTGCCAATAACACAATTTCAGCTTAATTGTGCAAACAATTGTCTTCCTTATTTTCCTTTTAGTGAATTTTAGGAATGTGCCGTTATATTAAATATAAGTTTTAGAAGTTCCCGAAGAAGACTAGAAATAACTGTAAGCGCACGCTCTGATGCGCTCGACTTACGAAATGCACTCTGGAAAAGAAGTTTACCGTCGTCGACGCCTTTTTTTAGTTATGTTCGCGAAAGGAATTCGGTTCGAAAAAACCCTCATTATAACTATTTTCTTATTATATCGTCGCGTGATGATCAAATAATAAATCAATGTATCCGTAATTGGTTCGGTCATTACTACAAGAGGAGAAAATGATTGTTTCCCCGTGAACTCTTTAAGATGTAATATTGCGGCTCTTGAAAAAGAGGCCCCATGCACCGAACCATGAACTACACTCCATATATGCAAGCTTCTCGTTCCTGTAAACTCAACTGTACGAACTTTTCAATCGGAAATACCGAAATAGAGAAGCGCCAACTTTAATTAGTCAATGAATTTACCACCCACACACATACGCTTTTAATACGTGAGAGATTCGGCAGAGGTTATCCAAATCAATTTCTTTCTTACATCACTATCACCAACAACTCATGCTCGTAACATTTCACGAGTAGTACAATCGAGTTCACTTATAACATAGTCCCTTGGTGATTTGAGAAGTGTATCTTATAACCGACATGCATTATATGTTATAAGCAAAGTCTTGAAATTAGCTTAGATAGCAGTTGTATGTGTGCATTATTGAGGTTGCCCCGGACAAAGTAAGCTTATGTAGAACGTAATTAAATTTAATATTGCATGAATATATATAATTTTTGGTTGATATCTCCTGAGGAATTTTGAAAATTTTTGGAGCTGTGAAGTAAATACAGGTCATACATACCTGCAGTACATACGGGATATACAGGGTATCCTGTAGAGGTATGATTTCAATTTAAAAAATGCTCAAAAGGCATTCAAAAATTACCCTCTACCGTTTTGAGAGTGAAAATAGTGTGTAACAAAATAAAAAAAATCTAAATTTTTCACTTGGTCCCCCTGTGCACTAACTTTCAATTAGAAAGTTGCTGCCCTGTCTCTCCTGATGCGAAAAAAGTTTGCATGTTTCTAAGTGCAATATTCGCAGAGATATTCGAATTCGAAAAAAGGAGGAAATTTGGGAACGAACAGCGTTAAATGCGGGTAAAATGGTTTTCCCGCATTCCACGGAGATTGAGTTATGAAGAGGCTTCATTCCTTGAACATGTTCACATTGGATGAACGCAGGTGTCGGGGAGATATGATATAAGTGTTCAAAATTTTCAACGGGATGGATTAAAGTTGAACACGAGTTATTAATACACTGCCAATCGACTGCTTCGGACACTAATATCGATTGGTACGGGACAATTCTAGGTTGCGGTGTTGCAGGGAATTTTTCATCTCTAATAGGGTTGTTAGTAAATGGAATAGCTTACCTCCGAGGGCCGAGAATTCTAACACAACTGTGAATTCAACACGTTTAAAAAGAAGTACGATAAACATATTGGGATAAATCGAGAAGCTATCCATACTTAAATCAGACAACAACTATAATTTTTATGGGCAGTATATTTAAATTTGATCATAATTATTGTGTTTTTTTATTTCTCTCATTAAGTTGCTTTTTTTTTGATTTGGTTTAGATATATTTGACATCCGTATTTTTTCATGGACATCTTTTTTCAGCCAGCTCGTTGGGCATTTTGCCTGTTGTGTGTCCTGTATTTGCATTTTTTCACTTACAATGAATTACAAATTTTTGACTATTTTTTTTTTACAATTACAGAATTTTCACATTTGAATTTAATTTACGTTTCGCAATTTGTGACACACAATCATTGATGATGAATGCTGAAAATTCCGATTTTATTGAAAATAAAAATATGCAAATATGCAACTTTTTGTAAATGACCACATTTACATTTAACTACATAGTTGAAAGTTTTAGTACACGGAGAAAACTACATAAAACTCAATTTTTCCTTTTTTCTACGGAAAAGACAATATCTATTTTTTTATGGGAGACCCCCACCGGGAAAATTAAGACGCTTTAAATAACCACACGTTATTTGAAAACTCGTTGTAATCAAAAATATGTTTGTAAAGTCAATAGTTGCAAAGATATTGGCCGTGCAAACAATTTGGGACACACTGTATAGATACTCTCTTATATGGTTTGCATAACATGGAGCAAAACCGAAATATTTTCCGACGGTCGCATTCATCTGTCATAGTTATTCGAGCATCAGATCCGGCCATCGTTCGATCGTCAGTAGTTCGATAACACGTTCGGAATAATAATAGACCTACTTATTAAAAATAATTGGATAGCTCGATATCAGAACTAATTAGCGGTTATGATCCGCTGAACCGAAGCTTTTCATTCGACGATCCGAAAAATAGCTAGAAGAATTTGAATAAGACTGCGATGGTCAATTCATATTCAAAATAGCCATCGTCGAGGCAGTAAGTTTTTTTCAACCGGAGGAGAAAAAAAGTCCTTGATCTGTGACCGCTATGGTTGAAGCGAATCTTTACATCAGAATTATATGTACATATAACGTATATATAGAATATCCAATTATGACTTCAACCACCTCGAGTTCATTTAATCAACTTTCGTGATGACGAGATTGCGTAATGACGTTGATGGTCCGCCACTATACGGGGCCATCGCTACGGTTAATTAAGTTTTCCCTTTATAATAACAGAATCGAAGCGAGGCGACAAACACATGATGATGGTGTCTAATAGTTGCTTCTTCAAAAGACGCGCCTCAATCACGAGGTGAACATTAAACTAGGCATCAACTAAAACCCCTACCCTATTTAGATTTGGTTTTTTTTTTCCTATCCTTTATGATGGACTTGACTGATTGTGCGTGAAGACGATCAGTTGATGAGGTTCTTCAATAGAATCGTTTAATTAAGATTTATGCATAAGAATCCTTTTTTCATTCACGCTCATCGTATAAAGGGATTAGATGAAGCCAGATCCTTAAAGAATCTGGGATGGACAGATACCGGTTAGTAAGAAATATGGTGTCTCAGACCTGTTGGGTTGGCCGAAAAGGGTGCCGTTCTGTAAGCAGGAGTGGTTGGTACCGCAGGGCACGATGACACCTCACTGTTCTATTAACTGACTCGTCCGATAACCTATTTGCAGTAGAATCATAATACAATGATTTTTTATTATTTTTGTCACGTGTTTAAACCTCAGAATTCTCTCATCATCCTCAGATGATCAGCATAGCAGCCTGATCATCCTATGATGATCTGAATTTTATTTCTTTTTAACGCGAAGTTCTCGAAATGACGTATAGATGGCGTATCCATATATATTCCAGTTTTTCAAAAACTATTTTTCTATTTTCTCACGAATTCGCTTGTATTATACGGAATGGGTGTGCAAAGGTTGGTTTTATATTCTTCTGCATATGCTGTGTATATGACATATGCGTTTATTTTCCATTTTTCAGGGACTGTCTTTCGTAGCTCTAATCATCCTCGGTAGCCGGTTGCATCAAGTGGACAAGGAAGAGAACTTCTTGGAATTCATATTGAACACGTGGTTCCGCGAACCTCATCCTCCTATGGCAGTGGCCTCGGGTTCCGCAAATTCCGGCGCGACGCCATCCTCCATCCAGAAACAGAAACAGCTGATTGTCCTCAGCGAACAGGCGCAAAGAAATCTTCTGGCCTTTCGGGATGACGTGCGCCATTTCCAAAGTGAGTCTAGTTTTCAATCTCTTTTTTTTTTGTGAAATCCATCAAAATTACGGTCATCCACTAGAATTTCCACGGTATTTCTACGAAACATTCTTTCTTTCTTTCAAACCAAGCACAAAACTCATGTGCATCGCCACGGGCAATTTCTTTCTATGAAACAGTCTATCCATCTTTATTATTTTCGTTGGGAAAGGTCCCATTAAAATAGTATGAATATTCTAATACCTTCAGGCGTATGTGCTGGCTGGCCGTATCTTAAATTGGCCATAGCCGATGGAGAATGAAAACTGGCGTCATGAGTTCACATTCATACGCATGATATGCAGGGTGCATAGCTAAGTCTCCTTGCCACAAATTATTGGCAAACCGTTAATCCTAGAGGCATACTTCTAATTAGAAAAAGTATCAAAATAACGTGTGGACTTCACATACGTCATTCATATTGCAAGGGGTTTTGTGTAGTTATTGAAATAAAAAATTAAACTTTCAACACGGACACCCTGTCCTAGAAAACCCAATTAGAAAGTTGTTTCCTTGTCTCTCATCGAGGAAACCTCCACGTTTCCAAGGGCAATATTCGTTGAGATATTTGTATTCAAAAGTCGGAGAAAATGCGGGGGGAAAGAATCACATAGAGTGAAAGAAGCGTTGTCCGTTAGTTTATGTGGTTTTCCGCGCATTTCAACTATTTTGAATTCAAATATCTCAGCGAATATTGAACTTAGAAACGTGTAGCTTTTTTGTTGTCCTCAGGTAAGACAGGACAACAATTTTCTAATTGGGTTTTTTAGAACAGGGTGCCCGTGTAAGAAGTTGATTGTTTTAAATTTGAATAGCTATACAACCCCTTGCAATATGAATGATGTATCTGAATACTATATACACATTGTTTGAATAATTTTTCCAATTGAAAGTACGCCTCTTGGATCACCCTTTCACCAGTAATTTGCGGCAAGGGAACTTAGCTATACACCCTATCCTGTATACAGTAAAGGTCCTCTTAACGTTCACCCCCTACGGCCAAATAACAATTTCTCCTTGTTATAAAAGTATTCATTTCGAACCCCTGATATACGATCACCCCCTCTTTTATGGACGGATTTTTTTGTCTCGCTGGTGTCGGAGAGGTTTTATTGTATTACATAAGGTGTTTGATAACTAACTATGACAAGTTATAAATTGAAGGTTCTTCTGAGAGAGAAGTTATCAACACCGTTTTGAAATTAAACAAGAAACTGATTCACGCGCTTTTGCCAGTTGGTTTGGCATGCGAACACATTCTCTGTTTTCTTGTCCCATCCGACTGATACCAACAGAGATTCCATCTTTGTCGAGTCACACCTACAGACTTGGAATTGTTATTCGATAGCCTCTTCGATAAAGGATCATTCGCTACTCGTTTTCCCCGTTAAGGACGTAATAACGGTCATTATCTTTCACGAATTGATGCAAATCATCGCCTCTCAAGAAGAAGAGAAAAAAGAATAAAAGGATAGAAGAGAAGAGTAACGATTGGGTCATTAAATAGCCGTGTTGGCATAGGAGTTTCATTTTTGTAACATCTGCACCAACGCAGAGTCCTGAATCGAATGAGATGAGAGTGGAAGGACATGCAAAAATGTAAGATTTTTGTAGCTTTAGTTGGAAATTTATATAAATTATAATTATTTTGTATAAGTTTTTTCCCTGTAGGAAACTTGCTACATATAGAGGAAATTTTGAAACGTTTTTCTGCTCTCACTTGAGCTCTCAATATTTAGATTACCCTAGGTCTGAGGGGCAAGCCTCCTAGATATAGAGCAATACCTCGGAGGCTTTGAGCGTGCGCAGGATCGACCTATGGGAGGGTGCGAAAGGAATTTCTTCCAGAGAATTTTCAGTCACTAACCGTCAAAATGCATTCTAAATTAAAAGAAAATTATGCAGGAATGAAAGTAGAATGATGAATGAAGATAGTATGCAGTGATACCTCGGTTTACGAATTTTTCGGCTAAAGAAGATATTTTTTCGTGATTTTTCTGCTTCGGCTAACGAATACGGATTCAGCTAATTTTCGTTGATATGGATGCATGTGCTACCGTGAAAAAACCGCGTTGTGAGCTCAATTTTAGCAATCACTCATTATCAGAATTACTATAATTCGAGCCCGATTAACTCATGTCCGTCTCGGAATCTTTTTTCAGATGTACTTCCGCTTCTTTTTTTGAACGTTACTGAACCATTTCATGTAAAATGAAAGATTTAGTTAATAGAAAATGTATTGAAAAAAAAAGGAGCCCGCGTTTACAGAACCCGCGTTCTTTGAATGCAAGAATCAGCATCAAACTGAATAGTCTGAACGTTCTAGGAGCTCATCTTTTGAATTTTTCCATCTGCATGTACGATACACAGAAACGCACTGACCTAAACACAAATGTGTGGATGGGGATACCTACGAACTCGACTGGGTCGTGTCAACACCGGTTTTTGTCTACCAAAGCTGGTGTTGGTTTTGTACACAGTGTGAAATGAAAAAGATCCTAAAAAATCTCATCTTCCTGTAAATTGTCATTTATGCAATTTTGAAGCTGTTCATTTTATCCTTCGCTCAGTTTTTATATTTTCTATATTAAGGCTCCTTGGTGCTTTAAAAATCTTATCTTCAAATTCTGGCCATATCAGGAACGAATTAAACGATTTATCATAGAAACTTATAGGAAATTGCGTTTCGGCTAACGGACATGATTACTGAACGAATTAACTTCGTCAGACGAGGTATCATTGCATAAAGATTTTTTTTTTAAATTTTTGATCATCTTGTGGGGGGAAAAGAGAAGCACGAGTCCCCCTGTGCCCTTCCCTGAGTACGCTTCTATCCTGATCCAGATTAGATAATTTGTTGCATTTGCAAACTCCCATTGTTGTATTTTGAAGTTTCCACAGCATGGGAGCCTTCATGGAATTTTCTTAGCTATGGGGTGATGGGCGATGGATTTTTTTTCCCCGCAAGACTGCTCTTTGATCATTTGATCATTTTTGTCGCACCACGATCATTTTCTGCACACGAGGGCTAATTAGACCGGGACCTACAATTTATTGCCGATTCCGAACGGCAGGCTTGTTTTTTTTTAATACTCGTCGAGGGATTGGTGCGCTAACCCCTCGATGGGGGACTCCCTGCGGTAGCAATTTTTTCTGTGGCCATGTCGCCGTTTCTGCTGTGCCCCTCTGTCAGGAAAGTTTTCTGACAAGGACGAACCGGGTATCGAACTCGCGACGCCTCTGCACATCCTTTGGTACTTTAGGCGAGTATCTTATCGACGTGGGTTACCGCGCCCGACTGCTCTTTAGAGAGAGAAGTCTGCCTAACAGTTTGAGAACCACTGCATTGCTATTAAGGGTTTCTAAAATACATTGATAAATCATTTTTTCCCTCTGAAAGAACACAAATCGGAATAAAAGATTAGAACTTCTTTCACTGAATGAACTTTTTGTTACGTAAAGTTTTGGAAAAATACAAATTTATTATTCTTATCTGTTATTAACTGCAAGGGGATGCGAAGTTTTGCTTTTCAAAAAAGTTTCGAAAAAATTAAACTCGTATAAAACTTTCAAGTACCTACACATTTTCTAATTTGGAATAATTTGTGCTAATATAATACGTATTTTTGAATTGAATTGAATTGATTTTACTCAAAGGGGAGCTGGATGCCTCACGGATGACATTGATTCTGAGCATTGTGTTCGTCGGAATCTTCATCCTGAGCTGGTGGTGGATGGCTTTCGCTGTAAAACAGGCCCGTGCTGATGTAAGTATTTTTCTTCAATAAGCCGCATAAAATTTCACTTGATATAAAAAATATAACGAGTCTTTACAAGATGATTAACGCCGTATGTGAATACATATTAAGGTGCATATATACATTAGCGCGAAGATCATGCAATGAAAGCATTCGCAATTGGTTGCTCAGTAATTTGTACGGTGTTGTGAACTATTCTTGAGCTATTTTCACTGGATCCACTGGAATCGGTTTGTTTAAGGAACACAAAGGACGTTTGTGTACCCACGAGCGGATTAGAATTGCTGCAGGAAGGTGGGGGGGGGGGGGTCGTGCGTTGCAAGCTCGGCGAGCTAGTGTATACGAGCCTTTGAGCAGCAGCAGCAGGTGAACCCTTCGTACGAATTGAGCTTTTCTGCGTGAGAACCAAGAGAAATTCTGCATATTTATGGTCATCATACCTTTTCTGTGCATAATGTATGGGTAATCTTGAAGAATAATGAAATTTTAATGAAATTCCACTCTATATAACCGGCAGACCGTACGAGTTGATCGAAATTTATTTTGACCGAACCTGTGGCCGAATTCTTGCTTTAAAATTAAATTCGAGTTTGTACGTGTCACCTCACACTCCTACCGGGTGAAGGTTTTTCAAAAGATCTTTTAGACATACACTACTACTACTACTACTTAACCTTACATGCACCTCATACACATTCCTCTACGGAATTTCTAACGAATTGGTACACGCAGGAATTCACGTGTACGTGTTGTGAACCTAACGTGAAGCTTGTTTTTGTGTAATGCTTGTTATGTGTAGTGCCGCTATCTCCCATCAATTTTTCTAACTATGAGTGAAGTGTAATGATTGAAGATATTACCATTATGGGCCTGTTGCTCTCTGTGGCGGGACTTTTTAGTGGGGACGTCGTCTCGCATTTAGACATATACTGCGGAAATGTCAGAAGGTTAATACAGTACACGACATAAGTACTAGAGTCGCCCTTAGTGCGGGGAGGGGGTGCAATAGGTTCGGTTACACTGGTTCCAGGGGGTGGTGGTGATGCACTTACGGTAGTAGAAGTGAAGAAAATGTGCATAAATCAAATATATTTTCAAACTTCTTGGATTTTTCTCCCATTTTAATTTTGAATTGCCATAAATTCTGTAATTTTTTCTTATTAATTCTGAATTTTAATCAATTTTGGAATTTTTCTCATTAATTAAGAATTTTATTCAATTTGGAATTATTTTTCTGATAAGTTCTGAATTTTCAACAACTACGGGTTGTTTTTCTTTGATTAATTCTGAATTTTCATTGATGAATACATATTTTTTAGCGTACCTGTATATTGTAATAATGTATAAATCTGTGAATTTCGACACGTCCTTAAAATATATAAAATCGGGGCTAAGGAGTTACGAAATATTTTTCGCACCAAGCCCCGCGTCGTGAAAAGGGCGGCCCTGGTACGTACATACTATATTGTATTAGTTGCTAATTAAAGAATAATCTGTACAAAGCATTTGATTGGACCAAACTATCGAATCATATGCTCAGGACTCCAACTAGGTACTGAAATTTGTTTGTTTATAAAGCTTTATTTTCGTACCATTCCCGTATAATCGAACATTAGTCAACACAAAAGTGGATTCGGTACCGCCCTTGGTCCAGAAGGCGTAATATCCACTTTTGCCCCAGTTGGAAATCTTCTAACCCTACAAATATAACTAAAATTTTTTTTATCAGTTTTCTTTAATTCATTTCTAAATTATTTTTTCTAGGGTGGCGTGTCTCTGAGAACTGTGCTCTTATTGGCCGTCTTCGCCGCTGTAGATGTGGCAGCCAGCACAGGATTCATCCTTTTGAGAATAATCATGGTGAGCATAAGGTGACCATATGTCCCAGTTTTTCGGTATTAATTTCATTGTCCCGAAAAGAGCTTTCGGGACGTTTGTTTGTCCAGGTTTTTCTTTGCGAATCAAAGATCTTATGTTATGGAACTACAGTATTGCATTCATAAATTTCAAACTGTATAAACGTGCTTTCTAATTTATAGCGGTACAGTGTTATCATAGTGCCTGCGCTCTGTGGCTTGAAGTACTTTATATATAGTGTTATAAGAAAATAGAAAATTTTAAGTGTTTCGTCAACTTTTAATGCATTTAAGGATCATTAGATGGCGATATGTGTTTTAATGTACAAAAGTAAATTTATATAGGGTTACCAGATTCCGAAACTTAGAAATGAGGACGCATGCGCACGCACGCTCGACAACGTCACTCACAGATGTTTGCAACAGATGGTGCAATTATACGGAAAAAGAACAACAATTTTATTTTCCGAAAAAAAACCACAGCACCGAATTTTTTTGTATGCAGAATTATTTTTGGCAGGGATGAGTGATTTTTTCCCAAGGGTAACCCCAATTCCATCCCAACGCATGAAGGTGTGTCCTAAGGGACCCATTCATAGCGTACACCTTCAATCCTGTTTATAAGGGACGTCTGACAACGAAAGCCCCACCCCGATGTTTTACTTGTTTTGGAAGCTCTATGTAGAAGTAGCGTAATGATATTTTCGTATTCCCTTGTAAATTTGCAATTTTACACTGTTATGCCCATCAAATGAGGGTTTCGAAAATGTCCCGGTTTTTATTGATGGACTCCAGGATTTGTCACGTTTTCTTATGCACATCAATCCACCCTAAGCGATCGTCTCCACTTCGTGCGATCCAACTTGCTAAGTGTGCAGTCCGCCAGCCATGCGGCAATGGAAAACGGCCATCAAATTAGTGGGCACCTCGATTCCTATGAAATTCGGAATTTAGGAAATGTCTCGTTAAGGGGACACATGATGTTCAAATGTAAATTTCTTATTACTGTATATTTCTTACTAAAAATGCTTCAATGACATTTCGATGCATATACCGAAAGTATAATTTCAACTTGGTGACAATTGTTTTATTAAATATTCATTTGATGCATGGTTTTTTTTTTGATTTATGGTTCATTTTGCGTTTATGTTTTTTGTCATTCTTTCATGATGGAATCTTAATAATAATTTTCCCTATTTTTATAGTATGTCAGAAAAGATCGCATCTTCCCTCACGACATGAGAAGACCGATCCCGTCATTGGAACATGATCAGCTTGCCGCATATGCAGCTCTCAGGCTGTTCAGCATACAGGTAATAAATACATTTCATTCTACGAAATTGATGTTTTTCACATGTGCAGGGCGTTTCGTATGGACAACATTCACTCTTACAAACGAGAATAATCAGAGTGCATAGAAAATGTTTGAGGGATCATAACTCTGTGACCCATTATTTTCATCCAGATTGGACTTGGATGTCCGGTTTAATGTGTACTGACAAGGAAAGAGTGCCGAAGTGTCGTCTTCACACAGTTTTGAAGAAATTGCCACTTATTCTACTCATTTAACTACTTGACGTGCAAGCATTTGGCAAGACATTTATTTATTTATTTATACAATATTGCTTGGCCGAGGCCTGTACAAGGGAAAGCGGTAGTGAAATTTGACAGAGACGATTGACGCTACAAAGGAAATCAGAAATTATTGTACAATCAATAATGTTTGACGGGAGGTTGTTCCAATCGGTGATATTCAGATTGAATATGCTCAAAAATGTAAAAAAATCCGGTATCATGGGTCACTTAAAAAGTAAAAATACTAATATTTGGATGCCAATGGAGGCCATGAATGAATTTGATAATGTCGCAACCATAGAATAATAGAGGGACGCCATTCAAACGACACATGATCAGGTACAGCACAGATAAAGAAAGAGGAAAAACAAAAGAAATAACTAGTCCCTGTATAGAAGAGAGAAGCTGGAGAGAGAGCAAAAAAGAAAAAGAAGAGCTAGGGTGTGTTTGAGAAGAGTGAAAAGATTTTTTATAGATATCGCCAAGAAGTGTCAGAGGTGATGAGTAGCCAAATTTTGTCATTTTTAATAATTTTTTGCGGATTTAATAATTGCACTCCGTGGCTAATTTTTTTAATGTGTTTATGGGTGAGATGAATGTACACAAATTTGTTCATAATTTTTTTGAGCATGACACCTTGGGATCCTTTGCTTGTGAAATGCAACTTACGTGCATGCCATGGGTGGAGATACGGGGCATTGGGGGGGAGCATTGCCAAAGCCTCCTAGAGAGACTTTGTAGTATCTAGGAGGCTTTGGCATTGCCCCTCCACCATCAAAAGTGAAGTCGACTGATATGATGCATATATGTTCAGATGAATTGACATCATCATCATTGTGCCCCCCCCCCCAGCAATACTGATCGTGCTCCCCCCAGACTTCCAAGTCTATCTTCGCCTATGGTGCATGCATTTCTTTCTATTAAATACCATCTTGGGAAACTGGCACATCGAATCACACTTGATGACTTTTTAGTGACCTGCATTTCCCAAACAATGCATTTTTCTGAGTGTCAGATAGACAAACAGTAATAATTTTTTTTCTCCGTTCTATTCGAAAACTGTAGGTTGTAGAGATGTTACTGCCAAAGCCCGAAGTGTGGCCAATTCGTGATGGGGTCGGCCACTTCGCGAATTGTCCAAGAGTTTTGGTCAAAGTCCGAATTGAAGACGTGATTCGGACTTTGATCGGCCATTCCGCGAAGTGGTCGGAGATCCCTGTCCAAAGCTCGATGCGCTGATGTAAAACAGCCCGGTAGGACCCAAATCCATTTTTTTTAATCGGCAACGTGTGATACGTGATTATATATAGCAGCTGTATTGGATTAGCTCCATGTGACGAGAGAGAAAAAAAGAGCGAAATTTGAGAGAAAAACTATTAAAATAATTATATACACATATATCGAGTTTTTCTGCCAAATTTTGGAGAAAAAAAAATGATTTCCGCATCGTGACTGCTGTTTGATGGACTGCCATAACTAACGTAGACATAATTACCATGACAAAATACGCCAACTTGTCGATGATCCCGAATCATGTCTTTTGTTATGGAACTTTGTCGAGCAGATAAAAATGTCTTCTTTCTCCCTGTCTCACATAATTAACGCTCTAGATAATAGGATAGCAATTAAAAATTTAATGCAATCAAGCCCTCGTTAATGCTTGTCAAACTTCCTGTCACGTTCGATAATTTCCATAGTTTTTCGTTATTATTAATGAAATGAATCTTCATATATTCAGTAGACTGATAATTAACTCTCGCAAAAATTTCAGTCAAGCTGTGGCAGCATAGACATACTGGTCATAATCGTGGTCGGGTTCCTCACTGGATTGAGGGTAAGTAAATGAGACACATCTAGCTTCTTAATTGAACATCTCGGAGTATCTTCACTTGCTGAAAATTTATAGTAAAGTATTTTTTTTTTTCTATCTTCCTGTTTCTTATTTCGTTGCAGGTTTACAGTGTCGTTTGCGTGTTTTCTTATTACAAAAAAGCCAAAAATGGAAGTTTGGATCTTTTTGATCATAGTGAGTTTTCTTATCTTATGATATTCATGACCAAACGAAAACGATAAAATATTGATTTCACTACATAATTGGTGCTTTAGATAAAACTATGACCTACTGTATTTCATTGAATTGTAGTCTTTACTTAAAATGCTAAATGCTAATAATATAAGGACAAAAAATAGATAATAAGGAAACTGATAGTACTGTTTTGCATAAATTTCTGTATTTTTAATATTTCGATTATAATTCAACGGATGGTGCTTACATTCTGTGCAGCTATTTGATTTGATATATGTGATCTAATTAACTTCAGTTGGAAAGCTAACAGTTCGGCATCTGTTCGCCATTTATTTACCAAATTTTCGTTAAAAAATTACTTTGTTGTTTTCTCCTTTTTATATTTGGTTTTTTTTTTATTCATGTTTCAATTTCATTTCATGTTGTTTTTTTCATCATGTTTTATTCATTTCAATTCACTGCACATGCAGTTTTTTCTCCGACTAAAATTTTCATAATTTTACTCCATATGAAATTTCAGGAAACATCGGTTTTTTTTGGGAATAGGTTGATGATTTTCGTTTGTTTTGTATTCAGGTTGACTATATTCACTGCAGATGTGCGAATATTACCCAATTTTTTTTCAATAAGAAATTGCATATAAAGAATTTTAAATCATTCAAAACATCTGTAATTTCTTTTTTGTTTTTTTAACTTTTGTCTGAACTTGATAAATTGACACATTATTGCAGTTTTTTATCTAATCAAAATTTTACTTAAATTTGTGGAATTTCTTTTCATTAAAATGATTCTAGTAGAAATAGTTTGCTGATTTGTTAAAATTGATAAGTTGAGGAGAAATAATTCTCTCGGCCATACCTTGTTCTTTTTCCCTTTAGAATTTTTTTCCATACTAACCAGCATCTCAAAAATCATCACCATGATATGAACCATCTTATATTGCTTTTTTTTCTTTGGAAAACAACGTAACTTCTTTGCACTTGAGTCAAAACTTACTTTAAACAAAATTGATTTATTTGTGCTTATCGTACGTCAAAATGCCCCTGAAAAAAAAATTATTTCGTTAATCCATAAATAAATAAATTAATTTGGGCCAATATCTTCAGGACCATTTGAGTTAGGTACGCATATATGAGGGGTTCAGCCTCTAGGGGCGGGACAGCAATATATATGATTGATTGATATATGAGGGGTTCACAGCCATAGTAGACCAAGTCCTTGAAAAAAGGGATAGTTAGCTCAGAAGGTGCAGCAAAGCAGCAGTCTGCTCTGTCGGCTCTACCATAGTGAGCCAAGTTCGCAGTTCACGCATTTTCTCAGTCGGCGTTTGTTTTCACAGCTTGTGAAGTCATACATAAAACTTTCACAGCCATACTGAACCAAATCCATTTTTGATCAGATTTTTTATGGCCTCGTTGATATTTTTCATTACATCAATCACTTTCAAGTCAAAACGAGTTGCGATTTTGAGTCTTCTGGAAAGGAATATGTTCCTGATTCATCATATGAATCATCGAATGACAATATTGTCAACAGTAGGTACGTAATATTGCAACTTAGATGGGGACGTGTTTGAAAGTGTTTGAATAAGGATTGCATCACATCAGCCACTTCAGACTCTAGAGGCAGACATACTCCTGGAAACAAAATTGACATTACAGACATTATTAATCATATAAAGTCATTTCCAGCCTATCAAAGTCGCTATTCCAGGCAAGATAATCCTAATAGAATGTACCTTCACCCTGATCTTTCGATTTGGAAGATGCACGACATTTATATAGAGGAATGTGGGGCAAAGAATACGATCTCCGTGAAAGAGAAATAATATTACAAAATTTTCAGCACAAAATTTAATTTACACTTCAAGCCACCAAGTTTAGATACATGTAAATTATGCAATGACATATCCACGAAGCTTTTAACAGAAAATGATTGAAATCACTAGAAAAAGTCTTGAAACTAAACGAGAGCTTCACTTGAGCAGGCTGAAAGTGAAAAATGAAAAGAAAAATGAAAACCGATAAGGATAAAGCCTCGAATGACACTCACTGCTGTACATTCGACTTGCGAAAAGCACTTCCTTTCCCTAAGCCAGAGGACTACAACCTTTTTCTAGTTGCGAGCACCTACCTGCACCCATCATTAAAGAAGAGCACCCTTACGGCAAATTTATGACTGATATCAGGATGATTTCAATCTTTTCATACAATTTGTACAAGGCGTTTACTTGCGACGTTGATCAAGTGCTCACGAGCACGAAATCAGACCAGAGCATCGAAGAACACCGTGGTGTTCGCGAGCAACGGGTTGAAGGTGCCCGTCCTAATCTTTCAGCCTCCATAGCTTATTGTAAACGCAATCTGTATGTTTATAACTTCCGCGTACATTCCTTCAATGATAATGTTGGATACATTTACGTTTGGGATGAAATGGAAGGGGAAGAGGTTCTCAAGACATTTCTAGCATTGTTGTGAGACACCTAAGAGAGAAAAACCTCTAAATATAAGGAAATAATTCTATGTTCCGATCCATGTGATGGCCAAAGCCGGAACATCAAAACGTCTCTTACACTGTTGAAACTAATCAATAGTACAGACATAGCGGCATAATCAATTGAACTCAAACTCATGAGGTGTCTGGCCACTCTTTTTACTTCCGAACGACGCAGACTTTGCCCTGATTGAAGCAGCAAGTCGCAAAAAATAACACATCTATGTTCCTTGTGACCGTAAGGAAATAATTAAGAACACAAAGAGGAGATGCCCAAAATTTTGCTTTACAGAAGTTAAAAATTCTGATTTTGTTTCTAACTACTTTGGAAGAAGCTGTCACTAATAGAAAGGGCACTGAGGGAGTTTGTGTCGGTTGATTGAATATCAGATGGCTGCGAGTTATGAGAGGTTGTTCCTTCGTGTAAGAGTTCAAAGAAACCCTCAATGAGGATCTACTTTTTCGTAAAATAAATTTGGAAAAGCAGGTTCGTGGACGAAAGTTGCTTTCTTTATCTCACGAAAGTCAAAATGTATTGTACGCGTACCGTAGGAAGATTTTTTTGACCAAAAAGAAAGACATGATGGATCTTCTCCCATACACATTCCGTCTATTCATTATGTATATTTCAAGAATCTTCCAGTGGAGACAAATACCAGGCTCCAAGCTACTTCCTTCAAAGTTGATGAATATGATAATATTTTGCACAGTGATTGATTTATGACAAATGGAAACATTTTTTATTCATTGTAATTGATTTGTAGTTTAAATATACCTAATGACAAATATATTACAATCAAGAATTTTTCATAATGTAAAATAAATCATAATAAAATGTTCTTCACTTACATTGTAGCATCATGCTTTTTCACGTAGAAGCTTCAATTCACAACCATAGTGAACCAAGTCCTCATTATTAAAGAAGGACTATAAATTTACAACAGAAACGCTGATTCATTATTTGTAAAAGCAGGGCGCTAAAAAAATGATAGTTTTAGCTAAACTTTGGCATATTTAATTACTTTACATCACTTGAACTGAATTAATTATCTATCAACAACTTTAAGGTGTTATTATATAATAAAGATAAATGGACTTGATCTACTATGGTTGAGAACCCCTCATATGTACCTTAGATCTTGAAAAAAGAAACATTAAAAACAATTTTAACCGGTTAAAATTATTGAAGCCCGTATGTCAATTTACTTTCATGCACCTTATGATTATAGCATAACGCAAGGATAACATTTTGATCTGGGAATTTCCATTATTTATTCATAAAATTAAAAGAGAATTTGATGCATTTTATTTCTTATTCAAAGTATTCAAATCACACGTGGATCTCAGAATTCTTTCTCTGAATTATGTGTGTGTTGAAAGTGGTAAAAATCAGGATTTAAATTTAAATATTGCCGTGAATATTTCACTCTGAAACATAGAAGGTGATTTGTTTGACTCATGAAATGCGAAACTAAAATATTATGGACATAAGCTGTAAGTAAGTACCATATAAAAATTAATTTTGCATCTTAATACATGTACAGCCCATTGAGAAATGAAGGAACATACTGTATCAGAAATCCACGAATTATTTGAAACCTTTGTCTTATTGGAAGGATGCTTCTACGATCAACAAATGGTTTGCGAGTTGAAAGGTTTACAAGAGGACGTTCATGTGTACCCTGTATAGAAAACAGGTAGTCATACCTTGAAAAAACTGATCTCGTGCTTGATCTGAAAGATGATCTACATATTTAACCTGCAAGCGTTAGCATAACCTTATAACATGCACATATGAGGAGCTTATTTTCAAAAGCGAATATGCCTACTTTTTTTCCGTAATGTACCTTTTTGCGGTTTATGAATCTTTGGAATAAGCTCTGTCAGATTATGCAACTGGGATTATTCAAACGGAAATATTTTTGGTAGAAATTACGATGTGAAGTCAGTCGTTTCTATCAAAAGGAAACATATATCCTCCTGTTTTTTCATACATTTCGATATTTACCATCTCTCGATAACGGACAAGCATGGGACCGAAAATTTTCCTCTCTAACGAGATGTGTCCAGTCGATGTAATTCAAAATTGCGCCCGTGGAGGTATTCGCTAACGAGAGTGTCCGCTATGGGAGGTTCTACCGTTGAATGATCGTGTTTCTTATGTTAATGACGAGAGGGCAGTAAGGGTACCTTAATGGGCTAGTTAAAACCTAGTTAAAATCTAGAATCAACAGGCGACGTAGAAATTTCCAATTTTTCACACTTGTGTGACCAGAACAAATTTTAATTAAAAGTTAACATTTGAACTAATTTTCTTTTAGTACGAAACATTTTGAAAATTCATACGTGAAAAACTCTCTTGAATATTGATCAAGAAACATAGCATTTAAATATTTAAATATTCTATCATTCGCACATGTTACCTGTTGGGCTATTTTCTACTTTTTTTAAAGCAAACGTATTCCGGAGGAATATGTTTTTTACTTTCATTGTAAATTTAGCAACAAAGGAAATGTTGCCTTTAGAAAATAAGCTTCTCGTATTATTTGTATAAGCATCTTATTCAAAGAAAAATACCCGAAAAGCAGGAAAAAAAATCGTTGTCCATTCGTCATAATATGAGGTTAAGATTATATGAGGTTGTTAACAGGGTTATATATAAAGTCAGAATGGCGTAAGTCGATTAATCCTCGTTTTGAGAAGAAGGCTTCTCCAGAATATTGTTGTCATAGGTTTCCCATGTCAAAAGTATTATGATTTCATAATCTAGAGGCGAACTATTGAAGCTGAGACTTGGTTAATTTTTCTTTCAACAGTTTATCACTTCTAGATTGAATTTCTGGACTAGAATCAGAATTGTAGAGAATGTAATTTACACCATTTTCACTTTAACCTCCTCATATACTGATAGCTACTTATGGATATTATAAGCAGTTCATACTTCTAACTTGATAGCTATAAATGCTTCTAATTGTATGTGCAGTGTACAAATAAATTTAAATTTTTCTTTCGATATGTACAGGAAACGCCACAGGAGATTCCGAAGCGTCTTCGAGGATCGAAAGATTGAAAATCTTGGACGATTACGGACCTAAATCGTTCACTGCTCCTCGGTAAGATCTCATTACAGTAGAATCTCGACTATCCGGCCTAGTCTATTTGCGCCATGACGTCGCAAAATCATTTGAGCTTTCACCAAACTTCGCTAAATTTGTTGCCAATTTGGCGA
Organism: Pholcus phalangioides; assembly: GCF_987345545.1. Classification (NCBI taxonomy): domain Eukaryota; kingdom Metazoa; phylum Arthropoda; class Arachnida; order Araneae; family Pholcidae; genus Pholcus; species Pholcus phalangioides. The sequence continues at coordinate 50,380,849 of NW_028301597.1, forward strand.
TATTTACACAGAAATGCGTCAATTTTCATTTTTACATAAGATAATGACTATTTACAGGCGAAAAATGACATGATAAATGGTAAATAAGAAATATTTACATATTTTTGTAACAATATCTATATTCTTGGACTTCCTTTTTCTGTAATAAATTTTTAAAACGTACAGTACAACACATAGCAAACATTTACATCATGTATACATTTATGTATAAAGTACTGACCCGTACCAAATATCCAAAAATATGAATAGGAGTGGTTTTTGGAATTAAAATGGTGTTTTTGATGGTATGGGGGAAGAGCGGGGGTAGAACGTGAGCATTTATAGACCTCCGGCCTATCCGGCTTTTCTGTTATCCGGCCTGCCCTTCCATTAGGCCGGATAGTCCAGAGTCTACTGTACTTATTATATGATGCATCTGCATACTATTTTGAGTTTACGAGAAAATTCATTTTCTCATTTCGGTTCTTTTGAAATCTGTTAAAGATACATTTGATGTATAAGTTTGTCTTTCAAATGCATAAACAGTAGGACTGGTCCGATTAATCGATTAATCGGGTCGGTAAATCGATCAGTTGTTGGTCGCAGTTAAAAATTTCAGTTGAGTTAATCAAGTAGAACACACACACACACACACACACACACACACACACACACACACACACACACACACACACACACACACAATCCGATTAAAATTTAATTAAAACTTTCAATAGAAGTTTATAATTTAACTGAATTTATCAACATTTCAGATAAGGGACAATATTTAAAAATATTTGGATCCGTATTGCGGTAAAATTTTTCGACACGAGGAAACACAAGTTGATTCAACGAAAACTGGTGAGAATTTCAATTCCAAATTGAGTTTGATGGAGGGGAGTTTTAAAATAAAATCCCAAAATGAATTTACTTCACTGTGAATAGCAGTTTTCTTATTCAGGAAACATCAGCTCCTTTGGTTAGACCTTTGAAACCCTTGGCTAGACAGTGTATGCTTGATTTCCGTCGTACATTACGCGCATCGTAATGTAAAGCTGTTTAAAGTGAAAATTGCTACTATTATATTTATTTGAACCATTCTTTTTGTTGTTCAATGTACAGATCGAAAAGAAACGGAGCTTTCATGAGTCGAGGTGAAAGGAGCAGACCCGGATCGATGACGGGCTCGACGCAGTTCGAAGAGGAATCTTCCGAGTTGAAGATTCAAGCGGCGGATATGCCCATGGAAATGCAGAGGGCGGCCATGTTCAGCGCTACCCAGGCCTTGAAGTTGTACAGTACCGAGAAGCACATAGCCGAGAGCATTAAGCAAGACTTTGACCAGATGTATCACCCGACATGGCATTGCATAGTCGGTCGGAACTGGGGGAGTTGCGTCACTCACTCAAAGCAGTGCTACATTAGGATGTCGTGTAAGGACCTCACCATACTTCTTTACAGGTCTACGTGACCGAAACAATTACCGTTTTTGTCTTTCGATATTTAATTGAAAACGGCGGGATCATTGACCGCCATTGGTGCTGTATTTTCGGAATCCCAAGTTGATCCGAAGTTTTGGGCGTAATCTACACTGAATCGATAATACAAGCGATGCAGGTGTTACGGTAAATGTGAAAAATCGGTTATTATTATGCTTACCTAACAAGTCTTGGTAAGTTTGATAAATTTACCACTTTCACCGGTGAAAACGCATATTAAAACAAGTGTTGTTGGTAAATTTGATAAATACATGAAACTTATTGCCTTTATCAGTGATTATGCATAATACCCTAGTATAATTGATAAATATGAAAAATATTACAAATGAGTTTAGTATGTATGATGGATACAGACGGATCCCCAATATAATGATAACAAATTTTACGATAGTACCGCGATGTAATGATACAATACATGTATGAATAATCATATATATTGTATCACACAGTGCGATTTATCATATTTACCAATGACGCAATGCTTTGGTATTATACATAATCACCGGTAAAAGGGATAATTTTTTTTAGTACTCATTAAATTTACCAACGGCGATCGGGCTATCCATCACCGCCGGCGAAAGTGATGAATTTAGGGAAATTTATCAAACTTACTAAAATGCTTGGTAAGTATGCGTAATAACCAATGACTTATGTATAGTAACTGCATTTGTCACATTTACCGAAACACTGACACGAATTGGTTAAAAAAAAAACCCTGTTTTTTTCTTACTTGTGTGCCTAAAATAGAGGTTACCGTCTGGGTCCGCGGACTCGATCCGGTTGAAGAACATTGGTAACAAGTTCTACCTATCGAGCCTGAGGCGACCACCGATAGATGGTGATTTAATTTCACACCCAACGCCATTGGTAGTAAATTGCTATATGGCAGTATATGACACCAGAGTTGGCGTGCGGTAAAATAGTAGCTACTGGCTGTAGCGATAATACTTCGCACTGCGCATCAATGGCGCTGATGAGCCAGCCTGGATTTTTCCAGTAGCTATAGCCTTGGGGGATCACGGCGTCTCGTCACCAACTTATGCGAACAGTTTTCTATGCCTCCGTCACAAACTCGAATTTGAAAACCAATCAAATGAACAATGTGTTCTCACCGATGCATTTTGGTGTAATTATTCGACCAAACGATTATTGTTTAAGAGCTTTTTAATTTATGTAATTATTTCACGTTTGTTATAAAGCGATTATTTATTTTTTGTGGCATAAAACATTATTCAAATAAAACGATATTTTTTTGTGTTGATGTTTGTTTTTTTTCTTACTTGTGACGTAAAATAATTCTTTACGATTATCTTCTTATGTTCATATATTTTTACGCATTTTTGCACCTACGCGAAAAATATCAGCAGCAAAGACACAGTTGTAGAAATTGAATTTTCTTCATGAGGCTAGACGCTAGAGAGCACGGGGTCTTCAACCTTTCTCTAGTCGTGAGCACTGTTTGTATCCATCATCAAAAGAAGAGCACCCTTTTCGGCAAGTTCGACATACGACTGCATAAAATTTATATGATTTAAACCCTATAACGCCATTTGTACATGTTTAATTGGAACGTTGATCAAGAGCTCGCGAGCACGAAATCGAACACAAGTATTGAGCACTCTGAGTGCTTCAGGGAGCACTGTGGTGTTCGCGAACAACGGGTTGAAAAAGTCTGCGTTAGAGAATACGTGCTAAAATTATGGCTCGAAAGCCAAATGTGGCCATCTGATGGGAATCAGAAAACCCAATTTGATCATTAGTAAAATTTGAGTTCGGAATGAGCTAATAACCGCGAGCCGAAACATAGTCAAAAGAGCAACTACATCAAAAGAGCACGTAGTTATTGTAATTTCTAGTGTTATTTTTAATTTTTTGTGTGATGAAATGATTGGATATCTCTCTTAGTGGCTATTATTTTTTAATTTTAATTTCCACTGTGAATAGTGCAATAAGGTTGAATGACTAGGACCCACCACCAGAAACAAAAATATGCTCTGATTTTCGAAGCGAGCACCCATTTTGGCATCCTCCACTCTGTGATTCTGAATAGAAAAAAAGAAATTCGGAACACAGAGCACCACAGACCCGCTTGCTCTTCCGACGAATGGCCTTTCGACACACGTAGTTTATATGAAATCATAAGAATCAAAATCTGTTTTGGCACAGGGTCCCTCGAATTACGTAGGAACTCTCTCTCTCTGAGATACTTTTCAGATTCAATATACTAACGTTGTGCATTTGATACATTAAAAGGCTTGGGTTGAAGACCCCTGTCGCAGAGGATTGCCCTCCAAGAACTAAGATAACGAATTAACGTTTTCATCCATGCTGTGACTCTTTGCATGATTGATCTATGTATCTAAATGCAGCTTCAAATTACGATAATTAAGATATCTTGCCTAAGGTTACAAGAATATAGCTCTCTTCTTGGTCAGACGAATTGGTAAAAGGTGAAAAGTGCATTAGGGAATTCCATCCCACCGTTTCATTTCGGGATTCATGCCGCATATAATTCTTTAAAAAAACAACAAAAAAAACTACCACGACCCCATTGCTGTCTTCAGATTCACCACTGCACATGATTGCTTCATGACACATTTGTAGCGTATCGGTGTCAAGAAAAGTCCCCTTCGTTGAATGTGATGTGGTTCTGGAATGAAATCATCTAAGGGTAGATTCACATCTACAGACACTGACCGTGTCGTGTCAGACATAGCAAACATTCTTGAACATAAAACCAGTGAGCGTATTCATATCTATCGTATCGTGGCTACGCAAACGCAGGCAGACATATTTATGCTAAAAAATGTTTGTCGTGTCTGACACGACAGGGTGATTGTCTGTGCATTATTTGAGTCCACCCTTAGCGTACTTTCCTGTGGCATTGCAACAAAAAAAAACATTTCTTCGTGAATTTGTTGACTGTATCCTCGTGAAATAGATGCAGTAAATAAACTGTTGACGTTTGCCGTTAAAAAGGCCATGATTTCACGGGCAAGGATGTTGTTTTGGAATATCTCACGAAATTCGTCGAGTTGATGATCGTCTTTGTTGCAGGTTAGGTAACGTTTCGACGCCTTCCAATTTCTTCGGAATTCTTCTCTTCATACTTTTTTTTTTCATTTGAAAGGCTGAATTCCAGAATTTAGATCGGAGAAGACACGATGCCGAAAATCACTGCCTCCTCTTCCACGTGCTTGCTGAAACCGAACAAGAGGATCCAGAGAGAGTTGGAAGAAATTCGATTGGACCCGAACGGCAACTTCACGGCAACACCCGTCGCAGAAAACCTGCAAGAATGGGAGGCCAAAGTCCACGGTCCTCCGGGCACTCCTTACGAAGGAGGAGTTTTCAAGGTGAGGATAGACTTACCCACCGACTACCCTTACAAACCTCCCAAAGTGACGTTCCTGACGAGCATCTACCACTGCAACATCGACAGAGAAGGCAGGGTGTGCCTGGACATACTCAAGCAGAAGTGGAATCCTTCGCTGACCATAAACAAAGTGCTCCTGTCCATAAGTTGCCTGATGGAAGAGTGCAATCCCAACGACTCTCTGGAAGGCGAAATCGCGGCCCTGTACCTGAGGGACAAACGAGAACATGATCGGATGGCGCGATTCTACACCGACTGCTTCGCTAAAATTCCCGATGACGGTCCTTCACCTGTTTGATGGCATCGTTTTCGAATCGATATCCGTGTCTATCATGTATATTTCCGCCACCGAATGACCCTATGTAGAATTCCAGTACCGAGAATCTATCCCTCGAATGATATGACTGCGCGTTTATTCTCAACATAACGATGCATCCAAATTCGTCCGACTTCTCGTTGAAAGCTATTTATTATACAGAAATGATTTCTTGTACAGAATGATAACAATAAAAGTACAATCTTTACAACTGGACAAGTTTTTGTTTTATTTTTAGCCTAAAACTTTAGCTTAAGTTTTATGAGATAGTGTTTCTTAACATTTTTACACCCGTGGGTTCCCTTTGAATCTTATTTTATTCCCGTGGCCTCCTTGTCTTATCCAGGACCTTCCTCATCAATGAGAGAAACCCTTCCAGCTTATTTAATTGATTTTTTTTCGAGAAAATTCGTTGACAACTTGAAAATTTTATGAGTCAAGTCGGCTGTTCAGTGATTCTTCTCGTGGACAGGGCCGGACATAAGCAGGTGCGATCGCACCGGGCCGCAAACTGTTGAGGGCCGTGTAAAACAACTTTTTAAAACTCTATATATAACTGCTTTAAAAAACTGCAACTTGAAGCTCTGTCTATCTATTGATGAAAGTATGTCGATTTACAAACAGACATACGCAGGCCCATCACGGTGAATCCGTGCCACCTCCCTCTCCCCCATCATCCTTAAATGAGGCCTTGATTTTTAACAGGACCACAGACTTTTAGCTGACTATATTATCGATTTTCCATAAAATTTATATTAGTTTTAAATATTAGGAAAATATGAGACCATACCTAATTTCTCCAGAGCAGTGTCACCTTGACGCATGGACTCAGCCGGTTGCGGACGTGGTAGAACCCCTTAATACATAAGTTAATACTAAGTCTTAGGACGGGGTTCTCCAGAGCAGAGGGGGCTCTGAAAAATTCAGTCTGGTTAAAATTTTTGAGAATGTAAATTGGTGGGCAGGCATTTTCAACCAAGTAGGGGCTTAAAAGAATCACTTTTCTTGAGGGGCGGGGACATAATGCTATTGAGATGGACAGAGCTCAGGGGCGTCTCAAAAGCATTCCCCAAGCAAAGTAATTTTTTAGCCCCCTTCCCCACGTTAAAAGCGCCTGCCTACCAATTTTCACGGGTAAGTTAACGACAACGTAAGTGACAGAGTACGTGAATAATCGAGTTGGACTGAGGAAAAAAAAAATTTTTTTTTTGGCTTTATATATATACATATCAGTTGTAGACTTGGAGCACAGATGGCAGCACTAAAGTATTATTGAAAGAAGAAAAAACGAAAATTTTCCTCAAAATAAAACAACTGTCCATACTTTTGAAAAAAAAAAAAACAACCACCAACAACAACACACCAATAGGAAATTATTTACCCCGGGGAAGGAGGTTTATTTTCAAAAATAAATACAGCATTTCAATCTTTGTAGATGTGTAATCAAAGGTTCTATATTTGTAAAAACAGATGGCAGCACAAATCAGAAAACGTTTTCCTTTTCGCTTGATCAAAATAAAATGCAAAAAATCGATTGAAATTGACAAGCTACTATCACTAATCCATCGGAATCGGGGCTGCTCCGGGTGTTCGGGTAACCAGTGTTTTGTAGGGGGTGCACAACCTATGGTTAGCAAGATAAATGCGGAACCGCTGGTGGAACAGCGGCAGGTGTTCCGGTGGAATGGTATCAATACACATGCAACACGACAAATGCTTCGGATGACCATATTTCCCTCATTAAAAAAAAAAAAAAATTATCGGGACTAATACCGGATATCGCCAATTATCACCTAAAAATTGTCTAAGTCAAGTGAAGTTATCAATTACAGCCAAAAAAATATTTTCAAATGTTTCTAAAGTTGCCAAATATAGCCAAAAAATTGTTCAAGGCAAGTGAAAAAAAATAGTAAACATCACACACGCACACACACACAAATAAAGTTGCCAACCATCGCTAAAATTGCTGGAAAATAGCCAATAGTTGGACATCGAGGACAACTGCAAGTGTTTATTTCACAAGGCAAGAATAGGCAAGAATTTAATTCACCAAAAAAACCTCATATTACAAATATGTGAGATGAACATTGACTATCAATTATTATAATAATTAGTCATAATTATGATAATACAATTTATAAGTTGTGGAACTAATCACATGATTTCCGCAAAGACTAAAAATTCAAGTTTCGTTCAAAATCGAAAAAAAAAACACGAAACACATTTTATAAATAAGTCGGGACGCCAAAATTACTGGAACGCCGCGTCAAACACGGGACACATGGTTATCCTATTCTGGCCCGCTAGCCGCATATATGGCTCACGGACTGAAAAGCTTATGCACCCGCTGCACTTATATAAGCAGATCACAAACAGATGTTGAACAGGACCACGACTAGATGCTTGACCAACTAATCAAGAACGCATTCTGCTCCCTTCTCTGTAATGGTGAGAGAGAGGTTAAAGAGTTGAGAGAGAAATCTGCGCCCTTCTGGTCCGGCCCCAAGTTCATCATGCCATCTTTTCCTCCTTTAGTTGCGGCCCAGCAGCCCTCGAAAATTTTCAGTTTCGAACTAAATATTTCCTGAATGTGGTTATTCTAAGAAAATTCTGCTCGACAGATGGCAACAATTTAGTTTCCTAAACGTTTCAATAGATGTCAGCACGAGTTTGAATTTTATTTGGGAAATAAACGCGCCAAATTTCAACTACAGTAAATATGAAATTTAGTTTAAATTTGGTGCGTTTGTTTTAGGATTATTTGATCCAACTTTGGTTACCAGATTTGTCCTCATTTTCGTTGCCATCCTAAAGCCGTATCCCAGTGCTTTAGCGTGGCTTTTTCTTGGTCTCGAAGCAGGCGTTTTCTTGGGGGCCACACCTTGAAGGAGGGAAGACGGGGGGGGGGTGCCTCCTCTTTCCTCCGATTTTACAGATTGTTTCAAACAAAAAACTGTCAAAATTTTTAAGAAATATGCAAAATAATTGCAATTTTTTTTTGTGGTTGACTCCATTCGACTCGGGGTCCCGGCAACGGGAAGAAAGGGGAGGGCACAAATTTTACCCTTTATTTTTACCCCTTCTTTATAATTACAAGGGCAGCCAAAATACGTGTTTGGCGGCTGACCAAGCATCTAGTTGCTGCTCTGCTCACAGTAACAGCGCTACGCTGCTGCTACCAACGCAAGAATCGATTTTGGGTTAAAAATAAGATTAACGCTTTGCTGTCATTTGTTTTTGTCACTTTCTTGGTACAGTTTGTAATTGGCCCATGGAAGTTTGTTCCTTTGCAGATTTTGTATCGCTTATGAGTTCTGCCGAGAAGTCGAATTCAACGGGCTTCGCTATTGTCGTAAGGAGGCCATTCTAACAATGAAATACCGTTGTTTGTTCTTCGAGGAGACAACTTACTGGTGCTGCCATTTACTTTCCATATTTAGAAGGTAAAAGCTTGAGTTTTCACGTTTTCAGTATCTTGTTGTTGGTCTGCCTGCTCTCTGCGTAGATACTTTTTTTAAATGGGAGACCGGTAAATTTGATAAATGCTAAAAATATTGCACGTAATGATTAGAGCCCGGAAGTTGAAGCAAAATGCCATAAATGCCTTTTTTTGAATATTTTCGAACATATTTTTTTTGTTTGTAAAAATGCGTTTTTTGAAAATTTCTCGCCATAAATGCCTATTTCGATACTGTTTTATGTTTATTCGTGAATTTTAGAGGCCTTATTCTTTAGAACTTAAAAATAATTTTTATGTTTAAAATCTTACCCTTAGTACGAATCAAGGTGCTCGGTCGATTGCCATCAAAAATGGAAAAGTTTGAATTTCCGTGTTCCCGCCGATAAGCCGATTGCCCTCAGTCGCATTTCGCTATTGTAGGTGATTGGGGGGACTTATAAAATGTTATGTATTTTTAATCATTAATAATATATAAAAAATATGCGCAATTTTTGGTTAAAAAATTGGAAGGACGATGTGTTGATGCGCATGCGAGAAGAAATGTTTTTTACTAGCGTCCTCTGCTGTTCACTTAAAACACTAATTTCTAAATTGATGCATGTCACAGGAATACATTACCTCTTTTTTTTTTTTGAAAAAAATTATGTTTCAAGTTATTATTTTGATTAAGTTTATCATAAATAAGCTTAATTATGAAGAAATTTGTGTTGCAGTTAAATATCGGTTAATACATTTCTAATATTTTTGAATTGGGCAAACTTTGTTCCGTTTCGAGACAGTTTAAGTTTCGATTTTGTGCGTCTCGAAGTAAATTAGACTTATATTTTAGCGCCATCTATCTTTGAGTTTATATACAATTTTCAAATTTTACGTATAAGTTTATTAAGCATTTTTTTCACTTTCTATCGTTTTTTTTTAATCTGAGAAACCAGTTTCTCAATAATTTCCAAATAACTGATTATTTTGATGAGTTTTACTCACTTATAAAATAATCGGATATAGTTAAATATCTGTCAACACGATGCTTTTTCTGCCTTAATAAGCCACAACCATTAAAAAAAAAACGCTGAAAAGATTTGGTGGTCATTGCAATTGTATGCTATTTCTCTCTCGTAGCGTTTATGTATGTAGGAACCAAAAATGCGGAAAGGGAGGAAGGGGCAAATCTATTGCCTCTGGGGCATGTAAAAAATTCAACAGAGAGGGGTGGGAGCTGACATGGCTGTAGCACTAGAGGCCCACGTTATCTTGGTTTCACATTTTTGCATAATAAATAAAAGCATTGCAAACAGCAAACAACCACGACAAGTTGTTTAGATGTGCAAAAATCATCTCTAGAATTTGAGAGATGTTTTTTTTTTAAATCGATGCAAACCGAATACAAAGCTGGATATTTTAAAAAAATTGAGAAAAAATGGCGTTATTATTAAATATTTCTTTTAAATAATTCCATATGAAAATGTTTTACTTTTCATGTAGTTATTCTTTCGTTCCACCTAGCACTGTTTTGCATGTCAGAAAATTAAATAGTAAGTATTCGATTGAATAGAGTTATGACCTAACCTTAAAGGATGACTAACACCTTTTTTTTGGCATAAATAGTCAACTTAGCTAATATATAATGCAGTTATTATTATCTCAGTGAGAGCATTCAATTTATTTTCTAATTTTCGGACACTTAATATCGCAAACAGATACTTTTCCTCTTTTTCCCATTAAATAAATGTCTTTTCTCTGTTCTTTGTCTTTTTAGTGCCTATTAAAGGGATTTTTAGTGCCATTTGCCTGTTTATTTTGACCATTTTTTGTGCCTAAACTTCCGGGCTCAAGTAATAATAATTTGATGAAATGATACGTTATATCGGGGTAATTCGTCTCGTGAAATTTGTTTAATGAGAGTTTCATTATATCGGAGGACAATCGTAAAATTTGTTGAATAGTAGTTCTTTATATCGAGTTTTGATTGTAGAATTCGTTAAATAGGAGTTTGTTACATTGCTGTCTGTTTTTATGCTCACAAAACCTTTGAAAATTCGTTAAATCAAAGATTTTGTTCGATGAAAGTGCGTTATAACGGGGTAAGATTGTAAATATTATTAAATAGGAGCTCGTTACATCAGGACACGATTTCAAAAATTGTCATATAGGAGTTTTATCGGGGATGTTCGGAAAAATTCGTTAAACCAGTCTATTATATACGATTCAGACTCAATTCCCAACTACGGTCATCTAAACAATAATCCTTATTATGGTAATGGAGCCAATTTATCATATTTACCAACACTAAATGACGATTATGCATAATAACCGGCAAATGTGATGAATTTAGTACGAGAAGATCTCATACTAAATTCATTTAGTACGAGATCGTAATTCATTAGTAATTCATTCGTACGAGAAGATTCTCGTAGTATTCCCGAGATTTATCATGTTTACCAACGAATCTTGGATATTATGCATAATCGCCGGTAAAAGTGATGAAATCAGGGAAATTTATCAAACACTTACCAAAATGGTCATTGACTATGCATAATAACCGATTATTATGCGTTATAACGGGATTTATCGCATACATATATCTAACATAGACAGTGAAACCCCGATATGGCGATATTCTGCGGGCCAAGAAAAAATATCGCTTTATAACGAGAGGCAACATACGAAGGACGTGGGTTCGATTCCCCGCAGGGGCAGTTGAATTTTCTCTCTTTCCGAAATATATCTTCGCAACTGCCAGTTGTTAAATACCTTCGTATAGTAGAGGAGAGTGACGTCATCCTTGTATAGAGAGGCAACATTGTCATCAAGTGCCACCATAGTTATGCTGATGTTGGCATGTTTTCTAAATCTGGGTTGTTAGTACCCTCAGTAAACATGCTTTAATGCATTAATTCATCGCCAAAAACTGTTATTAAGTAGTTGATTAATGAAATTCATTCAGGTGCATTATCCCTGTAAAGAAGTTTTACGTATTGCACTATAGTGCCTTACAGAGAAAGTGACAACACCAACAGCTTCATCAACATTTTTGATGATCATGTGGAGCAAAACACCGATGTTATTAGTTAGGTACTCTTGGGAGGATGAAAACACGGGATGTAGTTAAAATTAATGTAGCGGGGTTTATCGTTACATCGAGTATTGTTGTAGCGAGGTTTCACTGTATACCCCCCCCCCCCCCCTTAAGTACACGTCAGATAACAACTCTGAAATAAGTTAATAAATCAAAATCGAGCATGCAAAGGAGATAAGATCAGAACATAAAAAATCACGTGAAAAATAATTTTTAGGAGAATTGATTAAACTTCAGTATAACAAAAAAGATTGAAGCAATGAAACGTCACTAATGCTGAGAAACTTCTGAACAAACAACGAATAATTGAAAAACACAAACACATTTACAAAAATCAGATTTTTCGAAACATCTGTTTTTTCCATTATTTAATCAAAAAAAATCAAAACAAAATTTATTTAAAGAAGAAATTGAAATAAATTTCAGATTTACCCAATGAAAAATTTTTTAAGCTTTATATTTACTTAAAAGTAATTTTTCCATCTTGGTAAATAGTCAGTGCATCATTCAAGACTTTTGAAGTATTGAAAGGAATCAAGAACAAAACGTATTGGCTTATGGTCACCAAAGCTGAAATATTTATATTTTGAGCTGATTTCTCTTAGAATTCGTCATATAGGAGTTTTTCTGAGGATGTTTGGAAAAATTCGTTAAACCAGAGTCCGTTATATCCGGTTCAGACTCTGGCTCACAAATATGATCATGTAAATCGGTGTCCCAAAATGGGAGGTGGAATTGTTCGGAGGTGGTTGAAGATACAAAAATTACATAGGATCCTATGGGTTGACTTGAATTGGGGGAGATGTAGAAAAATTATTGTTATTTAGATAATAAATCATATTACGGCAATCGGACCGATTTATCATTTTTATTAAAACGAAATGGTGATTATGCGTGATAACCGGCAAATGTGATAAATTTAGTACGATTTAATACGTTTACCAACGACGCTTGGTATTATGCATAATAGCCGGTAAACATGACGAAATTTAGGGAAATTTATGAAACTTACCAAAACGGTTGGCGACAATGCATAATTACCGGATTTATTATATTTACCTCAACGTAAATACCCTTTAAGTACATGTTCGGTAACAATGAAAAAAGCTAATAAATTGAAATCGAACATAAAAAGATAATCTTGAATTTTTTTTTTTAAGAATAGGTTAAACTTAAGTGGAATAAATAAGATAGAAGCAATGAAACGTCACTAATTCTCGGAACCTTCTGAACAAATGGTGAATAGAAAAAAAAATCAGATTTTTGGAAACATATTTTTTCCCCGAGTGAATCATAAAAAAAAAATCGAAAGATACTTTGATTCAAAAAAAAAAAATTTTAAAGAAATTTCAAATTTATTGAATAAAAATTTTTTTCTTCTAAGTTTTATATATACTTCAAAGAGTAATTTTTCCATTATTTTTTTTTTCCATCTTCTTAAATAGTCATTGCATCATTTTGAAGTAGTCCTCTGAAGTATTAAAGGGACTCGGGAACAAAACGTCTTGGTTAATGGTATTCTCGGTTACGAAAGAACCACCAAAGCTAAAATATTTGTATTTTGAACCCTTATCGGATGGTGCGAAAAAAAACAACTCACTCCTTTAAGAAGCTAACATAAATAAAATAGATAAAAAAAAATCCAAAAAACCACAGAAATAAGGCAAAAATTTTATTCAAAGCATGACATATGACTTGAGATATCTTTTTTTTCTCCAAAGATAACATCGAAGCGATCGCTTTGTGCAGATTACCTCTCGTTTCTCCATCTTCTTATCTTTTCTTTGACATTTTACTTTAGTTATATATGTATTTTTTTCTTCTTCTCGTGTCTTGTTTTCTTTTGTGAATATGGAAATGAGAAACCTCATACATAACTCATTGATGCAAAATAAGGAGGTGCTTTTGAGATCCGCACGCGGTTGATGATATAGAAGAGGAAACGAATGTTCAAGAGAGAGAGAGAGAGACGAAAAACCAAGATCATTTATATGTATATATATATAAAAAAAATGATGGGAAAAAAACCCGGAAATCGTACAAAAAAATAGGGATGCTTTTCTTTGGAATGTGCAAAGTGTAAAGGATTTCTGATCTAAGCTTTCTCAGAAAGAGGAGAAGAGATATAGGCATTTGCTTGTTATGTATTCATAATGTTCACGTGGAATAAAGCATGGTCGTCGTATGCCATAGCGTAAGTTGTTTGTTAGTATGATACATACGAGCCTGTATTGTATAAGTAAGTCTAAATATGCATGGTGAAAGGAACGACGAAGTCATTCAAGAGTGTCGTGCCTTGAATAACTAATACAGTCTACGCTCCATATAATGACCCCCTTCGTCCCCGTCGGAAACGGACGTTATATTGGGAGGGTCGTTATATCGAAAGTAAAATATATGGTAGTCGTTTTATGAAAATATATGGGACTTATCCTACCGGTCGTTAGAATGGAGTGGTGACTATAACGTGGAGTCGTTATTAACGAGCGTCGCCTGCAGTACTTAAAAGTACACGCACCCCGAGCACATTCCTCTACGGAATTTCTGATGAATTGGTACATGCGGAACGTACGTCCTGAGTGTGTGTGTGTGTGGGGCCATAACGTGTATATATTTATATTGACAGAATTGTGCTTATTTCGTGTTCTGGTTGGTGTTGCCTTGAATAATTGTAGTGCTGAGGGCTTTTTTAGCCCGTTCGCGTACAAGCTCTTGGCAGCGAATTTGGATGATCTCTATTTGACGAATCAGCGATAAATCTGGTAACCTCGTCCTAACCTAACCGCGCGTTAGAAATAGGAAGGAAAAGGGAAGAAAAAAAAGAAGAAAAATGAAGTAAAATAGGAACAAAGACAAATAAAAAAGCCAAACAGTATAGATAAGTAAATAAGAGACGAATACAGTAGAGATTTCTGTTTTCACCCTCACCCCCACGTGCTCTCTTTCACACTCACGTGTTTATTTTAGAAAAATTCATTATGTGTGGGGGAAAAATCACTAACAGGAGTATAGAAAAAAAGAGAAAAAACAACCTTGGTTCATAGGGTTACAATAAAACTTCACGATGATGATAAGAGAGGAAAGAATATACACAGAACCTTGTTGAATTTATTCCACTGGTATTTGAACGAAATGTTTGGGTATTATGCATAGTCTCCGGTAAAAGTGATAAATTTGTCAAACTGACCAAGACAATTGGTAAGTATGCATAATATCCGGTTATTATATGCAATAACCTGTTTTTATCACATTTACCGTAACATATATATTTCGAAATTGGGACTGAACCAACATTTAATTTTCTTACTGATGTCAATTGAATCATGTCTGATAGTTTCGAAAAATTCAAATTGTGTGAATAACAAACAATTTTATGTTCCAGTGAATTTTTATTATAAGAATTACGGTATTTTATGTATTGGTAACACTATTTCTGATATAATAAAAATATCATTTTTGAATAGAATAATTAAATTATTTCAATTTATTATTATTTTTTCATAGAACATTCCTTAATAAGATTCACTGTTATTTTGAAAACATATGATCAAGTTTACTTATTAATTTAATATAAATAAACTTTCAGAAATTTTCTATAATGAATAATTAAAAAAAAACGATCAAAAACAATGAAAAAATTTTCTTCCAATTCAATTTCATTTTATGATTTTTGTAATTTAATTTAAATGGTATAATAAATATTTAAAAATGGAATAAATTAACCTTTAAAATCAAAAATGTAAATTTATTAAAATATTAGATTAGAGATATATTTGGGAAAATAAATTTTCAATTTTTAAATGAGCTGCCATCTTTCATCATTCGAATAAGTATAATAGATGTTTGAATAAATAAATGTACATTATAATAACATATAATCTGAATATATCTTTGAAAAAAAAATCAGTGATAAATATTCAACATGAATTTCCGATCTTTTGAATTTAACCACGTATCAGGCAAACACTGAAATGTGATTTCTGGAATATAAATTAAATTTGAAGCTAAAATGAGAGAAAAGCAAATGCATAATGTAATTGAAAAGGAAAGAAAAATTCTTATTCATAAATTTTTATTTAAAGTTTTGACGTTTTATGCTGTGGAAAACTTTGTCTTCCTCAGATAACTCATATTATGCCACATATTCGTGTTCGGTTTTATGCGGTTTCTTTTGATAAATATGTAAATTAGGAAGAAAAGTTATGCATAAATTCTACCCGGAGCAACGCTTGGATTTTGGGTCTTTTCTTCGCTTTTTCTTGAGATACGATACACACACGAGATAAGAAAGCATCCGTTGAAAGGAAAAGAGAGAGGAAGCCGAAAGAAAATTCGGGAATAAGAAAAGGTATCGAATGTTTTCCCCAAAACACAATATGAAGCCGAACATTCAGTTCGTTTACCAATATGAAAATTCACCAAACATGCGCCTCGATAACAAATACATGGAAGAGAAATACGATGGAGAGAGCTCACGCCATTACAAACGGCTACTACCTGTTCACGCAAATAGTTCGCGTGTTCGCAAATGTGGAATGAAAAAAAAAAAAAGTGCATCTATAAATTTAATTTACATAAAGACGTGTTTTCAATGTTTTTCTTCAGCGTCGATATGATTTGAAGTTTCTTAAAAAAAGTAACGCTCGAAATATTAAACGGAAATAATCAGTGGAGTAAAAATACGTACGAAAGATGTAGATTTCAGTGTGTTGAATGAAAATGTAAATAAATTCAGTAAACATGTGTTTAACATGAAACATGTCTTTCTCGCCCATTAGCTTTTTCTGCTAAAAGCTTCTATCAAGAAATATGTGCCGAGAGAAAAAAAAATGCCTCTGATAAACGAAAATGCAACCTTTTATCTTAAACTTTTACTTCTATCATGTACTATGTGATCGCACAAGTGAAAAGGAGCCGCAAATTTGAATGTTAGAGAAACATGAATGAAATATATCCAGGAAAGGTCCTTTTACCTTCATTTGAGAACGGAAAGAGCTACAGCTATGCAACTCGGATAACGTTATAGTAAATTGACCCCCCTTCCCAAAGACAAATTCTGGAACCTAACCATTGGATACCAAAACGAAGAGAGATAGAGCAAAACTTCCGACAAAAGAAATGTAGACAGAACTTCAATTATAATCACTCTGTATACAACATCGCCGATTCTTGTACATGCAAACATTGCAGATTGATTTCGGCGGCTAGTGTAAACCTTGTTCCGGAACGCGCGAAAGTCCGTTATCATCATCTATATTCTGATCGCATTGCGGTGACACGGTATCTAATTAAAGATAACGATTTTCGGATATTAATTAAATTAATTAATGATTAATGGTGGTCATGGAAAGCGAGGAAACATAACCGTCGCCTTATGCACACACAACACACACAAAACTATCGATCCGTTCTGAAAGCAAACACTGGGGAGGGGGTGAACTGCCAAAATGATGGAGTTTTAGGAAAATTGATTTTTCAAAATACAGTAAAATGACTAACTTTACATGTCCTGAGATCAAAGTTTTTTTTTTATCTTTTTCAAGATATTCCAAAAGTCACAACACGCTAATATCAAGGGAAAAGAAATTGTGTGTGTGTTTGGGTTTTTGTTTCTATCACTTATAAAATATCCTCTAGTTTAATTATCAATTAATAATAATCAAAATGGAGTCAATATTTATTATAAAATCAATATGTTACAGTCGGTAAATGCGTTAAATCCGGTAACTATGCATAATCGCTATTTCATATTGGTAAATACGATCAATTGGACGCATTGTCGTGGCAAGATTTATTATTTACTTGTGGGCAGAGTTTGAACAGGATATAAGGAACTCGGACTTCACGAATTTTTCCGAATACCCACGAAATAACTTCTTCCTATTTGATCTGAAATCAGACCTCCATATAAAATTGAAATTTCGGAAGAAAATACCTTTATATGTTATTATAATCAATTTCTGTTAATTTCAATGTCATTTGAAGGCTATGAACTCAAAATTTATCCTTAATAAATTCATTGCGACCCACCCTCTTAGCCTAATGATAAATCACATAAAGTTCCTTGGCCCGCGGACCAAATATGGCCCTTGGGGTTACTTAATGCGGCCTGCCCTCTTCAAACCTAATTTTGTAAAAATGAACTAAGCGGCACATTTACAGATCGCTTAAGTGTCCCGTGGTACAATTCCAGAACATTTAAGCGGCCCGTGGTACAATTCCAGAATATTTAAGCGGCCCGTGGCATATTTTCAGATCACTTAAATGACCCGAGACACAGTTCCAGAACATTTAAGCGATCCGTGACACATTTAGAGATCACTTGAGTGACATGTGACGTAGTTTTAAAGCACTTAACTGGCCCCCAGTGCGGTTATAAGGTATGTCCTCACTGGTGCGTCTTCTTTCAGCAGCTTTCAACTTTCAATCTCGTTTTTTTTTTCTTTACCGCTGAACTCTATCGCATGCCTCAAGTGGCGTGCCTTTTTTCTGTCTTCACCTATACGGCTAAACCTTTCAATTCAGATGCCGATGCAACTGTCGCAGTGGATGCAATTTCCACATTTTAATGTGAAAATATGTGGGGGGAAAATTGCTCTATAAAAGACGGAATATTTAGACGAAATCATTCTCAAAATTACTCAACTTCGGAATAAATTAAAAACTAAATCAAGTCTTTCGTCAACTTTACCCGAATATAGTCGAGTCAAAGAAATTAAGAAAACTGTATACGTCTATTTTGCCAAGTCGCAATCTAATACGTATTTAAATAATTTTTTTCGTTCAAAATTATAGTCAGCGCATTATTTTTCTCAAGTGTTTATTCATACATCAAAGCACTAAATCCGTGGTAATAGAAGTGAAAAACTTGAAATTTCCAAATTAAATAAATTTTCATAATAAAAAGTAGCAGAATATGATAGCCCAAGATGATCAGATTTAAAACATTTTCGCACACAATTCGAATATCAAAAAGGAAATTATTTAATATGTTGTTTCAAACAATGTTTAAACTTGAAATACCGTACTTTCGACAGTCAGTAACAGAAAATTTCCCTAGAAGAGAGTTTCTTGTACGCTCATCCCTAAACTCGGCGTGCTACTCGAAAGGTTGGTCCTGCGTACGCTTCCGGTTGCAGCTCTAATAATATTCATGAAAATAAAATCTGTATAAAACTGTACAGTTTTTGAGAAAATAGCGAAGATTATTACTGTGCTGAAGGGCACAGTCTGTTCCTCATAAATTCGGGCCCTGTGCAAACATTAATCTTTTCCCTCCCCCCACCCTTTTATATAACGTTCTTTGAAGCAACTTTTTTCCAGTCTCAAGCACAATGCTTGTTCCCATCATCAAAAAGGGTGTACCCTTATCAAGTTTGGCATACGACTGCTTGAAATCAGGATGATTTTAATCGTTGAATGTAATTTGTACAAAGTGTTCAAATTGGGACGTTAATCAAGTACTCGCAAACATGAAATCGGACACGAGCATCAAGCACTTTGAAAGCACCACAGTGCCCGCGAGCAGTAGGTTGAATATGTCTGCTACAGATTACAATTATGTAAAAAGTTTACATAATTACTCTCAAATTAAATTCCACGTTTGGAAATATTCTACGGAAAGGAAGGTTAAAAAAAATAAAGGAAAGAAAATCCAAATTTGTGGGCCTCCTAAAATTGCAAGGGCGAAGGGCACTTGCCCTCGTTTGCCCATGCAAGAAACAGGCACTGGTAAAGGGGTCTTGCATCCGGTAAGGGTGATCCTCCAACAGTTGACTAAGTATTATTCGTGTGCCTCCACGAAATGTTTAGAAAAATGTGGAGTCAAGAGTTTCAACAGCACGGTGGACCTTCGATGAAAGTGATATTCGGAGGGCGTACCAATTTATATACTTTGAAAAATCATACCATTAGATCTTATTATAAATAGCCCTCCAACACATCTGGTTAAAGTTCTAACGCCGTGTCTGGGTGGCCCCGCGAAGAGCTCGTGAATTATTTATAATTACACAGCAAACCTCCGTAACGCGAGCTCTTCGCCAAAACATGAAAAAGAAATCGACCAGCATTTTAACATGAAATTCTACCAAAAAATAATTTTCAAGACAATCATTTAATTTATAATTTTACAATTATAATTACCGTTAATTTAAATTTACCTTCAATAATATCACGTAATGCACTACGTGACCTGAAGCCTTCAAAAGTGTCAATGTTTTTTTTTTTGTTGACGTCAAAAATCGAGAAAAACCTTATGAAAACAACACTGAATCTTCACGAAAAGGAAAGGGAAATTGAACGAAAATCCAAACCTGGTGGAGCAGAAGGAAAAGGAATGCCTCTTAAAAAATGGCCGCCTTTCAACAAGTTTGAGTCACGCCTGAGTGATTTACGACACGCTTGATGACAGGTGTGCCAGTGGAAAGCGCATTGACGCAGAAAAGACGCACCAGTGTAGACATAGCTATACATCACTCAAATTACCCGCGGCACATTCTCAGATTATTTACGTGATGCGTGGCACAGTTCCAGAGCACTTAATTGACCCGAACACATTTTCAGAGCACTTAAGCGGCCCAGACACATTTCCAGATCACTTGGATCCGCGAAACATTGAGATCACTAAAGTGGCTCCTGTAGGGCACTTATCAATAGGGGGATGTTACTTCAATTGCCCACACACTATCGAAAAGTTTTTCTCGTTTCTGGCGCACCGAGTAAGATGCCATTAAAAATATTTCATATTTTTCATATATTCAAATATTTCATATTTTCATAGAGGGTGGTTGATGACGTAAGCATTATCCAAACCCTCCCCCCCCTTGTCATCAAGAGTCAGCAAATCGGAAAACCCCTCCCCCCATCGATGATGACGTAATACTTGAACGGTCCCCAATGTATGTATTACCTTCAATCCCCCCCCCCCGACTGCTTTATTGATTCCCTTATGTACAAGATGTCTGGCATCCATAGTAAACCTTAATTCTTTTGTATGGAAACCCCTGAGTACAAAAAGGGGGGGGGGGTGTCACTTGGTTCTTGTGGAACAATTTACATTCTGAAATCAAAAAATAATGCGCAATATGAATTCGAAAAATATAAACATATTATTTTTTCACGGGGTTGGAGCCTCTGGGGACTCTCGTGTCCACGAAATCCCCATATGACAAGATTTCAAGATAGGCAACCCTAGTTCTTATGTCTTTGATAGTTCCAGTTTTAAGGAAATGGTACTTGATGAAATCAACTCTTTCAAGTCTAAAAATCGGAAATACGACGAGTTTTCTCGCACTGAAATTTTATCATCCTCATTCACTTTGGAGAACATTTTTATAAATTTCTTCGCAATTCCCTGATTTAAGTTAAAAAAATAAATAAAGACTAATTTTGGAAAAAAAGTAATTTTTTTTTTTGGAAAAAAAAAAGAATATTTACTGTGGAAGAGAGGAAGAGAAAAAAAATTGCAAAAAAAGACATTAAATCAGGATTGGAGTAATTTTCCTCATTTGCTTTTAGCAGAATAATCACGTTACATTTACACGTAGAATTTCTTTCCTTTCTATGCAGTAGTACACAAACCTGTAAAAAAAATCATTTCTGCATTTCTCTTTTGCTTTCACAAATTATATTAGAATGTTGAATCATGGAAATCTGAAAAGACGAACATTTTTTATGCTATAAAATAAGATAAATTAGTTTCGGGAATTAACTCCGTCATAAATGTAACCATTTATTTCTCTTTCGCTCAATTTTCCTTTTTTTTCCCTTCACTTGAGATATATAACAATTATATTACACGATACATCTGAAAATAATGTATTTTGAAACGAATTTAGATTTGATCAGTTTATTATTCTTATTGCCATTTCCAACGAACGTTCTCTTTTATCTTTTAACATTTCCAAAAGTCTTCAAAAACTACGGTCCAAGTGGAAATATCTCTGAAAATATTGATTTATTTGAAATTTTATACACATATTTTCTATTGTATGTGGTATACTATTCCAGCACAATGTGATTCATGTCCCAATTACTTATTTTTTTTTGGAAATTTTTAAATATGAACACAAAAATACAGCCAACATATTTACCATATAAGCGATGAAATTAAAAGCTAAGAGATTAGGAGAGACGAAATGACAAGTGAATAAGGACTATACCATGCAATTATTTTTATTTAGGATTTTGGTGTTTAGTGTATAGTCACATTATTAGTTCAGTATTTAGGGTCTCTTATACAAGAGTGACCTTTTTTCTACTTGCGGGGACCGGCCACAAGCGTGCAAATTAATTGAACACCTTCAAGAATGGGAGAAATAATTTGCGAGCTGGTGAGGGCACGGTAGCCCAGATCGATAAGGTACTCGCCTAAAGTGCATGTTTGGAGGTGTCGCCAAAGGATGTTTAGACGTGTCGTGAGTTTGATATCTGGTTCGTCCAGATACCGTCATGGATACAACAGAAACGACGACATGACCACAGAAAAATATTTCTACAGTAGGGAATCCCACATTGAGGTGGGGAGGGTTAGCGCAATAACCTCTCGGCGAGCATAAAAAAGGCTGCCGTTAGGAATCGGCAATAAATTGTAGGTCCCGGTCTAATTTGCCCTCGTGTGCAGAAAATGACCGCGGTGCGACAAAAATGATCAATGAGCGATCCGGTGATAAAACCGGCCCTTCTGAGTAATTAAATTTAGATTTATGCTTTATATTATTATCCATGCGAGAAATCACGTTGAACTGGGACTCTGCTACAACCCATAAAATAAAAACAAAACTACACTCGGATCCCGTTATAACGAACTCCAAGAGACCGTAGAAATCATTTCGTAATAAAAGAATTCCAGGTTATTTAAAAATGTCCCTACTTAAACGTATCTGGAGGATTAGAAAAGTGTTAGTTAAAACGAAATTTTCGCTATAACGATACTCGTTAAAACGGGATTCGACTGTATTTGTTAAAGTTCTTGAAATAAAATTGGTTGTAGGTTTTAAACCGGTGTAAAACATCAATGGAATACCAGTTGATATTTTATGCTTGACGCAAAATTTCTGCAATTACTGTTTGGTGTGCTCCAAAATGTGTGGTACCTTGTTTTTGTTTGCCTTATTTATTTTTGGATTTTGGTGATGAAACTCATATACAGGGTGGTCATGAAATAAATTTGTCCATGTACGAGTCCCCTATCGGCTGGAAAAAAATCACCGAATGTAATGGAAATTCCAAACATAGATTTTCAGAAGGTGAGCTCATGAATGATGAGAAAAAAAACATTTTTTCACTGTTACGGTTACAGCAACAAAATTTCGAGAAATTCAAATTGCAACACCCATTTTTATGCATCGTAAAATCAACGGTGCAATAAAAACCACGAATGGCGTTAAAACGGTGCATATAGCATGATGAACGCTGGCGCAAGATGCAGACAAAGAAAGATCTCATCAATGGGTTGGTGCACTAACCTTTTGGTCGGGAACTTTCTACAGATAATTTACACAAACACAGTCTTGCTGATCTACTTTACCACGCACCAACTCCAGACATATATCCCCATATGGCAATTTCCAGCTAGTGGAGTTGGGTGGGAAATGAAGGCGCCATTTATCAGTGATTGCCCCTGGCTCGATAGGTAAAGAACTTTTTCTAATGTTCTTTTGGCTGGATTTAAACCCATGGACCTTGATGGCAACCTTCATTGTAGAAGACGAGCATCATTACTGTGCCACTCGGACACTGTCTTGCTGATCTTGTTACATATCAGACGAAGGTGTGCCAGATTACCGAAATTGCTGGATTACTGAAAGGTAATTGAAAAAGCTCATTTAAATAATATAAACTTCTGTGCCCAGACATGCCGCGCATGTATTCCACCTATATGCTTGAAGTAAACTTCCCTATAAACGCTGGATAACAGGATGTGCCGGACTAGCACGTGGCCAGATTAACAAGAGTCTACTGTATGCAAATTTTTTTTTTGTTATGACATGGTATTTTGACCTTGAGTATCCTTCTTATGCTTGGTTCATCATTTTTGTTATTAGAATATTTCTACCTTATTCCGACACATAATCAGGCATTGCTCTGCCATGCCGTCTTACCCGTATCTCCAACCATGGTTTGAATCACAGACAAAACAAAGTTGTCTGTCTCATCACTTCACTTTGCAATTAAGAAAAATGTGTCAGTCGCAATAACTGATTTTTAGTGAACAAAAAAGTATTTATTTTTTTTAACCCTAGAATACTAACTCAAATAAAAACTGCATGTTAACTGTCTATATGTGTACATTTCTGAGACGTAGGGTTTGTAGGGATTGTGTTTTTAATTGGGTTGCTGTATTTTTGGAATATATGACATCCATATTTGTTATGGGCATCTTTTTCTCAGCCACCTCGTAGGGCATTTTTCCTGTTGTGGCGTTGTATTTGTATGTAGATCTGACCGAGCTTTTAGCACACCGACAACTTGGTGAGATCATTCTTTGTCTGCGTCCTGCGGCCAGCGTTTATAGTGCTACAGGTATCGTTTCACCGTCATTTATGGTTTTTGACTGCTCCGATCATTTTGCAATGAATAAAAATGAGCATTGCAATTTCAACTTTCCCAAATTCTATTGCTGTAACCATAACCGAGAGAGAAAGGTTTTTGTTTTTCTTCTCATTCTCGAGCGCTAAACCAACTATATTTCGAATTTCATTCGAATTCATTGACTTTTGCGACCACTAGGAGTTTGTATATCGGAAAAGTTATTTTATGACCACCCTGTATATGTTACCTGGTCAGTGAGATTTTATTCGATAGATCTGACTTTTTTTTTTAATTTTTGTCTTCTGTTTTTCTGTAATTATTATTTTTATTTCCCCCCCGTTTTTCCAACTGATATGCAATATTCATACGTATGCCTTTTTTTAAATGTATTATTTGAAACCCGTCCTGACGCCTTGCGGAAGTTCAATGCCAATGTCGGTGCCGAAAAAATATTTCATTAACCCTTTAAGCGGCAACCACGAGGTATCTCGCCTCCATAAAAGTCTCCTATTTTAGCATTGACAAACTCAGATTTTTTGTAAAAATGATTTTTCGATGGAAAAACTTTCCTTACACCCCTCAGTTTACGGCTGCTGAAAGAGGGACTAATCCATTAAAAAAATATGGCATTTTGAGGGGGCTGTTTACTGATATCTAATTGCCGCTTAAAGGGGTTAGCACCTTCCATGCATGACAAAATACAAAAACTAAGAATACTGAGGGCCGAATATGACAAAATGACGTCATGTAACTGAATAAAACTTGATTCAAAATAAAGAAAACTGTTCAGTTCATCAAATAAGGCAAAATATTTAGGATCAGTTAAATAAATACCGGATTAAAAAAAGTTATTCTTGGTTGTTTCAATTTTTTAAATTTTTAAATTTTGAATTCACTTTTAAATCTAGCATTAAGTCAATGAAATTTCAATATTTTGCCTTTTTTCCAAGACCTATAAACAGTGTTTTCTTCATTTTTAATCAATTTTTGTTCAATTACACTGATGTCATGATAATTTATCCTGAACACAATATGTAAGCAATGCGATTTTTTCTCAATGTTTGAAAATTTGCAAAAAGTTAAGTATCAAAGACAAGTAAAAAATAGTGTTAGCATAGAATTTAGAATCCATAACATGTGTAAGGATGTACCAAATTTGAAATAAATCTAGGTTAAATATATTTTTTAATGCTACTATTACTATTAGAGCATGTTTTTTTAGGCTACCTGATCATGTTTTTTTAGGCTACCTGATCATGTTAAAAGGTATGAGACCCTTGAAAGCAATGTCTCGTGGAAGTTTTTATTAAACGTATAAAAATTTATTTCGAGTTACTGATTATCATACCGATCTAATGTGGCTAATTTATGGATAATTACTATATATAGATATACATGCAAATACATAGAAAATGTTTGGATGTCACCTAGTCATGTATTCGAAATATCGAAGCATATAACAGCAGCTGTATAGGGGATAATATGTTGTGCGGCATAATCTAACTGTCGTGGACGAGGAGGAAAATTGAGATTGACCACTGGCCGAAATTCAGACAGTTGCATTTGTGGGGGAAGTTCCATTAGTGGGTGACCCGCAGGTTGCGCAAACACGTTACCGCGTTGTTTGCTAGATATGAGTCCTGAGAATATGAGCAAATCGCGATCGACAACTGGATGTTACAATGACAGCGACATCGTTTTCACGTTATGGAGACACACCATCGCGTGCCAAATAATCTGTTCATAACACATCCCCGAAATATTATAGAAATAAACCAAGACCATAGAAATCCCTGTTTTTGTGTGTCTGACTTTATTTATATACAGGGCCCATAGGAAACCCCCTTTATCCTGGAATAACTCGCGAACAGTTGATCCTAGAAGCGTGCGTACTTCCGATTAGGAAAAAGTATTTAATTAACGTGTAGACCAAATCAGATACGTCATTTATTTTGCAAGGGGGTTTATAGTTATTAAAGAAAAGAAATAAAGTTTTTATTTGGTCACCCTGTCCAAAAAAACCCATTTGAGAGACCGAAAATTCGACCATGGTCGAAGTTCTCCCCCCGATTTGTTGCTCACGAACACGCTCGAGAATCTTTTTCAGTAACGGTCATCCGTCTCAAAGGCAATATCACATCAACGATTCGCTCTGACCACCTACAGCAAGGGTGCTCAACTTTCCACGGGCCACTTGATTAAGTGATGTAGAAATGTGCCCCCCCCGACCACTTAAATACTCTGCAACCTGACCAGAGGTCGCCCAAGTGATCTGTGATTGTCTTGCAGGTCAGTCATCCCAAAAGTCCAGTGGAAAGAACGTTACTGGAGTAGGGAAAGACAATCTTCTTCTCGGGGCCATGGACCGTTTCCCACCAACTTCAAGCGTTTCAAAATTTCCGACAACGAGCAATGTATATGCGAAGGAGTGGGAAGTCCAATTCACTTTGCCGCGGAATGTGTCCACACCAGTCGTTTCCACTTAGTTAAGCCACAATTGGAGAACGAGGGGTTTAAAAGAATGGCCAAGGATGATAAAGCACTCAGGGAAATCCAAGGAACTAACTGGTCGGCTTTTTGGAAGAGAACATGGAGTGGCTCCATAATAAGCGGACGGGAGCGGCAGATCGAGTGACGAGCCCACCTGCACCCAGGAGAAGGAGTGAGAGAATCAGAAGACGTCAGGAGACAGGACGACAGAGAGAATGGACTGAGTAGGAAAACGACGATCTAGAGGCAGACGATCCAGGCTCCGACTCCGACTTCCAATGAGGACGAGGCGAAGAAGGAGGAAGTCACGAATTAGTCTTTAATTAAATAAGAGGGCGAAAGCTGTTCCTTGTAGGCAAAGGTCGCGAGGCAGCTTCCTTGAAACCATGCCGAATGAGCGGCTGGACTTTGAGGGCTAGGTGGCGGCTGGCCAGGTGTCAGGCAGTTGAATGCATTCTGTGTGTTGTACACTTAGTACACAGTCGCTTTCGTGGCCCGGGGTATTTGGGGGGACACACACACACACACACACTCATACTTCCGGCACAACTCAATCGGTAGTAAATTGCCTATGTCGATAAACCGGAGTTGTGCTCGGTTTGAATGAATGAATGAATGTCTTGCAGGTCACCCCCGAGTGGCGTGGTGGTAAGATGCTCGTCTACCACCGTCAAGGTTGCTGTCACGGTCCCGGGTTCGAACTCGAAGAAGGATATCGGTAAGATATTCTCCCTAATGAACCCGAGGCGACCACCGATAGACAGCGCCTTCATTTCCAACCCATCTCATTGATGGCACTAAATTGCAATATAGTGATATGGCTAGAGTTAGTGTTTGGTGAAGTACTGCCTTGCAGGTTGCTTGAGTGCTATGGAACGGTGGCCCGGGTCATTTAAATGATCTGTAAATGTACCGCGGCATGCTTAAGTTATCCGAAAATGGACTTGAGTGATGTGTAACTGCATCGTGGGTCACTTAAGGGAAATGTAAATGTGCGGCGGACCACTCTTGAGTGATCCGGAACTGCCCCCTGGATCGAGAATTTTCGCGCTGGAGCTCCTCGTCACATACATTTAAGTGATCTGGAAATGTGCCGTGGGTCGCTTAAGTGATGTCGAATTGCAACGTGGGTCGTTGAAGTGATCTGAAAATGTGTAATAGGTCGCTTGAGGGATCTGGAACTGTGCCACGATTCACTTGAGGGACATGTTTATTTCTCACGAAAGTTCAGTTTTACACAATGAGGTTTGAGGTTTGATTCTTCCACCATCAGATGATTCCAAGTGCCACATTTTGCCATGTATGACCTACATCTAGCTTTGCGCAGAGGCAGTGTCATAACCAATGAGGTCATACCTAGGCCTGACTATTGCTATATAGTTGAAATCTTTTCCTAATACCCCGCCACGACGACGGCGTGAAATATCATCGGCTTTGAAAATTTTCGGAACCCCCTGTGTGGGGTGGATGGGCTTGTGAATATACCACAAGAGTAATCGTGGCATTCATTCTGCTGTGTATTTTCGCGTGCAGCGTTTCGTGGACTATACAACGCACGTTCTTCTGAACCCCCAAGACAATTGATGCCAAAGCGAGAAAAAACACACCCTGTTGCACTTTCTTTCCTTTGTAGCGCCGATCACTGAACTCAAAGAAAACTTTCCAACGTGTACGCATATTCTTAAGGGTACGTGACCTAATGCAGTGTTTCTCGATCGCCAGGCTGCGGCCCAATACCGGGCCCTAAAACTAGTCACACCGGACCGTGAGTGATCTGCAGTTCATTTTTTCCATTCATTCCTCGTTAGTTGTGTGTATGAATGGGCCTTTTATTTACGCAAAAGCGATTTACCGTGCCGCGGGTTTTCAAAGGTTAATACAAATACAAATACAATGCCACAACAGGCAAATTGCCCAACGAGGTGGCTGACTTAAGAACATCATGGATCCCCGAGCCATTTTTTGGAGGCCCTACCTACTACTGCTACACCACACATGCATCCCCCCCGCACCCCCCCCCCCCCCGCGGAACCCCCAACGAATCGGTACATGCGGGAATGTGCGTGTACGTGTAGTGAAACCTGACGTGAAGTTTTTTGTTTCTCTGTAATGCTTGTTATGTGTAGTGCTGCCATCTGCCACCAGTTTTTTCAAACTATGAGTGAAGTGTTATGATTGAATGATTTATCGTTGTTGGACTGTTGTTCTCTGTGGCGAGACTTTTTAACGGGGAGATCGGCTCGCATTTGCGCCTTGAAGTTGGGAACCGCAGAAAACCAACTTCAGCCGACCACAACCACTGACCAATAACCACTGACGTAATGCATAGTGCACTGCTTCTCGCCTTATCGTGGCGGGAAAAAAAGCAGGGGAAAAAAATCAGCGAAAACTTATTGAAGACGGTCGTAGTGTTCTGCCTACTTGCTCTGACCCACTCAACCCGCTTTCACTGGAATGAATTATTAGTTCTTTTTCCCGCTTGAACCGCTAACCACGTAGCAGCCCTAACATCTAACATTTTTTTAAATACACGACATGAAAAGCGAAGTGAAGCACCATCACGAGTGAAGCATGACATGAAAGCACCATCTAGTGGCGAGCGAGTTCAATCGCAAAGTCTCACTACCGTGGCATACACAATAACTTTTGAGGCCCGAATCCTCTATCGTGTCCAACGACTGTTGAATACAGCAAACTTTACATTCGATCTGTTTGTTCGACCGAGACTTAAATTTGTTGCCTTGTCGCTCCGGAGCACTGATCAGAAGTTAAAAAAAATTCATGATTTTAAGTGCAATATTCACTGAAGTATTTGATTTTGAAAAATTGCTGAAAATGAAGGAAAGAACAGCGTAGGAAGCGTAGAGTGTGTGTGTGTGTGAGCCGGTCTGTTAGTTTTCGTGTTTCTTTCCTTCATTTTCAGAGATATTCGAATTCAAATATATATATATATGTTTTTTTTTTTTTGGGGCATTCAAACCGAGCACAACTCCGGTCTATCGCCATGGGCTATTTACTACCGTCTGAACTGTGGTGGAAGTATGTGTGTGTATAGGTACCCAACACACACAGTCTGAGTGCGTATCTAGGGTCGTGTTTTGAATATTCAGTGCTGCCATCTATGAGTTGCGTGTAATGATTGAATATTTGGTTTTTTAGGACAGGATGACCAAATAAAAGTTTTTTATTTTTATTTTTATAACTATATGACCTCTGGGGAACATGAATGACGTATGTAAAGTTAACATTTTACTTATTCTAATTGGAAGTATGTTACTAAGATCAACAGAGCTTGCGAGCTATTCCAGGATAAAGGGACTATCTAATACACACTGGATGTCATACTATTGGGCTATCTATCAAACACGGAGATTTCTTGAATATGAAATATTTACAGATATGGAAGAATGTAGTTTTGTAATTATTTACTTTAATTATAAAAAACACACATACATATAAATTTGCCTATATGATTAGATGGACTGAAATAGTCATAAAAAGTGTCAGAATGGTATGATGAAATTATTATGCTCAGAGAAGGGGAAAATGCCAAAGTCAATATATACTAGAAAAAACAACATAATTTGATGATAATAATACTTGGGGGGAATATTAGAAAATATGGGATTTATACAGGGTGATTCCATAATTCTCCTTGCCGTATTTTACTGGTGAACTGTTGATCCTAGAGGCATACTTCTAGTTAGAAAATGTATCCAAATAACGTGTAGAACTCAGATACGTCATTCATGATGCAAGTGGTTGTATAGTCATGAAAATAAAATAAGAGTGACGCTTCATTCGGTCACTCTGTCCGAAAAACCAAATTAGAAAGTTGTTGAACTCTCACCTGAGGCCAACAACGAAAATTCCACGTTATTTGCAATGTTCGCTGAGAGATTTGAATTGAAAAGTTAGAGAAAGATTGAGGAGAAAAACATCAAAAACTCTAACGGACAACGCTTTTTTCCCTCATTTATGCTGTTATTTCCATACTTTTAAATTTTTGTACTCAAATATCTCAATGAATGCATTTAGAAATGTGAAGTTTTTTGTTGTCCTCAGGAGAGAAAGGGCAACAACTTTCTAATTGGGTTTCTGAGGACAGAGTGTCCGTATAAAAGTCATTTTTATTTTATTTTAGTAACTGTAAAACCCCTTGCAACATGAATGAAGTACAAGATTCATTGAAAGACTAGGATGAAGATCTCCATAATAACAGCAAAATCTTCATCTCCACAAATAACCAGTCTTTCAATGAATCTTGTATTGGCAAGTGGAGAGGACATTTCTGTATGAATGAATGAAGTAGTTCTAAACGTTATTTATAGATAGTTTTTAAATCGAAGTCTGCTTCTAGGATCAATGGTTCGTCAGTAAAATGCGACAAGAGGAATTAAGTAATTACCCTGTATATTTATTTAATTAGAAAAATTAGCCAAGACTTTTATCAACAAAATTCAGAAAAATAACCAGAAAAAATCTTTAGAAATGCAAACTATAATTGCGTAGAACTTTTGTGAGAGGAGAAATTATATACAAATAAATTTTCAGTTTTTGCGGCTAATTTAAGGAAACGTCGGAAATTTTGTGGCTAATTATTTGTGACGGACAGTAAAACAGTTGTTTTTTTGGTTAGAAAATGAATTTCCTAAAGAACTTTCGAGGAAAACCCATCGAGAATGAGATAATTAGGTGAGGTATTTCATTTCATAATTCAGAAAAATGAACGAGAGAAGAATATTTTCTAATAAGACTTCCTTAATAAATTTTAATATAATAATACAAATCGCAAGAAAAACGTTTTAATAAAGTTTCTTTTCACCTCCCGTTGTATGTCACTAAGACGTCGAAGATCATCTTAATTTGAGGATTTTGACTAATTAGCGAAAGATTTATGAAAGATATTCAAATGGAACGAAAACTTTCATCACAATGTGCAGATCTAAAATACCTAGTAATCGATCATTTTATACTGAATTAATAGTAATTTGAATGCTCAAAAATGCTAAATAAAATTCATATGTCATTGCTCATTAATTTTTTGTTTCATATTCTCAGGACTTAAACTTCGATATCCAATTTAAAAAATTACCTGATCGTATTCTAGGATTCGATTCAGTGACAAATTTTATCATGAAAAATGAAAAAAAAGGAAAATCGATTCAATATACAGAAGCAGTACAACGTGATTCATCATGAAGTTTAGCGATGTATATATACAGGGTGATTTAAAAGTAATCATCAGGTAAAAAAATTTTTTAAATTGGAACATAAATTGTACTGTTTAGTAATAAACGGGGAATGGAGAAGAAAAGCTTAAACTATTTTGATCGCACACATTCAAAATATTCCAAAAGTGTTTTGTGTACTGGAATATTCGACTTCTCTTCATCGCTTGTTTCAGTACAACGAGCGTACCGAAGAAAATATGGAGCACAGTCGCCGTCCCATCACCATCGGATTGGACTTGGAGGTTTCCTGGATCTTTTACTGTTTTTGAGTTTATCCTTTGGGGTTTTATTTAAGACGCTGTGCACGCGCCTCCACAGCCAGCCACTTTGAATGAGCTCACGAACCGAATTACGACTTCTTTTACGAACATCAATAGGCTACTGACATGCTGTATCAGGGATGAATTGGATTACCGTGTATACCGTGTGTGTGCCGCGCAACGAAAGGAAAACACATATAACACTTATAAGTAGTGGGAAAAAACAAAACTTGAAATATCTCTGCTGCTTACGAGGTATTTACCATCTTACTATCTGTAATACTTTTGAAATACAGTTAAACCCCCCCCCCCCACCCCCCTTAACGGACGACCATCAGATGTGGTCTCCCATCTTTTACGGCCAAATTATAATTTTCCTCGTTATAATAAAAGTATGCATCTCAAACCCCTGATTAACGGTCACCCCTCTTTTACGGACAAATTTATTTGTCCCACCGGGGTCCGCAAAAGAGAGGTTTTACTGTATATTACTTTAAAATCCAATGATTTTTTTTAATCATCCTGTAGTTTGGATCATCTATTCGGTGGATTGTAACAAACCCCTACAATAAGCTTATGACGCCTTTTGTCACCTTGCTCAACCCAAGCAGTTTCATTATCATTACGCTGTACGTTGCACTTTCTAGCCATATCATCCATGTAACAAAAACATCACGATACCATTCTTTCGGTTGCTATGCAGGGTGATTCCGTAATTCCACTTGCCATATTTTACTGGCGAACCGATGATCGTAGAGGCTCATTTCCAATTAGAAAAGGTGTTTAAATAACGTTTAGAACTCAGATATGTCATTTATATTGCAAAGGGTTGCATAGTTATTAAAATATAAAAATTAACTTTTTATGCGCCCACCCCCCTTCTTTTTTTATGTCAAACCCAATTACAAATTTAATGTTGCTTAGTCTTTCCTGAGCCCAACAAAAATATTATCATGTTCTCAAGGGCAACATAAGAGATGCTACAGAGAGATCAAGTGCTACAAAGATATTTGAATACAAAAGTCGAAGAAAATTTGAAGGGAAAGGTGTTGTCCGTTAGTTTATGCTGTTCTTTCCTAGTCTTGCAGCCTGATAACGATAATTTCCATGAAAAACAAAAAAGTTTTGTTAAACTTTAGCTTTAGAATGCGCAAAAAAATTTTCGGGTGGAAAAAATGGTAACATTATTCGATGTCCCGATAACTATAAATGAGTTTCTTCTTTGATATGATATTGGCACGTTCCGTTCTTTGCAAAACTGATAACAATAACCAAAAATAAAATCAACATGATTCTAATAAGCGGCGTCGACTGTAAAATTCTCCTACTAAAATCCCCTAACCAATTAAACAAACCAGGTACATTTGGTTTTCCACACAACTTATATCAACATACGAATACTTTAAAAGCAGAAATTCAAACCAAAAAAAAAAAATTAATACAAAAATTCTTAATAATTGAACCGAAACAACTCGGAGTTGTTGAAAAAAAAACCACGATATTGATTTTTTTTTTTGGTTTTGTTCCCTTTTATTACTAGTAATTATGTTCGGATTTCTGTCAGGTGCGATTCACATCATTAGTCTTCAAAGCCATATCATTAAATCAAGTTCATTCCCACAGGAAAAAATAAAATAATAACAGACAGAAAAAATTCCTCGTCGAAGAAATTTTTTATTATTTTTTTGGAAAAATTGTAATAGCTTCCATAAAGTAATTAAATTGGGATGAAAGGGCACAAAAATATCCTCTGGGTTCATTAGCAACAGCAGTGAGAGTCACCGACGTATACATACGCACATGCGTTTAATGATTTCATTTTTTTTAAATAAATGAGAAAAAAGAAATATGAATAAGGAAAAAAATGCATTTGTATATATTAAAAAAAAAAGGGAAATCTAATTTCGCTTGTTTCACAGAATTTCTAAAGCTGTTTCGGAAACGGCCGACATAACGCGCGTGGGGAGAAATTAATTTTCTTTGATTATATACCTAATAAAGTTATTTTCTAGTTAAGGTAGATTAGCTTTTTAACGTACTTCAACCGTAATTTGGAACGACACTTCACTTTTTTACTATTATTTCATCTCTTTTTTTTTTATAATATTCAAGCTACAAAACACGCGTTGTTGCGTTTTTGCTGCAATTTAAAAATGTAAATGTAAATATATAAAAATGAGAAAAAATTTAAAGAGGTAATCTTTAATGTCTTTAAAATGCTGTAATATGGCATTTTTCCTTAATCACTTGCTTCTTAATTTGGTTTAATCACAAAATTCGCACAAGGAAATGGTTTTAGAGTTCTATTTAAGTACGAATGAGAGACATTCGGGGAAAATGTATCAAATAGAAGTACACTTAGTCATAAATTTAAATACTTAAAAAAATCTTTTAATTTACCATTTGTTTACATTGTATTTCTTGAATTGCGATGATGCCTTGATGATAATTTCAAGCTGTATTTAGTATAAAATAATAATTTTTTTTCCTAAATTGTTGCAATTTTTTATGCATCATATAGAGAATTAGCCATTGTAAGAATTGGTTTTGCTATGATTTTTGTGTGCAAAACTTCATCAATAGGTATCTACTGTGTTATCTACTTATCAATAAAGAAATATATTGGAGAAAGTGGATGTATTTTCTGGGTAAATAATTTCTTTTCTTAAGTTTTAGATCACTAGAGTTTGTGATCAATAACAGTTTCAATATAGGGGATTTTTCTGAGTGATTCTGATGAAAACTCGATAGAATATTTTATTTTTCACTAGTGCAAAATATTGATCGTCGTCATTAAAAAAATTCTGAGCGTTTCTGGGTAGGCTTGTTTTTCAACTGCGGTCGTGTCTTTTTATTCCATTAATACATAAATTAATTTCGTTGGATTATACATAATAAACAAGTTATTTTATAGTTGAGGTAGATTAGCTTTTTAACGTACTTCAACCGTAATTTGGAAAAACATTTTTTTTTCATCATTATTTGATCTTTTTTTTATATTATTCAAGCTGCAAAACACGCGTTTTTAATGCAATTTAAAAATGGGGAACGTAAATACTACATAAAAATGGAGTAAAAAATTAACGAGATGATCTTTAATGGCTTTAAAATGATATAACATAGCGTTTTTCCTTAATCACTTGCTTCTTAATTTGGTTTAATCACAAAATTCGCAGAAGTAAATGACTTGAGAGTTCTATTTAAGTACGAATGAGACATTCGGGAAAATGCATCAAATACAAGTACACTTAATCATAGATTTATAAATACTTAAAAAATTATTTCAGTTACCATTTCTTTAAGCTGTATTTCTTCACGTACGAAGGTACTTGGTTATATTTATAATTTCGGGTTCTATTTAGTATAAAAATATATTTCAATAAGTATTGTTACGAAATATGGAAATTTGAAAAGGCTTGTCCACGGGTGACAGAAGTTTCAGAACCACTGGACTAGGCCTACTATCATGCTACTATAATCATTTTCACGAGACATTATATTATCTGCGACTTTCACTTCCTTCTAAATCCCTTAAGTAGAAGTAAATATAGTACAGCGGAATACTGTATGATGTAATGCTGTAAAGCCTTTATAGATGACCTTTAAACCTCTGAACCAGCAATTTTCTACAAGGAATGAATATCAAAAGAAGAAAAGCACCTTGAAGGTCATAGGAAAAAAAAGAGAGGACACTTTTTAAGCATAGGTAGATCAGAGCATCCGGATCAAATGTCTGTAATTTCAAATAGCGATTACAAATCAGTGATGCCATGTAGGGTGATGATATTAGAGAAATTTGACTGTTCAACTCTGAAAGTTTGACGACAAATGTTCTGAAAGCGTCATTACGTAAGCTGCCATTGTTACGGGCAAACAAAGGGAAGAACGGTGTCGCAGGAGAAGGCACAAATTGTTCTGCGGGGTTTTTATGGCTCTCGTCAACGATGAACTTGAATTTCTCTCCAGGATATTTTTTTTTCAAAAACGAGGCAGCATTCCATATATGTCCAACACGGTAAATAATCACAATCGACGAATTTAGAGCTCAGAAAAAATCCGTGCAATCTTCAAAGGAGAAATAAAAAATCTGGAAATCAATGCGTGGTGCTTGCTTTCGCATAATATGGTCATTGGGCTATACTTCATCCAGGGAACAAAAGGAACACGTGTTACATTACATAGGTTTTTTTTTTTACAATAACTTTAAGTGTTGCTTTCTATTTATGTACTTTTCTCATTCTTTCAAACTGCCTGTGCAGAGCAGGAGCTGCTCAAAAAAAGGGACATTTGGAATTGACACCCTACATATACGCATATTATATAGGCATAGTCATCTCTTTCAAGTTTAAAAAAGTCTCAAACTTTTTTCTTCAATGCAATAACTTAAGAGAGCTTTAACGCTAACATTCGGGACGATCTAATACAGGGGTGCACAACGTTTTCTGTCCGCGAGGAACAGGTATGCGGTTTTTATGCCGCGGGCGAGCCAGAAACTGGAATATATAGAATGGACCCCGTGACCCGTATTTTACGGACCTTCTCGAAATTTTGACATCCCGAATTTTTTTTTAAATGTCTTGTTTTTTTCCGTATTGTGAACGAAGCTCACTTGAATTTTTATTCTTTACTGAAATAAATGATTGAGATTATTGTCACAAATTATAAACTATATTCTGATAATTATGACTCCAATTACCATAATGAAGTATAGTCATATAAGTTCATTTCACATATTTGCCAAAAATATTATTTTAATTGGTGAGTTGCATTTTTGCATCTTGCGACTTGCAGTAGCTCTTAATAGCGATTTTTCAGCATTTTAGCGATATTTTGTAATTTTATTTGCCTTTTTTGGCTCCAATGGACAACTCTACTTGTTTTTGACATTTTTTTTGGATCTAATCGGCAACAATATTCGCCTTTGACAATTTTCTTTTTTTGTTTTACTTGTATTTAACAATTATTTCGGCTAAAATTGGCGAATTTATTTGCCTTGAACAATTTTTGGCCATAAATGGCAACTTTATTTGCTTTAGACAGTTTTTTGGCGATAATTGAAAACTTTACTTGCCTTAGACCGGGATTACACTGTAAAAATTTTAGAAAAATTCTTTTATAAAACTTGAAAAACGCAACCAATGAGACCATCAGCTTCATTTGCTCGAATGTAACCAAAATGCTTATTGGTTGGATTTTTCAAGTTTTATAAAAGATCTTTTATCAACCTTTTGTAGTGTAATCCCGGCCTTAGAAAATTTTTTGGTGATGATTGGCGATATCCTACATAAGCCCCAATTTCCCGCATTTTTATGAAGGAAATATGGTCAGCTGTGTATTTATCGTGTTGTGTGTATTGATACTTTTCTACCGAAACACCTTCCAAGGGCCAGACTGAACCCCATAGCTTTCCGCATTTGGTCGGCGGGCATATTAATATACAGCCCCGGATCAAAATGAGTGTTAAATGCAGGGAAAAGTACAAAAAACTCGCATATTTCATTTTTATCTAATGTGGAAAAACAACCGGCATAAAAATGAGTTTATTCTAAAATGAAAGTTATAAAAATAACGCTAAAAATATAAATCTTTCACGCAGGTCAACATTTTTATAAATAACATATTAATAGAAATACTTTTACGCGAATTTAATATCCGATCAAATCTATCAAAACGGGGAATATTAAAAAAAAACTAAGGAAATGCAATTTTCATTTTAATTATTTTTTTAAAATCATATTACCGTTTAGTTTTGTTTTTATGAATCCCGTAACGTCGTATTTTTTTTTCGTAATTACTACTTTTAAAGCGAATTATTAGGGAGTAAAAAAAGAGAAAATATTTCGTGGGGAAATTTGTCATATTTTGGATTTCGTGTTCTTTTAATTAATCATTCATAAGGCGGTTTATTTCTTTTCTTTTTTTAAAATAAATTTTCGTATCTTCTCGGAGAATTATGTGATGACGGGATTGGTTTTTTTTTTGTTCTTCCACGTTTAAGTAAAGCAATTAAGGTTCTTATTTTGTTATTTTTTCTTCTCTATCTGCCATTTTTCTTCGAAGAAATACTATCGTCTTCGTGTGTTTCGAGAACCAAGTTTTATGGAGCGTAAACACAACATAGGGGAAAAAAAATTAAAGTTTAACGAGGCTGTAATTATGTTTATTACTTAAATTTGAAGTAGCTTTAAGAGCTTAAATTATATTTTTGGTTCAAAATAATTAACTAAGATTATTAATGTGTCGTAAAATGGGAGTCACAAAAAATGGAGTGAATATTGTGTTTGTGGTGACGTAGTTTAATTTTAATGATAAGAAAGATTTATGTTACGATATTCAATCTTTGAAATACAATGTGTAATTGATGTCATTTCATATAGATTATTGATGGTATAGAACGAGAAAATTTTGTAAGCTAATCCGAAAGAGGAGTTTCTATTTCTAATGCCGGCATTATACACTATAAAAGTTCTAGAAAAACTTTTAGGTAAAATTGAAAAATGCAACCAATAAGCGTATCGGTTACATTCGAGTGAATGTAACCAATAGTCATATTTACTGTTTTCTTTTTCAAGTTTTGTTAAAGATCTTTTATCCAACTTTTATATTGTAATCCCAGCGTCCTGGCTTTACATTCTTAAACTTTCACAATTCTTTTGATAAAATAATAAAATAAAGCATAGGCCGGGATTACACTATGAAGTTTAATAAAAGATCTTTTTATATTTTACAAAACCTGAAACAAAAACAACCAATAAGCCTATTAGTTACATTCCCTCGAATGTAACCGATGCGCTTTTTGGTTGTTTTTTCAAGTTTTTCAAAAGATCTTTTATCAAAATTTTATAGTGCAATCCCAGCTATAGGAATAATATCATTCTTTGATAGAATGAATTATAAATTCTTATTTCCTGTCCATAACTTTGATCAACAGAAATAATTATAAATTAAAATGGTTAGGCAAGCTAAACAATAGCAGACAGCTGAAATTTTAATTGTTCAATCTGAAATCCAGTATAGTGAAATCTGCTATATAAAACTATGCTCGATACAACTCTACAATTATATTTTTTAAAATCTTTTTTTGGAATTACCTATAGTCTAATATGAAACTCCTCTTGATATAACAATATCCTTTACTACGATAAATCTCTCTATAACGATACATTTTTAAGGATATTTCGAAACCGATCTCTCTCTTCAACGATATCTTTTATATTCCACTCAAAATCACACCTTCGATATATATTATTGAATTCCTCACTAGCGTTTGTTCTTTCGAGGGTATTTAATAGCATCGGTAATTTGCACTATCTACCGTCTCCTATATACCACCCGAAAGTGTTAATGAAGTTGCCATGAAGCTACTTTTTGTATAGTACAAAATGTGTTGTGCAAGAAAATACTTTACAGGATAGAAAAATTAACTGAATTTTATTCATTAAATTTATTATAAAAATAATAAATTCAGTTCCTGCGAATAAATATTTATAAATGTATTTCATCGTGGTACTAATAACGCCAATTCAGAAGAGATGCCGACAACATCATAAATTCAGTGAGGCCTGGTGATAATGATACCTATATAATGGTAACTGCTATACAACGATATTTTTTCTTGGACTACAGAGTATTGTTATATCGAGGTTTCATTGTATTGGAGTTGTAAATTAAATTTCTTTGATAGTCTATGTTGACTTTTAAAAAGTTTTATTTTGAAATTATTTTCTTTCCTCAAAGTTAGATATTTCCTTGTGAAAGTGCATGGAATAACGAGTGAAGGTTGTAATAAACATCAAGTGGGATGAGAGCTTCGTAGGAGCTTGCATTGATTGCACAATTTTTTTACCAATCGTACAATGCTGTGTTCTTCAGCATTTTTACAGCTCCGGACCTTCGAAAGTAGTTATACAGTTTCACAGACCAACGGAAATATGAGAAATTATTTGTGGACCGGCAAAAAATAAATAAACAGGAAAAATAATTTTGCGGACTCTCAAAAAAATGAATAAAAAGTAATTATATAATACAAATACAAATGAGAGAAGAGGTTAATTGCCCAATGAGGTGGCTGAAAACATTATGCCTATAAAAATATGGATGTCAAATATAACCAAAATACAGCGACCCAATATAAAAACATATATCACCAAACAAAAAATATATAATATACTACCCATAAAAAAATTATGATTGTCTTACCTAAGTATGGATAGCTTCTCGATTTATCCCACTCTATCTATTGTATTAAGAAGACACCAACGATATAGATATAGAACCGCTGAATAATGTTCAGAAAACCTAAGCCACTCATCAATTACAATTCCCAAATCGGTAATCGTAGTTGCATCCGGAATAGTGATACCATTCAACTCGTAAGTGAAACGTGGGTTGTTCGAACCAAAATGAGCAACCATGCACTTATCAACGCTAAACGTCATACTCCATTCATTTGCCCATGCTGCAATCTTGTTTAAGTTAGTCTGAAGCAACTCCCTATCGCTTTGATTTCCTACTGCCCCACTTAGTTTCACGTCATCTGCGAATTTGCTACCAATCCATACTGCGAATTTGTACCATTGAAAGCACCAAACATGCCTACACTGCTTTCTAGCCTAGATCCTTCTAATATAAGAGGCCAACTTATCCATTATTGATGTACCTGAAAAATGATTTTGGGTCATTCTATTTATTCTATGAATAGAAATAATACGTATATGGGGACGAGGACGACGGAGCAGGGGAATTCGGTTGGTGTAGTGTAGTGTATAGTACTCTTAAAGCAGCTTTGCATTGCACAGAGACTGGGGTGCCATCTATTAGTCAAACGTGTAATAATTCCAAAAGTCAGCGTAATTGAGATTCCAAACCCGCCCATTAAACGCGCGCGAACTATTTGTTTCATCTTTCCATCTATCGCTGTTACTAAGTTATGCCATTTTTAAAAGTTGGACATTTTTTCTGAAACACCGTGAACATTTTTACATTTATTTGCTTTTCATTGTACATGATTGCAACGAAGAAATTGTATATTCGTTGCCTTCTTTGATAATGAGTAACCCTTTGAGAGAGTTTCCGCCAAGGAAAAATTTTGTATTATACTTAGTCTTGAAATACACGTGATTTCCTGAGAACAGGGGTTTCCCTAGTATATTCTAATTCATAAAATTATTAAAAATTTGAAAGGAACGATTGAAATATCTTAGGCTGGAAAAAAAAAGTGAATCAAGGCACAAGTATCTTAAATTTGCTTAAGTGGAGTAATTAACGTATAATAAATTAATTCTGAACATTCCCCAGATATGGTGTGGGTTTTGTATTTTAATTTGGCGCAATCAAACAGAAGCTTATTATCTCTAGAACCGATTTTTCCCCTTACACAGTTCAAGAGTCTTAATCTTGTTTATTACAGACTCCATTACGAGAATTGCATTTCAGTTTTTTTTTTTAGAAGTCGGAAAACCTTTTAATCGGTGTTTTCTTTTGTGTTTAATTATTCACGTTTCGTTCCGCATCTGGTTCAGTGTTTCGCAATCATTTATTGTAATTATTCCATCGCTTATTTTGAAATATTCATCGTCAACTGTGTGATCACAGTTTATGCATTAATTAGTGAAAAATTCGTCCGTTCGTTTATAGGGTTTTGTTATTATCATGATTATATATTCAACATGAATTTTCATGAGTTCTTTCGAAATGTTCGTGTTCAATTTCTGTTGAGAAGAAAATGATAAAGATTTTGTCTAAGAAATATATATGTTCAACTCACACACGAACCCACGGGCCAAATGTGGCCCATGGAGTCGATTGATGTGGCCTGTGATCTCAAAAATAATTTTGTGAGAATGAACTATTGGCACATTTACAGATCCGTGCTGCAGTTCTACATCTTGAGAGGCCCGTGACATATTCCCAAATCACATAAGTGGCACTCTGCACATTTAAAAATCACTTGAGTCAACACACTTCTAGAACTAAAGTGGCCCGCGGCACATTCCCAGATCACTTGTCACCAACAGAATGTTTAGAGATTGCCGCGACACAGTTCCAGACCAATTCCGTGCGTCGCGACACACATCACAGAGAAACAAAAAAAACTTCACGTCAGGTTTCACTACACGTACACGCACATTCCCGCATGTACCGATTCGTTGGGGGTTCCGCGGGGGGGGGGGTTGTGTGGGCGGGGTGCATGTGTGGTGTAGCAGTAGTAGGTAGGGCCTCCAAAAAATTGGCTCGGGGATCCATGATGTTCTTAAGTCAGCCACCTCGTTGGGCAATTTGCCTGTTGTGGCGTTGTATTTGTATTTGTATTTGTATTCCCAGATCTATTTTTACTCATGGCATACTTACAAATCAATGCCACACAGTTCCGGACACCTAAGTTTCTGGCGGCACATTCCCAAATCACTTGTCACTCGCGGCATATTCACGTCGTAGCACAGTTCCATAGGACTCAAGTGACCCACCGCACAGTCTTAGATCACTTAAGTAACCTGCGGTACATTTAAAGATCACCGTGGCACAGTTCCAAAGCGCTTGAATGACCCGTGGCACATTTCCATGACTCGCAGTATATTTACAGTTCACTTGAGTGACCTGTAACTGTGTTACATATAACTAGTGAATTGCGGCACATTTAATGTCCACTGTGGCACGATTCTAGAGTACGTGTCTCACGGCACATTCCCAGATCACTTGTCTCTCGGCGTATTCACAGA
The DNA here is from genome assembly GCF_987345545.1 of Pholcus phalangioides. NCBI lineage: Eukaryota > Metazoa > Arthropoda > Arachnida > Araneae > Pholcidae > Pholcus > Pholcus phalangioides. The sequence continues at coordinate 50,423,785 of NW_028301597.1, forward strand.
CCACCACGGCACAGTTCCAGAACACTTAGGTATCTCTCGTGGCACATTCCCCAAATCCCTTGTCACCAGCGCCATATTTACCGATCCCCGTGGCACAGTTCCAGAGGACTCAAGTGACCCGCGTTGCACTTATATATCACTTTAGTGACTTGCAGCACATTTAAGACCACCGCGGAACAGTTCCAGAGCACTTAAGTGTTCCGCGACACATACCCAGATCACTTGGGGCTCTGCAGAGTTAGCAGGTTAACCCCCCTGGTTAGGGAGCTAGCTTCTGACTGTGCAGGTCTGGGTTCAAATCTCGGTTCGGGCATGGCTGTCTACTAACACTAAGAAGTTCCCTGAACAGACCTCACCGATCCTCGTTAGGATCACGTTATTTATTTATTTAATTACTTGTCACACACGTTATACTCACAGATCACAGTGGCAAACTTTCAGAGCCCTCAAGTGATCCGTGGCACATTTCCATGACTCGCGACACATTTACAGATCATGTGAGTGACCTGCGACACAGTTTCTATATTACTTTAGGGGCCTGTGGCAAATTTAAAGACCAGCCGCGGCACAATTCCAGAGCATTTAAATGACCTGCCGCATAGTCTCAGATAACTTTAGTCACTAGCGGCACATTTTACAGATCACTTAAATAACCTGCGGTGCTGGATTAGATATCTTAAATAACCTGCACTGGTATTACAGTACAGATAATTAAGTGGCCCACGATACATTTTCAAATCAATGAAGTGGCTCGCATGCTTGTGAAGGTTGAACACTGTTGGTATAAAACGGGGATTACACTATAAAAGTTTGCTAAAAGGTATTTCATAAAACTTGAAAATGCAGCCAATAAGCGTATCGTTTACATTTGCTCGAATGTAACTAATAGGTTTATTGGTCGTTCTTTTTAAGTTTTAGAAAAGAGCTTCTTTTATAAAACTTTGATAGTGCGATTCCGGATGCATATATCGCAAGTGCACCGCTATTCCGTGGTTGTACGATTTTTTTTCGTAACTTTTTCAGCGATTTCAATGTGCAAATTCCGGTAATTTGCGTAATTCTACGATATATTTTCCTTTTTAGTATTTGATCACCAAACAGCGGAGCAAACAAGGTGGTTATTTCCATCGCTCATCCCCGAGATATTTCAAACGCGCTGTCGTGCTGTTTTCAACGCAATATAAACGATTCTATTTTTTAAACCAACAAATTTATACACTGAGAGCACAAACTGAAATATTCAAACAGTTAAAGGTGGATCATGATTTCAAATTTCTGAAAATGCAATAGAAAAACATTGGAAATTTTTGAATTTTTTTTTCCAATTTATCAACCAGTTTTTTCGATAGCAAATCGACTAAAAATGAACAGATAAATTATAGTATGAAGAAACGTACCATGCATTCGTTAATAATCGCAAACAGCTATAAAATATTTGTGAACATCTATTTAAATATCCGAACATCGGAAGAGTAAAGATGCTAGAAAAGAAACTGCATTTTTTAGAATATTATCATTGGTCTTGATAACATTTTCGCCATGTTTTTGTGAAAAAATATATTTAATTGATGAAATTATGTATTCACATTTTAAGAGTCGGCAAAATATATTGTAACGTATTGTATCAGCAAAGAAAAATTGAAAGATTTAAATCATTTTCGGATGAAGAGTGAAAAAAAACAAATTGATAACTCTCACGGTCTTAAGTTCACAGTCTGACTACCACCTACAACAATTCACAAGTACTTACCTAACACTAATTACTACTAAAAGCAGGGCCATAACTAAGACTTGCCGCCCGGAGCAAACATTATTTTGCCACTCTGACAGCTTTAAAAATCGATAATTTTGTAATATTTTCTTTGTTCCCACCTAAAACTGCCACCCCCTAAATTCCGTCGCTCGGGGCAGTTGCCCCTTCTGCCTCCCCCCTCTAGTTACGGACCTGACTAAAAGCATACATTTTTAGTAGCCTACAAGCGTGAAACTTTTGCCTTCTTTCAAAATGCATTGTGGTACCTTCGTCATTCGTTACCAATTAACACACCACGGAATTTTAATTTTTTTCTTCACGCGGATTCAAGTAAACAGTATTTGCATGGCACATATTCCGTTAGAATAACATTGCAGTAATTACATAACGAAGCCTTGTAACAGAAAGCCCAAGATCATACGATATCACGGTCGTGGGAATTATTGTAAACCAAGAAGCGACGTGATTGGCTGAATATGGCTCTTCACTGAAAGAAATCGTACAATCGTGGAATAGCGGTGCACTTGCGAAAAATGTGCATCCCGGACTAAGATATATTTTTATTACATTCAATATAAAATACGCAATAACATACGGAATAAACAGTTTGTCACACATCTAATATAAAAAAAAACAAACTTGAGAATTTTGATGAAATTACCGATTAGATGAATGCGAATGTATTTGAATTTTTACGAAAATGGGAATATTGGAGGAAATCGTAAAAACTGAACGAGGAAGAATCGAAACCGAGAGTTTTCTCGTGATTTCACATTCGTGAAACGTTCTCGTCTCTTTCTTTCTTTCTATTCGATGTGAACGTGATACAGTGAAGGGGTGAACACCCATTTCAAATGATGAATGAAAATTTGATTTGCAAATGGAATCGGAGATTTGCATCGGCGTCTCATTCGCTACGAATTGACGCTTTTCGAGTTTTGGAAAATTCTCTCTTGAGATAGAAGAATACTATAGTAGAATGAATGTCTTGCTTCTCGACTCGACTCCATCTTTCAATTTTCGAGTAGTTACTTTCCCTATAAGTTTCTGGCAGAAAATGGAATCATAACATGCAAGAACGTATATCATTGCAACAAATATAGTGTTCCTCGAATTCTTTCGCTTTTAAATTCATGTGGAATCGCGTTACAATTACGAGCGTATCATTTTTCTTTGAAAATTAATGCAATGTACACCACCCCGTTTACATCGGAAATGAAAAATACGGTTTCCTTCACTCTGCGATAGGGAAAAATCGTTAAGGGTTATGGGAAAGGGGGGTATGCACCACAAAAATCCTCATATAGAAAAGAAGGTGTAAATATTTACTCTTCTTTCTTTACTACTCTTTCCCTACGAGGGAAAAAAATCGTCAAGTGGGTGAAAAAAACTTCCAATGCCACCGGAATATTGCACATATAAACGGGACTTTAATGTAATTACATCGGGTTTTTGATAACAATGACCGATTGATAAATGTCCCAAAAAAAATCCTGTTAGTAAGTACGATGACCATGCGTCCTGTTTGGTCGAGCGGGACGAATGAAAACGGGACAATTCTGTTTTACTTTCCCACATAACTGGTATAAAAATGTTGAAACTTTTAGCGCTTTATTATGAACTGAATATGTATGGGAACTTTCGTCAACAAAAGGAGCCTTCTGACCTCCCATGTAGTCATGCAGGTTCATAACCATTACTTATAGGGAAAAAATGTGTCTGGTTCGAACGAACTTAGCTTCAAAATATGTAAAAAAGAAATATTTTTGACAGTAAAAAATTGATAACATAAATCGAAGTCCGGATAATTTTAAACGAATTTTTCCCATGCTGTTATATTGATCCGTTACTCACTTTGCCAATGTGATTAAAACCCGAATAATGCATTATCCGTGAATAATGTATAATAAGAGGTGTTGACTGTGTTTGTAAGTGAATAGCATACTTTTATTACTATTTTATGTTGCCTATCTCGTTAAATAATTTCATCGTTGTATGTGGATTGGCGAAATTAAATATGACGAGAGTGCCGGACGGTAAATTATATGTCTCTGTTAGAAGCAACTACTTCGAGCTTAAAAGAGATAGTCCATTGTTTTTTAAGGTATGTCCTTTTCAAAGGAAACTCTATGCTATGAGAGCTACCAATCCTTCCCCCAGTGTCTTTCACTTCATATTCCAATGCCACAATCCCTATCATTTACTTAACAAGTGGAAGTCATTTGGTGAGCACGTCAGGATTTAAAGTGGATGTTCCAGTACTTTCCTGCAGCGAGAGAAATTGGTGAGAAGATTGACACGTTCAAGTTTTGCTGTAACATATGTGGGATGAGCATTATCAACGCTGCTATTACTTAACAGTTCGTGCACCCCGTACATATTCCTCTAAAGAATCGATAAATGCAGAAACATGCTAGGTGAGTATATTCTAGAATGCTGTGAGAACGGATCTGTTGCCATAAAAAGTTATTACAATTTTTCTTTTAATTTTTGTGAATTTTTTAAAATAGGTCATGATAGAGGTAGTGATAGGAACTGAGAGACACGCAGAGACTCTGTCACACTAAGTGATAAAAGCACATTGTTCTAGAGGACTCGAGTGCCTCCAGGAAACACAGATATAAATCACGGGTTGTAAATCCCACAATGCCTCTTAATCGGGAATAGACCTTGAAAATAATTGATATAATTTGAAAATCTTTTTAGGGATTTTCATTGAGTGCATTCTTATATATGAATGTGGTTTCATTTGCGGCCTCCTATGGTAACTGAATCAGCTGTATCAGGGTTGTTCCAATCACGCTCTTCCTCCTCTCTAAACTGTATGTGGTCGCTGTCTGGGTGCACTTGACGTCTTATTCTAGTAGATATCCTAACAGGTAGGAGTGGCTCTCTATTAGGTTCCAGTTCCAGAGTTGTGACTGATTTCCTCAGGATGTGGCTCCAAGAAGCGGACTTGTTATATATTATTGTTATATTATTTTATTTTCTGAATCTTCCCGCTTCAGGATGCACTCAAGCCAAGACATTCGCAGATGTTTGCTGGCTCTCTGAAGTGTAAGGCTGTTAGAAATCATCCTGTACCAGTTTTGAGATTGAAAATACAATGTGTCACAAAATAAAAAAAATATATTTTATTATACGGACATCCTGTCCTTAAAATCCCTAATAGAAAGTTGTTGCCCTCTCATTCCTCTGAGGATAACAAAAAAAAAATCACGTGTCTAAATGCAATATTCGCTGAGATATTCGAATTCTAAAATCGGAGAAAAGTTGGGAAAGAACAGCGAAAACTTCCAGACAACGTTCCTTTCCCCTCTTTTATGCTGTTCTTTTCAAACTTTTCTCCAATTTTTGAAATACAAAATCTTAACGAAAATATTGCACTTACAAAGAAAGGGACCCGAGGTGTCATCCTCAAAAAATTTGAAAAAAATCAAGTACATGCATCTCACCTAGAAACACATTAAAAAAAAAACACCATTTATTTTGCGGCGATTGCATTTTTAATTAGGTTGCTGTGTTTTTGGAATTTATGACATCCATATTTTTGTTATAGTCATCCTGCTTGGGCATTTTGCCTGTTGTGGCGTTGTTTTTGTATTTGGCATGAATGTCGCTCTCCACTTGTTAATACAAGATATACAACATCCAGTCTTCTGTATATCTTGTATTTGTATTTATAAAAGGCAAAATGCCCGAAGGTGGCCCCGTTAGGGAGTATGGGTATGTTTTGGATTTGTGAAGGGTGATGAGAAAAATATTAAAAAGACAGGAAAAAGACTACACACAAAACTCTTGGGCTATTGTAGTTTGAGGGAAAAAAACCCTAGAAACACATAAAAACAAAAAAAACTTTTATTTTGCGGCGGTTGCATTCTTAAAGTTGTAAAAAGAGTTAAAGCCGCAAAAAATTATTAAAATAACAACATTTGGCTACTTACCGCCTCTCGCACTTCTTGGCGATATCTATAAAAAATTTCTTTTCCCCTATTTTTACACACTCTATGGCTCTCCTTTTTCTATTCTTTTCTCTTTTTTTCTTTTATACAAATACAAATACAAATACAACGCCACAACAGGCAAATTGCCCAACGAGGTGGCTGACTTAAGAACATCATGGATCCCCGAGCCCCTACCTACTACTGCTACACCACACATGCACCCCCCCCCCCCGCGGAACCCCCCAACGACTCGGTACATGCGGGAATGTGCGTGTACGTGTAGTGCAACCTGACGTAAAGTTTGTTTCTGTGTAATGCTTGTTATGTGTAGTGCTGTCATCTGCCCCCAGTTTTACTAACTATGAGTGAAGTGTTATGGTTGAATGATTTACCGTTGTAGGACTGTTGCTCTCTGTGGCGAGACTTTTTAACGGGGAGATCGGCTCGCATTTGCGCCTTGAAGTTGGGAACCACAGAAAGTGGGTTTTGCTTTTTCTGTACTGTACCTGATCGTGTTAAGGCGACTTGATACCCTTACTTTAGTGGCTATAGATCGTGTGTTGTTTGAATGACGTCACTCTAGGGTTGTTGGATTTTTAGATTCATTCTTCGCTTTCATTGGGTTTCTAAACATTAATATTTGGAAATTTTTTTCTGAGTGACCCTTTATAAGTCCACCGGATATTTTATATTTCTGTGCACATTTAAATATGTAACTCACATGTGGTCGTGGTTAGGATTGCTGGCTTTCACCCAGGCGGCCCGGGTTTGATTCCCGGCGTGGGAAGATTGGTTCTATGGTGTAGTGGTTAGAACTCTGAATCCAGCGACCCGAGTTCAAATCTTGGTGGGACCTTGATTTTTTTTTATTTCCTCAGCCACCTCCTCGGGCATTTTGCCTGTTGTGGTGTTGTAGTTGTATTTGTAGAATCCCAGTGGGGGTATTTTTTTTTTCAAACCTTTTCAGAGACGTCACTTTGGGACCCTTTTCTTGTTAGACACGTAGGATTATTTTTTTGGGCCTCAGGGAAGACAGGGCAACAACTTTCTAATTGGGTTTTTTGAGCACAAGGTGTCCCGTATAAAAAAAATATGGATTTTTTATTTTCTGAGACAATGTGTTTTCACCCTCAAAACTGGTAGAAGGTGATTTTTTTTAACATATTTTAAGCATTTTTTAAATTGGAATCATATCTCTACAACGAATGGTTGATGAGATAAAGACCGAATTATGACTTACAGGACGCCCTGTTTAAGGATTTATTTTTTTCCACTTTTACCGAAACTTTTCCTCTTTCATAATTTCCGTATGGCAATTAAGGGGAAATCTGTCTGTTCCGGTTGCGTTGAGAGAGAAGTGATTTTCAATTTAATTATAACTTTTTATTAATTATCATTAAAAAAAAAATTAATTAATTTAAAGCAAACTGTGGACTGACTTTGATGGAAGATATCGAGCAAGGAAAGAATCTCTTATGTATGGATGTATAAGATGTTTCTGAAGTAAGAAGACTTTGATTTATGACCGAGATTTTGTTCAAGGATATGGCGAATTCGGTTTCTTAGAGAACAGAATTTGATTGACGCTTGTGATATTCAGAGCCCTTGATACGAAGTTTATCTACAGTCAAAATACGTTTTAAAGCACCAAGCTATTTGTCTTTCTTTTTATCCTTCGCCTTCTTGGACATAAATCATTCTCACGTACTGTACAAAGGAAATGACAGCCTATCTCTGGCTTTTTTTGGGAGAAAATAAAATAAAAATAGAGATATATATACTTCGCCGTATAAAAGATATGGCGAGGAATGTCTTATTGTATTGATAATACAGACATGCATTGGACATTGAATGTCTATGGAGAAAAATGTGTAATAAATATTCTGTGCAGACTAAATATGCATATGTATGTTCATAAACCCAGGGCTGGACTTGGGCACGTGCGAAGGGTGTAACCGTACCGGGTCGCTAAATTTTAGGGGCCGCAAAACGGGATAAAAATAGTTTGATTATATTTTGACCTTGACTTTTTATCGAAGCAATAGCTTAAAATTCTGTTCCAAGACCTCTCAAATTCAGACATCGAACCCTCTGGCCTAGAGTTTTAACAGAACTCTCCTCCCGTGAGAAAGAGAAGGGTGCAAGTAGATATGGAATTCCGGGAGCTGCAACGGGGGGCGGACGCTAAATTCTTTAGAAATTATTAAAAATTAAGCTTGGGGGAGCATAATGCATGTTTTCTCAGTTGAAAGAGCATCTAGTCGCCAACCCTTAAGTATATGGGGGGGGGGGCACACTTGATGACCATGAAATAGTGGTTTGATAGTCCTTCTCGAGTGCAATGTAAACCTGGTGTGCACTAGGTTTTTCATGAACACTGAAGTAGTAGTGTGCGCGGGATTCTCTCAAGGAGTGGGGGCGGGGTTCAACATTTTTTTATCCCCAAGGACAGGGAGGGGGGGGGGTTACGTTGTTTACTGCAAAAGATACATAATAATCTTGGCAGGAGGGAGACGTTTACTACCCCCCCCCCCCCCCCCCAAGAAAAAACCCTATCACCGTTTACGTACGCCAATGCACTGGAGGAAATTGTGGGGGGGGGGCGTTTTAGAGGGCTGGAAAACTGTTTTTACATAAACCATTGCGTACAGATATGATGAGATGTAGATTATTTTCTCAGAATTTTCGAAGCAGAATCCAGTGTAACATGTAAAGTTAGGTTGCTCAACCTTTTGGGTTATTTGTCTGAAAATGTGCCGCGGGCCGCTGAAGTCATCTGAAGCAGTCCGCAGGCCACTTAAGTGCTACGTAAATATGCCGCGTATTAATTGAGTGATCTGGAAAAGGGCCGTGGGTCATTCAAGTGCTCTGAAACTGTGTCGCGGATCGCTTGATTGTCATGGAAGTGTGTCGGGGATCACTAAAGGGATTTGTAAATGTGTGGCGGGTAGATTCAGTCATCTAGTAAGCTGCACAGATCCCTTAAGTGTAAATGTGCCGCGGCCACTTAAACAAGCTAGCTGTAAAAATATGCTTCTTAGTTCATTTATAAAAAATTAGTGTTGAGTTCACATCAGAAGACTCCAAGGGTTGAGCATGTATGCTGTAAAGGATGGCGTGTAATGGCGTTCTTCAATTAACTGTATTTGATACCCTGATTGGCTCTTCAAAATCAAATGCAATAATATTTAATGACTTAAAAATGAATGATTCGATACAAATGATGAAATCATTGTGTCAAAAGAAATGGAATTTTTTGAAAAATTAGCTATAAATGACAAATGCAATGTTATTCTCATTAAGTTACTTTCATGACCTGTTGGAAACATGAATATGCATATCGTTAATATAAATATCACTCATCATTTAGGCGCCTTGACGCACTAGTTTTTGAAGCCTCTTGCTTGGATCGGCGAAGGTGCAATTAGGGATTTTCACGATCTTCAATAGCGTCAAATTTTTTTCACGTGTGGCTTTTCCAGAGGGCGATGGTGATTTGACCCCCACCAGTATCATGCATTTTTATTGACCGACTCTGTTGAAAAATTACAACTGCCACTGACGGCAACGCTGTAAATACGTTTTGCCACGAGTGGCAGAAAATTGGTTCGAGTGAAAAATCACCTCCGTGAAATTAGCAAGAAGAAACTTCGAGTGTTGCTGAATATTATCGCATTACGATAAAGGCTTCGACCTCTCATTTTTGACTAATTTTGTTTTACAAAATCATAAAAGCCGCCTTTTCCCGAAAATTTCAATAATTTACCCCGGGCGTTAGTCATCGAGGACAAGTATAAAATACTTGATATAGTTGTTGAATAACTTGATTATATCGGGAGAGTGGCTTATAACAGTGAGCCAAAACATAGGAGTGGCTATTCTTTTTGATCTATGAGTGCCGAGAATTGAAAAGATAAATAAAACCACTATAGTATCAGCAGAGTTATTATGTATTCATATTTTTAAGTTTAAATCCTAGTATAATATTAGAATGGTGGAAGAAATGATAGGGTCAGGTGAAAAATGTTGAATGAAAAAGGAAGGGAAACGGGTCAGAATCTCTGACGTTTATGATTGTGGCTCCTCGAAAAGAATAGTAAGTTTTTGTAGGATCCCTGACATTTGTTTACCTAGGATATTGCGAAAATAAGCGATCCGAAGAAAAATATAAAAGGAGCCTAATTTCTCTTAAGGTATCCGACTACTACTGCTGCTTAAAGGCAGTAGACATGCACCTAGTACACATTCCTCTATGGAATTTCTAACGAATTGGCACACACCGGAATGAGCAGTGAGTACGTGTTCTGAACTTGGCATGAAGTTTGTTTCTGTATAAATGCTTGTTATGTGTAGTGCTCTCATGTGCCATAAATTTTTGTAACTATGAGTAAAATTTAATGATTGAATAATTGTGTCATTGTGAGCCTGTTGGTCTCTGTGGCGAGACGGGGAGATCGGATGGCGTTCGCTCCTCGAAGTTCGGGATTACATAAAACCAACTTCAGCAGACCACCACTGTGGCAACGGTAAGGTTCGAATCCGTGTTCTCGCCTGCTTCTTACATGCATAGCGTGTTTCTACATGTAATTTTTCACTCGTCGTATTTTGTAACCCCTAGCATTAGCATAGCGTTTTTGTTCTGCATTTGTGTTTATTTTTTAACTGCACATAGAATATTGTATATACAGTGTATATATGCCTATAGCTTTTCGCTGACCCCTTCGACCCTGCTGGTGAAGGGTGTATGTTTGTAAGCACCTGCCCAATGTAAACTTAATTTCGAGCCTTCTTGCCCACTGGTGGCCTTTCGGTGCTTAACGTGCCTTCGGTGCTTCAAAACGTAATTTCAGATGCAAAGATCGATTTTTATTTTTTCATTTTTTCTGAAAGCCCTATTTCTTGTATTTCCAAAACAGGCCTTGTTTTGTTTATATGATGCTTAGAACCGAAGTTCAATTCAGTTCAGCGTGGAATTTTTACATAAAAGTAATCCGTGAATAAAAACTTTAAACGTGTTTTACGAAGAATGCAATTTTTGACATTTTACTTGAGTTTGAAAAGCGATTTTTCTAGAAATGTACATTATATTGATTGTATCATTACAAAATGTTAAAATCAGATTCTGCTTTATAATGTTAATTAAGGTTGTGAACTAAAATTTAAGGTCTGTCACATGTATTTGTCTAATTACACGATGTCTTGAATGCAATTCTAAAATACTCACACGTACTTCAACAGATTTAGGTGCAACTTAAGAACATACCGTAAAATTCTTTAAATTTAAGTTCATATACTGCACTATTGATAGCTGATTATACTGTGAAAATAACAAAATATTTCATCCGTAGAATGTTTTGCAATCGCGATTGGAATATTACATGGATTTTGCTTAAAAATTGATATAAATGAGTTTTTTTTTTATAAAAAATAAAATATGTAATTCAAAATTTATTATTGTTTTCACCATTTTGAGACACTTTATATCAAAAAATACTATTAAAGATCCCTCCAGTACCATTTTATAGAAAAGTGCAAAGAAAGGTATTCAATACCTTTATTACAGAACAATTAGAAAAAAATCGTTTTTCTACAATTTTATTGAAGGCATTGAGAAATATGTGTCCTAATGAATCATAATTGTTTGTTACTCCTTCTATTTTTATGTGTTCTGATCATCATCTCGTGTTAAAATATTCGAAGAAAACAAAACTAAAACAAAAAATCCTTCAGATAAAACTATGTAATAAAATTTCCATATTTTAATTTTTTTAAAAATCTGACTTCTTTTTTCGCGAATCAAATCACGTCGTTTTCGTAATTAACGTTTTTCTCTCGAAAGTTAAAGCGAATTATAAAAAGAAAAAGTTTCCGGGAAAATTCGTCAAATTTTGAATCTCATATGCATTTGATTAATTATTCATAAGGTGAGCCTTTTTTTTTGTTTTTAGTCTTATAACTGCTTGGGAATGCGATGACGATGCATCGCTTTTTTGTTTGTTTGTGAAAAAACACTTACGAAAAAGCAATTAACGTTCTTTTCTGTCCTCGAAGACACACTATAGTTTTTGCGTCTCGGTGTGTTTGAGGAACTGAGTTTTATGGAGCGTAAACAATTCACAAAAAATTAACTTCAGCGTAATTATGTTTACCGAGTACACACGTGAAGTAACTTTAAGAGTGTTAACTATATTTTACAACGCAGAAAACACGAGATGAACAACATGATATAACATAAGTAATAATTTGAATGATTTCAGCGTTTTCATCACACGAATAATGTAGGCAAAGATTTTTCTTTCGCGATAAGTAACTACCTAAGTAGTAAAAGAACTTAAGTTGTACATCAAATTGAAATGAATTTTAAGAACGCTCACACCCAAGTGATAACTTTATAGTTTATGATGAGTTTTAAACAATGAAACACATTACCGTATATACTCGTGTATAAGCCCGTTCGTGTATAAGCCGACCCCCCCTCCCCCCCCCCCCCAACTTGAGGACCACCAAAAACGATAGAAAATTAGAAATTTTTGTGTAGTAGTCGATTCCAAGAAATTTGACACATTTTTGGGAGAATAAATTTCAATATGAAAGTTTTTTACAATGAAAAACGATAAAAATCTTCCAAATATATTTTTCTTTCCCCACTTAGTCATTCTCCACTACACGCAAATTACGAGACAGCATTAAAATGTTTTTTATTTCATAGATGCCTTCAGCGTGATCAAAAATGCACGGTTGTACAAAATTTTCCGTCTGAAGGCCGTATATAAGATATGGTTACCGTTCGCGGGCAACGAACTGTTGTAATTATCGTGCTGGATCGATTGGTGCTTTTGTTTTTGGAAACCCCTTTGATGTAGGACCGTCTAAGGAACTTCACTGTCTGTAGGACGAATGTCGGTATATGGGGGGGAGGGGGCTATATGACCTTGCCTAGCAATTACCACAAATTCTTTTCCAACTTACAAAGGTCTCAGTGTATTTCTAGGTCAGAAGTCACCCATGATGATGATAAAACACGGCTTTGATTTCGTGTGTTGAGTTGAACCCGCTTTGCGGGCCAGAATTAGTGAACTTCGCTATAAGAGAAGGGGTTGTGTGATAAAACTCGGGCTGAACTTTTTTCTCCTCAAAAACTGATCCGTGTATAAGCCGACCCCCTTCCAATAAAAGAAAGATTTTTTGAACAAAAAAAAACTCGGCTTATATCGAGCATATACAGTACTAATTTTTTTTTCGAAAAAATTCTTGAGTATAAATCCATAAAGATACAGGTGTGAGTGAAGCTGTGATCAATTTATTTGAGAAAATCACCACAAAAACTATACTATTACTTGAAAAAATTATCATAAAAAAAAGGAAGTAAAAAATATCAATAAAAGAAAATGTAGAAAGATTTAAAATTAGAGAAATCCGAAAAAATGAAAAATGAAAAAGAAAACAAGGAAGAAATGCTAGAAATAATTAAAAGTTACACAAAATTTAAAAATTACAATGAATATTTATTAATTCCTTTTATTTGTTCGATATTGTTTGGCCGAGGAGGCCTACACATGAAAAGGCGGTGTTGAAATTAGACAGAGGTAACGCTGTACGTTACAAAAAATTCAGAAACTGCTGCACAATCAATAATGTTAAGAGGTTGTTCCGATCGGTTATTGTTCGAGGAAAGAAACTGAATTTGAAACAGTCTGTGGATGCAGAGATGGATTACAATTTTTTGGGAATAGTGAATTCTATTGGAAAAGAAAAAAATTAAGAAAAGATAAAAAGTGAAATAAAGAAATTTAAAGAAAAAATGAAATTAAAGAAATTTAAAGAAAATAAGTGCTATTTAAAAATTTAAGTTAAAAAAATAAATAGGAAATAAAAAAGATATATATACGGAAAATTAGAAAAATGATAAAATATCAGCAGGGAAACTATAACAAAACAAATCTGAAACTGCAGAAAAATTGATCCAACATAAATTGAGTCAACTAAGAAACGAAAACTAATGAAAAAGATCTATATTTAAAGAAAGAATTTAGAAGATGAAAAGAAAAAAGAAATCATAATTACCCAATTAATTAGAAAGATACGCAACATGTGACGAAATCTCTGCATTTTATTGTAAACACTGACTTCTCAGATTACGACCCCAAACATTTCTCAATAGAAAAAAAATAATTTTATGAAATAAAACTAACAAAATACAATGAAAATATAAAGTCATAAATTTAGCAATAGTTTTTTTGCCTACCTCCAAATATTTACAAACATTATCAACCATTACAGTAGTAATGAAATTTAAAATATTAAAATAAATGGCTCTCGATAGCCTATTCCCAAGTCCTACAAAATACGAGCGATGAATTACCCAACACAGAGAAAAAAAACACTTCTAAACATTATCCTTTTGTAGGTACATGTAAATATAATTTTGTAAGTATTTCGTAATCGTTATAATATTCCAATAGAAATATATATACTCCTTAAATTTTCTGTAATGAAAATACCTTCTCTCTGAATATACTTTATAGTTACATTATAAGAATAAATTTATGTTCAAAATGAAAGAAACGAGGAAGCAGCAAAGAAAGTTTTTTTATTCCTTTTAATGCCCATCTTTTGAGAGAAAATGCAAAAGGAAAAAAAATAAGAAAAAGACGCTATTAACTTTGGACAAACATATTTTCTGATACTTTCCGAAAATGCGCTGATAGCACTTTTTTTTAGTTTTGAAAAGCTTGAATACTAGTGAAGAAAGAAAATAATGAATGTTATGTAATGGAGTTGCGACGAAGTCCTTTTCTTTAAAATAAATTATCGAACCTCGGAGGATAAAAAAAATTGTTATTAAAGTTTATTCTGATCGCGGTAGAGTTTTATACAACATGGTTTGTATATATATATTAAAAGTTGTTGAAGAGTGTGCTTGTGCGTCTCAAGTGCGGATCTAGAGGGGACGATGGGGGTGATCGCCCCTACCAAGAGTCGAATAATATGAGGAAAATTTGTCTCTCCCGTGAAATTCGGGATAATCCGACGCACCAACAAAAGCCACTTTTCCGACATATCACCCTGGATTACTTGAATTGATGAAAATTCAGAATTTAAGAATTGATGACAATTCAGAATTCAAGAATTGATGACGATTCAGAATTGAAATCATGTCTTGAATTCTGAACGATTCTTGAATTGATAAAAATTCAAAATTTTAAAGAAACTATACCGTAAGAGCCGAGACACCCTCTAAACGCTGGACCCCGGTGCGACCGCACCTGACACACACCCCTAAGTGCTGCTCTGGCTTATCGTTATATCGAAGGTCGTTGTAGAGAGATTTCACTGCATAAGTAGTATACGAACTTCCGTAACACGATAGAAAAGTGTAATAAAAAATTCTATGCATACAAATAAATCTTACTTCTCTATAAATATCTAAGTTTGAGGAAATAATACATAGAAATTCTAAGAAATAAAACTTATTAAGAGAGTTTGTTTTTCAACATAAAAAAGTATAGTCCTCTTATAAATAAAATGAGAATTTTTTTAGTCATTCCGTCGTAACTGAACCCGCTTATAAATGCATCCATAAAAAGATTGTTCGAGTGAAATTGCACAGCAAAAAGATTACAGCCAATTTAAATTCAAAGCATTCTTCTTTCCGTTATCAATGGAAGAGCCCGATACTCTCTGCGCAATCCGATGCTATTGGAATCGCGCAATCATTTTACTGCAAAACTAGATCCGTAGAAAACGATGGGGGGAACATTAAATCTTTAAGGAAAAAGACAGCTTGCTAATTTAAATGCTAATGAGGGTGGCGGTGGAAAAAAAATCGCATCTCTTCTTTTGTTATTAAGAAGTTTTCATTTGTTTATTCAGTTATTTATTTGTCCTATTCTTTTGGGGAAGAAACTCTGGAAATGAAAAGCTGATATCGCGGAAACGTCAGAACCGACGGAAATGTTTAATTTTCTTACGTTGAGAAGTAAACATTCGGTTTCTATTTATCTTTCTCATTTCTACTATTCTTATAAACTTAATTTAGTTTATACGAATTTCTCTCTCTCTTGTTTTTTCTCCCTCTAAAGAACCCGGTTGTTCATGTATTCGTGCAGGATTTGTTTCCTGAATCAATATTTAATTTTTATGAGACGAATAATTTTCGAAGGAAAGAAGGAATTCACTCTTAACATATTCTTATTTTTTTTACACCAGCTGACGATATCAAGTTAATCATTTCGTGAAATATACAGCCATTTATATTCCGTAAATTAAGAAATAAAAAAAATCCTCTATTTTAATGTATTTTGGAATGAGAAATCCAAAATTCTCTGTATAATCATGAACTGATTTTTCTGATTTAAAAGGGGATTGTTTTTTTTTTCGGGAAGGAAATCGGTTTTTAGCTTGGAGGAGTTGGCAACAACTATATATACACCCGTGGTTCTTTGTTTGCCCTTAGCAAATAATTCCTACCATTAAGAAAAAGTTTAAATATGCGGGTAATATGGTAGCTGTAGGGTCATTTATTTAAAGAACCGTGCGCTAAATTTTTCCGTTGTGAATTAGTGGACGTTTCAACGAATTCAGAAAATTAATTAAAAAATTAAATTAATTAAAACATGCGGTGGAATTTTTCATTGTTCTGAAGAACAAAAATGCGCATGAAGAAATGAAAATATTTCTTTTCACAAGAAATCTTAAAAGTTTACATTTACTAAAAAAAATGGAGAAAAATATGTATCGCGTCAACCCATTAGCGCCGGGGATAAAAATGGACTATGGCAATGTATGGAACGTTTTTGCAGCGTTGGCCTGACGTTGAAGAATTTGATACGTGGAAAAGGAGGGCGAAATAAAGAAAAAAATGGGACATTTAAAAAATATATAGCAAAGAAAAACACTTTTTCACACGCATTTGTTCTCTGAACAAACAAAAAGCCGTAACTTTTTTGAAAAAAAGAAATTGAAAAGAAAAGGACACGCATTTGCTGACGTAAATGCTTTTTCTTTTTTTGTAGCGCAGATATACTTTTTCAAGAAATTGTTCATGTTGATAGCAGTAGCTTTATTTATTTATTTGTTGTGAAAAAACTGTTAGAAAATGTAGCACGAAAATATAAAAGGTTGTCGAAAGAAGAAATAGAAATCGCTATTATTTCTCATTAATACATTTTGGACGAATTTATTGACAGAAAATAGGCGCGAAACAATATTATAGAATGTTTCTTTTCAAAGTGTATTTATTGAACATTTATTTTCCGTCCGTAATACGATTTTTTGTGGTTTGTTTTCGAAAACAAATTATGTCCAAAGTAAAGCGGGTATCTTCTACACGTTGATATTTAGTTGACTTAAACTGGATGAAAACCAGCGGGAATGTACAGATCAGTGGTTCCCAAAGAAAGGAAATATGATTTTCAAGGAGGGGGCAATTCGATTTTTAGGAAGATGAATTATATTTTTAATGGGAACAATTTCAGGATGAATTATTGACGGAGAATGTTTTATTATGGGTTATTTTCATTAAATAATTTGTTTTATATTTTTAAGCATTTAAGAAAAACTGCAATGCATTCTATTCGTTATTTGCTTACCTTGTGTACGTCAGTGCCACCTATCGGCTGTTTTTTGAGTTATTTTCTTTTTCCTGTCTTAAAAAAAATTCCCGTGACATAGCGACGCTAACCCAGCAAACCGCTTTTTATTTCGGTTATTTTTTCGGTTTTATGAATTTTTAAACTTTCTACGGACGTTTTGAACACCCTATATGTTTTCGCCGTTTAGCGCTAATGAATTTCGAATTTCCTTATAAATCTTAACTGGATTTTCATTCATTAATTACCGTCTCCGTTATTCTTCGCAAATATATTGCTAACAAAAGTTTTTTCCCCCGGTTGCCTTTCTTCTGCCATTTCTTTACTTCTTTTTTATCAATATGCATCAACCAGTCTTGACCTTAATGGAGATTTCGTCGTTGCGTTCATGTTCGTTCTGGCAAATCTCTCGGATGCTCCGGAAACTACAGATGTTTGTTACTGGGATATCTAAGGCAGATTTGGCATGCGATCAACTCCGATTTCTTTTTTATTTTCCTTGGTCCAGCGACAAATAACATCGATAGAAGAGAGAGAAACTCCACATCTGAATTCCTATTACGTGGAACAAGTAAACTCGTGGGGAATCGCCACGAAATGCGTGATTCGCGTTTTCCCTTCGGACATCATGTTTTTTGTTTCACTTACCAAAGGATACGTTTCCTCGTCAGAGAAAAAAAATAATATTTTATACATATACATAAAGGAAAAAAAGAACGTATTCATTAATATCACTAGGCAATACCGAACGAAACGAGCGAAAGATTCAGAAAAAGAGAACTGGGAACCTATGGAAATGGAAAAGGTACCATAAATACAAATACAACGCCACAACAGGCAAATTGCCCAACGAGGTGGCTGACTTAAGAACATCACGGATCCCCGAGCCATCTTTAGGAGGCCCTACCTACTACTGCTACAACACACATGCACCCCCCCCGTCCCGCGGAACCCCCAATGAATCGGTACATGCGGGAATGTGCGTGTACGTGTAGTGCAACCTGACGCAAAGCTTGTTTCTGTGTAATGCTTGTTATGTGTAGTGCTGCCATCTGCCACCAGTTTTTCTAACTATGAGTGAAGTGTTATGGTTGAATGATTGATCGTTGTAGGACTGTTGCTCTCTGTGGCGAGACTTTTTAACGGGGAGATCGGCTCGCATTTGCGGCTTGAAGTTGGGAAACACAGAAAACCAACTTCAGCCGACCACCACTGTGGGGTTCGAACCCGGATCCTCGCATCGCGAGTCCGTCACTATAACCACTCGACCACCACAGCGGTAAAAATAAGCGTAGGATAAAATAATAAAGTGGGCTGACTTGCAGATTTTGGACATTTTTTTGTATTATCTCCTTTGTAAATTAACATTTTTCACTAAAACTTACACCACTTCAGTTTTTCCTCTATTTTTTTGATGCAAGGATTACTTTTTTTTTGCAACTTATTATAATGCAGAAAAATGAATTCAAAGTCGTAACCAAGTTACCCCACATAAAGGGATAGCGCTACTCTGTTGCCTACTCTATTTCCTTCTTCAAAGCATATGTTTTCGCCCGATTCCCCCGGAAACAATTAAAGGCAAATTAAAAAAAAATTATAAATACATAAATTTTGTTTTTATTACATATATATAAGTACAGGGAATTATGTTTTTATGTCTACAATGTAAATCTTACCCAGATGAAGATGAATGTTTTTGTGTTAATATTTAAATGCGGTGTTAATCTCTTAAATTAAAAAGTTAATATGATCTTTTTTGTGGGTGCGGTAGGCCAGGTCGATAAGATACTCGCTTAAAGTACCAAAGGATGTTTAGAGGTGTCGCGAGTTCGATACCCGTTCGTTCGTCCTTGTCAGAAAACTTTCCTGACACAGGGGTACAACAGAAACGGCGACATGACCGCAGAGAAAATTGCTGCCGCAGGGAGTCCCCCATCGAGGGGTTAGCGCACCAACCTCTCGATGAATATAAAATAACAAACCTGCCGTTCGGTCCCGGTCTAATTAGCCCTCGTGTGCAGAAAATGACCGTGGTGCGACAAAAATGATTAATGATCTTTTTTGTAATTTCTATTAGGCCAGGGGTCAAACAGTTTATTGCATGTTCGTGGCATCTGTACAACTGTGTGTGCGTGTGTGTAACGAAATATTGCTCTTAAGGGCCGTATTCACCGCCATGGTTTAAACCATAGTTTCCCAACCTTTTTTGTCCCATCGCCCCCTTCTTCAGAAATTTTTTTCTCCCATCACCCCCCAACGCAATCTAACCCATAGGATCCTATGTTATACCCGTAACTTCTACCGCCCCCCGGGCGGTAACGCCCACGTTGGGAATCACTGGTTTAAACTGTAGTCACAATTTTTGTACAAGAGATCAATGTAGATTGGTTATAAACCTGAATTTAACCAATCCGTGTCGATCTCTCATCAATAGTTTAAACCATGTCCGTGAAAACCACCCTAAGTCATCCTGCAATTCTTAAGCATTTAATTGACCATTAATTAAAAAATTAATTTAATTAGATAATTTATCATCCACAGTTCATACAAACGTTTATAATTAACATATTTTTTTAAATACACGGTCAATTTCGAGCATGTTTTTCCTTCCTATCTTCATCCTTATACGGCTTAAATTATATTTCAACGTATCCAAATCTTCCGGCCAGACCTCAAATGAAACATGTAGCCCCTACTGTTGGACATTCACTTCTGTACAATACATTACTGCATGTTTGGTGCATAATTATGAAATGCATTTTCCTGGAATATTCGATGGTTTTTTATTGTTTCATTTCAGAAACACCACCAATGATTTAAACTGGAATTAACAGAAGACGCGGAGAGAACAATGAGTTTGAGCAAATCCTTACTCACTTTAATTTAGAATCATTTGTGATAACATTAATAATAAGCTTTAAAATCGAAGAATTCTAACTCAAAAATAACGAACTCCACACAAAGAGGTATTACAAACATATGCCAAACGCAGAAGCGTTTCTCAGCGTACAATCAGGAATTATCCGGTTCAGCGAATGTTGCTCTTCGGAAACTTTTGCATGAAAGATGCCATGTACTACACGAAACCACCTGCACATAAGAGGATTTAGTTCTCTCGCAAACCAATGGCTCTGATCGGATTACAAGACTGGGTAGGTAATTCGATACCGACACCAAAATCGGCCATCGCGATTAATAACTCGAGAACGCCACTAACCTTTCATGCCGATATTCCCTAGAGAGATTTATGTCGCGTTTCACTTGCAATCACACACACACACAACTAAAATAACTTTTACCTCCCTTCAATAATAAACATTCGTATATTTTAGCGTTGTTAATAAATCCGAGAACTTCATTCGCGCTTGGAGATGAAATTAATCTCGCCTTTAATTATGAGAAAATATATTCTAGAACAACCTCATTTCTTGGAAGTTTTTGGTACCTTGCTTTTTCCTCTTATAATTTTCGGTGCAGGAGAAATATTTTTCCAAATATGTAAAGTTTTCTCTCACAAATTTGAATCAAATTTATTTTCTTACACAACCCTCGGAGGAATGATGCAACGAAATTTTTGGTAATGACGCAAGATGGCGAAGATGTATACAGGGTGGATACCATCAACCACTCAATGGTTACACACGTAATTTGTAAAAGCTTATATAGAAAAGTGGCTCTCCGTTTTAGGATCGGACGAATACTTAAGAAGTTATAACGTTTCGAATTTTTGTGACGTACCAGTTTTGTAACGGTCAGTTACGCGCCAAACCTGCACCTCCTAGAGATAGAAGGCCTCCGCAGTCTGCTCGTGACGTCAGTAAGTAGTCAATTTTCCCTGAGAATATTCAGAGGAAAAAATTTCCTGCTCATCTTCCTGTTTCATCTTTGTGAGGAAAAGAAATGATCGGGCTCAGAATTTGTGATTTCTATGCCCCACATCTAATCACTATGCGGTATTTGTGAGTCAATCAGGAAGATTCTACGCCAAAATAAGAAGAAACGAAATAGGATGATGTGTTTCAAAATGGGCTGGCCAAACACGCAACGAAAGTAAGTTTTTTTGCCAGCAGCGGGTGTATGCTTTATCGAAATGTTCAATCCAGTCAGAAGCCAAATTCGATCTTCTTCTTTTACGATTGACGCTTTTTCTCTTCGTGTAGCGTGATGTATAACCTCTTGATTACGTGTTAGCGTCGTCCACTAAATTGGAAAATTTATCACCAGATTTGTAAAGTGTTAGCGCCAAATCAGATCTATTAAAAAAATGTTTAACGAAATATATACTTTTTCACAAAATGGGTAATTTTCTTTCCTTCAATATTAAGTCAAATTTAACTATTTTAGTGTGCACACGTGTTTACTGCGATATCGTTTTTTTACCCTGTCGTTCTAATGGGACCGCATGTCGAACTTTCACTGATTCTGGAATTATGTTAATTACAAAATTATCATCATGTTGAAATTTTCATTGATGTTTATTAAATGCGTTCATATTTTCATATCGAGAATTTTCAGCATTCCTGTGTGTTCTGTAATAATGCCATGCCATTTTATATGTCAATTTATACCCACGAATAGTGTATCTATAAGTCATGACTCAGGATGTCTGGGTCGTGTCACGGGCCGCCGAAATCGTTACGATTAACGGATGGTACGACACATGAATGTATAACCGACTTGAATCCATAAGCGGATACGTGCGACCCATCTAAGGAGCCACTGCGACCCATTAGTCAAGAACCCCTACTCTAGAGCGTTTAGTTTCACATACAATCGCACCTCCCTTCAATGACGGATAATATATATATAATAACGATCTCAATAAATCCACGAGATTTTTATGTTAGTGTGGAGATGAAATTAATCTCGTCTTTTGATTTATAATAATTATATTTTAAAACATACGTACTCAACCTGTGCCCCTCGGGGTCATCTGATGTTGCCCGTGACCCCATACTAAATTTTGTGAAAATGAACTAAGCGGTACATTTACAGATCTCTTATGTGAGCCACGGTGCAGTTCCACATCATTTGAGTGGTCCACCATCACATATACAGATTCCTTGAGTGATCCACGGCACATTTCAAGATCCCTTAAGTGACCCCGCGGCAAATTTATAGATCACTTGAGTAACCCGCAACACAATTCCAGCTCACTCAATCGATCCACGGCAAGCTTATAGACACTGAAGTGACTCGCGAAAATTTATCGATCACTTAAGTCAAAATGTTCGGGTCCCGGCACCGACACGGTGAAATTGCTAAGAAGACACTGAAATAGATGGCACGTAGATATATAACCGAATTGTAAGTGGCTTCGTACCATCTCACAACCCCTGGCCTAGAGAGTTTTGCGTCGAGTTTCACTTCAATCACACAACTAAAATAACTTTTACCTCTCCACAATAATAACATTTTTATATTAGCGTTGTTAATAAATCCGGAAACCTTATATTCGTGTGGGGAGATGAAATTAATTCCGCCTTTAATTATGAGAAATATATTCTGAAACAACCTCGTTTCTTGGAAGTTTTTGGTGTACTTTGCTATTTTTCTCTCATAATTTCCTGCACCGGCGAAATATTTCCGGGATTTTGTAAAGTTTTCTCTCACGAATTTGAATCAAATTTATTTTCTTACACAACCCTCGCAGGAACGACGCTACGAAATTTTAGATAATTACCCACAACATGGCGAAGATGGTACAAGAAAAAATTCAGTTTACTTCTGGTGCTCGTTATTTACGAAAGATTTTCACACACAGCGGTCTCACTTCTTCACGAGACTTGTGACATGAATGAAATGTATAGTTACTTAAGTAATACTCAAATTATGAGCGTTTTAAGTGACAGCATAATTACTTTCAGTGAAAATTACTCGTGAGCGTCGCTTGCATGCAGCATTTAATATGCTTTTTTTATTATCAAAAACGTATTAATTATATATATTTTTAAGGGGCAAGCAAAATAATTTTTTACTAAGACTATAGTTAGCGTGCATTTCATTCCTGACGTGTATGAAATCGAACAACGAGCGAAGAACAATAATTATGAAAAATGATGCACTCGTCTAAAAGGATGACAAGCTAAAAGACTGAAAAATAGCAGCTGTGATATGTTGAGTCCGGGTGGATGGGACATTAATCTTGCATTTAAGAAAACAGATTATTCGATGCACACACACACAATAGACATATTATCAGATAATCGGAATAAAAATATTCTTGGAATTTCTGTAATGGACAAGAAGAAATATGATGCGCTCAATATCGAGTCAGTCCAAGACCTAAATCCGGGGAAAAAGATAATGATCTTTCTTCAGAAATAGAAAAATCCTCCACAGCCAAACAGACCCCAATATGACCATAAATTTTTTTTTATGACGTGATATCATGACTGAAATTTCACGGCGTCTTTAAATATTTTCGATGAGTGGCAATGATTTTAGAGATGGAAATAGATTTTTCACAGGAGACACCCTTGAAGAATTAACAGAGGTATCTTGTGGATCAACTGTTTTTTAGAAGCGCTCTAAAAACGTGAATAAGATGTTTCGAAGGAAGAAAATAGCTGTAATAAAAACTCTTTGAAAATGTGAACCAGCACCTCAAGAGATAGATGGCCTCTGTACGAGTTGCCATAAACGTCATTCAGACTACCTAGCAAGTTTGCCACATTTTGAAATATAGCATCCCATTTTGTTTCTTTGTATTTTGGCGTAGAATCTTCCTGATTGGCTCACAAATACCGCATAGTGATTGGATGCGGAGCATAGAAATCGCCAATTCTGAGCCGGATCATTTCTTTTCCGCACAACGATGATATTGGCACAAGCAGGGAATTTTCCCCCCTGATTATTCTGAGGGAAAATGGACTACTTACTTACGTCACAAGCAACGTACGGAGGCCTATCTCTAGGATGTGCTGATACAACTCGACGAGGATTGGTTGAAAAACCTGATATTGAAGTATTTAATCAATCGCGTCGAGTTGCGTGTTGCATCGCTTGCGGTATCGTGCCAGTGTGCACCCTGCTTAGCGTCCGAGTGGCGCAGTGATAAGATGCAGATCTTCCACTATGGAAGTTATACCGTCGAGGTCCACGGGTTCAAATCTGGACAAGAACGTTAGGAACAAGTTCTTTACTTACCGAGCCTGGGGAGCACCAGATAGAAGGCCTCCGCAGTCTGCTTGTGACGTCAGTAAGTAGTCTATTTTCCCTCAGAATATTCAGGTTGAAAAAATTCCCTGCTCGTGCCAGCATCATCGTTGTGAGAAAAAAAATGATCGGGCTCAGAATTGGCGATTTCTATGCCCCACATCCAATCACTATGCGGTATTTGTGAGCCAGTCAGGAAGATTCTACGTCAAAATAAGAAGAAACGAAATAGGATGCTGTGTGTTTCAAAATGTGGCAAACTTGCTAGGTAGTCTGAATGACTTTTATAGCAAACAGTGCTGAGACCTTCTATCTCTAGGAGGTACTGGCCTGGGACGACTACCGATAGATGGTGCCTTCATTTCCCACCCAACTCCACTGGTTGAAAATTTGATGTATTACGATTCATGACCGGAGTTGGTGTGTGGTAAAATAGTGTGCATCCCCCCCCCAACGGTATTTTTCCAAATTGAATTAAACAGATTGCATAGGTAATTCCCTTGCCGCAAAGTACTGGCGAATCGTTGTTGCTAGAGGTATACTTTTAATATCATAGATGGCGCAGTGAGAGTGGACTTTCTCCGAAAGAGACGAAAGAAGCTATTTTTTGGAGAGTTGGCCGAGAATAGACGACTGATGTGGTCATGTGCTCGTGCTGTGTTTGTTTTTACCCTTTTCAATGGATTTTTAACCGTTATGCTTCTGTTATTAAACGTCGTTTTTGTTACCCAATGACGCCTCGTCCGTTTTTGCCGTTTTGTGTCACGCTGCACATTATTTATATTGCAAGGTGATGTACAGTTGAAAATTAACTTCTTATACGTGCGAACACTCCGTCCTCGAAAACCCAATTAGAAAGTTGTTGCACTGTCTTTTCCGAGGAGGTAGACAAAAAATGTTTCACGTTTCTAAATGTGATATTCACTGAGATATATGGATTCTGAAATAGGACGAAAGGTGGGGAAAACAGCTTAAACACTAACGGACAAGCTCATTATGCTGTTCTTTCCACCTTGAAATTATGCCTCTAGGATCAACGGTTCTCCAGTAATTTGCAGCAAAGGGAGTTGGCTACGCACCTTCACATAGACTTGTATAATCTGAATAAGCAATTTGGCCGCAAAAAAAATAAATTACCGATTTCTAAAAATATGAAAATACACTTAACTAATTTTTGAATACGATTTTGTAATTTTTCTAGGATGATCCAGAAAGCAGTTTCTTACCTTATTACATAGAGCTTTTCACAAATTAATGTATGAGACACTGAAGGGTGATAAAACACACTTAAAAAAGTTATTTCCGTCGTAGAATGGGAGTACGGATGTGATGTTTTGAGGCATAAACGCAGTAATGACACATTAAACAGCACTAATTTTGGCAATAAAGTTCCTTCGGGGGGATTTCTTCTTAAATCAAGAATAAGAGATGAGCTTACAAAAAGAAGTTGGAGATAGAGAAATCTCTCTCACGAGAGAAGTAACAAGGGGGCCTGCAATTAGGACACCATGTCCAATTTAATGAACAGAAATGTAGTGTGCATGTAAATTCTGCGTTTCATGGTGGAAACAAGCCTACGTGCACTAGCGTCCGAGGACCGGTTTACAGCACATCCTGCAGCAAAACCTACAAGAGAAACATGATACTTACTTCCGGGAAGTGATATTATACAGGGTAGATACTACCGACCGCCCAATAATTACACGAGTTATTCCTTGTAAAGCTTCAATGGAATTGATACGGAAAAGTGCTTTCCGTTTTAGGATAGGACGAATATTTCAAGAGTTATAACGTGTTAAATTTTTGTAACTTCTTGAAAATGAACTGAAATATTAAATCCCGTAAGGAGCCGAATTCGACTTTTTTCACTCACGACAAGCACTTTTTCTCTCTATGTTGTGTGATGTTATAACCTTGTTACCAGGTCCGCCCGCCATATTAGAAAACTTGTCACCTATTTGAAAAATTACTTCTCAAAATAGAGACTTTTTCG
Organism: Pholcus phalangioides; assembly: GCF_987345545.1. Taxonomy (NCBI): domain Eukaryota; kingdom Metazoa; phylum Arthropoda; class Arachnida; order Araneae; family Pholcidae; genus Pholcus; species Pholcus phalangioides. Next base: position 50,450,224 of record NW_028301597.1, read on the forward strand.
TTAAATTCTATCTATACTTAGAATAAGACAACCATAAGCATTCTTTATGGGCATTGTATAATATTTTATCATGTGTATATATTGTTTATAATTTTTGTGATTGCGTTTTTAATTGGGTTGTTGTATTTTAGAAATATATGACATCCATATTTGTTATGGACATCTTTTTCTCAGCCACCTCGTTGGACATCTTGTCTGTTGTGGCGTTGTATTTGTATTAAAATGTGGTAATTTTCTCTCTTTTGTAAATTGAAGTGAAATCTTTTGAGATAAGGTTACATACACAGTGAATAGTGTTTACTGCGCGATTGTCTTTCCCCTTGTCTTTCAATTTAGTCCACATGTTGACGAATAACACAGGGCAATATTTTTTGAGTTCTTTCAAAATTTCATCGAAAATGTTATGCCTAAAAAGCTTCAGTGAAAAATGTAAAAGAAGGTGACTGGTGGAAACAATAAAATATAATATTAACGATTCAATCAGAAACTTTTAATCAAACTAATTATCTTATGAATTGACATATTAAAATAATTAGTTGTTTCAGATTTTTTCTATTAATTATTTTGAGATCGACTGACATTTTCATTCAAAATTCTATACGTTGCAATGAAGATTTTTCATTTCCTTTTGATTGCAATTGATTTTTATCGCGCTGAAATGTGAATACATTTCGTTAGCTTTTTTACAAGAAAGATTTTGACGACTTTGAAATTTATTCCAATCTACATGATTCGCGCATTTTTTCCGATGAAGTTTCATTCAGGGGAGTATTTATAAGGGAGCGGTTGCCCCGGGACTCTCTTAGCAGAGACGGACTTCAGGCTCTCGTTGTCCTTAGCACATTTGCTGCCCTTTGGAGATGTTCTTATAAGCCGTTTCTTAATCTCTTCCCTTTAGCTCTTAATTTTCAAAATGAAAGTAATATCTTTACTGCTTTTGTAAATATAGTTTTGGAAAATGTTTCACCGTAACATAAATGAGATGCCTTAAACATTTCAAACTGTGTTTTTTTAGGCTTCGTCATTCAGAATTTGTAATTGTGATTATTAGTACAGTATATATTTTTTCAGATTTTGTTGTACAGAATATATCCATTAGTTATGATTTTAATGTACTGCGCGATAAAAAGGAGAGAAAAGTGAAAAATGAAATTGCTACTCATGAGCATTATAGTTATGTAAAATAATAAAAAAAAGATCTTAAAATTATCGTAATTTGTTTGGCAAATTTCATTATTGCATTCATTTTTAATAAATTTTGCATTCATTTGTCGGGCATTTTCCATTTGTGTTTTTTCATACGAAGAGAAAAATAAAGTGAAGGAGAAATTTCATAGGTACATTTCTTACCTCTTTCTATGTCGGAGAGTATTTATATGTGTATTCTGTATTATATATTGTCTTTTTTGTATTTTATATGACCTCATTCTACTTTTCTTGGAAATATACGGTTTTATGTACATAAAGAAAGGTAATTTAGAGAAACGCCACCGCCAGATGACAGTCGTCGGCCTTATTCATGGATGTATGTATGTATTTATTCTATTCAGAATCCAGAATAGCTTCTTTAAGGTGTGTTATTCAAAGGGCTTATTATTGAGAAATACTTGCCTTACTTTTCCCCCTATCAGTTTTGAAATTTTTTTGCGGTGAATTTGGATGAAAGAAATAACTATATATATATACCTTAGCAGAATAAAAAAAATGCATTATTTTGCGAAATTACTTTTCCTGTCCGAAATTTTCACTATGATCGGATCATTCCTGTCAAAACTTCTTTTAAGGGGTCCCCCATAGAGATGAAAACAGAATAATGTGGAATAATAGTGGTTAATGGGACCACAGACCAGTGGCGTAAGCAGGATTAGGGAGGGCAGGGAATATCTTCTACAGAAATTTCAAGTTAATAACCTTTAAAAAGAATTTTTATGAAAGAGAAATCGATTAAGATAGTTTATAAACCACTGTGAAACTCGGTTATAACTCGGAGTGAAACTCATGGATTTTTGTCGTTATAACCGAGTTGACGTTACAACCAAGGTGGCCATTTTTTAAAACCCTTTTGACGAAAAATTTAATCAGATGCAATAAAATGCTGCGTAAGAAGCTGTCATTTCATTTTGCTAGGATGGCTATATTTGATCTATAGACAACGAAAATTGGGGGGGGGGGGGGTCACAAATATAAGATATCACCAATTCTTGTCAAAAATATTACCAAATGTTAGAGAAATCGCAAAATATGGCTAACAAACAACGTTAAAAAATACGCAGTGATTCAGTTTTCACTGGGGGGGGGGGGGAAGGGATTAATTAACACGACAAATAAATGAGATTGATATTTGCAGTCATATCCATTTTTACATAATTTATAAATATTATGCAAAAAAATACCTTCATCTCTCATACTAGTGAACATTAAGAATCAGAGTAAACTTCGTTCAAAAATAACCGGGGAAAATCGAACATTTTTGTAATGGAAAAAGTCGGAAAGGGTGAAATTAACGGAAAATACAGTAATGTCCCGTATACGAGTCATGGTAATTAGGAGCAAGTATCGGTGCACAAAATTTATGAAAAAATCGTTTTCTTCCATCGTTGGGTATCAAAACCAACATAAAACGACAAAATATGTTTTCGTTATAACCGAGTTCTTGGCATTTTCATCGACATTATAAGCTAGATTCATTGATATTATTCTCCATGGAGATCAGCACAAAAAGCCAATTATTGGCGTTATAACCGAGGTATCGTTACAACCGTTGTCAATATAACCGAGTTCGACTGCATTTGTTTTCCGTAGGACATGGACATAATCAAATATTTTCACAGCGTTTTGTATCGCCACTGTATGGTCGTATGGGTATCGTGCTAAACTCACATCCTGATTATCAAAGTTCGAACTTAGTTGGAGGAACTTTGGTGGTCGGCAGAACTTGGTTTTCTGCGGTTTTTTAATGTAGAGAAGGGTCGCCATTTTAACTTCACAGTACGGAAGCCGCTCGAAACAAGTATAATTCTGACAACATAAATGGGTCATTTTCACGAAATTGGAAAAAAATGAATAAAAAGTTATTTAAAAAAAATGTCAACCAAAACATTCTCAGGGCTACTTCTTTATCGGCTAACGCATGAAATATACAAGATTTTACGAAAGATTGGTTATATATAGAGATGTTGACTTTAGGAAGCAAATTCAACTCTGTCTCCACGGGGACTCAAACCCCTGTCACACGTTTGCCGCACGAATGTTCTACCCCTAAGCTATGGAAACAGACCGAATTTTTCTTTCTTGGGGCGTATATTGAATACGCCGCCTGGACGGCGGCATCAATCAACTGATGGATCATTCAACATTAACATATATATACTCTCCAAGGAAGAAAAAAATCTATCTGTCTATATAGCTTAGGAGTAGAGCATTCGTCCGGCAAACGAAAGACCTGGATTCTAGGCAGAGTTGAATTTTCTTCCTAAAAGTCATCATCTCAAAGTACAACCAGTTGTTAATCCTACAACAATAAATCATTCAATCATAACACTTCACTCATAGTTAGAAAAACTGGTGGCAGATGGCAGCACTACACATAACAAGCATTACAGAGAAACAAAAAAACTTCACGTCAGATTTCACTACACGTACACGCACATTCCCGCATGTACCGATTCGTTGGGGGTTCCGCGGGGGGGGGGGTGTGGGCGGGGTGCATGTGTGGTGTAGAAGTAGTAGGTAGGGCCTCCAAAAAATGGCTCGGGGATCCATGATGTTCTTAAGTCAGCCACCTCGTTGGGCAATTTGCCTGTTGTGGCGTTGTATTTGTATTTGTATAACCCTATTGTATCAACAAATGGAAGTACACGTTTCGGTAAAAAATGAAATATAGTCAGCAGTGGCGTTTGGTAAAAATTAATTGAAACTCAATCATGTTAAAAGATGGAATGGCAAATCGGACGAGGCAGTTTGCTTATTTCAGCACTTAACTTGATATTTATGCTTGGCAATCACAACGTGTTCCATCTATTTTGGTAGCTCATATTCAACTTGGACAAGCGATAATACTCTATGGGCACAACAGATTTCTAATTTGTCTTTGTTTTGCTAGAGCGTGAGATGCACTTTCAAAGAAAACTCTTTAGATGAAATATCACTGCAGCTTGAGGTTGCAACCAAGAAAAATCTTAGTTTATTTTTTTTATTTTCATCCCCCCTAACTTATGATGAAACCTTCGTTGTGTGGTTACCTAATGCCAGGAGAAAGAAATTTTTACATGCTTTGCAACACTGATAAAAAAATAAGCATGTTGAAAAAATGTGCGTTTCAAAAACAATATCTGTCTCTGAGTACGTATGTATACTGCCTCAACTGGCAAACTTGGCAAAGTGAAAATAATTTTCAATTGTGTATGTCTCATAAAAAATAGTCTGGAGAAGAACATTTAATAAAAACATTCGCCTCTTTTTTCCTGAATAAACAAAACTTTGTGTCGAATGGAATTTATTTACAATTCTAATTAATATAAAAGGAGGTAAAAGTGATGGTTTGCATTTTTTTTGAACCTTCTCGACACAAAATTTGAAAAGTGACAACTGGTGTTGTAGGACTTAAACCAAATGGGAAAAAATAAGCTGGCAAAAATTTCATTAGGATATCAAGTATTGTTAAAAAATAGTTAAAATTATGAAGAAAAACTTGAAATATGGAAGTACTGGTCCTGAAAATATATATTACTTAATTTTTTTAGTATAGAAAAAAAGTTATCATTTAAAACTTGTAAAATGAGCTGAGAGCAGCCAGGAGAAAGACATTGACAAATGAAAATTTGTTCGAGGAAATTTAAAAATCTACTTGTTAAAAAATTAAAAGTAGACTGGTGACAATTAAAAAACGAATTCAAATAGAAAGTGTCGAAAGAAAAAAGTTCTGTGCCAAATATATTTAATGTAAACTCCTGGGGACATTATTATTAGGTAATAGGGAACAATGGCATTTTACTGGTGAACCGTTGATGCTAAACATATGCTTCCAACTAAAAAAAATTTCAAATAACGCTTATTACTCAGATATGCTATCCATGTTACAAGGAGTTGTATAGTCATTAAAAAAAGTTCTTCATACGGTTCCCGTGTGCCCCAAAACCTAATTAGAAAGTTGTTGCCCTGTCTCTCCTGATGGCAAAAAAAACATCCATGTTTCCAAGTGCAATATTCACTGAGATGTTTCAATTCGAAAAACGAAGTAAATTTGGGAAAGTACATACTCCAAATGCGGAAAAACCATTTTATCCGCATTTAACGCTGTTTTTTCCCAAATTTCCTCAGTTTTTCGAATTCGAATATATCAGTGAATATTGCACCTAAGAACGTGGACATTTTTTTGTTAGCATCAGGAGGGACAAGACAATAACTTTTTAACTGGATTTTAGTTCACACCGGGAAACTGTAAAAAAGTATTTTATTTAAATTTTAATAACTATAGAACCCCTTGAAATGAATGAAATATCTTTGTACTACACATTATTTCAAAACTTTTTCTAATTGGAAGTGCACCTCTAGGACCAACGGTTCGCTAGTAAAATGCCATACCCTCTGTCTGTTATGCACCCTGTATATCCGATTTTAAATGACAACGTCGTTCTCCAATTTTTCATCCATGTCTCTCGGCGGAACATGTTTTGTAAATCTTCCCGCGATAATGCGAAACATTTCTGAAAAGTTAAAATTCAATTGTATCATTCCCAACCACACACATCTTGACTGCTTCTACATACCATATAAATTCGACCTTTCATTTGAGAAAGAAATCGTCCAGCCATATCTCCATTTCACCTCTGGTCATCATGTTGCAGGGTCATACAATATGAATTGGATCCCTGCTCTATAAAATAAACAACTCCATAAACGCTCCTCGATTTACAACCAGAGAATAGCGACGTAGGAAAAAAATTATTTTCAGGGGAATCCAGTACAGTACTACTCAAAAGATTTTTTTATAAATACAAAACGCGCAGTGAATGTCGCCACAGAACACAAATATGCGGAGAATCAGCTGCAAATTTCGCGGAACATTAAGCAACGCTGGCATATGTTTGGGTCACTACCAAACTATCGTATTTAATGTATAGCTATTTTGAAAATTTTCCAAGCAATTTCCCTGTCCTGTTTCGCATTTCAATTTCGAATTGGATCACAGAAGTTTGTTTGATCGCGAGACAAAAATAGCGAAAGAGAACGTTTTCTAGCCGCATTCGAATATTTATTTCCATACTTTTACACGATACTCTCTTTTCAAGCCTTCCGTGGTGTAGATGGAAAGCGAGTTTAAACAAGCATATGTAAAGGAAACTGCTGTACCTCTTGACTATAGTAAACGTTGAAACACTTGAAATAGTTTTGACAGTATAGCATTCTAGCTGATGTTTTTGGAGTGCAAGAGGTTAGAAATATATTACCTGATAACTGAATGTTGTGTTTCAGCTCTTTGTCTGCCACCTCGACAGAAATTTTGTAAGTATGCACGTTTCGATAACAAAACTGTGCGCTTGTTTTTTGCCGTGTTTCTTTTCAACAATGTAAGTTTGGTGAATTATAATCTATGCGAGAAATGCGCGAACTTTTCAGTCCGCGGGCCAGATATGCGGCATTTCTGCCGCTCGTGGGCCAGAAATGTATCTACAGAGTGTTCTGTTAATGGACCGACAAACTCAGATGGTTGTTAGTAGGCATCGAGAGGAACGAAAATTACAATGGACCATGGTGTCGCAAACCACGTTGAGGGTGAAAATCGCGAAAAGCCCATGCACGTTTCGACGTCACGCTGGAACGACAAAAAGTACAATAATAACTACAAAAAGATTTATTTGATTAATTATTACAACAGTTGGTGCAATTGGCTTCAGCTGACGTCATTGCACAGTTTACAACGACGTAAAAACGATTACCGGACGCGCTCCATCATAGCAGGTATGCTTTTGATGTCTGCCGCAGCACGTAATCCTACCCCAGCGCATGCGTTTCGCGATGCTGCTTACGTCAGATATGGTGAGCGAACCCACGAACACATTCAGCGATCAACTGACATCCACCTTTCGTCTCCTCTGGACTCAGAGCCTGCATGCGTTTTCCGCGATTTTCACCCTCTCAACGTGGTTTGCGACACCATGTTCCATTGCAGTTTTTGTTCCTCTTGATGCCTACTAACAAACCTGAAATCAATAGGCTTTTTTCTGGATATTACGCCGAGGTGAACAGGACAAACGTGCCAATTCTCCCAACCGGGAATCGCGCGAACCCAGCACCTCTTTCATACCGGGCAATTGCACTGACCATTATACCATAGAGAGACGGTCCTTTTCTCGTTAAAGCACGCAGAGTAGCATGACTTGCTGAGTAGAGACATTGCAATCTTTTAACTGCCGCTGCAATGGTCGAGTGGTCATAATGACAGACACGCATCACGAGGATTCGGGTTCGAACCCCACCGTCACCGCAGTGGTGGTCGGCTGAAATTGGTTTCCTGTGGTTCCAACTTCAAGGCGCAAATGCGAGCCGATCTCCCCATTAAAAAGTCTCGACACAGAGAGTAACAGGCCTACAACGATAAATTATTCAATCATTACACTTCACTCATAGTTAGAAAAACTGGTGGCAGATGGCAGCACTACACATAACAAGCAATACACAGAAACAAACTTCACGTCAGGTTTCACTACACGTACACGCACATTCCCGCATGTACAAATTCGTTAGAGGTTCCGCAGAGGAATACCGGCGAGGTGCATGTGTGGTTTAGTAGCACTCTCTTTTAACTTCAGCTAATGGCCTCCAGGCGGTGGCAGTAGAGATGGATGATGATATTTTGCTCGGCTAAGATTTATGAAATCAATGGAGGCCATTGGCTGAAATTGAGACTGCAGTCTGTACCCAGCAAGTCATACTACTATGCGTGCTTGAAGGAGGAAAGAACCGTCTGTATGGTATAATGATGTTTTATATACACTGAAGAGCCAAAAAAAACTGGTTCTCCTGCCTAATATCGTGTAGGGCCCCTGCGAGCCCGCAGAAGTGCCACAACACGGCGTGGCATGGACTCGACTAATGTCTGAAGTAGTGCTGGAGGTAATTGACACCATGAATCCTTCAGGGCTGTCCATAAATCCGTAGGAGTAAGAGGGGGGGGGTGGAGATGTCTTCTGAACAGCACTTTGCAAGGCATCCCAGATATGTTCAATAATGTTCATGTCTGGGGATTTTGGTGGCCAGCGGAAGTGTCTAAAGTCAGAAGAGTGTTCCTGGAGCCACTTTGTAGCAATTCTGGACGTGTGGGGTGTCGCATTGTCCTGCTGAAATTGTCCAAGTTCGTCGGAATGCACAATGGATATGAATGGGTGCAGGTGATCAGACAGGATGCTTACGTACCTGTCACCTGTCAGAGTCGTATCTAGACGTATCAGGGGTCCCATATCACGCCAACTGCACACGCCCCATACCATCACAGAGCCTCCACCAGCTTGAACAGTCCCCTATCGACATGTAGGGTCCATGGATTCATGAGGTTGTCTCCATACCCGTATACGTCCATCAGCTCGAAGCAATTGGAACCGAGACTCGTCAGACCAGGCGACGTGTTTCCAGTCCTCAACAGTCCAACGTCGGTGTTGTCGGGCCCAGGCGAGGCGTAAAGCTTTGTGGCGTGCAGTCATCAAGGA